>NC_083322.1:79045722-80341347 GCF_963455315.2 Globicephala melas
ATTTAAGACTGAGGTTTGTGAGGTTTTGGGGGGTTTTTTTTGGCTGCCATGTCCAAATCACTTTAAATCTATTTGTCTCCGTTTCTCCAAACTCAAAATCAGTCCACCTATGTGTTTTGTCAGTGCAAGACTATCAATAGTAGCAATACCACTTACTGAGCACAGACTATGTACAAAGAACTTATACATTGTCTCTTATATCAGTCCTACATGTAGGTATAATTAGGAAAACTGAGGCCCATATTAACATAGGAAGTAAACTTCTGAAAGTCTTAGGACTAGTTAATTTTTATATTGTGTGTACATATATAAAGCATCTCTTTTTTTTGGACTTACAAGCCACAAAAATGCTATTGTTCAAAATTCTCCATTATTTATCCAATACAATATGAATTTATAATTTAATAACTTGGTAAAAAGTTTTTGAGCATCTACTGTGTACCGGTTATAGTGGCTTAGAAACAAATAAATTACCACCTAAACCCTGCCCTTCAGGAGTCTGACAGTCTAGTGAGAGGGACAGACATTTAAGTTGATTATGAGACCAAGTAACTCTAATAAAAATGTAAGGATAAAATCTATGTCGGGAACAAAAATCCTATATCTTCTGTCTGCCTTCTAGGGTGAATTATTACATGTTATTTCAAGTTATGCTTTAGAAAAGGTCAAATTTCCTCTATGAATTTTATTTTGCTCACCTAACTATTCAAACAGTACAAAGTGCTATCAACTATTCTATTACATATATAATATATATGCCTAATTCTATTATTTACAAAACAAAACATATTATAGACATTTAATATATATATACCTATGTATACATATAATATATTATACGTATACATATTATACCAAATACATATGTATTTAAATGCATTATATACACATGTATATATAAAATCTATTATATACATAACAAAATCATATAACTAATTTATATACACATATATAACTAGTTCTATTATATAAAAAACAAAAGGAAATTGTTTTCTGTGTTAAAATATTTTAAATATAAGTTTTCAGACTTTTTAAGTATAAAACAAGAGTTAACAACAAAACATTTGATTTCTTTGAATACTAATGCTCTAAAAATCCTCAGAGTTCTCTTTCAGTTTATTTAATTCCCATCATTAAAGAGTCAGGCCTCAATCTTGGCTGTCAGTGATTGACTACACAGCAGACCTTATCAAAAGCTAAGTCCTACAGGATACCACTGACTGTAGCAGTGAGGTCATGCCAGTCTCTTCCATCCCGCTCTCCACAGATTCCGTTTCCTTTCATCTAATCCTTCTGGGGCCTCTTTTAGAGTATGTTTTCCCATGCCTTCCCCTTCTAAGAGCACTTCTTGGAAATATGAGAGGTTATGTGTTCCTTCTGACTTACAGAAAGCCATCTATCGTAGTGTGTATTTCTGCCACCATCATTGGAGATCTCACTCTGAGGGCTTATACCAGAGTCAGAGTCCTTCAGTTCCTCTGCAGGGTAAGCTTCATGACTGCTCGGAGTTTTCTTGAATTTGCTGGCAGTACTGCATTGGTTGTTCACAGTTCTCCTATCTACTTCAAAGAGATCAAAGTTAAGCCAAAATCACTCCCTTCAACCGTCTCCCGTTACTATGTTGTTGATGTTTCATTGGCCTCTGAGAGGGGTTCTCAGATGAGCTAACAGTAACCTCTGTTTTTGCCTCTCTTGAGGAGAGGGCAGGGATTGATGGAAAGAATTAGGCTCAGTGCTGATTCTGGTGGAATCCAGTAGCATTACCCTATACAACATTTATATTTTCTTAGCATTGTAGCTTCTCACGGTCAAGCGTCAGTATCTGTTCGTTAATTCAGCGTTTACTAACCCCTACTGTGTGTGGTGGGTCCTGTGCTGGATGCTGAAGGTGAAACAAGGAACTTGATAGAAATGATCCCTGCCTCCACAGTGTACAGGAACTTTGATTACAACCTTTCCATAACTTCAAAGATTGTTTGAGAAGTCCTGCCCAGTCTTCCTCTCAAGGAAGTCAGTCTTAGACTCTAGTATTCATGCTGCCAAAACTAATGAGGTAGAGAAAATGCCGGCAACTTCCATTCCCCAAATGAATTGGTTGGAGTCATTGTTGAAGCCCTTTCCTAAAGATCTGAGCATCTGAAAGTACTCAGTCATCCCTTCACTGAGGGTCTAGGCATCTCATCTCCTTTCTTGAACTCTTTTCTCCAGACATAACATGAAAGTGACCTCTAAGTCATTTGGATACATATTTGCCAAATCTTTTCTTACAGAAAACAGTTAAAACCCCCTGTGTCTTACGCAATTTGGCGTATAAAAAACAAATTCCTTAAAACCTAGAGATAAAATTAAGTTCCTAACCTCACAAAACACATTCTTTATGGTTCATTGTGATTCTAAAATTTTATTGTGCTTCAGATTTACCTAGGAAGGTAAATAAAAATGAAGACTTTGCCCTCAGAGATCCATACACAGTAGTTCTTGGCGGAGGCTAAGGAATTGACATCGTTAATCAAACTTTTTGCATTTTTTACTGTAAATAGTCTGTGGATCAACACTTGGTAAATATTACTTTATGTTATACATCCCATAATTGTGGAGGTAGAATATCTGGTAGGATATTAATGTTGACATCTACTTATGAAAGTATTACATATTTTAGAATGATATATTTAGAATGGATGTATGCATTCGAGGGACATAAAGTAAGACAGAGTGTAAGGAAGAAATATTATTAAACATACTTTGGCCATATATGTCCTTAGAAAATTATCTTTATAATATGTATTGGGTTATTTCCAATTCCAAGACCAGCAGTACTGGTTGATATCCCCATTGATATAACACTCAAAATTAATATGGTCTTACTAGATTGATATTTAGAGAAAAATTATGCTTGGTGGATAATTTCAGATCTAAAATGATATCCATGTCCCTTTATGCAAAAAAAAAGGTGTTAATAGAAAAATTGAATTTGTTCTCCAACCACTTTCAAGACTAAAATTAACTTCAAAAATGGAAGGAAGGGTTTTTTTTGTTGTTGTTAAATGACAGATAAAACATGCACCTTAGCTTTCACCTTTTCTCCAACAACTCAAGTGCAGATAAGGCCAATGGAAAATTTGGTAGCCATGACAATAGGAAAAAAGAATGAGGTGGGGCACATGACAGCAGTGACTTTAAGAAAAGAGGATGAGGGTTTCCCCTGGTGGCGCAGTGGTTGAGAGTCCGGCTGCCGATGCAGGGGACACGGGTTCGTGCTCCAGTGTGGGAAGATCCCAAATGCCACGGAGCAGCTGGGCCCGTGAGCCATGGCCGCTGGGCCTGCGCGTCCGGAGCCTGTGCTCCGCAACGGGAGAGGCCACAACAGTGAGAGGCCCGGGTACCGCAAAAAAAAAAAAAAAAAAAATAGGATGAGAGAGGGCTTAGCAGCAATGACATTTGGAAGGCTGAAAACCACAGAGGTAAATGATAACAGATTTAGCAAAGCAAGAAAGCTAGATCCTAAACTGGAGTAAAGAAGACTGAGAGAAAATTTAATCTACAGGAAACACCCCCAAAGTTTGGGAATTGGGAGTACCAGATTCTCTGAAATTGGGCTAAGGTGGGGCTAACATAAGAAGATTGCTTGGAATTCTGTTTAAGAAGTAATTAGATAGATAAACAGCAAGGTCCTACTGTATAGCACAGGTAACTATATTCGATACCTTGTAATAACCTATAATGGAAAAGAATCTGAAAGAGCATGTATGTATAACTGAATCACTTTGCTATACACCAGAACCTAACACAACATTGTAAATCAACTCTACTTCAATAAAACAAAAAGTAATTAGAACATCAGACTCTCCCTTCTCTACAACCAGATGTCTGCCACTTTGTATATCATCAGAAGAGTTAAGGTTTATTACCTGTAGAGGATAAAGCAGAGACTTTCTGACTGGGGAATACCAGGCACAGTTGAGAGAGAGGATAAATCTTCTAAAAAATCTGGTGATAAAGAGAAATTTTACTAGAGCATGTTGAAATTCTAGCTCTCCTCCCCCCTGGGCTCTCAGAGCCTGGCACTAAGCTATACCTAACATAAAAAGATTGAAATAATCTTTTGTGATTAATGAGACCAGCCCAAAGGTAAGATCCTATACTTCCTTAGAAAGTTGCCAAACAAAACCACCCTGTGGGCCTATAGATGAAAAATTGGAGCTTCTAATCAACTTTTTAATGTCCCAGTCTTATATATGAGCAGATAGCCTTGAGTCTCACCAGGTAGTTGAGGAAAGACTTCAGTGAAGAATCCAAATTACTATAAAAAAGCAAGTTAGAGAACATAGAGGTTATGCAGAAGCAATAAAACTAAACAAAAAAGTTCATTCATATCCTCAGAGATAATTCATTGACTTCTTATGGCAGTCATGAAGCAACAAAAAAATACTATTTTTTTAAATTAGAGAAAAAAGAGCTTTTTACATTAAACATGTGACAGTTGAAAAAAAATCAGTAGATGAGTTGGACATAGGATTAAGGAAATCTCAGTGAAAGGAAAACAAAGAGACAGATGGAGACAAACAGAAAACAGAGAAGGGAAATAATTGATAAAATAATTAATGTTTCCCCAGATGGAAAGGTTAGTATAAAAGCTGAAAAGACTCAATCTAAAACACAGTATTGTTCAATTTCAAAGTACTGGGACCAAAGGAAGATCCCAAGGACTTCCAGAGAAAAAGCATAGTTTCACACAAAGAGCAGGTGTCAGAATGGCTTTGGACTTCTCATTAGCAGTGCTAAGCTAGAAGACAATAAACCGATTTCTTCCAAGTTCTGAGGCAAAATCATTTCCAGCCCTGAATTCTATGCCTAGACCAATTATCAATTAAATGAAAGGGTAGAAGTAACATCTCACAAATTTTGCTTCCCTTTGCACACTTTCTCAGGAAGATACCAAGGACGTATTTTACTACCAAGACAAGAGAGTAAACCAAGAAAGTGAAAGCCTTGGGATCCCGGAAACCAGTCTTCAACATGAGAGAGAGAGAAGGGAATTCCTAGGTGATTGTGAAGAGAGATCCCCAAATAATATTTGTGTAGCTGACCTAGAGCAGGTCAGATGGTGAGATTTATTCAAGAAGATAAAGTTGATTTTAATGTATTGAGAGGAGATTGATAACAACTGCGAAAGAGTTCCGAGATGCAGCAGTGAGAAGTACATAGAAGAAACAACAAGAAGGTAATTACTCCAGAGAGGGGAAAATTATGAAATCATAATAATTATATGGTTCAGTTGTCAAAAATATTTATATAGTTATAATAATATAATAATGTAATAACCAAATACTGACTTAACAAAAACACAATTTCAGTATATTGGAAGAAAGAGAATACTAGGTATGCATGTGCATGATGTGGGTTGCTATGGTAGGATGAGAGACAGATGATAATAGATATTTCTCCAAGGAAGATATGCAGGCGTCCAATAAGCACATGAAAAGATGCTCAACATCGTTAGTCATCAGGGAAATGCAAATTAAAACCACAGTGAGGGGCTTCCCTGGTGGCGCAGTGGTTGAGAGTCCACCTGCCAATGCGGGGAACACGGGTTTGTGCCCTGGTCTGGGAGGATTCCACATGCCACGGAGCGGCTGGGCCCGTGAGCCATGGCCGCTGAGCCTGCGCGTCCAGAACCTGTGCTCCGCAACGGGAGAGGCCACAACGGTGAGAGGCCCGCGTACTGCAAAAAAAAAAAAAAAAAAACCGCAATGAGATAATACTTCATACCCACTAGGATGGCTAGAATCAAAAAGTCAGAAAACAAGTGCTGGCAAGGATGTGGAGAAATTAGAACTCTCATACACTGCTGATGGGAATGTAAAATGGTGCAGCTGCTTTGGAAGACAGCTGACAGTAACTCAAATGATTAAACATAGAGTTATCATATGACCCAGCAATTTTACTAGGTATATACCCCAAAGAAATGAAAGCACATGTCCACACAGAAACTTGTGCACAAATGTCTATAGTAGCATTATTCATAAGAGCCAAAATGTGGAAACATCCCAAATGTCCATCAACAGAAGAATGGATAAACTAAATGTGGTATATTTGTACAACGGAACAAAGTACTGATACATGCTCCCACCTCGATGAACCTTAAAAACATGCTTAGTGAAGAAAGCCAGTCACAAAAGTTCACATATTGTATGATTTCATTCATAAGAAAGTCCAGAATAGGGAAATTTACAGACACAGAAAGTAGATTAGTGGTTGTTTAGAGCTGGTGGGTAACGGGGTAGAGGAGGGAGCAGGGCTAGAGGGGTGAGAGCTAAAGGGTATGGGTTTCATTCTGAGGTAATGAAACTGTTCCCGACTTGACTGTGGTGATGGATGTGTTTATCTGTGAATATACTAAACCCCATTTAATTATACACTTTACATGGGTGAATTGTATGGTATGTGAATTATACCTCAATAAAGCTGCTTAAAAGAAATATTAAGAAGCAGGAAAATGACCATATTATTTAGAGATTTGAAGATAAACATGAAAAAAGTTGTAGCATAAAAGTGATTGCCTCTAAGGCAGAGTTCCTCAACATGTGCATGATTTACATTTGGGCCGGATCATTCTTTGTTGTGCAGAGCTGTCCTATACATTGTGGAATGTTTCAAAGCATCACTGGCCTCTACCCACTAGATATTAATAGTAGCCCTCTCTCCCCCCATTTGTGATAACCAAATGTGTCTCTAGACGTTACCAAATGGCCACTGGAGGGGTGGGAGCGGGGGCTTGGTTAACCCTAGATAAGAACCCCTGCTCTACAGATTGGGAATTGGAGTGGGAGAGCTGCAATGTGGAGGCATGGCTATTTTTCATAACAAATACTGAAGAACTGTTTGATTATTTAAACTGTGAACATGTATGTCTTAGTTTGGACTGCTATAACAGAAAACCACAGACAGGATAGATTAAGAACAGAAATTTATTAATTTCTCACAGTTCTGGAGGCGATCAATATTTGGTTTCTGGTGAGCACTTTCTTCCTGGCTTTTAGTTGTTTCCTTCTCTCTGTGTCCCCTTACATGGTGAGAGGTAGGAGGGAGATGATCTCTCACTTTCTCTTCTTCTTCTTCATTTTTTTAATGCTACTTTTTAAAAAATTGAAGTATAGTTGAGTTACAATGTTTCAGGGGTACAGCAAAATGATTCAGTTATATATATATATTCTTTTTCAGATTCTTTTCCCTTATAGGTTATTACAAGATATTGAATTAGTTCCCTGTGCTGTACAGTCGGTCCTTGTTGTTTATCTCTTTCTCTTTTCTTATAAGGCCACCAATTCTACTGGATTAAGGCCCACTCTTATCAGCTCCTCTAACTTAATTACCTCCCAAAAGCTCTGTGTCCACATAAGTCACATCAGGGGTGAGGGTTTCAACATATGAATTTTGGGGTGGGGGGACAAAATTCAATCTAAAGCAATGTATAACTTTGAATAAAACAGAAACTAAATACTAGACATTTGCACAGAAAACCTGTGATAAAATTAGCCATAATAGTTATTTCTTTGCCAGGTTGCCAAAGATGTCACTGTCACTGGGGATATTATTAACTATAATAGGAATACTGTTTTTTTGTTGTTGTATTGTTTCTGGATGTTTATATTCATTTGGCAATAATATGCCCAAGTTGTATTTGTGGTGGTTTTTTAAACTACCTCAGTTCAACTGGTTATTAGATAACTGTTTTATAGGCAAGATTTTTTTTTTTTTTATTACTTGCTTTACTTGTTTTGTTTTCCTTTAGGTGGCCTTGGACATAAATATTTACCATAATTTTCAAATGATTCTGGAGAAAAAGTGCCATATAAATGAAACATTAACCTAATCGTTCTTAAAGCACTTTCATATCAGGACTGAAATATATAGGTAATTACATTATTTTTATAAATTGTTATTCGAAGCCCTAAATATGATATTCGTAACAGATATTAGTTTTAATTAATCTAAGATGCACTCCTGGTAAACTAAAATCATTCGATGTTGTGGTTATTTCCCTATTACGTTCAATCCTTTGAACAGAGATTCAGTTTAAAGATTTTACTTGGTCAATTCGTTAAAAAGAATCAAATCTTCTTAATCAAAGTGATTGAAGCTTTATTTCGATTTTTAACAAATAACTAATCTTGGTTTTACTATGTACATTCATCTACGTATTAAAAAAAACAGAGTAGGTACTTTTGAATTACCCCATTTATCAAGCTGACATTTTGGCTGCTTCACAAAAAAAGCAGATTCCATCACTGGTGTATATAGAGGCAAATTCAAGTCAAATCAGTTCTTCCACTTGGGGATGTTTGATTAATGAGATCCTGCTTGGTTTTATTAATCTTTCTGCATTCTTCACATCTCACTTTTGACACATAACCATTCTCTTTGGAAACCACCTTTATTTACTTTATAATGCAGATTTAACCATAATTTAGGTTTGGAAATTTTTTCTTTTAGAAATCTTCTCATAAGCCTTATAGGACCTTTATTTCTAAGCTATGTACATTTACCTACTATACTACATGTTGTGAAGATCTTCCTATTTTCTTCTAACCTCAGTTAATAAAACCCAGCTGGTGAATAAAACATTAAAATAATTAACTGAGACCTTTTGCCTGAAGCATATTTTTCTTATCATACCTTTTAGAATATGAAAAGATATAAAAAGCCACCTTTAAATTATAGCATCAGACCAGTAGGGCTTTAGTAATCATTCTCAAGGTCAACAACAGGTTTTTCAGTGCTGTCTTTGAAGCAAGCATGAATAGAATCTAAGTTGCCATTAAGAACTGTATGGTTGCTATGTTTACTTAAAGCAAAACATATTTGATGGATAGATGAATAGTGTAAATGTTTACTGTGTCAGTTTGATGAATGAATTAAGCATTACCTGCTGAAAAAAAAAAAAGCTTTACTTTTTTTACTGGTCTCTTGACCACCTTTAATGGGCTTGCTGCTTATTTTATGCACCGTCAAAACCACAGCAGCTTCAGGCAGGAAGCATGGTTGACCCACACCACCACCTCTCCTTAGAGAACAGAGGAAAGCCACCTTTAGGTGGAGCCAGAATGCCCACTGAATACAGTCCAGAGTTATGAAATCCTCTGATGAGACTCAGGCAGGAGTCTTTAATCTAAAAATAGGAAGATTATAAATTCCAGCAGTTTCATAGTCAAAGAGAAGCAAAGGCTAAGTGTACGTTTAGCAGATTCCCAGGGAACATCAACTATTGGAGCCTAGAAATGCACAAGGAACAAGACAGTTTCATCCCTGCCTAATGTGCTCTGTTTTCAAAGTTTCAGAGCCCAGCTGGAGACTTGATCAGAAAAAAGGGTCACTCCTACATGGAAATGGTTCATTACTGCCCCTGGGATAAAATCCAGTCCTTAGCTTAACATTCAAGACCATTCAAGATTTGCATCCTGATTCTTTTCTAACCTCTTTGCTTCTGCCCCCAGTTCCACTCCTCTTAAGTTAAAATACTTGTTTTAAAAAAGGGGGGTAGGCAAACTTTCTCTAGGTCAGATAAGAAATAGCTTAGACTTTGCGAGTCCTACTGTCTCTGTCACATTGACTCAACTCTGCCACTGTTGCAGGAAAGCAGCCATGGATAACAAATTAAAAAGTGGGTGCGGGTGTGCACCAGTACAACTTTATCAAAACAGATGGCGGATCTGATTTGGTCCATGGGTCATAGTCTGCCAACTCCTGCTCTACCTCAGTTGGCTTACAAATTGTGAGTTTAATAGAGTGTGCAATCAATTTTGTAGGTCACAGGATTTAGCATTTAATTTAAACCTTAAATCCCACAACCATTGTTTTTTTACAAATGGCGAACTCCGATCTTCATGAAGGGCTTATCGGTAGGATTTCTGGTAGCGCATACGGGCACCCGGGCCTCCGAACTTTTTGAATTAGCAGCGACAGGGGGCAGCCACCAGCAGGGTTCGGTCTTACTGAATGGGGATGTCTTTGATCTTCTTGGAAGCCTCATCCGCGAATTTCTGGTACTACGCCACCAGGGCTTTGGAGATGGACTGGCAGATTGGCTAAATCTGGGTCACGAGACCACTACCGTTTACGCCGACACGCACGACCACGCCCCCGAATCGCTCTTTCAGAAGCAGAAGCGGTTCCGGTCATTGCCTTGCGGCAGCCTGTTTCACCTCAGTGAGCTCTTTGTCCGGTTTGCAGCGAGAGACGGAGGCTGTGGCCTTTTCCTTGTGTCGGAAGACTGCACAGACTGCAGAGGGCTGCACGGCTGCGGACGTAGACAAGAGTTCCTCACTGGGCAGCGCCGCAACGGGAAAAGGCCAGTTTTGTTGTTGTTTAATAGATGCTTGTTTTTATTACTGTTTAACATTGGTTTAAAAATTCTGGGTAATACAGTAAAACAAGAAACAAAATTAAGAAATATAGTGATTTTAAATGAAGAGAGAACTATTAATATTTACAAGTGATAAAACCATATTCCTCAAAAATCCAAGAGGGTCACCTGAAAATCCTTTAGAAAGGTGGTTCCCAAAGCTATTTACACATTGGAATCACCTGGGCAATGCCAAAAAAAATCGCCAAAAACAAACCAAAAAACCCACAATAAAACCCCACAAAAAGCGAAAACAACTAGATGCCTGAGTCTTACTCCAAAAGATTGGGATTTAATTGGTCCAGCCGGTGTTTTGTTTTGTTTTTTTTAATATGGGATAAAATAAATCAGAAAATATCAGTGCATACTGCATATAGTAAGTATTGTTTTGTGAAACCTTGTTTTCGGATATATGACATGAACCTGTCTAATGGCTCCGAAGTGAAATCTGTTTGTTACCGGTGGACGTGGTCTAAAAAGTTTGAAAGCTGCCCTGAATTACCTAGAATTGCCAGCATAGGTTTAAAAGGGGAGCTGCCTTGTCTTTCCTTGGAGTATGTTACATAGAACAGTATTGAGTTGTCAGTACCACTTGGAGTAAAGAGAACTCCAGAGGCAAGAAGCCCTTGCAGAAACGCAGTCGTGGGTATTAGCAAGGAGAGTGAGCTCCTCTTTAGGACAGTGGCAGTAGGGAAGGACCTTATCCAGCCCCAGTGCCTCTGCCATCTGAGGACAAGAGTTCCAGTAACTCCCTACTTTTTCTTCTCCTGCTCCTTTTTAATTATTCAAATCTCAGTTAAGCATAGTAACAAAAGGAAAGGAAGTTTCAGCTGGAGGTAACTTCCCAGTGGAGTGCAATAGCGCAGGCTGAGGCACTGTAGGGGCTGTGGAGTCTCAAATGAAGGATCTGTGTAGCATTTAATTGTTCCTCTTCTGCCTCTGGAACTTGCTTGTTTTCTTTCCACTTGTGACTTAAACATAAATTGAAGTGGGAAAGGGGAGGTTCCCTTTTAGGTTGTAAATCCTGGGACTGTACATGATGCCCTAGGGAAATTCAGGTAGAGGCAGTTAAACAGGTGGAGGGGGAGGAGGGAAACATACAGAAGGAAGTGGTTGGTGAACAGCTTATTGGTATAGTTATTTCTGTTTGAGGGCTGGAGAAATCCTAGATATTTGTAGGGGGTGAATGAGAAAACCATGTAAAATTAATCAATTTATGTTCAGGATTTAATATTCATCTTCATTAAAGTTATAAGACAGAAGTTCTGATGAGAGTTCCTTACATTACAGATCACATGGTAGTTCATTAACAAATGAACATAAATAGTCAAAGCAAGACTGTAGCCTCACATTTATTGCATTTTGTTTTTTCAAACAGATCATAATTTTACCTAGGTTTTATCTAAAAACTGAAAAGGACTTCAAAATTATATAAAATCATCTGTCCCCTTTTAGGGTATTTATTTCCTTATGAAACACAAGTATTGAAAGTAAGTTAGTCAGAATAGGTGCAGAGAAGAAACTGATCCCAGGTTTCAAGATTCCTGGTTAGATTGTTTCCATCAGAGCAAATTTCTTTTTCTTCAAAAAGAAAAGGTTACGCCTTCCTGTATGTTATTATGCCGTCCATTCATGCATTGATTCATTCATCCTTTCAGAAACTGTTTATTGAATTTGTGTTATGTGCCAGTCACTTTACTAAGTGCTTCTGTCTAAAAGTAGAATGAGGTGGACTTGGTGTCTGCCCTCATAAAGTTCATGCTCTAGTTGGGGAGAGAGATGTTAAATCGCTTTGAGAATATTCCTTTCTGGAGAGGAAAGGCAATTGAACACAGGTTTCCTAAATTCTTAAATCTGTCGATGTTGATTAACTCATTTTCTAGAATGTGAGGCTAGCTTCCTACCTCCATTTTATGTCCTCAAAGAAAAAAGTCAAAGAATGTAACAAGAAAAATAAAGATACCTTACATTCTAAAAAGATCCCTGATTTGTATTCTTAAGTGTTATCTTAAGTTTTTGCATTGAAATGTCTCCTTCAGATTTCCTTAATTTGTCCGTGCTTTTACCCAGAGGATATAACAATCAGCAATACAGGCTAATTTTAAAAGTCACGTTTATCACGTGTTGGTTTGAGAGCCAAAAGCCAAATGTTGCATCTCCTGAGGATGCCCATATGGAACAGTGGAATGCAAATATTTATCTTGAAGTTATTTTTATAGGTGCCAACCTTATGTCTTAAGGTGGTTCAGATTAATCCAAGAGAAAATAAATAATTCTTTCCCCCATAATTTTTACACTAAAAAAGAAGAAAAGTATTTGTTAAGTAACATATTTTGGCATCTTTAAATGTATGCATTTTCATACTTAGTGTCTGTTCTAAATTGGAAAATAAATTTTAAATAAGTAAATAAATCTCATATAAACATGAAACAAAAATATAGATTTTTGAAGACATCTATATTAAGAATATTCCAATCAGGAAGCATAAATACACACAATGACTTGTTGCTTAAAACAAAGTAAGATATAATAATATTCTCAAGTTGTTTTCTTTTCCTACAAAATAGAAATAAATATTTATACTGGAATAAACAAAATGGTAACCTTACATTCTTAAAAGTTATAATATTAGGGAGATATTAGAAGTTGATTCTTATATTTTTATTGATTGTGTATGCCAAAATAAAACTTTTCATATAAGTGCAAATACCAAATTTCCGTTCTTTAAGAAAATCCATGGTAATTTCAGGGAAAAATGTTTGTGTGTATTTATAGACATATGTGTGTATAATGTATATATACACACATGAATCCACTGTATATTACATATGTGGAATATATATAACTTATAATAATATACATAATTTAATATGTATTTAATATGGAACATATATATTTCCACAGACACATTGGATTTATTTTATACCGACTAGAATCTTGAATTAAAAATATATGTCTTGGAAATTGTTCCACATACGACAAATAAAACTTCCTCCTACTTTTTAATGGCTATATAGTGTTCCATGTTATGATTCTTCCATGATTTATTTAACCAGCCCCAGTTGAAAGGTACAATATTAACTTTAGAGCTCAGGAAAGAAATAAGAATTAGAGAAGTTAATGCATCGCTGAGTGCACTGCATCAGTGAAATGGCAAAATGTGCTGACCTAGAGAAATTGTGCGATTTCCCGATTTGTGGTCATATAAGCAAAAATGTCAAGGCAATGAAACTAAAACACAGAAGACTTAGAAGGAGGCTGACCTGAGCATCAGTAAGCACAGCCCCCAGGGCATTAAGATATGGTTGACATGTCAAATAACTTCTAGGTACATTTTTAAAGTTCACTTAGGCAACTGGGTGGTTTGGTTTTGTATAACACAACTACTGTGTGACCCATCATTCTGTTTTTCAGTGGAATTATTATTAGTTCATGTGTTTATACAGTGTTGTCTGATTTTTATGTTTTGTAGCATATTATTTGATATCTCATAAGAAGTCTAAAATTAGACAAAATAGATTGCTGATGTTACAGAGGAGAAGTTGAAGCTTAAAAAGTTAGATGATGTGCCTAAGGCAGCAGAGACAAAAAGCATCAGGACTGGACTGGAAAAGTCCATAAAGAAAATCTCCGCGTTGGTTGTGATACTGCCTCTCAACCGATAAATACATTCTTTTAGTTTAAATTGTAAATATTTTGTACAATGCTAATTTCTTCCACTAGGATATCATGGTCATTTTTATTTAGTGCTATTTTGAAAATTAGAAAAAACGAAAAAGAAGTGAGGTATTTTGATCTCTTTGAAAGACTGAGAAACACCCTGTGAATAATGCTTATTTAGTTTCAGGTTAAAATGGCAGTATTTTCTATGGAAGCGTAACCCAAACGACTATCATAAAAGTATTATACTTCTGAATACAGGATTTAGTAAATATTAAAAACATTTATCCAAAATAAATATTTAAAGTATCTCATAAATCAACATGAACATTTTCCCTTAAAGCGATGCAAATTGATATGTATAATTGGTATGCTCTCTTGTTCATCTCTTGGGGATAATGAAAAGAAAAAAAAAATTCAGGGAGGACAACTCTTGTGCCAATAACTATACTGTAGAGTAGTTTAGAGGGACCAAAATGATTTAGAGATGTGGAAATCAGGACCATAAAAATTAAAGTAACTAGGATAACTAGAATTAATTTTACAAGAAGGAAAAAAGAGTACGAATGCAGTACTGCAATGAAATATAGGAGAGCACTTTGTAGAATAAAAGAATGAACACAGAGTGACCCTTTGCTTCTGTTTATCATTTGATAGAGTTGCATCCCATTTATACTTCATAAATAAAGGCCATAAATGAAGCTTGTTTCTACTGTGTTCTCTGTGACACTGATACATAATCTGACATATTTTATATCATCTGTAGGGTTTCTGTCCCAATGGAAATTTGAAACGTTGGGATTAATAGTGGGGAGTATTGCAGGCTGGGTTCCCTGAGAAGCAGACTCTGAGAGAGATTAGCATTCAGGGAGTTTATTAGAGAGTGCTTTTCGGAGGGACACATATGGAAGGGAAGGGGGAAACCAAGAGTGGGCGGTCAGAGAAGGTTGGATGGAGATGCAGTCTCAACTTTGACCTCAGCCTGATGTGGGAGGAGCTCTGAGACTGGGATGATCTTTCAGAGTCAACCTGCATTTTACCCCTGCATGGGTCAGGCATAGGGTAGAGGCCACCCTGGGAAGGGGCTGGACCTTGGGCAAAGTGGCTCCCTTTCTCTCTAGCTGAGAGAGTTCCTGGATGGGCTGATTGCTGAACTCTGTTGGCAGCATGCTCAACAACTGTGGAAGTAAATTCCTTTCTTCCGAAAAGAAGGTGTCCCCAGTGCACGTCGCAGCGCTTATTGTCACAACTGAAGCAGAGAAGGAAGGAGTAAGGTTGTTTGTTAAGGCCTGGAGTTGAGATTGGTAAAGGAGACATCAGGCAGGAGAGCTGAGACACTGGGGACTGAAATTCTACAGGTGACAAATACTTTTGAAGAAATAAGTCCTGTTATTTTTTATGAGCAAGTCATTGACTAGTTATCGTCTATGTGTATAAAGATAATATTAAGAAAATACATACCTTATATTTGTTTATGGTGACATGCAGTATTGCAGAGTGGTTCAGAAGATACATTTTGAGCCAGAATAACCTGGTTTATATTTCAACTCTGCTACTGGTTGTTTAAGACCTTTTACAAGTTAAACTTTCCATTCAGTTTTCTAAACTGTAAAATGGAGAAAATAATATGACCCGCCCTGTAGGGCTATTGCAGAGAATAAGCAAGTTAATACCTCTGAAGCCCTTAGAATAGTGACAGGAAGCTTGTAGTAAGCAATTCACAACGTGAACTCTGTATCCGTGTCTTTTGAAATGTAAGTTCATGTGAACAGAGACTTCTGCTCACTGCGTTATTCCCAGGACCTAGAAAAGTTGGCAGCACGTAGTAGGTATGGATGAATAAAACCTGAATTCAAATCTGATAAGGTGTTTATACATATTGAAAAATACCTATATTTAAGAATTTTAAGAATTTTTAGGATATAAGTAAGTATGTTGATCTTATTTTGAAAACTACATGACTAAGTTTCAAGATAATGTCTTTATCTTTTACAATTTACTTGAAACTTTAAAGTCATGAAACAGGATACTAAAAATGTACGAAAAATGGCAATTCTTTCCAATTATGCTAATTTGAATTAATTTTTTTCTTTCTATATTTTTGTCCTAATATATAATGAAAAAGTTTGAAGAAGATACATAACATTTTATCTGTAATGTCTGTCTGTATAATGTTTTTCTCAATCAAATCTAGTTTACTCTTTTGGTTTTCATTCATTTTTTTAAACCATTTAATTAAGAGCCAATTTACAATGACTTCTCTTTCTTTACCTCTTGGAAACTTCTACCTAGAATAGGACATCTGATCATATATTGTGTTTGGCAGACATCTTCTGGGAACCCATCCCTATGATGAAACCTGCTGTGGGAGACACAAATGTGAATGTACCTTCTATCTGTTCAGGGGACCCATGACTTAGCAGGTGACAGATGAATGAGGGCTGGGATGTGGTAAGAAAGAACTACTACGTATGGACTAGTCATAGAATTAGCCAACAGGAACTGGCAGGTGGGACTAAGGTGCATCTTTTTTTTTGAACATGTTTTAAACCATTCAGTTTTATTAATTAACATATATTAAGTTCACAGGCAGTCTAAATGAGGCCTTTCACAGTGCACTGCATGATACTAGATAAAAATACAGATTACAAGAAATCAGAAGCATTCTTCTGATATAATGATCTGAGAATTGTGATTTCTATGGTTTACAAAACAGAGGCTAATTCTTTATTAAACGTGGATGCAGGGCATCTTTGAAGGTCCTATCCTAGCAGCAGGACATCTGATATTAAAAGTTTCTACTCTAATATGTAGCGGTAGAAAAGCAACCCACCTTGCTTAAGAATTTCCAAGCCATTCTTACTTGAGTAGTTATCATAATAGTGTTACTGAACACCAAGTTCCTGTGCCTGACGTACAGTGAGGCCAAACAAATTGAAAACATCAGAGTTTGGAGTAGAGAAGGACCATGCAAGGAGTCGGGTGGCTAGCGCTCCCAAAAACCCTGAATTCCCTGAAGCTGTTTGAGCAAAGCATTTTAAAGGCAAGGTGAGGGAGGGGCGTGGTTGGTTGTTGCGAACTTCTTGGTGTAGGAATCCTTTGTTCTTACAGCTGTCCATGTAAGTCAGGTCACTGATGTTCCTATAAACCTCCAACAAGACAAGTGTTATTCTCTGTTCTGCAGCTTTTTATCTCTCTGTGAATGGAAAAGTGTTATACCCTTAAAGGTCAAAGCCTTGAGAATGGGCTATCCTGTATATTTCAGGCTATAGGCAACATTCTTTTTAAAAAAAAAATAATTATTTTTGGGGGGCTGTGTCGGGTCTTAGTTGCGACATGTGGGATCTTTCGTTGTGGCGTGTGGGCTCTTCATTGCGGTGTGCAGGCGTCTCTCTAGCTGTGGCATGTGGGCTTCTCTCCAGTTGTGGTGCATGGGCTCCAGAGCGCATGGGCTTTGTAGTTTGTGGCACGTGGGCTCTCTAGTTGAGGTGCGCCGGTTCAGTAGTTGCTGTGTGCAGGCCTAGTTGCCTCGTGGCATGTGGGATCTTAGTTCCCTGACCAGGGATCAAACCCGCGTCACCTGCATTGGAGGGCAGATTCTTTACCACTGGAGCACCCGGGAAATCCCAACATTCTTAACTGATAGCAAAAGCAATAGAATACAAAGGTTAAAGTAAAAGAAACAGCCCTAATACGGAGTCATATCTGTTCTTCCCTATTACAGTAGCACTTTCAGATCACCAACGAGAAAGTGTGTCTGTTCCTAGTATTTTTATTGTGTGTGTGTGGTACGCGGGCCTCTCACTGTTGTGGCCTCCCCCATTGTGGAGCACAGGCTCCGGACACGCAGGCTCAGCGGCCATGGCTCACGGGCCCAGCTGCTCCGCGGCATGTGGGATCTTCTCGGACCGGGGCACGAACCCGTGTCCCCTGCATCGGCAGGCGGACTCTCAACCACTGCGCCACCAGGGAAGCCCCGCTTCCTCGTATTTTTAAAGAAAGGCTTGGACATCTAGATAATCTCAAATAAACAGTCTTTTCCTTTTGCCCATCCAGTAGACGGGGATGTGGTAGTCGTGGTCCCATTTCCCTTTTCAGCTGAGGGTAAGTCCTTTTCTTTAGGGAGCTGCTCCTGAGTCCATGTACTTATGGAGAGGCTGACTTTCATGACATCTAAAAATCTCTCCACTATTTTTGACTTATTGGTCCATCACAGTACTCTATGCCCCTAAATACAAATTAGTTTCAGAGGGTGAGCATGAGATGCATGTCAGGATAATCAGAGTTATAACCCTTAATTCTTTGAAATTGTGGTGGAAGAGTAGTTTTCTGTGGGTTGCAAAGGGTCTCTCTAGCTACAGTCCAGCCTTGGGCCTGATTGCAGCTCTTCTCCATCATACCGAGTGGGTCTGACAACAGCTGGAGAGAGGAAAATAAAATCAGAAATGAATGTGTAGGGGGAGAGGAAAAAAGAGAAAGAGAGCACTAGTGTAGAGTCCCTGATTTCAATCCCTAAAGCTCCTATTCCTTTGACGTTGAGAATTACCCCAATATACTTAACAATCACGTGAATCCTTTTTTTAAAAAATACTCCAATTAAGGTTGAATTTCTATCACTGAGAAAATACTAAAACTTGCTTTCTGCTTCTATATCCCTGCCTAGTATTTCTGTTCCATGGATTCCTGACACACTGGTGGGTCTTTATCACACTGTTGAGTTTTCTCCTGACCCCTTTCCAGGTAATAGTAAATTCTAGATCTACTAGCTGGAGTCCAGTAGTGAATGGTCTGATCACCTGGAACAGCCACCTACCTAACCACAGCCTAGTCTAGGATTAAAAAACCTTTGTATTGCATAGATCACCTGTCGGCACAAAATGTTTGTGAATCTTTTTGAAGGCAGGATCTAGTTTCTTCATGAGAAATTGAACCTCTTTACCATATACTCATATATTGATATTATTTTGTAAAACATATTTACTAGTTTTTGACAGAGCTCAATTTTCTACCAGTTATCTAGAGTACTGAAAGAAGTTATTAACTCTTATATACCTTGGAAAATGGCTTTCTGAATCACTCACTCTTAGCAGGAAAGTAAAGTCACAGTTAAACAAAAACAGATATATTGAGGAAACCACTACAGTACAGTTTTAGGCCATAGAATATGCCAAGTTACACTGCTCCGTGGTAGAGGAGAAATAGCCTTTCTTCCCTTTGATCAGGAATATAATTTTCTAGTTATTTGAAGAGCTGCTTCTACTGGCAGTTATAAAATTCTTTAGTTACTATTTAAAACACTTATGTTACATTCCAGTGACCACTATGTGAATGATTTGAAATACTCTACCAAAAAGATAACTCTTCATGAGGGTAGAATAGGCAACTTGAGTGCTCTTCTATTCTCAGACCATGTTTGGAAGATTTTTGTAAGGACATAACACTCTCATTATCTAAAAAGTATTTACTTCTCCACTTGAGTGTATTTTTCACATTTTTAAGCCCTTTTACAGTATGGTTCATTAAAAAAAATTTTTTTTAAAGACTCTCTGAAGATAGAGAAGAGTAATAAATCACTGCAATTTCATTTGTATTTTATTATATCTTATCCTTCTAATAGTCTCTGAAAATGTATTTGTTTTAAAGATTTTTTTAAAAAACTTTAAAAACTCGTGTTAGATATTTATTTTATAGGTGATACATTGCAAATGGAGTTTAAGCAAAAACGTTAAAACAGTTAAATATCTGGATAGGAGTAGCTTTTATAATGAGTCTTGGGTTTTACTTATTCAGCCTTTTTCTTTGCCTTTATGGATTATTGAGTGAGTATGTAATAAGAAAATGAATAGGGAATTGATTTAATTATGAAGGAAGTTTGGCTATAATATTTATCTATGACAAACTTTATGCTTTGATAATAATATCTTATAGTTTGTAGTTAGCAGTTTATTCCTTCACCCATTTTCAAGGCCCAGTTGGTGGTTCACGCTAGTTAGTCTTAAACTATGTCCTCAGTTTCAGTAAAGCTCCGATTTGATCCCTGATAATACTGCAGTGCAATTTTGACTTCGGAGAAAGAAATGAAAATATTGGACATTATACTTGTGATTTTTGATACTTAGTTTTTTCATCCTTCAAGGTGTTTTTAAATTTTTGAGTGTACCTAGTTAGAAACGCTTAAGAGCTCCTTTGCTTAAGATTCGTTTTTACAATGAATATTATATAGAGACTGTTTGTACTTCATTTATACTCCATATTTTCATAATGTTAACTTAGATGACAATTATTTTTGTCTTATCAAAAAGAGCATTATGGGGTCTTCCCTGGTGGTGCAGTGGTTGAGAGTCTGCCTGCCAATGCAGGGGACACGGGTTCGTGCCCCAGTCTGGGAAGATCCCACATGCCGTGGAGTGGCTGGGCCCGTGAGCCATGGCCGCTGAGCCTGCGTGTCCGGAGCCTGTGCTCCACAATGGGAGAGGCCACAACAGTGAGAGGCCCACGTACCGCAAAAAAAAAAGAGCATTACAGTAAGAACTATGACAAAAACTATATGTAAGCATATAATTACATAGGTTCAGTAATTAAATATAAATTAGAGAGTCATTTTCATCATATGCATAGACAGGGGTTATAAGTTGTTTTTCTTTTAAGGGTCCCTGCCTCATCACACCTTATTCTTTTACTTTCTTTCTGTTTTTCTTCTTTTAACCACTCACATCTATATTTACTCAGTTCCTTTAGTAGAAAACTTAGGTTCTAGATATAATCACTATGTAAATTTTTTTTTTTTTTGCGGTACGTGGGCCTGTCACTGTTGTGGCCTCTCCCGCTGCGGAGCACAGGCTCCGGACGCGCAGGCTCAGCGGCCATGGCTTAAGGGCCCAGCCGCTCCCCGTCATGTGGGATCTTCCCGGACCGGGGCACGAACCCGTATCCCCTGCATCGGCAGGCGGATTCTCAACCGCTGCGCCACCAGGGAAGCCCGTCACTGTGTAAATATTTTTATAATAATTTCTACAAATGATATAGTTTGTACCCTCCCATCACTAAAGACCAAAAGTAAAAAAATAAAAAAAACTCACTGAAAGGATTGTGTAAATATTTGTAATATATCTGATTCTGAGAAAAAAAATATATAGTAAAAATGCTGTCTTAGCTCAAGAAATCATTGAAATTATTGGTCTTTGCTACCAACTAAAATTGAACTTTCTAAATTTCAAGGGTGAAATATTTAAAGCAAAAGGCTGCTATTTTATGTCTGCCACATGTAGCTTTTCAGTGTTTAAGCGCAGATAGATTTGAATGTATATTTCTGGGGTCCTTGCACTAGTTATAACATTGATTCTTGAATACCTGAGGTAATTGGGCGATGTAGGCAGAAGAAGGGAACTAAGCATCGTGTCCTCCATAGGATCAGGGCTTAATGATGGAGAGGTTATATAAGTGCGGCCTGCCGAGTCTTCCTTTTCGCTCTTTGCCGGCTCACTCCAAGGAAAGAGCGAAGCAAAAGCCTTGGAAGCAGACTATTGGAGGTCGTGTTAATTTTCTAGAGCTACCTTAACAAAGTACCACAAACTGAGTGGCTTTAAACGACAGAAATTTATTCTCTCACAATTCTTGAGGCTAGAAGTCCAAAATTCAGGTGTTGGCAAAGCCATGCTCCCTCTAAAGCAGGCAAGGAAGCATCCTTCGTTTCCTCTTCCTCGCATCTGGTAGTTGCTGGTAATCCTTGGCATTCCTTGGCTTGCATTCTTCGCCTTCACTGTCACATGACCTTCTTCCCTGTGTCTCTGCGTCCAAATTTCTCTCCTCTTGTAAGAACGCTAGTCATTGGATAAGAGGCCACCCTACTCCAGTATGACCTAATCTTACTTTGACGACACGTGCAAAATCCTTAATTCCAAATAAGGTCACATTGGAAGCTATCATACTTAAACTCCGAATGTTTAATTAAAAAAATAGATAAAGATCGATAACATATGTGCCTATATTTTCATAAGCTCCCCCATCTTCCTACACCTACCATAAAAGGATTTTTTTTTTTTTTTTTTTTTTGCGGTACGTGGGCCTCTCACCGTTGTGGCGTCTGCCGTTGCGGAGCACAGGCTCCGGACACGCAGGCTCAGCGGCCATGGCTCACGGGCCCAGCCGCTCCACGGCATGTGGGATCCTCCCGGACCAGGGCACGAACCCGTGTCCCCTGCATCGGCAGGCAGACTCTCAACCACTGCGCCACCAGGGAAGCCCCCATAAAAGGGTTTTAAAGGCACAAACCACTACACAAAAAAGGGGACAGAAAGCAATAGCAGCTTAATTTTGGAAAATGAATAGCACATGGGTGAGTGTAATTGACTTGGCATAACCAAGAGAACCATATCCTAAGCCCCCAGAAGCCCCAGTGGAGAAATAACCTGATTTATTGCATAGAAGCCCCCAAAGCTTCAGGCATTGGAAGCAGCAAGTACCTATGAGAGTGGATTCAAAACTTTGGAAGTCTGTTTAATAAGCATTAAATCCCAAGATCTCCTGTCTCATCCAGTATAACCCTGCCACTTCCTCGCTCATATCTCTGTGAAGATTGAAATGTTTTCTTTGGAGTAGGAAAAACAGAGCATCTCTGCACTGAAGGACTAGACTGAAAGCAGTGGAACCAGATGAAAGACTAAATATTAAGACCAGCAGTGTGCTGGTATATGTTCAACAACCAGCTGTCTACTTGATTTGTAGCATTTACTGATTTCCTTGGTGTAAACAGCACCATCATGCCCAATTTCATGCTATCAACATGATGTCCCTGAATGTAAAGTAGGGAAGATAATGCACATCATCGGTCCTTCCGATTGAGTTCTCACCAGCCCCAGCCCACTATTGATTGAAAACTGCTTGTCCTTCTTCTCCTAAGGCTTTCGATTGCTGGCAGCCCTCCAGGAACACAATTGGAATATTCTTCGTAGAGGAATATGACCAGTGTAAAGAAACGTACTGATACTTGGCCTCCTCAAAGCAACAATCTACCGACTCTCTCTATAGCAAAGGTCTCCAATTGGCAAGGCCTACTCATGTCTTAGAGCCTCCATTCTTAAGCCCCCTCTTAAATATAAACATAGAGTTCAAGACCACTGGGCAGCTGAGGAAAGCTTCTAAAACAAAAAGTGGCGTTCCAAAAAAAAAAAAAACAGACCAATAACAAATGAAGGAGCTTGGAGGGAACAGAACCTATGCTGAGAGAAAGAAAAGATCTTCATGAAGATCAGAGAAGATATTGCATTCATGGAACTGGATCACGTACTATTTTTAAAAGGGACAGAAAATAAAACAGCTCCCTGAATTTAAAATCTGAGATGAATAAAAATCATAAAAGGTTTTTGAAAATTAAAGTTAAGGAAATATCCTAGATGTAGAGGAAGAAAAGAGAAGATGGATGGAAAAAGTGAGACAATATAAGAAAATTTAGGGGCAACTCAGAAGCTCAAAAAATAAGTATTGAAGAAAGAGAAAATAAGGAATGTGCAAGAGAAGTTATCAGTAAAGTCACTGAAGAAAATTTCTTTGTACTTAAAGAAATTATTTCTAGATAGAGAGGGCCCAGTACAATGGATGGAAACAAACTCATACCAAAGCAGGTCATCATAACATTTTAGACCACTGGGAAAAAAATAGAAGACTCTGTGAGGTTCTGGAGAAAATAAGCAGATTGTATGCTTTTCAGAGATTAGAAATGCTTGGTCCTTCGTAGCTTCAACCCTTAAATCCAGGATGCAATAGAAAAATGCATTCAAATTTCAGAGGAGAATACTTTCCAGTGTAGAATTCTATATCTAGCCAAAATATCAATTAACATAGGTGGTTGAATAAATTTTAGACATGCAGGTTTTCAAATAGTTAACCTTGATGTACTATTTCTTAAGAAACTGAAGATGTGCTCACCATAACAGGAGAATAAAGCAACAAAGGGTTAGATCTAGAAAGAGGCGATTCAAATCAGGAAGGAGTAAAAGAAATCCCCAGCGAAGAGTGATGGGCCATCTCACAATGAGTGTGTGCACCAAGGGAGGACAGCCAATCCAAGAGGCTTCTGGGCAGAGGGTCCAAGAGAGATTTCTTCGGGGCAGTGAATCTGATGGAGTAGTATTGAAAGAGAACTAAGACAACTGGTGGAGGGTTGGAGGTTGGATTTGTGATACGCATGTAGAAAATTAATCAGATAAAAAAATCAGAGAGAATATTAAATCCAATGATTAAAAGAAAACCAAAAAGAAAGAAAATATATTCCTATTAGGAATAACTTCGTTCTAAGACAAGCTTTAAAAAGCCACAGTTCTGTGTTATGTACAATGACTGGATAAATTCAGAAAACACACCACCTGCTTCTAGGAATGTGGCATGGCCACCGCACAGATTGTGTTCCCTGCATTCCTAGAAGTGCTAACTTGGTGAGTAATGAAAACAACTTGGAATTTTTTTTTCCTTTGAGTAAGAACTCACAGATATCAGACATTTCTCAGCTTTTGGAACTTTAGGTCCAGATTTCTTAGAGATAGTTCTGGCCTTTCTATTTCATTCTGTTGTAGAAGATTTGAGAATATCCTTTCCTTTAATGTACCTGTGGATTCACAGAAAATACCTGCATGAGAGATTTTGTAAATTTCTGTACTGACATGACCTCTCTGTTAAGGGGGAAGGAAAGCTATTCCTGCAAGTTATGTAAGTCGGACCTAAGTAAGTAGGAATCAAAAATGTAACTTTTTCCAAAGCTGTGTTCTACTTGTGCAAAGGCAGTTTGCTTGGTTTATGTCATTTATAAAATATCGGGTAACATCATTTTACTTAACACAGAAAATAAAATGTTTCCATAGTTCACTCATGATGAAGCAAATATAATGTTTCTCTTTTATGGGATTTTTAAATGAGATTTTAAAGCATTTCCTCAGAAGAAGAGTGTATGAATTATTATTTTTTGATTGTATGTTGTTTATTTACTGAAAAATCAGTGACTAGTTACCTTCTAGGTTTCAGGCAATGGAAATGTAAAGATTACCCATGGATTTGCCCTCATAATGGAATTTTTAGTCTTAAAAAAGACAAATACATCAATGTTATTTCTTGTAATTTGATAAAAATGCTTTTGAAATCATAGAGGTAATGTAGGGACAGAAAAAGAAAATACATAGGACGAGAAAGGCCTTAATGATATCAGAGTTTATGAGGACACTGAAGAAGAAAAATCCAAGGAGACAGAGTGCCTGCCCAGAGAGGGTGAAGAACATCTAAGAAAGTACCAGGAAAACCAAGGGTAGACAGAGTTCAAGATGGCAGAATGGCTCGGGACACATGCCACTGAAAGGGAAAGACGATCATGACAGGAGAGCTGGTAGTAAATTTGACAGGAGTGAGTTGTTTGATTACCTTCCTGAATGGAGCTTCCATGGATTGGTTGGGTTGAAACACGTTGTAGTGAGCTTGTCTATTCATAGGGATTCTGTTACATTTTTTAAAGTACTACCCCTATGATTCTCTCCCACCTCCATTCACTGACCTCTTTCCTGCATCCTCTCTCCTCCTCAACTAAAAACCAGTTCTCTCCTAGGAACATTCTTCTCTGTGAAAAACACAAGCAGAAACTATTTAATCTCCAACTCACCAAAAGTTGAAGTCAGGAAGATGGCGGTCAGGCCCCTGAGTCCTGAATAGCACTGCTAAATAAAGAAGGGGCAGAGCCACCCCTGAGTGTGTAGTGCGTGCACTGAACAGGAAGCATGGACGCTCATTTCCCGCCTCACGCTCCCTCTAGCTCTTTTTGTCACTGCCATCTGCCAGCCTTCTGTCTGTTTCCTTGGATTCATCCCCTCTTTATGCTGGTATTGCAGTTATCCTGTGCTGTTCAAGTCTCTGTTACTACTCTATCAAACACCAGAGGCTGACACTTCCCCGCCTTCCCAACTGTATTTCCATCAATCCTGAGAACTGTGCTTTGGGGTTCATTAAGGATAACAGGAGTGTTAGGAAAAAGTAAGAAATAAGGTGAAATCATGTGTCTCAGACAGGCTGAGAAAAGTGAAAGGGAAAAAAAATAAGTCCTTGGTGATACAGTGAACCAAAGAATGAGGGATTGAGTTTGAATTGCTAAAAGAAAGTCAGCTAGGAGGTTGTCAGTATAAAAGCTGCTAACATTTGACATCTATTTATCCCCATTGTATCTTCTTGGTAGTGTCATAGATGTTATCTCAAGTGCTGTCTGAGGTTGCATTCCCCAGATGACCCTGAGTATTGGGGTGTAAGGGGTTTATTAAGGAAGCGCTCCCAGGGGAGACTGGTAAAGTTGAGAGAATCTGGACAAGGAAGTAGGGGAGACAAATAAGGGTAGCGTCAGCCTCATCCCACAGGGAAAATTTAGGTTATACATTAACCCCTAGAGGTATCCCGACTGAAGCAAGGGACCTGGGCTTTCATATCCATGCATCTGTCACATATTGGTCAATGGCTGACTGAAGAAGTGAATTCCGAGGCACTTCTGGTTCTCCATTGCGTTGGCAAAACAGCTCCAGTAGCTAAGGACAGTGATCTGAAGACAGCCACAAATACAGGATGTTAGAAATAAAAGCCCACTGAGTTAGAGAAACATACAAAAACAAAAAATGGAGGAAGTGATTTGAGGGGATGTACGTAGAACACTAGCAAGTATCTTTGGCTAAAATTATTGCTCAAGATAGCATTGAAATTTAGGAGAAACCTGATTTATAATTTCTCACGAATCAACCATGATATATCTCTGTGACATTTCTGAGTAGTGCATCTTTATAATGCTTCTGTATAAATATCTTTGTAATACTTTCATAGAACACTCATAATTCTTGTCTCTTTCCTGAGTGTCCTCATAGCATTACTCTATTACATAACATGTGGCTTAGTTTTTTTTGTAAAGGTGCCTAATATAGGCTGAATTGTGTACCCCCGCACCCAACACCAAATTCATACGATAAAGCCCTAACCGCCAACGTGACTGTACCTCATAAGGATATAATTAAAGTTTAGTGAGGTCATAAGAGTGGGGCCATGATAGGATTAGTGTGTTTTAAAGGAGAGACACCAGAGAGCTCACTTGCTCTCTGCCATGTGAGGACACATCGAGAAGGTTACTGTCTAAAAGTCAGGAAGAGGGCCCTCACCAGCACCTCGATCTTGTAGTTCCCAGCCTCTAGAACTGTGAGAAATAAATGTCGAAGCCACCAAGTCTTCGGTGTTTTGTTATAGCAGCTAAAGCAGACTAATACAGTACCACATGTCTGTACTCGTCTTTAAACTCGTTTCTTTTCTCCAGGGAAAAATAAAACTAAAAACAGAATCTGGAGAGAATGTTTCCCCTTTTATCACCATCTTCTCCCTAGCTAGTGAACAACAGTGCACTTTCTTAGTCACGTATAGGTAATTTTCATTTGTTCATTGTTATAAACTGTGCCTCTTTAAGATGGAATTGTGCCTGAATTTGCTCTCCGACCTTTCCAGGCTGCACCTACCTGTTGCCTGCTTGTCTTGGTAAAAGCAGTCTTGCAGTGTTTAGAAAGTCAGAACCTGCACCTGGCAGAGACTGGTTTCCAAGGCACTACAGGAAGGACTGATTTGAAAAGAAAATGTTCCTTGGCAAGGACGGCTACATAGGTCTCTATAAAACTTCCACTGCCATTTTGTCCATCTATACACAGGACCTGAAAAACCTTAAAAGGTCCAGGTGCTTCCCAGAACAGGACCAAAGCATCTATTAACTGCAGTGAAAGCTTTCTGTTTACGGGCGTGCTGCAGAAGAGCAAGGATCCATGTGACTGACATCACATTCACCCCACAACCTAAGGCCCCCTCCTCCTAGAGCCCCACACAGCAGAGCAAGACAGGTTGCTTTGGGGAGCTGGCCAGCAAGACCTGGCAACACTCCAGCTTCTTCTGTAGGGTGGGTGTCTATAACTGGCTAGTCACAAAGAACTTGAACTTGCCAATGTGCTGTGATAGACAAGGCTAAGTTTGGCTTAAAGTTATCTTTAAATGGACTCAACAATAACTACTATCCTATCTATCCCCTAAACAGTATCTGAATTGGTAATGCTAAATTTGTGTCTTTTTCTTAAATGAAATAGAGGTTAGCAATGCAGTAGAGAGGTAGATTTTGTTCCTCAAGGAGTTTGCCACCCCTTCCTGCTGCAGAGCCAGCCTTGAACTTGTTCTCATGTTCCTTACACTTTGCTCAGCCTCTCTCTGAGCCCACACTTCTCAATTCCTTTCATTTACGACTGGTAGAGTGGCAGTGATGGGAGGTGTCAGAGAAATCAGGTGAACTTTTGTGCTAGCTGATTAAGAGAGAAGAAAGTATAAACGGGAAAGAAAAGAAAACAAAACAAAAAAACTAGCCTTGGTTCTGTTACCAAACATTCTCTCCAAGGTCCTTTCATTGGTGAAGGGGCTTGGTAACTGAGCTTGGAGCAGCTGTCTGGCCAGGCCCATTCCTGAGATTCCCCCATCTCCTAATGAATGTAATTTTCTAACTGTACTCTCTCAGGCATCACTTGAAAGAAGAGTTGTAAGTGGCACTCAATAAATATTTAAATGCATGCAAGCTCTCTGGTGCAGAATGGTTTTGGAGCTTTACCTACATAGAGAGATCAGGAGACTGCCTGAAAGAAGTTAACAGACTAGCAGTGCCAATGCCAGAGGAATATCAAGGCTGATTTTATTCTAAGCCTTCTTCAACTAAAGCTTACATGTTTATTCATCTTTTACATACTTATTGAGCACCTACTATTCAGCAAGCTTTTGGGATTGATTGGCCAGTGTAGTGCTTAGGAGACTTGGATAGCTCAAGCAGCCTGGTTCATGGCCCAATTCGAAACCTTAAAAGTTTGTGACCTTGGGCAAATTTCTTCACCTCTCTATGCGTTGGTTTCCTCTTCTATAGAATGGCAATGATAAGAAAGATACATATCCCATAGGGTGGTTTTGTAGATCACTTGTGTCTGGTACATGGTAGTAGGCCTTTGATGTAATAGCTCTTGTTACCATCTTCATGCAGGTTCTACCCATGCAGAAATCGATCAGATAAAGCTTCCAAGATTCTCATAGTTTGGTGGGGTCCAAAGGAAATTCATGATTAAAACTCAGTGTAATAAGTACTGTAAGAGAAGATGTGTTTCAGAGCTGTGACATTCATAGAGGAGTCCCCCCTTCTGAGGAGAGGGGTATGATGTTAGGGTTTGGCATGAGTCTTGAAGGACTTTACCAAGAAGGCAAGACGATGAAGACTACTGAAAAGACACAGAGGCATGAAAAAACGTGGTGCCTTCTAGGCACGTTACATGATTTAGCATATCTACTATGGGAGGAGATGCTGGGAGTGTGTTAGAGAAAGAAGTTGGGGTAATAGGGCCAGGCCATGCTTAAAAATGTCCATTTTCATTGCAGGACATTAGTCAGATTCCAGAAAGTTTGCCCTAGGTGTAGTGAGAAATATATATTTGAGTTGATAATTCTGAAAGCCCAGGCAAGATAGAAATTTATAAGAAAAAAAGAACTGCAGTGGGGAGTTTCATTATGCTGTAAAGCAGGGTTATTGGCCCTGGTGGAAACAGTGGCTAAATTCAAGGGCTGTGATGTAATAGAAAGGAGAAGTGAGGAGCTGGCCTGAGAGGGAGGGCTGTGCTAGGATCTCTGGGCATCACTGAGGAAAGGAAGAAGTGGAGACGGACAGGGAAGCATGACCACTGGCATTCACTGACGTCTCCTGTCACACTGTTATCCTCTCTTTTTATTAATGGTCATAGTACTATATTCTCCTGTTCTGCTGCCTTACATAAATCATTTAACTTTATCCTTATGATAACTCCATAGGTAAGTGCTATTATCTTCTTTGAGTGGATGAGGAAACTGACACAAAATGAAGATAAGTGCTTTGTCTAAGATCAAATAACTAGTTAGAAGGTGAGCTTAGACTTGAACTCAGGCCAGACTGAAACCAAAAGCGATTTCTATACAGCTTTTCCAATCGTGAGTCTCTTGTGTTTATGTGTCCTCTTACCTTTTTCCAATCTGCAGTTTCAACTAGTGGTATTACTGTGACTGCAGATTTCTTTGTACCTCTTCCTTTTCTTACCTGTGAGTTATAAGTGCTCGGTCATCTGCTATGTCTTATTTCTGGGCTAACGAATATATTTGGCAAAACCCACAATTGTTGATTCATGTTCTCCAACTTCAACTGAATCCTTATAGACAGTTTTCTGTATGCGTCTTGTCCATTCTGTAACCTGTTCCCCCTGAAATCCATCTCAAATTGAGATTATGGTCCATTCCTGACTCACAGATGTCATACTTTCTTCCTTTCATGAAGAAAACCAAGGCCATGATGTGCGTCCGTTCAAATTTTTATTCCTTCTGTATATTGTCTCCTCATTACAACCCACCATACTTTTATGTGCCTCTAATGGAAACAATAGCTTTGGGGTTTCTAAGCTCCCAACGGGATTAACTCTAGTAATTACTTTTTTCACACAGAATCCCCAAACCATTTTCTTGCACCATGGTCCTCATTTACTACTTCTGTCTAAACACATTCTCATTTACCTCAGATCCTGCTAAAAATTTACCTGTGTCCGTTCTCTTTCAAATTGCTCTTGCCTCAGCTCTCCATAGTGGTTAAAAACTGGAAAAATCTCATTTTCCATTGCATAACAGGTGTATGGGGTGTGTTGCCAGCACCTAAAGTTGGATCTCTAAAGGCGTTTTTTTTTTAATTTATATGTTGATTGTCTTTTCCTCATCCCCTACTTCCCTTTCTCCTTCCTCTGTTTATATAATCTTGCTACTCTAAGCTTCTACTCTCCTTTTCCCTAACCCTCCATTCTTCATGGTAAGGCAAGGGAATAGCTAGTCAAGAAAAATATTCTGTCTCCTTAGAAGTGGGTTTGGTGATAAAGGTGAAGTTAGTATTTTTCAGAGATAATGGCGAATTAGTATTTTTTATGTATCCCTGGTTGGAGGGAGTATAGCAAAAGCAGCATTTCCTGGAGTATAATTACAATTAAATCACAAAATGTGAATCGTTTTTCTTCTTCTGAACTTTGGGGTAAATAAAGTCGATGTATTTAGAATGAGCTCTGGAGGTGACAGTGCTTCATTGCTCGCTTTTCCTCCGCCTCTACAAAGCCAACTTGTTATTTAGAGAACAGAGTGTGTAAAGGCCACGGAGCAGTCTTTCATGCTCTGTCTAGCATAAGGCAGCTGCCAAAACACATGATTTGGGGCATCAGGGCCATTGCGGAAGTCCTTCCTTGTCAATGCAGATGTTCAACTTAAATGTATGCACTTGTAGACCCTGAAAGGAATAGGGTCACTTTGTTGTAGAAACACTAACGATGTGTGGTGTTTCGTTCATTTTGATACTGACAAGAGTGCATTGAGTTTAAAGTTGTATTCCAGGAAGTGAAACTTTGTATGGAGTGGATGCAGTATTCTGACAGTCACAAATTCCCCTTATACTCTGTACTATATGCTGTATGCTCTATATACTCGACATGCATACATGATGCCTATGATTGTACATTCTTACTTTTATTGCTAAAATTTATTATTGTAGTGAACTGGAAGGTACTGTTAAAATTCAAACTCTCTCAAGCATGTCTGACTTGTGTGATAGTTAAAAACAATGTGGCAGGTGAAGAAAATATAAATTCCCTGCTATTGCTTAGACACACCACTGTGTTCACTGATATTGAAAACTAAAATTAGGTGATGAAATATCAGAATACATTGGATTTAACGGCTATGATGTATTCTGTCTGTTCTAAGAATTTATGTAATTCATAAGTTATTGCGTCTACTCAAGCAAATACTGTCTCAGCAATGTCAGAATCAAGAAAATCCTCTTCATGTTAAGATTTGATTATTTTTTATATTCTGAAAGATTTCAAATATCTTTATTTATAATGTAAATATATTTTTTTCCCTTAATAATTTAGCCTTACTAGGTATTTTTCCCAAGTACAATGAATGTTGAAAAAAGTAGAAGAAAATATCTTTACATACTTTGTATCTCTGTCAAATAATATTTAAAAATTACTATAATTGTGTAAATGCCTGTTTAGAGAGAAAATATTTTCTCTTTAATGGCGAAAATATGTTTTGTTAGGAGGGAAACTCTGTGAAGCCAGGGCCCAGGACAGTTTCACATACTAATTTCACCAGAAATTAGTACTATGCATAAAAATACTTAACGAGTAAAATTACATTGACATGAAAGAAAATTAATTTCTGGTTGATTGTGATATGTTATATAAAATATCAATTTAATGATCAAAAGAGAATCACTGACACCTATATAAAAACTCAGTATTTGGGGAAAAAATATATCAAATCCAATTTTTTTAATAGTCCAGGGGTCTTGCTGTTTCAGGTGACCAGTCTTCCCTAGAGATACTATTTCTGGTGATAAGTGTTTCTGTAGTAAACTCTAAGCATGAAGCGGATGGATTAACAATCATGGTACAGGCAAAGCTTGCGCTTCCAGAAGTACTTTGTGATGGGAGGATGATGCACATTACGAATATCTCAAACTCTCCCCTCTTCAAGCAGTACGGGGAGGATTGGCTGAGGAGGCAGTAGGTTAAGGAAATCAGAATCATTTTCTGCTAGTTTTCTTGATAATTTGTCCTAATATTTCAGATCATCCTTAATACAGAACAACAGCTGGTGCTCAAGGTCCCAAATACTTTGTAACAACATTTGCTTGCAATTCAGGACAGCTCTTCTTTTCATAAGCAAAGCCCTTTACTGAGCTTAAAAAGTATGTAGACACAAAGTAAAACACCTGCAGGGCAGAAGGTTGCCTGAGAGGCCTCTGCCCCCTGCCTGGAGTAGAGAGAAGGAAAAGAAGATGAGGCAAGAAGCGGGGGTGGGGATGTCCTGGGTGAGGGGAGGCTGGTGCAAACTCATTGTTTCCCAGTCTCCCATCTGACCAAGGCTGTTGCTTAGTTTAGTTTAATCTCGTATTTGTCCTGGCAAGGACAAAGCACGGTTCAATTAGTCAGGCTTCTGCTGGCAACGTGGTTGCTGTTTTGGGGCCGGGGAGCGGTCGTGAGGTTTGGGGAGTGGGGTGGTAGAGAAAATCTTATGCGAGAAAAATCATTTTTCTTCAGTTTTTGCTTACCGTGTATACGATCTATAGGAGAAAAGTGTGTGCTTGTAGGCAGGAGAAGCATCTAAGTAAATATGATATTAAATCATTACCCAAGATAAGATTCAATTTTTCCCTGTCCCTCTTCCTAAATTTCCTGATTCTTTAAAAAAAATCTTGATAAATGCAGGTGAAAGCAGCGTATTTCCATTTAATTATTCACAGTTTGTTACAGAATATCTAGCTAATGATGACCGTGTAAATCTAACTTTCCTTCATTAATCTTTTTTCCTCTTCAGAAAAAGAATAGGAATGTTTCTCTCCTATTGCGGCTGGGTAGTTTCCAATTAAAGAGGGAAATAGAACCTAGATTGTGCATTAATCATGATTTTCCATCAGCCAGTAAAATGTGTGCTTGATATTTAAAGTCAAGTTTGGTTGCAGTTACATTGGACAATAAAGATTTTGTTCTTTCTCTTCCTTTTTAAGAAAACAAAATCTTTAAGAAAAAAGTTATAGAGGTAGATAGTAGAAACTTGTTAAACCCTGTTTTTGAACCCTTGGTACATTTATACAAAAAAATTTCAGGAGATTTTGACAGCTTGATCAAAATAGTATGCAACTCATTTGAAACATATGTAATTGGTTAATGATATTTCAAAACCTAATTTTATGAGTTTTAAGAACACAATGTGTACTGTTTTCCTAAAAGTGTATACCAAAGTCACCCAGCTAAATCATTTCTCTTGTAATATGAAAGTGTATGTATGTGTGTATTTTTAAAAGAAGAGCCAGTGATAGCTTTGACATTAACGAGAAAAGCTAGCCTAAATGTGGTCTCATAGACTTTTCATCCTGTGGCAAGTTCTCCTTCTCTATAAATGACGTAATTAAATTTAAAGGATTTTAGAATGTGTTTGTGCAATCAACATTGAGCAATCATTGTAAGAACTAATCTGTTTTGAAAAAAATGTGTACCTTTTTTCCTTCTAACTTAAGACATTTATGGCATCTCTGTGCTGGTTCTCCTGGGAACTCTATGCGGAGCGTTTGGAAGTGTTGTGGAAAGGGATAATTATTCTGTCCAGGGAATTTGTCAGGGAACAGAGCTGTGGGAGATGAAAGGAGATGTGATGGTTGCAGGGGTTACAGCCTTGATTTTGAGCCAAGACTTACTATCACTGTTTTAATTGAGTCTGAAAACTAGAAAGCTGTGATGTGGTAGCCACCTATTACCAGCGAGGCCACAGCTAACTAATTGGAAGCGAGTGAGCATGGGGCTTAACTCCAGAAACAAAGAACCACAACAACCAAATATGAATGGCAGTTCATTAAAACAAATACTCTGATAAATAGAGACTTTCATATTATAATTGATGTGCGCCCTCCCTTTGCTATTTAAAAAATATAAATTCCTCACTATCCCTATTTCAAAGCATCTGAATAGTTTTAGCCTCTATTCTAGCTTTAGTCTTTATGTAAGAAACTGAGTAGAATTCTTTCCATTAGTGGTGAAGCTTTGAATTAGGATCATTTTTATTTTTATGTATTAAATGAAGTTTAAAAATTATATTGACAGCATTAATGCATCATATTATATTTCTTTCTATATTATAGCAAAATTAAAAAGCAGGTATAATTTACATCACATTGTCATATTCAGAGTACAGAAATAGCTTGTGTTAGAATGTTTAAAATACCTTATTTACTTAATTTAGTACAGTTGCCTTTGTACGGCTCCAATTCCTTTTCAGCACATTTCCATGTATATTCAAACCTTAGATGATAAATTACTGATTTCAAACACTATTTAATAAAACTAAGTTTTATAATAGCAAAATAATTTGCAGTTATAAAGAAGTGTAACATATATTTTATATTCTTGTGAAGCTCAAATTAATATATTAAATATAAATATCTCTAAAAATAATTTTCTGATTTTTTTTTTTTTTTTTTTTTTTTTTGCGGTACGCGGGCCTCTCACCGTTGTGACCTCTCCCGTTACGGAGCACAGGCTCCGGACGCGCAGGCTCCGGACGCGCAGGCTCAGCGGCCATGGCTCACGGGCCCAGCCGCTCCGCGGTATGTGGGATCCTCCCGGACCGGGGCACGAACCCGTATCCCCTGCATCTGCAGGTGGACTCTCAACCACTGCGCCACCAGGGAAGCCCTGATTTTCTGGTTTTTATTTCCTGTTTCCTTTGTTGAGAACTTGCAGAGTATCAGAACAAAATGTAATGCCTTTTTGAATGTAATGCCCATCCCTTTGCCTCGTCTTATCCAGTGTTTATGTACACAGTAAAATGAATGCAACTAATCCATAGCCTGTATTTCAAGAGTTCTCTAGTGTGTGAGTCCTTATAAATAGAGACTCAGATCAAACGCTTCAGCCGTAAGTAATTTCACAGTGTTCATACAGCTTCTTCAGGGTTGCCAGCCTGAGAGATCTGCTAATTATATATCCCTGTCCAAAGACTCTCACTTTTTTTTGTCCAGGAAGTGTGTTTGCTTCCTCCAAGCCCACGGTTTCGAGGGGGCAGTATAAGTATGGATTGGGGAGGGTGAAAGAAATCAGCCACTTGGATGATCACTTCAGTTAAATTAACCATGGGGATTAAGTGAGTGAAAATGTTAGTCCTAGGAGATTTTTGGACAGATTTACTGTTGTGGGCCTAAACAGTTTCTAGCATTCACCTTCTAGTTTTATATATACATACATATACATATATATATATATATATATATATAAAATACATAAATATGTATTCATTTCTTTGAGGTTAAGAAATGAAGTTAGCAAATCATGACCTTTGTCTCCTGTACTGAGGTAACACTGACATAATATGCTCCTTCCTCAGAAAATACTTTTCATGTGTTGCCACAACTAGAACGTGCGATGTTCTCTTGTTTTAATGTTGCTATTAGAGAACAGACGGGGACCTTCCCCTTGACCCTAGCCTCAGTAGATGAATGGAGATCTCATGGGCCTATATCCTTACCCCTTAGAAGCATTCAGCTGCTGGTGGGCAGGGACTAGATCATCTCAAACCTTTTAAAAATGCTCATCTACTTAGTAGAGAGCTGCAGACATGAGGAGTAACCATGAGTGTTGTTTCATACCCTTTTCAGTAGAGAATATGACGTTAGAAGCCCTTGACAGGTCTCTGTATCTTGGTGTCCTAAAGTGTCTGCTTTATTTCTCACTATAAAATAAACACGTTTAAACCTAACCCATAGAAAAGAGTTTACCTCTAATATTGACAAACACTTCGTAAAATGTCCCACCACATCTTTGCAGTGCCTGAGTTAGACAGGGCCTGAAGTCTTTTATACTAGCTCAATATCTTACCTCAGTGCCTTACAAACATTACAGATGACAAGAGACACATACGGTTTATTAAGAAATCTGGGAGTTGAAAGTTGCTCAAAATCAAACCTGTAGAAGTCAACAGAGACATTTATTTTTGAGTTTATTCCCCTTTTGTCACAAGTCTGACTGATGAAGCACCATCGTTTAATACTTTCTTCCAGTTCAAATATTCAGGGCTAGCTATTCAAAATATGCGATATCTTAAATATAATTATATGAACATTGTACAAATTATCTGAACAAAATAGATTCATCACATGTCTTATGGTACAGATGAAGGGCATACTACTAAGTGTCAGCTAATCACACCATGAAATATGTACAGACACACCTAGGAACAGCCAGCATTTGCTTCCATCATTAATATGTTGATATAATATTCAAGTAAGGTTTTTTCCTCACCCCTTCTTGGTCTTGTGTATAATGTCAAGCAGTGATTAGTTTTAGTTTCCTCCTGTGATTGACATGATTGGATAATGACTGGAGCAGTTTGGTAAATTTGGCCTCTTGGCAGTTCTTTGTAACTGACCCCCCCAAGATGGTAAAACCTGTGATTATGTGCATATATTTGCATCTTGTCTAATAGCTGAGCTTCCGCAGAATCATTCTGCAGCAGAGTTTCTCAGTTTTTATGTTACAGTAGAATTGCCTGGGGAGATTTTTAAAACATACCAATGCCAGACTGAATGCACAACCCTCTCTTGGGGAGGGACCCAGGCATCAGACTTTTTTAGAGCTTCCAGGGGATTCCAGGGTACAACCAAGAAGCAGCAACAGAATCAAAATCAGCATGAAGAAACCACCCCCCGACACTGAAACCTGAATTTCCCAAAGAAATAGCGTTTTTCGGTCAGGTTGATGGACGCCAAAGTAAATTTTGACCAAATTACTTAGACTTTGGTGACACTGTTCAGACATACCCTCATGTGTCATGGAGTGTGTCTGATTGCCTCCAGAGCACTAGGCCAAAAGTGAACAATTTCCTTTGTTCTGGACTCCCTGTTTTGGCCACATAGCAAGCTGTGTGCCTGGACCTGGAAAGCTGGCCCATTAGGGTGACACTAGGAACAGTGTCCACCTCCACAGCCCCACTGCCCCTACACACCCTAACCTAATATCATCCCTTTTTCCCACGTGAAAAACACCCCTTCTCTAGGTTCATCTAATGATGTATTCATGCTCAACCCGGTTCAAGTGTTCAGACAAAGCTAAGTTACTAGTTGATAAAGGTTTAAGATATAATCCCTCCCAGAGGTTCCAAAATTTTAATAAGGTCTCTTGAAAGCCACAAATATCAAAGTTGCAAAACTTTAATGATAGTAGTAACTGGGAGAGGATTCAATAATTGGACTCAAAGGGCCCTCTTCATTACCCCTTTTCAAATTATACTGCTTGGGCAGTTGTGCTCATTAGATGAACCCTTCTGGAAAACATTAAGCTTCTGTTCACAGTAAGTTCAGAGAACTTACTATTACCCATTCAAAAAAAATTTTTTTGTCCTCTTGGTTCCAAATATGATGTCTCCTTGGTCATATAAGTAAGTAGTCAGTTACATTAGAAATTAATTATTATTTTACTGAAGGTAATTTGCCCCTGAAGCACTGAAAAAACACTTTATTTGCTAAGGAAAGTGTGCTAATTGATTGCCTTCAAAAATTTAATTTACTCCAGATAATGTACTATCACAAAATACCGTAGATAAAAAAATAAATAAAAAATACCGTAGATGTCATATGTACTATGCTTTATCAATGAATATTAAAGACACGAATGAGGGAACCACAGAATTTTAAATGATGCAATTGACATTACAGGAGTTACGGCCTCTGTTGATAATCTTGCCTTTGCTAAAGAAAATTGTGTTGCCAATTATTCACTTAGTTAATTTTTTTATGTTCTTTAATGTTTTCACTATAACTGTTTTAGCAACTGGAAAGCATTAATAATTTAGGTAGAGTGTATATGTTTTTATTTCTTATGTGGAAAATCAAGAGGCTCTTTGAGAGCTGGACTTGGTGAGTTCTACAAAAGCAGGCTGGGACTTGATAGCTTTAAACACCTCAATATCATATCTATTAATTTATGTTATTTTTAGCAACATGAACTGTAATGAAAATGATCACCTCCTGATGTTATTTACATCAGTGTTAATTACCATTTTTCTTTTTCTCTCTCCCCTGTTGCACTCAGCCAGAGGAAATGTTGAAGAGAAAGCTTTTACACCTCCTGCTTGCCTCTGCTTACCACCTCCCCACAACTACCTTCATATTCTTCAATTGTCCTTTTTCTCTTTCATACACATACACAGAGAGTTCTATTTTACAGTGATAAATCCTAGCAGTCGCTAACCACAAGCATTCTAAAAAATTGCATCATCACTTTGAAGGGTGTCTGCCAGTAAGGGAGGTTAATGCATTTGCTCCCTTCCAGTGGCAGAGGCTATCTCTGCTTGGTCATGGCAGGAAAGGAAAATTGACCTCCTGTTCCCAATTTTATGTGGAATTTTTTTTCCCAGATAGGGGCGGTGACCTTGCCAGAAGGATCCAAGTACATGTAAAATCATATTTGACTTGATGATGGATGGCCAGTTACGTGGGTACACGCCTCTGTTCTGATAAAGTTGGGGCCTGCGGATAGGGCAGCTACATGTTAATGCATTTTACTCTTGCCTCCAGCTGGCAGGAATGATGTTTTCAGAAATTCAGTTGATTCTCAAAGGAGATGATTGGCAGTCCTATCATAAAATATAGAATAAGGACCTAATCTTGAGTTTCATGGCAGAACTTAGGTTTCATGCTTTCAACTTGCTCTACTAATAAATTGCTTGTCTAGAGCTAATTTTATACTTTGAAGTTTCTCAGTGAGTTCTATGAAAGACATTTTAATTTATCCCATAAAAATGTCTTCCAAGCTTTCCATGCTTTTTCTTATTTATCATCTATTCTCTTGCTCTTAGCATGTGGGAAGGTGTTCACATTTGCCAAGGTACTTGTTTCCTGAGTAATAAAGTTTTGGCTTAGGTGATGGCATTATAATTTATAAAGGTTTTGTCACAACTTTTAGTTCTTCTAATTTTAATGTGAATTCCTGTTATCTCATTTTCTTAATAAGTGTGTTATACCAGTATGAAGCTAGACTATATGTGATTTATTGCTTCCCCCTTATATTTGAAGACTATTAAAATTACAGGAGACAGATCAATAACAATAAATTTGTGTTGTTGTTGTTTTTTTTACCCATAGTGATATGCCTTTTTGGACACAAGAACTCAACAGATATGAAATGGTATCTTTATCATTAATTCTTATCTTTCCATACAGCTAGAATTAATTCCGCAGTTCTCACGGTTTGCAAAAGCTGACAAATTAAAAAATTCTAGAGAGCATCCTTTGGACACTTCTAGTTTATGTTTTCCCCAACTGGAGACAATATAGTTCCTGATGTGATATAGGTTGCGAAGCTAGAAGGAACCTTAGTAATGATCCCATTCACTCCTCTCATCCTGCAAGTGGGGAATTTAATCTCCTGTAAATGGTATATTCAGTGGTAAAGTTGGGAACGATGTCTTGATTTATTTTCCTCAAAGAATTTTTATTTTTCAGAACATTATCTCCTCTAACCAATTTGAAGTTAAGAGGTATATGTTTTCGTTTTATTTGCTTCTAATATCTGTATTGTCTGACCCTCTGGGTCCCCTTTTTTTCTGTTTGTTGTGATTGGATTATGTAACATAAACATGGCTGCCATGAAATCGCCTTTAGGATGAGGCGAATTATGAGAAAAGGCTGAAGTACAGGCTGAAACATTGCCGACCTCCAGAGTTGTCTATGGCTGTTTATTATGGATAAATGTTATTTGATAAATGCATGAAATATGGGAAACACCTGTAACATACTCTTCAGAGATTTACCTCACTGACAACCTATGACTAATCTGAGTCTGTGAGGAAACTATATAATTATACAAATTCTATTTTTTTATGATCAAATATACAAAATAAGCAAAATAATATACTAGATCCAGAGATACTGACATTCAAATGATTTGTGACCTTAGGAAGTTTTTAAGTTTCTCTGTGAGCTTCTGTTTCCTAATCTGTAAAATGGGAAGCATTGTCCGTTCGTTGTTGCAGTGGTGTGAAGGGCAAATGAAATGATGCAAAGTGGATATTTCACACAGTACCTACCACACAAGAGCCTTTCTGTGAATGTGCATTTCCCTTCCTTCAAAGTTTCCAGAGAAAACACGGGTGGTCTTTTTAGGCACTATTTGCCTTGTGACAGGTTATAAACAACAGGGTTTTCTGGGAAGTGAATCAGTGCTTATTGACGATTGCCTGGAAAGGAAAACAGAGGAAGAATTTGTTAGCAGCTTAGTCACTAAGGCGACTTCTTGTGAAAGAAAGTCATCAGTGAATTGTACACATAGCATGGGTTTGTCTTCTCTCTTCACTTTTCTCTTGGCCACATCTGAAGAGAACCCACCTACCCAGGGGGCCTATCACCTATTAAGGGGCTTCCTCCGGTTCACATGGCAGCAGCTACAGTAATTGAGGCATGTAATTTAAGAGCAAATGAGCTTTTAGTGGTTGTCTTGCATTTCCAAAACTATCAAATGATGACACATAACACACAGCCTCATTTCTACATCAGATATACATCTACCAGTGATAGTATTTTCTTTGTCATTATCATGTGGATGAGTAGATTCAATTTCCTTTTAATTCGTGGGATATCAAAAGATTATAAAGTTGCTCTTCATTCTGCCTGGATTTGAAATTCAGTTATTATTCTATCAGTATTGACACTATGAGGAAAATGCGATGTTAAGAAGGTATCCAAATTACACAGTAGTCACTACGTTATGGTAATATGTCAGTCTGGAAACGATATAGTTTTAAAGGTGCAAATGTTCAGTGTGTCAGATGATCAGATTGCAAACTCCCAGGACATCTGGAAGTCATTTTTTCTTAGAAGGAATGTTTTATAGGATTAAATTATATGGGTTGAGAGAAGGCTTTATTTTTATAAAGATGAGACTAAAGATCTTTATTAGAGGTCAAAAGAGGAGAATGTAGAGGGTGTTTAGCTGTGATGCCTTAACACCATGTCAAACCACGCACCTGTCTAGAAATGACAACTCTGTTCTTATAAAAACAACTACCAAATTAAATACTGAAAAACTCATAAAATTCGAAGGTTTAATAGTAGTAGCAACAATGTTGAAGGAATGTTTGCCTGCTGTTCTGCTACTTAGAATTTAAATTGGAGGGGTTAAGTGGAGAATAGTTTAGTATAATATATTTTTAGATGGAGCTTATAAGTAAATGGATGGTAAAGAAATGAAGCACATATTCTCTTGCAAGCAGAGATGGATGTGGATTAACAAAAGAAATAGAAAACGATCCCAAACTGCTGTTGGTAGGAAAACAATGTTTTAACTTAAAACACAGACTAGCTGTTGACACTGATCATAGTAATCATGTGCTTGGAAAATTTCCTGTTTCACTTTAAGCCTATATAAAAAGCCTAGACAGTAACTATGTCCACTTGCAGAATATAATTAAGAAAGGCCTGTTTCTATAGGAGAAATTTTCATTCAGCACCCTTCACCAATAATTTATCAACATCAATGAAAGGAGAAAGAAACCCCTGTATATCGACTGTCCATTATGTACTAGGAGTCATTTGATTCTTATAGCAATTCTACTAATTTGTTGTTATCCCCATTTTACACTCGAAGAAGTTGAGATGCAGAGAAATTCATTCATTTCATACACCTTTATGAGTGTTTACTAAACAGGTGGCTGACACTGGCCTTGGCTCTGGGGTATCACAGTGACCGAGGTGGAAAATGTCACACCTCCCATGGAACTTGCTTCTTATCAGAGGAGGAAGAAAATACACAAGTTAAGAAAAATACAAACAAGCCAAAACCAAGTAGCATTCGTGCAATATTAAAATACTAAAAGGGAGTGATGCAGCTGGGAGTGTGTAAGTGGGAACTCTGGATTCCTTAGTCTGGGAAGACTTCACGGAGACAAGGTCCAAATGGAGGGAGAAGCTGGCACTGTGGAGGTCAGAGGGAGGCACGGGGCAGGCAGGACGAACAGTCACGGCCAAGTTCTGAAGCCTGTGCCCTGCAGCTCTGTGAGCAAGGGAGAAAGTGCAGCAACATCTGGGGTGAGGTAGGCAACTGATAGATCACTCCAGACTTGAATTTTAAACTGAGAACACTGTGAAACAGTTGGAGGGCTTTATGCAGAGGAAGGAACATCATGACCCAGTTAATTTTTTTTAACATCCTTATTGGAGTATAATTGCTTTACCATGTTGTGTTAGTTTCTTCTGTATAACAAAGTGAATCAGCTATATGCATACATATATCCCCATATCCCCTCCCTCTTGCGTCTCCCTCCCACCCTCCCTATCCCACCCCTCCAGGCGGTCACAAAGCACCGAGCTGATCTCCCTGTGCTATGCGGCTGCTTCCCACTAGCTATCTGTTTTACGTTTGGTAGTGTATATATGTCCATGCCACTCTCTTACTTTGTCCCAGCTTACCCTTCCCCCTCCACATGTCCTTAAGTCCATTCTCTACGTCTGCATCTTTACTCCTGTCCTGCCCCTAGGTTCATGAGAACCATTTTTTTTTTAAGATTCCATATATATGTGTTAGCATACGGTGTTTGTCTTTCTGACTTACTTCACTCTGTATGACAGACTCTAGGTCCATCCACCTCACTACAAATAACTCAATTTTGTTTCTTTTTATGGCTGAGTAATATTCCATTGTATATATGTGCCACATCTTCTGTATCCATTCATCTGTCAGTGGACACTTAGGTTGCTTCCATGTCCTGGCTATTGTAAATAGTGCTGCAATGAACATTGTGGTACATGCCTCTTTTTGAATTATGGTTTTCTCAGGGTATATGCCCAGTAGTGGTATTGCTGGATCGTATGGTAGTTGTATTTTTAGTTTCTTAAGGAACCTCCATACCGTTCTCCATAGTGGCTGTATCAATTTACATTCCCACCAACAGTACAGGAGGGTTCCCTTTACTCCACACCCTATCCAGCATTTATTGTTTGTAGATATTTTGATGATGGCCGTTCTGACATGTGTGAGGTGATACCTCATTGTAGTTTTGATTTGCATTTCTCTATTGATTAGTGATTCTGAGCATCATTTCATGTGTTTGTTGGCAATCTGTGTATCTTCTTTAGGGAAATGTCTATTTAGGTCTTCTGCCCATTTTTGGATTGGGTTGTTTGTTTTTTTGATATTGAGCTGCATGAGCTGCTTGTATACTTTGGAAATTAATTCTTTGTCCGTTGCTTCGCTTGCAAAGACTTTCTCCCATTCTGAGTGTTGTCCTTTCGTCTTGTTTATGGTTTCCTTTGCTGTGCAAAACCTTTTAAGTTTCATTATGTCCTCTTTGTTCAGTTTCGTTTTTATTTCCATTTCTCTGGGAGGTGAGTCAAAAAGGATCTTGCTGTGATTTGTGTCATAGAGTGTTTTACCTGTGTTTTCCTCTAAGAGGTTTATAGTGTCTGCGCTTACATTTAGATATTTAATCCATTTTGAGTTTATTTTTGTGTATGGTGATAGGAAGTGTTCTAATTTCATTCTTTTTTTTTTTTTTTTTTTTTTTTGCTGTACGCGGGCCTCTCACTGTTGTGGTCTCTCCCGTTGTGGAGCACAGGCTGCAGACGCACAGGCTCATCAGCCATGGCTCACGGGCCCAGCCGCTCCGCGGCATGTGGGATCTTCCCGGACTGGGGCACGAACCCGTGTCCCCTGCATCGGCAGGCGGACTCTCAACCACTGCGCCACCAGGGAAGCCCTAATTTCATTCTTTTACATGTACCTGTACAGTTTTCCCAGCACCCCTTATTGAAGAGGCTGTCTTTTCTCCATGGTATATTCTTGCCTTCTTTATCAAAGATAAGGTGACGGTATGTGTGTGGGTTTATCTCTGGGCTTTCTATCCTATTCCATTGATTTATATTTCTGTTTTTGTGCCAGTACCATACTGTATTGATTACTGTAGCTTTGTAGTATAGTCTGAAGTCAGGGAGCCTGATTCCTCCAGCTCCGTTTTTCCTTCTTAAGATTGCTTTGGTTATTCGGGATCTTTTGTGTTTCCATACAAATTGTGCGATTTTTTGTTCTAGTTCTGAGAAAAATGCTATTGGTAGTTTGATAGGGATTGCGTTGAATCTGTAGATTGCTTTGGGTAGTAGAGTCATTTTCACAATGTTGATTCTTCCAATCCAAGAACATCGTATATCTCTCCATCTGTTTGTATCATTTTTAATTTATTTCATCAGTGTCTTAATAGTTTTCTGCGTTCAGGTCTTTTGTCTCCTTAGGTAGGTTTATTCCTAGGTATTTTATTCTTTTTGTTGCAGTGGTGAATGGGATTGTTTCCTTAATTTCTCTTTCAGATTTTTCGTCATTAGTGTATAGGAATGCAAGAGATTTCTGTGCATTAATGCTGTATCCTGCAACTTTACCAAATTCATTGATTAGCTCTAGTAGTTTTCTGGTGGCATCTTTAGGATTCTGTATGTCCACTATCATGTCATCTGCAAATAGTGACAGTTTTACTTCTTTTCCGATTTGGATTCCTTTTATTTCTTTTTCTTCTCTGATTGCCATGGCTAAAACTTCCATAACTATGTTGAATAATAGTGGTGAGAGTGAGCAACCTTGTCTTGTTCCTGATCTTAGAGGAAATGGTTTCAGTTTTTCACCACTGAGAACGATGTTGGCTGTGGGTTTGTCATACATGGCCTTTATTATATTGAGGTAGGTTCCCTCTGTGCCTACTTTCTGGAGAGTTTTTGTCGTAAATCGGTGTTGAATTTTGTTGAAAGCTTTTTCTGCATCTATTGAGATGATCATATTGTTTTTATCCTTCAGTTTGTTAATATGGTGTATCACATTGATTGATTTGCGTATATTGAAGAATCCTTGCATTCCTGAGATAAACCGCACTTGATCATGTTATATGATCCTTTTAATGTGTTGTTGGATTCTGTTTGCTAGTATTTTGTTGAGGATATTTGCATCTATGTTTATCAGTGATATTGGCCTGTAGTTTTCTTTTTTTGTGACATCTTTGTCTGGTTTTGGTATCAGGGTGATGCTGGCCTTATAGATTGAGTTTGGGAGTGTTCCTCCCTGTACTATATTTTGGAAGAGTTCGAGAAGGATGGGTGTTAACTCTTCTCTAAATGTTGTATAGAATTTGCCTGTGAAACCATCTGGTCCCGGGCTTTTGTTTGTTGGAAGATTTTTAATGACAATTTTAATATCAGTGCTTGTGATTGGTCTGTTTATATTTTCTATTTCTCCTTGGTTTAGTCTTGGAAGGTTGTGCTTTTTAAGAATTTGTCCATTCCTTCCTTGCTGTCCATTTTATTGGCATATAATTGCTTATCGTAGTCTCTCATGATCCTTTGTATTTCGGCAGTGTCAGTTGTTACTTCTCTTTTGTTATTTCTAATTCTGTTGATTTGTGTCTTCTCCCCTTTTTTCTTTATGAGTCTGGCTAATGGTTTATCATTTTTGTTTATCTTCTCAAAGAGGAAGATTGTAGTTTTATTGATCTTTGCTATTGTTTCCTTCATTTCTTTTTCATTTATTTCTGATCTGATGTTTATGATTTTTTTCCTTCTGCTAACTTTGGGGGTTTTTTGTTCTTCTTTCTCTATTGGTTTAGGTGTAAGGTTAGGTTGTTTATTTGAGATTTTTCTTGTTTCTTGAGGTAGGATTGTATTGCTATAAAGTTCCCTCTTAGAACTGGTTTTGCTGCATCCCACAGGGTTTGGGTGGTCCTGTTTTCTTTCTTTCTTTCTTTTTTTTTTTTTTTGAGGAATTTTCTATTTTCTTTAATAAAAATGGTTTCAGGAGTTCAGACTCTAGATCCTATTGGTGGTTGTGTTTTCATTGTCATTTGTTTTTAGGTATTTTTTGATATCCTCTTTGATTTCTTCAGTGATCTCTTGGTTATGTAGTAAAATATGTTTCACTTCCATGTGTTTGTATTTTTTATAATTCTTTTCCTGTAATTGATATCTGGTCTCAGCATTGTGATTGGAAGAGATACTAGATACGATTTTAATTTTCTTAAATTTACCAAAGCTTGATTTATGACCCAAGATATGATCTATCCTGGAGAAAGTTCCATGAGCACTTGAAAAGAAAGTATATTCTGTTGTTTTTAGATGGAGCGTCCTATAAATATCAATTAAGTTCATCTTGTCTAATGTGTCATTTAAAGCTTTTGTTTCCTTATTTATTTTCGTTTCAGATGATCTGTCCATTGGTGAAAGTGGAGTGTCAAAGTCACCTACTATTATCGTGTCACTGTCGATTTCCTCTTTTATGGCTGTTAGCATTTGCCTTCTGAATTGAGGTTCTCCTATGTTGAGTACATAAATATTTACAATTGTTATATCTTCGTCTTGGGTTGATCCCTTGATCATTATGTAGTATCCTTCTTTGTCTCTTGTAATAGTCTTTATTTTAAAGTCTATTTTGTCTGATATGAGAATTTTGAAAGCTACTCCAGCTTTCTTTTGATTTCCATTTGCATGGAATATCTTTTTCCATCCCCTCACTTTCAGTCTGATGTGTCCCTAGATCTGAAGTGGGTCTCTTGTAGACAGCATATATACGGGTCTTGTTTTTGTATCTATTCAGCCAGTCTGTGTCTTTTGGTTGGAGCATTTAATCCATTTACATTTAGGGTAATTATCAATATGTATGTTCCTATTACCATTTTCTTAATTGTTTTGGGTTTGTTTTTGTAGATCTTATTCTTCCCTTCTGTTTCCTTCCTAGAGAAGTTCCTTTAGCATTTGTTGTAAAGCTGGGTTGGTGGTGCTGAATTCTCTTAACTTTTGCTTTTCTGTAAAAGTTTTAATTTCTTCATTGAATCTGAATGAGATCCTTTCTGGGTAGGGTAATTTTGGTTGTAGGTTTTTCCCTTTCATCATTTTAAATATGTCCCACCACTCCCTTCTGCCTTGCAGAGTTTTGCTGAAAGATCAGCTCTTAACCTTATGGGGATTCCCTTGTATGTTATTTGTTGCTTTTCCCTTGCTGCTTTTAATTTTTTTTCTTTTTTATTTAATTTTTGATAGTTTGATTAGTATGTGTCTTGATGTGTTTCTCGTTGGATTTATCCTGTATGGGACTCTCTGCGCTTCCTGGACTTGATTTCCTTTCCCATGTTAGGGAAGTTTTCAACTATAATCTCTTCAAATATTTTCTCAGACCCTTTCTTTTTCTCCTCTTCTTCTGGGACGCCTATAATTCAAATGTTGGTCTATTTAATGTTGTCCCAGAAGTCTCTGAGACTCCTCAACTCTTCTCATTCTTTTTATTCTGCTGCTGTGTAGTTATTTCCACTATTTTATCTTCCAGGTCACTTATCCGTTCTTCTGCCTCAGTTATTCTGCTACTGATTCCTTCTGGAGAATATTTGGTTTCATTTATTGTGTTGTTCATCATTGTTTGTTTGCTTTTTAGTTTCCTATGTCCTTGTTAAACGTTTCTTGTATTTTCTCCATTCTTTTTCCAAGATTTTGGCTCATCTCTACTGTCATTACTCTGAATTCTTTTTCAGGTAGACTGCCTATTTCCTCTTCATTTGTTTGGTCTGGTGGGTTTTTACCTTGCTCCTTCATCTGCATATTTCTGCTCCTTCATCTGTATATTTCTCTGTCTTCACATTTTGTTTAACTTACTGTGTTTGGGGTGTCCTTTTTGCAGCCTGTAGGTTCGTATTTCTCTTTGGTTTTGGTGTCTTCCCCCAGTGGGTGAGGTTGGTTCAGTGGCTTGTGTAGGCTTCCTGATGGAGGGGACTGGTGCCTGTGTTCTGGTGGATGAGGCTGGATCTTGTCTTTCTGGGGGGCAGGACCACATCTGGTGGTGTGTTTCGTGGTGTCTGTGACCTTATTATGATTTTAGGCAGCCTCTCTGCTTATGAGTGGGGTTGTGTTCCTGTCTTGCTAGTTGTTTGGCATGGGGCATCCATCACTGGAGCTTGCTGGCCATTGGGTGGAGCTGGGTGTTAGCGTTGAGACGGAGATCTGTGCGAGAGCTCTCGCCGACTGATATTACGTGGGGCCAGGAGGTCTCTGGTGGTCCAGTGTCCTGAACTTGGGTCTCCCGCCTCAGAAGCTCAGGCCTGACACCACGCCGGAGCACCAAGACCCTGTCAGCCACACTGCTCAGGAGAAAAGGGAAATTAAAAAAAAAAAGGAAAAATTAAAAGTAATTTTTTTAATTATTAAAATAAAATTAAAAAAGAGAGCCACCATGCCAATAAACAAATCCAACAATGATAACAAGCACTAAAAAGTAAACTAAGATAAACATAAAAATGAGAAACAAATCAGTCATAGACAGCAAACCCAAGTCTGCAGTTGTTCTCAAAGTCCACCACCTCAATTTTGGGACTATTCATTGTCTATTCATGTATTCCACGGATTCAGGGTACATCAAGTTGATTGTGGGGATTTAATCTGCTGCTCCTGAGGCTGCTGGGAGAGATTTCCCTTTCTCTTATTTGTTTACACAGGTCCTGGGGTTCAGGTTTGGTTTTGGCCCCGCCTCTGCGTGTAGGTCACCCTCAGGAATCTGTTCCCACCCAGACAGGAGGGGGTTAAAGCAGCAGCTGATTAGGGTGCTCTTGCTCACTCAGGCTGGGGGGAGGGAGGGGTACGGTAGTCACAACTGGAATGCGGGGCAAGCCTGCAGTGGCAGAGGCCCGTATAATGTTGCAGCAACCTGAGGCACGCCATGTCTTCTCCTGGGGAAGTTGTCCCTGGATTGCGGGACCCTGGCAGTGGTGGGCTGCAAGGCTATGCAGGGTGGGGGGTGTGGATAGTGACCTGCGCTTGCACACAGGATTCTTGGTGGCTGCAGCAGCAGCATTAGTGTTTGAAGCCCGTCCCTGGGGTCTGAACTGATAGCAGCGGCTCACGCCTGTCTCTGGAGCTCGCTTAGGTGGTGCTCTGCCTTCTGTGGGAACACAGGGAAGGAATCCCTTCTCCTCACACACCCCGAAACAATGATCTCTTGCCTCTTCGGCAGGTCCTGACTTTTTTCTGGACTCCCTCCTGGCTAGCTGTGGTGCACTAACCCTCTCAGGCGGTCTTCATGCAATCCAACCTCTGTCCTCTCCCTGGGGTCTTACCTCAGAAGCCCGAGCCTCAGCTCCCGGCCCCGCCCGCCCCAGTGAGTGAGCTGACAAGCCTCTCAGGCTTGTGAGTGCCGGTCGGCACCGATCCTCTGTGCGGGAATCTGTCCGCTTTGCTCTCCGCACCCCTGTTGCTGCATTCTCCTCTGTGGCTCTGAAGCTTCCCCCCCACCCCCCGTCTCCACCAGTGAAGGGGCTTCCTAGTGTGTGGAAACCTTTCCTCCTTCACAGCTCCCTCCCACTGGTGCAGGTCCTGTCCCTATTCTTGTCTCTGGTTTTTCATTTTTCTTTTGCCCTACCCAGGTACGTGGGGAGTTTCTTGCCTTTTGGGAAGTGTGGGGTCTACTGCCAGCGTTCAGTAGGTGTTCTGTAGCTGTTGTTCCACATATAGATGTATTTTTGATGTATTTGTGGGGAGGAAAGTGATCTGCACGTCTTACTCCTCTGCCATCTTGAAGGTCCTCCCCTGCCACCCGCCCCCGGCAGTTAATATTTTTAAAGGCTACTATTTTTAAACCAATTGGGTGGAAGGGAGAGTTGGGGAGAGTAGAAGCAGGAAAATCGGAAGCCGTTTCACTAGCCTAGTTGGGTAGTTGTAGTGAGATGTTGAGGACCGATAGTATGGCATTCAGGGAAAGGAGAATCAGGACAAATCCTAGATTTTTGGCGAGATCCAAAGAACCATTTACTGTGAGTGGAAGTCTGAGAGAGGAGTTGGTTTATAGGTGGAAATCACGAGTTATTCTTCATTTGCTCAGTTGGAAAAGCTAGTTTGTTAGAGTCCAGGAGAAGATGGCAAGTAGGCATTTGGCTAAATAAGTATGGATTTGGGGGTCAATATAGGAGGCAAGAAATTGAGTATCATATTACTTTGAAGAATTTCAGATATCAAATATTTGAACCAGTGTATGATGAAGTGAAAATTCAATTCCAGTTTTAGTTAATTTGCTTGTTTGTTGTTATGTGATGGAGTATTTATTAGAGAAAACATTATAGACCAGTGATCGATAAAGTTGTTATAGAAAGGTACAGAATTTCAACAAGAACATAAAAATTTAGGTGTGTGGGAAATGGGTGAATGTGTTCAAAAGGTACAAACTTCCAGTGATAAATAAGTCATGGGGATGTAATGTAGAGCCTGGTGTCTGTAGTTAACAGTACCGTATTTTATCAGTATATTTGCAAGTTGATAAGAGTAGATCTTAAAAATGCTCGTCATAAGAAAAAAAATTATAACTGTGAAATGATGAATATTAACTAAACTTATTGTGATCATCATTTCACTATATATGTATATCAAATCATTATGTTGCATACCTTGAACTAACCCAATATTACATTTCATCTCAATAAAGCTGAGGGGGAAAAGCCCCTAAAATTTATGCTATGTTTTAGCAAGTTATATTAGTCTAATATTTAAAATGATCAACTATAAAATGAAAAAGTGGCTGATAGACCTAGTCACCTTCTTAGCATGACCTAACTTCAATTAAACATATAACCTGTATAAAACGTATTAGTTTTATAGCATAGAGCACTTCTGGGTCAAGATCATATTGAAATATATTTATAATTTAACAGCTAATTATGCTAATTACAATTGTGTATACCTTAGCCAACTTTGTTCAAAAATGAAAAGTATCTTACAAAAAGCAGTTTTTTGTGGGGTGTAGTTTGAGTGATGGGAGTCAAGATTGTTCAGTGTGTGTTAGAGGAAATGCATTATGAAGTACTGTTGCTCATTTATTTTAAATCCAATTCTAAGACAGAATACAGTGTAAATGTATAGAACAGTTGTGTTTTATTATTCAAGTTTTAAATATTAAATGAGAGCCAATCCTTAGTGAAATGACATAATCCAGAAAAAGTGGCTTTTAAGATATTACTGTAAAATGAATGCTGTTTATACATGTCTCACATTAAGAAATAAGTAACAAATAACTAAATGAAATCAAAGCTTTATTATCACAGATAATTTCGTAGATTATATGGAAATATTTTGAAAGGAAGATGTTCAGATGATGATCAAACCTATAGCACACTATGATAATGCTGAGAGCACTTCGTTGGACTTCTAGAAACATGTTTCCTTTCACACCCCTCCTCTCGATAAGTTTTAAATGACTAACAGTATAGAAAACGTTACGGCATTTCACACATATTCTTGGCTTTGTTAACTTCTGCTCTGACTGAACGTTTAAAACATCTTGTAGAATACTTGTTATTTCGAATTTTGGAATTCTCGTAAACAAGTGTCCAGAAATCAACACAGAGTCAAGTTAAGAAGAGTAGGGTTGAAAGGTCAGTTTTGAGTGAGTCATTTTTCCCCTCCATGTGAAAGAAACTTTCTCATTGGCTAGTGTTCAATAAAAGCCTGACTATAAGTAAAAATTGACCTCCACAGTAGTGGCCTTGGGAAACTGCATGTTAAGCACAACATTTCTGATATTTTATAGTAGTGAGTAAATTATTAAAAAAATATTATGCCTCTTAATATAACTCCTAGTTAATCTGTGTATGAGAAAGGGTTGTGAATTTGGGAATCATGAGTGACTGGAAATAATTGTTAAAGCAAAACCAAATGAGTAAAAATGGATTCAATGGGGATCTTCAAAAATGGAGCTATCGGAAAAATCCAGAGGAAGTCTGAAGGGGATTGGAGTCTGAAGAGGCCAGTTGGGAAACATGCCCCTGAAGGCGGGGAGGATGGATGAGGAAAATGTCTGGATCAACCATGGTCTCCTTAGGGAGGAGAAAACATCTCACAAAGGCCTCTGGCTGTAAAACCACTGTCACTGCCCCAACGGTGGCACCTCCACTGTGGCCAAGGCTCCACCTTTCCTGACCCACGTAGGGCTCCCCAGCTGAACAGCTGTGCCTGGGAGTTTGTTGACACCCAGTTCAGCCTCCGGGAGACCAAGCATGTTCCTTGATTTATAACATTTTTTTTGGTGAGCTGTTAATGACAAACTGGTTAATTTCCCTGGATAATCAAGAGTTAACTCTACTTACTAAAGCAAAACTATAACACATTAAATATATGTTTCTAACATGGTTGAAGCACAAATTTCTACATTTAAGAGCCTCGCCTCCTTCATCTTTCAGCCATGATGTCACAAAACATAAAAACAGTTTAAACATTTCTTAAATTCAGGTGTTGACAAAGCACCTTTAATCCTGTGGAAAAATAGGCAATGGACATAAAGGGAAAAATGGCAAAAAGTGACAATAAGGTACTCTGAGATATAGGAAAGGATGCTTAACTTCATCCATAATAAGAAAATTAATTTGTATTCCCACAATCAGATCTGCAAAAATCCTAAATTTTAATAACATACTGTTCTCTTAGGTGATGTGCAACAGTCACTCTCACATGTAGTAGTAGAATATTAAACTGATATAATTCCTATGGAGGCACATTGGCAGTATCTGTAAAAAATTATGAACTCATGTTTCTTTAGGCCCAGTAATTCCACTCTAAAAATGTATATTACAGATATATTTTCACATATGTGAATTGGCATATATTCATGTATACACATTGTTAGCACTGTTTTTTAAACCATTTTTAAAAATTGAAGTGTAGTTAATTTACAGTGTTGCATTAGTTTCAGGTGTACAGCAAAGCGATTCAGTTATACATTTATATATATTCTTTTTCATATTCTTTTCTATTATAGGTTATTACAAGATATTGCATGTAGTTCCCTGTGCTATATAGTAGGTCCTTGTTGTTTATGTTTTATATATAGTAGCTTGTATCTGCTAATCCCAAGTTCCTAATTTATCCCTCCTCCACCCACTTTCCCCTTTGGTAACATAAATTTGTTTTCTATGTCTGTGAGTCTTTCTCTTTTGTAAAGAAGTTCATTTATATCCTTTTTTTTAGATTCCACAGATAAGTGATATCATGTGTAGTGCTGTTTTTAATAGCAAAAATTTATAAGAATTCAGTGCCTGCCAATAGCTGATTCATAAAGTGGGATATCATGCAAACTGTATCCTCTCTGAGTTTTGGTACAGGAAGACTTTTAAAGTATATAAAGTGAAGAAAAGCAAAGTAAACAACAGAGCTTATATTATGATTCTTTTTATATACCAAAAGTTAGGAAAGTATTAAAGACCTATATATTTACCTTATTTGTTGTGTAGGTGTAAGAAACTCTGGAGGAATACCCAAGAAAGTAGACAGGGTTTGACCCTTCAGGGTGAAGGAGTGAGAACTCTACAGGGAGAGTGAGGCCAGATGGAAGGGAATCTATCATTGTAAATCTTTATATTCTTTCTGGTTCTGAACCACAAAAAATATTTTCTTAAAAAAAAAAAAAAGGTAAACCGGCCTGATTTTCTCCGGTATGTAAGCCTGAAAAAACTTACCTAAAATTGATGTACAGAAATAAAATGAAGAATGCCAAAATCTGATTTGTGTTATTTTTACATAATTACATTGATTTTTAGTATCCCTCTGAAACCCCAGATCTAGTACCTAATGCAGATTATCTCAGTATGCATTGAATGTTTCATCAAAATGAATTACAATCTGTTACCCCAATCCTAAACAGCTTACATTTTAAAAAAGACTTTTACTGTATTGTGTAAAATTTGATGGCTAGCTTTCTTCCACTTAATCTTTCAGGGCTCTGCCGTCACAGTGCACCATGCTTTACTACTATCATTCTCCTCACCTGCTTATAATATATATATATATTTTTTTCCCCATACCTTTTATTCAACTTTTGCCCCCTGCTGGCAATTATGCATATCAAAACCCATTGGTATTTTAAAAATAAATCCAGTCATGTACTTGCTCTTAAAACCTTTGAGGGCCTTTCCATTATATTTAGAATAACATGTCCTAGTTTACAAGGCCCCAAAGGAATGTTGAATGAAGGACACAGGGTGGTCCCAGGTCAGGGTCCCTCTGGCCTGCAGGCTCAGCTTCAGAAGCTGTTCACTTAGGACTTGCTCCTTTGGCCTCCACTGGAATAAAATGTAATTAAATATTTAGGAGGCAATCAAAAATTGTTAAATCATTGACTTTTATGGAGTAGCACTTTATATTCTATGATTTTGTTCAGTTCAATGATTTAAGTATGTGCACTCACACACATACAGTACATGCATAGACAGTACATGCATAGACAGTGATTCTGTGTAACCTTTGTCCCATGGTGCCCTTGTGTTCGTTCAGAGACCTGTAAGGCAGAATATCGTGTATAACACTGAATAATGATAATTTATATAAGATAGGAACATAAGGAATATTAAAATTCTGACACTATTATTTTCCTTGACCAAGGAAGTAAAAGGCTGTTTAATGCCTAGGCTATTCATGTGTACTTTTGAACTTTTTCTGCTTTTGTTGGAAGCAGTTTATGATTAAAAGTTGGAACACCACAATGCCTGTTGTGGACCTTTGACTTGTAAGAAAGATAGAAATCTAAAAGTTCAGAAAGTGCCTGAAAGGCTGGCCACAGTCCATTGCTGGAAAGACCAATTAGGAAGCCCTGTTTACACTTAAAAAAAAGTTAATTGCTTATTTCTTTACCACTCTGTTTCAATGTTATTACAAGCCATTAGTGAGTATTGATCAGGTCTGTCAAAATCATCAAAGCATGTAGTAAGAAACCTTTTCCTTTGGAATTGTTAAGAAGTTGAAGAAATTTCTAACCTTTATTTCTACATTTCATTTTCTTTACTAATGCTGACTTTGTGTGTGATTCAATATTTTATTGTTGAATTAACTTTAAGACATTGAATAAAAGAATTGATTTGGAAAATAATAAAAAGTTTAAAGTCCTGGGTCCCAGGAAGTCACTACTTTGCAGGTGACTGGTAGAAGTATGCATTCAAAAAAGGAAACACCCATCCCTAGGAGATCTATTTTTTGTTTGAGAGCTTAAAAATATGTACTCTGTCCTCCCCCATCTTGTACATGGATGTGTGGAATTTAATTATATTTTGACAAAGTGAGGAGAACTGTCTCTATAATATATTGATGTCAGTGAGTTTCAAAACTATTTCCCTTGCAGTTTTAAAAGAAAGACCATGAGAGGAAATGACTAAATCCTCTGAGTATGCCTTCATTGACAGCTGATAATTAGCAGGCAGCTTAGCAATAATAATTAGTTCCCCCTTGAGAAAATTTCCGGATGAACCCTGAGTTGGTGCATCCCAGTTTAGTCTTGTTTCTTTGTCCACTGCCTCCCCCAAGTAATTCGTGTTGTTTTTAGAGTAGGAAGAACTCAAGATGAGCTTCCTCCGGTTTATGCAGTCAGCACTGTCCATTATTTGCACTGTGTTTTCTGGAGATTACCTGAGATTAGAGTTTCTTTGTTCCCTCTTCCTGTATGTTTTCTGATTCTTTCATCTAAGCAGCTTGCAGCAGTGCAGAGGGATAAATAGGTCAGCCATTGCTTGGTAAATACACCAAGTCCACGGACTATAATTTGGTGCTAAGACCACTATTATGACTTAAAATGCTGGCTCTAAAACTAAAATGAGGAAATATTCTTAAAGAAGGAGGGAAGCTTCCTGCTTGAGGTTTTTGTTTTGTTTTGTTTTGTTTGCCTAAGTATATACCAAAAAATGTTTCAAATCATTTTGAAACTCTATCACAAGTTATCTACAAACATTTCAGTTTTCTTAAAGTAAGATGTATAAAACTGAAAATGTCACCAATTAATAAAGCAACATGAACACGTCCGTAGTCATTTGAGACAGCTTTTTAAATACATACGATAGGTAATTAAAATTGATATTAACCTAAATTTTCCTTTTGATGTTCTTGCTGTTGAATTGTTTTGAATTATATCAATCACAGCTATTGAATATTGGGAAGACCTTCCGTTTTACTTTATTATTAATATCAAGCTCTGCAAAAATGTATTCAAGTTCAGAAACATCATAATCCCTTAATAGACTAGACTTAGTTGCTTCTATTGGGAGTTTTCTATATAAGGTTATGGAGTCACTGTTTATAAGGAGCAAGCTTTTAACAAGTCAAACAATCTTGATGCTCTTCATCTCTGGGGACCAGAATTGGGGATGACTAAGCTCTGCGAGTACACAGTGGTGATAAACACCCCATCTCACATGGATCATTAATAGCTAAGCTCTCCAGTCAACGTCTTATTCAAATTTTGGCACCAACAATGACCAAATAACCTTAGCTGTGCACTGAATCTCTTAAAAGCTCTCTTTTTGCAATTAGAAAACGGAGGTAGTTGTAGGTCTTACCTCGTGGAAGTGCCCATGATTAAATGAGATGTTTAGCCAAATATCTGGGCAACCCTGATCTAGTCAAGTTGAGACCTAAAATTGATCATCACATCAGGCAGTACTCTTAAGCAATTGATATAGTTTTTCTCCTGTATTATAGTGACTTTTAATTTGAATTTTAAGAAGCCTGGGGTCAATTTTGATACTCACTTTAACAGTGTATAGGATATTAGAGAATAACTTTCACTTAATAGCATTTATTCCAGCATTCCCATCTTATTTTCTTCGTTTTTTATTTCCCTTCATTTTAGCACCCCTAGCAGTATATTTGTTTGTTCAACTGAATATATTTGTATGAGTCATCTCAGATCCTTTTTGGAAAGATGCAAGTTAAATAATCAGATAAATAAAAGTAGAAAATTAGAGTTAGTATTAAAGCATAAATACGCACAACCTTTAAAAAATGTTCCTCTGTGTCCATTATTCCAGATATATGTCTAAAACACAAATATTTACGCATAATGGGTACTTTTAACCTTTCCTGACTTAAAGTCGAGGATGTGGGAGAGTCACAGACAGTGGTTAGTACCTTGATTCTGAAATTTCCACGGAAGAGCCTGAACTTCTTAGGAATCAGTCGTTGGCATTATTCTGTTGGGTGGTGATGGTCAAAGTGGAGAGTTGCAGAAACATTCAACGCACAGCTCTCATATTGGGAACATGTTTAAAGAAAACTGCAGTCTGTTTATTGGATCTTATATTTAAAAAAAAATAAGTTAGGAATTATCCCAGGAAGTGTCTTCGTAAGTGAAATGAAATTTCTTAACTTACTACCTAAGACATGTACATGATATTCAATTTTATGTATCCAAACATACCTCGGCAGCAACTTCCTCTGAGGTGATATGAATGAATCAAAATAAATTAGCTCCAAAATTCCTGATAACCTAAAAGTATTCCCTGACCCTGTAATCATTTAAATATATGAAAAGTAATAAATGAATATTTTAACTACTTCCTTTCAGGCAAGCTTAAATAAGGGTCGTGGGATACGTAGACTTGTTCGTTGATCACTCCCTCCATTTGTTAAGATTCCAAAAAATATAGATGCAGCACTGTACTTTGAAAGGCCGTAAAATATCTGTGGTTGGGTTTATGTTTTTTCAGCAATGTTTTATCACCTCCATTTCAAAAATGCAACTTAGTCAAAGAATTAATCATTTTGAGTGTACAAGGGTGATTAACATGTGAGGAAACCAATCTAAAGAGGTTAAGTGGTTGTTCATAGTTACTCAGGTAATTAATGGCAAAGCCAAGACCAGAACCTGGCTCTTCAGATTCTCAGCCTACAGGACTTTCATTATGGCATATACATCTGTTGTACTTTAATTCTCATTTTTGTTTTTTTTTTGTAATTTGAGTGATTTTTCATTGTAATAGTATATAGCTGTAGGCTGGTCATTTATTCTCTGGGCACCTGAGTTTCTTCATAAGTAAAATAAAGGACAGTGGTAATTCAGACGGTTACACTGTGGTTGTTTACTTTGGTGGAAAAAAAATTGATACATGTAAAGGCTGTAAGAAATGAACAGTTAAAAAATTTGCATTTGTTGAAATCTTTCCCTTTGCATTTTCCAGTCTACATCTCCACAGGAACATGAGTTCATCTTTGTGGTCTCGTGGGATCGACTTCGTCATAGCGATGGGAAGATGGGTCAGAATAAAATTTGATTAGAAGAAAATAAGACTGATGGGCCAGTAGTTAGTCTCTATTACTGACAAAGAAACAGGAGCGATGACCTTTACACTCTTAAAATTATAGTAAGCATAGTATGCATTGCAGGAGTTGGCAAGTCATAAAAACAAGTAGAAGTTTTGATGTCTGTATCTCTATTTATATACAGAGGTAGTGAAGTCCTAATGACTCATTGGGAAAAAGCAAGGTCATTCCATCCCTAGATGGAATTCATTTATGGAGTGCCTCCTTTACTGGTTGAGCTGCCTCTCTTTCCAATTCATACTTTTAAAAATTGGCACTGACTCCTCCACTGTGGCAGCACTTTAGGGTAGCGCCCTCATGTTTCATTCCTTTCCTGGCTTTCTCTCATTTTCCAGCCAACTTATTCTTCTAAGCTTTGTACAGTACTGTGTTTGGTAAGTCTGTAGTTTAGAGACCTGCTCATTCTAGCTAGTGTATAACCATTCTTTGAACAGTTGAATCTTTTCAGATAATGATTTCACCATGCATAAAGCTTGAGGAATTATAGCAACATACTAGAATAACTGGGGAACCTTTTCTGGAAAATACTCCACTTAGCAGCCCTGTTGTAAAACCATAAGTGAATACATGTGAAGACAAAGTGCAATGGCAGTGGAGAGCTCTGATTTATATTTTTGTTATAGTATTGAATCCCTAAAATACACATCTCTGTTTGTGAATGCCTATTTAGGAAGGAAAACAGTGTGATTCTACCTTGACAAAATTACTGAGTGGGAAAAATTTGTCTTCCAGGATTCAAGAACGCCTAATCTCTCAAATTCCTATTTTCATCTTCCCTAAATAAAGCACCTTATTATTATTTCCATCTGTCCCTCAAAACTTTAAGTTCTTTGTTTAGGTGAATGGTCAAATGATTCAGTATCACAAGTTTTACCTTTATAAATGATAATTTGATGTTAGCAAAATTGGTTGTTTTAACTAAAGGTTTAAATTTAGCCCCATTCCACAAAACTTTGGACATCAACAGTTTCAGAGTAGACAAATAGAAGTTAATACATTCATAAAGAGGGGAAAAGATACTTCATTTCTCTTTTCTCAGAAATAGGCAGTGTAAGAGTGGACAAAGTGCTATCGATTTTCATATTTCATACTGCTGTCTGGGTTTGAGTGTTCTGGTTACCAGTATTTCACCTTCTTTGTCAGATGCATTAGGAGCTGACCTTTGGGAAATGAAGTTATCTTCTAACTTGTCAGTATTTCCAAGGAGCCTCTTTAAGAAATCTTCAACATGCAGGGTTTCGTATTAATTCTCTCTCATCCTCAAAGGCTCTCACATTATCATTTACCAACCTTAAGTAGTGAACTGCCATATGCAATTAAATAGCTTCAACAAACAAACAAATACACACATATGAGAGGTTTGCCAGATTCTGGCTTTCTAAAATTAAATGTCTGTTAACTAAAACAAATAATTTGTAATTTCTAAAGTAGGGGTGAATGCATAAACACCAGCCCAAATCACAGTGGTAGAAAGTAGATCCCCATCAGTTTTAAAAGTCATTCCCACTGTACTGAATACTACCACATTAACAACACTGATAGTTTCCATTCTTGGACAATTTGATTTTGGACATGACTTTCAAAACCAGTTTCAAGTGGAAACATTTTTTCTGAGTTGTTGTTCATCTGGAATTAACTGGACTTGCTTTGGGAATATTTATTGTAGAATTGGGATTTTTGTTATACATAGAAAAGTAAATATAAAAGTCGTAATGGAATGACTTTTCCGTGTAGCACTTTACATTAAAGTTTGTGAAAAATAATTCTTTCTGTATTTAAAAACGTAGGATATTTACCTTACCTATTAAGTTGAATCAAAGCTTTTCAATTAATAAACTTATAAAAGATGTTAATTTGTGCATATCACAACTTATTTCCATTGTACTTTTTTTACACACTGAACAAATATTTAAAATTTTTTTCCAGTGTTATTGAATTATAGTTGATGTATAATGTTGTATTAGTGTAAGGTTACAACATATTGATTTGATATATGTACATATCAAGAAATGCTTACCACAGTAAGTTTAGTTAATATCCATCACCTGACATAGTTAGAATATTTTTCTGTTGATTCGAACTTTTAAGATGTACTATCTTAGCAATTTTCAAATACACAATTAAGTATTGTTGATGCACTATATATTTTTAATCTTTTTGAGTAATAAATTTTAAAGACTTTGTATTTATGATAAAATGAATGTTAATTGCACAGTATTAATAGGTATGAAAATAGAGCCATGAGAAGAGTGTTATAAAGGTATTTATATTTTCTCTTGTGTTTAGTGTACATTTTGTTTTGTTTTTCAGAGCTCTTGGATCTAAACAGAACGTCAGTCTTCCATAGCCCTTTTGGATTTCTTGATCTCCAGACAATGCTGCTGGATGAATATCAAGAGAGACTCTTCGTGGGAGGCAAGGATCTTGTGTATTCCCTCAGCTTAGAACACATCGGCAGTGACTATAGAGAGGTATGGAAACAGCAAACTATATTTCAGGAGAGAAAGAAAAGGAGTCAGGGAGATAGCTTCTTGCGTGGGTTTTACTTGGACTAGATTTTTCACTGTCTTGGCCATTTCACATTCTGAGTGATAATATTATTGAAATAAAATATTCATTAAAATCATTTTGAGAAAAAGTTACAAATGATGGAGAATGAACTTTTCTAGCACAGTACAGATCTCTGTGTCCCCAGAAGACTTCTGATTGGTGCACTCGACGTTTCTCTTGCCTGATGGCCCTTGTCACCACACCCACTGTCCTGACACCTGGGTTTGGAATATGCTGATTTAAAGTACCTTTAGGCCTTATTACTCCAGAAATCCCATCCTGAAGAAATACGGATGTGTGAACTCAGTATAGCTAACTCATGTATTTCTGTTGGTAAGATCACTAATTCAGGTGGATCCTTTTTAAACCTGAAGGATTAAAGTATTAAAATAGGCGAGCACCCAACTTTTCTGAGAAAGATTAACTGTAAGAAGAAAAATGGTTCTTATAATCTATGCTTATAGAGTTGAATTGAGGTAATATGTTTCCAGAAATATTGATATATCAACCTTATATAAAACATGCAGAAATATTTATAGACCATAGGATATCTTTGGCATAAATGTATTACATAGTACATTTTCTTTATAATTTACTTATTTATTTTTATGTTTGTCGAAATGTATGATGTCCATATTTTTTAAAGGCATTTTTAAAAAAATGTATCATGAAAAGCAGCATACCTTCATCCCTGACAGTTCCTCATCTCTAGAGGAAATCATGTAAAACTCTCATTTCTTCTGGTTCTTACCTCCATATGTCTAAATAACATTTGTGTACTGTTCTTGCTTGGTATTGTTAATTTTAGATAATATCTGTTGACTTTCTGTAAAGGAAGATGAGGATTTTAGCTTTCTTTTCTTGCAGTACCGTAGCTAAAATATCTGCACTATTTCACCAGCAACCCCTACTCATCTGCCTGGTCATCTTCCCAATAGAGCTGTACCACAACTTTTAGCTAAGTAATAACTGTTTACATTATTATAATTGGGAAAATGGATCACACTTCTTCCCGCCACCCCAGATGAAATATTTCCTCTTTGTTTCATTTGCTTAGATTACTTTTACTCATTTTTCACCAAACTTTCTACCAGAGTTCTTATACTCCTCTTAATATTGTAAACCGTATGGCTTTCCAAATCAGTTTTTGGTTTTTAAATGAGATGCGTCCAGCATCATGCTGGAGCATCCCCTCAACCTCCCACTTGTGTGATATTCTTTCGTAGTTTAGTCTGACATTTTACTGAAACACACCTTCAATTAGCTTGCTGAAGGAAGATCCAAAGTAAACTTTTGAGGTATTTTTAATGTTTAAAAATAATATTTTTCAGACTCCACACAGAATTGGTAGATGCATGTAAAATTCTAGACTGAAAATCATTTGCTCTAGAATTTTGAGGATAGTGTTCCATTGTTTTCAGACTTCGAGTATAGCTGCAGAGAAGTGCAATAATTTCAAAATTTTATTTATAAGCTGTTCTAATTTCAAAATTTTATTTATAAGCTGTTTCCTTTCTAATTTCAAAATTTTATTTATAAGCTGTTTCCTGCCACTGTGTTCCCCTAATCCTGTCCTCATGCCCTTCTATGTTTTAACATTTTCTCAAATTTTCTTTAAGGTTTGATCTGTTTTTCATTCACTGTGTTGAGACACAGAGGGCCTTCTGCAGGGGAAAGCCTTGACCTTCAGCTCTGGAAAATGTTATTATTTCTTTGATGTTTTCCCTTCTTTTCCATTTTCCTCCTGACTCTCTTTCTGGGACTTCTATAAGGCAGAGTTTTGTTCTCAATTGTCTGGCCTGCTGTTTATTATACAGACATTGAACGATTTCTCCTGATTTCACCCGCACCCACCCCTTTTCCCATTTTCAGAAGAGCCCTAGACTTCTAATTCCTGAGAATTTTTCAAGTTCTTTTTCATGAATCAGCTTGTTTATTGGCTCCCTTCACCTTGCAGGCATTTAGATTTCAGCTTTTCTCATGTGGAAGGCCAGTCAACACCTGTCCATATGTTGTAGAACTTCCAAAATGTTGCTCATATTTCTTTGGCATCTCCACTCAAGTTCTATTTGTCCTTTTTGCATTATGTCCTTTGGCTACTATTGTAGTTGCAGGATGAAGTGGAGACACATAATGTGTTAAACTCTTTCCTTTTTTTTTCTATCACCCTTAATTTTATTTTCTCTGCAGTTCTCAAAAGAGATGATTGCTCTCTCTCTCTCTCAATGTCTATCTAAAATATATATTATAAAATTGTATATTTATATATATAAAACAAATATGCAATATTTGTATTATACACACACATCATTTTGGGGGATTTTTTAATTGAAGTATTGTTGATTTCCAATGTTTCAGATGTACAGCAAAGTGATTCAGTTATGTATATATGTGTATACATATATTCTTTTTCAGATTCTTTTCCATTATAGGTTATTACAAGATACTGAATATAGTTCCCTCTGCTATACAGTAGGACTTTGTTGTTTGTCAACTTAATATATAGTAGTTTATATCTGCTAATCCCAAACTCCTAATTTATCTCTCCCCCCACTGCCTGTCCCCTCTGGTAACCATAAGTTTGTTTTCTATGTCTGTGAGTCTATTTCTGTTTTGTAAATAAGTTTATTTGTGTCATATTTTAGTTTCCACATATAAGCGATATCATATGCTATTTGTCTTACTCCGTCTGACTTCACTTAGTATAATAATCTCTAGGTCCATCCATGTTGCTACAAATGACATTATTTCATGAGTAATATTCCATTGTATATATATACTACATCTTCTTTATCCATTCATCTGTTGATAGACATTTAGGTTGTTTCCATGTCTTGGCTATTGTAAATAGTGCTGATGTGAACATTGGGGGGCATATATCTTTTTGAATTGGAGTTTTCGTCTTTTCCAGGTATACACACATAAATCTTTAAGACCATCAAGGACCTCCTTCTTCCAGACAAATTCAATGGATTTTCCTCTCCCTTTTTTGGATGGTCATTTTCCTCCTAACTGTGGTGTTCACCACGTGGCCCCCTTCTTTTTCTCTCGGGTAGATCATCTGCACACTCCAGTTCTTTGAAGGAATAGCTAAGCCAGGGGTGGTTAGAATGGGGGCCATGGAATAATCTCTGTTATGGGATGATTTCCTCCCCCCCAACCCCTAATTCATATGTTGAAGCCCTAACTCCCAGTCCTGAAAATGTGACTTTAAAGATGTGATTAAGTTAAAATGAGGCAATTAGGGTGGGCCTAATCCAGTCTGACTGGTGTTCTTATAAAAGAGGAAATTTGGCTACATTAAAGAGACATCAGGGATATGTGCTCATAGAGGGAAGGCCATGTGAGGACACAGTGAGAAGGCAGCCATCTGCAGGCCAAGGGGAGGCCTCAGAAGAAGCCAGAGGTGCCAACACCTTGAACTTGGACTTCTAGCTTCCAGAACTATGAGAAAAGAAATTTCTGTTATTTAAGCCACCCAGTCTGTAACATCTTGTTATAGCTGCCATAGCAAACTAATAAAATCTCCATATTAACATTATAAGTATGTGAATATGGAAAGATCCTTCAAGGGATCCGACACCGAGAAGATTAAGAATCTTTGCATTAAGGAAGTAGTTCTTAAATTGCTGTCCTGTCTGGATCCTGTAACTCTCATCGAGTGGGTCCCTGAAATCCACATTTATGACACGCTTTCTAGATGACTTTTATGTACACAAAATCTCATAACAGTTTTCCTGAGCCCTCATTTCCTATGTGGAACTAAGGCCAGGAGTTAGCAGCTTCCCACTTTAATGTGATTCTGCTTTAGAGTAGGGGAAATTGAATAACCTACTTATCCTTGATTGTTTTGGCCTAATTGTACCCTGAGGCCTTTAATGCTAGAAAGACTGCTTTAATGGAGGAAATGACCTGTGAAGACTATATAAGGATAAGAAAGCTGGAGAGTGATGAGTATTTATGAACTGCATCTTAGGGAGCTAAATAGAACAGTAGCTGGCTGTTGAAGCTTCAGGGTTCCATCCAGCAAGGATGTCAAGGAAAGTAGCTACACAAATTATTAAATTGAATAACTTTGCTGCATTCAAGGGTAAATCCTTGTTTTGTGGGGCCTGAAGTATATACAGTTTGCTGGGCCACTTCAGGAAATATAATTCAAACTTAAATTTCAAAATTGCTAACGCCCCTCCCAGGGCCACAGAAGGGCTGGGTACTCGTGAGGAATTCTGAGAGGTAAGCTACATTAACTCTGAGGTGACTTCACCCCACCTGCATTTGTTATTTTGTACTTTTCTTGCCTATTTCCACAGAATGATTAGCAATAAAACTCCACATAGACTTTCTGCATTTATTTTCAGTAACAGCAGAGTTAGACAAGGTCTACTTCATAAACAGTCTGTTTAAAAAAAGTAGACTTAAGAATGAGAGGGCTCCCCTGGTGGCGCAGTGGTTGAGAGTCGGTCTGCTGATGCAGGGGACACGGGTTCGTGCCCCCGTCCGGGAAGATCCCGCGTGGCGCAGAGCGGCTAGGCCCGTGAGCCATGGCCGCTGAGCCTGCGCGTCCGGAGCCTGTGCTCCACAGCGGGGGAGGCCGCAGCAGTGGGAGGCCCGCGTAGCGGGGGGGAAAAAAAAAAAGAATGAGAGTTGGTGCCTCAGTGCTGTCCAGGCTCTGCAGATGTGATGTTTCTGCTTCTTGGCCAAGTTCTCCTCCTGTCTTTCCTGGACCTTACTCCTTCAATGATTTACCTGTTATTATATCTTTAATCTCTCCTGCTTTATCTTTGGGTTTCTTAACCTCAATACTGTTAACATTTGGAATAAGTCTAGGTTGGAGCAGAGAGTGTCCTGTGCCATTGTAGGATGTTTAGCTGTATCCCTGGCTTCTATCCAATACACTCCAGTAGAATGCTGCCCCTGCGTCATGATAATCAAAAAGTCTCCAGACACTGTCAGATACCCCCCGGGAGGCAGAATTACCTCAGGTCAGACCACTGTGTCTAGCCCATCATTTTATAAGCAGGATACAGACCTCTCATTTAAAAAGTCCCACCATAAACATATATCTACTTGGTGCTACCACATCCCTGCTTCTTCCCCTGGGATCAGTCACCTTGGAAGAGTAGCCAAAGCCCATTTTCCCCACTTTCTCACTTTCCATTTATTTCTTAGTTTTTAATATCTTTTAAAATGTAATATGTGGGGCTTCCCTGGTGGCGCAGTGGTTGAGAGTCTGCCTGCGGATGCAGGGGACACGGGTTCATGCCCTGGTCTGGGAAGATCCTACATGCCGCGGAGTGTCTGGGCCCATGAGCCATGGCCGCTGAGCCTGCGCGTCCGGAGCCTGTGCTCCGCAACGAGAGAGGCCACGACAGTGAGAGGCCCGCGTACCGCAAAAAAAAAAAAAAAAAAGCTATCCATGTTTAAATTGGCTTTTTGGCTTTTTTTTTTTGGCCGCACTGCATGGCATGCAGAACTTCCCCAATCAGGGATCATACCCATACCCCCTGCATGGGAAGCACGGAGTCTTAACTGCTGGACCACTGGGAAAGTAAAAAATCTTCTTCATTAAATTTCCTTTCAGTCACTACTTAATTTTAAAATTATCATTCTGTATTGAGGAAGAACTTCCAATCTAGATCATCTGAAAAGGAATGTACCTGTTTCTTCTCATATTCTCCACCCCCAATTTATTTATACCTAGTGCAATATCAAGATGTGGCCAAAAGAGATAATGAAAGTTTATTATGTTATTATTAAATTCTCTAGTTAGCAGCTGTACACTCAGCAATATTAAATGTTTTTTGTTTTTGTTTTTTGCGGTACACGGGCTTCTCACTGCTGTGGCCTCTCCCATTGCGGAGCACAGGCTCCCGACACGCAGGCTCAGCGGCCATGGCTCACGGGCCCAGCCGCTCCGCGGCATGTGGGATCTTCCCGGACCGGGGCACGAACCCGTGTTCCCTGCATCGGCAGGCGGACTCTCAACCACTGCGCCACCAGAGAAGCCCTAAATGTTATTTTTACATGATGCATAGTTATTTGAACTTCAGTCTGGTGAAATGTAATTTGAGTTAAATCTAAGGGGATTTAAATATATGCATGCAAAATTAATGAGTTACGTTTTTTTAGCGTTAAACATGTAATTCAGAAGAAACTATGTATGTTAAAAATATGATCAAGAAAGGGAAGCAAAGGAATAAATACAAAACATCCTGGTATATTGCTAGCATTTAAGGAGCATTTAAGAGTAAAATTTACACAATTATTGAGTAATTCAAGCAGTTCTTAAAAAGAGGATTTAAAAAAACTTTTCCTGTGACTCTAAAATATTTCAATAATATATGATAATATTTCAAAATGGTAAATAATAATATTAATTAGTAAACCAAAACTAGTAATGAGTTAAAAATCCCTCTAGATATTACACAAAGTAAAGTTTTTTCATATAGCACCTAACAATTATTGAAAACATTTTTGTGCTGTTTTCCATATTCCATGAGAAAAATTTATTTCCTAATTCATATTTATCAGGTTTATTTGTATTACCATAAAGAAGCATCAGCCATGGTACCTTTATTTGTGTTTCTTTATTGGTTGAAAGTTTGTCTTCATTCTTTCTGATCAACATTTCATTTCTAGAATGAGATATAATGGATCAACAGCTACATTTTTTTTTGATATTTGACAGAAAGAGCCAACAGATTATTTTTTTGTTTTATTTTAACTTATTTCCATTTGCAGATATTATAAGACCTTTTGAAAAGTAGCAGAATGTAATAGCAAAGAACACGTTTTATAGCCAGATTGCCTGAACTCCCGTATCTGGTCCAGCACTTAGGCGATGAGTGATCTTGGTCAGCTTATTCCATAGCTCTATTTCTCAGTTTTCTCATCTGTAAAAGAGAGATAATCATAGTATTTATCTCACAGCTTTTATAAGACAGTTTATTGACTTATTAGTTGCCTAGGCCAGTGCCTGAAACATAGTATTATCCAAATATTTGCTATCATGGTTATTATCTAAACAAGACATAGAATCAGCACATGATTCCTATGTGCTGCCATTTCTAACTGAGGTAGGAGAGTACTGCATATTTTTAGAGATGATTCAACTAAGTTCTAGAAACAGTCATGGAGATACGAAGTATGCAGAGATGAATAAAACAGTCCCTACCCTAAAATATTTCTAATGCAATGGAGAAGATACATACATACACATCTGTCACAGGTAGCACAGTTTGAATAGAACTATAACAAAGGCCCAAGTAAAATGCTAAGAAAGTATACAGAAGCTGGGAGTTGAGGTTTCCTGGAGGAGATATAATTTAAAATTGGACTTTGAATCGTAGTTGGAATTTTGATTCACACAGATAGGTAGTGGGAACAGAGAGAGTACAGGGAAGAAGGTCAGACATTTTAGAGCACTTTGAAGTAATGACTTGGCTGAAGTAGATAGGTGAGTTGGGGCCTGAGGGTATCAACAGGGTAGAATGAGAGTTAAGGATGGAAATGGGGTTTAGACCAGATCCTGAAGAATACCGACTGCTGTGCTGTTGAAACTGAATCTTCTAGGCAATGCAGGAGCCAGTGGGAGAGTCTGAATACGTGTAAAACACAATCAGAATGGTAGTTCAGCATGATTGCTTTAGCAGCAGCATGTTGGGTGAATGGAAGGAAGAGGAGAATAGGGCCATGAGGCCAGTAAGTAGCAGTTAGAACTTAAAACCAGGTTCGCTTGTCTTAGAAGCCTAAGGTCTTTCCACCACGTCACAGTGTTGAGAACCAGGCTGCTGCTCTGGTGTGAACTCCGCGTCTCCCAAGGTGGTCTTCAGTGTACTGTTAGTTCTGCCTTTTGTCATGAGGTGTTTCTTTCCTCTTGCTTCTTATTCCCTTTGCATGACTAACGTTTACCTTCGTAATGGTTAAGAGACTAGTGGAACAGTTAGTGGTTGGTGACAGTAGTGGAGGAAAACCACTGACAAGTGCGAGAAGGAACTGTCTCCCCTTGTTAACTTAACGGCAAAGTTGAGTTCCCCACGAGGCTCCGGTATTTCAACCACAGGTGAGGGACTAGATTGTCCATCTCCTGTCGACATAGCCCCTTGCAATCTGTGCACATTTGAGAAGTACTGAGATTCCTGAAAAACAAATCAAAATTATTCTCAGGGAGGTAGCAACAGTAGTTTGAGGTATAAAATCTTTTCTTGTTTCATTTCATGAAGAAATCAAAAGTGGAAATGTTTGTTTATTTAAGCTGTATTTTATAGGAAGTCATAAAACATTCCATATTTAGTAATAAATATTCACTTTAACAAATTTTCACCCCTGGCTTTCTCCAAGTTTCTAAATTTCAGCTTTATTTTTCTAAAATTACTCTCACCACCATTATTTTAAGCTAAAGTTACACTACTTAATTTGGATATCTCTAAATATAACTCAGTCACTTCTGTTTGTAAAAATATTTATACTTTTCTCGTTTACTCAGCTTTACTGAATCCAAGGTGAAAAATAATACTTGAATTTTAGAATTTAATTTTTTTAAGTGAGAGAAAGGCATTAAAATCTAATTTGCATATAAAATGGCAAATGGTATTTCACATTAATGATGGCAATTTAGTAAATTTCATCCATTAAAAAGGGCACACACAAGGCCGGAAATGTTTGTGTCATAATAATAGTGTTCTAATTCAAAAGCTTTGGATTATGAACATTTCAAGAACAAATCTTGTCTATAGTCCAAAAGATTATAATTCTGGTATACAAACTACTTGAATAATGACAGCCATTGTAATTAAGTATAAAAGCATAAGCAGTAAGGATAACGTGTCAGGTTAAAACTACCATTTATAAACCATTAGGCCTCTTTTAATGTGTTATACTCAATCTATTTTCTTGATTTTAATGACATTTATAGGACCTTTCATTAAAATACACATTGATGGACACTGGTACTATATATAGATATAAAATAGATAAAGAAAGACTAAAATATAAACAAACGTTTTTCATTAGAATAATAGAATTAGGAAGAGAATATTAGATGAAGTTATAATAGTGTCTTAATCACTTAAATGTATTCCAAAGAAGAGAGACTTATATTACCTGGATCATTTTATTTAATTTTTTTCAATAAAAAAAGAAATAATGTTTTTTAGACAGTTAAATTATTGCTTCTTTGTTCATTTGTTTTTGCTCTCCAAAATCTCTGAGTGTCCTAACATCTTGTAACAATAGCATTGTTAAATCCTTAATCCTGGTGTAATTAGGAGACTCAGTAGGGAGTCCGGGTAAGAATTACTTTGTAATTTAATTTTTATTTTATTTTTCTCCTTTGAGATATGCAAGAATAGTAAATGGCCTGTTAAAGTGCATTGGAACAATTAAATTATATTGTAGGAGTGTTGTGATGAAATGATGTGTATTTAACCTTCTGCTTTTTGTACCTTTCTCGGTGCAGAGAATTTGGAAGTGTCATTACAACCCTGTTGCTTAACTGCCTTTAAAAATGTTTTATGCAGAACAAATAGCTTAATTTTATGGGTTTTTGTTGATGGTATACTCTGGAGCAGAACCAAAAGGCATCCTTACTGCCAAAACAAATGAGGAAAATCATTTCCCTTACTGTCTTGGCAGAACATTTGTACGTGATGGCTTTAAAATAACTTTTGATTTCCAGTGAGATCATTCTCTGATCTTTTCTCACCTGAGTGGACCTTTGAATGCAGTCCTGAGCCTGTTAAATTTTGTTAAAAAAAAAAAAAAAGAAGAAAGAAACCAAAGCAAACTAATGTATAAACAACAACAAAAGCAAAACTTGAGTAAATATATAATGACATTGTTCATTTGGAGAGTTCCCCTGTGTTGCACTTTAGTGGGGAGTGTTCATAATTTAATCTTCTACCTCTCTCCCTTCCATGGACCCAGAGTGATCTGGTTAACACCCTTTTCTCTACCCTCAGAAATCCTGCCAGTCTCTCAAGCTTGCTAAATCCTGCAGGATTTCCTCCCTGATTAGACTGGAAAGTTACTTGTCTCCTTTATTTGATACTGCTTGCAGCATTTTCATGTCAGTGAATCTATATCTCACACTTTATTGTAGGATCCTTTACTGAATTGACTTTTTGAAGAATGTGATAAAGAAATGTTGACTGATACAAGTCTGCCAATAGACAATGAATGAGCAGGGATTGCATTTAAGGCCTTATGCCAGGTAGGCATTTTAGGGCTGGGGCAATAAGTCACTGCCTTGCCCTCTGTAACTTATAGCCCTAATAAGAGAGCTGAAGTTGAGTACACATATCATTATAGTCATAGATAGAAAACGTAAGAAAAGCAATATAGAGGATCAAAGGAGGGAGACATACTATCTGTTGAAAAAGTTAATCAGGAAACGTCTTCTAAGACGTGCCTGAAATAATGATTTCATTATTCCTAGAGCAACTGCCACTATTAGGTTTGCTGCTAGAAACAACACATGTTCTGGCAATCCTAGAAAAGCCATGTATTGTCTTCGCCACCACATAATATATGATATTTTGTTTGTGTCAAGAACTGTGAAGGATCTGAAATTTTACCTTGCTTTTAAGACAACAAGTTAGCCTGTCATAGTTTCATTGATGCTGGCAGAAGACAACGCCTGGGCTAGAGACAGAGGACTCTGTCACTCACAGGACAGCAGGTAGCATGAGCCTCGTGTTTCCATCTTGTCTTTTCCTCCTCAAGTCCCATAGGGGATGGGCAAAGCAGCCTAAGTAGACGCTGTACACACAGTGAATTTGTGTCATACCCGCTTTACCAACCTCCAGCTCAGAAAACTCCCAGTCTTACAAGGGATTTGCTAGCAAAGCTGTCCAACCTTTGCCCAGAGGGAGACATTATCTTTATTATCCTGGTCAGGAAACAAATCTTCTATTTGCCCTGAAGAGAGATTCTATCTCTGTCTTCCAAGGCTCTTTGAAAAGATAATGTGGAACAAAAGCTGTCAATAAAGTATAGGAATCCTCTAGAGAATTGCCCCCCAGACAATATGTTCAAATAGTCCCGGAAATAATCCTTATGAAGCAATGATTGAGGAGAATGAGGTAATACGTTGAGGTTGTTGTATTGTCTGGATACTATTTCAACATTGAAAAGCTGAACTTTGGTATATTTTTCCAAGGAATTAGTTATCTAATACTTTGAAATTGTAGAACTGTGATTTAAAGAAGTCACCGTTTTACATAATGATGAAAAATGAATAAAAAAAGATGCTAATATTCTAAGAAGAAAAGTGCTGCATCTCATAAATTAAAGGTGTTAAGAATATAAAAGCATTATTCTGCTCTACTGGTGAGGTATTCTCCGATTTATTCATGTCGGTAAGCAAATTAGTCATGAAAATCTTTCCAATGATGGATGATCCTAAAATGAATTTGTATTTTGAATTTGTATTTACACACACATATACATTCTAGCATATCCTTTTGAATAATTTATGCATCCACAGTAAAATTATAATTCCAAAACCAAATTGAATCTCAAATTAGAATAAGTTTTAGAAATCATCTGAGAAAACCTACTGCTCAGTGCCTGAATTTTTTCCAAAATAAAGGATAAGTGAAGTTTATCAATTCTACAACTTCACTTCCAGAATCCTATTGTCAAGTGGTGTTGGTAACCTCCCTCAGGCTGATGTTAAGCCTGCGGTCGAACCTGACATTGTCTTATTTATGTGATATCTTTCCTGAATCATATATGATCCACTGATAGATCTACTGCTATAATGAAGAACATTGATTCTAGGGTATTCTATGTGCGCTTTGGACTTTTTAGTTGGTTTTCTTTTATATCCCTACTTTTTTCCTTTTGTCTTTTTTCTATGTTGCAACATAACAAAAAGCGCTTGTGTTTTTATTTAAAAGTTTATATACTGCACTATGAAAGCAAAGGAACACAGGAATGCTGACTATTGTTAGTAAGAAACTTCAGGGGGCTCATTACACTAATAATAACATCAAAGTAATGTCATACACCTATAGTGCAAACCCTAGAGTGCTTACTCCTATGATAATAAATTTAGTCATAAAAGGATCATCATAATCAAATGCTATTGTCAGCACTTTTATAAATCCCCAATATTTTTCATGTATCGGGGCCTGGATTTGACTACGTAATGTGTGAGTTAAGTGACAAACCTCTTCCCCATCTAGCATATAAATACCTAACCTGATATTGTATGGGACACAGCTTTTTTAAAAATCTTAAATTTTGACCATATTTGGGATTCAAACATGTATATCAGATTTCAAAAACTAAAATGCCTACAGGGGCCACTCAGGTAAAAGAAAAGTCTGAAGAGAATCAGAGAGTGCCTGTCCCAATGAAGGAAGACTTCAGACTCAACTCCAGAAGAATGGTGCCACATAGGAAGGCATGCCTGTTGCTTGCCTTTTAGATTTTTCTAGAGACATTGTACACCAGGGCGTGTAGATCCAAGGCACAGGCCTTTGGAGGCTATGAACAAAAAACTATAGGGGGTTCTGGTGAAAGTCAGCATCGCTCAGAATAGAATTCATCATCGCTGACCAGCAGAGCCCATGAAGATGATACATTAGCATGAGAAGGTGATCCCTTGGAATTCAGAAAGAGACACAAGAAAGGGAGCCGATTGAGCTTTTTCAGTCAGGGGAGGGGGAGTGATTGATCCAGCAGGTGAGGGGATAAGCTATTAACCTGGAGTCTCTTAGATCTTGAGGCACAGGAAACATTTGAGAACTTATCAGTTGCTACAATTACTTAAGGGAATTGTATACCTTGGTTCCCACCCATAGATCTGCACTGTAGAGTTGGACAGAGAAATACGCATTTTTTTTAAAAGAAGCTCCCAAATAATAGGTAAAGTTCTGGTAAGGATTAAATTAAATGTTGAATCTGAAGTGCTCAGTACAAAAGTTAGAAAGCTGATAATGCCAGGTGTCAGTGAGGATTGCTGGTAGAGTATAAACATGTCACCATCCTGGAGAGCAACCTGACACTACAGTAAAACATTAAATGTATGCTTCGCTAAGACCCAGTGATTCTGCTCCTGGTTATACATACCAGTGGTATTCTTATACAGATCCCAGAGGGACGTGTACAAAAATGTGCTGCTGCTTTTGGTGGGGGGGGGAGGGGGGAGGGAGTGGTTCTTGTCAATAAAGTACTTTATTAAAACAAAACAGACTATTGTGGTAAGAAGCCTTTTCCCAAAGTAGCTTATACACCATCACTTGTGGTGTAGTCACTGCAACTGAAATGAGCTGTTCATGGAGATCATAAACATTAAACTGATTCCTCTAGGTTTTATTGGGAGAAGATGTGCCGATGTTTGCCGTGGTGGAGATTTGGAGACAATTTGGATGTCCTCATTGGGAGAGTAGAAGAGGGAATATGGGGGATCCATACCCCAAATATTACAAAGCCGTTAGAAACAACAGACTGTGTGTATACATAGGGCTTTGTATAGGGGTCTTCAAAACCCAGTTCTTAGTATAAAAGATGAGAAAGACTTTACATAAATTAAAATATACCATTTACATAAATTAAAAAATGCACAAAAAGCAATATACACTTTATAAGAACATATGCAAACAACAGAAAAACTGTTAGTCTTTCCAGGAACAATTTACAGTGATTGCCTCCTGGAGGGATGCAGGGAGAACATGGAGGGGGGAAGGGAAGGAAATAAATAGATAATTAAAATAAGAGAGGGACCTTTTAAGACCAATGATAATAATGAGCCCTCAGTTGCATAGTATAACAAACTCAAACCTCTGCACATGAGTTTATAAAGTAGAAGAAAGAAGAACTAAAAGTTCTTGCCACGCTGTCTGGCACATGGTGTGATTAATCTATCATTTAAGCAAAAAGAGGAACAGAAACGGTCTGAGAAAAGAAAAGGATAGAGAAAACCATTTCTTGCATTCCCCAAAAAAAGTACTTAATGATTTCTGCCTGTGGTCCCAGCAAAGTGCTAGGCACTATCTGAGATGAAAAAGAGGTATTTGATATATTCTCTCTTCAATGAAGAAACCAACAAATTTGAAATACAACGAAAATTTCCCGAAATCCAGTGGGAAACTGGTAGAGTTAAATTATGTTTTAAAAATAATCAAAGATGTTTGTGGTGTATTATGAAGTGATACATTATAAACAAAGGATGAATTATAAATTCATTCATTATAAATCCTTTCATTCTTTTGTGCACAAATGTTATTGAGAGTCCACCACACCAGGTTCAGTGCTAAGTGGTAGAAATGCAAAGGGAACTTAAGGAGGTTCCTGGCCTTTGGGGGTCAGACAAGTTCGGGAGAGAGATTGGACAGCAGAGGTCACAGTAGGTTAAGTGCAGAGCAGTGCTGGTTGAAGTATGGGTGACCTCTAAAGGCCTGAGACTTGAGATGAACCTTCAGAAAGATTAAAAAAAATAATAAGTAATAATAAAGTTTAGCATAAAATAAAAGCTAAAAGATAAGTGCCTTAATTTGGCAAATAATGCCATAAAGAAGATAAAGTCTTGCTTGATCTTCTCAAAGAAGGAAGTAGAACCAACAAAAATAGAACAAAATAAAATGTATTGAATTGCAGAAGAAAAATGAAATGGTTTTTCCGTGTGGTTTATTTTTATATGCAGTTGCATAACAGTCCATTATCTTTTATTCCAGATACACTGGCCAAGTACAGCAGTAAAAACAGAAGAATGCATAATGAAAGGAAAAGATGCCGTGAGTATTATTCATTGTAAATTAAACAAATCATCAATTATAGTCATGGTCAGTGACAAAAGACTGAATCTCTAACCTTTTATTTGCTCTTAAAACACATATATGCAATTCATTTCAAGAATAAATATCTATCTCTCTCTATATCTATAGATATATATATTGATATATACATATATATCAATATATGTGCACAATACATACATGTATATATACACATGTATACGCATGCACATATATACATGTACATGTATATACATATACATGTACATGTACATTTTCTATATATATAATATATATAATTTCTATATATATAATTACTTAAAAATTAATTTCAGTGTAGAGGTAGAGTAGGGCACCAAGGTACCATCTAGATCTTGGTTTTATTTTGTCTTATAATATTTTAGTCAACTCAGATTTATAAATTCCTTCTAGTCAGGCTTATCTCCTATGTACTGGGGACAAAAATAATTTCAGGTAATTTCTTAATTTGAGGAAAAGCTAAGCACCGTCTTTGTGAGATTTCATCTCACCCTGATTAGTAAATTGGAAACAAATGAAGAAACTAAAGGAGAAAAAACAAAAAACTTGAAAGAAGATGGCAAAGGCAGTAAACATGCTTTATATATTCCACATGTTTTGAGGATGTCTCCTGCTGAAAGAATCAATATTCCATCTCTCCATAACTTCCCTGCAGCATGTGAAAGGGAAGAGGTGGTCCAGCAGCAGCAACCCTGCCATAGTTGCTAACACACGCGTACACGGGTGAAAGGACTTTTCACGTGCTAGGAGTAGCTGGCCGACGACACAATTCACAGCTTTGGAGGAAGGCATGCACAGCTCCTTTTGAAAGTTAACTCATCCTTTTTTTCAGTAAGAAAAAATAATACCATGTAGAAATCTAACACACATTATACCAACTCCTGATTCTAACGGCAAAGGGATGAGTCAAGACATTCTTGCTGGCTTAGTCTACAGCGTGATGCTGAATAATTGAACACATTCACAGGCTGTGTCAATCTAAGCCCACCCGAGCCAAAATTTGGTCTAATCGGCTTACTCAAGCTGTGACAGTTTCAAGAGAGGAGAAGCAGGTGCTTATAGCAATATGAAAATAGGATATTAGATTTTCCCAACTATACGGGTCATATACAGACTAGGATGCTGCATGAAGGGGAAATTAAAGGAATAAGTCTATCGGTGTGCCCCAGATAATCGGTTCAGTAGTGTGTTACTTGTTCTTACCAAGGGAATGCTCTATTCTGAATCACTTACGATGAGATAGGTCTGCTGGCTTTTTCATCCTAATACTGTTGTATGAGAGAATTTAAAAGTCAGAATCTGACCTTATAAAACATAATATGTACTGATTATTGCATGTACTAATGTCAAAGTGCTATTTAGCAATAAAAGGGTTTAGTATTTCTCTCATAATTTAAATGAACTAGCAGTACCTGCTTTGCCAACAAGGTATTTGCTAAAATTAATTTAGTCAAGTTTTGTCTGAAGTAATTTTAAACTTACTTTCACTCAGCATACTCAACTAATGACTGATCTATTAAAAGTTTGTTACACATGGAGTGTGTATCAGGTACTGGGTTTGATTAACTACAGAATACAAAGATGTGTAAAATCAAGATTCTGTCCTTGATACGATTACAGTTGAATCCCATTATGGGCAAACTAGAGCTCTGGGGCCGAATGTGACCTGCCATAAATGAAGTTTTGTTGGAACACTTCCATATACATTCATTTTTCTGTTGTCAACGGCTGCTCTTATGCTATAGCTGCAGAAGTAAATAGTTGCTGCAGAGACCAGATGGCCCATCAAACTAATTATATTTAGTCTCTGGTCCTTTATAGAAAAAGTTTGCTGATCTCAGGACTGTAATCTTATAGGTATAAAATGTTATTTTTGTCAGTTAGCTTTCTATCTGTTTACTTGAAAATTCTCTATGAAAGTACTTTATATGAATTTATGAGTTTGAAGATATGACTTATTTGCCCAAACATCAAAACTCTGTAGTGCCCTAAGGTCTGCATATGTTCCCTTAAGGGTAATGAAGCTTTTTCTAGTTATTTGTTTTCTGACTTTATGCTGATTCATTGTTTATATGAAATTTTAAAAAATAACAGTTTTGGGAAGAATTTAATTATTTAGTGAAACATATTGCCATGTAAATATACCTGGACAGATTTCTGAACAGTGCTTTTTCTAAATTCCTCATGTACTAGAATACATGAAAATGATACACTCGCATTATTAAATGTAATTCATACATCGCTGTATTGGTCACCTCCGTCTCTTCTTCCACTGGTCCTTGTCTTCTTTTCATCTGCCCCCTTTGCCTTCTCTAACCAAGCATGGGTTATACATGAGATTTCTAGGGCTCGGAAAAGCAATAATCAAAAAAGAACTAAACATATTCATTACAGTAATCAATTTCTTTTTTTTTTTTTCCTGCTTTAGAGTGAGTGTGCAAATTATGTTCGGGTTTTGCATCACTATAATAGGACGCACCTTCTGACCTGCGGTACTGGAGCTTTTGACCCCCTTTGTGCCTTCATCAGAGTTGGATACCATTTAGAGGTATGATGATTTCATTCATTGCTCTCAATGAATTATCAAAAGTAATGCTTAAAAGAACTTTGTTTTAAAAGAAAGGTTGTGGCATTTCTTCCTACAAAAGAGAAAAGCATTTGTGATCTTCTGATTAAGCTTGCTTGAGTCAGATAATCGATCTCCCTGGTGCTTTAAAATTCTTGCCAGCTACAAAATCTGGGAACCAGTTAATTCTTTATGTATTCATTCACTGAAGAATTTCATTTACTTAATTTGTCTGCTTAAAAATATTTCTTAATATCAAACTGTGTTCTCTGTTGTCTTCTTATATAAAATTTTATTGGTGTAAGTGCCAAACTAGAATGAATATGTATATATATGAACATATATATACAAGCATATACGAAAATAAATTACTACCTGCAGTTTTTAAAAGACATGCAAAGGCTTGTTGATCCTGTAATGACTCCTTTTCTTGGCCAGGTGAGGTGGGAGAGGTAGAGTTGGGCTGGGGGGATATTGCAAACTGACTTAAGATAAACTTTACCTGATGAGAGCTATACATGTCCTCCCCTGAGACCCCACTACTAGATGGTATGGTATCATGAAAGCAAATCCCAACTGAATTCTGCCACATACACCACATTGTATTTACTAACAAGCAGGCTTGACATTCAGTCATATAAGCGGTTTCAACAAACTGGGTAAACTCTCAGCTTTGGTTTATTTAGGCACATTTTCAAGCGCCTTACATCAGTTTCACTGTGAATAAGCATACTGAACAATATACTGATGTCAGGGTCTGTTACCTTCCCTTGTCGTCAGAAGGCAGAATCCTGCACAAGATGGGACACAGATAAAGCAGAGCTCTGGATGATCTATAGTTAAGCAGCTAGACTCTTTCTCTCTCTCTTTTTTTTTTATTCAAGTATAGTTGATTTACAATGTTGTGCTAGTCTCTGTTGTGCAGCAAAGTGACTCAGTTATACACATGCGGACCTTCTTTTTTTTAATATTCTTTTTCATTGTGGTTTATCACAGGATATTGAATATAGTTCCCCGTGCTATACAGTAGGACCTTGTTGTTTATCTGTCCTGTATAGAATAGCTTACATCTGCTACTCCCTTGATTCTTGGACCCCATTTATGAAAGGGCAGCAGTGACTATAAAATATTTTCAGCTGCCACATATGAAGAGCAACATTCATTTCACTAGTGAAAAATTATTTCTGATATTCCTGATACTAGTTAACACACATGTGCACACATAATTAGCAGTATCTGAAGTGCTCACTCTAGCTGCCTTTGGAGAGTGCCCCTGATTGAGGCACTTCAGCTGTTAAGCATCCTTATAGGCAGGATTTTTGATTAGCATATTTTAAATGTTAACTAACCACCCCTAGTTGTAGATTAAACTTAAGTAGCGTACACAAACACATCACAGTATATTTACTAAATTATTTTAAAGAAACAATGCAGGTAATATAATAGGAGAACATTAGAAGGCAAGTAAGTCCAGTGCAAAGTCAGAATATTTACATATATACAAATATACAAAGTATACATATGTATATACATATGCATATGTACATATGTGTATACAAACACACAGGTATACATAAATACAAAGTCAGAATATATACAACTTGTGTTGCAGATTTATTGGTGGCAGATCCTCTCAGTTTTCATTTATCTGAAAACGCCTTCATATCATCTTTATTTTTGAAGGATATTTTCCCTGGATATAGAATTCTGGGTTAACATTTTTTTTTCCTTAAGCGTCTCAGAAATGCCTTATTGTCGTCTAATCTCTTTCTCATGTAGATTTAGGTTTCATTCATGCTGATATTATCCTGTTTGTAACTGCTTTATCTTTCAAGATTTTCTCTTTGTCTTTGGTTTTCAGTAGTTTCTCTGTACTGTGCCTTTGTGTGTGTGGTGACAGTGTTGGAGAGATTGATATTTATATTTCTTGGGATACTAAGATTTTTGGATACAGAGTATATGTTTTACACCAAATTTTTGGCCATTGTTTTTTCCAAATAATATCTCTGCCTCATTCTCTCTCTCCTTTCCTTCAGGGACTCATAAAAAGATAGATAGACAGACAGACAGACTGACTTTTGGGCAGTGTCCCACAGATCACTGTGATTCTGTTCATTCTTATTCAATCTTTTTTTCCTCTGTTTTTCAAGTTGGATAAATACCTTTGATTTATTTTCCCTTTCTTCTGACATCTCCCATATGCTGTTAAGCCCACTCCATTAATGGTCCATGTAAATATTGTTCTTTGCAATTCTAGAATTTTCATTTTGTATATTTTCCATTTCTATCCTGAGGGCTCCCCCATATTTTTATTTATTATGACTCTATTTTCCTTTAAACTTTTGAACATATTTTAATAGCAGTTTTAAAATCCCTGTGTGCCCCATTTATGATAAAAACCCTGCAGAAAGTAGGCATAGAGGGAACTTTCCTCAACATAATAAAGGCCGTATGTGACAAACCCACAGCCAACATTGTTCTCAATGGTGAAAAATTGAAACCATTTCCTCTAAGATCAGGAGCAAGACAAGGTTGCCCACTCTCACCACTCTTATGCAACATAGTTTTGGAAGTTTTAGCCACAGCAGTCAGAGAAGAAAAGGAAATAAAAGGAACCCAAATCGGAAAAGAAGAAGTAAAGTTGTCACTGTTTGCAGATGACATGATACTATACATAGAGAATCCTAAAGATGCTACCAGAAAACTACTAGAGCTAATCAATGAATTTGGTAAAGTAGCAGGATACAAAATTAATGCACAGAAATCTCTGGCATTCCTATACACTAATGATGAAAAATCTGAAAGTGAAATCAAGAAAACACTCCCATTTACCATTGCAACAAAAAGAATATCTAGGAATAAACCTACCTAAGGAGACAAAAGACCTGTATGCAGGAAACTATAAGACACTGATGAAAGAAATTAAAGATGATACAAATAGATGGAGAGATATACCACGTTCTTGGATAGGAAGAATCAACATTGTGAAAATGACTCTACTACCCAAAACAATCTACAGATTCAATGCAATCCCTATCAAACTACCACTGGCATTTTTCACAGAACTAGAACAAAAAATTTCACTATTTGTATGGAAACACAAAAGACCCCGAATAGCCAAAGCAATTTTGAGAACGAAAAATGGAGCTGGAGGAATCAGGCTCCCTGACTTCAGACTATACTACAAAGGTACAGTAATGAAGACAGTATGGTACTGGCACAAAACCAGAAATCTAGATCAATGGAACAGGATAGAAAGCCCAGAGATAAACCCACACACATATGGTCCCCTTATCTTTGATAAAGGAGGCAGGAATGTACAGTGGAGAAAGGACAGCCTCTTCAATAAGTGGTGCTGGGAAAACTGGACAGGTACATGTAAAAGTATGAGATTAGATCACTTCCTAACACCATACACAAAAATAAGCTCAAAATGGATTAAAGACCTAAATGTAAGGCCAGACACCATCAAACTCTTAGAGGAAAACATAGGCAGAACACTCTATGACATAAATCACAGCAAGATCCTTTTTGACCCACCTCCTAGAGAAATGGAAATAAAAACAAAAATAAACAAATGGGACCTAATGAAACTTCAAAGCTTTTGCACAGCAAAGGAAACCATAAATAAGACGAAAATACAACCCTCAGAATGGGAGAAAATATTTGAAAATGAAGCAACTGACAAAGGATTAATCTCCAAAATTTACAAGCAGCTCATGCAGCTCAATAACAAAAAAAAAAACTACCCAATCCAAAAATGGGCAGAAGACCTAAATAGACATTTCTCCAAAGAAGATATACAGATTGCCAACAAACACATGAAAGAATGCTCAACATCACTAATCATTAGAGAAATGCAAATCAAAACTACAATGAGATATCATCTCACACCAGTCAGAATGGCCATCATCAAAAAATCTAGAAACAATAAATGCTGGAGAGGGCTTGGAGAAAGGGAACACTCTTGCACTGCTGGTGGGAATGTGAATTGGTACAGCCACTACGGAGAACAGTATGGAGGTTCCTTAAAAAACTACAAATAGAACTACTATATGACCCAGCAATCCCACTACTGGGCATATACCCTGAGAAAACCATAATTCAAAAAGAGTCATGTACCAAAATGTTCATTGCAGCTCTATTTACAATAGCCAGGACATGGAAGCAACCTAAGTGTCCATCATCAGATGAATGGATAAAGAAGATGTGGCACATATATACAATGGAATATTACTCAGCCATAAAAAGAAACGAAATAGAGTTATTTGTAGTGATGTGGATGGACCTAGAGTCTGTCATACAGAGTAAAGTAAGTCAGAAGGAGAAAGTCAAATGCCATATGCTAACACATATATATGGAATTTAAGGGAAAAAAATGTCATGAAGAACCTAGGGGTAGGACAGGAATAAAGACACAGACCTACTAGAGAATGGGCTTGAGGACATGGGGAGGGGGAAGGGTAAGCTGTGACAAAGCGAGAGAGCGGCATGGACATATATACACTATCAAACGTAAAATAGATAGCTAGTGGGAAGCAGCCGCATAGCACAGGGAGATCAGCTCGGTGCTTTGTGACCACCTAGAGGGGTGGGATAGGGAGGGTGGGAGGGAGGGAGACGCAAGAGGGAAGAGATATAGGAACATATATATATGTACAACTGATTCACTTTGTTATAAAGCAGAAACTAACACACCATTGTAAAGCAATTATACTCCAATAAAGATGTAAAAAAAAAAGTGAAGTATGAGGTAGCTGTGAATGGAGAATAAATAAATTACAAGAAATTAAATTTCTCTCTAAAAAAAAAAATCCCTGTGTGCTAATTTTAACATCTGGGTTACTTTAGGTTTGCATTGACTGTTTTTTCTCTTGATGATGAATCATATTTTCTTGTTTCTTTGCATGTCTAGTAATTTTTATTTTGTACTGAACACTATAGATTATATACTTTAATTCTTGATTCTGAACTCTGTTACCTTTGAAGAGAGTCTGTTTTTATTCTAGCAGACAGTTTACCTGGCTGGACTCACACTCAAAACTACCTTGCAATGGGCAGCATCCACGCATCTCTTGTAACTTTCCAGGCACTGCTTTTCAGGGTCTGCTTGCACACGCAGTTCAGGTGTCAGCTAAGGACTTGGGAAAGAGTATATACACAGATCTCAGGGCGCCTCCTTCAGTTTCTGGATATGCCTTCTCACTTTTAAGTTGATTCGGTACCTTACGTTTCTGTCCTATGCCTTTCCAAGCTAGAAGGTCTCTAGCTTTCTGCTTGAGTTCTAGCCATTCCTCCCCACATGAATTAGGACATTCCTTGAGTGAAAAACTCTCCAGTCTTTGTCTGCTCTTACTGAATCCACTGCCTTCAAATAATTTTTTTTGTACTTTTTTACTTAGTTAATCATCATTATCTGTGGGAGTTAGTTCAGTACAAGCCCCCTTGTCATTAGTAGACGTGGAACTCCATGTAGTTCACCTTCATATACATAATGTTGAATATTTTTCTCATGTAATTATCTTAATATTAGGTCTGATTAAAAACATATTTTGAAAAAAATTCTGTGTGTGTCATAAAAGGAATATGTGGTCAGATGATAATAAGGGCAATGAGAGATTTATTCCCAAAACTCCATTTGGAGGCTTGATAAAATTTCATATGAGGGAATGAAAAATTACAAATTGTTATAGGCAAGGAAAACATTTAAAAAACACAGAGATAGGCTCATATAGAATAGGTTCACAGACATTAGTTGCTTGGGAAACAGCAGAAGATGAAGCTGTGGGGCAAATCGGTGGAGGATATTGATGCTAGACAGTGGCATTCTGTAGGTATTTCTAAAAACAGCATGGAGACTAGGAAGGAGGTTGAGCAGAGTGTTTGATTGACATGTCATTAGTAATATTTAGCATTGATTCAAGCAGAGAGGGACGAAAGGCAGAGAGAAATTAAAGGGAACTATTATAAGAGTCTTCGTGAGAGATCATGAGGATATTTGAGTGTTGTCACAATAGCAAAGGAAAGGAAGTGTGGAGCTGATGTGAGAAGCCACTCAGCAGGAGTTTATATAACTTAACATTTTATTGCATGTTGCTGACGAAAAGGAATCAAAAACAATTCCAATTTTATTTCTTGATGACTGGGAAGAAAAACAGTCTAACAGCAAGAGGAAGCTAAGAAGATAGGAGTATGTTTCTGTGAGAACATAAAAAATGCTCAGTGTTTCTCAGTTATAACTGTTTTATTTCCATGTACAGTTATTTGAACTATTGATCCTGCAGCTAGGATAGGGTGTTATCAGAATACGTTGAATTATTGAACCCTAGGGAGTTAATGGTCCCTGAAGGAGTCTCTCCTTTCTGTTTTTCTCTCTATCCCTCATTCTCTATCTTATTTTTTTCTCTTGCTTTCCTTCTCTGCCGTTCACTTTATCAAAGTAACTTGGAAAATGCCATTATTTAGGTGACAGTAGAATGTTTAGGGAATATCAATGTAAACAGACTGAGCAGACATAGTAGTATAAGGCAAATCATGTCAGTGCAAATTAGAATCACACTTGTAAGAGTGAAAGGAAAAAAATTAATAATAGACAACATTATCAGTGCTACAGAGAGGGCAGTTTTGGTAAAGGGATGAGGAATTAGAATGTAGGAGATGAAGAAGTGACTGAATTGTGATAAAGGCAGTAATATTGCCTATTCAATCCAGAAATAGAATTGTTAAGGAAAAGAAATATGGAGAAGGATATAAAAAGTGTAGGAGTGTTGAAAGGTTTTTCTTAGGATAGTAGATGGGGAAACTTAAACTATTTATTGAACAAGAAGATATGATCACTTTCCTTCTTGGAGTTAAGGAGGGCTGGGTGGGAAGCAAGTTTGACAAGGCGGGGGACTGTCTTATAGTCAGTGGAGAGAGCTCATTAACAGTTGGATGTAAAGGGCTATTTTTCAAGAGAGAAACCAGAACTAGAAATGCAGATTTGAGAATTAACAGCATGTATATGTGTGAAAGCTGAGCCCTTTAGGTATGATATCATTGCTTAGGAAGAGAATTTGAGTAAAAAAGGGAGAATAGTTGAATATAGAGTCCAGAAACACCAATATTTGAAAGGCTAGTGGAGGAAGAAAAACCCACAAAGGAGACTAACAAGAAGTGACTAGAAAGGTTAGGAGGAAAATAGGAGAGGGGGATAGCACAGAAATGAGGAAGTGATCAACAGTGTTACAAGTCGCAAAGAGTCAATGTCATTGGACTTACAAAGTCTTTGGAGGAATTTATGAGAGGAGTTTCAGTAAAATGTGGTTGCAAATCATGGTTTTCTGGCGTAAGGGATTAAAGCCAACTTTCTCTTGAATCACTTTTGTCTCTTTCTTCATTTCATTATTTTTAATTTTTTCCTGAAGTATAATATAAATACAAGATGTACACAGCGTGTGAATGTATTGCTAGATCACGTCCACAAATTGAATACCCCTGTGTAACAGACACCCAGATTGAATCATTTCTTTTATTTTTTGCTTTTATTTGCACCTTTTTTTCCCTCATAGGTTGTAAACTCTTGGTTTTGTTTTATCTTTTTCTCTTATGCCCCTTCTAGTTTAGTCTTCATTTTCAAAATTATTTTTTCTTTTTATTTCAAAGTCCTTCCTGAATTCTATCACTTCATTGTTTAGTTTTCCTAATTTTGATTTATGTGTTTTATTTCTTCTATCTTTTCTTAACTTCTTTTGAAATACTAAGTTATGTTTGATTCTCGTCCACTTTGTGGTGTGTCTGTTTGACAAACTTTCATTGTCTGTGGTAATGTTATTCTGTTTATTATTCTTTTATCTTATGGTAACATTGTAGTAGATTCAGGTGGCATCTTCTTCTATTGCTCATTTTTATAAATAATTAGTTCCTGAACTTTTAAAAGGAAAGTGTGGATCAGAGTAGATGTATGTCTAGCTTTACATTTTAGAACTCACCATTCTGTTTTGTTTTGTCAAGTTTTCAAAACTATGGAGATATGGATATAGATACAGATATATAGATATGGATATAGATATAGATATTCTTCTGGCCATGATCTTTTTCTCTTTTGTCTGGCTGTTGCTTTCCCTTGACCTTCTTTATCCCTCCTCTTGGACAAATTGTATTCCACTTCCAGCAGTTTCTTCTTGGAAGGGAAATGGGCTGGTTAATTTTGAGAATTCGTAAGACTCCATTCTTTCCTCAGGCCCCTTGAAATCACCCACACATTGAATCAGCAAGAATTCCTCCCAGGTTCACCTGACATTCTAAAGCGATGCTACACTACTAGTGAGTGCTTATTGGAAATATGAGAGTTATTTTCTTCTCACATTCGACAAAACCTGGTTGCTTCCTCTGGCAAGATGTTAATACCCTGTGTGTTTTATAGCTTGCAGTAGTTCATCCACAGCTGCTGGTACTTAGGGCCTCATGGAGATGTCTTAATAGCCACCTTGCTGCAGTTGTTGTGTTGTCTGTGAGCTTGTCGTTTGGCATTTCTAGTTGCTCCATCTGTTTTTCTGAGAGAACTTATGGAAAATAGAATGTATGCCTCTGCTGCTATCCTCTCAGAAATCTCATATTACCGAGTCCAATCTTGTACTGCTTCCTGCACGACAGGCCAATAAATCTAGAGACGGGTTGTTGGGGCAAAAGGAATAGTGACTTCATTCAGAAAGCCAGCAGACTGAGAAGGTGGTGGACTGGTGTTACAAAAAGCCATCTTACCCGAGTGAGAATTCAGGCTTCTTTTATCCTAAAAGGGGAGAGGATATGGCAGGTTGTTGCAAACTTCTTAGTGCCGGAATCCTTTGTTCTTGCAGCTGTCTGTGTAGGTCAGGTCACTGATGTTCCTATAAACCTACAATAAGACAATTGTTATTCTCTGTTCTGCAACTTTTTACCTCTGTATGAATGAAAAGGAGTTATGCCTTTAAAGGTCAGAGCCTGGAGAATGGGCTATGATATATATGTCAGGCTGTAGGCAACATTCCTTTACAGAAGGTGCAGAGCCAGCATGACTAAGCAGAGGCAACGGAGCACAAAGGTTAGAACTAAAGGAATAGATCCAGCATGGAGTCAGGTTTGTTCTTCTCTGTTACACTAAGAGTACCATTTATGTATTTATTTTTTAATTTTTTAATTTTTGGCTGCATTGGGTCTTTGTTGCTGCACGTGGGCTTTCTCTAGTTGCAGTGAGTGGGGGCTACTCTTCGTTGTGGCACGCAGGCTTCTCATTGCAGTGGCTTCACTTGTTGTGGAGCATGGGCTCTAGCCACACGGGCTTCAGTAGTTGTGGCACATGGGCTTAGCTGCTCCGCTGCATGTGGGATCTTCCCAGACCAGACCACGAACCCGTGTCCCCTGCATTGGCAGGCAGATTTTTAACCCCTGCGCCACCAGGGAGGTCCCAGGAGTACTTTTTACCTAATGAAATGCTAGCAGGGAAGTCCCAAGAGTACTTTTTAAATAATAAAATGCTATACAGATATAAAGTACTATGTAAAATACTACAAGTTTATGTCTACTTCTAATTTTACTCAGCTTTCATAGAAAATCTAAATTATGTGTTGAATATAGAGGTTCAGACAAAAAAATCCGGGGCTTCTCTGGTGGTGCAGTGGTTGAGAGTCCGCCTGCCGATGCAAGGGACGTGGGTTCGTGCCCCGGTCCGGGAAGATCCCACATGCCGCGGAGCGGCTGGGCCCGTGAGCCATGGCCGCTGAGCCTGCACGTCTGGAGCCTGTGCTCTGCAACGGGAGAGGCCACAGCAGTGAGAGACCTGCGTACCGCAAAAAAAAAAAAATCCCAGAGGTTCAGGTATAAAACATGTTTCTAGAGAATTGGCAAAGGCCTTGAACTGCTGCAAAATAAAAATTGCTTTCATCACTTAACAACCTAAGTTTCTGTAACAGCACAATGACTTTAGCTCCATGCTATTAGCATGCTACTATTTGCATAAGTTTTCTGTGTTGCAAAACAAACTCCCACAGATTTGGCAGCTTAGAGCAGCACACATTTATTACCTCACAGTTACTGTGGGGCGGGAGGAGACCAGGCACTGCTTAGCTGGCTCCACTGCTCCACGTCTCTGAAGGCTGAAATCAGTGTGTTGCCTGGGCTGCCGTGCTGCTGGAGCTCAGGGTCGTACTCCAGGTTCTTGTAGTTGTTGACACAATTCAGTTCTTTGCAGTTGTAGGACTCACGTCCCCATTTTCTTGATGGCTGTCACCCAGGGGCTGCTCTCTGCTCCTAAAGGCCCCCAGCAGTTCTTTGCCACGTGACCCTATCACAACATGACAACATACTTCTTCGAAACCAACAGGAGACTCTTTCTGTCCAATTTCCTAAGGAGTCATATAGTATAACCTAACTATGAGAATTACTATACCATCACCATATAAAGTACTATAATCTAGAGGGGGGTTTCTGCCGTATTTATAGGTCTTGTCCAAACCCAAGAGGTGGAGATTATACTAAACCTCTGTAAGAGGGGGTGGGAATATTGGGTGCCATTAGTATTCTGCCTACCATGCTCTCATTTACATATCTTTATATGAAAGGAAGATTGTATTGATAAATACAGGTGTTTTAAGAGGATGGTTCTGGGAGAGGCAAGGCAAAGGCACAGAGCAAAGGGTGAAAAATAAAAGTCATTCTTTTCTAAACTTTGTCCACGGCTCTCCTCTTAAAAAAAAAAAAAAAAAAAAAAAAACCCTAACATTCCTCCTTGTAAGAACTGTAAAGACTGAGGGGTGAATTTGTGGGCCGCCTCCAAATTTGGCTGCTCAAAAATGGGAAAATTTGATTGGCTTTGAGGGCATAGCATTTGAATGTAGGTTGCTGTGGTATTTCATTAGTGTAGGGTAAATTTTCTCAGTGTATTTTAATTTAAAGACTATTTATATCAGTTGTTAAGTACGCAGACTGTATTAGTCATGCAAATGTGTCTGGCACCAAAGATAATCAATAACACGCTTTTTGATTTTCAGTATATGATTTTGACACGTTTCATCTACTGCAGGAAGTAGCAGCTCAGCTACTTAAGTGGGGATACTGTCAGCTTCAAAATCAAAAGGGTTATACATTAACTCAATCCAGTATAAGTCTCTTTGAAAATACGTTAGGAACTGTACCCAAATAATGTTTTTTACCAAGTTCACGTTTGTACTTCGTAGACTGGAAATTATGTATTTTTCTAGTTGTTTGTATTCCCTAGTTAAATATTTTCTGATGTGCCAGTAAGAGATTACTATCCAGACATAACAGATTCTTGCCTTTTAGAGTCATGTGTTTTGTATATTATCTCTTGGGTGCTTTAGAGCTTAAATCCTTTATTTTCAATAAATATTGAAAATAACTTGGGCTTCCCTGGTGGCACAGTGGTTGAGAGTCCGCCTGCCGATGCAGGGAACACGGGTTCGAGCCCCGGTCCGGGAAGATCCCACATGCCGTGGGGCGGCTGGGCCCGTGAGCCATGGCCGCTGAGCCTGCGCGTCCGGAGCCTGTGCTCCGCAACGAGAGGCCACAACAGTGAGAGGCCCGCGTACCGCAAAAAAATAAATAAATAAATATTGAAAATATCTTTTCAGGCAACAGTACTTAAGTGTCCAAAATAGATTGGAACATACATGTTATGAGTACATGGATTTTTATCAGATATATTTTCCTCACAGGTTCTTAATATTTGTTTCTTAGCAGATTTTTAAATTTTTATTTTCTGCTTATAGTACAGAGTGAAAATCCCATTGGGAGAGCCAGCAAAACTAATAACAATTCCCAGAGGTTTAAAAAGTTACTCTCTTAGAGTTATATGACTGTTCTTTGTAGTTTGTTTTACACAACTGAGATCAGTATAGCCATGCATTTAATATTCTTTGTGTTTTTCACAAAGAAATATGCATATTTTGATATCACAAATTATTTTGTTTAATATCAACTCTTGTCACACCCAGCTTTTAAACACACAAAATTTCAAGGATTTTCAAATTTGTTCTCTTAAAGAGTTTCTGTTAGGTCCCTATTTATTTCTATTGGTTTACCTGCAGTTATCTTAAAAGTAGATAAAAAAATGTTAAAGATAATAAATTTTAAATTACTTTGTAAAAATCTAGGGTGAGCATTAGCCATTTGAATAGAATAAATACATGAAACTTTACATTGAGTATTTAGCAACATTTATTTTTTCAGATAATTTTTATATATTAAATTAACTATTAGTTAACAGAAATGTCTATATTATAATTTGTATCAAGATATTTGTATAAGCCTTGTTGGTCAAATGTTTTGAAGGGCAACTCTGGTCTGTAATTTCCTGATCTACTTATATGAAAATAATATATGGAAATGTTTTATTGATTTAAAAATTATGGCAATTTATTTTATATTCATTTCAAATAAGTGATTAAAAGGTTATATGTATGACCCTATGAAGTCAGGTTTATGTTTTATTCTGACCTCAGTCTATGAGGTTTTCGTTCTGGAGACCATGTGTTGTACAGTTATTTTTGACTGGAGGTGTAATGGAAATTATAAGCAAAGAAAATAGTGATTACCTAGCAATAATACTTTTTTGTTTAATTAAATTAAATTTATTTATTTTTGGCCGCATTGGGTCTCGGTTGCTACGCGCCGGCTTTCTCTAGTTGCGGCTAGCAGGGGCTGCTCTTTGTTGCTGTGCGGAGCTTCTCATTGTGGTGGCTTCTCTTGTAGCGGAGCATGGGCTCTAGGCTCGAGGGCTTCAATAGCTGTGACACACAGGCTCAGTAGTTGTGGCTCGCGGGCTCTAGAGCGCAGGCTCAGTAGTTGTGGCGCACGGGCTTATTTGCTCCGTGGCATGTGGGATCTTCCTGGACCAGGGGTCGAATGTGTGTCCCCTGCATTGGCAGGCGGATTCTTAACCACTGCACCACCCGGGAAACCCCAATACTTTTTTCTGAAGTAGGAAGAATGAAAATATTTTATCCATTGGAATAGATATTAAAAGTTAAATGTGAAAAATGAAATTATGCTATCATCATAGCTATCAAATAGGCAATAGTTCTGTTAAAAAGAAGACATCCTAAGAGTTACTATCACAAGGAAAAATATTTTTTTTGAGTAGGTAAAGAAGGTTAATTAAATTTCTTATCACATTGTATCAAGATTTATTATTTAGAAACTAGCATTAGAAGACTTAAATAGTAACCGATACTTTAAAAGAAATTATATCTATCTTGTCCATCAGGTATTCAACCATTTTCTTCATTGTTTTTCTGCTTTCTTTACTGCAAATCAAAAGATATTTTTCAGTGCAGGTGATAGAAAACGTAATATTTCAACCTCTGGGACATAAAAAGATGAGCATGACACTTTCTCCAGGAGCTTGCAGTCTATTATTTTTGTGATCTTTAATATCCCTAAGGTTATTTTAAAATGTCTTTGATAGAGGGATTGTTCCTTCAAGGTCTCTGTCTCCTGTCAATCTTAATACTGAAAGCTGGTTACATGATCTTCTGGTGGGAAGGAAAACAGGATTCCTTGGGCTAGTTTTTGTTTGAGCATGATTATATGAAAGCTTTTGGAAAGGCAGACTGCTTGACGCTCTTGTGTGTGCTCTGCATGTGAGGCAGTTAGTAAGAAACCCCACTCTCCAGCACCACGTGCCTGGGACCAAAGGGAAGGTGCAGAGAAAAGCAAGTGATGCTGTATTGCTGAGCCACTTTCCTATTGGGCCCTGGAGATAAGGGATCAGGAGAGGCTTATGCTGGTCCGGAACTCTACCTAATTAAAGAAGTAGCGGTCCAGATCCTCAGGGAGCAGTGAGCTCTGCCATGAGGGCTATTTTTTCCCACTTAATACGTAGAAGACATGGAAAAGGTCAATAAAATAAAAAGTGAAATTGCTCCAGTGCCAACTTTTGCCTACCTCTTCTGTGGCGCCCCTACGTTAATAGTTTGATATTTAGTCTTCCAAACGTGTGTGTATACGTGTAAGAGCAAAACACGTACTCTACAGGAAATTCTGATTTTGTTAATTTTTACTCAAAAATATTTCATAGACATTACTATTTATATATTTGGACATCATAATTCTATCTCATTCATTTAAATGGTGCATAGTATTTCATAGCAAGAATGAACCATAATGTAATTAAGTGATTTATTTTTAAACCATTAATTCTCAGGCTACAGCAAAACAGAGAATGAATGTGGTACTTAAGTGGTTGGGCACCTAACGGACAAACGAGCTTCTGTGGCTGTAGCCCAGGAAGCATTCACGTCTCTTTAATTTGATCAGACGTTATAAACTGGCAGCCATATGTCTGATTCAGCTCACAGATGTGCTTTGTTTATCACAGCGTTTCTTGTTTGTTTTCTTTTAAAGAGCCTACATTTGAAAACCGGTTGGTTTCACATAGTAAATTGTGATTTCTGTTGAATTGACATGAAAAGAATCAGTGGGTCCTTAGTAGTTGCTGCCCCATTGCACACATAGGGGCATGTGCTTAACAATATTGCACAGTCCCTGCCACTCACACGATGCACGCTTACACCAGGCCTCTGCTAGCTCGCCATCTCCACCTGGCCCTGATGGGCATTTGCATTTGTTATCCAAGCACTAGAAGGATTGTGGACTTCCTCAAAACACTTTAGTGCTTAGAATCCAATAATCAATAACATGGGATGAATGAATGAGTGAGCAAATTAATGAATAAATGAAAGGATTTTGTTACATTCGTACTTTGATGTGAACCTCTAACATTCTAACAGCCCTGATTAAGAAATTTCTGGACTTTATTTTGAGATCTGAAAGTTTCTGTTTAATTTGGTGAATCTTTGCTTTTTGATAACTTTATAAATATTTTTTGCTTTTTAAAATAATTTTATTTCGTTCAACTGGTGAAAGTGTTTATAAGATAGACTCTACCTTATAAATTCCATAATAAACAAATCCCCTCTATACTGTTTTATTTTATGGACTCTGCCAACTCTTGAAAAGGTTTGGTGATAACGTGATAAATATTTGTTTTTACTTCTCTGGCCTTTATAATATAAATTAAGAAGCCTAACATAGAAAGCAGAGACATTCTTTAAGTATACTTTTTTGTTCACTTATAAAGAAAAGTGCACAGCTGCAAAAAAATGTACCCATGTTCTGTTTCACAAACTGAATGCCTCTGTGTAACCAGCACCCAGATCAAGAAAGAAAACATCACCAGTAGCCCCCCAGAATCTCTGCTGTGATCCTTTCCAGTCAACATCTGCTACCTCCCCCACTGCCCAAGCCAAACCAACCACTGTTCTGACTTCTACACCATAGATCAGTTTTGCCTCTTTTAGAATTTTATGTAAGTGGAACCATACAGCACATCATTTTTTGTGTGACTAGCTTCTTTTGCTTAATAATATGGTAACATTAATCTGTGTTGTATATAGTCACGGTTCATGTGTTCTCATTGCCGTGTAGTGTTTCTCTGTACGGATACACCTCCATTTATTGACCCCATTCTCCTCTGGCTGAGCCTTTGGTTTATTCACAGTTGCAGTGCTGTTATCATGCTGCCATGAACATTCTTGTGCCTGTCTTTTGGTAAACATGCCTGTGTCTTTGCTCAGTATGTTCTGGGAGTAGAATTACTGGGTCATAGAGGATGTGTATGTCCAGCTTTAGTAAATCCTGCCAAACAGTTTTCCAGTCATTGTACCGATTCTGTGCCCTCTGGCCATATATGCATGTGCCAGTTACTCCACACTCCACAGACAATACTTAGTGTTGTCTGTTGCTTTTTTCTAACCGTTTTGTTGAATGTGTAGTGGAATCACATTATGGTTTTAATTTTCGTTTTCTTGATGACTTAGAAAGTTGAGCACTTTCACATATTTATTGAGGCTTAGAATTTTTGAGTGACTCTTTAGTTGAAGCCTTCAGTTTGCCGTTTACGAGCTGCTTGACATTTGCCAAATAGGTTTGCTGGGTGACTTGATGACAGAGCAAATGTAAAATGTCCAGTTCAGTGTTAGACATAGAGAAAAGAGTTAAAAATAGTTCTTATTATGACCCTTTTCCTTTTGAAACTGATAGAAAATTTAAAACAAGGGTCAAAAATACAATTGGGGGAAAATGGTGGAAGAGAACAGTTGGATTAAATATTAGAAGTGGTGGTAGGAAAAGAGGAACAGGTGAAGAGAATACAACCAATATTTCCTGATTATGATATTGACATTCTTGGTAATCAAGGTAAATCCAGGAAAAAAGATGTGTTACATAGTTCTCATCAGGAAGGAAGAGTTTAGAGATTAATAATAAAAGCTTTGTATTTTGGAGTACTGGAGTTTTCATTTATATATATATGTGTGTATATATGTGTGTATATAGATTATATATATGTATATATATATATATAATTGAACATAAAATTTTCTAAATATAAAAGTATAGTAAAAATAATATATAGCCCAATAGTGAAGTGGTACCTCAATAAAAATTAGCTATTTTTATTATCTTTTCTATCTTTGAGCTTTGAGATATAATTATGGCATAATTCTCTATATAAGAGTGGATCGTGTCCATAATGTAAGTCCATTACTTAGAAAAAGCACAGACTTTCTACATATGGACTTTTGTACCTCATGCCAAAATCTTAATGTTACCATGGTGTATCACTTTCCACATTTATAATTCTGTGGCAACCAGATGATTTATTTTCTTTATCCGATGGCTATTGAGTAATGGTGGATGTTTTGTAATAGCTGCATTAGCCTGCTTTAGGTTGCAAATGATGTCAAATGGATTCACTTTTGAAATGCTCTCATGAAAGTGTCCGAAGAAATTTTGAAAAAATATGCCTGAAGATGTTCAGTTCTCTAACTCTAAAGATACATTTGGCATTCATCGCAACAATGACTCTAAGGACAAAGCATGCTAGCTTGGGACTTTCTTGTTTTCAAGAATATTTTCACTAAGACATTTGAACAACATTAGGTGATTAAGTAATATGTTGCCTCCTTACAGCTAACTTGGATTTTGTTAGTGGAGTCAAGTTAAATTAGTTATAAATTCAATCACACACTATACTGCTAATTCATGGACATGAAACAGAGCACATGTACATAGAGTTAAATTTGGTAGCCTAATTAAAATATTGACAATTAAAATGACTTGCTTATTCCAGTCTGGCAAATTGAACTTTGTCAGGTTTTACTTTCCAAAGGGAAATTAAAACATATTTTAAAAAGTAAGTAAACTCAACTTTACTCATTTGTTGTGTTAACTTTTAAAAGTCTACATTGTTGTAGATGTATTTTCCAGAAAACTTTCTTTTCAGCATTTGCATAGATGAAACATCTGGACAGAAAAAGGTAAGAAAGAGAAGAGAAGAAATTTGATAGGAATTCAGGATTCTTGATGTGTTGCTTATTACCATCATCTGCCTACAAGAAAATGAAGAAAAAAGTAATATAAGAGACTAAAACAGAATGGAGCCCTTTTATTATCCTGATATTGGGTAAAGTATCACTTGGCCACTGTGCCGCCTTTTTACTGATCTTACTGTCTTCTTCAGCATTTCCTACACTAGGTATATCTTCAGTGTCATTGGAAAGCTTAGATGCCCCCATTTTTCTCTCTCTCTGCCTAAATAACTTTTCTGCTTAGCATTTGGGTAAATAAGCTTCTGTGTCCACCTTTCCTCTTTTTCTCTAACAAAAGCCTTCCATCTTCTTTTAAGATTAGAATGCTAAATAAGGTCTTATATGTCTATCCATATCCTCATATCTGAAACATTTGTCAGACTTTGGTAGTCGGTCTAGCTTGATTGATAAGTATGTAGATTCAGTTTTACTTTTAGAATGAAATTTTAAGCAATATTAACAAGCTCTAGTCTCATCCTATTTCAGTCTCCTCAGTCAAGTTTGTTTTCTTCTCTAATCCCCCATTTTCCCTTTTGTAAAATGAGATAAGAGGGCATCTTTTAGACCTAAAATCACTTGTCAATGAAGTAATATTGTCTACCTCAGTCTTATTTGATGAATCAAAATTTCCCCCAAAGAATCTTAATAAATACAAGTACCGCATATTGAGTACATACCATGTGCCAGATGTTTTTGTTCATTTGCTTTAATGCTTATAACTTCCCATGAGGGAGGAATTACTGCTCTCATATAACAATGTGGAAATTGAAAAGAAATTAAGTGGCTTCTTCTTGTTGCCCAGTAAGTGCCAAATTTGGGCCACATGGTCCAAGGCTAAGTGTTGTCCATTATGCTATGCTGCTTTCCTGAATGACCAACTATATTAAGGCATTTTGTAAACTGTGAAGTGCCGTGTAAGAGTTTAATGATGATGGTAATAATTGTCTCTACTCAGGCATCTTCTCCGTGAGTCTATGCCTTCCACAGCTTTTCCACACTTGATCTCAACTTGATCTTCATCATCAGCTGTCAGTAGACACGTTCCTATTTTCTCAATCCTTGAATCCCTCCAGATTTTACTCCCTTCTTGACACAGTGGCGACCTCACTGCACTGATATTAATGAAACACAACAAACTACTTTGGTCTTTTCGTCTTCACCTTTGTGATTTACTAACCCTGCTCCCAAACTGCTGAATCGTACTAGAGACAATTAGAGAACGTTGGTTGTCACCATCACTATTCAGATGGACCAATGGTCCATCATTGGTCATATGGTCAATTTGGTTCATTGGTCAATATGGTCATATTGGTCGTATGGTCATATGGTTCATATGGTCAATCATTCACAGTCCTCAATTAACAATCCTGGCATTGTCCGAGTCACTGCTGTTCTGGAAGTGGGGTAGGGGCAAAATAATGCAGTGAAAATAATAGAGGCTTTGGGACCAGACTGGTGAAATTTCAAGTCTAGGTTTTGCTGTGTGACTTTGGGTCAGTACTTAACTTCTGTGAACTTCAGTTTCTCTATTTTAATACCTAGTTTGCCAGAGCTATATGGATTTTCTGAGATCATATGTGGAGAAGCGACTGCCCTAGGAACTGGTACATGGTATTGCACACTTGATGTTAACAGTTTTCTCCTGTTAAACTTAACTCTTGGCATTTGAAATGTCTTCTTATTAAAAAGGCAAGTGGAGATCATAAAGTAAAAGTCTATAACCTCTCCTCTTTTCTGCTTCTTAATTTATGTATTTGATGCTGCCTTTCCCTCTGTCCCATATGGAGACATTTCTGGACTCTTCCTTCCAAGATTACTTGTTCCACCTATGCCCTTTATCACATCTATTACCTTCTTCATTATCTGTTTCCATTCTCTTTTCTTCCAGCGCACAAAAATGTTTAGAATTCTCCATGTTTCGAGTTGTCTCAAAAATTAAAAATTATGAAACACAACTTTAGCCTCAACTCTACTTGGCCACAGGCTTATCTCCTGAGTTCTCTGGTTCTCACCCTTCCTATGACCGCCTTGAAAGAAGAGTTGGTACTTCCCATCTTTCCTTCCTCGACTTCCATTTGCTCGTCAGCCTGGGGTGCACCTAGCCCTTTGCGAAAACTGCTCCCAATTCTGTTACCCATGACTTTCTAGTTGCCAAATAAGTACCTCTTTAACTCATCTTATACTCCTTCTCTGCTGCATTTGCTAGTATTTATAATTTTTGTAGAGATGTTTCCTCTTTTAGTTTTTAGGATCGTTATTTTTGTATAGTTTCACGATTCTGAATATTCTGCCTTCCCAGCCGTTTAAATTTCGGTGATTGCAGGAATTCCATCCTTGGTATGGATTTTCCTACACTGCATGCTTTCCTTGATGTTCTTATTAATTCACATGGCTTGATCTCTTATCTACTTGCTGACTCTGAGATTTTAGCCCAGTCTTGACTTTTATTCAGTACTTTAAATCCACGTTTCCTATGCCTGCAGGACAGGAAGAAAATAATTTTCTGGAGACATTGTAAGGAAAGAGTTTCTTTAATAATAAAACTCTGAGGATTCAGGTTGATGAAGGAGGGAGCCCTGGTGGGAGGAAGAGGAAGATCCTACACGCCCTTCATGACTCCCCTGATCCTATGAGACAAATGAGGCAACGACAGCATTTTGTGCCATGTCTTAAAGATGTATTCTGTCACTTGCTTATGTTTTTCACTCATGCTGATTCCTTTACTTGAGGAACTGTTATCCTTATTCTCTGTTTGGAAAATCCTAACTCATCCTTCAAGATTCAGCCCATAATATCACCTCCTTTGTGATGCTTATCTTTTTTTTTTTTTTTTTTTCCCTGTATGCGGGCCTCTCATTGCTGTGGCCTCTCCTGTTGCGGAGCACAGGCTCCGGATGCGCAGGCCCAGCGGCCATGGCTCATGGGCCCAGCCGCTCCGAGGCATGTGGGATCTTCCCGGACCGGGGCACGAACCCCTGTGCCCTGCATCGGCAAGCGGACTCTCAACCACTGTGCCACCAGGGAAGCCCTGTGGTGCTTATCTTGACCTCCACCTGGTGAAGTTAATTACTTTTCCTTTGGATTTTCATTGTACTTAAGACAAACCTTAGTTATGAATTACGATTTCCATATGAACGCCAGAGTGTCTCCAAGGAAGACGCTGTCATTTCTATCTCAGTTTCTTCATGACCCAACATAATCCTGGCAGTGGTCATTGAACTCATTCACTAAAAAGATGTAATGAGCTTAGAGATTATAATACTAAATGAAATAAGTCAGAGAAAGACATGAGGAGGGGCGAACTGGTTCCTTAAATGGGGTGAGGGTAGAGGCAGATCGATGGGTCAGGCAGGAGGAGTTGCTTAGGTTGTCTGCCCACCGCTTGGTGGTGCTGTGTGCAGGGATCATGCACAGTACCCTGCTTTTGCTCCCAGCACCTCAGAAATGACAGTTGGTTTGTGCCCTTTTTGTATCTTATTGTTCATAATAGCCCCAACTATGCATGCATGCAGTTATTTTTAGTCCCTTATTATTTCTTTGTGTTCTGTTGCTCCAGGAGATGTTTGTCCAGATGCAAGCACTCCAGTAAAGGGTCCCAGGACCCAGCCTGTCTAATATATATCAGGCTCATCATTTTACTTAACCTAATTATTTATAACCCACTATTTTTTTTTTTATAACCCACTATTTGCCAGACCTTTACATTTGTTGAATTGATATGAATCTATAAAAAATGTTTCTGAATAGAATTGAGTGTTGGATTGACTTTTTTAGAATCAAGATGAGTTATGATCAAACATTTGAACATTCAGTAATTCAAGAAGATCACATATATGCATGTGTATGTAGAAGTATATATAAATGTAAATGTATATGTATGATGATTATTTTCAGCTTTCTGGACAATTGTTTTTTTGAATGTTTCCTCTTCCATAATACTGAGTTCTTTTTTTAAAATTTAATTTATTAATTAATTTTGGTTGCGTTGTGTCTTTGTTGCTATACGGGCTTTCTCTAGTTGTGGCGAGTGGGGACTACTCTTCGTTGCCGTGCGTGGGCTTCTCATTACGGTGGCTTCTCTTGTTGCAGAGCACGAGTTCTAGGCGCACAGGCTTCAGTAGTTGTGGCGCATGGGCTTAGTTGCTCCGTGGCATGTGGGATATTCCTGGAACAGGGCTCAAACCTGTGTCCTCTGCATCCGCAGGAGGATTCTTAACCACCGCGCCACCAGGGAAGTCCCTCTTCCATACTACTAAGTTCTTAATTGTCAATTAGATTTTTACCTCTTATGTAATACCTAGAGTGAACTACTTTGATTTCAGCTCCAATAATCCTCCTGTACCCTCAGATGGAATTAGTTGCAGGCTGTCTCTCTCTGATGCTGTGCAAGTAAACCTTGCTTAGCTCAAATTAGCGAAGTCATGGTTGAGTAAGTCATAAGAGGCAACATCTAGGCTGTTTTGCTGTGGTTCTGCTATGACCTGTGCCAGTTCATATAATGGTGATGCTTTGGTTTTGTGATGACACTTTATACATTTCTTCCGAGATAAGTGGGCCTCCAGTGGGCTCTTTGGTTTGGGTTTTTGCCTATGAACTATATAGTCCAGCCCCAGGGTCCTACTTTTAGTTTTGTCTCCTTCCTTACCCACTACCCTGCTTCCGTGTCTGCATGTGTTCCTCACTCAGAGACACTACTACCCTGCTCTCTCCCTTCCTGAATTTACTACCGTTCTGGGCAGCAACTAGATGTTGCTTTGCTGTGTCAGCCTTACTCTTTTGTTTGTGCCTCATCTTAATTTTTCTGGCTTTACCATCATACACGGCCTCAGCCATGGGTCTCTGCTCTGACAGTCTCATCTTCTGTAATTCCCTGCTGTTTCCCCAGTCCTTCACATGTACATCCTCACCGCAGCTTCTTGTTATTCATTTTTGTCCTATGCTGTCTGTCCGTCAGTTTCATCTTGATCTTTCTTTCCAAACTTGGCCGTTTTCCAGGCTCAGGCAGATCAACTTAGCTTTCACTAGTACCCCAGGCTAGTGATGTTGGACCTACAAGTTTCCACTGGCTCTTTCTGCTTCAAAAACAAGCATGCTCTGCCTCTGTGCTTTAAAAAAAAAAAAAAAAAAAAAAGCTTCTCATAATAAGCTGAATACTAAACTTGATCAAAGAGATAAATTATCAAGCATATAAAGACTTACAAGAGCATACTTGTGATTAATTTATCTCCTTCTCAGCAGGGGAGGCAAAAGTCAACAAGAACAAAAAGCAAAAGGAATCTTGATATGTTTGGGTTATATTGGGTAATTAAAAAAAAAAACTTGTGTATTTAAAAATTGCATCATAAATTGACTCAAAACACAAGTAACAGAATGAGAAAATATTTGTAACAGGTAACAAACATTAATATCCTAAACTCTGAGGAGTGTCTGTAATGCATGAAAAATATGCCAAGAACTTAATTAATAAATGGATATCAAGATAAATTTGCAGAAGAGTGAATACATATGCTACTAAATACATGAAATGTGCAAGCTCATTTTAATTAAATAAATGCAAAACAAAATAGAGTTATTTTGGTTTGTGAAAATTTTAAATATATTCGGTCAATTGTGGATGTCTGGACTCAGGAACTCTTACATACTTTTTCCTGGTGGGAACATAAAAGTATACTGACTTTTTGCTGTTTCTTTTCAAGTATTATTATTATTTAATTTTGCATCCAATATAGTTCACTTTCGTTCAATAAATGAATTCTAAATTTATTTTATGAATTTTGTCATGTGTGTGGATTCTGGTAACTACCACCACTAACAGGATTTGCAGTCAAGCTTTCTGATCCCCTTCCCAGACCTTGGCAAATGCTGGCCTGTTATCTGGCTCAGTCATTCTGTAATTTTGAGAATGCCATTTAAATGGAATTACACAGCAGGCAAACTTTGAGATTGGCTTCTATCACTTAGCATAAAGGGTTTGAGATGCATGGAATCGTGTGTATATCAATAGTTTATTCCCTTGCATTGCAGAGGAGTATTGCATCGCATGGATGTATCACAGTTTGCTTATCCACTCACATATTGAGGGACATTTAGGTCATTTCCAGTTTGGGGTGATTATTAATAATGCAGTTTGTGGTGGGCGGATCCATGCTCTGTACAATCCCTTTCCCTTGAGTGGGCAGGACCTGGACCTATAACTTGCTTCTACCCGATACAATATGATAAAAGTGATGTGATATCACTCTCCTAATTCGTTTATATTATGTGGCAAAGGGGAATTACATTCTCGGGGCATAATTCATTAGACCCTAATCCTTCACCTTTAAGCTGGCAGTTGCTAAACTTTGTCAGCAGATGGCGCTGCAAGACGTTCCAGAAGGAAGAGGCCATCCTCATTGGTTCAGGTTTGGCTTCTTCACCAGACTTCTGGAGAGTACACTTTTTTCTCCACTGCCCAGCCTCCTTAGTTTTCTTCAGTGTGAGGGTGCCCACAGGACACAAGTTTCTCTAGCATCTGGCTGCAGCTCTCAGTTCGGACAGAGGCAACACGAGATGTGGGGCTGCCCCCAGCTTGTGCAGAAGTGCTGCTTCCCTGCATCCTTTCCTGTCCCCTGCCTGCGGCCCCATGGGTCTGGCCATCCGGTGAGCCACCCCAATCCAGTCCATACGAGCATGCTAGGTTCTGCAGGGGGCGATCTCTCCAGCTCCAAGTTCCCTCTGATGTCCTGTGCACGGGTGGTTTCAGAACTGTGTGCCTGAGGGTGGTTCCACTTGCCTGGGGACATTGGACCAGCCCTGACCTGGACACACTGCAAGCTTCTCCACCACCCATTGGCATGCAACCATACATCTTTCAATGAGGTCTGAACCCCCCTTTTCAGTTTGTCCTTCCTCAGCGTGCGATTCATCTTTATACTTAATCTCCTATCATCACGTAATGTTTGTTTATGTTAAATGTCCCCTGTTTAAACTTTGTGGGGTTTTGTCTCCTGATTGGATCCAGGCAGATACAGGTAATAACCTACTCCCTCTACTTCTTAAGAACCACCTTGTTGCTGATTTTCTATTGAATTTACCAGAAGGAGTCCATCAAAGGGGAGAATTTGCATCAGCATGCACTACTAAGGACGAGAGTGCTACCATGTGCCAGAATGTCCAGGGACATTTTATTAGCTGTGATGCAGAACCAGATTGGAGGAAGGCACTTAGGGTCAAAGAGCGCGACTTGACAGAGCAGTGCCTCCTCATGGGAAGCAGAGAAGTTTCTGGCAAACTCTCAGGACCTTGCCAGCAACATCTGGAGAGGGGTTAGGTGACAACACATTACTTACATGCTGTACAGCCTGGCCTGGACGTAAAGTTGTATATAGAAAGGCTATAAAACAGAACAAAAAGATGCAAACAAAAATCTGACCTTCAGTCTAACACCTTTAGCAAACACAAGAAGGAAGAAAACAAAGCCTGCACAGCTGGTGATTTCGTTTCAGGACTTTCTGTAGGGCTGCCATCCCCTTGCCCTCAGGTGGCTGAATCACTGTTGAGATGATATAAAATTTACAGCAAATGAATGTGTGAGAGGCCAAAAGTAACAGGAGCCCAAAGGACACTGAGATCAGTACATGGGGACTTACTTATTACCTTGTTTCAAGACAAAACCAGGCTGGTAGACAGCTCTTCACTCCAGTGATATCAAAATAAAAATCATCGAATGTCGGAGCTAAAGAAAAGGTTCTGCCCATAAAGTATCACAGCATTGGAGACTGAAAAGTGTTTATTAAAGAAATGGAGACAGAACGTCTTATTACTTGTTTGACATCCAAGTGTCAAACACTTGGATGATGTTACACATCATGGCGTAACATGAGCGCCATGAAATAAGATATCAAAGATGCTATAAAGACTGGAAGGAAATGTAACAGCTTCAACAGTGGTTCTCTTTAAATAGTACGACTATGAAAAATCATTATTTTCAGCCTTTAGCGATTTATATTCTACACTTTTCTCCATAATGATATATTGATTTCATATGTAAGTAATGATATCGTTTCAGTCATTCAAAGTCATCCATGTCATTGCCTTCTCCTTTATGAGGGAGTCAAAGCACAGAGACACACTGAAAGTATTCCTTCAGCATTTCCCCAATCTCAGCCCCTCCCCCAGGCTAATTCACCACCAGCGCTCTGGGTTGTGTCTTTCAGCCCTCTCGCTCTCCGGAAGGCCACAAGCCAAACTGATGGTGGTGGTGCAGTGGTGATATTAATTACATATATAGAATAATTCCATACCTCTAGGCTTAATCCCAGTCTTTTACTGACTGTGTAATAATTTAGGGCAAGTCACTGTTCTCTCCATGCCTCAAGTGTCCTTTTCCATAAAATGGAGCTTATAATAGTACCTCAGATATAGGGTTGTTATGGGATTGGATTAATATAAGTAAATCACCTTGACAGATAATAGATATTATGTAATTGTCAGCTGTCATCAGCAGCAGCATCTTCAGTCTCATTCCTTTAACTTCTCCAGTGGCATCAGCTATTCACGAATCTGAATTCCTAGTCCTAAGACATCTTCTGACGTCCCATGTCAAGTTTCTGTTATTTCCTGTCATCATTTAAAAAGTATCCAGATCGGGCTTCCCTGGTGGCGCAGTGGTTGAGAGTCCGCCTGCCGATGCAGGGGACACGGGTTCGTGCCCCAGTCCGGGATGATCCCACATGCTGCGGAGCGGCAGGGCCCGTGAGCCATGGCCGCTGAGCCTGCGTGTCCGGAGCCTGTGCTCCGCAACAGGAGAGGCCACGGCGGTGAGAGGCCCGCGTACCGCAAAAAAAATAAAATAAGAAGTATCCAGATCGATAAATCAAACAGATTCCTAATATGAAATTTATCATGTTTCCTAAAAACCTATTCTTTCATTCCTTTTTACTGGGCTCCTTATCATAGTTAAAAGATAATACTTCTTTTCTTTCCAGTCATGCTTAAAACTCAACATTGTACTGTCAGCCTAGCTTTCCTTCAAGTTAAATCAGTAGCAAAACCCTTTCAGCTGTATCTTTAAACTATCTTTCCGATCCATTCCGCTTTCTGTTACTTCTGCCAGAACCATTGTCACCATCCACTAGCTTTGCCCCAGTTTTCACTTGCTCTTCAATCTAGCCGTAACTCAGTCAGCTGTCAAATTAACCATGCTTAACAGTAAATCTTTTCAAAACATTTTTTCACGATTTCCCCTTGTACATTGAGGGGAGGAAGTTCAAACACCTTATCTCAGCATCCTTCACAGTCTGGTTCTAATGTACTTTCTCAGCCCTCACTCCTTCCCACTTATTAAACTTCCTCTGTACAAGTTTGATCATAGTCAATCAGGGCTGCTTGCTTCTTTCCTACCCATTCCTTCATCATGAAATGATTTTTCTTTTCTCCTAGAATGCCTTCTTTTAGGAGAGTGGTTGAAAGACTTTGGAATTAGATATTCGTGTTACTAGCTATGTGAATTTGGATACATTTTTTAATAGCTTTGAGCCTTAGAAATTTTATTTGTAAAATGAGGATAAAATTATCTGTCTCTTAAGGTTGTAGTAACAGTGAAATAAACAAATAAGCAGTGTTCTCAGCACAATATTTGAGCCAGAGAGAGTGTTCGTAATATAAATCTTAATCAACTTTTTTTTGTTTTTTTGTTTCCTTAGGAAAAACATCCCAGAATATTACCATTCCCTCCCTCAACCCAGACCACTCTACCCCCAGGACTAGAATTAGGTTCCAATTTCCTGTGCACATAACACCGCATTATAGGACTTTTGACACTGAGGCACTCATTATACTAATTGTATTTCCCTATCTAGAGCTCAGAAGGCACAGTTCCTTCGTGTGATGTTCTTTGGAGGATCATTGTATTTGAAATAGGTTAGATATCTATCTTAAAGATTTGTGATAAGCAATAAAGGAAGAGCACGTAGGTAAAAGTGCTTTGTATCTTCGTAAGTGCTCTGCAGAAATGATTTATTATTCACTTTGCAGCACCTAGCACAGTGCCCTGCACGTAGTAGTGAAGTGCTCATGGAATTCAAGTGCACATTGAAATCATGTCCTCTGAAGTGCATGTGAGGCCCTGTGTTTATTGTCCATTCTGTGTTATCACTGATCATGGGGGCCTAGTGAAACATGCTGGTTGTCTCTTTTAATTGTACTCTACTTCTGTTCTGTTCTATTCTATTCTATATCTACAGGCTTGAGCCTCCAGAATAATTACATAAGAAAATATGCTCACATGCCTTTTATCTCTATGTAATAAACTAATTTTTGTGGTTTGATAAAGGGAGGAATGAGATGCAAGAAGAAAGAGGGAACATATACTCTTAGACTCAAGCCTAGATCGTGGAGCAGGTTTCCCCATTTCAAGCATACAGCAGATTAGAGTGTTTTCTGGGCATCATAAAGTCTGAAAGGGTTTAATTATTACCAGCTTTGAAAATAATTTTGGAATACTCTTCTGTAACTATGTAAGAATATTATAATGTAGATACATTTCCTCATGAGCATTTTTCCTCTTTCCATAAGAAAAAGCCAGGAATCCCTTAACCTAGACTTCTCTGATAACCATGAAAGTCTTCACTCACTAAACGTATTTTCCAAAATTTCCTTTGTTGACAGTTTTAACTCTGAGAGCTGTATGGTTCCAGCCAGAGCTGAATGACAGATCACCTGTTATAGAAAGCGTCCCTTCCCTTCAGCTGTCCAGTGCTTACTGTGCAGATGGTGGATTTCTTTTTCCTTTTACCAGCAGTTCTTTTCTTTCGTCTCTACACAGGACTGTGATCCTTTGTCATCATGTATGAGTCAGTCATCAGTAGGAACACTCATAGGACTGAGGGGTTTTCAGAAGTGTCCAAGTGAAAGGGAACAGGGATTCAGAAATGAGCAATGGCTCCGAAGCCTAGCTGCATATTAAAAAGGGACTATATCTTCCTTCCCGTGAAAAGTAGATATTCATAGTTTGATCAAAAGCATCTTTGTCCTCAAAAAACAATTTTGATTCTTGCTTCATTGTGTGTGGTCAAAATAACAGTGAGAGTAGTCAAACCCAGAGAAGGTGGACAGGAAAAGCAATGCAGAAGAGAAATCCAGATCATTAAACTGACTTGAGTCAAGATGGGTTTTCTCCTGACATGTGTAAAAGTCTAGATAATGATCTCCATCATTCAGTTAAATTTTTGAAAGTATACATAACTGTTTATTCTTGATTATGTCTAGCATTGTTCTACTTAATAGTTTAATATTAATAATTAATAGTAAGGAATATTTAATATTAATATCTCCTATTTATACTTTACATATTAAAATATATAATGCTTACGTATGTTATCATATATGTAGATTATTCTATATACATATATATAAATTATCAGATACCGTATATTTTATCTAAGAAACAGACACAGTTTAATCCAATTGCTTATTAGATGTGCTATGCCAATTATTTTATCATACAATGTATAGAGAATATCAGAAGGTAAGCACCTGTTTACATTGAACAAATATTTACTACCACTATTTTTTCCTCCAAATTCACCCGAAAATGTCTATGCAGGACGGCACGTCCATAACTGCTCAAAAGATAGCCATAATTGCATTCACTGAATTTCTTGGCATTCTATTAAGCCGCAGCTAGTTTTCATAATCCAGACCATGATGTCAGTTACTGCAAAATTTTATTTTCTTCAGCCTTTTTACATATAGATATACCTGCTTTTAATATTGCATAATTTGTTGATGTAAAGAGATTCCAAGTAAGCTACTTGAGTAATTTGTTATAGAATGCTGTTTCATTCTCAGTATGAGTTCAAAGTCAGTTCAATATGTAAATTCAATATGAATTCAATATGTAAATTCAAAGCCAGATTAACTGGGTAGCTCAGGCAGGGACTGACTAGACATATGTGATGGATTTTCTATCACATTAAATTTGACTTTTTCCAAAACCAAACACAGATGATCATAAGGTAAATGAATCAAATCAGCACCCATGATGTCATTATAAGCAGACTGGCTATGCTCATCTTTCAAATAATTAAAATACTAACTTTCCTAATCTTAGAACTACACAGTTAATTATAATAGGACACTTACTAATGTGGCCTTATAAGATATTTCCAGCAAATATTGCCATTATTCAGCTTTTTAATATTCTTTGGCTGTTCAGGTTTATTTCAATCCGTTGCACTTATTATTCTTATTGATCAATGAATTATCCCATATTTGTCCAGTAGTTACCTCTTTAAGTTGACATCTAAGTCTTTACAACCCTAATAGTTTTGATAGCTTTCTTTGCTTTCTGGAATGAAAAGGTATTCCATGCCTACTTTATACATCTATGACCCCAGACCATTTTTTAAAATTAATTTTGTGATCTTTTATTGATTTGTATAAGTTTATTAAGGCAAAAATAAAGGTCTTGTTTTTTATTTGAGTGAAAAAAATGATTATTTTTTTTCCATATAGGATTTTAAAAAATTTTTAGTCATATTATTTATCAGTCTTTCTTTTAAGTCTTCTGAATTTTGTTTCTTATTTTAAAAGGCCTTTCCCTGAATCAAAGGTTATATACAAAATTTTTGTCTTTTTCTATTCCCTGTATAATCCTATTTCTTATGTTTAAATTGTTGATCAGTCTGGAATTTGACTACAGGGCTATAGGACATGAGGTAGTAATCAAACTTTATTTTTTTCCAGATGGCAGTCCAGTTGTCCAAACACCATTTATTGAATAATCCATCACTTATCCACAGTGCTTTGAAATACTATCCATATTAATGTGCATTGTGACACCACATTGGCTTCTTATAATATAGAACAAGGTTTTAAAGTTCACTGTAGAACAACAAAAACAAAATGCTGAATGAAATCAGCATTATGCACCATTGGGTTTGATATAAAATATTTGGTTGCAAACCCTTGATTTTGTAAGAGGTCAGTTTTCTTTTCATGTATGGTTATGTCACATATTTGTATGTTCTAGTTCTTATGGTTTCTTAATGGCCTTTTATACCCATTACTTCCTCTGATTGTCACAACTGTCATAGAAGATAGCAGCATAGAATTGTCATTTCTTTTTTTACAAAGAATGAGTTACAAGTAATTGCAGTAGAAAGAGGTTATGGGACTCGAGCAAGAGCAAATCAGAACCTTTCTTGTCTCCACTTTGAATTGACTCTCTTTGCGAAGCATCCTGACTCATTCTAGTTCTTATTCCTGTTCCTATCCTCCTTCTCCTTCTCCTTCTTCCTCTTCCTTTATTTCTTTTCTCTAATTTATGAGAAGACAGTATCAGAGACTTTATTTCTGCCATTGAAATGGTGTATTTGTCCAATATGATTCATTGAAATTCAGTTAATATATTGATTCATGAAAAAATTTTATCCTGTTATATATTACTTGCAGTCACCTGTTCATTTTGGTTTGCCATTTGTTAAAACGATTATTATTTTAAATGTTTAGATTTAACTTGCTTCAACTAAAAAAATAAAAGTTCACCCGTGTCTCCTACCCGCCGCTCCCTACTTCTGAGAAGCACCAGTTTGTTCTCTGTAGCTCTGAGCTTGTTTTTTGGTTTTTTTAGATTCCACATATAAGGGAGAGCATATGATGCTTGTCTTTCTTTTATTTCACTTAGCATAGTGCCCTCAAGGTGCATTCATGTTGTCACAAATGGCAAGATTTCATTCTTTTTTATGACTGAATAATATTATATTCCACATATATATACTACAATTTTGTTACCCATTCATCTATCAATGGACAGTTAGGTTGTTGCCATATCTTGGCTGTTGTTAATAATACTGCAGTGAACGTGGGAGTACATATATATTTTTGATTTAGTGTTTTCATTTTCTTTGGATAAATACCCAGAAGTAGAATAGCTGGATGTATGGTAGTTATATTTTTAATTTTTTGAGGAACCTCCGTACTATTTTTCACAGTAGATGCACCAGTTTACATTCCCACCAACAATGCCTAAGGGTTCCCTTGACTCCACATCCTTGCCAAAACTTGTTTTTTCTACACTTTTTGATATTAGCCATTCTGATAGGTATGAGGTGATATCTTATTGTGCTTTTGATTTCCATTTCCCTAGTAATTAATGATGTAGAGAATCTTTTCACATACCTATTAGCCATCATATGTCTTCTTTGGAAGAATGTCTATTCACATCTGCCCATTTTTAAATTAGATTGTTTGTTTGCTTGTTTTCCTATTGAGTTGTATGAGTTCTTTTATATTCTGGATATATATATAAAATCCATTGTCAGATGCTCCTTCTAAATCTATTTAGATGATCATATGACTTTTATTCCCCATTTTGTTTTGTTAATGTGGTGCATCACATTGCTTTGCGAATGCTGGAGCATTCTTGTATCCCTGGAATAAATCCCACTTGATCGTGGTGTGTGATCCTTTTAATGTATTGTTGAATTCAATTTGCTAATATTTTGTTGAAGATTTTTGCATCTAAGTTCATCAGGCATATTGGTCTATAATTTACTTTTCTTCTAGCATATTTGTCTGATTTTGGTATCAAGGTAACGATGGCCTCATAAGATGAATTTGGAAGAGTTCCCATCTCTTCTATTTTTTGGAATAGTTTGAGAAGGATTGGTATTAATTCTTTGAATGTTTGGTAAAATTCACCAGTGAAACCATCTGGTCCTGGACTTTTGTTTGTTGGGAGGTTTTTGATTATGTATTCAATCTCCTTACTAATAATTTGTTCAGATTTTTTATTTCATGATGATTCAGTCTTGGTAGGTCATATGTTTATAGGAATTTATCCATATTTTTCTAGGTTGTCCAATTTGTTGGTGTATAATTGTTCATAAGTAGTCTCTTATGATCCTTTGTATTTCTATGGTATCAGCTGTAATATCATTTCTTTCATTTATGATTTTATTTCTTTGAGTCCTTCTTTTTTTTTTTTTTTGGTGAGTCTAATTAAAGGTTTATCAATTTGGTTTATCTTTTCTCAGAACCAGCTCTTAGTTTCATTGATATTTTCTGTTGTCTTTTTGGTCTCTATTTCATTTATTCCTGCTTTGATCTTTGTTATTTCCTTCCTTTTACTAACTTTGGCTTTTGTTTGTTCTTTTTCTAGTTCCTTGAGGTGTAAAATTAAGTTATTTATTTGAGGCTTTTCTCATTTCTTGAGGTAGGCATTTGTCACTGTGAACTTCCCTCTAATCTTCCCTGACAGTTCGGCTACTTTGCTTAATTTTATGGTGTTTAATAAAAGGAATAGCATGCATCATGCTTCCTAAATTCAATATTGTCTGAATGATTGGAGTATAGTAGGCTTCTTAAATGTTTGTTGAATTGCCCAGATGTACATCGTCACAATGCAGTGAGAATAATGCTACAAGAGACTCATAGCCATGGGAGAAGTTTTGCTTGGTGAAGTCTTGGAGAATATCAGTGAAGTCATTTTTCAATATCATTTCATCATTAGTAGGAGTTAGTATTGTAGAGAAAAGGAAGACTCACATTCTCTTTTCCCAAAGGGAAAGTGTAATCAGAGCTATGGATGTTATGATGCAGAAAAGTTTACAGATAGCTTATGCTGCTGGAATTTTGATTGGATGTTGGAGATCATAAGGGATAAAGCATGAGGTCATACCATGAAGGTCCTAAACTGCCATTCTAGAAGTTAGACTTTATTCAGTAATCATGAGGAAGCACCAGAGATTTTTCAGAGGGAGAGTGACATGATTACTTTTAAGAAGATGGTGAGGAAGAGGTGAGAAGCAAGGTTGATGCTGTTTTCTCGTAAAAGCAGGCTTCACGACAACATTATAATTACAGTTTGAAGAATATTTGCTTCCAGTATTCTCAGTATACCCTGGCATACATATCCAGCAGACAGAGCTATCAGTGTGGAATTTAGGAGAATATTGGCATATGATGAGGGCACTTAGGGTGAGGAATCCTGAAGTAATAATTAAAACAAAAGAGAGGGAAAGATGATTTTGCCGTCAAATAAAGGTTAAAGCAAATATTTATTTAAAAATTCAGCACAAGACATTTGAGTTAGAATTTTACTTAGCTGTATTATGAGCTTTTAAAAAATTTTAGTAGCCTCTGCAAGCTATTCTGATAATATTTAAGGAAATAAAACATTTGAACATATAATTTAATAAGTACATAAAATAATAAAATACTTTTCTTCAAAAAAAAATCTTAATATACATTTTTGAACCTTGATTATACATTAAGTACCTTATAAAGGACTCAACCATGCCTAGCAACACAAATATATCCATCCTCTCCTTTATAATGGCAAGTAGGGTAATACTGTAAAATAATGTGGAACTAGAAGACACTCTTTGAGACTAGCAAACCCTCATTCTGCCCGTGATTCCTCACCTATAAAGAGAAAGTAATATTGTGAACAATATTATTGACCCTGTCTTACTTTACAGACTTACTTTGAGGATGAAACAAAATAACATGTGCAAGAATACTTCCTAAATTGTAAAGTATTATACAAATGTAATGTATCATTTTTGGAAAAAAAATGTAAAAAAAGAAAAAAGCAATTAAAATGCAAAACTATTAGCCTTAAAGTCAAAACATTTACTTACAACTTCACTCCCTTTTTGCATTTTTTTCCACTTTGTTTATTTAGCCTTTAGGAAATGTTTCACATATTCTTTAATAAATGATTTTATTGCTTGGCAGAAGAAAGGGAAAAAATAAATGATACAGTGAATCACATTCAAAATTAATGTGTGATACAGACCATTGAAAAGCTGTTTTTTTGTGTGAAGGATTAAAGTGCATATTATGGTTATTTATTCTAGGCATTTTTGTACCCAAACCACCTTTATTGATAGATACAGGGCTGTGAGCCTGTGTATTTTACTTTTTTCCTATTAGAAATAGCTAATAAAATAAGTGATTACTTGTTTTATCTTGTTGTATTTGTAATGTTCCAATTTACTTTTGACATCTTGCAGAATATCTCAGTGGTGCTGAGGGCAAGAATAGTATTAGTTCACAAAGCTGATTTATTAATGGGAAGCTCATTTCATTTAATTGGCATCACGTTTAACACCTGATATGCAGCAACTCACGCCTACTGACAGTAGCTTACAGCAGGCTTCCTGGGTTTTGAGGGCTCTCCTCAAGACCTAAATGAGAAAATCCTTCGGGGAAGATGGACCATTTATTCTTTACAAACGTTTTTCTGAAGAGCACATGCATCTCCTGACATTTGTGAGCTAGATGTCCTGCTTTTTCTCAAGCACATGAGGATCTATTGAAAAACTTCTCTGTGTCACACTGAAACAAAAAGTGCAGCCCACATTGTTAATACTAGCGATGTCTTGTAAATTTAAGCCACATTACTCAGGCAGAAATTCCAGCTGTTAAAACATAGATAATGGAAAACCAGTCTAAGTAGTGACCAACATTCTCAAAAGGGTTAAACCCCAGCATTACACATTACTTGAACCATAAACTCGATTGCTTTGGGGTCATTGACAAGGTCATTATGACTCAAGTATTCTGGTTGGTTTGGTTGTTGAATTCTACTTCATGGAAGAAAATTATATTACTTGCTTTTTAGTATTTTATTGGATTGTGCACTAAATTAAACACTGCATTTAAGACCACAGTGAACTCTCCAAATAATGTGAAAAACTTCATTCTTAAATTTGTAGTTAATTTTGAAGTTAGCTTGACCTATGCAAAGCAAAGCAATAAAAGCTTGGAATTTGCCTGTTTTCTATCATAATATCAATACTATTGTGTGTATGGTAAATTTTCTTCCTTTAAAATTTCTACATCTCAGCTGTATAAAGTTGCAAGAATAACATATTCAATCCTGAGGAATTAAGATGACTTGCATCAGTGTATTTTTTTGTCATATGCAGCTTAACAAGACAAAAGAAGCCTCTGCTTTAAAATCATGGCACAAAAGACCAATTAGTGTGTTAAAAACTAGTGTCAAGTTGGTTGTTTGATAACAATTAAGAACTCGGTCTTTATTGCCCATTCAGTTTTCAAATTTCCTGACAATACACAACAGTATCGAGAGAATACCTTTTCCTCATTAAAAAGAAAAAAGAAAAAAAAGTCATGCGGGAAAGGGAAGCCTTAACTAACAAATATGTGTACGTCCATGTCACACCTCCATATTACTTCAAATTACATGCTGTCACTAATAAGGTCTTTGGGGATAAAATAAGTCATCTCTATAATTCTTCAGTACTTGATTTTATTTTTAACGACTGCCATGTGATATTATGTTCTATTCATCCTAACCTTTAATATAGCAAACCTCGCAAGAGTTCATCATATATTGTCAAAGTGTCTATGAAAATACATTATCTTCAATAAATAGCGGGGGAAATTAGGAACACGTTTATTTTTTCCTTTAGTCGTTACTAAAGCCAATGGCAATCAAAATATAGAAAAAATAGAACTGTGATACTGCTGTATGGGTAGCCCCAGGAAAGCATGTACAACAAAGAATAGCATAATAACTTGTACGTGTTGTCTCGTTTTAAATCAACATACCTAGCCACAGCTCTGTTTTGTGAGTTGTTTTAGATCTGTGAGAAAGTAGGCAAAGATCACACAACAAAGGAGATAAAACTATTTATTCAAACAATAAAAACAGCTGTGCATTTATTATACATCAGGTATTTTATTTGATACAGAGGATCGAAGATAAATGTCACATAGGCAGTTTCCTCAAGGGAGCCTCACAAACCAGTAGGGAATAGAGTCAAACAGACAGTTGTAATACAGAGGAGTAAATGATGTAAAAGGAGGATTTATATGATGCTTCAGGAGGACCCAGAATCCGTATTAGGGCAGACAGATGGGTCAGATCAGGATTCCTGGAGGTGATAAGGTCTGTGCTGAATTTTTAATACTGTGTGGGCATTATTATCCTAAAGACATTCATAAGTCGAAGAAAGGTTAAAAAATCTACAAGCAGTCAGAATGGTTGGTACTCAAACTGTAAGAGCAGCGTTTTAGAGATGAAGTATTTATGTATAAAGTCCCTTATGAAAATACCCTAAGGACTTTAGACTTTGTTTTCTGGAGTCTATGGGAAGTCAATGACAGATTTTAAGGAGGGAGGTGATAAGAGGAAATTCACATTTCATAAAGAAGTCTTTGGTAGCAGAGTAAAGAATTAGTGGCTGGGGAGACTGCTCAGGAGGCTGGTTAAAATTAAGGTGATAAATGGTAGAGGAGTGAATTAAAAGTGCCATGGTGCAGGCAACAGCGTTGAACATTGCAGATAGATACAGTAAAAAAAAAAATCTATTGGGGGTAATTTTATGAGAATAGTAGAGTGATAAGGCTTGGAGTTTTGTTTGCTACTGTGTTTCCTGTTCCAGGGCCAGGACCTGACAAGTGGAAACTGATTTTTTTTTTTTTTCTGAATAATTACATAAATAATGGAAACTGATTTTCTCCATCAATCGTAAGGTGTGAGGCTGTCTACTGAATGTCAAGGGAGATCATGAGTTAGGGTGTCTGAGCACATAGCTGCTCAAAAGAGTTATAAAAGGATGTAACCAGGGAAACATACATTCCTTGGAAATTTTGAGGGCTGAGCTAAAAACCACTGGTTGTTAGTGATTGCTTTATATTTTTGAATGGTTTGCTTTAGCATCATCGCAATCCTAGGTTTAGAAATGGCGAAGGTAGACATGTGGATAAGAGAACGAGGGGCAAAGTGAGGGCTGACTAAGGGGGAGAAGATGGGAAGGGACCTTTGTATTTTGAAAAAAATAAAAGGGTCTCAACTCTGGAGGTTTGTATTGGGTCAAAAATATTTATAATTTTATGATTAATCATGTAAAAGAGCTGGGAGTGTGAGAAGCTGTGTGGAGCAGTATCCTCATAGGAGCTGCGTTCATTTTTTAAGGCTGCTGTAACAAATTACCGTCAATTTAGTGGCTTAGAATGAAACAAATGTTTTATCTAATAATTCTGTAGATGAGAAGTCTAAAATGATTCTCACTGGAATAAAATCAAGATGTCAGTAGGGATGCATTCCTTCCAGAAGATCTCCGGGAAGAATCCATGACATTCTTTTTTCCAGCTTCTAGAGAACCACCCACATTCCTTAGCTCATGGCCCCATTCTTCCATCATCAGAGCCAGCAATGAATGGCGGGTCTAGTCTTCCCCACACTGCATTGCTTTGGTTGGTTCTTGGCTGTCATCATCACATCTTCTCTGACCATTTTTAGGACTCATGTGATTACATTGGGCTCACCTGGCTAATTCAGGGTAATATCCCCATCTGAATGTCCTTAACTTAATCACGTCTGAAAAGTCCGTTTTGCTATGCAAAGTGAGATATTCATAGGTTCCGGGCGTTAGGACATGAACATTTTGAGGCTCCATAATTATGCCTAGTATGGGAGCTATGACTCAATTAAGGCAAGGAGGTATTGAAGCATGTTGTAAATTGAGTGTGGTTTTAGGGATTCACTTACCATGAAATAAGGATTTCAAAAGGCATGGTAGAAAGGTTTTAGAGAAGCAATAAAATTAGATCAGAAATATGGTTTTAGTAGTCATCTTATCTCCAGTAGAAGTTGCCTCTCTGACCTTGTTCGTCTTTCATGATTTGTTCAGTGGAAATCTCATACTTGTTATCAACAAAGATTGATGGGTTAAAAAGAGGAGTTTTGAGTACATTCGTGAAAGAGGCAAACTCGGGCTTCCCTGGTGGCACAGTGGTTGAGAATCCATCTGCCACTACAGGGGACATGGGTTCAAGCCCTGGTCCGGGAAGATCCCACATGTCGTGGAGCAACTGAGTCCGTGAGCCACAACTACTGAAGCCCGTGCACCTAGAGCCAGTGCTCTGCAACAAAGAGAAGCTACCTCAGTGAGAAGCCCGCAGACAGCAACGAAGACCCAATGCAGACAAAAATAAATAATTTTTTTTGCGGTACATGGGCCTCTCACTGTTGTGGCCTCTCCCGTTGCGGAGCACAGCCTCCAGATGCACAGGCTCAGCGGCCATGGCTCACAGGCCCAGCCGCTCCGTGGCATGTGGGATCTTCCCAGACCGGGGCACGAACCCATGTCCCCTGCATCGGCAGGCAGACTCTCAACCACTGCGCCACCAGGGAAGCCCAAGTAAATACATTTTTTTTAAAAAAGGGGCAAACCATTTTTAGGTTTGATTAGCTTTCACCACAGGCAGATCTTTTGTTTTTACCATGTCATAAAACATTGATTGGGTGTAAGATAACTTTATCTTCTTACTTTTTCTGGCCTTGCTTCTTTTGTTTAACTTCTGTAAGTGTCATGTAATTATGTGTTAAGGTTTGACTGCACGTAATGTGCTCAGATAAAATTTATTGAGGCCAGTCACTGATTTATCACAGACAAATGAACAGTTGCGTTCAACTGACAAACGAGGCTGAGTTCAAAATAATAGGAATGTAAAGCTGTGTGTAATCATAGCCATACTTAGACTCTCAAGTCACTCACGTAAAAAATGTCAGCCATTTACTGGCTTTTATTATCAAATGTTATTTTAGTCATAACATCATAATAGCCTTTACTAAAAACCGGGCAACATATTTTTGTTAACAGTTTCATTTAACTTAGTAATTCAGAAATAAAGTAAAAAGCAGGGAGACGGTATTACTGTTTTTAAGGCATCCAGTGATTTAAATAAGGAATATTGACAGCACCTATATTATACTTCTGCAGAAAGGTATGTTCTGATTAATAAAAATAAATATAGAGCTTCCTGTTCTATGTGACATTTTAATTTAATAATGGAAATGTTCATTTAAGAACTAGTCAGGGGCTTCCCTGGTGGCGCAGTGGTTGAGAGTCCGCCTGCCGATGCAGGGGACACGGGTTCGTGCCCCGGTCCGGGAAGATCCCACATGCCGCGGAGCGGCTGAGCCCGTGAGCCATGGCCGCTGAGCCTGCGCGTCTGGAGCCTGTGCTCCGCAACGGGAGAGGCCACAACAGTGAGAGTCCCGCGTACTGAGAAAAAAAAAAAAAGAACTAGTCAGGTTTGGGGACAGGGTCAAAGAAGACTATGCGAAGTGATGAGATACAAGTTATAGAACTTTCAAAGCACCTCTTCACTATTTTGTTAGAAATAGTGTAGTCTTCAAATTTAAGAAGTACATAGCACAATTTACAATCCAGCTTAACACTGTCATCCATTTTGGTATTATCTGACTTCTGCAGTATTATTAACCAAGGGTTATGTATGCATGAAATGATTGTCTCCTCTACAGATTTGGACCTTTCTTCTTTTTATAAAGATAATGGTGCTTGCCTAAAGCAGGGATGTTCTAATAGTTTATCTTTTTTTTAATCATTAGTGGGCTAAAAACCTACAAATTGCAGAATACACGTATTTTTTCCAGCTTTACTGAGTTCTAATTGAAAAATAAAACTGTAAGATATTTAAAGTGTACATCGTGATAATTTGATGTAAGTGTACGTTGAGAACACATGAATTTAAAAAATTAAAATGATAGGTATGTCTATCCTTTAAGCTCTTCAAAAATGTGGATTTTTAAAGTGATGTGAAAAGCAGGCAAAAAGGCTTAATTTAATTTGTTCATTATTTCAAAAGACTATTTGTTGAGGCAGTTTTAGCCATTAATCAAATTAATGAGAGATATTTGAAGTCTTCTGGAGAAAGGTGGGAAGGGTTCAGTCAAGGTACATCTGAGTCTGGACTTGAGGCATAGATCTCTGAGAATATATAAGTACTTAGTATTCAGTATTCAGTTGTCAAATTTGAAGTTTCATGAAAGAGTTCATCCTTTTACAGACTCAAACAGATTTTACGTATTGCACAGAGTTGTGCTTCATACATCCTGGGTTCCACTTATTTGTTCTCAAAATGTTAGGGTTATAGGCTTTTGTGAATATAGTTTCCAGTTGATTCAATTTACTTCTCTTGAAAGTTGAAGACACTGCTCTGTCCGATACTTGATATCTCAGGAACACGCTGAAATTCACAAATCAACAGTAGTAGCCTTAGGAACCTAGATCATGATTTATATTTACAAAAACCTGTGACTTTTCTAACAAATTGTAACTTCATTTCCTTCATCTAACTTTGTGGTTCTTCAAAATCTGAGATTCTCTTGATCTTAGCATTCTTACAGTTTGCATTTTCTGTTTCACCCACTTGACAGTTTAAATTTAAATGAATATATTATATTCCTTGAATCAATAAGCAATATACTTGTTTTTCTCTTGAAGTTTCAATTTTAGTGTTTACAGTTTCTAATTATATCTGTTAGATAAATCGACTTCATCCATCATTAGAGACAAAAAGTTGAGTATCACAGAATGTTGAATCTATCAAAAGTCTTTTGGGCCTCTCCCGTTGCGGAGCACAGGCTCCGGACGCACAGGCTCAGCGGCCATGGCTCACGGGCCCAGCTGCTCCGCGGCATGTGGGATCCTCCCGGACCGGGGCACGAACCCGTGTCCCCTGCATCGGCAGGTGAACTCTCAACCACTGTGCCACCAGGGAAGCCCCCAAAAGTCTTGATTTAAGAAAGTAGTTCAGTATATTTCTTCAACTGCTTTCTATGAGCAAGCATTTGGACATTTGACTGTATTAGAGCAAGTATAGTATGTATACCCTACCTATTTTTACCAAATATTCTATAAAGTGGCAGTGACTAAAGGGGTAAACAAGTATTTCATTCATAGACTTGATCATTTCCTCCTCCATATAACAAACACTATGGATATGTTTGGCAAATTTAGATGAAACCCTTTCCTTTTAAGTATTAGCTGGGTAGACCAGTCATTCTAGCTCATTTCAACAAACATTTTCTTTTCATGTCATTGCAAATCCGTTGTCTGTGGGAAGCGAACACAAAAATGTTTCAAATTATTTACTGGCATTCTTTCTCTCTACTGATTCGTGTGAAGTGTATAAATAGATAAACTTTTCTTTTTCTGGCTTAAAATATCAGTTTAGCCACACCTCTGGATTCAGAGGCCACATTTGTTCTCTAGGCTATGGTTCGGTTCCAAGAACAAGACTGGAGTTTTATAAGTGTCAGGTGAGCTCTGCACTTACCAGAAAGGTCTTGAAATGGCAGGATCAAAATGGTGATTTTAGAGTATCACAGAGAGAAAGAGGAATGTGTGTTGGATAAGAATGGCAAGAAAAGGATGGCATAGATAATGTGGAGTAAATAGGCTGTCTAGGAAAGTCCAGATCAAGTTCTAGAAAAGTGTATGCAACCCTTAAAGGTTCCTCAGGACTTTGGATTGGTTACAGGTTCATTATTCACAGGTGGGCGGGACTACTTATAGATGCCACAGTGGGCAGTATTGACAATATTCTATTGCAAAGTGGGTTTTTTTTCCGACAAAATATTCTATATTGATTTTTAATTTTTTTTTTTTTGCGGTACACGGACTCCTCACTGCTGTGGCCTCTCCCGCTGAGGAGCACAGGCTCCGGACGCACAGGCTCAGCGGCCATGGCTCACGGGCCCAGCCGCTTCGCGGCATGTGGGATCCTCCCGGACCGGGGCACGAACCTGTGTCCCCTGAAACGGCAGGCGGACTCTTAACCACTGCGCCACCAGGGAAGCCCCTCTATATTGATTTTTATTGTCACTTTTCCAGACTACTTTTTTTTTTTTAACTGAAACCACTTATAACACAGTTAATGGAGGTTACTTGTAAAAATATCCATTAATGAGAATTTTGCAATCTGAGAACATTCAGAAAAAGTTCTGTGGTTATGTGATTGCAATAGGAACCAATAAAGTAGTAGTTTTTCATGGAAATGTTTATTTTCAAAATCTCATTTGTGCAAAACCATACTGAAATATTGTTCATAATATGGCATCAACTTCTACATGTATATCCCAGTAATTATTTATGCAGTAATCATTCTCTAAATTATTAAATATTAGATGTCTATACAAAGAATATGCAATGAAGAATAAAAATGATTGGAAATAAATATTCCAAATTATTGATAGAAAATTTTATCATTTTCTTTTAGAGATTATTCAAAAAATCAGTAATGGCCTTTGTGGAATAAATGCCCATTTCCATGTTTATCAGAGTCTCCTTTTTACTAACCTTTTTTTTTTTTTTCAGCAAGTCTCCATTCATTTGGAATATTTAACTGACACATCTCAGAATAACTAATACTGGCTGATCAAGTGATTAAAAACTGCAAATTTCTTTCATTTCAGCACCTGCATCCTTTTTGAGAGAAGTGAGAAAACCCACATGGGCCTGAAAACCCATGTGTTTATTTATAAAATCCAGTTTGTTCCTAAATAACTTGATGTTTCTCACTGGTGCCCTATTTACAATACCTGTTTTGTAAATAATCAAGGTTAAATGTATTTTTTCTGAGAAATTAAATTCTTATTAAAGTTGGCAAATACATAATGGCTTTTCTGGTTTTCTTTAAAGGATCCCCTTTTTCACCTGGAATCGCACAGATCTGAGAGAGGAAGGGGCAGATGTCCTTTTGATGCCAGCTCCTCCTTCATCTCCACTTTAATTGGTAATTATCATGGCTGCAGACATCAGGTGGTAGTCCTATTGATTTCGAAACTTCAGGCAGATTCTTTGGTGTTTCTTCATATACATTGCTGTGTCATATCTATTTATTGGTGCTGGGAGCATGGATATTAAATTTCAAGCCATACTCACCTGAGCCAATTTTACTCTAAAAAAGTGCAGCTGCTATGAAGTATGGACGTCTCATCCAGAAAACACAAACTGTCCCTTACTACCTGGTAGAAGGTATTTTGTATTATGTCATTTATTGTTCACAAAATGCAATTATGTAAATACTTTTTATAAAAATGTAGCTAGAGAAACCAAACTATTTTAACATATGTTAATTCTTTATGTATTAATTACTCTGTGACTGTAAGGGAACTTCTAATATTCTCTTCTTGGTACCTTTCTCTGTGTCAGTAGAATTCAGCAGAGAGTCATCTCAATTTGGAATTTCAAAGTCATTCCTGTTAATTTAAAATGTAAGTTGTAGAGGTTGAGTGGCTCAAACTATGTCCACGTTGGCATAATAGAATAAGCTGGCCATGTCTGATCTGGATTTCAATTAAATTAGTCAAGATACATGAAAATCTCACTTAAATCTCAGAAAAATCCTTTTTCTTTAATACAGTTTGGGACTGAAAATGGAACACCCTTATCAAATACTCCAGCACTGCTATGGTACAGACAGCTGATTGAGTTGCCAAGTATAAAGTTGAAGGGAGCAATCCCTGACACCTCACATAGGTGCTCTTAGGAATCATTCTGTTTCCTCAGTGTTGAGAGGTTCTGATAGATACATGGTACAGATGGACAAGCTTCTGTTATTACATTTGCAGCACTTAGAGTTATCTGCTACTATTAGGTCATCCTGTTTACAGAAAATGAAAACATGTAAAATAACAAGTAGAGATTTCCTATCCTAAATAAGTGGGTAAAACTTAAAACTCCCCACTGATGAGTAATCAACATATCTTTTGCTGGACTGAGAGTTGATGCAGATGTTCCTGTATATTCTAGAGACAACACGTTCCGTGAACTTATTCCAGACAGTTGATTCTGATGGGCCTTGCATCCGAGTTCCCACAGTCCCCTGTCGCAGTAATGGTACTCAGGTCCAAATAAGTAGAGCTTTTATATATACGGATATTTATTTGTAGAACAAAAATCTTACGTTAGCTCTAAACAGTAGGGAAGGTTTGATTTACTACAGCTTCATGATTTGAAAGTGCTTTAAGATGAGAATTTCACGTAGTGATTAGTTCTTTAGGAGCTTGAATAAAGAGATATTTTTAAAGAATATAAGATTTTTAAGAAAATACTATGATATCCTGAGTTCTGCTACTCACTCATATATGTGTGTGTGTAAACACAATATGCGGAGGGGAGATTTTAAATATGGGAATTAAGTTGCTTAAGTCAGTTTGGACTTAGTAGGAATCAGAACCTTAAGAATGCCACTTTTGGAGAATGCCAGCTTCAGAAATGTTAGAAATTCGTGGTAGATTGGCAGCATATGAGTTAAAATACATGCATTTGATAGACTCATACAATTTTTTTCTAATGTTTTTAGTGATTTTTGTAACTTCATAGATTTAAGATTTGAATATGTCTGGAAGAAAGAGACTGTCTTATCATCTTTCTTTTACCATACAATATATTGCACAGAAAAGGCCTCCTATAAATATCGACTGAATGAAATACTCCCTGAGCTTCCTAAACAAACAAACCAAAAATAAATTTGGGGATAGTGTTCACAAGAATATTATAAAAGGTATTGAAAGTCAAAAATTACACAGTAAACGCTACTTCTCTAGTAAAATCCTAAGAAGATTGGAAGAGAACACCATTTATTTTGAACATTTCTTTTAATGGTTAAAAGTAATTTTTTTTTAGCCACTCACCACTCAGCCTCCTTGGAGCTTGTTTTTGCATGAAACTAGGAATTTGAAACTGAATTTTTTTTAAGAGGGGAAATATTACTGGAGGGACATTTCCAAGTGAATTTCATTGAACGTCCAAATCGAATTACACGATGCTAAAATGTGAAGTGCTTGCCATCTGGGTGACTGTTTCCCTTATTCAGAAAAGAAATCAAATCATAAGAGCCCTCCAAACTAAACACAAAAGTTATAGAATAATCCCTACAAAGAGAAGAAATAAAAATATAATTCTTCTCATTTATCCGCTAGCTTTCATCCCAAAGTACCTTTGAGAGATCATTCACTTACTGTGGCTATGCAGCAGCCACTGGGATGGAAATCTGATAACCTCTGTGAGCCAGCAACTCTTTAAAAGACAGGAAGTAGAAATAATTCACCCAATTGAAAAAGCAGCAGGAATTTGGACTGGAAAAAATGGAGCTACCTGAGTTGGAATTTGGTAGGCCTGGTGCAGCTTACTCTGACAGGAAAAGAACGCATTAATGTGGAATTTTATGACCGCACGTGTTCTCTGCCGATGGGTTAGGACAGGACTCCAGCAAAAAGGTGACCATCTTTAGACCATTTCTGCTTCTTCGTTTCTTTATTAATTATAGGTCACACTTAACTTTTAATACCTGTTCACATTAAGATTCACTTTCATCATTAAAAAAAAAAACCCTCAAATTTGTAACAATAGTCATAAAACTAACAAGGCCCCCAAAGAAAAAAACATGCTCACGAATCTGAGAATTTCTTATAATATCTTAACTTTAGATACAAGTTTCATTTTAGTTAACCTAAATTCTGTTGACTTAAGATCACATGGAGTAAAAGCTTACTGAAAAACTAAGTAAGGAATAAATATTATTTGTTAGGTGAAAGGTTAATGAACACTTTTATAAAATTTATAGTCTAATTGAGAATGGAAATGTTAGTAACTGGCAATGATTCTGTGTGAAACAAGATTTAAGGAGTGAAACAAGATTTAAGGAGTAATAGCTCTTTATTGAGCTATGTTCTATATGTTTAGAAGCCAATCAAAATGAAATCATACATTAATTAGGTTTGCTCTTTAAATGTCACTTTGTATTAACAGAATTTACCTTGGTGGTATATAAATTCATATCACAGGTACAATATTTCTATATGTTTAACCACACTTTCCCTCTACAGTGATTACTAATATTACATTGAAAGTGGTCTTAAATAACTGGTTGAAGAAGGCAAGACATTATAATCGGGTTTTAAAAACAGTTTTTTGAAACAATGAATTACTTAGTAAAATGAATTGCTGCATTACTTGTCTATACCTTTCAAGTCAGCGAAAGATGCTTAGGACTTATCTTGCCACTAAAAATTATTAGGTTTGGTGGCCGGCCAAATAAAAATTCAGGAAGGGGCTTCCCTGGTGGCGCAGTGGTTGAGAGTTTGCCTGCCGATGCAGGGGACACGGGTTCGTGCCCCAGTCCGGGTAGATCCCACATGCTGCGGAGCGGCTGGGCCCATGAGCCATGGCCGCTGAACCTGCGCGTCCGGAGCCTGCGCTCCGCAATGGGAGAGGCCACAGCAGTGAGAGGCCCGTGTACTGCAAAAAAAAAAAAAAATCAGGAAATATTTTCTTTATGTCATATGTCATTTTGGTCAGGAAGGAAAAGTATTAACTGACTTTTTTGCATCAGTTTACATTTGATATAATATTGCAGTATTCTTTTTATTAAGTTGATAGCACCTTCAGTAACTTTGGGATTTCTTTAATAGTTTGTCAGCTCAATTCTATTGCTACTGTTTTAAAACGTTTCATTCTGACCCAGATTTTTATTACCAGTTCTAGGTGTAATTTAATACATACCATACCTAAAGTACCTAAGGTATGCTAATGTACATGTTACTAGTGTTTGGGGGAAAACCACTCTGATTTGTCAGGTACCTTTTCACACTTTGCTTTTGAAAGTGCTAGCTTTGTTGTTAGAATTTTTAGGATACTTTCAAGTTAAAGACTTACTGAATTTTATATCAACAAATAACCATGAATGAGGTATTTCATGGTCACCAAAATTTTCTTTCTGCCCTTTTCATGTCTTATGTTACATTTTATAGCAAATAAAACTACAAAAGTTTACAGCTGCTGAAATTTTCATCCTGCACTTTTATTCATCATAATGAGACCTTTGTGAATATATCCCCTCATTACAAATTCTGTGAATTAAAGGTCAATGTCAGTTGAATGAAAGGGAGTCGGAATTCATGCAGGGAAAACTTAAGTGATTATCTCAAGCTCTTAATACCATTAAAACTTTTTTTTACAAATAAATGTTTCTATTTTATTAACTGTGTATTCAAGGCAGAATTACAAATGAATAGTTCTGGCACAAAATAGGACTTCATAAATGTTAGAAAAATAAATGAAATCATCGAAATGAAGGTAAAGTGGATGTCTTTACAATGACAACCTCTATAAACAGAAGTGAATGTGCTGGCTCGTTTCTTGAATTCGTCCCAACTGTGTAGAAACTTATGCCTTTAGCATGTTCCTGTGCCTAAAGAATATCTGTAATTTCTTATCCAGGTTAAGACTGCTGTGCTTTGTCATCTGGCAGAATGCCAAGCATCCACATGCTCACTGTTGCTTCTGGCCATTAACTGCTAGTTGCTAATGAGCTATTTGAATACTTGCTTATGGTTTTCTCAAAAAAAGAAGAAAAAAAATGTCGTCTTCAATTCCCCATGGACATTCTCCCCCTTAGAAATCTGATTTGACCATGCTGGTAGCAATGTCACAGTTTTGCTACCAGGGAAACTCAGTACTGTCATGGATGCTAGCAAATGCAAATGAACAGATTCAGAACGCAGTTTTCTTTTTTCCTTCATACGTCAGAAACCACCTTCTTGACATTGATAGCTAATGCTAGCTATTTGCCAAAGCAAAAACAAACAGAAAGTCCAAACAACTACATAACTAATAAAAGGACCTGCTTTTCCTGATTTCTTTCAGCATCCTACACAGACCATGAGTGTAAACTGGGAGGTTGGAACCTGTGGACCATTCTTATCCATCCTCATCCTCCCAAGTGCATTTTGTTTCTCTTTGCAATTATGCATGTAATAATCACTCTGTGAAATAGTGCAAAAGTAGAATGATTTTCTAACAAAATGATACAGTTCAGTTATAAAATGAGGTAGTTAAATCCATCTTTAGCCATGTCTTTTCCATGAAACGAACATGTTTCACATTCAGATTTGTAGACGTTTACAACATAAATAGGAGAAATGCTTGAGCAAGACTTAAGAAAATAAGAAGGGCATGAAAAACTGTGAATTTTTCTCACTAAACACTTAAAATCTGTATTTACAACATGGTGAGTAAAAACTCTAATCGATTAATAATACCATCTGTGAACTAAGCTCTTGATAATGTTGATAAAATATTAAGGCAATGAAGTATGTTTCACTAAAACTTCAACTGGAGTTTGTATTGTAAAAAAAGGAGTTGTGTAGAAAAGTATTTTACTTATGCATTTTAACTTAGAATTATTCACAATGGGTTTGTTTTTGTATCGCCAAGGTTAAATGATTGTTTTATTTTCTTTCCTACAAACTAGTTGAGAGTAGACACAGTCTTTTGCGGCTGAAACTATTGGGGACAAATACTAGAAGAAGATAGAGTCCCTGTGTTCCTGGATTTAAATTATGAAATATAGTCTTTTTGAGGAACAAAAACTCAAAGAACTCTGCTATTCATATAAATGCCAACAGTTTTTTCTTTCTTTTGATATTTTCTCCCTGAAGCATTTTTGAAAAATCAGAATCTTATCCTGAGGTTTTTGTTTTTATTGCATTTCATAGTTTTTTTTTTAAATTTGAACACTAAAAGTTTCAGATTTATTCACTTGTTAATTAACTCATTATGCCATTCTTTGATTCAACAAATGCTTATTGAGCATTTTCTGTATTCCAGATGCTCTACAGGATATTGGTGACAAAAGAATATAATAAGACACATCAAGAAGTCTGCATTCTAGTGAGGAATAATGTCAAACACAGGAGACAAACTATAGTAGGATGAGAAATATGATAGGCATGGGGGCTATGGTGGTACTAGGAGCTAACTAACACAAGTTCGGTCAGGGAAAGCTTCATGGAGAAAGTGGGCCGTGGCCAGGTAAATGGGAGGTGAAGTGGGAAGGCGGGGAGGTGCAGAATTCCAGGCAAAGAACATACAAACCATAAAAAGGGCAGCAGAGAGAACAGAAAAGCTTGGCAACCTCAGGAAATCACTTGTACACCTCTCTGGTTGTCCAAATAACCGAGGCAGTGAGATTCCGAACAGTTTTGCCACAAGCAGTAGGTTTGGGGCTGGGGGCTTAGTTTGCCAGATTTCCAGTGCAGAATTGTTTCCACTCTTCTGGTATCTGTACACAGAGACTATTGTTGAACATGACAATGATAAGTTACATTCACCTGTCAAAATACCCTGCAGATGTGTTTTATTTTTTAATGATAACCAACTAACATTAACATAACATCAGTTACCATCAGAAGCCTATAACAATGAAACATATGGCTGCAAGTCAAATTGGTTATTTATATTCAGAATATCAAAATAGATACCAGTAAACTCTGTGACCAAGCTAATACATTTATTAAATATCATGTCTGTATAGACATAGAAAACTAAAAATTTGAGTAATTCTGTTCTTATTATTGAAAACCTAAAACATATTGTACTATTTGTATGAAATATTTTTTAATCCGTGATAATATGAATTATCCAGATATTATTTTTTGCTCTATACAATACCAAAATATTGATTCACAAGTTGTCTCTATACCAGTTATAATTTTAAAGTTTTCAACTAGAAACTATGTATTTGCCATAAATAATATCAATTATAATAATGTTCATTATTTTTGTTCATTTAATTAGTATTAGTTAACTTTGTGCCTAAAGCTTTATTCTCATTATTTTTCATTAAAGTGTTTGTTTTTTCTTAGGAAAGTATTTTACCAAACATCATTATTATCTATTACTATAAATTTATTTTGTTCTTCACACTGATAATAAAATATGAAAGGACAATCTTTCCCTTCTGAGGAAAAGCTAATGTTTCCAACAGGAACACGTTTGGTTCAGTTTACATAGCATATAGTTTTTAGCACCTGTCTAGTAGCTTCTTTGAAGTTTAAGTCATACAGTTCATATTGTATTATTTGAATTGTTCACAAACCATTTTCTTTTATCTGGATACAAAAAGGGAAATTGGGTAAAATTGGTACTATATCATCTTTTCCTTTTTGCAGATAACCTGCCCTGGATGTATATTATTTGGTATCATATGGCTCCATCTAGTGGCTGCAAGGGGAACTTTTTTGTTAAATTTGTAGAATTGATTACAAGTGGAACTTGGAAAGTGTTCAGATTGGGATAAGTGCAAGAAAATTGATGTGAACTAAAATAAAGATTATTTTTCCAAAGTAATATTTTCAGATATAAAAGTTCTGTGAATATTTTAGGAAATTTTAAAGAAATCTTTTTTTTTGTACCCATTATGAATTAAACATTCAGTCCAGTCCATATTAGAAAAATAAGTTGTTTAGGACAGTTTTACAAAATGGCCTTTTTATTTTATTACTGTATTTTATTGAAGTATAGTTGATTTACATCAATATATTCTTTTTCAGATTCTTTTCCATTATAGGTTATTACAAGATATTGATAATAGTTCCCTGTGCTATACAGTAGATCCTTGTTGTTTATCCATTTTATGTATAGAAGTATGTATCTATTAATCCCAGATTCCCAATTTGTTCCACCCCTCCCTTTCTCTTTTGGTAACCATAAGTTTGTTTCCTATGTCTGTGGGTCTATTTCTGTTTTGTAAATAAGTTCATTTGTATCATTTTTTTTTTAGATTCCACATGTAAGTGATAACACATGATATTTCTTTCTGTGCCTGACTTACTTCACTTAGCATGAAAATCTCCAGGTCCATCCATGTAAGATGGCCTTTATATTTTTATGGAAACTATAACCAAGTACAATAACTTTTTAAAATTTCAGAACAACCCTTGCTCTGGTGGTTCAATAGTCAAGTAACTCCTTTGTGCGTGAACTCGTTCATTTCTGCCATAGAGTTGATGATCTCCAAGGCCTTTTAATGAATTCAGCATGACTCTCTTTTATCTATGTTCAAGTAGTACAGATTGAACCCCACATATGGTTCATATCCCTAACCACTGAATACATTTTATCCCAAAATACTCTTTTTACACATGGATATAAAACTTCTGGTGAAGACAGCGCTGATTGAATTGGATACAAATTATGTCGTTCTTCCCCCCTTCTAGTTTCAAAGAATATGCTTAAATAAGAGTTCTGATATAACTCTTCTCTACCAAATTTTATTTTCTGAAGTCTGGTTATAAAGCATCTTTATTTTTTAGTTTTTGTTATTTTCCTTATCATATTTCTCATTCAGCATGTATTGAATATACAGGATGAACTAAACAAATACAGCTTCTTTTTTAATTTGTTGTCTTGAAAATTTTCAAATACAAAGAAAAATTGAAAGAGGAATAAAAAATTTATAGCATTTACCTTGGCCCACCAACTGTTAATATTCTACCACATTTGCCTCTGTCTCTCCTGTCTCTCTCTCTCTTTCTCACTTATTATAATATATATAGTTTAAAAGTGAATTCCTTTGCGAAGGACCTGAATTTTATTTATTTGTATCTTGTATAGCTTTTAAGTATCCATAGTGGGTTTTGTGAACCAAAAAAACCATTTATGGTTACTTGTCTTTTTGTAAATGAAGAATAGTTTATTATAGTAACATTTATCAAAACTTAGTTTTCTTGTTTTTAAATTCAATTTATAGCTCACTTTTCTTTTTCTAAATCTAAATCTAACAAAAGCAATCATCTTTACTTTTGAAAAATTGTTAGTTATCTCAAGGTGGAAATAAACTTCTTACAGTGATCCTGTTTACAACTCAGTTGATTACTTTCTCAAATTTTAAACTTTACAAATATATTTAATCTGTTCAAGTTTTTGAAAGTTTTAAAGACCTTACCTTAGAGAAAACCCTTCATAAATATTGAAACAATTTTTAAATCTAATCAATAAAATTTATAAATATGACACTCAAGTTTTGTTTAATTCTGTTTAGATACTTGGTCAAATTTTTATACCTATAACTTTAATAATTCTAATTCGAAAATTGAGTATACAGTTAAATTTATTAAATTGGAAATCCAATTAATTTGAATTCTCTTTAAAAAAGGACTTTAAATACCACTTGGACACATATGTACACGTTCCAGGTTTAACAGAAAGGCATTAATACTTTGAGTATACTTTTAGTATACTCATCACGTCTGTACTTTAAAAGCTGACCACAGTTACATGACACTCATTAAGAAAATAATTTTGTCACCCTAAATTGAGGTTGCTATATCCAGCGATCTGTTGCTATCATCTTCTTCTTGGCCAGTGATTTTAGCCCAGGACAGGATTGGAGCCTCATATGCCCAGGACAATCCTTCTGGACTCACTGAGGAGCACACCAGTTGCCTTTTGTTGTCAGTTCGACAAAAGAGAACCCCAAGTTCCTGTGCTTGAGAGGTTTTGGTCTTTCTGGAGGTCTAGTTATATCATTATGTTATTTTTCTTTTTGTTAATTGTTTTTTCTCTTCTCGTGAGCAATTTTAATGTCTGTCTTTCTGGCTGGCCCCAAAGATATGTTGCCATGGCTTGAGATCCTGCGTACGTTTGTGTATTCCTTGGTCTGATTTAAGTCTGTGGCCTTCGCCACATGTTGCAGCTAACTTCATTCGTTCTGTTGACTGCCTGATTAAATTATGAGCTCTTTCTGTCATTTCTGTCTAAATAAGCCACACACTTACAAATTAGATGACAACTAATTGGATTATGTACAGTTTTGTCAGACTTTGTGGTTCCTGCCTTAAAATCATGTTGATGGAAGCAAGTTCTTACTACAAGAAGAATTTGAGTTAGCTGACTCACATATAATACCAGTCCTAATACTAATACCAATACCAATACTAATACCCTGATGATATGAAGGTTAAAATAAGTTTATTAAAATACCATGAAGCCAGGTTATGTATCAAATACTCATGTAGGCCTTAGTATATACCAGCTACTCTTCTAAATGCTTTACTCTTAACAACACTTCTGAGTGCTATTCCCCTATTTGTAAATGTGGAAACTGAGGCGCAGAGAAATTAAGCAATTTGCCCAAGTTCACACATCTAGTAAGTGGCAGAGTCACAATTCAAACCCTGGCCGTCTGACTGTACCATATATGCTCTTAGCAGTAGTATCTGTTTCGTTAGGCCGTATACATGGGAAACCTGGATATGTTTATCGTAATTGTGGTTTTATACATTGTCATCAGACCCAGAAACGAATACTGACTTACCTGATGTTTTCATGCAGGTAGTGAATTGTTTGCTGGACTCTACAGTGACTACTGGGGCAGAGACGCTGCCATTTTCAGGAGCCTGGGGCGACTGGCTCACATCCGCACTGAACACGATGACGAGCGCCTGTTGAAAGGTAGGATTGAGGAGAAAAGCATATGTAAATCAGAACTGAAAGCAAGTCTAGAGCGCATGGGAAACTTGCCATTTTGATAATGATAACAATACAAATGTAATTTATAGTTTCCACAAATTTCAGGGGTTTTTTCCTTAGTAGTATTCCCGAATTAAAATATTATATATGATATATGTATATCATTTTATAGCAGAGGGGATCCGCTTTAGTATACAACCAGATTACCCTCATAGCAATAGTTAGAAATCAGGACTTAAATGAACAAGACAAATATATGAAAAGTGAAAACCCCTTTCATCCAATAAGTTGCTTTGTTTTTTCTTGTCAGTTGGTGTAATTTTGCATGAATTGATTGCTTTGCTTTGCTTGTTTTAATAGGATCACATTGTACTTGAGAGACAAATGAAATTCCAAGAGAGTCCCTAGGCATTCATTTACGTAGAATCCTTTGTAAGGATTCATGTTTATGTTTTGGCACATTGGTATATCTAGGGGCTAAAATCATTTTATAGTGAGTGGTTTCATCATTTTCAGCCTTTTTATTAAGCTTTAGAGTGCATAATCATTATTGGCAGCATTTTATCATTAAAATATTTGACATTCCATATCAGTCAAAGGTCATTCCCTCAGATCCCTTTGACTACAAATACAAAAACTTAAACTGGTCTTCCATGAGCTGGACTGATAGATAATTTATGAATTAAAAAAATAATGATAGACTTCTTTACTAAAATATTTTACATATATTGACTTTAATATGTCCCTCCCATATATACATGGGAGGAAATTCATGGAGATTATAATCATGCTGCTCTTAATCTGTTCTTCTTTGAATTCATTTCAGGTCTATAATGTATGCTATTTGAAATTGATTTATTTCCCTCCAACTCAGTTAAATTTTAAATACCCTAACATTTCTTAAAAATTGTTGATTTGGGGCTTCCCTGGTGGCGCAATGGTTGAGAGTCCGCCTGCCGATGCAGGGGACACGGATTCGTGCCCTGATCCGGGAAGATCCCACATGCTGCGGAGCGGCTGGGCCCGTGAGCCATGGCCACTGAGCCTGCGCATCCGGAGCCTGTGCTCCGCAAAGGGAGAGGCCACAACAGTGAGAGGCCCGCGTACCACAAAAAAAAAAAAAAAAAAATTGTTGATTTGCACAGAATATGGAGATAGCTACATGATTTTAATGTTTAGTACAAAATTTCAAGGGAAATATATTAACTTACTTTGTTGTAATAGTTACTACATTTTCATCTGTTTTTTACTTCTCTAGAACCAAAATTTGTAGGTTCGTACATGATCCCTGACAATGAAGACCGAGATGACAACAAAGTGTATTTCTTTTTTACGGAGAAGGCCCTGGAGGCAGAAAACAATGCCCAGGCAATTTACACCAGAGTGGGGCGACTCTGCGTGGTGAGGACCGCCTTCTTCTCTCACTAAGCTTGCCTAACTCGCAATTTATGGTCAGGCCTTTGTTCATTTTATAGTAGGTTTCTACTGTAAAATATTTTCTTCTATTCTCTTAGGCTCCCTAAAATTGGTATTTACTATCTAGTCTTCAGACTTCATATCTACTGAAAGTTTAATCTGAAAAGAGCTTTGCATTTTGTGTGATTTTCTCCATTTTCAAAGCCCTACTAAGAAATGGCCTATAATTAGGCTAGACTTCTTCCTACACAGAAGTTTGAGCTCCATTTTAAAAAGTTAATTTCACCAAATTCTTGCAAGTTTCTTTAATCCACATTCTAAATAATTTACATGAGCATGTTTCAACAATTCAGATGGTTGATTCTGTAGGGAAAACATATATAGTTTTGTTGGGCATAATCAGATAGGTTGTTTTGTGAACATTCAGAACCAACTGCGGTAGCCATGTATATTGAGAGAATGCTAATAGTGTTATAAATGTGAAGTTATTTTGATATTTAAGAAGATACTTGAATAAATTTAAGAAGATGTTTATACGTATGTTCAGTATATATGTGTGTGTATATAAATTCACATATACACACATACGTATTTTATGTATGTGTGCAAGTATGTATGCCTGTTATGTGTATGTGTGCTTGTGTGTTAATATTTCAAGCCTTTTTCCCTAAAATAAGAAAAAGAAGTGGATGCTTCTGTACTTCTGAGATAAGCTGATTATTTATCAATAAAATAATAATAAACGTTACTGTATCATAAAGCTTACTACTTTATTTAGGAAAGTGTACTCTACTCTCTACTAACGTTGTTTAATACCTGGAAGCTGTATTTAATGGGCCAGGGTGAAAGTACACTGACAAGGCAGAATGTGCAAACCTAAAGAAAAAGTTTATGGGGCATTGCATCTTTAATATTATTTGAAGATTATGCTCAAATTTTCACATTAAAGAAAAGAACTGTAACTCTTGCCATCTGCAGGTTTAATGGTACAAAATCTGTTGTTGATAAAAGTTCTCTGGGTACCCATTTACCTGCTTTCTGTTTTTTACAGAACGATGTAGGAGGACAGAGAATCCTAGTGAACAAGTGGAGTACTTTCCTGAAAGCTAGACTGGTTTGCTCAGTACCAGGAATGAATGGAATTGATACGTATTTTGATGAATTAGGTAAATATTATTGGGAGAGCTAAATTTTCCTCTTCAATATATATGCTTCTTTGTATAACCCTCAGTGTTTCTAGCACATGTGGAAAATTTGCTTTGTGCAGTAATTGACTTCTATCTAACTTGGAGCAAGTTTCTATTCTTTTCATCTTGGCCAGGTCCATGTATGGGGACAAGGGAGTTGCGGGAACAGAAAGACCCCTCTTGTTAGTTTAGAGTCGGCGCCTCTAGTTTCCTCCTTGAGGCCCAGCTCACAGTCATCGTGAACAGTCATCAATCTCACTGTGTTGTGATTTGGTCATTGTTATATGACTGTATATGGAAATTTATATCTTAAAATCTGTCATGGGTTCTAAACTATTTTATGACAATATATTTTCTTCACATGCAACGAGGGCTAAACATGTTAAGTAACATAATGGTCTTTAATGTTTCAGAGGATGTTTTTTTGCTGCATACCAGAGATCATAAGAACCCAGTGATATTTGGACTCTTCAACACTACCAGGTGAGAAATTTATATGGCCAGTCAAAACATCATGAAACAAAGGATGCCAAACCCCTTCACTGTATATGCAATTGAAAATACTACTGACCAATGAGTTATTCTCACTTTTTGTACTTTATAAGTCACCAATTTCTCTTCATTCTCCTGTGTTTGCAGTTGTACTTTGATGTTTAAAGCCACAATCTCAATCCAGATCCTTATTTGTTTTTGTTTGAAGTACCAGCATCCTCCTATGCTCAATGTCCTAAGTTCTTCCCTCTCTGATCTACAACAGAATGATTTTTTTTTTTTCTCATACAGTTTTTAAGGTACTAGTTCCATGCTTTAGAGTCTAGGATAATTCTTTCAATCATCATATACTGTTGTCCAAGTCAGGCTTTCAAGGCTCTCTATCAAATATTCCCCATTCAGGATTGAAAGTGTTTCCTCTAAATTCCCACAAACTCTGCTTTTGACAAGATAATACCTTGTCAGAATCCCAGTCTCTGCTTTCCCCGTGACTGTGATTTTATTTATCTACTTTCCCTTCTAACGCTGATTTATATCAGTTTTTCCAGTACTTGTCAATTGGCGTCTTCATGAGACACTCCCTGATTCCTTAATCACAGAGCACTCGCTCACTCCTTCGCTCTGGTTGTCTTGGTCCTGTGTAGATTCTTAGAGAACACACATTTATGATCTACCCTCTGAGTTTTAAATTTTAAAAAGGTGCTCAAGTTTAGGGCTTATGATCTAGTATTTTTCTCTTTTATGCTTTTGTATTTTGTATCCATTGAAGACTGCTGGAAAAATGAATCAAATATTTCGTGTGTTGATACATGAATGAAAAAATGTTATTAGAGTCAGTTTTGGTTGAAAGTTTACATATATAATTTCCTGAGTGTCTTTCCAAATAAGGCAGAGTGGAGATGATATGACTGGAATGAGAAATAAAGAATATACTTCAGTTCTCTTGACAGGCAAAGAATGGTATTACTCAATTCCTCATTTGCATTGCATTGGCCTTAAACTGTTCTATAGTCATGTATACCTTGTTTGCTTAGGATCTCTCCACATAGTTTTTGTTTACTTTTTCAGCAGGTAGTTTATTACGGTCACTTTGAAAAAAAAAATAATAAAGCTCTTTCGGTAAGTATCCTGCTATTGTAAGGAGATCTTTTCTTCATCACAGAAACATGGAAACGGTTTTGCTATCAGTTATTCCTTGATGCAAGGAGATGTTAATGTAGATTGGTAGCTATTACAGTCCATGGAAAATCCCTAACTTCTATTTACACTTCATCTTCTGCCTTATGCCAGTGAAGAATTTGTACACTGCGTGATAAATCCACGGCTTTATATGATAAATATAAGCTATAGGATAATCAGTATAGATTTTTTTATGGGTTATAATGATCAGTTTATTATAAGCTGCTTTCATAAATGATATCATAATGGATCTGTCTGAGATTTCAAAAGCAAGACATTATTTTCTTCCATAATTTCAATCTTGACTGTTCAATTTATACATAATTGTGAGAAAAAGGCTTGCCAGCTGTTACCTGACGTAAAGGTTGATATCGTAGCATGGTGATCAAAGGTTTATTGCCATGTTAGTTGGAAGACTATCTCTGGTTTTCTCACTGTTGCAGGCATTTCCAATTGCTTCAAGGTGTGTTATAAGATGTGTGAATTGATGTCCTCAGACAGTAACATAACTGCTGTTCTACAGGTGTCTCAGAATGTAGGAAATGTTACACTTACAAAAAATTTTGCAAAGCACTTTCCCAAACTAATTATTTTAATTCTCACAATAAGGAGGCTAGGGAAGTGTTAGAATTCATTCAGATTATGCCAAATTAAGAAATGCAGCCAGATCTTTAAAACAAATCATTCTAAAATGTCCTTTTGCAGAATCTTATGCCCCCAATAAAGCTTGCTGTAGTTAGTCAACTACTGTCTTTATCTGCGACAAGTAGAAATTTTTATCAAAAAAATAATTTCAGTTGCTAGTAGTTCTGCAGGTAAAGAATCTGAGTGTTTTAGAATGTAAGTCTTTTTCTCAAAATTAATCTGGTGCAGCCCAGTAAACCTTTCCACTGTAGCACTGTTTTCAGTGACCTGAAGGAAGGAATATGCAGCAGGCTTATAAATGTTTCTGTGACCCCAAGCTAAAGAATGAAACAAAGCCCCAAATTTTCTTTAGACTTTAAATTGTTCTTCAAATCATATACACTAAGAGAAGTAATAAAATTTGAGTAAAATTTATAGCAATATTAACAGCATGTTGAATAGGAAAACACTGTCTACTTGGAAGAGAGGACAACGTACAAGGAGATAAAGCCTTCCTCAACTTGGGAATGAATCTTTAAAATATTAAGGCCAAATCTTAATAAAAAATATAAAAACACAAAAGAATCTGAAAAAGAATATGTGTGTGTGTATATATATATATATATGTTTGTATGTGTGTGTGTGTGTGTGTGTGTGTATATGAAAAACTGAATCACTGTGCTGTACACCTGAAACTAACACAGCATTGTAAATCAACTATATTTCAATAAAAAAAATAAGATTTAACTGGAAAAAATGAAGTGACACAACTGCTTTTGTGATTCTAACAATGTCATTTTCAATTTATTATAATAAATAGGCAAAAAATGGTAAATTTTGGAGTTTCCATACTTGAAATATTGCAATAGTTAATATCTCTAGAATATCCTATGCTTAAGAGATTGCAAGTCTTTTATCCAAAAGACTTCATCCTTATCTGTGTTGTCTGCGGGGCTTGACTAGGTGATCTCCTAGTCTGTTCCAGAATAGTAACTTATCTTTTTTTTTTTTTTTAGTAATATATTTAGAGGGCATGCTATATGTGTCTATCACATGTCCAGTATCCGGGCAGCCTTTAATGGACCATATGCACATAAGGAAGGACCTGAATACCACTGGTCACTCTATGAAGGAAGAGTCCCTTATCCAAGACCTGGTTCTGTAAGTTTAGGCATTTAACAAAGTATTCTTATTTTTTAAAGATTCTTTTAGTAATATTCTGTTCATTGTTTCAGATGCTTTACTAAATTAGCATGAAATAGTTAAATTCAATACCTAAAAATATGCTTGATTACTTGCAAGGTAAAGAAATATTACTTCTTACATCAAGATGTATGCTTGTTACTTAATGAAAAGAATATAATCTAGCATGATAGACTATATATTATTGTTGATATTTTAGCTATGTATGTAGCTCTCACTAAAATTTTATTTTTAAGGATACTGGTGAATACAGAAATATCCAGTGAGCATTATATTCCTCTCAGCCTCTTCAGAAGAATTAGTGCCACATGTGATTTCCATGCAAGAGAATGTTACCAAATTTTTATTATAATATTTGAGTCAGGCTCTCAGTTCCCTAGGCCACATTTTCTCCCTACTTCTCACTTTAACGTGTCAAGAGGAAGCTTTTTCTCTGGCTCTTCAGAATTCTGAGCACCCCATTTGCCATCCTTGCTGGCCTTGTGGAAGAAAAGTGACAATACAGCTGTGTTGCTAGAGAATAAGGAGTTCCACCATTTGCCTCTTAACTGATACTACTAAGATTCTCCCTAACTAGCCGTTCAAACCTTGTGCTTTTAATTGCACACATGATGATGATTATGATGAGGATGATTTTGTATCATATGTCCCGTACACAACTAGGTTGGGAAAGTGTAGCATCATTGTATCTGCTGTCCATGGAGAACAAATACTGAACTTGTCATGCAAGTCACGGTCTACACTATTATGAGCAGCTGGTGAAAACCCAACACTAGGCTGATTCCACAAGTGCTTGCAAGTCGAGTAGAAACCATTTTTGCAGAGCCAAAATTCAAAGTGGAAACAAAGCTTTCCTACGTTAACAAGTGTAAGGCTTTACCATTTCAATCACTCTCTCTCACTAGCTTAAAATTACTACTTCCAGTAAGACATAAAGTATATTTTATTTCACTCTATTGATTGAAATTACAATTTAAATGGAGAAAACCCACTCCTGTGGCTTTGCTGGAAATGCTTCTTGAAACCACATGGTATTAAAGGAGATTTGGAGGAAGTGACTGGTTACTGAACTGCTTCCAGGCTGGTCCGAAATGTTTCCAATTATATATCATGAAAGTACACTCAAGTGAAAAATTCATGCCAAATTAAGAAATATGGCCCAAATTTTTAAAACAAACCATTAAAAATGCCCTCTTTGCAGAATCTGATTACTAAACTACTGTATTTATACTCTGAAGTGGAAAATTTTTATCAAGGTCATCATTGCAATTGCTGCTGGTTCTGGAGGAAAATATGTGAAATGAGGGAGCGCTTAATAACAAGCATGAATCAATGCAGTTAAAGGTATTCCAAGAAGTAACTTAGGTACCGTTGAACATTTATTCTTAGAGTCAGTGATTTAAGAATTGAGACATGTTATGGCAAATATTTCTTGTCTTCTCAATTTATTGTGTCTAATTCATACAAAAATAATATAAATTCATACAGATTACAGTAGAACAGAGAGGGTTTTTTCCTTATTTAACAGCGACGGAATTTGAATAGGTTTCAATGTTACAGCACTAAAATTCTGTAGTCAGTGAGCCAATTGGAACCATCACCAATCATAGTGTCAATAATGGGAAAGCTGCTGTGCGGTTGTGATTCTGAATTTGGGGGGAAGATTTAGCACAATAAAGAGTCTCTTTGTTTTGCTATAAACAATATATTGTTCATAGCAAATTAAAATTTAATTTACAAATATGAAAAATAAATTTTAGAAGCAGGAAAAATAATTAGAATATTTATAATGTTATACGTTTGTATTACCTCCAGACTATACCAGTATTACATATACTTTACTTTTTCAGTATTTCACTACTATCTGTCTATTTCTACTGCTGCATGTTTGAAATAATTCAGTCTCTCTATGCAATTTTTAATGCAGATTTTATTTCTGTAAGGAAGAATATATGGTTACTAAATATTGCTAAATGCACAGTTGATTAAGTGAACATACCCAGTTTTTGTAATCTTTTTCATAATTGAGTATAAATTTGCTCCTTAGGTTTCAGGGGAAAAAAATTCTCTCATCCGTTTGTATTTCAGTGTGCCAGCAAAGTGAATGGAGGGAGGTACGGAACCACCAAAGACTACCCCGATGATGCCATCAGATTTGCAAGAAGCCATCCACTTATGCACCAGCCCATAAAACCTGCCCATAAAAAACCAATACTGGTGAAAACAGATGGAAAGTACAACCTGAAACAAATAGCAGTGGATCGAGTGGAAGCCGAGGATGGCCAATATGATGTCTTGTTCATTGGGACAGGTAAAGAGATTAGAGAGTACTCAGAGAGACATTTAAATTGAACCTTAAAATCAATAACATTATTACATTAAAAAAAAACCCACCTATCAACAAAACCCTGGTTGACCCATTGGCTCATTTACATACTACCTGTCTACTGCAATGGAAGAGAAGATTTGGGGTAGTTACTGCACATAATTCCTGATACATGGTCAATACTTAATACATTTGAACAAATGAATACATAAAGTAACGAGTAATTGATGTTAACAAACAATAAACAATTTTGGTTCCAAAAAGAGCTCACAGAGGAAGTAGGGTGCCGTACAAGGATATCCTGTTACTCCCCCAGGTCCACTGCTACCTTTGGCTGCTCAGCAAGGTCTCAAGATTTTTCAATCTTTAGGTGAGGTTTAGGTAATTTCACCTAAATCTGTAATCTCAACTATGCTTATCAGGCCCCATCAGAAGTCAACCATGTGTCCCAAACAAGCCAAGCGTTACACATAATGGAGATAAAATTTTAGACCAAAGCTATAATATCCTGCATTAATAAAACAAAGTGTAATAAATATGCTAAAAGTTAATATTTCAAATAAATTTGTAATTTCAGTTAATGCTGTGCATTAGATCTAGCTTGTGGAAGAGAACTTGCAATCTTTTAGCATCCAGGGTAATATGTATCAAATTCTGTCAAGTACTTTAAAATTATATAGTCATTTAAAGAATCTTTAAAATGATCGGTTTTTTTTTTCATATGCATCATAGTGATTGCTACAGCAGATCCTATTTAGAAGAGGAAACATTCTACCATACTTAAGTTTAATCATCGACATTTTCTAAAGAGACATTGCATATGCCCAAATCAGGAATTAGGATATAGTATTAATATTGGTGCTTGAATTTTTCCAGTCATGCTTTCTGAAAAAGCAAAGATTTAAGTAAGGAGATATTCATCGGATTTCCAGAAATTGATCTCTGGTGCAGGCTGTATTTTATTCATTTATTTTAGGAGGTTAGTAATGTGCTCTACACTGTGGGTTCAAGATCAACAAAGCATCAGATTTCTTTAACAAAGTTAGTTACCTGGCCATGAATTCACTTATAGTGATGTCCAACAGAGTTTAAAAAAAAAAAAAAAAAGAATTCCATAAGCAAGAGTAATATTTGATAAAATTAATCATAGAAAAAAGTATGTTATTTTTAAATGAGAAGTCATATAATATAAGTCGAAGAATGTTTTCAGAAATACTTGTTTATTAGATTGACCAAAGCTATTTGGGAGAATTCCAGAAATATCAGGTATATACTTACACTCTCTTGTATCCTATGTTTAACGTAAAGATATTGTTACATTGAACCACAGCTTTTCAGCACAAAGAACATATTTGATAAATGTGTGATGAGTACAGCATTGGAAAAGCCCACAAAATAGTTATTTTTCCCCAAATTTACCAGACACTTGCTTTAATGCTATATAGTCCTTATTGCAAAATCACTGGTTGCAAATTGATAATTTGAGTTTCATCTTTGCTTTTTACTTGATATAATTGTGGGATATTTATAATGTGTGCTTGATATGATAATTTTTGTTCCTTTTAATGTATGATACAGGTAATTGTTATTAGTTTTATTTTAATCAAATTTTATTAACCCAACCACAAGATTTCATAATTTTTAAACAAATTGCTTAAATACCATAGAAACTCTTGAATCAGAACCTCCAACGTGCTTTTTCTCCTCTAAGTTATTTCTAGCCACTACACCAAATCTTTCTTACAAGCAAATTAGCGTCTCATTAAATTTTTCATTGGAAATAACAAGCTCAGAATATCAGGAATAATAAAAATAACGTGGAGTTGTAAAAGGTGAATATAAATTTATAAAATTATTGATAATTATGGAAGCTAAATGGTTTGTACAGGAGGACTCATTATACTATTCTCTCAATAGTGTATGCTTGAAATTTTTATTAAAAGTGTACATAACCAAATTTGTGGTTACTGGAGGTGACGGGTGGGAGAATTGGATGAAGGTTGTCAAAGATACATACTTCCAGTTATGAGATAAATAAATACTAAGGATATAATGTACACCATGATTAATATAATTTAACAGTGCTGTATGTTATACATGAAACTTTTTAAGAGAGTAAATTCTAAGAGTTCTCATCACAAGGAAAATAATTCTTTTTATTTTGTGTCTATATGAGATTATGGATGTTCACTTATTGTAATAATCATTTCATGATGTATGTAAGTCAAATAATTATGCTGTATACCTTAAACTTATACAGTGCTGTATGTAAATTATATCTCATTCAAACTGGAAGGAAAAAATAAAGTATATATAGATATAAACATGTTCTATCTATATGCCTATCTATCTATCTATCTATATATATATATAAATTTCCATAGTGTGTTGCTTGGAAGGTTCCATAAGATTAAAGGTATAGTTTCTTACAGGGAAGGTAGCTTTAGGTAAAAAGTTTTCTTTCATCATACATCACAGAAGAAGCTAGAATAATTTGCCATCTGTCTTATATTTCATTAATTCCAAAAGACATTTTGATTTCTGAACCTTTAACTGGATTTTTGAATCAAATTTTTGAAATAATGAATATGAATATGTAAGTAGTCATATTGTTTTCACTAGCAATGATTAAATGTTTTGTACATCTAGATTTCAAATCTTATTTGAATTTATGGTCTCTCCATTGTTTTTAATTGTTTGAAAACCAGATTGTGACAAAGCTTCTAGTTTATCTCTTTTGTTTTCTCACAGATAATGGAATTGTGCTGAAAGTAATCACGATTTACAACCAAGAAACAGAATCAATGGAAGAAGTAATTCTAGAAGAACTTCAGATATTCAAGGTATTTTTAGTGAAAAATATAACCAACATTTATGTATTACAGACAGTTGCAAGTGAGTTATAAATAGGAAAAACATTACGTCAGTTTTTTTCTAACAGGTATATTGTGAATTCAGAGTGAATTGAAGAATGATTTAAAATTCTGATACATCTATTTGATTCTCATAGACTGTTCAGATGAAGAGGCCAGTATTTACCGAGCATGAAAAGAATTTCATTATATGAACTGTGACATAAAGAAATGACACTTGTCCCACAAGTGAATTCTAGAATCGTTATTGCAATGTATCATCTTGAACAAATTTACTATCGACATAGACAGTTAAAAAATAGCAGTAGATTTCATGTTGTGGACTTTGCGGTGTGGTGAGTAGACTGCTTTTTTATGGCATGCAGTTTACACAGAGAATTTACTAAAAGAGAGAAAACTACAAAACGATAATGGAAAGATTAGACATGACGCAAACAATTGTACATATTGACACACACGCACACACAGTAAGTCTCAACATTTGTGGCACTTACCGTCTTTGAAGTCACCCTGAACGCTGAATTAATTAGTAATCATTGCTCCTAGGGGAGATACAGGGTTAAGTTCCTGAGAGTCTCTAGTCACGACATTTTTGTCAACTTATCAATCCATAACCTTGTTTTATGTGTGTTTCTATTTAAAGACACCTTAGTTAGTATACATAGTTGATTACTTAACGTTGAACTTATGGCTAACAGCACTATAACTAATGCCTGAACAAGGCTTATTTAAAACATGTTTTCTTCATAAGGCACATCACAGTCTTTTGGAGCTTAGGAACACAAGACAGCACTTCAGCACTGTGCTTAGGGGCGTTTTAATCAGCACAATCACTAACAAAAAGCACAACAGTATGAAAATGGGGCACTAAATAGCCCATGAAAAGGATACTTGTTTACAATATGAGAGCTGAAACAAGAAGGCAGGGTATCACCTTGACCGACGTTATCTGGGAATGTACACGTTGGGCAACTCAGAGATTTTGCCATTCTGAGCACACACATGTCTGTGAATGACTGCGAAACACAAGTATTGATATTGGAGTTACAACTAAATTTTGGCAAGTAAGCAAATGTGCAAGAACACAATCTGCAAGTAATGAAGATTGTGTATGTAGGTGATGAATGTATATGAAAACATTTTTGATGAGAAACAGTTTATTTCGCGTTGGCTCTTCTGGAGATTAGATTCCCCATAGCTATGCACAAAGTTAACCACATTCTTATCTCAACCAGAGCAGCTATGCTTTTGTTTATTTTGCGTATTGGACCTCTGTAAGATTTCATTTCATATTAGGAATCATAGCTCTCATATTAACCACATTCATCACAATGTCTTGTTCATATAAACCCTTAAGAAACATTGTGTTTTGAATGAATAAATGCATGCCTGCATATATGGTTCTGTAGTTTAAAATAGTTTTAAAAACTTAATAGAGAGGATCAGTTTTTCTCTTTCAGAAAATAATTGTTTGAAGGGTAATTATCCACAGAGCGGATCCCACGTGCCTATGGCGTCTCCACTTTCAGAATTGACTGACTTTGTGGTGTCCTTAGAGACACTGTCGTCTCAGTCACCCTCCCTAGAATTGCACATAGGCTCTCAAACTATCCTGTAGATTCATCCTTCCTCTGGTGCAATTCTAAGACAGTGATGATGACAGTGCATCTTTTTCAAAGCATTCTGGGTTCATGGAAATTGAACTCTAACAGAAAAGTATTTTGTGTAGGCCTGGGTTAAAACAATGAAAGATCACATGGTTTATTGGCAGTAAGACCTATTCAAAGACGTAACTGTTTTACTTCTAATGGTTCAACTTTCTTTATAAGAAAGAACACTCTGACTTTATTATTTTATTTCAAGATATTTGAGTTTCCAGAGCATGAATAATATTCAAATGCAAACACAAAAATTATAATCCAGAGACAAACTATAAGATGCTTAGATTATTCACTACTTTTCTCATCCACATTTTGTCCTACTCTACTAGAAAATATATTTTAAAAGAAAGCTGTATTTTATTTAAGTGTATTTTCCTTTTGATTTACTAAAATGAAAGCTGGAGACTGCTTGGCAGCAAACAACTCACATACCTAGTATGATTTCAGGTAATTTATAACCACACTAAGGTATGTTTCTATATTTTTATTCCTAAAAAGGAAACGTATCTTTTTAATTTTTCAGGATCCAGTTCCAATTATTTCTATGGAGATTTCATCAAAGAGAGTAAGTTGTGTGTGGGGGGGTGGGGTGTGTGTGTGTGTTCTGTATTATCAGATAAGGTCAAAGGATAGAAAGCTTAAGTATGTGTGCTTATATATTAACAAGTTACAGTTTTATTCTGACAAAAATACATAGTGGTTTACAGGTAACAGATGTCTTCACTTTCTGGTTTTAGAAAGGTTGACAAGAGTAGGTTTACCTCTACAACCATGATAGGACCTTATTCCATGATTTTTTTTTTGGTAATGTTTTTGCAAAAAACAGTGGTAATGATGGTAATACAAAAGAGTGTACAATGAAACACAAACCTCTTTTCTACTTTACTGGAACCAGCTTCAGGTGTAAATTTCTTCAGAAGTAGTTATTGCATATATTACCTCATTTATTTATAAATAACCTTTTATGTTTAGGCAAATGGGAACATGGGATGTTGATTGTTCTGCTACTTCTACTTTTTACTTAATAACATATCTTACAGTTTATTCCATATCACTCTATATATATCTACATCACTTTTCTACGTTATATGTCTATGTGTGCTGTTAGTGGGAATGTAAATTGGTGCAGCCACTATGGAAAACAGTATGGAGGTTCCTCAAAAAATTAAAAATAGAACTGCCATATGATCTAGCAATTCTGCCTCTGGGTATTTATCCAAAGGAAACAAAAACACTAACTCAAGAAGGTATATGCACCCCCATGTTCATTGAAGGATTGTTTACAATAGCCAAGACATGGAAATGAGCTAAGTGTCCATCTATGAATGACTGGATAAACAAATTTTATACACACACACACACACACACACACACACACACACATACATACATATATGCACACACAATGGAGTATTATTCAGCCATAAAAAAGGAAGAAATCCTCCCATTTGTGACAACATGAATAAACCTTGAGGGCATTATGCTAAGTGAAATAAGTCAGAGAAAGACAAATACCATATAATCTCACTTATATGTGAACTATTGGCAAACAATAACAGCAGCAACAAAAACAAGCTCATAGATACAGAGAGCAGATTGGTAGTCACCAGAGGCAGGGGCTGGGTGAAATGGGTGAAGGTTATCAAAAGGTACAAACTTTTAGTTATAAAATAGGTAAGTCCCGGTGATATAATGTACAGCATGGTGATTATAGTTAACAATACTGTATTGTGTATTTGAAAGCTGCTAAGAGAGTAGATCTTAAAAGTTTTCATCACAAAAAAAAATTTGTAGATTTGTAGTGTGTGATGAGGGCGGTGAACTAGACTGTTATCATTTCACAGTGTATACAAATATCGAATCATTATGTTGTACAGCTGAAACTAATATAATGTTATATGTCAGTTGTATCTCAATTAAAAATGCAAAAAAAGACCATTTACTTTTCCAGTCTCCTACTGGACATTCCTATAGATCTTTTAAAAAGACCTACAATGTTAGATGATGAAAGACTCTACTTAGATAATGAATAAAATAGTCAACTTCTTGAGATTTTTGTCAGCCTTGCTCTAGCAATTTTATTACTCATGCATCCAAACCTGTAAAAGTATTTCAGATCTTGGAGAAAATGAAAGTATCAGTGTTCCATTATCTGTCTTGAGTAACTGCAGTCATTTAAGTGAGTGTCCACAGAGGCGATTGTGTAGGAATGTGAAAATCCAGGTGTAAGAGCTCAGTGAGAATTCTGCCCATTTCTACTAGTGGCCTCTCTCTTCCTTGATGTCTCTAGCAACAGCTCTATATTGGATCTGCTTCTGCCGTGGCCCAAGTCAGATTCCATCAGTGTGACATGTATGGAAGTGCTTGTGCAGACTGCTGCCTGGCTCGAGACCCTTACTGCGCCTGGGATGGCATATCCTGCTCCCGGTATTACCCCACAGGCACACATGCAAAACGGTGAGACAGGGTCTTCCATGGAATCTTTCCCTTATTTAGAGAAACAAACCTAACACTATTTTCTTCTCTTTTTGTACTCATTCCATGAAAATAACCGTGTTTTTTTTTTTTTTGCTTGTTTGTTTCTTTTTAGTGATTTTCCATTTTTTCCAAAGTAACTTTGATTTTTTTGTTTTTATATTGGAATATAGTTGATTTACAATGTTGTGTTTATTTCAGGTGTACAGCAACTTGATTCAGGTGTACATAGACTTTAGGTATATCTATTCTTTTTCAGATTCCTTTCCCATATAGGTTATTACAGAGTATTGAGTAGAGCTCCCTGTGCTATGCAGTAGGTCCTTGTTGATTATCCCTTTTATATATAGTAATGTTTATACATTAATCCCAACCTCCTAATCATCATAGTCCTATTTTGTTCATAATATAACTTTTGAAACATCCACATTTTACTGAAAAATAACTCCCATTAAGTATTGTGTAGAGACTGGGCTGAGCAGGCTGCTGGGGTTTTATTTTTCCTCCGGCTTTCAATCAACTCTTCCCCCTCCTGAAACTTTTGCTGCAAGACGTGAAACCAGTTTAGATAAACGTAAAATGTGGAAATGGCTAGCCACCCCACACGTGAGGAATTCAAAGACTTAAAAGGAAAATAAATAAATAAATTCTAAAATACATCCTGCATTTGCCCTGTGTCCTCCCGACCAGCTGGTCTTCATTTATTTCATTTTGAAAGTGAGTATTTTAACTCCTAGGCAAATGCATGACCTGTATAATTAATGAAATGTGTGATTTAATTCAACACAAATGAAAGGTACTTAAAGCCCTCCAAACTCTAATATCGACAATTCAGTGGGGTCATTGCTACTTGTTAGAGAAGGTAAATCCTGGGATTCTTTGAACAGGAGACCTTGAGGTACAGAAAGTATTTTAAAGAATAAGGATCTTCACTCAAGTCAGAAGAAATTGTGCATTCTTTGGGGACAAAAATAAGGGAAAATATTTTTATTATAGAATAAGCAATTATCTTTTTCACTTGATAAAGTGACTAAAGATAATGTAAAGCAAAAATACAGACTCATATACAGTTTCCCTACTGAAAAGCAACTTTTATTAATTTCATTTACTCTTGCTCTTTCACTTTGGGCTACTTTTCTTTAAACCTTTTTCAAAATCTAATTTAATCTAATTTAATACAGTTGTTATTTTTCTAAGTTTACATGTATAGTAGAATCTCATTTTTAAAAACACTTAGTCACTAATTCAAATGTTTGTTAATTTGACCTTAGCTAAGTTAACATTGCAATGAGTGTTTAAATATATACCAAGCAGATAGTAAAAAGATGCTTTGAGGAGCTTCCCTGGTGGCGCAGTGGTTGAGAGTCTGCCTGCCAATGCAGGGGACACGGGTTCGTGCCCCGGTCTGGGAAGATCCCACATGCCGCGGAGCGGCTGGGCCCGTGAGCCATGGCCGCTGAGCCTGCGTGTCCGGAGCCTGTGCTCCGCTACAGGAGAGGCCACAACGGTGAGAGGCCCGCGTACCGCAAAAAAAAACAAAAGATGCTTTGAGAGGACATCTGTGAACTAAATAATTTACCAACTGTATTAAAGAATTGAGTGAGTTAATTGATTTTGTACAAATGCTTAATGATATTTGAAAGCAATTCTTGAGGAATATTGCCATGTTATTAATTGAAAATATTGTTTTATGATTTATTCACTCATTAAGCCAGTTTCTGTACTGTGTTAAAGGGGTATGAATAAGCAGTCACGGCCCCCTGTCTGTAGGAAATCAGAACCTGAAGTGGAGAATGGAATCGTAAATAAGGATGATAGCTCACCACTGAGCACTTAGTATGTGTAAGGTACTGGACTAAGTGCAATACACATAACACATTATTTAATTCTCAAAAGAACCCAACCTTTGAGCTCAGTCTTGAAGGTAGAGATATAAGGAGATTCCAGCTAAAGAGAATTAATTGTTTGTACAGAGGCACAGAATGTTCTGGGAAAGCCGTGTAGTTCCACAGGTTAGGAGTGAAGTGGTAGGATCTAAGGGCAGAAAGGTAGTTTTACCAAGAGTAACAATATTATTTATCCTGTTGTTTTTAGCAACAATCAATATGTTTACAAGCCTTGCATCAAATACTTCCGAATAGCAAGGTTTCATATTAGGCATGCAAGAGTGATGAAGAATTTTAACTGAGCAATTTCCATAGCTAAGTATGTCTTGGTATACAGTACATCTTGTGAGATTGTACATGCACAAGTTTGTAAGATAGTATTTAAAAGGGTGGACAAAAAGAGTTATTTAGAAAAAGTTAAATGAATAGGCAAAATCATAGACAGGAAGGACTGAGATGCTGGAGTCAGGAGCTACACTCATAAGTGAATTAGTTCAGTTCAGTGACATGTAATGCAGATCTTCCAGGAGCGTCATTCTTGTGAACCGTCACCCACCCCTGGAGGAGAACTTTTTGGATAAGTTCCAGGACATAAAGGGAAAATAGTTTGCTTTTATAGCAGATCGTTTTTGCTTCAGATCTGACTAGCAGCAGAAATTGAAAACTGGTCATTAAAATAAATACCCTTCTGTTCACGGAGTGAAAATGAATCAACAGAGGAAAAACATTAATTCACAATTCAAACCACTTGTTTAAAATAGTCTTCCAAAATACACTATAATTTCTAGAGCTAGGTCTTTTTCTTCCCCCTTGCTCTTGTATTCTGTCTATTTCCAGCATTCTCTTTAAAAGTTTCCAAGAGGCAAGAGATATAAGAAAAATATGCGACTTGGAGAATAAACGACAACTTTGCTTAACCTTTCTAAAACTCCTGCTTTTAATACACTCTTTTTTAAATGCTGAAGTAAAGAACAGCTATTTTAGGATAGTATAAAGTGAACTGAAGCTTTGTTGGAGAATGTGATATCTTTCTTTTTAAATGCATGTTTCCAGTGATTTTAAACAAAATTTGTGTACACCTATCCACAATGCTTATCTAGTCTTAGCTGATTGTAGTTCCCTTTATTCTCAAATCATCTGTATAATAAATATGGTACAATATCATTTCTGCAAAGTGGAACCTATTTCCCATTTCACTGATTTATTCCTGTTCCATTATTCATTATTCCTCAGTAGGCTTGGGATTCCCAATACCAAAGCAATACTCAATGAAGTGAGGAATTAACAGCAGCCTTTTATTCTCATCTAGAGCTGCTATCAGTTGTATAATAGATGTTAACACCAGTATAAAATAATATAGAGGTCTAAAACTTTAAAATTTTGCTCCTTACTTTTCTGTCAATGTTTATTTTCAGTTTAGCTCAGTAGAATGATCCGTGTGGCAGTTTTAATCTTAACTTTCTAAAATCTCAGGTCTTTAGGTAAGGTTTTCTAATCCACAATCTATCTTTTTTTAAACATGCTTTCGCACACAGATCATAATCCTAAAAATCGATTGGAAATATTCTTCTGTCCTGGCTTTCAATATAGGGAAATACTTAAATGGTTGTTTAAGTATTGCGTTCTTAACTAGGATCTGAACTCATGTGTGAGGAAGCACTCCATCTCTTGAAATAACATTCCAATATCACTATTTGGTGAACTTGAGGAAAAACTAGAATGAAAAAAAAAAATTGAGACTGGAATTTAGGGGTCAGTTAGCCCAATTTTATTTTACGAAGGAAGACACACAGAACCAGGATAGGCAAGGGGTATGAATAAGTTCATGCAGCACATGAGTGGTGGCATTGGGATTTGAATCTGGTTCCCTTTTCCAAATTTTATCATCGTATATGGTTAAAGCATCTCTTTATCAGTCTGGAAGTCTCACCCATTTCCCTCTGGGGTAAAACTTCTGTTTTGCCTTCTGGTTTTCCCTCAGTCTTGAAGATATGCCATGATTTAGAGAAGCAAGTAGTATTTTCTGCTTTTATTGTAATACTTCTGTTTTTATCTCAAATCTGAATTAATATGCTGAAGATCTTGATTTTAGCTTCCCAGTACTAATAATGATAATTTCCATTGTTTAATTCCTGAGAACAGTGCTTACAAATTTGAAACATGGTATATATTCTGGAATTCTTTTTCCATGGATAACGAATATTGTCATTTGTCAATTATATGTCTAAGCGAACTATAAAACATGAAAATATACTAGAAGCGTATTTGCGTTTTAGAGGCAAATTGAGGAGAAGTACAATATTTCTTGAGTTCTACTATATGTAAGACATCCTGTTAAACAGATAAATGCACCATCAACATTCAATAGAGACATATACTTTCTAAATGTTATAACTGAATAAAAGTAAATTGAGTATATTATTAGTTTATTTTTATTAGCAATCATATTGATCATGACGTCTGTAGAACAAAACATTTAGATCCAAATACCTTTACTTAATGCACTTTAATATAGATAGGAATTTTATGCGTTTCTACTCGAATAGGTAGTCTGCTTCAAATCCCATTGTCTTTATCTGAACACATTCTTTACCACCCAAGACACTCATTTTGAACTAGAAGACTTCTTGTTTAACTAAATTCTTAACGAAATGTAAAGAGAAACTTCTTAAATTATAATCAAACTCATGTGATGATTTAAAAAACAGTTTTCTATAGATCTTATCCATTGAATAACATTCAATGGAAATATGGAAAACTATGAAACTTGGATTGTATCCTGGTTTTGTATGACTGATCAATTTTTTCAGTAGCAGAATACTACTTGAAACTTTAATGCGGTTGGCTATCTTTTAGCGTCTGGAAAATTGAAATCTGAACATCTCCTAAATGCATTTACTTACTTTCAGGCGGTTCCGCAGACAAGATGTTCGGCATGGAAATGCAGCTCAGCAGTGCTTCGGACAGCAGTTTGTCGGTAATCCATAGAAAATCGATTGCCATGGGTTTCTTAGAGTGTGCACTGAAGATAAACTGTCAGCTTCTTAAACAGGGTCCTTGTTTTCTTGGTGATTGATACACACTAGAACAATGTTCCTGAAAGTATTCTGTTTTTCCATGTAGTTACGATTTTGTGCATTTGATATATAATCTTTCCTAATTAGGAAAACGTTTTACCTACCCACCAAGCTTTATTGTTAGAATTCAAAAAGGGGACTCCTAGAACAAAAATGCTGCATACTTTAGGTGACAGTTGCCACAGTGATTTGCAGGATTTATTTCACCAGTTCAACCCTGGGAATATCTTCACCGTGTTTTTATAACTTACAGTAATTTTATCAAGAGTGATCTAACTTGAATCAAGTCACCTACTAAGCGTTGGATAGAATAAAGTGAAAAACTTGGACTCTTTCACTGGGTTTCTGATGAAAGGTGGTAGGTGGTCCAACGTGTAAAGGAAGAGAGAAAATTTCAGCTGTAGACAAATGTAAAGAAGTCAGAGAAGACGGAAAACCACCGTCCTGACTCTTTACACCATCATGGTGGTTGGTGAACAGGCTGTGCTCACCAGGAAGCAACAGAGGGAAGGGGCACCATGATTGGGAGGCCAGAGATATTTATACACAGATCCAGAGATTGTGGTCCGGGATCAGTTTGCTAGACCCCAGGCTGATTCTGGATTTGACGCAAGATGTAAGCCTCTGAGAATATTAGCTAGAGAAAGGTGGCATTATAGTTTTAGGGAAATTTAGGGGTCAGTTTTGAATGCAAGGAGGACTCAGACATAGAAAAAAAAATCCTGGGATCTAGTACTGAATTTGATCTTGGTTAAAACAACAAAAAATAAATCCACTTGCTTTTATTCGAAACTGCAGTTAGGTATACTTGCCTCTATGCCCATTTGAGTTCAAGTTCAGTGAGAGCCTTTCTGGGCCAAAATACAGATTATAATCAAGAAGCTCTGGTTCACAAAGTCCTTAGTTCAGTTTCGTACTCTTGTCTTCCTTCAGGAGCCCCGTATCTGGATAAGTGCAGTCCATTGTCAAGATAACGCTCACACTTTTGTTTGTGTAGTGCCATATCTCCTTGATTTCTGCTTTCCACTTTTGGTTGTAATCATGAATTTTAGTTCTATGCCTTGCTTAATTGTTTGGTGCTTACCTTGCCCGCTTTATCAGTGGATGTTGCCACTGATTTTCCATGAATTTAACACTGATGCACCTTCTTACCTATCTGACTGTTACATCCTTTGGAACCAAACTCCCAGTTACTTCTTTCTGTCTCACTCCATAGCCTGCTGTGCCTTTTTAATGCCTAGATTTTGGTGTGCTACTCTCCCTAAATAACTCCTGTATAGAAATTAACAATGAGTAATACAAGTTATTCACTTTGCTCTAGGGGTCTGAATAAAGAATCTTTTAAAAAATATTGTTTACCAGTAAAATCAAAGTCTCAAGGCTGATGTTAACATTTATGTTATAGGGGATGTTTTGGATAAGACTGAGGAGCGATTGGCCTATGGCGTAGAGAACAACAGTACTTTGCTGGAATGTACCCCGCGATCTTTACAAGCAAAAGTTATCTGGTTTGTGCAGAAAGGACACGACACAAGAAGAGAGGAGGTAATTCATAGCTGCACATTCACACCGTGGTGTCTTGCATACAGTGTGCCTTCAGTAAATAGATGATGCTTTATTTGGGTACTTAAAAATTAAACAATCTATTGTGCTGTACCTGTCATTTTAAAAGTGGGTTTTTTTTTTATTATGTGTGATTTATATACATATAAATATATATGTGTATATGTATAGGTATATGTATATATAAAGGTTTTTAAATACATATACATGTAGATTTTTATATACATCTATATATTTATAGACATATAATTTTATAGACATATATAGACATATGTCTATAGACATTTATAGACATATATAAATAAATTATGTATGTATGTATAAATAAAATTTGGAACCTAGAATTAGATTTTAACTTAGGAGCTTTTTCCGGCTTCATGATTTTAGTGTCATGTTGTAAAATTATAGTCTCAAATTGTATCACCCAAGGCAATGTTTCAGAAAAATAGCGAAATTAAACACCATTATCACATATATCTTAGACACATGGATAATAGAATTGAAACAACAGTAGCAGCGACATTAAACCAGTTGTTGATAAAGCTATTAAATCATATGTGAGACATCAACTCGGGTTCCACTGTTGTCCAAAAAACAGGCATCAGCTCTTTTATCCTTCTAAGCAGGTTTAGTGGTGGAGATTATATTTCTATAATTATCTAACTAATGAGAGAGGAACGAGTTGGGCTGCTTTTACTGATGGAAGACTAGGCAGCATTTAAAGCACACATACAGAACAGGCTGGTGGCAAACACTGTATAGGTGCATGCGGGTCTAGGGAGCTGGTTTTATGTAGGGAGGGGTCAAGGGTGTGAAGCATGTAAAGCTTAGGGAAGGCAGATAAAGCATTGTTGATGTGGGTGTTGAACTTAATTTTTACAAAAATGGAATTAGAAAAATAGAAAATAGAAGAAAATTTGGTTATATTAAAGGGTGATAGACTTGGTGAATACTGGGGAAATGGTCCTTAGTAAAGAGAGGGTTACAAGTTGAATAAGGGGAAGAAATTCTAGAGGCCTGCCTTAGGACACAGAGGACAGCTAATAGGTACTCATAAGATAGTGAGTCAGGAAAGTCTGTACCTCATTTTAACGCTGGAGACGAAACCTTTGTCATCGGAAGTTGAAATGACTGATTCTACATGTAGAGCACAATTACATTTTATGCCTTTTTTTCCCCTAGCCTGTTGTGAAACTAAAAACCCAACATGTTTTTGGTCGAGAATCATAAAGTACATTCTGGGAACTGACTAAATTTCTATATCCCATGTTCCTGGGATAGCTATTAGAGAGGAAGATGATACCTCAACTTAACAAAGACTATTAGAGATAATATAGAAAGGCAATCAGGAGAGGAAAATTCTCCTAAATTTTCATGACATCATAACAATAAATACGTGTCCAAAAAAGTTACAGTACATTGCACTGAAATAAATTATTGATTTAGTACTGAAGTATTTTCCATTGCACAAATCTGAGATAAAACTGGTTTTTAAATTCCATTGTAACTGACTTGGCAGGAGAGGACCTGGGAATATTCTATAGTTCTTCCAGTTGAATGGCTTCAGAAGACAGAGAAGTAATTCTTTCATCAGTAGTTTTCTTCACTCAGTATGTTCTGTTTCTGATTTGGAACTTAGTGTAATCTGCCTCATTTGGAAAACTTTACCAAATCATTTTGACATGCTGCATCCAGTAGTGTTCAATTTTAAGTTTCTTTATCATATTAATATAATCTACTTCTTTTTCCCCAAATTTTAGTCCCTATTTTCAACTACATTCAAATTTCCCTGGTATATTTACTGGTACTGGAAATTTTGAGTTTACTCTATGCATGACAAGTGGTATCATAATCAGGTAGTGCCTGATTTCTGTAGACATAACAATATATATTGAGTTATTCACAATCTAAAACAAAACAAAACACACAGTTGCTGCCTTCGTCAAAAGCTGAATGTGCGTGCTGTGTACACAGGGCAAAATGACTTTACGTGTGTATTCTTTCGGAGTTTTTTAGAGTCTGTTTAGAGTTTTTTCAGCGTTTAGAGTTTGGACCATTTTTGCATTTATTATCGTTACTATAAGACATACAAGATAATTTTATTATCAGATCTTGACCGTTGCACAGGATGTTTAAGTTCAGCTAGTCCAATTCTTAACTCATGTGGGTATGCGTTTTCAGAGTATCCCTGACAGTGGCCGTCAAGGCTCATCCTGGACGCTACAAGCCACGGTCAGCCCATAGCCTTTCTGAAAAGTTTTGATTGTCGTATCCTTTTATTGAACTGCTATTGTTGAGTCTGGAATCCACTTACAGATCCACCCTCAACTCTCCTGAGCTGTCCAGAAATCATGTATTCAGGTGGATGACGTTTTTGCTCCAATTAATATGTAGAAATGCTCCATAACCGAATTTCTAGAAAGCTTTTAGGAATTCAGTTATCTGGTTTCTAAACTGAATCACTGCAGTTCTCTCGAATATGCACTTTATAGTTTCTTGCTTCCTTAAATAATAAATATGAAACGTAACATGTTATTAATTCCAGAAATGTTTATGGAAAGCCTAATTTATAAGTAATTTATAAGGACTTCATAAGGGAGCATTTTCCCTTGGCTTGACGACCTGGTTAATTGTGGTGTGCATTGTGATTCTGACACCCTGGGGGAGAAGCCTTCATAGAAGGGACTTGGGAGATGAGGTTCTTTAATGTGCATCTACTGTATACAGGAACTGGGGTAGGTGCCTTACCTTCTTATTCTCGGATCTCACAGCTGCACCTTAGGCATAAGAATTCTCATCTTACAAATGCAGAAACTAAAACTCAAAGAGGTAGAGCTCATAAAGTCAGTTACAGACCCAAGGTTTGAATTCAGGTATTCCTGCCTCCCAAGCTGAGCTGCTTCACATTTATTCACCAGCCAAGTAACTAGGAATTTGCTCTCTGCGTTTTATAAAATGTACCATTTTATTCTTAAAAATGTATTTATAGATGAGCTCATTGAGACACAGAATGTTTCATCACTTTCCTGGTTACTCATAGCTAGTGAGGCAGATTCAAATCCAGGTCTCTTAGTTCTTTCTACTAACTCACTCCATCTTCTGAAATCAGAATTCTAAATACAGTCTCACATGCTCTGGGACAAGCATGGGGCAAAGGGAAAACTGTTCACTGCAGAAGTTCTGGAATTTGATTTCTGAAAAATGCTCCTGTTGTCAGATATATATATGTGTGTGTGTGTATATATATGTACATACATATGTATATATATATTTTTTCCATCAGAGTTTAGTGGAGCGTGCTGCCTCAGCTTTGTTGGCACTCTACCTCATTTTCTTGGGTTTTAACTAAAATAACGCTTTATTCATTTATTTGAAACTTATTTAGTGAGCATCTATTATGTCCTGCTTTCGTAACACTTGTACTCTGGAGAACAGAGAAAGATAGCAATAATAATAATATGACTAAGTAAGAACATTCTTTAAAGTATCAGTTGATGGTAAGGAGAAAAATACAAGAGAGATTACTTGCAGGGAAAGGTTGCAATATTAAACGGGTGGTCATGGAAGGCCTTACTAAGAAGTTCACCAACAAAGTGACATTTGCAAATGACTCGGCAGAGGTGAGGTAATAGGCCACGTAACAGTGTTGGATAATGGCTTTCTGGACAGTGAGAACAGCAGGTGCAAAGGCCCTGCTTCATCAGGAGGGCACCTGATATATTAGAAGAACATCAGAGTGGAGGGCCACATGGCTGGAGGAGACAGAGCAATGGGGAAACTAATAAACTGAGTCAAAAAGTGAGGTAAAGGGCCAGCTCATGCAGGGATTTGTAGGCCCTTATAAAGGGCTTTAGTTTTTGCTCTGAATTAAATAGAAAGCCATTGGGTAGTTTACAGGAGAGCTATGACATGGTCAAAATTCGGTTTTCAAAAGATGACTTTGGTTATTGTATCAAGACTGTAGCATGTGGGTGTGGAGATAAAGGTGGAAGCAGGGATGTTAGGGACATGCATCATCATGTTCAATGGCACAACATTAACTGTCAGTGTGCCCTTCACCTACGAAGTCAAAGGATGGGCAAGTGACCACCTCATACACATAAGAACAAGTGCTTCACATATATTCTTCAGTATTATTGAAAATTGTGAAGGCTGTTTAATATATTTAATATCTCAACTGGAAAGCATTTTCAACCTTCTGTTCTCCTCCCCAAGTGTCTAAAATTAGTGTTTTGAATTCAATAAATATTCATTCAGAGCCTACCTTAATAGGTGATGAAAAAATCATAGCCTTAGCCTTGTTGAAGCCTATAGGCTTACAGTGTATACAGTAATGTGAACAGATAGTTATAATATATTGTGTTCATTACAACGTAGTGTGAAACCATGGGAAAAGAAAATTGTCTCAACCGACAGGTCAGCTGTGGACGTGGCACTATGGACACTTAGGAAAAAATCCAAGGCAGAGGTGACATTTGAGCTGTGTTTTAATGGGTAAATAGAAGCCAACTAGCGGAAAGAGTGGTGTAATCATATGTGCTGGAGATGACAAACAATACGGTCATTGTAGATCTGTGGAGGACATGAGGGTGCAAAAATGAACCATTTCACTTTATCTATAAGCCAATGAGAATGCCTTAGACAAACTGTTTAGACACATTACTCTAGAAACTGGCTTACCAACTTGGAGGATAGGCAAGCTGACAAGGAGACCATTTAAGAAGGTATTTCAATGGTCAAATGAAAGAGTTTTGATCAAACTAAACAGTGCTTGTAGGAAGGGAGAAGACAGATTTTAATTTTTATGAGATAACATTGAGTGCATTTGATATTTGAGATAAAAGAGAAATGATCAGAAGTGATTCATATGTTCCCGGTTTGGGTGTTTGTGTGGTTGATGGTGCAGTGATGTGATTCCAAGAATACAGGGAGAAGAGGAAGAGTTTGATTTGGGCCATATTGAATTGGGGCTCCAGTAAAGCATGCGGACAGAGCTGTCCTTCTGGTATATGCATGCCTGGAATATAAAGCCCAAAGGAAAGCTTTGGAATGGCAAGAGATGTGTGAGAGACATTCGCAAAGAGGCGTTAAATTCATGGAGATAATAAAAGTAAGAATAATACAGCAAGCATCTATACTTAAATATGGCTTATTGTGTGCCAGGCACTGTCCTATGAATGTTACCTATAGTACTACTTTTAATCATTGCAACAGCCTTATGAAATAGATAGAATTATTGTCCCCACATTATAGATAAAGAAACTGAAGCACAGAGATTGAGTTACTTGCATAATATCACATAGCTTGTGAATTTGAGCCAGATATTCTGGTTTTAACCCTAGGCCCTTAGTTACACTGCAGTGGTGCCTCTAACTGCCATAGCCTGCCTTGGAGGCTTGGGGTAAATAAGAAGCATTGTGAGCTAAAGCTAGAAGCAAGGGGAAAACGCACATATAAGGAAAAGATAGGAGAAGAAAAAACGCTAAAAGTTGAAGAGTAAAATCGTTAGGGAAACAAGTCATCATTGTAGGTAACATTCATTTAGTGCTTACTGTGTGCCCTGTACTGTGCTAAGCGCTTCATGTGTAGTAACTTTTTTAAAACTTACAACATTTCTCTGCAGTGGTTAGTATTATGATGTGCATTACAGAGATAAAATTAAGTAACTGGTGTAAAGTACACAAACGGTAAGTACCACTAGAGTAGTATAGCTTGAGGAAGTAGAGATGGTGCAGATGCGGATGTGGTATAGTAGAACTCAGAGAAAAGGAATTGGATAAGGACAAAGTAACAAACAGCACCCGCTGAAGAAGTCAAACAAATAAGTGCCCAGGCTCTAGTGCAAACATTCAGTAGAATGGTTAAGCCAGGAGCCAGCTAGCAACAGGTGACGTGACGTTGATGCTCGGGGCTGTGTGGGATTAGAAACAGTTCGTATCATGTTCTCGACCTAAAGGTTTAGGTGAGAAGTTTGAGAGAGGTCAACAGTAGGAGACGACAATTGAAAGAACTTCTGCTTTGCTTTTTTGGCTTAAGAAAAACAGTGACTTGGTCATGGTTAGAGGTTGAAGGGAAGTAGCCATGAAGAAGAAAATGTGCAGTTAATTGATGGAGCAAGATGAAGAGTATGGGAGAGAATATCATTGCAGAAGTGACAGGGTGGATTCTAAGAAGGAACGGGAAGAACCCTCGTTCTCTGAACTGAGGAGAAAAGAAAAGAAAGATTTTATATATGTGGATAAGTGTAAGTTCATTTACAGAATCCTAGTTTAGCTGTTCCATAGGCCTTCTATAATTGTTTAAATTAGGTGGCCGTATATATTTCTACATATAATTTGAATTTGGAATACAGCTCAAATCTTCCTTTTATGAAGGAGGTATAAAGTATGTTTGTGTGATTGCGAAGGACAGAACTGTTAGAAACACAACTAAATCACCCCAAAATGATATACCCTGGTTTATGAAGTCTCAATTTCTGCAGCTTGATGTATTTGAATTTACAAACCTCCAAAATAATTGCAAAACTTCAATTCTGAGTAACATCCCGAAGGAAAGGCATCCCTACTTGTTAAGGCATGTGGTTGGAAAATTGCATTATTTCTCTGTGTATTTCTCTTTCTCTAAAATGCATGAGCACTGTATTTTAAAACTAAGTAATTGAGGGACTTCCCTGGCAGTCCAGTGGTTAAGACTGCCTTCCAATGCAGGGGGTACGGGTTCAATCCCTGGGCAGGGAGCTAAGATCCCACATGCCAGGGCCAAAAAACCAAAACGTGAAATAGAGGCAATATTGTAACAAATTCAATAAAGACTTTAAAAATGGTGCACATCAAAAAAAAAAAATCTTAAAAAAATTTTTTTAATGAAATAAAACTAATTGAGGAAAAATTGAAATATGCATTGATTTGCTTAGATTTAAATATTTATTAGTTCACTGTGTGTAATTTTCACTTATCATGACAAAGAAAGCCGTAGTTTCTTCAAGCTACTCAGATTAGTGTAACTGCTCACGTTAATATGATCCTCATTTTGAATGTTTTAAGTTTGGAGTATATTATTTTTAAGCTGAACATAGAATAGTCTTTGGAACCTTGACAATAATTTAAAACAGAAGTTGGTGAAGTACAACCTGCGGGCCAAATCTGGCCCTCAGCCTCGTTTATAAATAAAATTTTATTTGAAAACTGCCACACTCACTTGTTTACCTGGTGTCTGTGATTGTTTTCATGCTACAGCTGCAAGGTTGAGTAGTTATAACAGAGACCATAGGACATATGAAGCCCCAAATCTTTATAGCCCTTTACAGGAAGTGCATTGACCTCTGATTAAAGAGCTCAAAATGAAAACGTATACAAGTAAAGTCTTATTAAGTACCTCGTACTTTGGACAAAATATCTTTTCATGAAAAACCAAGCCCTCATTTTGTGCTGAGCACTATAATTTCATTGGAATGAGTTTTCAGCAAAACCAAACAAAATGAATATTTTCTTGGAATGTGCTCTTTGGGATTTGATTCTTTACTGACAAAACCAATGTGCATCCCAAAGACGCTGTAAACAAGTTTGGGTTCTAGGAAGGAGTTCATAAATCCCCAGTGGGGAAGTTTCAGAGCAATCCCAAAATGCGTAAAATATTCTTCATGCCCATGCCAAAGTGGTATAAGGCAAGCCAGTAAGCTGCTGGTCCATAAGACCATCATCATAATTTATCCCTTGGTAAGCATGGAAGATTTATTTCCCCCTTGATCTTTGTAGATCCTTTCCATTGGGGATTCTCTACTTAAGGGAAACTATTTTTGTGCGTTTGTGGGTCTTAAAAATAAAGTATCAATTTTATGCACTGTATAGACTGCTTAAGTAATGCTCAGATGTGCATGTTTATTATAGAAAATTCAAGAGAGGATGTAAGTTGACAGCAAAACTCCAAAACTTCAATTTGACTTTACTCTCTCAATTCTTTTTTAACTCTCTACCAAAAATTTGTCACTTCTTAACTTCGTCTTCAGACCACCTACTGAGTAGGATAAATTCATCAAAGTTATTTAAATATTGTTGAGAAATCTAAGAGGCATAGTTAACTTATCAGTCAGCAGTTCCTTCTAGATAACTTAGAGTTCATTGCATCTATGCTAAATTGGTACAGTCTCCATGAAAGCATAATTTTATTGATGATTCAATGCATTACGGAGACAGCTTCTCTTGTAAAAACAAAAGAAAGAAAAGTGGAGTACACAGATTACATCTTTTAATGTTGCAGTTGCATTATGTAGTCAAAACTCGGAAACTTTTGAAGCAAAATTTTATCTTCATTGTACCATCTTGTTGGCTAGAGGACTCATGTTTTCTTGACCTTCACCAGTGCTAGCTAATCCATGACAGGGATCAGTGACAGCCCTAAGTTTACATTTCTGTCTTTATTTACATGTTTTGAAAGCATCAGATTTGTTTCACGTGAATATTATTTCTTTGTTTTTCTTGTTATCATAACATTAAAGTATGTGAACTCTTTGCCTCGTTTGAAACATCTGTTTAGTAGTTTTGATGTTTCTACTTCAGTCTGTTAAAAAATGTTCTCATTTTTTCTAAACTAACAACTATTTACAGGTAAATATTCAAAACTTACATTTTTGAACCTTGACAGGCATGTTTTTATAATGTCATATGCCTCGTATTTTAGTTCTGGAGTAATTAGCAATATAGCTTATTAATTTCATTTTTTCCATTGCAATGGTGAAGACAGTTTCTATTGTATGAAGGGAAAATATAAAGCAGCTATGTGATCATAAGAATGGATCTAGAGTTTCAGGTAGAACTGTCTTCTGTTAATTTTCCAAGAGAATGCTGAACACCTTTGAAAATTAAACATATATCTTTCTAGATCTATGGAATCAGATCACGATCTGTTTAATCCCATTGAGACCAGTCTGACTGTGGACATCTGATTAAACGAAGTAACATGGTAATGCAGAAAGTAACTTTAAAAGTATATTTTAGAGACACTTGGATCTCAGAATTTATCATACTTTCCTCTTTCCTTTGGTCACTAGGAAATTTAGTTTGGAATTTATACTCCAATTAGAGTAGCTGTTCAGTGCCTTATGGTATGCAGTTTTGTGTTCAAACATTATCTTTACTTTCATCCTCTGTCCTCTTATTCCCTTCATCCTGATCATCCTGATATTCTTTTTTATTTTTTTATTTTATTTATTTTGCTGCATCAGGTCCTAGTCGCGGCATGTGGGATCCTTCGCTGTGGCGCATGGGCTCTTTGTTGCGGTGCACGGACTTCTCTAGTTGCGGCATGTGGGCTTCTTTCTAGTTGTGGCTTGCAGGCTCCAGAGCGCGCGGGCTCAGTAGTTGCGGCACGCAGGCTCTCTAATTGTGGCATGCAGGCTCTAGAGCACACGGGCTCAGTAGTTGCAGCACGTGGGCTTAGTTGCCCCACAGCATGTGGGATCTTAGTTCCCTGACCAGGGATAGAACGCACATCCCCTGCATTGGAAGGCGGATTCTTAACCACTGGACCACCGGGGAAGTCCCCTGATATTCTTATCTATAGAAATTTTCAACAAAACATTACTTTTAAACTGCTGTTTGCTTATTTTCAAACAATATTTCTAAAAGTATATAATTATAGTATACTAGAGGATGAACAGATCTTACAGACAATTTAGTTTATTGTTTTCCAAACCAGGATGATCACTATGAACATTTGGGGTTTATTTGATTTTTTATTTATTTTATTTTTTTATTTTTACATCTTTATTGGAGTATAATTGGTTTACAATGGTGTGTTAGTTTCTGCTTTATAACAAAGTGAATCAGTTATACATATATATATGTTCTCATTATCTCTTCCCTGTTGCGTCTCCCTCCCTCCCACCCTCCCTATCTCACCCCTACATTTGGAGTTTTTGTTGGTTTGTTTGGTTTGCTTTTTGGTTCTTATTTTTTACTTCAGTTGCATAATTTAATTATACTGCTTAGTTTATGGCACATTGTCATGATCAGTCCACACAAATGTCCTCTCTTGTTTGACTTTATTTTTCCTAGACCACCTTTCTCCATTTTCATCCTTGCTTCCCCATGTACATCCACTGTAATGATTGGGATAAGTCCAGTACTACATTTGTATACTGAACAAGTATGTAACATTTTTAGTGTACATGAGCTGAGAAAATAAATGTATTGTGTTATAACCCTTATTCTGCTTCTGCTTTTTAAAACTCAGCACTATGTTTGTATGGTTTATCACCGTTGCTTTGTGTGTCTCTGTTTCATTGTTTCTGAAGGCTGCTCATCCCATCGCGTGTATTCACTGCTCCTAATTGATCCATTCCCCTATGAGTGGACCAAGAGTGTTGTTAATTCTCACTACCATATCTTTGTTTTTTTGTTTTTTGGGTTTTTTTTTGTGGTACGCGGGCCTCTCACTGTTGTGGTCCCTCCCGTTGCGGAGCACAGGCTCCAGACGCGCAGGCTCAGCGGCCATGGCTCACGGGCCTAGCCACTCCGCACCATGTGGGATCTTCCCGGACCGGGGCACGAACCCGTGTCCCCTGCATCGGCAGGTGGACTCCCAACCACTGCGCCACCAGGGAAGCCCTCACTACCATTTCTTTAATGATCATCTCTGCAGGTAACCCCTTATAGATCTGAGTGAAAATTTCTAAATTATTATCTGTCAACATCTTTCATTTCTATAAGTATTGCCAGCTTGCTTTGCAGAATTTCTGCACCATCTGCACTCTCAAAGCAGTTCATGTGGGTTCCCATTTCCCTATATCCTCACCTATATTTGGTATTTTCTATTTTTTGCCTTTCTTCTGGGTATAATGTAGTATTTCGTTTAAATTTGCGTTCCTAAAATTACTAGTAAGGTTGAACATTAACTTTGCATACTTATTAAACATTTGGGTTTCTCCTCTGAATTGCCTATTTATATGCTTTTTCCATTCCATCTTTTATTTCTCTTTGTTGACTTTCAAGAATTCTTTGCATCGTCTGTGTATATTAATCCATTCTTGAATATAAATACTCCAAACTTCTTTGATATAGTTGATATTTTGAATACATTTTTCACAGTATAGAGTTCTTATTTATGATAACTTTCTTCTCAGCATCTTCTTGTGTTAGATTTACGTTTTCTCCAGTTGGATCTTTAATCTGAAGTAAATACAGCTTTACTTGTTCTCTGTATAGTGTGGTAGGTTTCCCCAAATGAGCCTATTAAGTAATTCATCCTGTCTCTCTTGGGGAATCATCTCTGTCATATAGCAAGTTCACATTGGAAAGTGTTTTTAATAAAAGGAAATTTTTATTTTTATACTGTAATATATGATACATTTTCTGTAAGTCAAACACATTTTTTTTTATTGAAAGAAGGCCAGATAAACAAATGTATAAAATTGTTCGTCTTTATTTCTTTACTAAAACTGATTTCATTGTTAAATATATTCTGAACTAACCAATTCAAGGCCTATGTCTGTCCATTTCCTATAAAAAGTGTGGAACCGTATCATATGGTTGATACACATGGACATCACTGCTTCTTCCTGACTAGCTACCAGATGTGCAGGGTTCTTTGTTCAATTACTTTTTTTATTTGACATTATGAAACATACTGAATCAATCTTTATAGCTAAAAATATTAATACCATTTTCAGTAAGAAATTTTGTTTTTATTGATTGCCTATAAGAATATTTGATAAAGTGATGTATTATGTACCATCTTCTTTTTTTTATATAAATTTATTTCTTTTTTGGCTGCGTTGGGTCTTCGCCACTGTGCGCGGACTTTCTCTAGTTGCGGCGAGCGGGGGCCACTCTTCATTGTGGTGCACGGGCCTCTCATTGCAGTGGCCTCTCCTGCTGCGGAGCACAGGCTCTAGGTGCGTGGGCTTCAGCAGTTGCAGCACGTGGGCTCAGTAGCTGTGGCTCGCGGGCTCCAGAGCGCAGGCTCAGCAGTTGTGGCACACGGGCTCAGTTGCTCCACGGCATATGGGATCTTCCCTGGCCAGGGCTCGAACCCATGTCTCCTGCATTGGCAGGAGGATTCTTAACCACTGCGTCACCAGGGAAGTCCCTGTACCATTTTCTTGACCAGGGAAATCTGGTCTGCAGACAGAACAGCTGGATGAAAACAATTCTGTAAAAAGGATTTGATGTTGAAGATATCCATGTTAACAAAAGGGGAAAGATTAAATTGTGGAAAGAATTCAAATCCAAATTTCTAAGTCATTTTTTATTTTTAGGCATATTTTTATCATAGGCCATGGAAGATATATTTAACTTTCAAAGCAGTTTAACCTTCATAGTGTACAGCTGTCCAGACTCAAGAGTTAAAACATCTTTTCCTAAATTTATGACTCACTGTAACCAGGAGGGGAGACCAAAATTCCAAGACAGGCACTATCTATAACATGCAAATAAATGATGTAGGACAATTCTCATTGTAATTGTCGTGCTTCCACATTTTTGAACCAGTCTGGACTTTATCTATACACAGTGCAGTTTCTCAAACTTGGGTTTCTGATTATGAAAGAAACACCTGCTTTTTATACCAGACTTCTAAACAGAAAACAAAAAACAAGAAACTACTTCTCATCCAGTGATGAAAGGTTTGTATTTATTTCTATTTTTGCTTTATTTCAAAACACTTTCATAGACTGCTTGCTCTATGCCAGAAACTAGGCTAGGTGACTTTCGTGTTTTCTCATGTATTATTCACTCTCACAGGAGGTATAGTAGGGAGAGATCAAAGGATCATATTCGTGATGATGTTTGTATGCAGATTCTTTTCAGGGGAAGACAGTGTCCTGGAACTGTTTTTTCTATGTATCTGTGGAGCACAGACCTCTTCTTTCATTAGTTAGTAACTGCTCCTGAGATCATGCTTGTTTCCTCTCTATCCAAGTCATTATTGAACTTACCTAGAAAAAGTGAATGACTTTTGGATGTATCTTTACGGGTATACCCCATTGTTTTGCATGTTTGTGCACTATGAACTAATTAGTATGTTCTCATTTTTCAGTGTGTTCTGAGCACTCACTGTGGAATATTCAGAGTGATTAGGAGATAGGGCTTTGCCATTATGAAACTTAGTATATGGTTCAAGAGATAAAAATTGTATGGAAAAATAATTTGAAGAGGAATAAAAATACCAACTTATGTACTACAGATGTGAATGCTATTGAGTTACAGAAAGAAACAAAAGATTTTTGTGGGCTGTAAAGAAAGTATTCATTTAAGAAGGGGAAATTTAAGCCTAGAAGGAATTTTTTTAAGTAATGGATGGGTGGAGTTCCCAACAACAGAAAGGAGTTCAACTAATGGAAAGAAAGACTAAGACCAGAATAAGACCTGGAAGTGTGAAGTAAGGGGAGAGCTCAGGGGCCAAGAGCAGTGGCAGTTGTGCGGAGGAAGGTTTGATTCTAGTATTGTATAGGTTCCCCCCACCACCTGCCCTTAAAAGTAAAACATTTTCTTGGGCTGCCATCATCACTTACAATGTTTATTAAATATTCACAAGACTGAAACCAGAAGTGCATTCTTTATGCTCATAGCTTTTATTCAAATATAGAATGAAAATAAATTTACAAATAAATATATGCATCATTTAAATGTTTATTTAATGTGATGACTTTTTTTCGCTGAAATAAGGTATCTCCGTGAACATATTTTGGAATACAGACTACCACATACGTGTGTGTACGTGTGTGTGTAAAACATCTATCCACAGCACCTTGTGCCATATGATGACGCAGTCCCCACACACGTTGTTCAAGTGACCTCAAAACTTTTTACGTACATTAGTACGTAGAGTTGTTGTTTGGTTTTCATGTGGCTGGAATGTATCAGTAACATATTAAATTTACCTTTGTTCTCAGCAGCTGGAAACTATTCAAGCTTTAAAAATGGTTCAGAATAAACACAAAGACTCACAATGAGGTTGATCTTCCACACGATCCCAAATAGAGTTTATTAATTTATATTGATTATCATGAAAATAAACACATTAAGAAATCCTTCTAGAAAATTCATTCATCTCCAGAAGTGTTCCTCTTCCACCAACCATAGTGAGAAACACCACATTAAGCTGCTTTGGGATAGACAATCAGAAAGGCAGAATCTGGTTCCTTGAGCAATGCTCACCTTCTCAGAGGAGCAATAGAGTCTGAATAAGTTCTCAATTAGGAGCATAAAGAAAAGGAGTGGACTTTGAAGAGTAAAATAGCTCCCATATGTTGACATAAAGGAGAAAGATACCAGGTAAAAGAAAACTTATTACAGGACTGTTGTTATGTATTTGCAGGTAATGTCGCAGGCTCGGGTGTACAAAGGTTAACAGGTGAAATGATGGTATTATGGGAAGGAGATACTTTGACATTGGGTGTGAAGGAGGCCTGAAGAAATGACATTTGGTTCAGCCTTTCGGGCTGAGAAGGAACCAGCCGTATGGGAGTCCCTCTAGGTCCTGAAACAGAATGAAGTTGGGCATGAAAGCAGGAACAGAAAGAAGAAGGATTTGGGGGAGACTGCCATGAGATAAGGTCAAAGAAACAGTCATGAAATACGTAGCAAAAAACAGTGAAATGGAATGGATGGATTTTGGGGGTTTTTTTTTCGGTAAGGAGAGAGAGTATAGGTATCCCAGCTCTCTCAACACAGGTCCTTGTAGGTACATTGAGCATTATGATCTGGGAAACATAAGAACCCCTGAACTAATAATGTGAGAAATGGCATTTGTTCTGGCATTACAAAGGAAATTAAATTTGACAAATCTTCATTTCACTCAAACTTTGAGTGCTATGCTGAACTGGGAGAAAGCTCTCTCAGTTTGCTCTTAACAATACTGATGTAAACTGACCTCAAAGTCGTTGATATGAAGTGATCTCAATATAAATAAGTTCAGGACACACACACACACACCTGATGTAATTACCTCTTTCTCATATATATTTATACTATATTTATATATAGTATAACAATATAAATGTAATATAAAAGAAATATATGTATTAAAATATGAATTATAAATAAAATACATCATTTATATACATTTATATAGTTAATATACTCATATAATAGGTATATAATATATATAATTATATATATGATTTTTAGGATTTCATCATACGATAACAAAAATGAAAGGATTCTAGATAGTGGAAAGGGTTATAGGTTGGCGTTCTTTTGTCCTGGGTAATACTTCAGTGCCGTTGATTTTCTTGTTCTTGCAGGTGAAGACAGATGACAGAATGGTTAAGATGGACCTCGGTTTACTCTTCCTGAGGGTACGCAAAGTGGATGCTGGGACCTATTTTTGCCAGACAGTAGAACATAGTTTCGTCCATACAGTCCGTAAAATCACCCTGGAGGTTGTGGAAGAGGAGAGGGTGGAGGAAATGTTTACCAAAGACTACGAAGAGGACGGGCCTCACAAGACACCTTGTCCTGTTCAGAGCAGCATCCCACATGGAACCAAACCCTGGTACAAGGAATTCTTGCAGCTGATTGGTTATAGCAACTTCCAGAGAGTAGAAGAATACTGTGAAAAGGTATGGTGCACGGATAAAAAGAGAAAAAAGCTTAAAATGTCCCCTTCCAAGTGGAAGTATGCCAACCCACAGGAAAAAAAGCTCCGTCCCAAAGCAGAGCATTATCGCCTGCCTAGGCATGTGCTGGACTCCTGATGGGGCGAAACCAGCTACTGGCTTCTGAAGAATTTATATTTAGAAACCAAAAAAAAAAAAAAGCGAAAGAGAAACCATCCACCTTCTTTGCATTACTTAAAAGAGATTTCTGTAATACAGAAAGGACTATAAAGGTGTTATGATAAATTATTCTATATACTCATTTGACTGGTTGAACCTTACATAAAATTACCTAATTTTTTAAAAACGTTATTGCTTGATGATTTCACATTATATTTATCAAAAGGTGACCATAGCTGTAGCTTTGAGTACTTGTCTGCTTTTCCATGGCAATTATTATTTTACCCTGGGAAGACTTAAGATTATTGCAATATTGCTGAAAAATTAGAGATTTTCATAATCATGGCAAAAATATACGTTTTGATCCTTCTGAACTTTGCCTTTCCACCACGATGTAAAATATATAGAATATCAGATACTTTAACATTCTCATGTGAACCGTCTGTAGTCTTTAAGAATTATTGTGTTAGTGTTGTCTAAGCCATGAGCTTTATGAAGCGGGTGTGTTGTAATTATCGTAAACCATGAAGGAAAAATTGTGGTCACCTCGAGGCTTGTGCTTTTCATAAAACGTTCATTAAACCACATTCACAATAGTCCTGTTTCAGGATGAAAACACATTCTTTCAATTTCACTCCAGTGCAGAAAGAAGAAAGTCAAGGTAACTACTCAGAAAAACAGCAAAATATGTCAGAACAGCTGGAGTGACAGACTCTAACTGAAAACATTTTTGCTGCCCTCTTGTGGTAGAAAAGGTATATTCTCTTTTTTTTTTTTTAATTCTATGGATTGTGCAGTAAAGATCTGAAACCAGTTTCTCAGTAACTGTATCTAGCTCATTTTCAGAAAAAAAACTAAGTGGAGTAAAAATGTGTTAATACTTATATCATGTTTTAAAGTGGAGATAATATGTTTATTATTACCTCACAAGCCCAAAATGAAGATACTACGGCACTGAAGCTCTATTAAAACTTAAATTTTATGCCTTTTAAATAGTCTTCCGTGAAATCTAAAAGATATTCCAGAAACATGTTTTATTATTTAAAAATAAGTAAAGCATTCTGCTCTCAGATACCAAAATTTCCTTTCAATTTTATATTAACAAATAGGAAAATTGTTTCATGAGGTTCACTTAACTACTGAGATGTTTAGAGCACCTTAACTTTTTTCTTATAAATCTTATCCGAAGTTTTTATTTTTGAGAATGCTTATTTCCTGAAGTTTTTTCTTCTATTTAGCCATTAACTTTCTAAAATATGAAATTCTGAGAGTTTTCATTTAACCACAAACTAAAAGCAAGTGAATTACACATGAAAACAGTTATGAATATTTAAATGTTCATTTTGAATAACGTTCATTTCAGTTTTCAAAATTAGCTTATAGGCTATACATTTAAGAAAGTTAAAGTGTTGATAACTTGTGATGGTTTGCAATTTCATTCAAACATTAACAAATTTAAGAAAGTTTGGAAAGTTCATTCAATAAGCTACCAAGCTCCAAAAGTCCTAAAGGAAACAAATATATCAGAAGTTAACATTCTCTGAAACATGCAGTTGTTATTTACCTAGAAATCCACTGGAGGTCATTGCTGCCCACCAATATTAACCGAAAACTGTATATGTTTCAATAAAAGCCTGCCCAACGTGGAGAAATAGAACCATAACCACAAATCACAGGGAGGGTCCTTAGCCAACTTTATGTCTGAAATATTCAAAGTGAACAGATAAGGCAAAGCATAATTGAAAATATTCTTCCATTAACACAAGAGAAGGGAAAGTAGGATTTTCTCCTGTATTCAAAATTTTTTTAAAATAAGGCAGTTGCCGTATAAGTAGTTATCACTTTAAATAACACACACAAGCAGTTAATAATAATGATAGCAGTGACGTCAATTGTGAGCTAAAATATTTGGTAACTGAAGAGAGAAGACTAAAGAAAATAACTTTTCTGTGACATAAGTCTTAAGAATAAATGGTCCTACAAGCTGTTCAACTAAAATGAGATGACTATTTTAACAAGAAAAAGAAAGAAGCTTTTTAAAATGCTAACTTGAAAGAAGCCTGATAAGAAAATTTTGAGGACACAAGTTCACAGTTTAGGGAGAGCACTAAATTTCATACACACTTATTTTTCTGTTTTCTCAGTTTCTGTCTCTCTCTCTGTCTCTCTGCCGCCGGCTCCTCCCTCCTCTTTTCTCCCCCCATACGTGAGTGCAGGTACACAATCTCACACGCACACACACATCATGACATACTTTAAGAGGAATCTCCATTGCCCTCTCAAAAGACAAACCAACAACCTATGCTGTCCTGTCCTTCTTGAGAATCTGAAACATACCACAAAAACATATTTGCAATCTTTTGTTCTGTCTGGCATTAGAAATCAAATTTAGAATCTCCTTTGCGACATGCCCAAGCTTGGAAAATCACAGGTGAATTGATCCTTTTTATCCCCTTTTTCTTGAACTCAGGAAGGGCACATACTTAGTCACCTGCCTTGACACCAGCACATTTTTGCCAGACCCCGTGCCCTCTGGGAACACACAGCTGAGAAAGAATCGTAACCCATAACTACCCATCCTAGATTCAAAGGGACACCTCCCTGTGGGGTCAGTCTCCTGCTTCTTCAGCTGTCTTCTGTGTTATTCTCTGGGAAGGGAGAGGACCTGTGAATAGAATGAGTTTGGCATAGGACAATGTGCACCTCTGTTTTCAGTTTTGTGTCACCCATTGAGCTAGAGGTGGAGATTTGTAAACTAGAAGGATTACAACTTGAATGGATCTTACTTTATGATTTGTAACGTCTCTTCCACATCTAGCTTTCTCCATTGCTAATGTTTTCTTTTGTGGTTATTACTGAATATTTCAGTGCAAAGCTATCAACTTGGAGAAACAGGATTTAAAAATAGTAATAAACACTCATAAGAGCTCTAGCAAAAAGGGAGCAGAAAGTCTTTGCCTGCTTAGTAAGTGGCAATTCCATATATATTTTAGAGTTTTTTCCTTCCTAAAGTTAGTTAAATACTTAGGATGTTTTTAATCAAGTGTGTAATATTCGCTATAGGGTGTAGGGTTTTGTAAATCTTCATAGTTATTATGAACATTTGTAAAATTTGTAAATTACAGTAAATCGTTTTGAGTGTTAGTGGTAAGCATGAAACAAACACAGAAGCTGTTGTCCTTGAAATGAATTGTCTTCAGCCTGACTGATGTATTAAAAATATCACTTAGCGGGCTTCCCTGGTGGCGCAGTGGTTGAGAGTCCGCCTGCCGATGCAGGGGAGACGGATTCGTGTCCCGGTCCGGGAAGATCCCACATGCCGCGGAGAGGCTGGGCCCGTGAGCCGTGGCCGCTGAGCCTGCGCGTCCGGAGCCTGTGCTCCGCAACGGGAGAGGCCACAGCAGTGAGAGGCCTGCGTACCGCAAAAATAAATAAATAAATAATCTTTACGAAAAATATCACTTAGCATTGTATAGGTATTTGAGATCCCAGGAGAAAGTGCCACAGTCATGATGCCTGTAAGGAGTTGCTGTTATTTTTCTTAGAGCAAAGTTTCACATTGAGATACTTCTTCAAAAGCAGTGCTCATTTTTCAGGCCAACAACTGTTGCATTTGAATCAGATATAAATAATAGATTTTCCAGAAACACTTTCGATTGTAGTATGTTATGTAACCTGGTACGTTTATTTTATTTTTGTTGGGAAGATAGCGTTATCTTTTTGGCTTTCATTATAAACTCAGTGTGTTCTGTTTGTGTCTAACTGGCTTAGTTACAAGCTAGAGGACTGTATTGGGGTATTTCTGTCTGTATGGCTTCCTTTTATTTGCTTGCCTGTGTCCATCACAGCATGTGCCGTATTGTTTCTTCTTACTGATGATAAGCCATGAGACTTATTACCATCTGGTGGCGAGCTCCAAAGACCATAGACAATGGGTCTCTTTGACTGTTGCATGAATCTGCCACTGTACACTGCAGAATTTGTACCATTATGTATAATTTCTATTTAGTTCAACTTAGAGGATAAAGAAATAAATATTTGTAAACCCTTGAGTGCTGTCCGAGGAGTGTTTTCTCACTTTTTGGCAGTTGAAGCCCAGTTTCATAACATGTCAAGCTGAACGTAAACATACAATGTTAGACAAGCACTGATTTTTAAGAAGTTAGAAAAGAATTCAGTTCTCTTCCATTTCAAATGTGTAAGTCAACTTTCTTAAGAAGGAGAGCTCGTTCATGTCAATACCTTGCAGCGGTTGGATTTGTTTATGTCACATCATGTTTCTAGGACCAGCATCCAGAAATCCCTTTCAAAGCTGCATCATCCAGGTAAGAGATACGGAAAATGAATGCCTTTAAAATGGTAACTAATAGGGTGTTTACGATTTTTACAAGCCTCGACTGGTGTCTAAATTGCTGTTTTCTCTGCTATTTTTTATAGGAACTTGGGGAGGTCATTTGAATGAGATTTAGTGTTAAATGACTCCTTCTTTGGGGAGTTTTGTTTTCAAGGCCAATTTTATTGTATCGGTAAGTAGTTCCGATGTTTTAAAGGAAGATGTTGGCAGCAACCTAGGACATGTTTCTGGCAGCTTTGTGATATGACAGTGCCATTACTGCTTATACATGTTTCACACTTGCATTTATTTATAATACAGGCCCTACTTTTAGTGTAGTATTTGATGAACCCATTGAAACTGCTTTTTAGATCCATACTCAGTCATTTGTCGAGGAAAAGTAGAGAAACATTTGTGGGAATTAGAAATCGCTTACCTATTATTCAAAGGGAACAAAAGTCTGCACCCCTTTTTATTCAGAACTATGAGCCAGGCAGTGGATGGTTGCTTAATAATGCCATTAGGTTATGTAGATCAATAAAAATTGAATTATATTTGTTCTCAGAAGATGTTTTCATTGGAAAAATTCCAAATCTTCATTTTACCTTATGCACTGAGACACTCAACAAGAGTGTAGCTTTAAAATTTTTTTTTCAAGTGTTTTGAGTGTTGTGAAAAGTACTTCTAATTGTGAATCTTGGGACTTCTGGTCAGGATGGCATTGAACAGCCACGCTTTGATTCAGAGGAGCTGCAGTGAGGTAGCAATGATAGTGCATAAAAAGAAAAAATAATTTAACAAAAAAAAGAAAGAGACAAGTCACAGCAAGAAGGTGGTCACCTGCAAGACAGGAAGAGGGCTCTCACCAGGACTGAAGTGGCCAGTCCCCTGATCTTGGACTACCCAGCCACCAGCACTGTGAGAAATAAAATTAATTGTCTGATGTGCAAGTCACCCAATCTATGGTTGTTTTTTTTACAGCAGCCTGAGCAGACTAATACACAATGAAAGCACAGAGAAGGCAGAGACATTAAGGAATAAACAGAAACATGCAAAATGAGCCTAGAAACAAATATTCCAAGACATTTCAAAATATCTGAAGTTGAGTGAAAAGCGATATCTGGAAAAAGTGATGAGAAGTGGCCTCTCAACCATGACTGTCGGCTTAGAGCAATCAGGTTAGGGCATTCAGAAAGAGTTTCCATATTGTAGGAGGTCTCTTTGTGGCTCAGAATAGGTTTGGGGGGAAGGGAAAGACAAAATTATAAGCTCAATATTCAAGCAGAAAAACAAAAAGAGCTGGTGACAAGCAGGATGATCCCTTGGAGATTATTCCATAAATTTAATCTATTTTGAAGGAATGATTGAAGAGTTTCTTAATTTTACATGTTTTTTTTTTTTTAAGCAGCTTAAAACAACTCAAATTTATTATCTTGTGATTTCCACAAATCAGAAGTCCAGGCCCATTGTGTTTCAGTTGGATTCTCTGCATAGGATCTCAAAAGACCAAAATCAGTGCATCAGCTGCCTGGGCTCTGGTGAAGAATCCACTTTCAAGTTCATTCTGATAATTGGGAGAATTCTGTTCCTTGTGGTTCCAGGACTGAGATCCCATCCCTGCTCCATATTCAATGCCAGCAGTGGGCTGTTGAGTCCTTCTGAAGCTTAGACTCCCTCTGACTTCCTGTCATGCTGCATTTCTCTGTCTCCAGTTGGAGAAATGTTACTGCTTTAAGGGTTTGTGTGATTAGACTGGGCCCGCCCACATAATCCAGGCTAATCTCCTTATTTTAAAGTTTGTAACCTTAGTTACATTGCTAAAGTCCCCTTTGCTGTGTAACAACATATTTTCAGATTCTGAGGATTAGGGTATGGGCATATTTCAAGGACCATGTAAATCTCCTGGTCCCCAAAGCGTCACATTCCTCCCAAATGCAATGTACATTTACCCCTATCTCAAGGTCCCCTAATGCCTTATCCTTCAGCTCAAAAGTCCTCAATCTTCTCATCTGCTTCTAAGTCAGGTATGAATAAGGCTCTTGATATACTATCAAATACCCTTTGGGGGTACAGTTCCTATCCATCTGTGGCCCTGTGAAACTAAAGGAACAAGTTATCTGCTTCCAACATATAATGATGGGTCAGGCATAGGGTAATAGTTTACGGATATTCTGGCTCAAACAAGGAGAAAATGGTAGATAAAAATGGAGTCCCCAATCCAAAGCAGTTTGAAAATTCAGCTCGGCAACTTCCGCGAGGTTTCAAGGCCTGGAAATATTCTTCTGTGCCTCTTGGCTTTCTCTCTGATTATCCGTCTCTATGCTCTCTATCCCATTCTCTGGACTCCCTTTTTAAAATACCAAAATCAAAGACATAGCTCTTCCTAAAAACACTGATACGAAGTATACAGGTAATTATCTCAGCTTTCAATTTTGTAAACTTGAAATTTTTTTCCTGTTAACATCAGGATGATGTGTAATTGACAGATGACATTGAGTTATGCTGACTATAACATCCTACCAGTTTAATAAATGAAAATGCTAAGCTCAAAGTTGTCTTTCCTCAAAGGCTTATGGAAAAGTGAAGTAGTTGTTCTATCAGGTATGTAGATGTATCTCACTGTAGGGTTTTTATTATGTTTCCTCAGTGACTAATGATGTGCTTATTTGTGCTTATTTGTTATTCATATATGTTCTTTGAGGACATGACTATTCAAGTTATTTGCCAATTTTTATTGAGTTGTTTACCTTTTCATTATTAAGTTGTAAGAGTTCTTAATATTGTTTAGATATAAGACCTTCGTCAGGTATAAATGGTTTTTATTAAGTTCTATTTATTGACATTTCAAGTTTTTTGCATTAAATTTAGGAAATTTTTGCCAAACACAAGGTCACTAAGATTTTTTTCCAATATTTTCTTTCAGAATTTTATGGCTTTACTCTCACATTTAGATCCATAATCCATTTGAAGTTAGTTTGTGTGCACTGCGAAGTATGTGTCAAGATTTATTTTTTTTGCATGTGTTTGTTCAGCTATTCCAGTACCATTTGTTGAAAAAACAATTCCCCCATTGAACTGTCTTTGTACTTTTTTAAAAAAAATTGAAGTGTCGTTGATTTACAATGTTGTGTTAGTTTCAGGTGTACAGAGTAGTAATTCAATATTTTTGCAGATTATATTCCATTATAGATTACTACAAGATAATGGGTATAATTCCCTGAGCTATACAGTAAATCCTCATTGCTTATCTATTTTGTATGTAGTAGTTTGTACCTGTTAAACCCATACCCCCAGTTGGTTCCTCCCCCCTTCCCTCTCCCCTTTGGTAACCACAAGTTTCTTTTCTATGTCTGTGAGTCTATTTCTGCTTTGTATATACATTTTTTGTTTTTAGAGTCCACGTATAAGTGATATCATAATATTGTCTTTCTCTGTCTGACTTATTTCACTAAGCATAATATTCTCTGGGCCCATCCACATTGCTGCAGATGGCAGTATTTCATTTTTTTTTATGACTGAGTAATATTCCATTGTATAAATACCACATCTTAATCCAGTGGTCTATTGATGGGCACTTGGGTTGCTTACATGTCTTGGCTATTATAAATAGTACTGCTATGAACATTGGGGGTGCATGTATCTTCAAATTAGTGTTTTCATTTTTTCCGGGTATATACCCAGGAGTGGAATTGCTGGATCATATGGTAGCTGTATTTCTAGTTTTTTAAGGTACCTCCATACTGTTTTCCATAGTGATTGCACCAATTTACAATCCCAACAGCAAACGAGGGTTCCCTTTTCTCTACAACCTCTCCAACATCTGTTATTTCCAGACTTTTTGTTGATAACCGTTCTGACTGGTGTGAGGTCATACTTCATTGGGGTTTTGATTTGCATTTCTCTAATAATTAGTCATGTTGAGCATCTTTTCATGATCTCTGCACCTTTTGATGAAGGTAATCAGCTATAAAATTTTTAGTTTTACTGAACCAAGCTAACCTACCAGACTTAACGGTTTACGCCTGTCCCAAAATGTGTAACATTCCACATATATGAAAGTCCTTTTAGTCCTAAAAATTCTATCAACTAAAGAATGTCTTTGATTTATCAAGCCATCTTCTTTAAAATGCCAATAACTCTTGTAGAACTGAGGAGACTAGATAGAATTCACTTCGGCAGTATCAGTTAGCTTAACCAGCCATATGGAGTCATCTGAACTGTTAGAATGACATTTTTGATGGAATGGGGGTGGGGGAAGGAAGTGAAAGGAGGAAAGAAAGGAGCTATTTGGCTTTTTAGAATGGAACGCTTTAAGGAAAAGTTCAGGCCCTGGTTGAGAGATTAGAGTAACAGAGGAGGAATGTGCCCCCAGGGGTAAGAAGATGAAAATAGGAGATAAAATGACATTTTATACAATTTCTCCTGTATTCGTATTGTTCTTTATTCAGGAAAACGTATAAACTTTAAAAATGCTTTCTACAACCCCCTTCAAGTTTGTTGTCAACTATCATCCACAGTTCCTGAGTCCTCAGATGCCTCCTTTCTGCGCTATGTGGCCTTAAATCTCAGAAAACCGAGCTCAGGCTAGTTAATACTCAGGTGAGGTGTTTCAGGGACATGTCGGTTAAAAAGATGCTTGTGGCTTTCAAAGTCATTCAACAGCTGTTTACAACATTATTTCCTTAGGGATGGTACATTTTTGAGTTATCAAAATGCTTTGGGCAGGGTTTTCTATGTTACATCATCATAAAACGTCATCTAATTCCTCAAAGATGTAATTATATGCAAAATAAGCTTAGTGCTAATATATTTTTTGAAACATCATCTTCTAAAATTTTAAGTGTATATTTGGTTATCATGTTCTTTATTAACCAGACTATTATAATATATAGAATAATATGTCAAATATAAACTAGTTCCTAAAATGTGTGCATAGATGGGAAATTTACTGTAACACTTTTACTCTCTCAGGAGTGATATTGCAGATATATTCTTGGTAGCAATCTGAAAATTAGCTTGGAGTTTATTTTTAAATGTGAGAATGTCTCGTTTCTGCAACTAATTAATTCTTTTTAGTGAGGATACACATTGAAACACTGAATTTATTTATTCTGGTTTGTCATGTCTATATGTAGCCTAGCAGTCAAAGCTTTTCTAAACAGGACATTTTAAAACTGTATTCGTTTTACCACATTTTATGATATAGCACAAAAAATTACTACAGAATGTTTTCAGAGGATCCATAAATGAAATACTGAGGCACTTGCCTGAGGAGATCAGTAATCAGTATTTTATGTGCTACATTGGTCTGTTCATCATCTACTATGTTTGAGGCATGTGGTTGATATTGTATTTGGTACAGTGCAAAGCTCTCTCTGCATTATGTTAAAAATGATCCCTGCACCAAGGGACTAGCCTAATTCAGGTGTTTAATACCAATCCCCTTCCCTTGTCATTCTCCTTTCAGTCAGATAGATAGATAGATAGATAGATAGATAGATAGATAGATAGATAGATGTATAGATACATTTTATTATTGAAGGAACCTTTCCAAACAGCCTCACTAAATCTTTTATTACCCTCCTAAAAATCCCCTCCAAGGACTCTATTCTTTGTACAGAAGGAAGCCAAAACTCCTTAGCCTGACATTCAAGGCAACTGCATTATCTCTTGTGTATTCTACGCTGTATAACAATTGAGAAAACTTAATGTATGGAGGCTTTTTAAACATTTTTACCTTGCTACCCTCAACTACTGGTATGTTATAAAATAGAGCTATATTCCACTTGTATTACAACTTGGATAGACAGAAAAATTGTAGTTTCTTTACTGTCTTTATCAAGCCCAGGTCTTTTTCACAAGCTCTGAGAATCTGGGTATCAGGAAAAAACACGAGCTCTTCTTATTACTATTTGATCTGATGAAATGACTGTGACAGACCTTGTAGTTAGGCGATAGTCCTTCTTGGACACTAATTCTCAGACTCAGATGGCGAAGTGCTGCCTGTCACCCAAGGTCTCTCGGGAGGATGGTGTACAGGGGTATGGAGGAAGGAAGACGTGTGATCTCCTGTCACTGTGAATGACTGTCTTCATATCCAAGCCATGCCTTAGAGTGTCCTTGGGCTCCTAGAGTCTTCAGTAGAATTATGATGCCATTAAAATATCTCATTTTCTCTCAAGGCCTTGATGATCCGACCTCAACTCCCAAATCCCTGGTGCTTAGTTACACTAGGATCTGGCTCTCCCCCTCAAGAAACTCTTAGCCCACATAGTCCGCCTGTAGTACCACTTCGCCTCTTCTGGTAGGTTACCTGGCTGACACTCTTGACTATCTTTCACTTCTTTTCTCAAGGAGGACAAGAACTTCTGGTAATTTTAGTCAACTCAGTGTGTTGAGTGGAGACACCTGTGTACGTTGTGAGCTGATGTCCAGGTTCTGTTTACCTAGTTTCTCACTGTGTCACCAGGTTTCTTTGGTGAGACCTAGTCCCAGGTTGATATACAGACCATCTATATGGTAGCCTCCTCTAACTTTTCCAGGTGAGATGTGGGTCATTCTACCCACAGTAACCTCTTCCTGTTATCCACTTTTGCATGCTCTGGGGCTTTAAAGCAACTGAGAGGGAGACGGTATCAAGGCCTGAGATTTTATCTCACAAGTTAATGAGGTAGCCTATTACTGTTTCATAGGTGCTGGCAGAAGACACAAGATCCCTAGATCAGGGACAAAGGACTTATTATTCTTAACTCAGAAAGTAGCCTGAGTATGATGTTGGCACTGGTTTCTCTTGTCCCCCAGGTTCCATGGAGGTGACAAATTGCTCCTCCGGTAAATACTGAGTACATTTTGGGTTTGAGTCACAGCTGAAAGTCATTGATTTGGGGACACGTGCTGCTTTTAATTTTAAGCTTTGTTTTTTGCTCTAGAGGGATACATTGCATCATCCCTTAAGGTTGCTTGCTGCCGATCCCACCCTGAGAAATGATGCAGGTAAGAAAAGTCAAGGCTTTGAATACTTGCCACATTTAGCAAGAACATGCAGGGGGTCTTCTGTCCCATGGCAGAGTGCCTCTCCCAACAGAAGGTTCATATACATTCCTCACACTTAGCCTCTCCTGCCTCTCACTCCTGTCCACACGTCTCCAGACCAGGAAGGATGAGCTTTTCTTTTTCTTACCCTACATAACATCCTTCTTTCTCATCACTGCCTAATGCTAGGACATCATAGTGGATAGGAGTAGCTCTCCTACACTACGGAAGATCTCAGATGTCCCTTCACATCTAGCACTTGACAAATTCAGTAGGAGCTAAGTCGGTTCAGGTCCTCTGGGAAACAGACACCAGGATGGAATTAGAAATGCAAGAGAATCTTTGGAGGCAATGCCTGTGAAAAATAAAGGTGAGAGAGAGGAGAAGTAGCCAGGTGAATACTTTAAGAGTATTACACAGGTCTGACACCTGTGGGAGGAGATGGGGGAAGGAAGGAATATTTGGGATGAAGAATCTCTGAATGTGATGTAACTCTGAGGAAGTGGTAGGCAGCCCAATTGGTAGTTCCCCATTGGGAAGGAATGACCAGATCTGAGTGTCCTTGCTACACTCAGTCATCGAGTTGCCCTGGGACTGGGCTTCAGCTAGGGGCCATCAGCTGCCTGTACTCTTTGCAGCTGGTTCTCTCTTACAGGGAGTTCTGAGCAGTGTACTTTCTTGGCTGCCACAGGGACCAAAGGAATTATCCATCTTGTCTCTTTATAATGGCTTGTTTTAAAGCCTGTCATCAAACTAAAGAGCTCAAATAACCCCCTTGTCTGCCTTGGAGCCATGATTGGCTTGTACTGGGAGGCAGAAGATTGCAATGGGGGAAATTAGAACATATACTTTAATTTTTCAAAAATGTTCCCATTGCAGATATTCTTTTATGTCTTAAGATGTTGAAACTTATCCTTTTCAAAGCTGTTTTCAAGACATGTGTTCTCCATAAAGCTCTCCCAGAATTAATCTCTAACTAGTAAGTGTATGTTTACATTACAGTATGAATAATCAAAATAAATGCTAATGGCATGACTAAAACCCACTCATTTTTATTTCATGTTCAAGCCTTCCCTACCTTCATAAAGAAAGCTCTAATGAAGTCAACCACCTGCAGGTCTAGACCTGCCTCAGTCTGTGAACAGATCCTCACAGAAGTAGGAATTTTGTTAGCACCCTCTGTCCCACTTTCTTAAAATCAGGTCAGTTCCCGCATATGGGATCTGTGGCCCAGATGCAGCCTATGCACCATGGGTGTTTTTTTTGTTCATATATATATATATTCATTTAACCCATGTGTAGAATCTACCGGAATTACACAATTCATATTTCATAGGTCCTACAAACATACGTATTTTGTTCTTAGCAGAACAGTGGGAATACACACACAAAAGAACTCATCTATTTTTTTCTTAAACGAATCAAAACAGTTGATTTTTAAGCAGATATAGAAACACATATATGCATATAATATATAAAGTCAACATTTTAATATGATTCAAAACTGTATACCCACTTTACTGAGAGGTTTTATCATAAATAAATGTTCAATTATGTCAGATGCTTTTTCTGCATCTATTGAGCTGATCATATGATTTTTAATCTTCATTTTGTTAGTGTGGTATATCACATTGACAGGTTTACAAAAGTTGGACCATCCTTGTATTTCTGGAACAAATTCCATTTGACCATGGTGTATGATCCTTTCAACATTATGATTGAATTTGGTTTTCTAATATTTTGCTGAGGATTTTTGCATCTATGTTTATCAGAAATGTTGGCCTGTGATTTTCTTTTCTTATGGTGTCCTTGTCTGATTTTGATATCAGAGTAATGCTGGCCTCGTAAAATGAGTTTGGAAGAGTGCCCTCCTCTTCTCGTTCTTGGAATAGTTTGAGAAGGATTGCTATTAATTCTTTGAATGTTTGGTAGAATTTACCAGTGAAGCCTCTGGTCTTGGACTTTGTTGGGATTTTTTTTTTTAATTGAAGTGTCATTGATTGACAGTATTGTGTACAGCAAAGTGATTCGAGATATATATATTCTTTTTGATTCTTTTCCATTAGAGGTTATTAAAATATATTGAATATAGTTCCGGTACATACAATAAATTCTTGTTGTTTATATGATATTTTATATATGGTAGTCTCTATCTGTTCATCTCATACTGTATCTGTTAATCTCATACTCCTAATTTATCCCTCCCCCCTTCCCCTTTGGTAACCACAAGTTTGTTTTCTATGTTAGTCTGTTTCTGTTTTGTAAATAAGTTCATTTGTACTAATTTTTAGATTCCACATATAAGTAATATCATGTAACATTTGTCTTTCTCTGTCTGACTTGCTTCACTTAGTATGATAATCTCTACATCCATCCATGTTGCTGCAAATGGCATTATTTCATTCTTTTTTATGGCTGAGTAATATTCCATTGTGTGTGTGTGTGTGTGTGTGTGTGTGTGTGTGAGTGTGTGTGTGTGTATGTGTATACCACATCTTTATCAATCCACTTTTTTGATTACTGATTCAGTCTTCTTACTAGTAATCTGTTCATATTTTCTATTTCATCATGATTCGGTCTTGGTAGGTTATATGTTTCTAGAAATTTATCCATTTTTTTCTAGGCTGTCCAACTTTTTGGTGTATAAACTCATAATGGTCTCTTATGATTCTTTGTATTTCTGTGGTATCAGTTGTAATATCATTTAGTTCATTTCTGATTTTATTTATTTGAATCCTCTCTTTTTTCTTGGTGAGTCTAGATGAAGTTTTATCAATTTTGTTTATCTTTTTCACAGAACCAGCTCTTAGCTTTATTGATCTTTTCTATTGTCTTTTTAGTTTCTGTTTCATTTATTTCTGCTCCAATCTTTGTTATTTCCTTTCTTCTACTCACTTTGTGCATTGTTCTCTTTTTAATTCCTTGAGGTGTAAAGTTAGGTTGTTTATTTGAAACTTTTATTGTTTCTTGAGGTAGGCATTTATTGCCATGAACGTTTGTCATGGAAGTGCTTTTGCTATATCCCACAGATTTTGGTATATTTCCATTTTTGTTTGTCTCAAGGTATTTTTTGATTTCTTCTTTGACCCACTGGTTGTTCAGTAACATGTTGTTTACTCTCCATACATTTGTGAATTTTCCAGTTTTCTTCATGTAATTAATTACTTGTTTCATACAATTGTGGTCAGAAAATATTCTTGCTATGATTTCAGTTCTCTTAAATTTATTGACTTGTTTTGTGGCCTAAAATATAATCTTATCCTGGGAAATGTTCCATGTGCACTTGAGAAGAATGTGTATTCTATTGCTTTTGGGTGGAGTGTTCTATATATATCTGTTACGTACATTTGTCTAACATGTCATTTAAGGCTGATGCTTCCTCACTGATTTTCTGTCTGGATGATCTATCCATTGATATAAGTGGGGTAGTAAAATCAACTACTATTGCCATCTATTTTTCCCTTTAGTTCTGTTAATATTTACTTTAAATATTTAGATGCTCCTATGTTGGGTGCATAAATATTTACAAATGTTATATCCTCTTGGTGAAATGACCATTTCATATCTATGTAACACTCATCTTTGTCTTTTATTACAGTCTTGTTTTAAAGTCTATTTTGTGTGATATAGTTATGGCTACTCCAGCTTTCTTTTGGTTTCTGTTTGAATCGAATATCCTTTTCCAGCCCTTCATTTTCAGTCTGTGTCTTCTTACATCTACAGTGAGTCTCATGTAGGCAGCATATACATGCTTCTTGTTTTTTTAAATCTCTTTAACCACTCTTTGTCTTTGATTATAGAATTTAGTCCATTTAGATTTAAAGTAATCATTAATAAGTATGTACTTATTGCCATTTTGTTAATTGTTTACTAGCTATTTTTGTAGTTCCTTTCTGTTTCTTTTTCTCTTGCTCTCTTCCGTTGTGGTTTGTTGACTTTATTTAGTGGTATACTTATACTTCTTTCTTGTCATCTTTTGTGTATTTACTGTAGATTTTTGGTTTGTGGTTATCACGAGGCTTACATATAATACCTTATATCTGTAACAGTCTGTTTTAAGTTAATAACAAGTTAAATTTGTTCCCATTCTATATCTTAACATCTTTACTCTCCCCCTGCCATGTTTTACATCTTTGATGTTTCATTTTACATGTGTGTCCCTTAACTACCTACTGTAATCTTAGTTATTTTTACCACTTTTGTCTTTTAATCTTTATACTAGTTTTATGCATGTTTAATCCCCTACCTTTACTATAGATTTACCTTTCCAGTGAGATTTATTCTTTTATATGTTTCTTAGTTACCAATTAATGTCCTTTCTTTTCATTAAAGAAGTCCTTTTAACATTTCTTGTAAGGCAGGTTTAGTGGTGATGAACTCCCTTAGTTTTTACTTTTCTGGAAAACTCCCTCTCCTTCAATTCTGAATGACAGCTTTGTCAGGCAGAGTATTATTGGATGGAATTTTTTGGGGGCACTTTGAATATGTCGTGCTACTCTCTTCTGGCCTCTGAAGTTTCTGCTGAAAAATCTGCTGATAGTCTTATGGGGGTTCCCTTGTACATAATAAGTTGTTTCTCTCTTTTTCTCTCTCTCCCTCCATCTCCCACCATTTCACCCTCCGATTCTCTTTTACTTTCAATCATACCACAGATCCTCTGAGTTAGGGTTAAGTGCTAGTTATCTGTATAACCAATGTGGAAAAATCATTCAGAACACTGTGGCATTGAAATCATTCAATCATACCACAGATTCTCTGAGTTAGAGTTAACTGCTAGTTATCTGTATAACCAATGTGGAAAAATCATTCAGAACACTGTGGCATTGAAATCATTCAATCATACCACAGATCCTTGGAGTTAGGGTTAACTGCTAGTTATCTGTATAACCAATGTGGAAAAATCATTCAGAACACTGTGGCATAAATTTCTATTTGAAAATACTGAGTATTAGAAAGCGCTGAAGGAATGTTCTGTCTCAGGAGAAAACAGTGGCAATTTGTAGCCTTTAGCAAAAGAAGTCAGCCTAAATCAGCTACTCTCAAGAATTGTCAGGGAAAAATGTTTCTCAAAAATGGTTGTCCTCTAAAAAGCAGAAGTGGTTCCTTTTGTGGATTAGTAGCCATTGAAATGGAAAGGAAGATCTAAGGGATAAGCCCAGCTTAGATCTTATCCCTTAGACGGATGAGGTGAGAGGACCAGCTCTGGAGTGCAAGGACATAAAAGAGACTCAGGAAATTCTCAGTCCTTCTGGTCTCTTATACCTTGAAGTTTATGTCTTTGCTTTCCAATTCCCTATACGTCCAGTCCAAATCCCTGGGCTTCTCATCCACCTCCTATATCCTAATTCCTGCTCACTTATCATGCCTCATGCTTCAGCCAGTTACTGGAACTGCCTAACCTGATGTAGGCATCTGACGTCCTCTTTGTCCCCGTGTTAGACCCTTTACACTTTGCCCCTAATAATCTATCAGGGCTCACCACTTAAGCACAAATCATAAACTGCTACTGAGCACACTGCCTTGTTTTTTAATTGGACAACAGCTACAGCGTTGAACTCTCCTATAACTATGTCCCAGTAATAATGATGATCCTGAGCTTTATGTAACCAGTTGGGTTGTCTGCCTGCCCTCATGGTGGCCGTCTTTGCTCTAGTAAGCAGGTCTCCATTTGGCTTCCTACTCTTCTCTACTGTTTCCATTTATGCCAAGGTCATGGATTATTTCACATCTATGTAATCTTCCCCAACTCTTAAAAGAAAAATAGATGGGGTTTTGAGAGAGAAATGAGATACGGGAAAAAGATAGCAAAAGTGCAAAGGGCAAAGTGAATTCAAGAGACTGCAAATAATTCATTGTAACCATTGCAGCCAGAATGGTTTCTGGAGCATTTATTTAGCAAAGCAGGTATGGATGCAGTAGAAGTTAAACCGTTGCTTTTCACTGGGGAAGGAGCCAGTGCTAGACATTGCTGATCAATTGCAATTACCATTCTTCTTCCTCATTATAATAGAATCCTTTCCCTTACACCTGGACACAGAGCCACCAACCTAAACTCCCTTGCAGCTAGGCAGAGACATGTGACTACACGCAAATCAAATGAATTATATCTGCAATTAGTGGGGAAAGTCCCTTACAAAGGAAGTTTTTGTCTTCTCTCTTGTTTTTGTGCTGGCAGAAAATAGTGAACATTGGATCTGATGCCTTGGAATTCATGTCTAGAAGAGCAAGACCACCCCATCAGTCCTAGATCTTCGAGCTTTTATGTAAGAAAGCAATAAACTTTTATCTTACTTAGGTCTCTACTTTGAGGTTTTTTTAATTTATTTTTTTTTGCGGTACGCGGGCCTCTCACTATTGTGGCCAATCCCGTTGCGGAGCACAGGCTCCGGACGCGCAGGCTCAGCGGCCATGGCTCACGGGCCCAGCCGCTCCGCGACATGTGGGATCTTCCCGGACCGGGGCACGAACCCGTGTCCCCTGCATCGGCAGGCGGACTCTCAACAACTGCGCCACCAGGGAAGCCCAGAGTCTTCCAATATTTTAACTCTTTGTCCAGGCAAATAGTTTCTTCAGGAGTTGTCACGTAGAAAATGGCAGAACAGTAGATACAAAGAAATTCAATTTTCCTAGGAGATTTGGTAGATGAGGCCTTCTTCCCAGCAAAGGAGATTGTGTGAAGAGTGCTGTCAGAAGCTCTTTATCAGTGGTTCACACTTACAATGAGCAAGGCCCTATACAAGCATTATCTCCTCTAATGTTTCCAGCAATCTTAAGAGGAAGGACTCTTTAGTACCCATTTTACAGATGAGGACTCTTGTTTAGCAAGGTTCAGGGATTTGCCCAAGGTCATAGGAAGTGGTAAAGCTGGTATTCAAATCCAGTGCAGCTGACTTCACAGCACTGGTTTAACCTACCCACTATGCTCCCTCAACATTTTATGGCTCATATGAGGAGCTGTGAACAGCTAATCTTTACCTCTCCGTGTTGCATGGAATCAGCCTTAAAGCCATTGGGTAATAATCCACCATCTGTGAGCAGTTGACTTGATACGGCACAGCAGTAAAGCAATTTTCGTCAGAGTGCTACTATTCCTGACCCTGGAAAGGCAATGACGAGAAGAAAATACATGCACAGTATAATCAAAGTTTGATAGATAGTTTCTGAGATTAAAGCTATGTGCAGTTTCTAAAAATATCTGAGCCTAACCTATCATTTCATTAGTTGTAAACCCGGGTGATGTTTCTTAATGAAAATCTTGCCAAATCCAGTTTTAGGATCATTTTCCTCTCCTTTGAAAATTTTCTCTTTTAAAGTTTTCCGATAGAAATCTTCATACACCTCTTCTAAATATATTATACCACTTCTTTCCCGTTTAGAGATCACTTAAATTTGAAATAGAAGGAAAACCTGGAATGACCTGAGCACAAGAACAAGAGCTGCCCTCATTTCAATGTGATTTAATCAGTGGGTCTGGCTGTGAATTTTTCGAGTGAGTAGGCTCTGTAATGAGCCGCTTATTTTTCTAGTTATCATAATAGAAAGGGCATGAACCAGAAACTGGTTCCAGAAGAGTGCCTCGTGACTGTCGGATAGGAGGAGTTGCTTTGCAGAACTCGCTTGTGACTCAGCTCTGTGAAATTCACCAGCATCCTTCTCCTAGATAAAGACTTAAGTGACAGCATGAGAAATCTGTTCAAGTCTCTCAGTGGAGAAGGAAGATTCTGAGAGCTGAACTTTCTCCTTCTACTGAAAGGATGCTGACTGCTGATCTAGATAAGAATGGGTGGAAGTGCTCTGGTTTTTTTATGAAACTGACATGAACACAATTTATGGTCCTGTAGATTTCTATGAGATAAAAAGCTTCTTTGGCTTCACGTGTGGCTCCCAGCGCATGTGATTTCTCTCTTCTCTGAGCTGTAGGAATTTGGTTGTGCTTTCTCGATGAGACTAAGCGTACTTCGCCATAACATGCCTCAAAATATAGTTACTCTATGTCAATAATTTTTACGTTCTTTATTAAATTCAGTTTCTCAGAGGGTTCTGGGTCCTACTTACATTTGTATTTCCCTGAGATTAGTGTTTTGCACATAGATGTAAGTATACTTATTGAATAATGAGGGGGAATGATTCCTCTCTTTCTTTTAGATATTTTGAAGAATTTTCCCTTTAGTTGTCCGGTGTTATTCTTTTGCTCCCTGGTCACAGACTGCTTACTGAAATTCTTTGTATTTGATCATTTGTGACCTATAAAAGCAACAATATCTATGGTTCAACTTAAATTTTCCACAAATCAGAAGACTCAAACTATTAAATGAAAGTTACATTAATATACAGTTCATATTAGGTTAAGTTTATTACATTTAAAACCCCATATTTGAATTTCTGTGATTAGAGCCTCAGAACATAGGTCCCTGGATGTACTTTTCAATATTTTAGAGTCTAAATGCATGAACTCACGAAAGAAATCTTTTTTATGTCTTCTTGGTCTGTGTTCCACAGTGTAAGACTGTACTAGTTGCCACGCAGACTTATTTATATGTTACTCTGAGAAATTTATAAAAACAGATGTAGCTTGAATGCAAGTGATGATGGTAAGAATTATTTTACTTTTGGTTAGTATTGCATAAATATTAAAATTCATAACTCTATTGCATTATAAAATATAAAATATTTACCCATGCACTTAACAAGCATTGCCTAAGCGCCCAGCATGGTCTGGGGGAAGGGGGAGCAGAGAACACTGAGTGTGGGGCTGCAGACATAAATGAGATGCTCTATATCCTCTCAAGGAATTTATAAAAAGATGAACAACATCTTTTCATAGTTCTGTCCCTTACATTCTTACGTTATGGAATCAATCATCCTTTAATGATTTAAGCTCTAATTTGTTGGATAAAAGAACGGCCTTTCATGTGTTATTACAACTTACCTTGTAAGTAATTGTGACATAAACTCTGTACGTTATTCTAAGACTTAGGTTGCATCATTAGGTCCAAATCTTTCACTTTAAAGCCTGGGTCTAAGTGAGGGAAATTCTTTAGGAACCCAATGCTGCTTTTACTCGAAGGTGCCTTTAAGAAAGCAAAACTCTAAGGCAATAGTTCACAGAGAAATACTAATTAGTGCTAATTCACTCTTACTGCCTCCTCTTCAAAGCTATTTAAAAGAGCTATTAAATAAACCTGTGAACAACCCCAGCTATAAGTAGCGGGGGGTTGGAGGGCTTTATGCAGTAGGTCTGATGTATTGGCATGGCTGGCAAGTGAGCCTGTTACCAGGCAGGAGGGAGTTTGTTATAGTTCCATGGTGGTGTGGTAGGCTGCTTCTAAATGGCTCCCAATGACCCCTGCCTCGTGGAATTGACACCCTCGTGCAACCGCTCCTTTGGTGACTTGCTTCTAAAGAAGAGAATACAGCAAAAGTGATGCCACTCCCGAGATTAGGTTATGAAAAATGGCGATCCTCCCTCTTGATCTCTCGCCTGCATACTCTGCTGAGGCCAGCAGCCATAGTGAGCTGCCCTTTGGAGATGAGCAAGTAGTAAGGGACTGAGGGCAGCCTGGAGACTGCAGTCAGTGAATTATTCCACGGGGAGCTGAATCCTGCCAACAACTGTGTGTGAGAGGTTGGGCGTGGATCCTGTCCCAGTTCAACCTTGAGATGACTACAGCCTTGGACGACACCATCACTGCAGCCTGTGACAGACCCTGAGTCAGAGGAAGCACCTAAGTTGTGCTGGATCCTTCACCCAAACTGTGAGTTCACAAATACGGGTTAAACTACTGCATTTCAGGGTGATTTATTACACAGCAAGAGATAACTGATACAAATTCCTATTTCCTTGGAATTTGTAAAAGTAAAGGTTTTAGCTATGAAGTAAGATGGTGGAGAGAAATAGGAAAGAAAGAAAATTAGGATGGCTGAGTCACATGAGGGCAGATTAGACTCGTGACCATAGGCATCTTTTTTTTCTCAACCAAGATTTTGAGAGTGAAGTGAAATAAATGAGTACAACAAAAGGAAGTAAGGGTTTTGTAACAGTTGAATCAGAACAACTCCAGAGATGAGGTTAATCGTGGTGGGAAATCTTTTTTATTGTGGCATCAACACAGTATTTATGAACACAATCACTTCCAATGGCAATTATAATTAACTTTTAAGACATGCAAAGACTAATCAAATTATAAACATAACATACATATGCATACACATCTTGATGACCCACTAGGTAGGGGAACTTCGGAAAGTTATTTTACTACCCTAAGCTCTGTTTCTGTACGTTTAATGGGTAGACTGTACTACGAACCCCCTAGGATTGCAGAAATGAGAACACGTACGCAAATCACCCAGCACAGTACCTGGTACAAGGGAGTTGGCTCCTCCCTGTATGGTCTAATTTTGCTCTTTCATCATATAGATAGAGTGTAAGAGTCCCCTTCAGTGATTGTGACCACTCAGTATTAACTTGAATAATGCTGGCCCAAGTGCTCACAGGTGTTTTGAGAGAGGTCATGAGGGAGGCTGGTCTGTCTGAGCCCTGAGGCTTTTACCCTAATGCATTCTGTAGAGAGAGATTTTCTAATCAAATTAGATTTCTAATTTGCCTTCCAAGTTTGGAATTTGGAGTTCACATTGCAGAAGTGAAATCCATTTTAACACCCTCTTTTCAACACATACGTACATCTAAGTCTGACGTGCTATATCTTAGTTGAATTCTGCTGAATTTTCTGTTGGAGGCTGCCTGAAACAGGATTATTTTTTTCCAAATAATCATGGAGGCCCTTTCTTCCTCCCTCCCTTTCTTCCTTCCTTCCCTCCTCTCTCTCTCTGTCTTTTAGGATTAGTGTCTGAAATACCAGTTAATAAATATTTTACTTTTTTTCCTACATTACTTTTTTTTTCTCTCATCTGGCATCATATTTTGACCTAGATTATCAATCTTTCAAAATGGTCATGTGGCGTTTTGAAGCAGCCAATGCCAGGAATCTAAGTAAGGGAGGACAAAGCTATTAGCAAATGAAACACACCTTCTTCCTGAAAAATGGCAGTCCTAGGATTACTAATTATTCTCCACCTATCATATATAACAGTTGGAAAGCAACAAAAACCAGCTGTGTGTAATTTAAGTTGAAAGTGAGTTGATTAGAAGGCTATGGAGGCACTCAGGAGGGAAGGGAGAGCTAGAAAACAAGCTTGAAAGGGAAAGAACTTTTCACCTAGAGAAAGTCTCCAAAGCAAGAACCACTGGATAGTCTAGTTCAGGCACCACTCCTGAAACAGGTAAATAAGTGAACAAAGTTTTTTTGTTCTTGATTTTTTCTCCATTTGTGACATTTTACTTAAATTTCAAAGTCTCAGAATCTGATTGGGGGAGCATAGGTCAGCTGGGCATGCCTATTTGTATGTGTGAAGCAAAATAAATGATGAAAGAAAGACACTCCTGGTACCCTTAAGCTTCTGAAGGAGAGGGCAGAGCGTCCTAACCCTAACTCACTTTCACAGCTGCACATGCTGTGAAAAACATAATTTCCCAGGAAAATCTCGGGGTGCTAGTGGGAAGTAGAAATGGATGCTGGATGACTTAAAATGACAAATATTGGGGCTTCCCTGGTGGCACAGTGGTTGAGAGTCCTCCTGCCGATGCAGGGGACACGGGTTCATGCCCCGGCCCGGGAAGATCCCACATGCCGCGGAGCGGCTGGGCCCGTGAGCCATGGCCGCTGAGCCTGCGCGTCCGGAGCCTGTGCGCCGCAACGGTGAGAGGCCCCCGTACCGCAAAAAAAAAAAAAAAAAAAAAGACAAATATTGACCACACATGTTTTTTAAACAGCCAGTTGACAGAAAGCAACCCACTTGAACTTCATGTAAGATCCAGGCTGTGAAACTCTACGCCTCATCCTCGGGTCTGGGGAGAAGCATTATTTCGTGGTGGCTTAGACCACAGACTCTATAGCCAGACTGAACGGATTCAAACCCCAGCTCTGTAGCTTCGTAACTATCAAACTTTGGCATATTGCCTAAGCTTTCTGTACCTTAGTTTCCTTATCTGCAAAAGGACATAGTAACAGTACCTACCTGAAACTGATGCCATAATGATTACTTGTGTTATTCTATACGCAACAGTAACTTTCAATTAGTGTTACTATTAAAATGGAAGAGTGTAGGATTAAAACATCTAGAGTCATGAGCTCCAGGATGAAGCAATTAGGCTGATTGGTAGTCAACTAGGTTATTATTCATCGGGCTAAACTCACAAGTAATCAAACTGCAGGAGAGCGAGGCAGGAACAAAACTTAGGTGCCATAGATACCTGGGACCAGGACCAGATGTGAGAATGACAGCAGGCACGTGAGAAACAGGACATAGTGTGAAGGACAAGGCAAAACACTAGGCCGTAAGGCGTTGCAAATAGGAACCAAGAGGTTTACAGGAGCACTGAGGAAGGCAAAGCAGAAAAAACAGATGCGTGGAATATCAGGGAATATTTTTCTGAATAGTTCTCCTGTCTCTGTCAAGAGCGTCTCATATTTCTATCACTAATGCTAATAAAGCCTAGGTTTTAGGAAAGAGATAGTGGGCTGAGCCACCTGCAAAAAGGGGGACATGATTAAACCTAGAAATAGGGATTGTGGGGATGAGTGACACATTAGCATTGAGGTATCTACGCCTATCAATTAAAAATAATGATGATACCACTACCACTAATGATAATAGCAATAATGATAACATTTATTTAGCTTTTGCTAGGTGCCTGGCACTGTGCTAAGTGCTTTATATCCACTATGTCACTTAATTCTCATGACCAATCTTTGAGGTAATTACTAGAAAATAAAATCCCAAAGGACACACAGTTTGGCTCCTTCACTATTCTGTCCACAGCTCAGAATAGGAGCTGGTACATAAGAGGTATTTCCAAAGTGTTGGATGGGCCCCGATTAAAGAACAAAATGAGGTGTTGATGGTCCAGAGTAACTTGCTCAAGTCAAATAATGGTATATTACAGAGTTAAGGTTCAAAGTCAGGGAGCTTGACTCCAGAGCCCACAATTAAACTCTATAGTTTCTACCCAACACCCACCAGTCTCCAAAGCATCACCCAAGCTAGTTTTTTACTTGTTATTCCCTCATTGCTGTAATTCCTCATGTGATCAGAGTGAAATAGATTGTTATAAAGAGGGGAAAAGAGTCAATGATGGGGCTTCTCTGGTGGCGCAGTGGTTGAGAGTCTGCCTGCCAATGCAGGGGACACGGGTTCATGCCCTGGGCAGGGAGGATCCCACATTCCGTGGAGCAGCTGGGCCCGTGAGCCATGGCCGCTGAGCCTGCGCGTCCAGAGCCTGCGCGTCCAGAGCCTGTGCTCCGCAACGGGAGAGACCACAGTAGTGAGAGGCCCGTGTACCACACACACACAAAAAAGAGTCAATGATGAAACTTTATTTTGAGACTGTATTAGTATTAGGCAAACATAAGCACTTTGAACCAATTATGTACCAGACATTGTACTAATTGGATGATAAAAATATCAAGATAGGTCTCTAAACTCAAAGTATCCACATTCTGTTGGGAAAGACAGGGATATAAACAAGCTTAAAATAATCTAAGTACAGAAATCAAGGTGTTGGATTTTTTTTTAAGTCCAGCTGGTTCCAACAGCAATGCACTCACTGTGTGTGGGACACACCAGACGTGCAGGAGTAATAGGAGTGAGACAAGAAAAGTAGCTGATCTGACAGAAGATGTAAGAAGGGCTTTAAATGTGATGCCAAGGAGACTACACTTTATTTTGTCAAATGTGAGGAGACAGCAGGATTACTATGTTAAGTAATAACTCTGGTGGTTGGATCACAGTAGAGAAAGATGGGCAATAAAAGACCCAAGCAGTAGAGGAGGGCAGAGGTGAACAGGGCCTGCAATGAGGCTGTAGCAGTGGATCCATGCACAGTCAACAGGATTTAGTGTCTGATTGAATTTCAGCATGAGGACAGCTAGAACGAAACACGACACTGAAGTTTCTCACTGAGGTAAGTGGGTAGATGGTAACACTATTAATCCTAGGAACAAAAATAAATAGAAAAAGCAGTTTAGTCCAGCGTAGGGAGAAAAAAAGTGAACTTAGATCCATACATGTAAAGGACTAAAAAATGTGAAGAATGAACTTAGGTATACATAATGGTGCAAAATCACATATTGTTGTTACATGGTATTATAAGTGGGAAGTAATCCTATTAATGCAGCAGGGTTCTTTTTTTAAAGTTATTTTTTAAGAAGTTAGTTCCAGGGCTGTAAGTGAATGTAATATAGTTTACTGGGTGGTACTTTAACATAAAACCTCTCTTCCTCTGGCTGCTTTTTCTTTATCTTCCGGAAATAATTGTAGCTCTGTTTATAATCTACCAGACACGGTCTGAGTTTACAGTACTTAATGTTGAAGTTAGTGGCCAGGGCTCATGTGGATAAGTCTTTGAGAAGATAATTTTCTCATATGAAACATCATTTTCAACTTATAAATGTAACTTTTTACTTGAAAGAGAATAGCCCTAAGACAGAGGAAAACTTACTTTAGCGCAACATCAATCAGGAAAAAAAGCAAGAAATCTAGATATTGTGAAGACATGACTGTCAGGCTGTGGTGTCTGCAATTTGTTAGAATGAAGAGAATTAGTTAGAATGTTGAAAACTGTCCATAGTCAATGGACTCTTCAGGCTTTATTGGTTGACTAGACTTACTAGGATATTTAAACTTCTAAGTTGTCTCTTCCGTAATTGCTCAGCCAACAAGATATTCTATTTTTTCCTTCCAACGTTTTTAAGGTTTAATTGATAGGCCAAAAAATTGCATATAATTAATGTATACAATTGAGTGAATTTGGACATAAGTATAAATTCATTAATTACCTGGATTGTGGTGATAGTAATACATCCATCACCTCCAAGAGTTTCCTTGCATCCCTTTGGTTTTTATTTTTGTTTTTTTGTAGTATAAGGACACTTCATGAGATCTACTCTCTTAACAAAATTTTAAATACACAGTACCTTATTGTTAACTACAGGCACTGTGTCCTACAGCAGGTCTTTGGAACTTGTGTAACTATAACTTTCTATCATTGAACAACAACTCCCCTTACCTCCTTCCCCCCATCATCTGGTGACCATCATTCCACTGTCAATTCTATACTTTTGCCTATTTTATATTCTCTAAAGTTTAAGTATCTATAAACACAGTTAGATACTTTAAATTTGAGGAAAGTAAGGTACTTGATGGTATTTCCTTTCAAAAGACATAAGATAATTGCCTTTTTTGTGTCTGTATCTGAAAAATGGGTAAATAGAGATTTTCATGTTTGAATTTATATTTTTGTTTGAGATATACACAGTTTAGGCCTTGATATATGTATCACAGAATCCAAAGCTTTTCATTTCTTCTGCTTTTTCATGGCCATTGAACAGACCTAACAGATACATTCATATTCCTGAAGGGTATAATTAAGAGAAGTATCTGGCAAAAGTTACATCCGTTAAATTGTTTGACTCTTTTATGGTAGCGCTATTTCCAGTTTGTGTAGTCTGAGATTATCATTTTGAGGAGGAATAATAACACAAATATGGAGTATTAAATAAACTACCATATTTTTCTCTTTCATCTAAGTGGCAACTTAGTTTTTTTTTTTTTTTTTTTTTTTTTTTTTGTGGTACGTGGGCCTCTCACTGTTGTGGCCTCTCCCGTTGCGGAGCACAGGCTCCGGACGCGCAGGCTCAGCGGCCATGGCTCACGGGCACAGCCGCTCCGCGGCATGTGGGATCTTCCCGGACCGGGGCACGAACCCGCGTCCCCTGCATCGGCAGGCAGACTTTCAACCACTGCGCCACCAGGGAAGCCCGCAACTTAGTATTTAATGAAGAGAAAATCAGCATAAAGATTTTAAATACAGTAAATTTAAATATCTGATCTAAGGGACAAGAAAAAGCAGATTATAACCTATCGGTAGATATTAAAACCTGAAAGCTTAACTGTCTATGACAAAGGCTATCACTTGTCCTTCATTCACGTGCTTCTTTTCTGTGTTTTTCTGGTATTCCCACCAGAATTGGATGCACATATGATCATTCTATGTATATATCTTGTTGGTCATAATTTTAGTGTAAGTGACACCTTCTTGAAAATCATTAGTTGGGCTTTGATTTAGTTAAATTTCTTTTATAGATGATACATTGGGACCAATTAAGCAAGTTGATGGAGGATAAGGATGAATAGAGTGCCATTAATAAGTTAGATTTTCTTTGCCTCTTTGAATCATGCTTGATTAGTAAGTCCCTGGATTTATAATTTTGTACGCAGAAAGCAAATTGAATTTCTTGATATGAAAATACAGTTTGCTATTTGATATATCAAAATCTCTGTTCTTCCAAAATCTGTTTCCTTTTCAAATCTGTTTGGTTGCTTCCCACTTTCTTAAAGTATTTTATGAAGGTTTTAGTGCAATCTTCATCATTATTATCATTTACAAACATTAAAGACCCTCAATTAGAGAAGCTGATTAGAAAAATGAATGTTCAGAGGCAGAGGCCTGTCTCTGAAAGGATGATTCACAAAACAACTGCTTTGTAATGGCAAAATTCTAAAAAATAAGTTGATCATTTGTCTGATATCTGATTGACATTCACCACAGCGGATCTTAAATTTAGATTAAGTTCCTTAATTGTCACTAGATTATATCAACTAATATTAACAGACCATTTAAATTGTATGGACTGGTACTTAAATGGCAATACAGAATAGCTATGATTCAGGTACTTGTTAAAGAATTTGGTCTGAAAAATATAAAAGTTGGGACTTCCCTGGTGGCACAGTGGTTAAGAATCTGCCTGCCAATGCAGGGGACACAGGTTCGTGCCCTGGTCCGGGAAGATCCCGCATGCCGTGGAGCAACTAAGCCCGTGTGCCGCAACTACTGAGCCTGCGCTCTAGAGCCCGCTTACCACAACTAGAGAAAGCCTGTGTGCAGCAATGAAGACCCAACACAGCCATAAATAAATAAATAAATACATTAAAAAATATATATATTTAAAAGTTGATGAGAAAAAAAACTTCATGAATAACTGCCTGAAGAATCTGCAATCTCTGTTTGTCTAGATGGCCTGATGTCTGCTCCTGGGTTAATCTAAAGCAGCAAGAGTTACACGTTTGAGGTTTATCCATTGACCGTCATGTAGAACTGTAGTTACTGAATTATATTTGGCATCATGACTTTGACTTACGCGCAGGTCCTGTATGAGGATTTGTATTAGGAAGCACCTTTATAAAACTTGTTTCCGATTTTATTCTAAGGATATTATTGAGGACATATTTTGTTCAGCAGGATCCTCCTTGTGAGGACTGACAGAAGAAGTTAGTTTTTATTTGTAGTATCAGGAATTGCTGAGCTTTTCCTGAATAGTTTATTTATCTTAATGTTTCCATGAATTATGTAACTCAGCAATTCCAAACTAAGATAACAATCAACAAAGGAAATATTCAAACTGCAGAGTCTCAAGCCTTTTCCCAGATACGCTGAATCAGAATACGGAGGCTACAGGTCCTAAGAATTTGTAGTTTTTGTGAAGGTCTCCAGGTGACGCTCTTTGATCAGACATTGAAAATCATTAAAGTAAATAATCGTTTCCCATTTCTCACTACCAGTTAGAAAACTTGAGGCAAAATTGTAGTCAATGCTTTATGAGCCCATGTGATTTCATATTAAGGATGTATTTTTTTAATTTACCCATTTAAAAATGTATCCTACTTTGATTTCTCTTTGCCTTAATTTTAGCATTATTTTCTACTTCATACTTCAAACATATCTGTTGTTTGACAAATTGCTTCTTACCACTTTTTAATCCTTTTTTTAATCAGGTAAAATTATATCCTACAATATACACAGATTTTAAGTGTCCTCCTGTTTAAGAAACATTTATGAATTACACATGGTGTAACAACTGTTCAAATTAAGATAAAACTACTCCAGAAAGTTGCCAAATGTCCCCTTCTAGTCACTCCTCCCCAATCTACCCTCTAATTATATCAGTGAATGATCTAAGTCATTATAGTTAATTTAACATATTCTAAAGTTGAAATAAGTGGAATTATATGGTATGTGCTCTCTTTTAACTGGTTTCTTTCATTGAAAAAATTGTTTTTAAAATCCATGTATGTTGTTATACAGTTGAACAACTGTGTAGCAACTTAGGGTAGGGATGCCAATCTGGATACAGTGGAAGACCCAAGTATAACTTTACCGCCAGCCCTCCTATCCCCAGTTCTGCATTCTGGGTTTCAACCAACCTGGGATGGTGATAAATATAGTTGACCCTTGAACAACATGGGTTTGAAATGTGTGGTTCATTAGTATGTGGATTATTTTCAATAAAAACAGTACTACAGGATTCGCAGTTGGTTGAATCTGTGATTGAGGAAGTGCAGATACAGAGGTCCCACTCTGGAACTTGAGCATCCTGGGATTTTGGAACTGATGGCAGGTTCTGGAACCAATCCCCTGCAGATACTGAGGGACAACTGTAGTTCAATCTTTTTTATAGCCAAATAGTAATCCATTTTCAAGAATATATAAAAATTTATTTATTTATTTATTGAGTTCTTTCCAGTTTGGCCTCTTATGAGGGAACATTCTTATACAGGACTTTTCGTGATCCAGTGTTTTGATTTCTCATGGTGTATATCCTAAGAGTGGAATTGTTGGGTCAAGAGTAGATCTATGTTTAACATTTTAGAAACTACTTTTCCAAAGTGGTAGTATCATTTTAAACTCTCACCAGCAAAGTATGACAATTCCACCTGCTTAATGGCCTTGCCAACAATTAAAATTTGTTAGCCTTTTACAAATTAGGAGATATACTAATATCTCATTGTGGTTTGAATTTGCATTTCCCTCATGTTTATGGATGCTGAGAACGTTCTCATTTGTATATAACTGCTCAGTAAAGTGTCTTTTCAAAATTTTGTCCATCTTTATTAGCTTGTTTTTATTTTATTGAGTAAAGGAATGTTGTTTTTTTTTTCCTTTAATACATGCTGGATGCAAGTCTTTTCTCAGATAAGTGTCTTGTAAATTATTTCTTCCAGTCTGTGACTTGACTTTTGATTTTTTAATCATGTCATTTGAAAAGCAGAAGTTATTAATTTTGATGAAGCCCAATGTATGATTTTATTTTATTCTTAGTGTTTTTGTGCCCAGTCAAAACTTTTTCGCATGCTCTGTGTCTGAAAATATATTCCCCCATATTTTGTTCCAGAAGCTGTATGGTTATAAGTTTTACACTAAGGTCTATAATCCATCTCAGGTTAATTTTTCATAGGTGTGATATAGGAGTTAATTTTCATTTTGATCTCTACAATTATCCAGTCATTGTAACACTATTGCTGAAAAGATAATCTCTATCTCATTAAGTTACCTTGGTGCTTTTGCTGAACACAAGTAAATATATATATATTTGGATCTAATCATGGTCTACTTTCTGTTCCCTCGATTTATTTCTCTTTTTTTATGACAATTACACGTCAACTCAATACCTTTTATCTGTGTAGTGAGGATTAAAATCAAAGGGAATAAGTAAAATCAGCCAGTGTAAGTATAGTAATCTTTTCAAGATTATTTTTCCTGTGTCCTTGGCATTTACACATAAATTTTAGAATTAGCCAGTCAAAATTTCTCCACATGAATTGATATTTTGTTGAATATATAGGCCAAATTGTGGAGAACTAACACCTTAGTAATATTGACTCTTTAAGTCCATGAAAATGGCATTTTTCTCCATTTATTTGGGTCAAATGTTCTTCTTCATCTGTTGAGTTGGTCATATGGAATTTCTTCTTTAATTTGTAAATGTGGTCAATAAATAATTCTTTTTTAAATGTTGAACCAGACTTGCATTGCTTTCTTTTTTGTTGTGGAGCGTAGGCTCCCGACACACAGGCTCAGCAGCCATGGCTCATGGGTCCAGCCGCTTCGTGGCATGTGAGATCTAACTGGGCCGGGCACGAACCCGTGTCCCTTGCATCGGCAGGCGGACTCTCAACCACTGCACCACCAGGGAAGCCCTACTTTCTTTTTTATTGAGGTATAATTGATGTATAACATTATATTAGTTTCAGGTGTACAACATGATTTGATATTCCTATATATTGCAAAATGATACACTTGCATTCTTGAGGTAAACCCTGCTTCCTGGTGATGTATAATCATTTGATAGATTCTGGACTGACTGTTAACATTTTGTTGCAGATTTTTCAGTGTGTTCATGAGTGATATTTGCTTGTAATTTTCCTTTCTTTTTGATGTTTTTGCTATGCGTTTTATGCTCTATTTCACTTTACTCTCCAGCTATCTCTTAAGTATTCAGAGGAGATAAAATGCTGATCATCTCCTGTTCTGTTTTGTCAGGGTGTATAAGTTCCTAGGCTAAAGTAAAAAAAATTACCACAAACTTGAATTTCGTGGCTTAAAATAACAGATATGTATTCTGTCATAGTTCTCCAGGCCAGAAGTCTAAATCAAGGTATCAGTGAGGCTGCACTCCCTCCAAAGGTTCTAGGGGAGAATCCTTCCTTTCCTCTTCTAGCTTCTGGTGGATCCAGATGTGCCTTGATACTGGCTACGTAACTCCAATTTCTGCCTCTGGCTTCTGTGTCTGTGTACTCTCTTCTATCTCTTATAAGGAATTAAATTTAGGGCCCGCCCACATAATCAGGGGTTATCTCATTTCAAGATCCTCAATGTAATTACATCTGGGGAAAAAAAAAAACGAAAAACTTTTTCCAAAATAAGGCCGCAGTCACAGGTTATGGGGGTTAGGGTATGAACATATCTTTTTTGGGGGGACAACTATGGGAGCTCCCGATACAGGGCTTGAATCATGTTTGTTTTCAAAAAGAACATTCTTTACGTATGTTAAGTTTTAAACCTGAAGACTAGAGAATGTATATAATTTTTACTGGAAGAAATGTAGTTAATACAAAAGATCTCAGTCAGGCAGGGGTAAAATCACTTAATGCAGTAGCTCAGGTCGTCTGAGAAAAGGAAGTCAAGAGAGAATTAGGTGCAAGAGATATATTGGGAAAAGAGGAAATGGGAAAAGAAACGGAATAGCTGAGCCCAGTGAAGAAGATAGGTAAGGAAGGAGGGTTGTGTAGGCTGAGTCTCAGGTTGCAAATAGTTCCAAGAAAGTTTCGTCCAGGTTGAAGGGAAATCTTTGAGCCAAAATTACATCAAAAACATTCTGCGTTCTTAGAGGACTGGGTCTTTCTTAGCCATTGGTTGAGAGCAGCCCACTGGAAATGAGATGATGGGGAAAACAGGATGGTAAAACAACTCAGACGAGAGCTAGGGCTACCAGTCAAATATCTTCTCGGCAGCAGGAGACCTGACTGGACCATTCTCACGGCTGCCACACTTAATATGTGTGAAGGTAAACTTTACTTGTCTTTGGGCTCCCAATGAAGTAAATTATCATGAAATAATGATTGTTCATCCACTCCCAAACCCTCTCCCCATGCTGTGATGGTCTTGAGGGATTTTTATTTCATACATAGAATACATTTTTTCCAGTGAAAAGGGGTGACTCCTCCCAAGATTAATTAACTTAGACCATTAATTTATAATCTAATTTAACCTAATTATAAATTATGCTCTGTAAACTATTTAAAACAGTCTTTTTTTTTTTTTTTTTGGCGGTACGCGGGCCTCTCACTGTTGTGGCCTCTCCCGTTGCGGAGCACAGGCTCCGGACGTGCAGGCTCAGCGACCATGGCTCACGGGCCCAGCCGCTCCGCGGCATGTGGGATCTTCCCAGACCAGGGCACAAACCCGTGTCCCCTGCGCCGGCAGGCGGACTCTCAACCACTGCGCCACCAGGGAAGCCCAGTCTTTCTTTTTAAATATGGAATCTGGCCTATCATTAAACAGATTTTTAATCCCTCCGTTAAAAATTTTTGATACTTTCCATACAGATTTGAGCATTTGAAAATGGAGGGTTAGAATATTATAACATGACATTCTTTTGTCCTCTTTACAGCCTTTTGCAAACCAGAATCAAGGGGTCTAATTTGTTAGGAAACCTTGTGAATTCATAGGACTTTCTGTAGCTGTGAATGTTGCTGATACTGTTTCCACCCACACACTTGAACTACACCATCACACTCTGCCTGCTGCCTTAACGCTGGTCGGGAGGGTCATGTCTTCCAGAAGTCTGGTAAGGACAGTGAAATGAGTCAGGATGACCTCTAACTTCATGTGACATAAATATTGACTTTATTTTTAACCACAGTGGCCATTTTGTGGCAGAGGAACCAAATGCATAGGTCTCACCCCTAGTATAGAGAGTCCGGTTCAAATATTCCTCTTTCCACCGTGCTATGAGGTTTTACAATGGGAAAATGTAACAGGATGGATTGCTGTTACATCTCTCCAAGAAAGAACGTGTGTGGTAGGGAAGGTGGGTCGAGCTTCAAATGCTGGTCACTAAAATATTGCTTTTTGTTCTCTGCCTGGTTACCGTGAAATGCATCTCTTATGGCCCCTCGTTCTATATCTAATCAGTGGAGGATTGGGTGAAGATTTGTAAGAATGAAGCCTGTAAGCATCTGGAGTTTTCTGAAACTAACATCGTATTTAAGGTTTCTGGGTTCGGACACCTGCTCCTCCAAGTAAGAGTTAGAGCTAGAGCTCTAACTCTAGAGACACCTGCTCCTCCAAGTAAGAGTTAGCTTTCACTTTCTAACTTTCTAATCCAGCACTAGCAATCTGGATAACACATTATTAATAACCATCTATTAATGGATTAAAATACAGATACATATATTTAGTTACACAAGCTAGCAGAATTTGAGTAATAACTATAAGTGTATTTTTAGAGAGCATTTGGTATGGACCAGGCACTTTGGAAAGTATTTTGTAAAATAAATAGTGTTCTTTCTCCTGGATACCAGTCTATCCTAGGGATAGACCAGCAATCATAGTTGCAATGTGCAGAGTATGTATACAGATATACATGGACATAGTATACACAGATATACATGGACATAGTATACACAGATATACATGGACATAGTATACACAGATATACATGGACATAGTATACACAGATATTGCACAAATTATATGCCATTTATGTGGATTTTTTCTGAAAAAACTATGGTGGTGACATCTAAATAATAACTTGATCAGTGTGAGTATACCAGGAAATCTGAGGAAAAGTTATGCAAAAGTAAAAGAATAAAAAAAATCAAAGTTTATATTTTATTCAAATTTCTTTAATAATTTGGTGTAGTTGGAATAGAACATATACGTAAAAACTGGACTTGAGACTGAAAATATATCAGTTGGGGCCAAGGTGGCAACGGACTGTATTCTGTAGAAAATGGGTGTTGCCAGGGGTTTTCAGACAAAAGCAAGGCCTGAAGATAGGGCAGAATCCAAAAAACCAAGATTCTAAGAATTTAAAGGATGTTTCCTGAGAAAACTATTAAGAAACAAGATAATACAATGAGCAATCCAGGCTCTCTAACAACCTCACTATTGGGGAAAACCATCCACGGCAGTTCTGGTGGACATTTGTAGTTGAGATTGTACCTGGCACGTGTCCACCCAGCATTGGCTTTTCTAATCAATGGTGGGTAGTCAAATAGGACTGCAGGAAAGGAGGTATCCTATATAAAGCTCCACTGCATAAGGGAGAGAAGGGGAGGGAGAGTTGGGAGGATAATGAGTTCTAATTTAAAAGTCTGTTTTGCATTTCATTTAAAGAAAATTCCAATGGCTCAATGGTCTCTCACCTGTAGTCAATTTAGACCCTTAATGGTGTGCGCATTAGATGTTACCTCTTAGAATCCTTTTCAAGGTCCCCTTTTCTCTAAACAGTGACTTCCCAGCATTTTCTCAACATCTCCCCTCCCCTGCCCACCTGCTCAGGAACATTCATTTGACTTACTAGTCTTGCAGGGTGTCTTCAATTGTTGTTAGTGCCACTGTGCACATGGAAAGCAAATGGGCACACGCTCTCCCCAAGGACCCAACACACTTGGCCCTGACAAATTGTGATCGCATATTATATTTAGAGAAGATACCTACTTCTGACAAGTATTCAAAAATAAATTCGCACTTCAGTCAAAACTCAGTCATGCTGACAAAGTTGTTCATCCTGAGGAAATAAAACATTTCTCTCTCCCTCTATTGACGTATTGATTTACCCTGCACTCATCACATACAGAAAGCAAAAACGGTGTGGTGGGTGCCTCTTGGGAGAGCTATTTCTAGCACAGCCAGCTACTGAAATATTGAACATTGAAAATATTGAAAATCTAGTATCATAATAGCTAGGACAGTTTTTGCTCCCTGAATAACCAGGCCTCTCCAAGTATTTTATGACACTTAGATCCCTTTTGTGAATTTGTACCTCTGCTGCCTTTTTGCACTCAGAAAGTGTGCAAATTATAATTACAGATTGAAGCAGAGGGAAAGGAATTAGAGGCATCGTGTTCTATCAGTAGATAACCAGTCATGGTGAGTGAAATACTGAAAATTACTCTAGCTTTCTGAAAAGAAAATTAATTTACAAGATACATGACTTAGAAATCTGTTATTCGGTAGACTTAGACATATTGAAACACTTAAAGAGCTAAAAATGTATCTATTATTTTCATTCTAAAAGCTTTTATCAGTCCCATCATGAAATAGATCATATTGAACCTTTTCTTGTCTTCTACCATAAGCAAGGGAGTCACCATTCATAGTGCAGTCACATGATACATTATCTCTGCTATGTTTGCTATATGATACTCATTTTTAATTTAAATATTCTTGAGGTCTCATGGGTTTTTTCTATTGTCATTATTGGACTATTTGTATAGTTTACCATACATAAAAATATCGCTGGAAAATGAAAATCGTACTCGAAGGACCTTGCTTATTTTGTATTTACAGTTATGAAGACTTTTTATGTTCACCATGGTCTTTAATTTTAAAAAATACTATTTTGCCATGTAAAATTTCAGACTTGTTATACTTTAAACTTCTTATATATCAAGAGAAGATTTGAGCTGTGCCTACTTTTCTTATTCTTTACGGTTTGACACAGAGGCTCCTCTGTGCTGTCTGGCTTCCAGTTGGGTTCAGACAATGATAGGCAACAAAAAAGGCAGAAGCTAGAAGCTGAGACATTGAGAGCACTTATTTTCCTTCCTTGTGCCCACCTTGCTGTGATGCTGAAAGTCCCTCAGCAGACCCAGATGCTGTCCTGTGGTCCTTCTTCCAGAGCACAGCTCTACTTGTTCTCATCACTTCAGGCCTAGAAGTGATAGTGGGTTCTTGCCTACCAATTGTTCCTTAATCCTTCACACATCTGAAAATAATCGCTTAATTGAATTCTCTCCAGTTAAACAGTTTTGTGTATACCTTTCATCTTCTAACCAGGATGCTGCTTAATACAGTATCATCAGTGGCCCCAGGAAACAAGCCCCATACTTGAGAATCTAGTATTGGTTGGATCATATATCTAATGAAAGCTTGGAGGGAACACCGGTCATCTATAGTATGCAGTGAGCATCACAATTACTTAATTAATCAAGGAGCAGAGTGCTGTACAGCAAGGTGGTGCTGTAAGATCAAGAGGTTTCGGCACATAGTTGCCATGTCAAAAGTGATTGCAAAAATAAGGGGAGTTGGATAATTTCTTATTATACTGGGAATATTACAAAAAGAAAAATACATGATTAGAACTTTGACCTTCTAATTCAAAGCACAGGTAGAAAATCAGAACTCTCTGGTGACCAAGAATTGTGTAATTGGTATGACTCCAGGACAGACAGGTTTGAAGATCCTGTCCCCAAGCCTGATTGTATGGGTCAAAACTATTTTCACAATAAAACAGTGATGGTATTTGCCTTATAATTTCGATTCTCTAATTCGTCAGTGGAATCTGGTAGAAGCTACATGAGGTGAAATAGTTACCCTCTTATGTGTATTGGTATATTCTCATCTCTGACAATTTTCTGTTTTAAGTTGAAATATTAAATATCAAAAGCTATATTCCATGTACTAAACTTTCATTGGGATTATCAATAACTTTTCAAAAGATAAAGGGACCTTGAGACAAAAAGTTTGAAAACCACTGCACTAACATATGGGCACTAGTTTCCCTTGTGTTAAGTACTAGTTAATGACTGAGACTCTGAGACATGTGATGAGAACGTTGGGATAGATTTAGACGCTGCTGAGAATTGAAAGATTCGAATTTGCTTGAAGCTTCTTTGCCAGTGAAAGCTGTCCTACAAGTATCTGAGGAAACTGGCCTTCCAATGCAAAAAACAAAGCAAAAAACCCACCACCAACAACAAAAAAAACCCAAACCCTTCCATTACTACTTAAAGGAAGTCAGAGCAAGCCAAATACTGTATGTTTTCATTTATATGTGGAATCTAAAAAACAAAACAAACATAAGAAAACAGAAATGGACTCACAGATACAGAGAACAAACTAAGGTTTACCAGAGGGGAGAAGGGTGGGGAGATGGGCAAAATAGGTGAAGGGGCTTGAGGAACAAACTACTAGGTGTAAAATAATAATTTATGAGAATGTAATGTGTAACACAGAGAATATAGTCAGTATTTTATAGTCTTATTTAATATTTTAGAGTTTTATTTAATATAGTCAATAACTTTGGAGTATATTCCATAGAAATATCAAATTACCATATTGTACACCTGAAACTAATATAGAATTATAAGCCAATTATACTTCAATAAAAATAAATTGTAAAAAACCAAAAAGAAAACCAAAAGAAGTTGTCTGCAGAGAACGACTCTTAGCAGCAGCCTCCCCCTTCCCTGACATACACATATTCAGATACTTTTTATTCTCTTGAGGCATATTCCAAGGGTTGGATTTCAGCATAGTCCAGAAAGGTAAGAATCAGGTTTTCTACAGGAAGAGAAAGTGAATACACTAAAGATGTAACATCCTGCCAACCTGCATCCCTGTAGAGGGTTGGGGAGCGTGTATAGGAATGTATCCTGCAGATGTAAGATCAAGGAGAATGAAGGGTAAGTTGGATCAGGCTAAATTTATTAACATGGACATGTCCATCCAGAATTAAAGTTTGGACTAAGGGCCATCTAAGATTGGCTGTAAACGTCTGCTATGTACTTGAAACCTGAACATAGGTGTGGCTACAATATGTTAGGATGGAACGTCCTAGTTACAGTAGAAGAAGTAGTATAATCCTCAGGGTGTTAGGACTGATGGATTGGATCCACTTCTACAGCTCGTTCAGCCACACCCTAACTATTTCCACTAGGAGGACTCAGAACCCTCCCTTTACCAAGACATTTAGAAATTCATGCAGTGAGAGGAACACTGGCCTTCAGAAAAGCTCTCTGTGTTATCTGATCTCTGTAAACTGGAAATGCAGGAGATTTCACCACACTATTGGTCTCCCTGGCATCAATGAGAATAATGGCCATGGAGGGAGCACCAAAGACCATGCTTCAGCTGGACGGCCAAGGACATACCCCCTCCCCAAGGCTCATCTGGCTACCACTACTACTGATTGCCCAACTTCATTTGAGTAAAGGCTAATGCTATGTCCCTGATAAGGCACCATTTCCCAGGTGGCCCACAGCTACTCAGTGTCAGGTTGATTACATAGACCATTTTCCTCAAAGAGGGGGCAGGAATTTAATGTTATAGGAATGTATATAGATGCATTCTGCATGCAAATTTCCCTTTCTTGACTGAAATATTTCTACTAGCACTATTATTTAAGGATTTCTATAATGCCTCAGTCATCACCATGGTGTCCTCCATAACATATCAAGGATCTTAATTTACATTTCTTTAAATTTCTTTATATTCAACAGTGACATCAGACTATGGTGTCTCTATCTTCACTATGTGCTCCATTACCTTAAGACATCTAAGCCATAGAACCATAGAGTTTCCTATTGGAGTATCAGTAATGGCCCCAGCCATAGAATACTATCGTGTGGATTGTTGATTTACAGGATGTAGTTAAACTAGCAGCAAATTATTATGGTTCCCCATAAAATGAATAATTGGGTCTGGGAACCAATTACTATTACCCTTGATATCTTACTTGCTTAATTTTCCTCTCTTTAAAAGACAATAAAGACACCAGCAAAGAAGGAAAAAACAGAGGTTAGAAGGAGAGAATGATTTTGGTACATTATTTCTCCTCTTTCTCTCACTGCCTCATTGAGGTTTTGGCATGGGCTGTGTTCATATATGAGGATGTATTAAATCAGGTGACCCCTGTTCTATAGTTCCAGTTTTCACTGGGTTCTGGGAACTCCATGCTTTTTCTTTCCCTTTTCAAAGAATGGTAGCAGCTCCCCAAATTCCTGCCTGTGAGTAGTCCTTGGTACTTTACCTTTGTTGGTTTATCATCCTAGAACTCCGCCTACACCTCTGTAGATAATTCCTGAAGTTAATCTTCACTTAAAACCTTTGGGTGCTCCATCTATTTCCTCCTCTGGCACTAATTAATAGAATAAGGAACGATTTTAGGTACCCTACGTTTATAATTTGGGATCACATACATAGCCCGTCTTGAATGAACTTAAATGTAGCAGAAGAAATAAAGCATGGCTTATACATAAAGCTATAATAAAATACTTAAAAGTAATTCTTTACCAGATGAGTATTTAGACAAGGCAGAAAGTATTTACATCTTTTGGAACAACAGAACACTTCAAAGCAAACATTTGAATAGGACATAGAAATATTGTTCCAACTTACACTTGTGGTGAGTAGGCGTAAGGGTGAGGAATCATCCAGATGGAGAACAAATGCTTGGGAAAGAGCTAGTGTGATTCAAAGTGTAGTCGAGTTGTCTAGACCATGTCTGGGAGGTTAAAGATTGGTGTAGAATGTACTGGAATTTAAACAGCATGGACTTTACATACGTTAGTATGTTAAGAAAATAATGGACTATTCCAAGATAATGGAAAGAATGGTATTTGGTTTTCTTTCATTTTTATCTTAATTTTAGAGAAGACTGATAATTTATGTCATCCTTCAGAGTTCTTTTTGTGAAACACTACTGGGAAATATATGTACAGCTTTCTTGCACCCATTTACAAATATGCAAAATACGGTAGAACCTATCTTATCAAATGCGATCACTTCGTGTCATATGTTTTTACTGGCAAAAGTACTTAGGACATTGGAAATGTTGGTTTATACATTCATATTAAAAAAAAATGAAATATTTTTCATGGATTTTTTTCGGTAATCCTTTTTTATGATGCACTGTGAAAGATATTTAAATTCTCTTCCTCTGTAGTTCAAGGCATTGTCATATGAAATAGGGAATTATTATGTAATACATGAGGATAATTTTTTCCCAAATAAGGAAGAAAAACAAAAAATAGAGAATCATGTTGCCCATAACAACCAAATGCTAGATTATTGTTGCTGGGTTATTTACTGAGAATTTAATGAAGAAAGATAATGACGAAATTGCCTTGAGCTCTGCTTTTCAGTATTTTTGTAAACTCCTCAGGCAGTAATACAAGGTGTTTGCTCCAACTCTCTACTCCCAAAAGATAGCCAGGTCTTTGTGCTCTTAAGGCTTGAGTATTCTTCAGCTCAGCGAATGGGTTTCGATGCTTCCAGGGCCTGTGTCTGTCGGTGTGGGCCATTTACATCCTCATCTTTCAGATAGTCAGCCAGCGCTATAATTGTGTTAAAAGGCTGGCGGAGCAAATTAGAGTGACCTAAGTATTACACAGGTTTGTGGGACCTGGGGGAGACGTAGGAAGTGTCGATACCTCTACTTCAGTCCCATCCAGTGCTTGGGAAATGAGAGGACTGCAGAGGCAAGGGCAGGGCGGTCAAAACAAAGACTTTGTGAACCTAGACCGCAGGCCTCAAGACTGACAGTAGAGTAACGGTGTTGAAGCATCTTGTGTATCAGTCTTACAGAAAATTTCAGAATTTCAGCTGGTGTATTTTGTATCCCCTTGGCCACAGTGTTTTTGTCAGGCATTCCAGATGAGTTTTCAACATGAAACACACAGAAATATGGGAAAGCAAAAGGAGAAGATATTCTCATGTCCACATCAGGGATTACACATTCCTCATATTTTTCTTAAATATTAGAAGAGCCCCAGCCTAAACCTTTATCAGGATTATGCTGGTTTAAACTTATTCCCAGGAAATAAATAACGCATCAAACATTTTTTTAAACTTAAGTTTACAAATAATTCAATAGTTTTGTAGAAGCTTAAATAAATAAAAACTGTACTGTGACACAGATCGAATACCATGCATGAAGGCAAGAAGCAAAAAGGCAATGAACTTTCATAGACTGCATGCATATTACAGTTTCTGAAAGAAGTAAGTCTTGGAGAACATGTGTGACTCAATAGATGAAGCCACAAACAAAAGATATCACCTGTACTTAAAGGAAAATGATGCAAACAACTTCAGCATCAAGGTTAAATGGTAAAAGATGAAAGGACTCCATTTTGCATAATGTCGCGAATAAAATCTCTAGAGCAGTGCTTTCCAAACTTCAGTGTGCATGTGAATCACCTGGGGACTTCTTAAGGCGAGATTCTGACTCAGTAGCTCTGGGATGCGGTCTGAGATTCTGCAATTCTAACAGTTTCCTGGATAGTGCCAACGTGATGGTCTGTGGAGTAACGGGAGTCTAGGTTCAATGCAGGTTATATGTGACTATCACAGGAGCAGGCTATAGCCATACTAGCAGATTTCAAGCACACCGACATCCACTAGAAGTGTTCTGCTACTGAAAACAAGTCATCTGATAAATTTGTAGTCTGCCTTAAAATTTTTTCTCAGAAAATGGAGAAAGGAATAATAATAACAGTTTTATTGAGCCTTTGTTATATGCCATGCATTGATTTGAATGGTTTACATTTAATATTTAATTTTTGTAGCAACCCTTTGAGGTAGGTGGGTAACAAGATCCAGAAATTGACTTCTACAGAGTAATAATAAACAAGAGAGTATGGAAGAGGGTTAAATAAATACTTTCCCATTTATGTAGAAATGCAGTTCTGCACAAGTATCAGGTTAAAGCAATCTTACTATCAGAAATTCAGATAAAAAAGACATGGTCCCAGTAGTAGATCAAATATTTAACATGAGCTAATAGGATGAGTTCCTTGTGAAACCAAAGTAAGAGAACTACATTACACGTGTTACAGGATGTTAGATATAGCATTTATCAGGAACAGGAAAAATGTAATGTTTAGATCAAAGGCATAGCATGTCCATTGTGCTCTGTTCTGGTTAGAACATATTTCTCACAATTTCTTGTTAAATCTGGCAGCCAGAAATTAGAGGCATGAACAAAATGGTGTACGTGCATAAGAGAGTAAAGCAAAATTTTAAAGTGACTGAAAAACAAATACAACCCAAATGTCTCACAGTCACTCAGCCTTATGGATCATCCTTTGATAGCATAATAAACTGGCCCAAGTTCGATTCCTGGGAGTGAAGTAAATCCACGAAACTTTCAGAGATTTTGAGTTTTCCTGAGGGATTTTTTTTATTTCCTTGGTTATCTCTTATTCCAACTTCTTGCTTTCTCTTTATGCATTATAAATTCCCATTTCTGGTTCTGTTTTGTGAGACATCTATCCTATTTTTATAATACTTTGTCCCATGCCTAACCACCACCACTTCCCTTTAATTCCCCAGAGTACCATGAACACAAAGCTCTTGTGTGGAACAGCCTCTTATTCTGGGGGATTAAGGATAATTTGGTGTTCAAAACATGGAAATGTATACTGCAGTCTCCTTCCAGGCATTTTAAAATAAGGGGAAAAAAAACCAAATAAATGATTTTGATTTTAAATCATTTTGTTTTGAATAGATAAGACAAGCGTAGGTATCAATTTATAATTAAGATGAACAAAGATATAATATGAGGAAGAATTCTTACCACTCCATATCCCAGACCACAATCCTGTTGCCCAGATGCACCCCCATTATCTTTTTCTTGTATATTTTTCCAGAAGTAATCTTACTTGAAGATTTTGAAAAATAACAAATACTAAATTCTTTAAAATTAGGTTTTTTGAATGTGTTTCTTGAAGATTGCTCTACACACATTCTTAGCCTTTCCTTTGGGTAATAAGATACTGGTTAGAGCCCAGCCTCGGAAACAACTTAGAACTCACATTTGACCTAATAATTTAAAGGTCATTTTGTCTTTCCCTAAAGAAGAAATGTACCACCCAGCATCTGTATCATTCTCCCTGATATTTGCACCTTCCCTTGGGGGTTCTGCTCTTGCCAACTCCTTATTCAAAATCCTCTCTTTTTAAGACAGCCTCCCTTCACCATCAAATCCTTTGTCTCTCAATCTGCCAGTTTAAAATTTCAGATGTTATTATACAGAGCAATTTAACTATTCGTGGCTAATATTTTTCTTCCTGTTGGCCCTTCACAAGGACTAGCCATGCATTAACAACACCAGCACAGTTCTCTCCCTAAGAGGTTTGTTCATTGCCTCTTACTAAACTCTCAAACTGCAGCCACCTTTTAAAGTAACACTCCCCCCTCCCCCCCTCCCCCGCAACTCGATTATTTTCCTTCCTTAGCAAAAGTTGTTAAATCACTGGATAGTTTCCAGGAAATTCATTCCCCGAATGCCAACGGGGGAGGGAAGGGGGAACATGTTATTGTTATTTAATCAGAGCCTAATCAGACAGTAAGCTTGTGCCTAAGGGGTGGGATCTTCCTTAGGCAAAGAATGTGCACCTGTGGGGATGGCCTGTGTTCAGCGCTGTGAGAGTAGAGAAGGGGAGCCTGACCTTAGAACAAATTCCTTCCCCATCTCTGAGGTCACACCTCAGCTCTCCCATTCAAATCTTTCAGGACAATAATTTAAGGAAAGGAATTCTGAGTCGGAGAAAATATCTGGCAGAGCTCCTGTACCAGGGATTGGGCAGGTCTCCTCTCCTCAAAGGTAACAGCACAGTTTAGATGTGGCCAGAGAGGGTGAGCAGATTCCCCACGTTCCTCGCTGCATTTCCTTTGCCCTTCGTCTACCTGCCGCCTAAGGAGAGATCATCAATGTAGATTAAACTGCCTGCATTCTAAGTAAGGTACCAGTAAAACAAATCCAACAGGTTATAAAAAGAATATAAAAATGGCAAATTAGGCTTTATCCCATAGTAATGTAAAGATAATATCTCAATGAATAAACATTAAACAATAGGACTTCTATTAATGTAATTGGTCACATTAATAGTGTAAAGGAGAGAAAAAAATCAGCTTAAAGAAGACTGAATTAGTCAAATTTAGCACTCATTTGTTTTTTAAAAAATATTTATTTTAAAATAATAACCCATTAAAATTAACAAATTATGTTTTTATGGAAATAATTGTATTTTCCAAAACAGATAATAGTAAGAAGAGTAGCACCCCTTTATATTTTTGCAAATCTTTTTAAAGCCTGGCTTGTACAAGACAAATTCTCATATCTGCTTCAGCATTCAATCTGTTGCAATATGTTACTTTAAGTATATGAAAAAAATCTGGCCTCACATAGGTATACAGTTGGACAAGAGAGGAGCTTGTGAGACCCCTGAAAGGGCTTGAGAGACCCTCACATTTCTCCAAATCATATTTGAGAATTAATGTCCTAGAGAATCTGTATTTAAATCTCACTAAAATTGATTTAGCAACATTCATTCTGTATTAGATGAATCAAAATTTATAGATCAGGAACTGAAAAATTATAAGAGTTCTGATAAACAATGAACTGTTTTCAACATAAACTTATGGTCAAAATGGTAAATGAATGCTATAAAACTTTGAGATGACTTTAATTATGTAAGAAGATATTAAAATAATTTGTGTTAATGAGTGTCAGCTGTTCTAGGTCTTTGGCACACCAACCACAAACTAAAACCTTCTTTATTGATGTAATATGTGTGTGTGTGTGTGTTTTTGTGTTTTAAATACCTTTGAGGCTCTATTAGAGGGAAAATTTCCTCTTAAATCTTAGCAATGTCACTCAGTGTTTTTAATTTAAATGATCTCATAGTTTTTCTGTTCAGAAAAATGCACAAAGGTTTAGTAAACAGTATAACTATTTATACACACACACGTGCAGATCAATATAAGGTTGAAAAAGTGAACTGTGATTACTTTCATAATAAACACTTATTTTTAGAAATTTAATATATGTCTTAATTATATGTATATTTTCTCATGTATAAATGTTACCAAAGAGCAATTTTATGCATAATTTTATGTTAATTTATTTAATGAATTTTTTATTTGAGCCTGTCTATATACCAGAGACTATCATAGGTTCTGGAGATAAAACAATACAGAAGGCAAAGTACCAAGCTTTATAAACATCACCTTCTAGTAGAAGAAAACGGATCATAAATTATCAAATAATAGTAACAGGTCATTAAAATTAAATACCATTTACACTCATTTGGCAAATATTAAGAAGTCTTATGATACTATTAGAGATGGTGTGGGCTGAAAGAATATCTTAAATATAGCTGGTAACAGTGTAAATTGGAAAACTATGGTTTTGACTTGTAAAATTGAGCATAACTTAAGACCCAGTAATTCTATTCCTAGATACATACTTCAGAGAAACCCCTGGACATTTTCACTACAAAATATTTTCAGAAATGAGCACAGAAATACTGTTAATAGTAGCAGAAGACTGGAATCTACCATAGAAAGAAAAAGAGGGGGAAAATGATATATTTATACTATGAAATATTATATATAGGAAACAAACAACCATGGTTACCTGCAGCAACATGGTTAGATTGTATTTGCGCACAAGAAGTGGGCCACAGATTACATTCAGTATAAAGACTTTTTATATAATTTAAAACAGTTTTAATAAAATATTGTTCAAGTGTGGGTGTTTGTGTGTTTAGGCAAAAAAATGATGAACAGGATAGAGGAGAGCGGTTAGCTGCCTCAGAGGAAGGCAGGACGATGATAAAGGGCACATAGTAGAATTTACTGTCATGTTTTAGATCTAGGGTTGGATGTTGGTTTCAGGAGGGATCGATTTGAATTGGCCAGATTTAGCATTCATTTCTTATATGAGCCTTTTAGCAAGTTAATGATAACAGATAATGTCCTAAACTGGTAAAGAAAAACTGTCTACAAAATCACCATCAAAATAACAGCTATTAGAATAATTCCTTTTAAAGTCATGAACAAACCAAACAGCTGCTATATTGGCTATAATTTAACAATATTATAAAGATTCAAGTCAGTTCCATCAGTTGAGAAGGAAAAATAAGCTATATGTTTTTGAAAAGAAAAATTTAATTGTTTGAATATAATAGGATTGCTTACTTAGAAATATTTGTGTCCCTTGAAAAATTATTTACTATAACCAGTAAGATAACTGATTTTAAAATTCATTTAGAAAGAAAAGTGTAAAGAAAAAGTGAGTGAATCTTGCTAATCTATGTAATAGAACATATATTGAAAAATATAAAAGTGAAGAGATGAGTGGGGTAGAATGTAGCATATATGTGACTTATTTTTAAGGTGGGAGTAGTAAGGAGGAACAAGAATGAAACCAAATCCCCCAGTGGTCCTGGGAGTGAAAGAAACAAAACAGCATTAAGAAACAAGACAACAACGAGATGAGAGGGATGCTTGGAAAACAGGGTCTTTACTGATGGTGAACTCCCACAGTGTTCCTCAGTATGGACCTTTGGCCTATCAGGAAGGACAAATCTTCTGCAGGACTTGATGTATCCAGTCCATTTAACGTTCCTGACCCCTGTCCACTAAATGCAAGGAAAGGTCTCCAGTGATTGGGGCAGATAGTCTTCCAAACATGTCTAGCCCCATGGACTGGGAGTCTTTTGGAACAAGAAGGTGCTCTGGATCAGGAAAGAGGTTGACCGTTTGGGAGTTTTGTTTATGACCATAAATTCAGAGAGAATGGCAAAAGGTACGAGAAATTGGAGCTGTATGGGGCTGGTAGTGACTGACATAAACAGGGTTATAGGACTCGATGAAATTTTCTTGATGATCTCTTAAAAAGGTGTAGATGATAGGTTCTAATTGCAACTTCCTTGTCAAACTTCTCTCTCAAGAAGTTTCCAGTAATGAAGCAGATAGTATGGACCTAGGGGGTTGCACCAGGAGCATTTAGAAGTTCATGGACCCTCATACCACTCCAGAGGTGGGCAAGGTTCAGCCAGCAGAGGGACAGCCACCCTGATTGAGACATAGAAAAATATATTCTATCATAAACGATCAGATTTTTCTCATTTCAATAGAAAGATTCAGTTTATATTATTTTCTGATCCTCTCTACAATCCACAATTTCATATTTGAAGCTAATATAAATCTGATTTGAGGCATTAATCATATGACCCCTTATAGTAATTTCTGCCAACCATATTTACTTTTGTTACCTATTTTAGGCTGTTTTAACCTTTTGTGTCAAACCATTCTGCAAACTGCTACCAAGTCAGCATAGCCTGATTATAACTCGATAGAAATCAAAATTTCAGCATTTCATATATGAGGTGAATGTTATGGTTAATTCTGATTCATTTCAAGATGCTTCTGAATTTTAATTTAATTTAAATTAAAATAATTTAAATGAAATTGGCTGTTAGATTTTAAATTAAATTTAATTTAAATTCCTTAGATGCTTTTCCATTTCAATTAGGAATTTTAATTTATCACAAATATAAACTAATTTAAATTAATTTTAAAATTCAGATATCTTTCAGATTCAATTTGAATAAAAAGCATTTATTTTGATCTGTGATTTCAGCCCATCAGAATAGACTAATTAAAATTATTTTTTTAATTATATCTTCTTTCTTTCTCTCTCTCCTGTGGCTTACCAAAGGCCAAGATAGGAGAGCAGTCTGCCTAGGTGCAAGTGAGAAGGGTGTGCATTGTAATCCAAAGTCAATAACAAAACCAGCTAAAAGTCAGTCTTACTTTTAATGTCATAATGCACCAGCAATTCTTAAAAAATTGATAGATTCTAAAAGAGTTATAAATTATTCTTCTCTGATAAAAGCTTCTGTTGGCTTCAGCTCTAAACAATGGTGGTGGTTACTGTTCAGTTTTAAAGTCCAGATTAACACAGTTTTATTACTCACCTTTTCAAAAATGTTTTATATGGCGGCTTATTTGGAGAACTGCCAGTTATACATCTGTGGACTCAACTATACATGCTTATCTGGAGAGTAAGCTTATAATCGTTTAGAATCATTCAAGTTAGCTTTGGTTGTAATTTCTGTCTCCAACCCCAGTTGATAGTGTATATTTCTACATTTAAGAACCAGATTCAAAACAGTGAACAGCAGAGTTATTGTAAAAATGAAGGAAAAAGCTTGAGTCAATTCAATTCTGCCATTCTACGTGACCACTTGGTTATTTTTAATATATAATTAAAACAATGAAAGAGCGCAAGTTGCAAGATGTAATTTTTTTTTTTTTTTTTTGCGGTATGCGGGCTTCTCACTGCTGCGGCCTCTCCCTCTGCGGAGCACAGGCTCCGGAAGCGCAGGCTCAGCGGCCACGGCCCACGGGCCCAGCCGCTCCACGGCATGCGGGATCCTCCCAGACCGGGGCCCGAACCCGCGTCCCCTGCATCGGCAGGCGGACTCTCAACCACCGCGCCACCAGGGAAGCCCAAGATGTAATATTTTTATTGGGTAATGCAAGTTTTAGTTCAGTAGTGAAATATTTTATTAAATTTGAATAATATCTTTAAAATTAAAATCTAATTTTTTTTAAATTGCTGCTCTTTTTCATTATTAAACCATACTGTTATTACTCATCATTACAACAAACCAACATATACGTGTAACTCTTCCCCATTTTATAAAAAATGCATTAGTGTAATTAAGCAGTATTAATCTAGTACTCTATTTTCCCTTTTTGTACTGTGATATTATTTATTTGTCTTATTATGGCACAGTTTTATACACACATATATATTTCAATAAAAGAAAACGTTTACCGCTTGTCTTTTTTTCTAGCCATTATTTTATTAATTTCGTGTCATGATTGTTACTGAAAATAATTTTATCATAAAATGGGGGTTCTAAAAAATGATCTGCCCTCCTCCCTGCACCCCACCCAGTGTCAAGTACACTAGGAATACCATTCTGTTCCTCCGTCTCTTCCTTTCTCCTTCTTTCCCCAAACCCAATATGTGAGCATGTGAGGTTTGTGTGTACTTTGGTGACTGTCCTGAATCTAGAACAAGTTCTGCAACACATCTTGGGTGTTCAGTAATCATTCATTATGGAATAGCACCGTATTATTCCAATTTTCTTTATTTTTTAAAATATGTTGGGTTATTTTATGAGGATGAAAGAAAAATTCCTATTATGCTTGTTATGGGTTATAATATTTAGGATTCTGATTTTCTTAAAGAAAATGTAATTATAAGAAAAATCTGTGCTTGCTTTGGCAGCACACATACAAAAAAAATCTATAAAATTCTGTTCAAATAATAAACTAGAGTTGGCTGAGTAGAAAAGAGTGTGGAGAGAAAGCATTAGAAAAAGATAAACCAATTTATTATTTTACTCTTTATATATTGAAGAGCTATAACAAATTTCCCAACTCTGTGACTATTAATATATAAAAGAAACTGTTATTTGATTCATAGACTTAAGTTTAAGTTTTGTTGTTGCTGAGTCTGAGCAAATAGTTGGAGATTTCTCTATACCCTAAAAACTAAGGCCAGCTTTATGACTGCAGCACCATATCCATCACTAGAAATGAATCACATAGACAGAAGCCCCAGACACAAGAACCTTTAACACTATTTGTAAGGTGAACTCCATTTATCTGTATCCTCTACAAGCAAGGACTCTGGAGACGGCAACATTGATCTGAACAGTATGTCTATCATTTAGCTGTGTGATCTTGCAAGTTACTTAGCCTCTCATTGGAAAAAAAAATATTATCCATATTAAGTGGATTAATTTATGAAAAGTACTTAGAACATATTAACATATGTAAACTACTTAGAACAACATATAAATGCTTATTATTATTTCAATAAGTAACATCACTGATGTATTGATCCTTTATGTCTTTGATTCTTTATTTTAACCACTTAAGTATGACTAAGTGGATTAATCATCCCAATTTTCTCAAATGGAACGATGAATCTTAGAAAAGTAAATGATTTTCTTCAGGTTGGCTAAATGGGGTTAGAAAAAATATTTTAACTCTTTCTCATGGTTTGGTACAACCAATGCATTTAGAGGGTTTGCTTTAATATTAAGAAACTTCGTAGTTCCTCTTTTGCAAAACCATTTATATAACCTGTAATTGTTAGTATATTTCTTGTTACAATCTTGTGACTCATGGAGGTGATGGACAAGTACTATGATAAAATAAAGCCTTGTTTTGTAACATGGTAATTGTTGAGATGATGATATTCCTAAGAGAATATCAACAATGATTCTAAAAAGACAGGGGCAAGGACAATAGAACATAATGTGTTTAAAAGAATATAACCAGGGCTACTTTCCAGGCACAAAATGACTAACCGTCTTTCCTTCTGAGTAATTGCTGCCTTTTTATCAATGATGTCTCCTTTCCCTCGTCACACTCCCACAGTATAAACATAAATAAGACACTGAATTGCTGAATTGTCCCTAATTCTTGATAGCGTCCCATCCAAAATTAGCCCTTATCCCTCCTTAGAATCATCTAACACAAGTCCAAACCCTGTCAGGGATACTGTAATGCCCAATTCCTATGATATGTATCTCATCCTGGCAGCAAGTCAATAAACTTTTTTTTGTTTTAAGCTATAGGTGTGTTCCCTGTGATCTTTAGTCAGTGGGCTTTAAATTGTACTTTCTCTCAAAGAATATAAAAACTGTAGAAGAGAATTCTGCACACATACACACCAACACAAACACACTTTTCATCTCCCAGTGTGTTTGTACCACTATACTGCATTCTATAATTGACCATAACCAGTCATTAATTGGCTGTGAAGCAGGAAAGTTAGAAAAGACAGTATTTTGTCTGTACTAATGTGACTTCAATAGATCAAGAGTTTGTCTTTAAAAGTGTACTCTGTTAAATGCCTTAGAGAAAGAGAGATTTTACTCTGATGCTCAGTAGCCTATACGTCATCTAGGAGATTAAAATAAATAAAAATTAGTTTTCCTTTTTTTCTAGATTTAAAAAAATTTTTTTTCTAGATGTTTTGTTTTAAAAATTACTGCTAAAACAGCTACCCTTGGAAAAATGATGACATTAAGCAGACATTATAAAATCCTTATATACTCTATTATTGTTTGAGCAGACTGTGGTATCATTCAGAAATGCATAGATTCGTGTTTTATGAAAATAGTTAATTTTAGAATTTATAGTCTCACACTAGGAAGGATGCTGCCAATACTCATACCTTTCTTCTCTTTCCTTTTTGGTTCTTCTTGACACAAATATGGACTATGGTTAAGAAACTTTTGTACATGAAAAAAATGTATACAAACAGTCATTGCTCTATGGCTTAAATAATATATCTGAGTACCATTTAATGGTTCTTTTACTCTTATTTCTCTTTTTCTCTTGAGTTTCTCATTCGTTTTTGCTTTTATGTTTTATTAGGAATTTCCTCTGAAGTGCTTATGCTTTTAGAGTAATCCTTAGGGTAAGCTCTTCCACATTTTATAACCTAGTGAAAATCACACAGGTCTTTAAAAATTCAAGAGTACAGAAATAATGTTGGCCACAACAGGCTGAAGAATTCAAAATTCAGACGAATACCCCTAACCTAACAACTTTTTCTAAGCTCTCTCCATTTCCCCCATCTAACACTTTTATTTGCATCTTTGCTGTGTTTGATGATGGAGAAGTGGTGGTGTCTGGGTGGCAGGCTCACTATACTGTGAAATGAAACCCCAGAACATGCTAATCCCTCCATTAGCTAAGCCCTCCAAGATAACAAGGCTTGTAATTCTATTACGAATACTTGTCAGGTTATTACTGTAGGTAGAGTATTTCGAGATTTATTGAATTTTAATCTGCTTCTGCCCTTCCAGCTGTTAAACAGAGCTGCACAATAGGCCTGTATTTCTCACTGAGAATTTCTGTAAAACTAAGAAAAATATTCACTAGCAACAGGAAGAACAAGGACCCACTTTTTTTTTTTTTTTTTTTTTGCGGTACACGAGCCTCTCACCGTTGGGGCCCCTCCCGTTGCGGAGCACAGGCTTCGGACGCGCAGGCCCAGCGGCCATGGCTCACGGGCTCAGTCACTCCGTGGCATGTGGGATCTTCCCGGACCGCGGCACGAACCCGTGTCTCCTGCATCGACAGGCGGACTCTCAACCACTGCGCCACCAGGGAAGCCCAGGACCCATTATTTTTAAGCGTTGGCATTAAAGCCGAGCCTCAAAAATCTTCATTGCTTTAAGTCAGAAGCTGCGTGAGCAACATTTTTGAACCCCGTGATTTATCATCACTCTAGATTCTAGAACTAGGATCAGATGACTCAGAAGCGGCCGCAAATGATGACTGTGCAGAGGGGACAGAGAGGAACCCGGCCAACCTGGCATATAACTTTTCTCACAGTGAACACAGTAAAAAATTAATTTTACTAGTATTATTGGACTATATTTGAAGTTTTAAATAGTGTTCCCTGGAAGCATTACACATTTTTTTTTGAATTAGGCAGACAGAAATCCACTAAAAGTGGCACAACATTAGAAAGTATTATGTCTTTCTTTACAAGGGAATATTTGAAGTATGAGACCAGAAGATAGAGGAATGGAATTCTGTTGAAAGAATAATAATATAGCTGACAAAGAGTTTACATAAAAACATAAATTAAAACAATTCTGTGAGAACATTATTCTAAATATTTTTAAATTCTATATTTCAATTTTGTGGCTGAAATAGAGGTCCTATTTTAAATTCTTTTTGTTTGCTTGTTTATTCATTACGTTTCCCTGCCTGCAGAGGACTTGGTTGTGATGTGCCACCAATGGAATCAATACTCAGGAATTGATGCGACACACACTAAGTACCTTTGTGTGCCAGGAGGGGGCTAGAACAGCGTCTGGTAGAAATACGCGTCAAATATATACGTGCTCCTCGTTGTTGCAAAGCCACATTCTGCAAAGCCAGAATTCTTTTTAATGTTCTAGAGAGCTTCTTAATTAAAGTGTGGCCAACTACTTCAAGTCTCAGCTTAAATATCTCCCCAGAGAGGCCTTCCCTGCCTGACCAACCTTCATAAATTAAGACTCCACTGTTATTTGTTATGTCAGTTCTCTGTTTCCTTCATAAACAGACCAATATCTTCAAGCATTCATTTAATTTCAATTTTTCCTTTCACTTTCTGTCCACTCACTACAGTGTAATCTTCTTGCGGTCAGGGACCAAATCTGTGTTACTTACCACTGTAACTCCTGCATTTAGCGCTCTGCCCCAAAGCAGGTTTATTTTATCCTCAACTAGGGTTTTAACAAAATTTTAGTCTTGAATGCAACATTATGTTTCAATTTGATAATAGCATGTTGGATTTTGAATTAACTTTTATTTCACTTGTGTTGAGACACAACCAGAGTAGGAAGTAAGGAAGAAAGGTAATGTCTGTAAAATGTTTCTACATGCTACTCCTCTTCTTAAATAAGAAAATAAATAAAACTTTATTCATTCTAAAAGAAATACTATAGAAAATTTGAAACTACAGAAAAAATTTCAAATTTTAATTTTGAAATAATTATAGATTCACAAGAAATTACAAAGAGAGTACAGAGAGTTCTCGTGTACCCCTCACCCTCTTTCCCCAATTTCATATTTTATATAACTATAGTATAGTATCAGACTCAGGAAGTGAACACTGGTACAATAAGTGCCAATAGTTCTATAACATGTTATCACATGGGTAGTAGATTCATGTGACTCACGCCACAACCAACACACAGAACCATTCCATCGTCACAAAGATCTCCTTCACACTACCCCTTATAGTGTAGTCGCATTCACCCTCCTCCCCACTGCCATTCCTAACCACTACTGTGTTCTCCACCCCAAACAATTTTGTTATTTTGAGAATGTTGTACAAAGGGGAACCTATACAGTATATAACACTTTAGATTGGCTTTTTCTACTCATTATAATGAACTTGAGAGGCATCCAGGGTGCTGGTACATCATTAGTTTGTTTCTTTTTATTGTGGTGTAGTATCCACTGCATGGGTATAACATGGTTTGTTTAATCATTCACCCATGGAAGGACATCTAGGCTGTTTCCAGCTTTTAACTATTACAAATAAAGCTGCTATAAACAAGTATGTAAGGTTTTTGTATAGACATAGTGTTCATTTCCATTTTTATATGAACATCTGTTTCCCTTTTTTCTTATTTCTATTTCTATTAATGAAATAAGTAAAAGTTGTATGAAAAGGTACTCACTATAGAAAATTTAAAACTACAAAACACTTTTAAAAGGAGGAAAAGCAATCACATACATTCCTGCTAATGAAAATCAGTCACTATTAGTATTTTGGTACGTTTCTGTCTAGTTTTCTTCTAGACTCAAGATTTTTATTGCTGTTTATAAATAGTTATGATTATAATACATAAGTGAAATTTTGTATCCTGATTTTTTCTTTATTATAAAATAATTGTTACAAATAAAAATGTGGGAAAGATATATACATATACGTGTAAACATAAGTGTATTTGAAATAAAATATAATAGAGAAATATTCCCTCAAGCCCACCACTCAGTGTAAGAAATAGTATACACTATTACCACTAACACACCCTTAGGGTCTCTTTATGTTTTATCCTTTTTTTTTTTTTTTAGGTGTTTTCAGGACCTCTTGTCAACCATACTGTTGAAAACAGATGTCATTTTTTTAAAACAAAACTTTAAATGAGGAGAGGTAGGAGGCCCCCTGATTTTTTTCTTAACTCACTGTATCTGATAATCTCCTTTACTTCCTCTTAATAGTTCTTCAAAAAAAGAATCTTACTGGAAGCATCAGAACTTTCTTCTTTTGAGAATCTTATGCTTTAAATTTCTTCCAAGTAAAGGGCCAGTTAATCCTAGACTGTAGTATACCTTTAAATAACCAGTGGAAATTAAAACCTTACCTGTGAGCATTTTTCCAAATTTGTTTGTTGTGTAGTTAAAGCAGCTGGTCAGTCTCTTTTCTACATCATTATTGAGATGGAGGCACTCTTCTTGAATTGTGAATATGGATTTTTCTAAATATGGATTAGTTTTATTCTATGTACTGTACCAGAAAGCTAATCTTTTGGTTATAATTATGTATTGTGAGTACATTATGTTTACTTAGTTCCATGTGCTTTATCTCTAATCAATATCATAAAAGTTACATATTTCAAACTATAATCATTCCAACTTCTGGAGGAATTTGAAGTTTAGATTTATACATATCTATCTTTTCTTCTAACTTTGCTGTTACTCTCAGGTTCTCGGTTATTCCTCAAAAAAACGCCATCATGCTATTTATTTAGAGCATATTAAAATAGTAATAAACGTTCAAATCACTCTTGAAATAAGCAGAAATACCACAAAATCAGATTTAGGAAGCTATATGTAGATTCTAATGAGTTTTAACCTGTTATTGCCTGCTCGATATTCAGAAAATTTAACATGGGAAGATGCTTCTATTGAGATCTGTGTCAGGCACAGCAGAAAGGCAATGATCAGGTAGAAGGGCAAGCTTCCTGACAAGAGTTTTCGTGAGGCATACACATACATAACAAATTCTGCAGTTTAAGCAATTCTGCTTTCAACTGGTCTTTGGCCCACTGATAACCTTAAAATACAATCTTTCCTAGAAAAGTGATACTAAAACAGTGACATATTGGGCAACGAAACTGATGGCACAGCACACACTAAAAAATGGCAAGGAAAATGGTCAAGATGCTCCAGGATGAAAATCAGTCCTCAGGTGTAAGCCTCACCAGGATACCCCAGATGTCCTCCTAGACTTTTCCTTCTGAGATTTTAGGTCACATTATATATACATACACTTATACATATACATTCATATTTAATGTTAATGAATAAATTCTGTCAACTTTAACCCTTACTAGTCTGATTGCTGGAAATTAGTTCCACTCAAAGTACCTGCCCATTGTTTCCAAGAGTTGTTTAAAGGGCTTCTCATATATTCTCAAAATCAGTCTGTCAACTGTGATCACTGCAATATCCACCCCAGTTTTGCTCTCCCATTCTGTCTCTCACTCGTCTGCTTATCTGCCTGCAAAGCCACTGGATAATGTTCAGTTACTACTGCCTTTCTGTGACTCATTTCAGATGTTCTCCAGACCTCGAGGTACCAAGGTTGTTTTTTGTTTTCCCTCCAGTCATAACTGTACTTTTGTCTCCAGGAACCTGAACCACTTCTTTTTAGTTCTAGATTAGTTCACATTTTTTTCTGCTAAATTCTGACCACTTCTTACCTGTATGCTTCCCAAGACTCAAAAAAAAAATCAAGAAAACCAGTGAACAAAACCCAAAAAAACCTAACTCTGGTTCTGTTTATTGCTGGACTTCTCTCCACTAGCCACAGACGCTTAAGTTCAGTTCACGAGACCAAAGAGAATAGAAACTAGAGCTATAACTTTCTCCACTGGTTGTAAATGACTCTCCTTCATGTTGCCCCGGATATCATATAGGCATTTGGTATGCGTGTTAGTTTATACAAAGAGTTATTGGGGAAGGAAGATTATGGCTTTATCTACACTCACAGCATCTAGGACCTAGATCAGCAATTTCCTCATTCATTAGGTGTTTATGAGGGGTGACTAGTATGTGAAAGACACCTACCCTCATGAGTTTCCATTCTAGAAGGAAAGACATAAACATAAGCAAATAAGAAAACACATACATTTAAGAGTTGGAGGTTGGTCGTGCCGATGGCATGGGAAGAATATATGTCAGCAGATAACTGGAGTAGGAGATGCACCTTATTTACATAAGATACTCAAATCTCTGAGAAAAGATCCTAAAGATAAAACTTTGGAAACAGCTGAAGAATGAACATTTTAAGAAGAGGGCAAGGCGCTACAGGACAAAGTCTTGGTGAACTCAAGAACAGAAAGAAAGCAGTTTTTCTGGAGAATTTTTTCCTGGGGAAGGAATGAAACCAGATTCAGAGAGTAAAGTTGGGCATCAAGTTATGCTCTAAGGGAAGGAAGAAAAACTGAGTGATTGCTGCATTGGAATATGGAGTCGATGGTATTTTATTTTTGTGGCGGGAGTGGGGGTGGTTATGTGCAGTCTTAAAAATGGGAGTATACTGAATGGCTAATCCAGCGGAGAGGGCGAGTCCAATGATGTAGGGCAGAGTAGATAGCAGAGGAGTTGGAAGGGATCCAGAGGCATCCGGAGAGATTCCCATTTGATAGGAGTGACAGCGTTTTTCTAGTTGTGATAGAAGATAAATATAGGCTCAAGTAGGTTTAGAGATTTGTTGAAGGGAATGGGAGAGATTTCTGCTGAGCTAGCAAAATTCTCTTTGTTAGACAAGAAAACATAACCAGATAAAAGTAGATATGATGAGTTACAATGATATTTGTGTAGGAACCAGGTTTTTTTCTTTCCATAAAGCTAAGTGTCATGTCTTTTTTTAGATTAATGTTCAGTCATGATTTTAAAATTCAAATGATTTTTTTAAAAGAAGATGACCATAAATTTACTCTTCACCTGTACTTATTGGATCATTTACTGTGTATTAAAAAGAAATAGAAAAAGTTAAAATTTTCAGTCTGGCAGAGAAATAGAAAAGGTTTAAGCTTTCAGTCTGAGAGAAATCTTAAACTCCTTGAATGATATCAAAGAATATCTTGGGCCTATTTTATAAAAAACAAAAATGGCTTCAGTCTTTCCTTCTGTAAAATGGCTCAGGTCAATTGACATATTCTTAAATTATTAGCTCCAAGAGAAGCCTGACCAACAGAAGGCAGAGAAAAGATAATTTTGATGTAGAAATACAGTAAGTATATTATCCAGAATTTCATTTTTAAACTCACATGCAGAAGGAGTTTTCATAAATTTGAGCATTCCTGTTAAAAATTGTCAGTGAATCAAAGTAAGTTAGGAACAGGGATTACCACCATCTAAGAAATATGGGAATACCAATGAAATTTATTTTATGACATAATACTTTTCTACATGTTACGTTTTACTTATCAACTTTATAATGTATGCTTGTTCTAGAATTAAACTGTTTTTTAAAAAATTCATTTAAGTATTGCTTATATTTGGCAGAAGAATGAGTTGATTTTAAAACGCCACCTAAGATTCAGAATAGCATACAAAACCCTTTGTGTAATAAAGAGGAAAAAAATATATAATATGTATTTTGTATTTTTGTTTATATATATTACATATATATATAAAAACAATAAGAACATGAAAAGGTTTCTCTGGAAATAATTTTAAAATATATATGTTGTTTCCTCCAGGAAGGGGAATTGACTAATGGGGAGTGAAAGGAACATTTTCACTCTTCCAATTTATACCTTTTTATTACTGACCCATTTGGAAGTAATACTAGAATATAAAATTTTGGAAAGGAAGAAAGAAAGTGAGAAAGAGGGAGGGAGGGAGGAAATGGAAATAACACGTATTGATAAGTAAGTACTTGCTGTTTATGTAGCTGTATTTAAAACCTATGGGGCTTTTTTCCCCCAGTTTAAAAAATCTTCTAAGGAGTTTGATGAAGAAGTGTAATGAACAATATAAACTAGACAGTAAAACCCTTTATTTTAAAGGCTGGTTATCTCATCATTAAAATGTTAACTTTAAAACGGAAAAATATCACCATGCTATGTGAAATCAGGGACGTATCAAAAGTGATCTCCTCCCCGCAATTACATCTTTGGCTCACAAACATTCTCTTTAATAGATAAGCTCAAAATTGGTGGCAAATTTTAATAGAGTGGAAAGACTTTGCTGTATTATCTGTAGTTAGAGTGTGTTTGTCTTTCTGAAGAGAGAGTTCCAAGACTAATGAGCACTGAAGATAAGAATTAGATAAACTGCTATTTTGTTCAGATTGTTTCACCTGTTGGCTACAGCTTGTTAAGTTAAACTTATATATTGGTTGGAGTGTGATGGGTGGTGGTAACAATTTTCCAAAATAATGAATCCTGAGATGTTTGGGCTGTAGAAGGACACCACACCCCTAAAAATACCATTTTTTATAATTATTTTATCATCATTTCATTGGTCAAATTTAAATACATGTTTTATATACTTCAGTCTATCTAGTTTATTTCTCATAACAGTTTTTGAAAACTACCCAGCGTAACAGGACATTTCACAGAGGGAGGGACTTACGTAGTGCACCACAGCCATGAATCACCCATAAACATGACACATCTCAGAGTCATATACCTCCTCTCAATTGCCCTGATTGCCACACTCTCCATCCTGGAGAAAATGGTCATTTCCGTAACCAAGCCCCAGACGATCAGGTTCCTTCAAGCCTGAACATTATTCCTACCTCTATCCATTGCTTCCCACCCCTAGCGCACACACGCGCGCGCACACACACACACACACACACACACACACACACACACACACACACACACACACACACACACACACACACACACACACACACACACACACACACACACACACACACACACACCGTTACAAACCGGTATGTGCATTGAGCAACTTAAGGGATTCGAAACCTGTCATTCTAATATCAAGTAGCTCTTTACAAACCTTAGTAAGCACATAATCACTTGTTATTTAATGCAGACTTCCATGAGTACTCTCAGAGCTTTTTTTCTTTCTTTCTTTCTTTGCGGTACAGGGGCCTCTCACTGCCGTGGCCTCTCCCATTGCGGAGCACAGGCTCCGAATGTGCAGTCTCAGCAGTCATGGCTCACGGGCCCAGCTGTTCCGCGGCATGTGGGATCTTCCCGGACCGGGACACGAACCCGTGTCCCCTGCATCAGCAGGTGGACTCTCAACCACTGCGCCACCAGGGAAGCCCTCTCAGAGCTTTTAATTTCATAGTTCTGGGTGAGGAATAGGTATTTTCTAAAAGTTCTCCTAAAAAGTGATTCTGGAATAGGTAGTCTCAGAATCATACTTGGAGAAACTGTGGTATAAAAGGAACCTCAATGACAAATTCTTTGCATACAGAGGCAGTAAATTACCAAGTCACAGTTCCAAATGTTTCAAGTGGCAATAGCTCTCCTGTTTCTTTTGTCCTCAGTGGTTATCTACAAGGCTAAGAGAGATGTTTTTCCTTGAGACCTCTCCTCTGGAGAAAATAATATCCTAGTCTCTTATAGACCACATGGCTCCAGATTGAAACTGTTTTCCTGAAAGTCACAAAACCCCCATGTCATTGGAATTCCCTGTATTCAATGCAAAGATGTTCTCTTTCTTAGCCTCTCCCCTCCGGAACAACAAAGTGTATCCGAGCAGCCTCCAAATTTCTGCCTCATTTAAGCTTCCTGAGGTTGTCTAGATCAAAAGAGCCTACCTTTCCTAGTGTGAACAGCTCCCACCTCGCTTGCAATCCGGACACCCCTGGATTATTAACAGCAAGTATCCAGCTCTCTGTGCCGCATACTCACGCGCTCACGGCTGAGAAGAACCCGCTTACACCCAGCCTGGGGACGATTGTTTCTTCTCAAACCACATTTCAGTAGCAAAGAATACGTTTTAATTTTTTTTTTACAGAACAGCTGAAAATGATTTTTTGAAGTAAAATAGAAGGAAATACAATTCTCAATCTGATATATAGCCTATTAGAATATTATGCTTGCACACTTACGTACTCACACCCACATTAGAATTTCAAAATGCACATTCCCATGTTTTTAGCAAAGAAGTCCTGAAGTTTTTCAAAGTCTTTAGTTTTTGCCTAACCAAAATGAATTTCACACATATGACAGTTTAACCTTTTTTTTTTTCCCCACCATTGAACATTCTGTGAGTGGTCTATGAAACGCACTGACAGATATTTGAAAAACTCTGACAGAGAATAATAACATTCTCATAGATGAGCAATAGCTTCCATTTCTTGGTCAGCAGCCAAGTGGGAATATTAAATTTAAATATGAATAATGATATTTAGAAAACCCTCTGATGATAAATGCAAGACTCTTCAAAACTAAAAGTTGACTTGAACTTTGCAGTTTGGGAATTATTACTGAGTTAACCTAAGGGACTTGGTTTGTGGACAGTCGATCAGTTTGCATAATTCAGCAATAAATAAAATCAATCAGACAAAATTCAACTTTCATCTTCTTAATATGAGATTATTTCTGTAAAATGGTAACTACTTCTTTGTGTGAGTCAGAGTAGAGCTAAAAAGAGGTGAGGCAGTAACATTTATAATATGTCCTCTGATATATAAAATCTTTGCACTGTGGAAGAAAAGGTAGGAGGGAATGGCTTGCTGAGTGCATATCTGGGTGGTGGGCAATGTGTTATACATGGAAGTGCCAAGGGGAAAGATGACAGTTGCTGTTCTCACACTTATTAGCACCAGTCATAGGAGATGAGATCTAGAAACAGCATAGGGCTCTAAGTGCTACTGTAGCTACCGGCACAGGGCACAGTGGAACCAGTTATGTGTTCACTAGAATGCATATAAAGTCTTCTTTATGGGTTTACATCATGAAATAAAATCAAGTTTTCTTTCTGAGCATTTTTCTCTTTGGTGGGAGTGAGGGGGATTATTTATTTTTATTTACATTTACAACGGGCTGAATAATGGGTGAATAGCATATGCAACCTATGATCAGGATTTGAGGTGACAGACATAAAGGGAAAAGCAGCTGACATTGAAATAAAAATAATGGAGGGCTTCCCTGGTGGCGCAGTGGTTGAGAGTCCGCCTGCCGATGCAGGGGACGCAGGTTCGTGCCCCGGTCCGGGAGGATCCCACATGGTGCGGAGCGGCTGGGCCCGTGAGCCATGGCCGCTGAGCCTGCGCGTCCGGAGCCTGTGCTCCGCGATAGGAGAGGCCACAGCAGTGAGAGGCCCGCGTACGGGAAAAAAAAAAAAAAAAAAAAGTGGAGATAGCGCCATGGGTAAGACATGATACCAGAAAGGGATTGAACTTATTTATGGCATGTTTACCAAATTGCTTGGTAAGTCAATGATGTAATTTTATTTGGCCGTTGTGAGAAAATTTCATTTCTTTTAAAATAAAAAACCATTGGCTATGTTTCCTGGATTATGCTATTAAATAAAAAGGATTTGAGACTTTTAAGGCATCCTACATCAGGCAGAGTGGGGATAAAAAAAAGCGTTTGGCATTGGAAACAAAAACAGGAAATAATTTAGCAATGCGGTGAATTTACTTGCCCAAGGAAGAGGGTAATTTGATAAATTGTGCTGTCACAGTGGCATGCTGAGTATATGGCTTCCTGATGACTGGGGAGTTTTTAATTAATGAAAACTAGTGAGAGAGTGAAGCAGTGGACATTTTCTGTTTATAATGGGAGGGCATTAGATCAGAAACACTCAGGGACCTGTGGCCAACCTCAGAGATTTAGCTTAATAACGATGACGGAGTCTCTGTGATGAGGCGGGTTAACTAATTACGTGCAAGGTCGAGCAGCAAGTAAAATCCACTTCAGAGGCTGTTTCATTAATGCTACTGGGTTGGCATAAACGTGATTCTGGAGATTTTCAGCTACTTGAAACAGTGGCAAAAAAGTCAAGATTAAGTATTGGGGATTATTAATAGTTGTTAGTGTAGTATATTTCCCAAAGTATAGGCTCAGGACAAACAGCGATCTGGTTCTTGTCCTTGACTGAGCTCAACTCTGCCCTAAGCTCCACTCTAGTATCTTTCAGGCTTGAGCAATTAACAAGGGCCCCATGTATTTTTATGTATGTGAAGTTTGAGAAATACTGGTGTATATAGACAGAGAGACTCATCACACTGCATGCTTTGATTAATTTAAATTCTGCTCCTTTTATTTTTACATCATGCAGAAAATTGTTTACTCCATGCATACAGTTTGACTACTAAAGGTCTGTATTTTGGACAAAGAATTATTGCTCCAGTTTCTACCGGTTGCCTTCTGAATGCTATTTCTAACCACCTTAATTCCTGGCTGGCAGAAGTTACCCCTCCCCCTTATTAAAAGCTGAAAATGCCAAAGATTCATTTGCTTTACTTTCAACCTGATCTGGATAAGGGGAACTGAGAATTCTTCTGGAGACCTTCTTCTATAATGGAAAGACAAGTGCAAAGAGAACCTCTTTCTCTTCCTCCTTTGATTATTTTGTGCAAGTTACGGTGCTTAATGCTTTGGCAAGCATCTTCTAGACATCAAACAAATGTTAAGAGAAAGCAGGCCAGGGGCCTGACATGACTGAATCACATCTAGAACCATCTACTCTGGATTTCTTATGTCATATATTAAACTTCTAATGGCCATGTGTAATCAGAAATGTGGTATTTGCAACTGAAAGCATCTTAAATGGTCCAACCTGTACTCAATTTATTTATCTCCGATCACCATGGAGAGATGTAATTTGCCTGGCTGGTCGGCATTTTGAATTAAATTGTTCTCCTCTCTAGCGCCACTGCTTCAAATAACAAACAACACACACACACACAGAAAAACGTATTACTTGAATACATTATTCCTATTTCACAGTGCTAATCAGTTACTATGACCATAGATGTATAATACAATTGAAAATAGAATCATTTTTAAAACCTTCCTAGTAGCTTAGAATGTATAAATTGAACTGTGTTGTTATAAAAGATGTAAGTACTCCAGAGGCTCTTCTGATCTGGCAGTAATTCAAACTTAATTCAAACACAATAAAATTAATACTTCTGTCTCATTTTATCATTTTCCCCTGTCATCTTAACATATACTAGCATATTAAAAATGTCTTTCTTTAAGAGTAACTGATAGACAAATGTTAGCACACACAGATAACTTATAGAAGAATTTTTTCTATTTAAAACTGAGTTTGGGCTTCTCTGGTGGCGCAGTGCTTGAGAATCCGCCTGTCAATGCAGGGGACACGGGTTCAATCCCTGGTCCAGGGAGATCCCACATGCTGCGGAGCAACTAAGCCCGTGCACCACAACTCCTGAACCCGCACACAATAACTACTGAAGCACGCGAGCTCTGGGGCCAGAGTGCCACAACTACTGAAGCCCGCATGCCTAGAGCCCGTGCTCCACAACAAGAGAAGCCACCACAATGAGAAGCCCTCGCACCACAACAAAGAGTAGCCCCTGCTCGCCGCAACTAGAGAAAGCCCGCATGCGGCAACGAAGACACAACGCAGCCAAAAAAAAAAAAAAAAACTAATTTATGGTTCCCTTCACAAAAGAATTAGGTGTATTAAACTTTCTTACAAATAAGTAGTTTTGTAGTTCACATTCCTAACTGCATATTAAAACCTCCTGAGGAGCTTTGAAAAAATACATATTACCACACACAGAAATTCGGATTTAATTGGTCTGAGGCAGGACCAGAGGATATTTTCTCATAGTTCCTCCAGTTGGTTTTAATGAACAATCAGGGCTGAGAATCCTTGCAATGAATCTTTTTCAAACAAGCTATGAGTATGCTAGTCGGAATGGGTGGGATGTGTCGCAGAGGAATTTGGGGATGCCCTACTTCTCAGGCTAAAATTTGCAGCCAGGCCTGGGGATTTGGTTCATAGATTGGACACAACTTTAGAAAGCTAGCTTAATCACAGAGGAAAGCAGTGAGGTTGGAGGAGTTTGAAGTTATCTTGGTTGTTTTTCTCAGAGAAACCTGGGAGGGGGGGGAACAGGTGGTATGAGGTGACATCTTGTTTAAGAAAACTCCATAGTCATGAAAATACCCATGTTTAATAAATATGACTTAAGGTGGAAAAGACAGGTGAGTAAAATTTTATCAGCTTCAGCACGAAATCTAAAATTGAAGTAATTAACAATACTGCACAGCTCAGATGCATGCAGGAAATACCATGTATTTTCTTAATCATAATCCAAAGGGATGTGACACAACCCAAATGCAGCAACGCGCATGGTGATAGTAACAACACATATACTCAGGTGAAAATGAAACATGCCAGGCAGGGTCTTTTACAATCATTTTGTTATAAAATAAAACATATAGACAGAAAGTACTACCAAGAAAACAAGTCAGTATAAAGGTTAATGCATTATTATAAAGGAAACATCCTTGTAATTACAAACCAGGTCAAGAAATAAAATTTTGCCAGCAAGCCTGCCCTTGTGGTCCAACACAATCACAAGGAACTGCTCCCTGCAAAAGAAACCACTAACCTGGGTTTTATAGCAACCACTTCCTTGCCTTATTGTACAGTTTTATCACTCTAGTGTGCTTCCTAGACATTATTGTTGACCATGTTGCAAATTTCATATGCCGCTTTATTCTTTTTCAATTTCAGTTTCCCGCTCCTTCCTTTCTTTTCCTTATAATTTATCTGCTGAAGAAACTGGGCCAGTTAACCTTAGCATTTCCCACAGGCTAGATTTTTACATTTTGAAAACTCATCATCCAGTTTGCTGTTGATGAGTCCTGTATTTCCTCATAACTGGCAGCTGGATCCAGAGACATGATTAGACGGAGATTATATCCCTTTGACAAGAGTACAAGTGGTGTTACATTCTTAAATCAGGAACACTATGTCTGATTGTCTCTTTTTCATGATAGTAGATGTTGATACTCAATGCAAAGATCCATTAAGCGGTAACAAAATGATGATATTCTAAAGTTATCATTTCCTTATAATTTCTTAGCTGGGAAACCTCTATAAAGAACTCCTTCCCTCATCTCTTGTTTACTTAGAGATATGTATGCTAGGTTTCTCTTTTATTTATCAGTTTTCAAGATAAAAAATTTCCCTATCCTCCTCCATATGTGACCTATTGTTTTATATTATGATGACCACATAGATTTAAACATGGGCTTAAACATATATGCTGGATTTATCCACTTCAATTATTATTATTTTTAAAGCTCAAGTTGTCTCATCTTTGTCCAGTGAGGTTTCTTGAAAATGGCTCCTGAGTCTTTTTGATGTTACCCGTGTGGTCCAATGGCTTCCTTGCTCTCAACTATAACAGAATGTCCTGAGATTGTATGTTTTCTATTGTTGAGTAAAAAATTATCACAAATTTCAAGTCTTAAAACAACATCTGTGTTTATTATTTCACACTTGTGTAGTTCCAAAAAGTCCAGCTCTATGGGGTTCTCTGCTTACGGTCTAACAAGGCTGAAATAAAAATGTTGGGTGAGCTGCCTTCTTACCTGGAGACTCAAGGAAAGAATCTGATTTCAGGCTTATTCAGATTTTCCAAAGATCTTGTTCCTTCAGGCTGTAGGACTGAAGTCCCATTTTCTTGCTGGCTCCTGACTGGTGATCACTCACAGCTCCTAGAAGCCTCCTTCAGGTCCTTTTCACATGATCCTTTCTCCAACTTCCCGTAAGGAATGGCATGCTAAATCTGCCGTGTGTTTTGTGGAGTTTCGGTTTGTTTGCTTGTTTCCTTTTTTCCAGCTTTGTTGAGGTATCAGTGACAAATGAAATTGAAAGACATTTAAAGTATACAGTGTGATGACTTGGTATGCATATCTCTTGTGTTTTGATTCTCTGACCTCTTATACAAGCAGCAGGAGAAAACTCTGTGCTTTTAATGTACTCAAGTGATTAGGTCAGCTAACCAAGATACTCTCCATAACTTTTCGACTTTAATTACACCTGCAAATCCCTTCACAGGGATATCTAGATAAGTATTTGGTTGAATAGCCAAGATAGGAATCTGGGGTTATATATACACACATATATGTAATAAATAATAATAAGAATAACAAACCTCATGAGTTTATACTAATATTTCTAATTCAAATTCGGGACTCCGAGACTTTTACTTAACTTCCATCTTATTTACATCTGTATCTCCACTCTTTCAACCGGACTTCTGGTTTTCAAAGACACATTTGATGAAAGGAATTAGAGTTTCCTATAATCACTCACTGGTTTATAATATATTACACACGCAACTATTTCAGTATGTGTGTGGCGGTACACATACAAGTATGTGTACAACATAGTACAACTATGGCAACACTAATATACAACCACTGATAAGCTTACTGAAAATGTTAATGTTTTTAATTTAAAATACCTTACATATTCTTTGACCAATAAAAATAGTTTGTATATATTTTCAAACCATATAGCCATTACTACACTCCTCTTTTAATACTAGTTTCATCTTTTTTTTTTTTTTTTTTTTTTTGCGGTACGCGGGCCTCTCACTGCTGCGGCCTCGCCCGTTGCGGAGCACAGGCTCCGGACGCGCAGGCTCAGCGGCCATGGCTCACGGGCCCAGCCGCTCCGCAGCATGCGGGATCCTCCCGGACCGGGGCACGAACCCGTGTCCCCTGCATCGGCAGGCGGACTCTCAACCACTGCGCCACCAGGGAAGCCCACTAGTTTCATCTTGATGTTACAAGTTACTGTATGTTTAAAACTCACCACTTTTTATGTAGGTGACTCTCTAGTTGTTTTGGGATTTTTTTATAAATGTATTTATTATTATTTATTTATTTTTGGCTACACTGGGTCTTCATTGCATGTGGGATCTTCCCGGACCAGGGCTCGAATCCGTGTCTCCTGCATTGGCAGGTGGATTCTTAACCACTGCGCCACCAGGGAAGTCCCTCTCTACTTGTTTTAACTGAAGATTTTTCTCTAGTAAATTTCTCAGAGGGATTCTTGAAAAAAATATTTCTTGAGTTCTTGCATGATGATAAAATTGACCTGTGCCCTTTATAATAAAATGTCAGTTTTGCTAGGTATAAAGTCTTTTGTCCACATTTTCTTTCCTTTAGTATCTTAAATATCTTATTCCTCTTTGTTCCGCTATAGAGAGTTGCTGTTGAAAAGTCTGATGACAAGCTAATTTTATTTCCTTTATGAGTCACTTGCTCTTTTTGCAAGAGCAAAGGGCTCTTTTGACACCTAAAATAATTTTTTATTTTTTTGATATTCAGTAATTTTATTGACTATGTCTTGGTGTTGTTCACTTAAATTAATATTCTTAAGTATGCAATGCATTCTTTCATTAAGTAGTTTCAAAAATTTTTTAAATTCACAAATGCTTCCTTGAATTACAGCTTTTAATAGTAGCTTGGTTTTCTTTGCTTTTGTTTTTGCCTTTAGGGATTTCTATTTTCATATATATATATATATATATATATATATATATATATATACAAAAAACCATACATATTACTTTTTTATCCCTTTTAATCTGTTTTCATTCTTTTTTAAAATAAAAATTTTCCATCTTTACCTTTTATTTCTATCTGAAGACATTATTTATTCATTATTATTTTTCTTATAGTTTTAATGTTTGAATTTTAAAAATTTCTGTCTTCGCTGCATTTTATCAATTTCTGAGTTTTTAAAATTATTTTTAATGTTTTTTCCTCATGTTTTTAATCATTTTCCAAATATCTTCTAGCTCATTTTGTTCTCTTTGTGGGCATGTCTTTGGTGTGTTTTCATTATTTGTAGAAATGTTATCCTGGTTTTTATTCTATTTTTCCTGTTACAACTACGTTTGGGATTAGGTATTTATGCTTTCTTATTCTTAGTTTTCCTAAACTTTTAAAAGGAGATTTGATTCAAGATACCTTTTCTAACTTCATAGTACTTCTTCTCAAGTGTTCACATACTACTAAAAATATGACAGCTTGCTCTCTGGACTTCCCTAGTTCTGTTACCCTTTCCTACTTTTTATCTGGACTTTTTCAAACTCAGGTCAGGTGAATACACAATAGCAAAATGGTTCATGCACTTATTCTAAGAACAGGGGACTATGTTTTGTTAAGTATTATACACCCTGCAGTTTGCACAGTGCCTGGCACATACGAACTCAGTAAATATCTGTGAAGATAAGAATAAATGAAAGTACACTGATGCATAAGCATGGCAATCCCAGAAGTCTTAGTCTGGCATAACAGCTGAATCGAATTGATGGATAACTGAACCAATCATCACATAAATAAGCTTTCAGTTTTTCACCAGTGATGTAGCAGCTTCAACCTATTGTTACTTTTGGCATCTTTCAGATGTGGCCTTAGATTAGGTGAGGTTGGCTACTTTAGGGTTTATTCAATACTCTGGTAGGTGCTGGTATTGGAAGAGTAAAAAACAAGCAGAGCCCTTGCTTTTTTTAGTGTAATGAGAAACACAGGTGATGTGTGTTTTGCTGGAGTGAGTACACTCTATGGATATACGTAAAATGGGTGCTCAAATAGTTGATTGGCTGATTGATTTGAGGTGGGCAAGAAAGTCGTTTGTTATTTATGCTGATGTCTCCAACAATGTAGAACTTGATCAGCTGAAGGGAATAAAGGGACGCTGGGAGGCATTCTAGAGGAAAGCTCTTGGAGAAAGCCTCGGCGGTAAGAGAAGCGTGTTAAGTTTAGGGGAAACGCTAAGAGTTTATGTTGTTTTTTAAGTCCCGCAATATCTGTTTTGAATTCATTTAGAGCGCTAACAACATTCAGTGTAATTCAGTTAGGGTGTTTTGTTGTTGTTGTGTTGCTTTTAGTGAAAACAGCTGGGTATTGTCTTAGTCCGTTCAGACTGCTGTAACAAATTACCGTAGGGTGAGTGGCTTATGAACAACATAAATTTATTTCTCACAGTGCTGGAGGCCAGAAATCTGAGACCGGGGTGCCAGCATGGTCGGGTTCTGGTGAGTACCCTCATGGAGGTTGCATTCTGCCAACTTCTTGTGTCCTTTCATGGTGGAGAGCGGAGAGGCGAAGCAAGCTCTCTCCTGATGATTGCTTTCTGGCAGATTTTGGGGGGGTTCATGCTTTGCTGTTCTTTAAAAATGACATGATACAGAAATGTTAGTACAAGAGGATTTTTCCGTTCCAAGCTTCTGTAGTTTTTCCCATCGGTTTGATGCTTCTCCCGTCCTTTGAAGCTGTGGCTTAGGCAGTAACTTTCAGTAGCTGGTTAACAGTTGCTAAATGCCATCTTCATGTTTCTTCTCCACAGGAGCTAGGGCAGTGCCTCCCGCAATCCTGGGAATTATGCTCAGGTCTCATTCTTGTGTCTACATTAGCTGACGCATTAAAATATCGAATTGTTTAAAGATGAAATTGAGTATCCATGCGTAACATTTTGAATTTTTATAGAAAATTTGAATTCAAGTAGTGAAACTAAGTACAGATTAAACACAGCTGTCCAGATGTCTGAGTTATCAAAAGACTTCATAAGTAAGCAGTTCTTTAGAAAAACGAGCTCTTTTGTTCAATTCCTGTAGCAGAGCCCACATTTATTTGTATAGGAAAATTCCATTCCACAAATAGAGTTGGAGTAGAAATTAAAGAACTTTTTAATGCGTGTGTCACTTTTTCGGAGTCTAGAAAAAGCAGAGTCCAAGTGACTTATGGGAATGATTATGGTAGATCTACATTAATTTACATCTTTTTCTTGATATTAAGGTTGTTCAATATTAAATTCCCTTTTAAAAACCCCGTGTTATTCCTGCAGTTTCCTCTGGTGTCTGTTTCAGAGTTTTAGCCTACTCAAGCATTCTTTAGTAAAAATCTCTGAAATCATTAACATTTAATTGTTCTTTAGAATGCCAGTAGTTTACTTAATCAAAGATTTATTTTACTTCATTAGCAAATTAAAAAAAGGAAAACTTCTGTGATTGTTCCTGGCTTCTGTGGTCAACATTTTGAATAAGCTGTAGTCTCTCTCCTTGAGTCCACTCACTAAACTGAGAGTGTGATCCTTTCCCAGCCAGTTCTTTGCCGGAGGCCAAAACAAGATGAATTCTTAAATAAGCATTTGAGAGCTTTGTAATTAGGAGAGCAAAATCTAAACTACAATGTGTCACATAATGCATATTTGCAATAATATTTAGCAAAAAACTGGTTTTCACCATTTTAAAAGAAACTGTTTCTCGTCTATAGAGTTCAAACGTTTTCTCTACTTGTAGACTGTTTTCCAGAGAAAAGTGCCAGGTGGAGAAAGGCACGTGATAACAATTAAATCAGAACGTGGTGTTCAAAAGCATCCATGTAGGAATTGCCTCTCTTCCATCAAGTAATGTGTACGTTTACTTGAGAATAATTGTGTGCTAGCTATGAATTATGTACTGAAAATCCAGGAGGTAATTTCTTAGCTTGCTGATAGAGGAGGGCTTTTGGAAAAGTGTCATCAGCTTCGCTCTCTCCAGTATAAGATAATTTTGATTGGTTACCTAGAAGCTTTTACCCTAGGGAGATGCTAAATATGTAGGCCCATCTTGTGACCTCTGGCTTACCTTTGCATTGACCTAACATTTTTTAGTACAAACAGGATATACCATTTCAAAGAAGGTTCTTAAAACTGAATAATCCAGGGGTTTATTGTTTTTAGTTTCTGTCATCACGTTTTCATAGAACAAATAGCAGGAAAAAACCAAGATACTCATATTTGTTTCTCACTCCCTGCTGACTTTATAAACCCTCTACCTTTTGGTGTGAATTACGCAAAGCACTAGATTGCAACGTGCAGATGCTCTATTCACTACAGACAATTACCTTCTTTGTCACGAGGTGGCACTGCATGCAGTTCTAAATGGGCTATTCTTCCTCAGGAAAGAAATTTTACATCATTCAAGGGAAAGCAGTATAGCCCTTGAACACTCATACTTTGCTTCCGTGATATTGGAAAGTAAGACAGGATAGCCAGACAGAAGGAAAAACAATTTTCCAAACTTAAAATTTGTGTCAAAAGAAAGAGGATTAAAATCCATTCTTGAGAATAATTTTTAAAAATTTTTTATTGGAGTATAGTTGCTTTACAATGTTGTGTTAGTTTCTACTGTACAGCAAAGTGAATCAGCCATACGTGTACATATATCCCCTCTTTTTTGGATTTCCTTCCCATTTAGGACACCACAGAGCACTGAGTAGACTCTATGCTATACAGCAGGTCCTCATTAGTTATCTGTGTTCTACATAGTATCAATATTGTTTATTTGTCAATCCCAATCTCCCAGTTCATCCCGCCACCCCTCTTTCCCCTATTTACAAAGCACAAATAGAGACACAGACGTAGAGAACAAACGTATGGAAACCAAGGGAGAGTAATTTTAATGTGGAATAAACAAGAGAATAGTGTAATCATCAATATAATAGTTCCTGCCCACACAGGTCATTTATTCACTTCACTTTTGGATAGAACAGCGACAGGACAAAAATGAAAGGGAAAGATGAAAAACTAGGAGTATTAAAGTGGCGATTTTGAGCAGTGTGTACCTACTTTTTTTTCCTTTTTTCTCTCTCTATTTTTTTTAACATCTTTATTGGAGTATAATTGCTTTACCATGTTGTGTTAGCTTCTGCTGTATAACAAAGTGAATTAGGTATTCATGTACATATATCCCCATAGCTCCTCCCTCTTGCGGCTCCCTCCCACCCTCCTTATCTCACCCCTCTAAGTGGTCACAAAGCACCGAGCTGATCTCCCTCTGTTATGCAGCTGCTTTTCACTAGCTATCTATCTTATATTTGGTAGTGTATATATGTCCATGCCACTCTCTCACTTCATCCCAGCTTCCCCTTCCCCCTCCCCGTGTCCTCAAGTCCTTCCTCTATGTCTGCGTCTTTATTCCTGTCCTGCCCCTAATGTGTGGAGGCATTGAAACTGCCGAAAGGAGAAGCCCTTTCTCCCGTTTTCTTCCTCACTGGACTTAAGTACAGGGTCAGACGGGACAGTAGAATCAGGTATCATTACATTTTAGATATGCAAAGGTAAGCAATGGACAGAAACAACCATCTCTGGTTTTCATCATATTCTCGGTGCATTTTTGCAGAAGACTATCACTTTTTGGCTTAAAGATCCTCCATGCCTTTCCATTATGCTCAGAATTAACTTCTGCCTCCTGGAGTTACTCATAGTACACGGATTATGAACCGTTGTTTCGGTTTTGCTGTGACATAATGTACTTACAACAGATGGAAAAAGATAAATCATGTTATTAAACACACTGTTGAGCTCACCTTTTCTTACCTAGAGCTTCTCAATGAAGGAAGAAGTGCACTGATAACTGTCAGCACAGCAGGGCCATTTTAGAGGCCTCCACCCACCTCTGCCTGTTTGCTTTTTCTGACCCTCTCCCTTCATATGCTTAATCCACTGTGGCTTTTTAGCACCTAAAATTAATGAGCCAAGTAATTTTTCACCATTAGGGCATCTGTACATACTGCATCTATTGATGAAATACTTGTCACCTTCCTCTACGTGATTTCTTTTCATCCTCATGTCACAATTCTGATCTCACAGAGGTATTCCCAAGCCACTTAATCTATAATCTATAGAAGCTTATCCCATTTCATAGCCCCCACCCTTATTTTTTTTAATTTTTTTTTTTGGTTGCATCGGGTCTTAGTTGCAGCATGCGGGATCTTTGTTTGAGGCATGTGGGATCTTTTCATTGCAGGGCGTGGGCTTCTCTCTAGTTGTGGCACGTGGGCTCCAGGGCACGTGGGTTCTGTAGTTTGTGGCTCGCGAGCTCAGTAGTTGCAGTGCACGGTCTTAGTTGCGCCATGGTATGTGGAATCTTAATTCCCCGACCAGAGATCCGAACCCATGTCTCCTGCATTGGAAGGCAGATTCTTTGCCACTGGACTATGGGGGAAGTCTCCCCTGTTCTTTTTCCTTTATGTCTCTTGTCATAAGTTGTAATTATATACATAAATGATGCACAGGCTTGATGTTTCAGATAGATTTGAGAAAGGCATTTAATGGACCTCTCTAGTGAGCTACTTTGCACGTTAGCCCTGATAGATTATGGAAAGTCCTAGTCTAAGAAACTTACAGAATTTTATTTAATCCAGAGCTTCCACAAATCACTTTTTAGCATTAACATTTCAGGAAGCTATACAGAAGACCCTTTAGAAAACACTACTCAAATCCATACAAGCTCTACATGTTATGGAAGAGGAAACATGCTCAGGTTAGTGATTGCACATGCTACAAATTTCGTTAGCAACAGTTCAGGACTCTTTTTGATGGACACAGTATATTGACAGTGGATTTATTTCCACAGAATGATGGATCTACTCGTATCATTATTTTTTATTACCTCTGTCTCACTATATTCTGGCTGTTTTTACCAATCTTTATTCCAGTAGCTCTCCCGGACTAAATTTTGTCAGCATACACAAGATACTTATTTGGGTACACGCTACTTTTCTCTCTGTACCTACCTACAAAAAAACTTATTCATTACTGCATTACATTTTTGGCAGGTCCCTATTATAGCAAGGATCAAACAGAATAACAAAGATTAAGTTCCATATCTCCCTTCCCTTTCTAATTTGAACTTTTAAAGGGAAGGGCACTTAAGTTATACATTCTTATATCTCTCAAATTTATTCAGGGCCCCACAAAAAATAAATGCTAGAGGAGGTAAGGGTGAAGACAATTTCTGTGGAGGTATTCAAGGTGTAAATGGGAGACTGACATAAATACAAGCAGTTATAATGTGTCAAGCTGTGATGTGTTTTGTATCAGAGCAAGGTTCATTGTGATGGGGGTTTTGGGATAAGATCGCTTTCCAAAAGTGGTCCTTTGTAAGTTAGACAAACAAATAGTGCTTCAGCATGTGGGGGAAGAGAAGAAAGGCCGAGATAACACCATAGCCCAGTCATGCTGTTTTTCCCATTTGGAATGCTCTACTCTAATTGCTGCCAACCTTTAGGATTAACTCTAAGTTCCATAGGGAAGGCTTTCTGGGACCCTCACAAACCAGACCCACATGAGATCTCCAGTCCCATCTTTTACTTTTGTTTCATAAAATCCCAATTTAATATTAGGCATGAAAAAATATAGTAATAATTTTTATTGATATTTCCTACTAAAATGTAATCATCACCAGAGGAAGACACTGTATTTTCATTAGTGTACTTGAAGCACCTAGCAAAGGGTCTTGTATATAGTAGGTTCTCAATAATTACTTGTAGAACATGTGAAAAAGCAGAGAAGGAGGTGAATTGCTTATGGTGAGGAGGAAGCGGCTTCAAAATTTATGCTAAAGCTTTGGGATGTTATTCTGTCGCTTACAGGAAGTTACTGAAGGTGTTTGAAGAGTAAATTGACCAAGAAAAGTATCATTGTCAAGACTTTATACCAAGCATTCTGATTCCCTAATGAACCATTCCACAGTCAAATCCCTGAAGTGACATAATATGCTATATAGAGAGACTGTATGTGTATATATCAGTATACACATTGTCAGAGTGAGAGTCATGTGTAAAGAGATTTTCTTTTAACAATATAGTTGTAAAATATAGTTATTAACAATATAGTCACTAACAAGTTCCTTTCTTAATCTGAGATATTTTAAAGATAATCTTTATTTCTAAGACGGCCTACCCTAGAGAAGGCTAGAAATCTAGATCTCATTAATTCTTATATCCTCTAGACTAACCTGCATTATTAGGTTAGTGGTTGATAATTTGCAAGTGTTTAAAAACAGTCTTAGAAGGCAATAAATAATAAAAACTATTTAATGCCCTAGAGCTGTGCTGTCTGTTTATGGCAACCACTAGCAAGATGTGCCCAATTAAATTAAAATTAATTAAAAGTAAACAAAATGAAACGATTCCTCACTCACACCACATTTCAAGTGCTCCTTTGATCACTGCGGAAAATTCTACTGAACAGTGTTATAGCCTAGAGGGCAATAACTAAAACAAAAATACAAAACTTTATCATGCTATGTTGCGTTTTTCAGTCTATAAGTCTTTCAGAATTCTTTTTCCTGTGAAATCTTGTTTGACTCTGAGAATGAATGGTTGAGGTAAGGTGTACACAAATCCTTACCATTGCCAGGATGAGGGAAGGGGGGAGAGAGCAACTCATAAGACTCCCCAACTTCACATTGGTAGCAGCACCAGGGCTTGAAGTGAATTTTGACTCAACTACAATCACCTTTCCTGGGTGAGAGGTCAAAAAAAAACCAAACAAACAAAAAACCTCTTGGGAATGGATTCTGAGAAAACCCCATTCTAAAAGCAAGCTAAAAATAATAAGGAAAATGTGAGATGAATTTTCACCCCTGCTGAAGTCATCCCTTCTGTGATTCTATGTGACAATTTCTCAGCCACGTACTGTAAAGCCATATGACAGGATAAAATGGTAAGAGAAATATATGCATTTTAATCAGTTGAAGGAAATGTAGCTAGGAGAATGATCCTCAGCAATAATGTGGAGTAAAGAGCTCAAAATCCCCTAGTCATCCCACGCAGGGCTCTTGATCTGATTGGCTGCGAGGATTGGCCATTTCATAGTGAGAGCAGCTTCCTAGCAACGTCCTTAGAGCCTAGCATCTCCCAGTCACTCAGGCATCCAAGCAGCACTGCCGTTTCATAGTTCTCTATCCTACTTCTGTTTATATACAAGCAAATGAGGGGAAATAAAATGAGAAGGATATATTAACAGCTCTACTTATGAGACTGTTCTTCGTAATGTAGATTAACAGGAGAAATATGTTTAACAAATAAAACGGATTGTAAAACCTTCAGCTTAAAACCCAAAGCTGTAAATCACGTAAAATCCAGGGCCTGGAGTACAATGTGCTACTCATAAACTTTCAATTTGTGTAAGTGGATTTTGTTACTGATTACACATAAAGACACAAAGCTGCCAGTACCATTTCCGTAGGAGGCTACTTTGACAACATCTGTCTTCACTTTATGTGTGGCCTCTCAGAGTCTTGGTTGAGGTCTTCAGGATGTACATTTGGGGATGCTAAGGACAGCATCTGAGTCATGAGACTAAAAGGAAAACCCACTTGCTGCTTACTCAGTTTAATAAAGCAGAATAAAGTTGAATAAAATGAGGTAAGATTGGTAGGCACTTTACAAGTGAGTATAAATGTTTGTTGAATTAATAAACATTTCTGGAGGATGTCTTCTCACTTCTGACTTACCTCTTGCACGTTCGTTATTTTATTATTCATCACAATAGAAAAAATGCTTAATGTAATAATAAAATCCATTGGATTATAAGCTGTTATTCATCTTTCCCTCCCTCCTTCCCTATCTCCCCATCTTTTCCTGTCCTCCTTTCTGGAATCTGGATCACTGCAAATGCTCTATTTGTGCTATTGACATGATCAAGAACTAGTTGACTATTTTAACTCAGAAAATTTGTACTTTAACATATATCAGGAAAGAATACTTTTCTGGAGGAAAAATTGGAAGATGAAGTTTTCCAATTGTCAGTAAACTCCCTAGTTTCAGAATCTATTTGCAGAAGTTTTGATTACAAGGGGATGATTATTTTTGCTATATATATTAACAGAGTACACATCTTTCCCCTCATTAGCTCTCCTTATATTTATATATGATTACACACCCCATAAGTAGGGTGACCATATGACATCTTCCAAAACAGAAAATATTTAAAAGTGAAAGGGCAGTATTAATAATTACAAACACGGATAAAAGAAGTATATACAGGAATAATATCAGGCATGCTGTGATGTATGTTTGCCCTGCTCCTTGTTAGGTAAGGTCATTGTCATCCAAAGAATAGCACCTTGTGTACAGACTTGCTGACAAATGTAGAATATAATTGTCTTGGTAATAAATATTGTAGAGTACAATTGTCACTTTCTGCCTGCATTTTTCAAAGTCTCTGTTTACCTCTTGGTAAAATGCTTGATATTGTTATTTGTTTATAAAGAACTGAGGGATAAGCTAGTTAGAAAGCGACTTTGCTTTCACAACTGTCAAGAACCTATGGCAATGGTTTCTAGTTTGAGATTGTGAGGCTTTTTTCCTCAGTGGGTCTGGCAGATTCCAAATTCATATCACTTTTTGGTTCGACGTCACAAGTCTAGAAGACTTTGAGAACGGTCCTGGGCGTTTGGTTCAGATACTCAACATTCTCTCTGCTCACCAGTACTTGGGCTGTATTTTTACATAGCTATTTTTATGACTAATGTTTTAAATTCTCACTGACTAGCAGAAGATAGAAATACAGCTTAAATGTTACTATTCAGTGATTTTTTTTCCCTGATTCCATCCATAGTATCCCTGAACTAGTTAGTAATTACAGTATGGGTTTAATAACTGCATACTTTCATATAATACTTTGAGACTAGAAAGTGAACAGAGTTAATAGGAAGGTAATGTAACCTGACAGGGTGTAAAGATTATCTTTGCTAGAGGTATCTTTGTTATGATACAAACATACAACTGAAATAAGATAAAGAACTGAAGGCACAGGAATACCAGCATTGAGAGAAAACTAGGGAAGGAGACCAGAGATATGAATAGATATAAATACAGATATAGATTCAGAAGCCTGATACAGAACCAGCTCTGTTTACCTGTCCTTTTCCAGGACAATTATACAGAGAAATTCAAGAGAATTTCTAAATAAACAAATATAAACCATAGACCAAGTTTAACTTTCAGCTCCTCTGCCTACCATCCCCCTCTTCTCCCCGTCCCCTCATTTATATCAGTGAGGATACTTCCACCTGAAAGAAATAGAAAACACAAGTCAAACTTACTGAAATATTCAGGGGCATTTTTTGGTTTATATACCTAAACGTTCCAAAGGAAGTATGATGAGCAGCCATGGTTTGAACAGGGCTATAGTCTCAACTCGTTGTGTTTCTCTTGAGATGTGCACTTCTGTGCGCTATCTTCCACCACAGGAGGCATACTTCATGGTGGCAACGTGGCTATCGTTTAGGGGGAGGTAAATGTTCTTAGTACGGTATTCCTGGCCAAAGTCTCCAGTTCTTTGCTGATTACTTGGGGTTGGGTAACCAGAACAAATTTTTTCAGTAAGAAAATTACTCTTCCCAGAGTCAAGAGTGAATTCAGTCTTACCTCCAACTACATGGCCGCCACACTGTTAGGTAAATGTGGTGTAAATGACAAATAAGTGTAAATGACACTTCCCCAAAGGAAACCTGGCTTCTAATAGGGAGAGGCAAAGGGAGGAATAGACAGGCATGCAATAAATACGTGCTTATTTCTACCAGATGCTTCTCTTCTTTCATACCTTTTCATCCTTCTTTTACCCATGGGCTTTAGTGTTCTTGTGTTCTCTTTGCATTAAGAGAACTTATCATAAAAATTTTACTTCAGTGGTGTATAAATATCTATTTTTCAAGAGAGACTTTTTATGGTAGAACAACCCCCCATTACATTTATTTTCTTTATGTCGTAGAGGTTATAGATCTTTCTCTATCCAGCCCCCAACATTCAATCTGGCCATTTTAACCTAGTCCTGTTTTCTCTCCTGCCAATCAATTTTTTTTCCAGTTATTCCCCAAGTGGATTGAATCCCCCTCTTTTCAAGACTATTTTAAAGAGTAGCGCAATGTAGTTATTTTTATATATAAAAAAAAATTAGTTGCAAGCAACAAATCCAAACGTTATTTCCTAAAATAACATTAATATGTTTAAACTTAATAGTCACATTTTGTTCCTTCCAGATTAAAATATGATGGAGGTAAAAATAAAATAGAATATTTTAAGTAATTACAATAAAAATACCACTAAAAATCCTCCAGTGTTTTTTACTTAGAGTGATTTTAACGGTTGTATATAAAATATTGGGGGAAAGATAAAAGACACAAACATGGTACATCCGTAAAAAGAAATCTCGTGCAGTTATAGAAATTGAAGGATCTCTTTATATACTGATGTGGAAAGATGTCCACATGTGTTGTAAAGAAAACTTAAAAATTCACAGAATAGTATCTTATGTGTTTTTATTTTTTGCATAAAAATGAGGAAGATAACAATTTATTTGCTTGAATATATATATATAACAGCCTCAGGAAGGATACATATGAAACCAGGAACAACAGGGGTTCCCCATGTTGAGTGTGAGGGGAACTAGGCAATTAGGGACATTTTATGGACTGCAATTTTTAATTTTAATGTCAGTTTACAAAGAATCATACAGGTCTATATGTAGTGACAATGTAAAGATGTACTAAATTTAGAAAAGAAATCAGACTCAAAATAGTAACCTGATTTTGCTAACTATAGCATATTTAATATAACGTGGTCTTATTTTTTTTAAGATGCTTCAGAATCTTGAGTTGCTTTCTAGTTCTGAAGATCAATTCTTATCTTAAAAAGCTCTAGAACAAGATGTTGGCAGAAATTGTTATTTTTTTTTTCACAGTCACCCCATTGAATATTTCTATTCAGATTTCCTTTATTTTTCTCTTTGCTTAACTGAATGGAAATTCCATGAGTTAGGGGTGTTTCTCCATTTTGTTCATTGCCATATCCTAGCATATAAAACATTGCTTGGTACATAGTAATCAAACCATAAATATTCCTTAAACAAGTAAGATTATTTTTTAATGTAACTCTGATTCTATGAAGGTAATCAGTCACTCATAATTTCAGAAAATTTTCTTTCGTGCCATTTTAAAAAGATTCTTTATTGGTTCTTTTTATATTTAATAACTATTTTGCTTAATTTATTACATTTATGAATAATTATTGTAGATTTTATTGAAGAAACAGTTAAGAAATCAAATCCAGAAAGACACAAACTAGAAGTTGGGCAGTCTTCATAGACTTTCACAGGGTGATTTACTGAGTAATCTACAGATTGGTCTCCCCAAATAAGCCCTTATTATCAAGACAGATAGAACATTGTTTAAGATTGTCTCTGATGCAAAGGGAATTATAAAAATCATAACTTCTTTGAAACATGAGCTTACTCAATATTTTGATCACTCTAAATATTAAAAATACAGAAAATAGCTGCTCTGACAACATGCTTTAGATTTTTTGAAAATGCATTGAGCTAATGCACCTAATTTCCTCTTGTAAACAAGTCTATCTTGTAATAATATTCTTCTATTAGTGGTTATCTTTTCAGGATCTTACGATGATATTCCAAGCCTTGTTTTATAGACTCCCTGAAGGGCCATAATCAGTCATGAACATCTTCAGTAATCACCATGCAGAAGAAAATTTCCTTGATTTTTGGCTGGCAAACTTACAAACCACGCACTTCTGCAACTGGCAATCTGTAGCGTCTGCTTAATCTCAAGCCACGTGGATTGGTGCTGAGTAAATAGACACGAATCATGATACCATGCTACATTTTATAGAAAATGTGACATTTATTTATGGCAAATGTCCTTGACAACCCATTGTAAATTTAGCAACATTTTTTGTTGGTATGTCTCAAGACCTCTTACATCTGTAAGTGATGCTGGAGGAAAGTCATCTGATCTCACCTGAATTGTTAATATATTAATTTTAGTAATGACTTGGAAAAAAAAATCTAAGCTACTGCTTTGAGACCTGTCTCTGAGAGCCTGAATATATCACAAGCTCTGTAGTATCTTGCATGTTACAGTAAGCTTCAAAGTTGGAATATGAAGCCCTATTTAATTATTTTGAACCATGGACTTTCAAAAAGGCAATAGGAAAATGGACGGAGGAGATGAATGTAGAGTTAACAAAAAATAGATTCTAACCATATGAAAAGTTATTCACCATCACTCATAAATAAAGAAAAGCAAATAGGATTATCTATGAGCTTTTTTTGAGCAGTGAATTGGCAAAAGATGAAATATTTAGTGGTATAAAATAATGCCAAGGATGCTGGGGGGAGAAATATTTATCCATTTTACAGAAAGAATCTATAGGACAAAAGCTTTTATAGCAGCTTTTATTATAATAATAAGGGACTTTTAATAATTAAAACAATTATCAGTAGGACACTAAATGTATAATACATTCATCCACTGGAATACTTTGCAACTATTAAAAAGAAAAAGGTAGATTTACATGTGCTGATATGAAAACATCCCCAACATTTATCATAAAATGAAAATGCAAAATGAAGAATTATAAGGACAGTACTCTCCCATTTGTGTTCAAAGAAAATATGTATACACACACTTTTAAATACCTATCAAATCCTTCTGAAAGAATATTTAAGAATATTAACATGGTTTTCTCTAGGGAAATGCACTGAAGCACTGTGATACAAAGGAGAATTTTTTCATTTTATTTTTTTCATGCTGTTAAACGTTTAAGCCAGGTGTATGTATTGTCTTATATTCTTAATATGGAATTTATATTGTTTAAAAGTATAAAACCAATGTTTTGTGAAGTTATGTATTTCATAGCGCATGTAAGCCTACTGTTCCTTTTTGATTCATCTCGCTGTCTCATGGAAAATGAGTTGATACTAAGAAAAAAGTTGTAAGCTTGTTGACAGGGTGTTCTTTGAGTGATGGGGTGGAGGTGCTACTGTTACAGCTTCTCTCTGCTTCAGAGGCAGTCAGAAGGCAGGATGCCTTGCGTAAACATGCAGGGCAGGCTCTCTACTGAACCAGCTGGGGCAGGGTGCACAGTCTAATTTAGGGAGAGAATTAACCAATATATTGGGCTGTATATCCAATGCCACATTTTCTGATGGGATTCATTGTTAAAAATGAAAGTGAACATTTGAGCTCCAGCAGATTGACCCTTATGGTTAATTTTTTTTTTTTTTAACTTGAAAGGGAAAAATGTTACTATTTGTTGCCCCTCCACAAAAATTTCAATTTTTTTTAACATTATATATTCACAGTTTGGCTGGTGGTCAATTTTAAGTTGACCCTTTGCCCTCTATCACTGGCCCAGATAACCTCAAAGGCATTTTTGTTTTTTGGCAACAAAAGCTGCTAACCTAAACTGCTGTTTTTCTAATTTTGAGAATCAACTACATTTGAGGAGTCCTGTTTCCTTTTTGGTATTATGGTATTCTTAGTATCATATTACATTATATATAATTACATATAGACATTATATAAAATAGATATTACATTATATTTAATCTTGTAGATCAAAAATCTGAAGGCTAGGAGTATACGTCAGTATTAGTCATGGGAAAAGTGCCTCTGATGTTACTGCTACTGGGTCACTTCTAGAGAGGCAAAGCTGTTTTTATCTCCACCCTAATCTTTATTATCTCCTTCTTCCTGTTTTATTTGACTTCGGTTTGCTCATTTTTTTCTACTTCCTTAAGGCAGAAATTTAGGTTATTGATTTGAGATCTCTCTTCTTTTTTAATATAGATATTTACGGCTATAAATGTCCTTTCCTTACACTGCACCTCGTAAGTTTTGGCATGCTGTGTTTTTATATTTATTAATCTCAAAGTATTTTCTAATTCATTGTGATTTCTTCTTTGGTCCACTGGTTGACTGATTTATTTGATTTTCATGTGTCAGAATTTTCCAGATTTCCTTCCATTATTGATTTTTAATTTCATGTGGTCAGAGAAGATGTTTTGAGTGACTTAAATTTTTTAAAAACTGTATTGAGACTTTTTTTGTGACCTAACATTTGGTCTATCCTAGAAAATATTTCATGTGCACTTAAGAAGAACGTGTATTCTGCTGTGAATGTGTATGTCTTTTGATCTAGTTGGTTTATAGCATTGTTCAAGTCATATTTCTGTGATCATCTTCTGTCTAGTTCTATCCATTATCAAAAGTGGAGTATTGAAGTCCCCAGTTAGCACTGTTAAATTCTTCCTGTATTTTTGTCAGTTTTTGTTCATGTATTTTGGGTGTTCTGTTGTTAGGTGACTATATGTTTATAATTGTTAAATCTTCTTGATAAGATCACTTTTTTATTATTATAATTATCCCTCCTTGTCCCTTTTAATACTTCTGTTCCAAATTTACTGAGAGATAATTGACATATAACTAAAATTTTTGTCTGAAAGTCTGTTTTGTCTGATGTTAGCGTAGTCACTTTAGCTCTTTTTCTCGTTCCTGTTTGTGTGGAATAATTTATTTCCATTCTTTCACTTTCAACTTATTTGTCTTTCTATCTAAAATGAGTCTCTTTTAGACAGCATATAAGTAGATCTTTTAAAAAATTGATTCTGCCAGTATCGATTTTAATTGGAGAGGTAAATCTATTTATATTTAATGTAATTACTGATAAGGGCTTCCTCCACTTTGCTATTCAATCTCTATATGTCTTGTATCTTTTTTTCCTCAATACTTGCACTACCGCTTCCTTTAGGGTTAAATAGATATTTTCTAATATATCCTTTTAATTCCCTGGTTGTTTCTTTTGCTATATATATTTGACTTATTTTCTTAGTGATTATCTTGGGGATTATGATTAACATCTGAATTTGTAAAAATTTATTTCAAATAAATGCCAACTTAGTTTCAGTAGCATATGAAAACTTTGTTCTTATTTAACTCTGGCCTCCCCTTATGTTGTTATTGTTATAAATTACATCTTTATATATTGTGTGCCCACTCACAAGGATTTATACTTATCGTCTTTACAGTTTTCTTTTAAACTATATGGAATCTACTTTTCTAAAAAGAGAAGTTACAGTAATAAATACAATTATACTGACTTTTATATTTACCTATATAGTCACCTATATCTGTGATCTTTATTTCTTCTTGTGGATTCAAATTCCTTCATTTCAGTCTAAAGGATAGTATTTAGCATTTCTTGCAACACAGGTATGCTGGTAATGAGCTCTGTTTTTGTTTATCTGAGAATATCTTAATTTCTCCTTCATTTTTGAAGGATGGTTTTGCAGGCTATAGAATTCTTGGTTAACAGTTTTTCTTTTTTCTTTTTCTTTTAGCATTTGAACTATGTCATCCCACTTTCTTCTGATCTCCCGGGTTTCTGATGAGATAGCTTGTACAAATCTCAATAAGATTAACATCTGCTGAGTTGTTTATCTTTTGTTGCTTCCAAGATTTCTTGTCTTTGATTTTCAACAGTGTGATTATAACATTCCTCAGTGCAGATGTCTTTGATTTTATCCTACTCGCAGTTTGTTGAGCTTCTTGAATGTGTATATTAATATTTCGAATCTAATTTTGGAAGTTTTCAGCCATTATTTCTTCATAGAGTCTTTCTGTCCCTTTGCTGTTCTCTCCTTCTGGGAATACTCTTAAGAGTCTGTTGGTATACGTGATGATCTCCCAAGAGCTTTTAGGCTCTGTCCATGTTTGTTCCTTCTTTTTTCTTTCTACTCCTCAGACTGGATAGTTTCAACTCTCCTATCTTCAAGTCATTGATTCTTTCTTCTACCTGCTCAAATCTGCTGGTAAGCCTTTTTAATGAATTTTTCATATCAATTATTGTACTTGTCAGTTCTGGAATTTTTATTTGGGTCTTTTTTTTAATAATTCCTATCTCTTGATTGGTATTCTTGATTTGGTGAGACATTGTTCTCATGTTTTCCTTTGAATCTTTGCATTTGATTTTATTTACCTCTTTTTTGCTATAATTTCTTTAAAATATTGACATAATGCCAATTCTGTTAATGCCAAATTCTGGATCCTTTTTAAAACTTGTTTCTTGTTTTATATTTTTCTTTTCCCCTGATTATTGATCACAATTTCTGCCTCTTATTTTATCTCATAGTGATTCATTATTTTCTGGACATTGTGTTTCAAAGACCCATAGAAATGGAAGTAAATATTATTTTCACCCCAGAGGTGAAATATTCCAGGCAGCTAGTATGACTGGCTAAACATTTGGACTCAATCCAATCAGTAGTTAAGCTGAATTGGAGCAGTGTTACTGCTGTAGTTAGTTTTGTTTTACCTCCTGTTTCAAAAGTTGTTAAAGGCTATGTGTCCTGTGTATACGAGAGGCCCCTTGCTCCAGTAGAAAATTGAAGAATTGGAGAAACCTGAGGTTATGTTTTCTTTCTAGCCAAGATTCCCAAATTCTGTTGTACCCACACTGCTGCAAACTCAAGAAGAGTCCCATACAGGAGAATTAGAAGCAGCGTGAAGAGATCTAGCTCTTCAGCTAGGACTCTTACTCAGGCTCATCATTTAGAATGGCCATGTGGCTGTGAAAAGTTCCTCTGGATTCGCTTTAATCAAGCAGAGTTCCTGTACCTGTAGCAGGTCCAGTCCTCTGCTCACCTAGACCCAGTGACAAACAGTGGCTACAGATCTCTGCTGGCCCAAACAGGACTTGTCTGTCAGTAAGATTTAGTTCCTTTGCGTTTCTTTGTGCTTATTGTTCTTAGGCGTGTTTAATAGATACATGATTTTTTTGTTTACATGCATATTTTTGGTTGTTCTGGCTGAAGGATGTTCTGTTTAGACTATGTCATTTCCTTTGGAAACAGAACTTTCCAAAGATTGCCTTTAGAGTACTGAGTGTATTACTGCATTAATTCTGTTGTTGGAAATAAATTGAAAAATACTGAAAATCTCAGTATATCTTCTTCATTTTATCAAATTCTATTGAAATACAAAGACATTAAAATACATAGTATCAATCTCTAGTGGCATTTTAATTCCTTACTTTTCTTTTTGAAAGAGAAAATTACTAGGACAGTATCAAAGATAAAACATGAACATAACATTAATATTTGCTATCCCTTAAATCACTAAAGTTTATTTTTACTATTTAATATAAAACTTACATTTTATACTACTTTTGTTTTAGTCTAGGAAGCCACTGAATTTGAGAATTATCTAACTCCAACATTCTGAAATCTACACGTTTCCTTTATTTTAGAGGCCATTTTCTTTTTCTGCTTTTACTTTTAAAATTTACTACTTAACCAGCTTGGCAAAGACATTTCTTTTTTCCCCCTTTTGTTCTTTTTAAATTGCTTCTTCATGAATCATTCTGATCATTCTCTACATAAAGACAGCAGAAAATTTGTTTCGAACAGAATGGCTCAAACTTACCAACAAAACGTGTATTTAGTCCTTACTAAATCTCAAGAAAATTTTACCAACTTCAATGCAAACTATTTCCTGCTCAGTCAGCTTTCTTGTTGAATAATTATCTTAATTCTGATAAGGATTCAGTCGGATCCTTTTCAGCGAATGTAATTCAAACCTGGAATAGAAGAAAAAAGTCTTAGAATTTTATGGCTCTTGAATTTTCTCTTTGACTAAATTAATGATTCCTCCATTTGTGTTACCCAGTAGACTCCTCTTTACTTTCTATAAGTTCACATTTGGAGATAGTGGTCCCCTTCCTCTATCGGTGAACCTCAGTCAGGCCCATCACAAAATATTCAGAAGGCCCTAATAATTGGTGAACTGCAAAGGGAATGTTTAGGGATCTTAAACAGGCTCCTTAAATAGCTTTCTTAACCTCTTTATTTAGATATGTATATCTTCTTTTAATCTTCACAATAACCCTATGAGGTGTGTACTATTATATCCCTATATTATAGATAAAGAAACCGAGAGTTGAAGAATTAAGAAAATTGCCCAAAGTAGTACATATAGCAAATATGTGGTGGAATCCAAATTCACCAGCAGTCTGACTCCAAGGCTTGTTCTCTTTATTACTACCTAGTGCTTCTACTTCACACTAGGCCATGTGCTATCTAAAATCCACTAAGCATATCAAAGATTATTGGAAACAGATGCTTTGTCAATACATAAACCAAAAAGTTCTTTTCCTTGGTATTGCATTTATATAATAAGGACCACTTAAATCTGATTTTATTGCAGTAATAGAAAATCTCTCTTCAGTTACTTTGCTCATTCCACTTAGGAGCATATAAAATGGCTGCCAACTTTTAAATGGCATCTTTCTTATTTGGTCAGAAAATTAGTTTTCCAGGCACCTTGTTATATGTCTCTGATTCTGAATTCTATCATCTACATATTCACGTCAGAAAAGGATTGTTGAGTAGATGAAACTGAAGCCAGAAGTGATAATTTTATAGAGGTCGCTAATTGTTGACAGTGAATATCAAATTACTGTAAATTAGTGACTGTTTCCTGTCTTTTTAACTTAACGGATCATGGTATTTTCTTTATTATTTTAAAAATTAAATTTAGTCTAGCTCCATGCCCTCATCTCTATGAACATGAGAGATATTTATTCACAGTGGTTTGGGAGTTTGTGTTTGTGTGTTCGTTCGAGTGGGAATGGTCTTCTATCTCCTTAGGGATGTAATGTTATGGGGAGATTTCTGGCTGACTTAAGCACAGAGAAATTTATTGGAAAGGGTCCAGGGCAGCAGACTCAAGATGGCCAGGAATTCAGGGAGTCCTAGAAAGAAAGAGGCAGGAAGCATAGCAGCCAGGACATCTTTTATCGCTGCTGCTGCTGCCACCAGAGTCACTATGATGAATAGTCTTCAAACATTCTTTCCATCCCCGTGTCAACCAGCTCAAGATTTACAGTCTCAGGAGAGAGAATGTGGGTTGTCAGACCTTAGTCTCAGGCCTACCTCCTGTTTACACCAAGGTACAAGAAGAGGGGGAATCTGCCTTCTAAATGAGGACCAAGAACATGGACTCTTCCTCATATCAAGAGTAGACAAACCAAAGAAGTTTTCCCAAAGATATATGAGGTTACTGGACAAACAAATGACTGCATACTCTGCCTGGAAAAGAGAAAACTTTTTATACTTCAGTACATCATGTTTGTGCCTGATATTCTAATTGCTCGTGGTTATCTATTTCCATGAAGACAGGCAATTCAGCCATATTCTTCCCAAGCTACAGTGTCAGCTTGGTCTTCAGCCTTCTGAGATCCTGCCACCACGCAGAGACCTTGCAAGGGAATTGGGTCAAGCTAATCTCTGCTATTTCCCAAGTGTGGAAAACTTACTTCCTCTCTCTCACCATGACCCCTCTTACTCCGAAGAAGGCAGTCCAATTTTATCCCTACCCTTTCAGATTAACTAATGTTGCAGTTGTTAAACTTTTTTCCCTTGACTCTCCTAAACAGTTACTGAGGATATCAGAAGAACTCTGTTTATGTGGGTTCTATCCTATTGATATATACCCTATTAGAAACTAAAACTGAGAAAATTTTCGAGCATAAGAACATGCAAGCACACATTCTAGTAGCTGTTAACATAATGATATCACCTGCCATGTAATTAATAATAAGAAATTGTTATAACCTTGAGGACCCCTACAAGAGTCTCAGGGACCCCCAAACACATATTGGGCACCTGTTAGCTAGTCTAAACGTCTAGTGACTTGAAGCTTTTTTGAGAGATGGGAGCTTTTTTGAGAGATGGAAGCTTTTTATGCAAACAGTGAGTTTAAGCTCTTATAAAAAGGTTGTCTTCACAAGCTTCTATTTTCAGCTCCACAGAAAGTCTGGCTACCTTCTTGGAATGGAGGATGAAAACATCAAATGAAACAAAGATAATTAACATTTCTTCAAAATGTTTAAAACAGTGAACATAGAATACAATTTAATGTCCCAATATTGTGCATTAAAATTCCTCCTCTGGTAACGTCTCTGGCAATGGAAGAAAAACAATGTATCTGTTTTCAATTCATAGACTGACACCAGATGAGTAGCATTTTGCCTTTTTAGATATACTTAGAAAGTGCCTAAAACATAAACAACCATAGTGTCAATTATTGCTATATTGATATTTTCCTTCATTACAAAATTTGAAACCATTCCATGTAATTACTAATGAATTGTGAACCCAAATGTAAGGAAGAACATATTTTACATTTAGCAATGTTTAAAATATAGGAACTATTGTTGCCAGTAAATCTTTAGGGAAATAAGTGTATCACTTTGATTCTTATTGTAAGAATTGACATACACAGGTCTTTGTTCTGTATGATACTGTTGGTTACTTTGATATTTAACTTGGTAAGTGTATGGTCACAAGGATGGTGATTATTATTATTACAGGCAAAGAGGAAACTTGTGTCAAAGGCTACAAGGTGGCTCACGCATATTTGGGAAAGAATACTTAAATATAGATAAAAATCACTTGTAGATTTTTAATTAAGCAAAATTCACCAAGTAAACTGTCACACAATTTAGATTCTGGTATTAGTAAGAAAAGATGGATAATAGAGAAAATATCCTTCTAAGACTTTTGTCAAAGGGTCAATTTGAATCAGATAATAGAAAATAATTACTCCTTGAAGGACTTTTTTTCTGGTCATTTTCTTTCCTTCATAAGAAGGCTGCAGATGAATTTTGCCATAGTATATGCTCCTTAAACACCAGGGAATTACAACTTCTTGAGGTATTCATAGTCTGCTTTCCTCCAGGACCTTTTTTGAAAAGCTGCTAATAAGTATAGTTTCATGTCTATGATCTCATTGTTTTGATTTATTAAAGGCTTTCTAAATTATTTTAAGAAACCATTTGTAAGCTTAAAAAAGGCTGTGGGTTTGGACTTTTATGTTTGAAGATTAACAATGGATGATTCATTAATCAAGAAGTAGAGGTCAAGATAACTGCTAGATTCTCCTGGGGTCTATGGGTGTGTGTGTATATATATAATGTTAGCACAACAGAAGTAGACTATTTGACAGAGTTCTTTAGTCTGTGTTTTTCTCCTGTGACATTAATAGACATAGTGTTTGGTGAACAATCCTAAAAATGAGCTGATTTTTTAAAAATCTGCTTATAAAATATTGAAAGGTAATGCATTTGCTAATGCATATCTCACTACTTAAGAAAAAAATTTTAAATCTCATGCTGCATGTAATCAATGGTGCCTTCATTGTTTCTATATGTTCTAAAGTATTGTGCAATGCTTTTCATTAGTAAAAACAGAAAGACATGGGTTAACAAAATTTCTGTGTCAACACTTTAAATGTTTTAAGTTTTCAATTTATCCATTACCCATGTCATTCTCACGATCAGGATGGATAGGTAAAGATATAGATATAGATATACATAGATACGTAGATGTAGATGACCCCTCTAACTCTATTTTTACACTATTTACATAACCTTTTGAGGTTCAGTTCTTTTTCTCCAGCTATCAGGTTTATATTCTCTAGATAGCTTCTATAGATACTTTCCCAGTATGGTGTTGATTTTGTTTTAAGTAACAAAGGATTCTTAGTGCTTTGTTCTACACTAAGCAGTATTCTCAGTGGGAAAAGGAGATGAGGGAAGAAATATGGCGATTAAAGTAAGTCATTGTGTTTATCTTTCACCAGAAGAATTTTTATTCCTTCTTGGAAGGCAAACATGCACAAATAACAAACAGATATGAACTCAAATGAAATTTTGTTCAAGGGATTGGTAGGGGCAGGCTTTTGGTAGTTGCCTCATTAGAACCCACCAGCCTAGAGAAAAAGTGTCATTTTTCCCCTTGATGCTCATGGCGGATGACATGCTCCCCTGGACAAACCCAGATTACTATTTTCTCATAGATATAATAGACTACAAGATATGTGTGATTCACAGAGGAATAGATTGGAGTTCTCAAACTTGGGTCTTGGACACTTTTACACTCGAAAAATTTATTAAGGACTTGCTTTTGATATTTACCATATTAGAAATTACAACCTGGAATTTAAAAGCATATGTATTAATTTACTTAAAAATCACAGTAATAAACTCATTACATGTTAAGTGAAATGAGATATATTGGTGGAAAAAAAAATGTTTTCCCCCCAAAACAGAAGAATGCTCTTATTTACACCTGTGCAAATCATTTTAAAGCCAACTTACTAGAAGATAGTTGAGTACTGATACCTGCTTCTGCATTCAATGTGTTGTAATATGTTGTATATTTGCAGTATCATAAAAAAAATTTTGCCTCACACAGATACAAGTTTAGAAAAGGAGAACCTTGCAACCCTGAGAAGGCTAGGGTCATGTTTTTAGAATGACTATTCCAACTCTACCTCTTTTTCCCACTCAGAGAAGCATGTAGAAGTGTAAGGAAATGAAGGAGCAGTTTTAAAACCAGAATTTTACTTTCTTAAAATGCGTGCTTTGCAATATTCCATGACACCTAACCTCTGACACCCCTCACATCATCCCTCACTGGTTTGTCACAATATTTACACTGATGTCATCCATTAAAGGGCCGCTCTGTTTAATTCCTTTTTGTGGGTGGAGTTCTGCAGGCCTCATTTTCCTCTTGTGATTATTTTGTCATAACAAGACCATGCCTGTAAATCAGGGAGGTTGACAGTGCTGTGAGGGTTAATTCAAGCAAGTCAAGAATTAGCCTGATCTGTTTTATTGAAATAAGAAACACAACCATAATATTAATGATATTGATTGTAACCATGATCCAAGGAGTTTCAGGATGATTTATACCAATTTGTTAACATTATCTATTGATAACAGAGATTGATGATTTATATATAGTCACAGTAAGACCCAAAGGATTATGCCTTTGGGGTTGCTTATGTAGCAAGACTGTTCTTACATAACCAATAGTATATAAGAGAGTCTAGCCAATATTCCATTTGACCTACCTGATTTTGAGATGTTTTATATACACACCAGTGGTTCCTGATGGCAAGAAAGAAAATGCATCCAGTATGCCGTTGCAGAAGGGAAATAATTAAAGCTTATGCCTGAACCTTTGCTGTGAGGCATACCCTTACTTCAATATTGCTCTATTATATTCTTTACCTACAGCAAACTGTAGCTACATTTCACTTCGGATCCTATGAGTCTTCTTTAGTGGTCTCCTGTTAACTTCAGTGGAATCCTGTTTAACCAACTGGTAACTCTTAGTACAAGATTTTGAGCCATTATTTTTAGAGAGTAAGATATTTATGCAAGAAATATCATGATCAAAAAAGGCCTTAAAAATGCCTTAACTACATGTAAATTGTAGGGATGAATAGAATGATAACATTTGAGCTGTCTGAAAAAAAAGTTACTGTTCAATAAAGGATAATTCTGGAAAATATACAAAAAAGGGTTGAAAGAAATAAAACTCAAAGATTGTCTTTCTGGTTTTATGTAAGAATATATTGTTGACTTGAAATAAATAGACTGCCAGGTATTTTTCCATCAAAGATGGACATATTTGAGATCAGCAGAGAATTGCAGTTTCAGGGGCTACAATCATGGCAAGCCACTTGCAAGTCCTCCCGTGACAAGGGAATGAGAAAGCTTTTATAGAGAGGGAAAAAAGAATCCATGGCTTTTCATTGGCTGAGTCCTTCCCAGGAAAGAAGAGTCTTTCTTCTTTCTGCCATTGTCACAGGGGGAAAGAGCTTCCCGTTTTGGTCTCCCACCTCTATTTAACTGGGGTTTCTATGTATTAATTTTTTATATTTTCCCATTTGGATCAGATCTTTCTCTGAAAGCATAGCTGATCAAGAGTCACTCTTTCTAGTTGCAGCAGTTTTTGTCCCTCAATGCCAGGAAAGACTTGGGTGTAATGTCTCACATCAGAGGGAAAGTACACAGATTGGACACCTGTTAACATCACATTCAAGTAACAGGGAGGGGTGGGAGGGAGAACTCTCAGGCAATTTTTATCTAAAGTTCGTATATTATTAAGAGCATAGACATTGCAGACAATCTGATGCATTATGTCATGATCAAAGGTTTGGCAACAAACTTCCAACAGGTCTGGTCTGGATATCTTCTTGAGAAGTCTGTCTCATCAAATTTCTTCTGCTTTGATTCCAGTATGTCTTTACTTTTAGGTCATCAGATGAGGTGCAGTTCCAGTCAGGGTTTAGCAATTTCTTTAGGTGTGTCATGGGAATCCATGAGTCTATTCCTTCGAGTTTGGTATCACAAGGGTTGGTTAGCAGTACTTGATAGAGGGCTTTCCAGCAAGATTGAAGAGGGTTCTTCTGGAGATGTCTTTTCCTGTAGATGAACTCTCCAGTTTGCAAGGCGTGATACTTAAGGTCTTAGTTTCCCAAAGGCATAGAGTGAAAAAAATGTTCTACCAAATCATGATGATTTTCAATAGGAACAATCAGGCCTTTGAAATATTGGATTATATCTCCTTTTATCACTTGTGGGTCAAAAGAAGCAGGAACCAAGTGCATTTGGTGTTCTGTGATTATCTTGAAATGGTGAGAGTTTGAGTTCCATAAGGGGTGGATCTGAGATTTAAAAGGATGAATAGCATTGCTTTTGGTCAAGGTATTTGGACGGTCTCTACAAATTTTGCCAGTGGAGCCTTAATAATGCCATTAGTGTGTTCAACTAAATCAGAGGATTGAGGGTGGTAAGCACAGTGAAAGTGTTGTAAATCCAGACACATGACACAGACTTGTCAAAGCACCTGGCCAGTAAAATGGGTTCCTTGATCACTATGAAGTTTGGAGAAATTCTCCCGGTAGGGATAAACTTTTCTAAAAGGACTTTAGCCACAGAACAGGTAGAGTAGCCTGTCTTCAAGGGAAGGCTTCAGTCCAGTGTGAAGACGTAGACCTGCCTAAAACATACAACCGTTAGACGAGGGGACGTATGAAAGCCATTTGTCAGACCATGAATAGTCCATTAGGCAGTTTAAAGTGTCTGGGGGCAGTATGAACAGGCTTCCCTGGATTGTACTTCGGACAAACAGAGCAAGGCATCTGTGAGGTAGGCAATTCCTGTGGCCTTGTTAGTGTTTCCCCACCAATATCGATTCATGAAGGCTATTATTTTGTCAATATACCAGTGGTTTAATGCATGTACTGTGGCGAGGAGAAAGAACTTTAGAGTCTCTTGTAGAACTGGGTTGTTATTTGGTCTGAACCAGAGCTTTCTCTTCTTATCAAACAATTGTTGAATTTCCAAGCTTGTTTTACCTTTTCTAAGGCCAATTGTTGGGCCTTTCTAGCCAGTTTTTTCTAAATTATCATTTGAGAAACGTTATGTCCATTTAAGGCTGAAGTAGCCATTGGTAAATATGCCGCCTCAACAACATCCAAAGGAGTTGTAATGGCATACCCAGCACAGTGTTTGCCATTGTCATCTTTTAAATAAGAGCCATCAGTGAACCATGAGAAGTCAGCAATACCAAACAGAATTTCCTGTAGATCATTGCCGGGAGTCAGGAGGTGGTCTGCCACTTTTAAGCAGTTGTGAGGGACTTTATTGGTGATAGAGGGGAGAAGAGTAGCTGGGTTGAGGTTATTACAAGTTAAAAGAGTTATATAAGGAGCAGTTGACAAAAGGAGTTCATAGGTGGTGATGCAGCTGGCTGAGAAATGTTGAGTATGACAAGAATATAGGAAAGACTCTATTGCATGAGGTATAAAAATGGTTCAAGGAGATCCCATGATTTTCTCAGTGGCATTAAGCAAAAAGGCAGTGGCTGTAATTTCTCTAAGGCAACGGATGTGTCCTTGGGCCACAGGGTCAGGTTGCTGCATATAACACCCTATGGGTTGATGTAGGTCCCTGTGATTCCGGGTGAGTACTCAAGGGCATTCCTTTCCTTTTCATGTACAATAAGGGAAAAAGAAATCTGATAATTGGGATCCCCAAGGGCAGGTGGGGTCATCAAACGTTCCTTTAAGGCCTGGAAGGCTGTGTTGTCCGGTTCTTCCCATAAAATTGGTCGGGGTTGTTACTGCTTAGTAAAACATATAGAGGTTTGGGCATAAGAGAAATGTGGGATCCAATTTCAGAAATAAACAACTAGCCTGAGAAAAACTTCACAGTTGGTACTTAGCTTTGGGTTTTGGGAAACTTAGAACACCATGAAGCCTAACTGCATCTAGGTATAGCCCTTGTTCTAATATCAGATGCCCTAAATATCAAACCTGGGTTTATGCAAACTACACTTTTTCTTTGGCAGCCTTATGTCCATTTAAGTCTAAAAGCTTTAGTGAGTGGATGCTGTCTTTCTGTGAGAAGGCTTGAGAAGAAGAGCAAAGAAGTAAATCATCCATATATTGCAACAATATCAATAGAAGCTCTGGGGAACTTTACATCATCCACCTTATCCTTCAGGATTTTTGAGAAAAAAGAAGGAATCTCAGTGAAACCCTCAGGAATTACTGTTCGGAAGAATTGTTTTTCTTCCCAAGTAAAGGCAAAAAGATATTGGCTACTTTCATCAACTGGAATACTAAAGAATGCACTGCATGAATCAGTTACAGTAAAGAATTTGTTTCCTGTGGGAATGGATGTTAGTAACCTAACATCCATTAGAATGTTAGGAACAACAGAGTGTTTAGGGATAACAATGTTGTTTATTGCTCAGAGGTCCTGGACAGACCTCCACCCTCAGTTTTCTCACCAATAAAATGGGAGTGTTACAGAGACTCTTGAAGCCCTTGAAGGGCTTCTTTACTCCTAAGGTATTGATTAATTCCAGGAAGAGATTTTGAGAGATCTATTTGAACTTTAATGGGGGATGGGCTGTGAATTTTGCCATCATCAGTTGGAGGTTTTGCCAGTAAGGAAACTGGTGACAGATTCAAGAGGGACAAAATATCAGTGTTCTCAGAATCTATTCTAGTACCACCAGAGACCAAACAAATAAAATATTTCAGACGGTAATTTAATTCACCTGGTGAGCTACTTTGATGACTACTGTCAATTTCTAGAATTACTTCCCCGTTTTGGGAGAAAGAAATTCTGGCATTATACTTCTCTAAGAAGTCTTAGCCTAATAAATGGATAAGGAGAAAAGGGTGGGTAGCTCTCAAAGGGCCTAAACAAAAGGGAATATGTTCAGAGACAGGAGTCTCTTGATGTTCATTAGAGAACCCCACTATCTGAACTGTTTTAAAACTCGAAGGCAGGTTGAGCATCGAGACTGCAGTGCCAATGTCAGTTTGGACTGGAAGAGATTTGCCCCCAATCTGAAAAAAAAAAATGTTTCCCCAAGCTGATTAATAGGGAGGAAATGGAAGAGCCATTGTAGTCCCTCAGAGCCCATCATTAAGAATTGGGAGGATGTTGGAAAGGCTACTTAGATGGCAGAAGGTGTCGAAAGCACTTAAATTTCTAACCATCTCTTTTCCAATGTCCTGGATCTTTGCAGTAATCGCAGGAAGTAGATTTTTGGTTTTGTTTAGGGGTCTTCATTTACTGGAGCTGAAGACTAAGAATTTTGGCTGTCTACCTTGGAGGTCACATCTAGAGTATTAGAGAACTGGTTTGCCAGATTAAGTAAACCTGGAGTGAATAGTTTCCCATTCAATACTGGCTTTTTTTTTTTTTAAACATCTTTATTGGAGTATAATTGCTTTACAATGGGGTGTTAGTTTCTGCTTTATAACAAAGTGAATCAGTTATACATATACATATGTCCCCATATCTCTTGCCTCTTGCGTCTCCCTCCCTCCCACCCTCCCCATCTCACCCATCTAGGTGGTCACAAAGCACCGAGCTGATCTCCCTGTGCTATGCAGCTGCTTCCCACTAGCTATCTATTTTACATTTGGTAGTGTATAGATGTCCATGCCACTCTCTCACTTTGTCACAGCTTACCCTTCCCCCTCCCCACATCTTCAAGTCATTCTCTAGTAGGTCTGTGTCTCCATTCCCGTCTTACCCCTAGGTTCTTCATGACCTTTTTTTTTTCTTAGATTCCATATATATGTGTTAGCATACGGTATTTGTTTTTCTCTTTCTGACTTACTTCACTCTGTATGACAGGCTCTAGGTCCATCCACCTCACTACAAATAACTCAATTTCGTTTCTTTTTATGGCTGAGTAACATTCCATTGTATATACATGCCACATCTTCTTTATCCATTCATCCAATGATGGACACTTACGTTGCTTCCATCTCCTGGCTATTATAAATAGAGCTGCAATGAACATTTTGGTACATGACTCTTTTTGAATTATGGTTTTCTCAGGGTATATGCCCAGTAGTGGGATTGCTGGGTCGTATGGTAGTTCTATTTGTAGATTTTAAAGGAACCTCCATACTCTTCTCCATAGTAGTTGTATCAATTTACATTCCCACCAGCAGTGCAAGAGTGTTCCCTTTTCTCCACACCCACTCCAGCATTTATTGTTTCTAGATTTTTTGATGATGGCCATTCTGACCAGTGTGAGAAGATATCTCATTGTAGTTTTGATTTGCATTTCTCTAATGATTAATGATGTTGAGCATTCTTTCATGTGTTTGTTGTCAATCTGTATATCTTCTTTGGAGAAATGTCTATTTAGGGCTTCTGCCCATTTTTGGATTGGGTTGTTTGTTTTTTTGTTATTGAGCTGCATGAGCTGCTTGTAAATTTTGGAGATTAATCCTTTGTCAGTTGCTTCATTTGCAAATATTTTCTCCCATTCTGAGGGTTGTATTTTGGTCTTATATATGGTTTCCTTTGCTGTGCAAAAGCTTTGAAGTTTCATTAGGTCCCATTTGTTTATTTTTGTTTTTATTTCCATTTCTCTAGGAGGTGGGTCAAAAAGGATCTTGCTGTGATTTATGTCATAGATTGTTCTGCCTATGTTTTCCTCTAAGAGTTTGATAGTTTCTGGCTTTAAATTTAGGTCTTTAATCCATTTTGAGCTTATTTTTGTGTATGGAGTTAGGGAGTGGTCTAATCTCATACTTTTAAATGTACCTGTCCAGTTTTCCCAGCACCACTTATTGAATAGGCTGTCTTTTCTCCACTGTATATTCTTGCCTCCTTTATCAAAGATAAGGTGACCATATGTGCATGGGTTTATCTCTGGGCTTTCTATCCTGTTCCATTGATCTATCTTTCTGTTTTTGTGCCAGTACCATACTGTCTTGATTACTGTAGCTTTGTAGTATAGTCTGAAGTCAGGGAGCCTGATTCCTCCAGCTCCATTTTTCGTTCTCAAGATTGCTTTGACTATTTGGGGTCTTTTGTGTTTCCATACAAACTGTGAAATTTTTTGTTCTAGTTCTGTGAAAAATGCCAACGGTATTTTGATAGGGATTGCATTGAATCCGTAGATTGCTTTGGGTAGTAGAGTCATTTTCACAATGTTGATTCTTCCAATCCAAAAACATGGTATATCTCTCCATCTGTTTGGATCATCTTTAATTTCTTTCATCAGTGTCTTATAATTTTCTGCATACAGGTCTTTTGCCTCCTTAGGTAGGTTTATTCCTAGATATTTTATTCTTTTTGTTGCAATGGTAAATGGGAGTGTTTTCTTAATTTCACTTTCAGATTTTTCATCACTAGTTTATAGGAATGCAAGAGATTTCTGTGCATTAATTTTGTATCCTGCTACTTTACCAAATTCATTGATTAGCTCTAGTAGTTTTCTGGTAGCATCTTTAGGATTCTCTATGTATAGTATCATGTCATCTGCAAACAGTGACAGCTTTACTTCTTCTTTCCCGATTTGGATTCCTTTTATTTCTTTTCCTTCTCTGATTGCTGTGGCTAAAACTTCCAAAACTATGTTGAATAACAGTGGTGAGAGTGGGCAATCTTGTCTTGTTCTTGATATTAGTGGAAATGGTTTCAGTTTTTCACCATTGAGTACGATGTTGGCTGTGGGTTTGTCATATATGGCCTATATTATCTTGAGGAAAGTTCCCTCTCTGCCTACCTTCTGCAGGGTTTTTATCATAAATGGGTGTTGAATTTTGTCAAAAGATTTCTCTGCATCTATTGAGATGATCATATGGTTTTTCTCCTTCAGTTTGTTAATATGGTGTATCACATTGATTGATTTGTGTATATGGAAGAATCCTTGCATTCCTGGAATAAACCCCACTTGATCATGGTGTATGACCCTTTTAATGTGCTGTTGGATTCTGTTTGCTAGTATTTTGTTGAGGATTTTTGCATCTATGTTCATCAGTGATATTGGCCTATAGTTTTCTTTCTTTGTGACATTTTTGTCTGGTTTTGGTATCAGGGTGATGGTGGGCTTGTAGAATGAGTTTGGGAGTATTCCACCCTCTGCTATATTTTGGAAGAGTTTGAGAAGGATAGTTGTTAGCTCTTCTCTAAATGTTTGATAGAATTCGCCTGTGAAACCATCTGGTCCTGGGCTTTTGTTTGTTGGAAGATTTTTAATCACAGTTTCAATTTCAGTGCTTGTGATTGGTCTGTTCATATTTTCTCTCTCTTGCTGATTCAGTCTTGGCAGGTTGTGCATTTCTCAGAATTTGTCCATTTCTTCCAGCTTGTCCATTTTATTGGCATAGAGTTGCTTGTAGTAATCTTTCATGATCCTTTGTATTTCTGCAGTGTCAGTTACTTCTCCTTTTTCATTTCTAATTCTATTGATTTGAGTCTTCTCCCTTTTTTTCGTGATGAGTCTGGTTAATGGTTTATCAATTTTGTTTATCTTGTCAAAGAACCAGCTTTTAGTTTTATTGATTGTTGCTTTCGTTTCCTTCATTTCTTTTTTATTTATTTCTGATATGATCTTTATGATTTCTTTCCTTCTGCTAACTTTGGGGTTCTTTTGTTCTTCTTTCTCTAATTGCTTTAGGTGCAAGGTTAGGTTGTTTATTCGATATGTTTCCTGTTTCTTGAGGTAGGATTGTATTGCTATAAACTTCCCTCTTAGAACTGCTTTTGCTGCATCCCACAGGTTTTGGGTCGTTGTGTCTCCAATGTCATTTGTTTCTAGGTATTTTATGATTTCCTCTTTGATTTCTTCAGTGATCATTTCATTATTAAGTAGTGTATTGTTTAGCCTCCATGTGTTTGTATCTTTTACAGATCTTTTCCTGTAATTGATATCTAGTCTCATAGCGTTGTGGTCAGAAAAGATACTTGATACGATTTCAATTTTCTTAAATTTACCAAGGCTTGTTTTGTGACCCAAGATATGATCTATCCTGGAGAATGTTCTATGAGCACTTGAGAAAAATGTGTATTCTGTTGTTTTTGGATAGAGTGTCCTATAAATATCAATTAAGTCCAGCTTGTTTAATGTATCATTTAAAGCTTGTGTTTCCTTATTTATTTTCATTTTGGATGATCTGTCCATTGGTGAAAGTGGGGTGTCAAAGTAGGGGTACTATGAATGTGTTACTGTCAGTTTCCCCTTTTATGGCTGTTAGTAGTTGCCTTATGTATTGAGATGCTCCTATGTTGGGTGCATAAATATTTACAATTGTTATATCTTCTTGGATCGATCCCTCGATCATTATGGAGTGTCCTTCTTTGTCTCCTGTAATAGTCTTTATTTTTAAGTCTATTTTGTCTGATATGAGAATTGCTACTCCAGCTTTCTTTTGATTTCCATTTGCATGGAATATCTTTTTCTATCCCCGCACTTTCAGTCTGTATGTTTCCCTAGGTCTGAAATGGGTCTCCTGTAGACAGCATATATATGGGTCTTGTTTTTGTATCCATTCAGCCAGTCTGTGTCTTTTCTTGGGAGCATTTAATCCATTTACATTTAAGGTAATTATCGATATGTATGTTCCTATTCCCATTTTCTTAATTGTTTTAGGTTTGTTATTGTAGGTCTTTACCCTCTCTTGTGTTTCTTGCCTAGAGAATTTCCTTTAGCATTTTTTTGTAAAGCTGGTTTGGTGGTGCTGAACTCTCTGAGCTTTTGCTTGTCTGTAAAGGTTTTAATTTCTCCATTGAATCTGAATGAGATCCTTGCTGGGTAGAGTAATCTTGGTTGTAGTTTTTTCTCCTTCATCACTTTAAATATGTCCTGCCAGTCCCTTCCTGCTTGCAGAGTTTCTGCTGAAAGATCAGCTGTTAACCTTATTCCCTTGTGTGTTATTTTTCCCTTGCTCCTTTTAAAATGTTTTCTTTGTATTTAATTTTTGACAGTTTGATTAATATGTGTCTTGGCATGTTTCTCCTTGGACTTATCCTGTATGGGACTCTCTGTGCTTCCTGGACTTGATTAACTATTTCGTTTCCCATATCAGGGAAGTTTTCAACTATAATCTCTTCAAATATTTTCTCAGTCCCTTTTTCTCTTCTTCTTCTGGGACCCCTATAATTCAAATGTTGGTGCGTTCAATGTTGTCCCAGAGGTCTCTGAGACTGTCCTCCGTTCTTTTCATTCTTTTTTTTTTATTCTGCTCTGCAGTAGTTATTTCCACTATTTTATCTTCCAGGTCACTTATCCGTTCTTCTGCCTCAGTTATTCTGCTATTGATCCCTTCTAGAGTATTTTTAATTTCATTTATTGTGTTGTTCATCGTTGCTTGTTTCCTCTTTAGTTCTTCTAGGTCCTTGTTAACTGTTTCTTGCATTTTCTCTATTTCCAAGATTTTGGATCATCTTTACTATCATTATTCTGAATTATTTTTCAGGTAGACTGCCTATTTCCTCTTCATTTGTTAGGTCTGGTGGGTTTTTGCCTTGCTCCTTCATCTGCTGTGTGTTTTTCTGTCTTCTCATTTTGCTTATCTTACTGTGTTTGGGGTCTCCTTTTTGCAGGCTGCAGGTTCGTAGTTCCTGTTGTTTCTGGTGTCTGTCCCCAGTGGCTAAGGTTGGTTCAGTAGTTTGTGTAGGCTTCCTGGTGGAGGGGAGTAGTGCGTGTGTTCTGGTGGATGAGGCTGGATCTTGTCATTCTGGTGGGCAGGTCCACGTCTGGTGGTGTGTTTTGGGGTGTCTGTGGACTTATTACGATTTTACGCAGCGTCTGTGCTCATGGATGGGGCTCTGTTACTGTCTTGCTAGTTGTTTAGCAGAGGGTGTCCAGCACTGTAGCTTGCTGGTCGTTGAGTGAAGCTGGGTGCTGGTGTTGAGATGGAGATCTCTGGGAGATTTTCACCATTTGATATTACGTGGAGTTGAGAGGTCTCTTGTGGACCACTGTCCTGAAGTTGGCTCTCCCACCTCAGAGGCAGAGCACTGACTTCTGGCTGGAGCACCAAGAGCCTTTCATCCACATGGCTCAGAATAAAAGGGGGGAAAAATAGAAAGAAAGAAAGAAAGAGGATAAAATAAAATAAAGTTATTAAAATAAAAAAATTATTAAGAAAAAAATTTTAAAAAGTAAAAGTAAAAAAAACACACGGATGGACAGAATCCTAGGACAAACGGTGAAAACAAAGCTATATAGACAAAATCTCACACAGAAGAGTACACATACACACTCACAAAAAAAGGAAAAGGGGAAAAAATAAACTATCTTGCTTCCAAAGTCCACCTCCTCAATTTGGGATGATTCGTTGTCTATTCAGGTATTCCACAGATGCAGGTACATCAAGTTGATTGTGGAGCTTTAATCCGCTGTTTCTGAGGCTGCTGGGAGAGATTTCCCTTTCTCTTCTTTGTTCTCACAGCTCCCGGGGCTCAGCTTTGTATTTGGCCCCGCCTCTGCGTGTAGGTCGCCAGAGGGCGTCTGTTCTTCGCTCAGACAGGACGGGATTAAAGGAGCAGCTGATTCGAGGTCTCTGGCTCACTCAGGCCGGGGGAGGGAGGGGTACGGATGTGGGGCGAGCCTGCGGCGGCAGAGGCCGGCGTGACATTGCACCAGCCTGAGGCGAGCCGTGAGTTTTCCCTGGGAAGTTGTCCCTGGATCACGAGACCCTGGCCATGGCGGGCTGCACAGGCTCCCGGGAGGGGAGGTGTGGAGAGTGACCTGTGACAGGCTTCTTGGTGGCGGCAGCAGCAGCCTTAGTGTCTCATGCCCGTCTCTGGGGTGCGCGCTGATAGCCGCGGCTCGCGCCCGTCTCTGGAGCTCCTTTAAGTGGCGCTCTGAATCCCCTCACCTCGCGCAGCAAGAAACAAAGAGGCAAGAAAAAGTCTCTTGCCTCTTCGGCAGGTCCAGACTTCTCCCCGGACTCCCTCCCGGCTAGCCGTGGCGCACTATCCCCTTTCAGGCTGTGTTCACGCCGCCAGTCCTCTCCCTTCTATCTGACCGAAGCCCGAGCCTCAGCTCCCAGCCCCGCCCGCCCCGGCGGGTGAGCAGACAAGCCTGTCGGGCTGGTGAGTGCCGGTCGGCACCGATCCTCTGTGCGGGAATCTCTCCGCTTTGCCCTCCGCACCCCTGTTGCTGTGCTCTCCTCCGCGGCCCCGAAGCTTCCGCCCTCCGCCACCCGCAGTCTCCGCCCGCGAAGGGGCTTCCTAGTGTGTAGAAACCTTTCCTCCTTCATGGCTGCCTCCCACTGGTGCGGGTCCCATCCCTATTCTTTTTGTCTCTATTCTTTTTTCTTTTGCCCTACCCAGGTCGTGGGGAGTTTCTTGCCTTTTGGGAGTTCTGAGGTCTTCTGCCAGCGTTCAGTGGGTGGGTGTTCTGTAAGAGCTGTTCCACATGTAGATGTATTTCTGATGTATTTATGTATTTATGGGGAGGAAGGTGATCTCCGCGTCTTACTCTTCCGCCATCTTCTCAAATGCCCCCAAAACCTTTGTTTTTAAGTGTCAAAATTTTTATGCAGTTTCTCATTTACCTTTTTACTTTGCTTATAGTGTCTTTTCCATGTTTTTGAAATTTTTATGCTTCTAGATTTTGCGTCATAGTTGGGCAAGTTTTGCCAATTGCAGGGTTACATAAAAGTCTCACATATTTTTCTTATGTTTATTGCTTAATTATTTACATGTAATTATCTGATTTGTTTATCCTGGCCTGTCATATGAGTTATGGATCCAAATCTCTTTTCCCATAAGGGTATCCTGTTATTACAATACAAATACTAAAGAGAAAGTGTCCCATTCTCCAGAAGCAGCAATAAATGTGATGTGTTTGTGAAACAGAGAAGACTAACTATAGTATATGGTCATGTTGGGGAACAACAAGGATGTTGAAAGCCCAGTAGTCAAAAAAAAGCAAGAAAAAATCCCCCAAGTATTTTGTGCAAAGAAATAATTGGCTACATTATTGTTTAAGCAATTTCCGTTTTGTAATATTGTTCAAGGTGTTAAGTTTGTTTCTTGGTTTAGTTAATTAGTCAGTCCTAAAAGGAAACGTGAGACCTGTTGATCAGGAAGCAGAACCTTTACTCACAGAGCATCTTTGCAGTGCCACACCCCAATTCCCCACACACAAAGCAAGCGGCATCTGATGTCATCTGTGCATCAGTGCGGTTTGCATCAGCCCCAAATTCTGAGACTTGGCCCTTCTGTAAGAAGGCTGAGAGAGAGACAGAGTGAAGGAGGAAGGGAGAAAATAAGAGAGAGAAGGAAAGAGGAGCGGAGGAGGGAGAGTAGAGAAGGTGGGACAGACTTTCACTCTCTACAGCTATAATGTAACAAATCCTCTCCAAGGAATGGGAGGACACTGCTGCCCTGGAGGTGAGCAAAAGCCTTTGAGGGAGGGGAAAAAGCACCTCTGAGTGTTACCCTTACCATGTAAGCAGATGGCTTTGGGAGACATGCCTTTAGATCTTCCCAGAGCAATTCATTAGCTTTAACTTCGAAGACTTGTTTACTATTTAGTCATCCTCTCACCCAGGCTGTCAGTACTCTACTCAGAAAGCCCAGACTGTGCAGAAATGTGGAAATACTCATGGAGAACTGTTTTCCTAACAAACACTGGTTGCAGGGGAGGCTAACACAAGGAATGTAGCTAGGAAAGTGCTTAACATTTGGGTCTAGAAAATTATCCAGATTCAGATCAGTCCAGTGGGAATGAAGAGGATGAAGTAGACATGAGAGGCATATTTTATATAAACTTGCAGGACTTTGTGGTTGAATAAATCTCAACGAGAATGATGAGTAAAAGTACAATATGTACTTTCGAGCACAGATGACAGAAATGGTAGGAAAATTAAAACTTTTTTTTTCCAGTAGAGAGAAATAGGAATGGATTCGAATATACAGTGTTGGAAATGTTGGGAATAGAACTGGAGCAGCAGATCAGAATTCACTCTTTTAAGCACTGTTATACTTAAGGAGCTTCTGAGGCAGAAGTATATGGTGTATGTAGTTGGAGAAAAGGATCTAGAAAGGGGCGAAGACTTGTCAATGAAATAGAAGGAATAATAAAATAGAATTTGTCAAGACAGTATAGGGTCATGTGTTCTAAAGAAGACGCCACCCTGAGAATAGCACAGACAATGCTGAGACAGATTATAAACAAAAGCTGTTTGATTTAGCAATAGGGAGGCCATCAGTGGCTATGTGACACAAGTTTAATTACAGTGACTGAGGCAGAAGCCAGATTACATGGTTAGAAGAAGAGGTGAATAGAAAAGAAGTGAAAATAAATACATATTACTCCGTTACACAGAGGGACCTCTATCCATTTAGTATAAATGAAACAATTCCTCTTTGTGCTGACATCTTTGGCTTTGCTTCTTTAACCATAGCTTTCTGTCAATGGCTTTACCCTGTTTCCCTCTGAGACCCCAAAATACAAATGCATTTAGCAAGCAAGCATCTGTATTGAACCCGAACACTAGCACTTTCTTTAAACAGACTTACTATGTTTTAGGATGAGTACTTCTGGGATTGTGTATGGTCTTCAGGATTTTTTGTTAATTGAATTTATGAAATCAAAACAGTTACAGTGGGTCACACTCCAGGTCATAGCAGTAGCTCCAGCAAATAAAAATTTACATTGAAAATGAATTAGTTTCAAATAGAATTTTACCTGCAAAAATATAAATATGCAAATAGACACTTTTTAAACTTTTCCTGAGATTGTCACATTATTCTCTTTAAAATTTCTTGACTTTGTAAAAAATAATTTCAAGAGAATCTTTCAGTAACCTTTAGACATTAGGAGAACTGAAGATTATATATTAGTGTAATTATAAAAGAGAACCCCTTATGTTGAAGCAAGGAATTACATCCAGCGTGAAATTGAAACTCTAATAGTTGATAAGTGTTAACAGTGCCAGGCTAAAGTGTATTAAGCAGCCATCTGGCCGTCTCTTGGGGAGAGATGAACATTAAAGTCTATCCTGGCTCCATGCTTGGTTCTGTTCTTTACATTAATAAGTACTCTGCCATGATTCAGAATATTGAGGATATGTTACACTTTAAGAAAAAAAAAACCTAAACAAATGTTATTTCAGATGTCATACTAGAAAAGATTTACACTTAGTGTGTCACGAGTATTATTTCCATGAAGAATTTTGAGAGTAAATCAAAGATAATCTGAGTTTGTACAGAGCACATTTTAGCAAGTCATTATGTCATATTATTACCACTAAAGTGGAAATCTCCCAATTATACATCTATACTGCCTGATGTCTATCAGATAATCTCAAAGTCTTTCCCAGTGGATTGTGACAGCAATCTAATGTCCATGGCTAACCCTGGTTTCTGTTTAGGCATGGGAGCTCTGTCATTCCCCGATTGCTACCTGGTTAAGAAGTACTAATAGGAAGAGCTTGCACTGACAAAAATCTTATTAACCAGGCTGTATTCTGTGTGTTTTATACCTTTTAATTCATTTACTCTTAAGCATCCCCATGTGGTAGTTGCTATTATTATCCCCATTATTGCAGAAGAGAAACTGAAGTGACGTGTCAAGAAGAACAATTTGGGGAAAGCCTAAATACAATATGAATGTTTATAGAACAATTAGAACTTTGGTTCCTGGATGATAACCACCAGGATTTTCTGGGTGCTTTAAAAACATGGTGATTGTTAACTCTGTCTCCTCAAATCAGAGAGTCCATCAGTACCCACCTGGGTTTTTCTTCCCTTTCCGGTGTCTCAAGACAGTAAGTGAAGGCAGTTCTAGGGGTCAGTTGTTTCCCTCTTCTAAAAGCACTCTTCACTGACTAATGTCCAGTGACTTGAAACCTAGTGACTCATATATCTGGTCTGCTTTTTGGTTATTTAAGGCAATAGAGGAAATCTGGTCCCCATCCCTTCATTTTAGTCAGAGGTAGATGACCTTTTGAAAAACCATTTTATTGTAATCTCTATACATATAGCAAAGGCACACCTGTCATAAGCACGAAGTAGAATAAATGTTCATAATCTGTAATCAAAGGATGATAAGACCACCACTCAATATCTAAAATAAAAAGATTGTTGAATTTATTGCTTATTTTTGTGAAGGAGAATTGTATTAGATGCAGTGTCTCTGAGCAGAGCAGATGATGATCTTATATACAAAGTTGGGTGGAAGTGTGGAATTCTGGTATTGACACTTTGTAGCGGCTGAGTTAATGTTAGCTGTAGTGTTCACCCAGGTGAGATTTTTAATTGATGTGTTGTCAGCCAGAGGCGTTCTTATTGCAGAGAATCCATTCCTGACGAACTGCCTCTCAGGAAGGCAGGGTTGTCACTGATTATAAAAGCACATTCACTGAGGTGAGTTTCTGATCAGTTCAGCAAGTTTCAAACCAGTTCTGGTGACTCCATGAAACCACTGCTATCGGACAATCAGTCTTTGCCTGGGAGAGCGAGAACTTCTTTTTGTCATTGATTACGCTTAAGTAAATAACACTGAAAACAAAACAAAGCATTCAGAACATCACTAGTTCCTCAGAATCTCCACCTTGTGCTCTCACCTACTTCCTATCTTCTTTTGAGAGGGACCTTTATTCTGACTTCTAACAACACAGATTACCTTTGCCTGTTTCTGTACTTTACATAAATGGAATTAGTGTGTATTTTTTCTTGTCCTAGTTTCTTTCACTGAACATTATGTTTGTAAGATTCATGCATATATAATATTAACTGAAATATATATGAACGTATACACACCTTTGTGTTGGGTATATACTAAGGAGTGGGATTGCCAAATCACAGTATATGCATATATTCTGCTCTAGTAGATGTTACTAAACCATTCTGTAACGTGGCTGTGCAAATTCATGCTCCCCTCAGCCCTCATGAGAGTTTCAGTGGCTTCTCATCTTCACCAACACATGCTACTACCTGATACATAGGGTCGTAATTTTAATTTTCTTTCCCCTGTTGATTAATGAGGTTGAACAGCTTTCCCTGGTGATTAGTCTTCCAGCTCTGTCCATTTCTTGGATCCCAGAGCCTTGGAAACTAGGTTTACACCCTCTAAACAGGAGATGTGAGAATTATTCTCCAGAAAGGCTAACAGAAAACATTGAAAGACACTGAAATTAGTGGTATCCCCCAATATAATCCAGGCATATTCTACAATAAAGTCATATTTGACAAATCTGTCCATGTATACAAGCTTCCACTCAGCATTGTAAAGTACAGCTCTTAATTATGAGTAGGCAGACAAAAGTCACTGAATATTTTAGAAAATTACCTAACATGAAATAGAGACCTAAAACCCTCAAATAATAATAATTTGGAAGAAACAGTAACTTATCAAAGACATTTATTGTCATAATAATATAAATACTGGTGTATCCACAATTATGCTGTAATTCTGTTGGGAGGATGTGTGGGTTGGTTGCATATTTGCAGTGGGCGTATTACTGAGTTTGTGTGGTGTATGCAGTGTGTAGTGGTTGTGGGGGACATTATGAAAATTATCTAAGTTTTCATGTTCCATTGTTCAGAGTAAATACACAATGCTTAAAACTGAAAAATAAAAAACAAGGGATCTTGATACCTGATTGAATGATAAGGATGATAGGATAGAAACAGCGAATAGTTGAAAGTAGCTGCCTCTGAGAGGATAAAATAGCATAGGGTAGGAAGAGCTGCTTTTTGGTAAGAGTCTTTGTAAAATCGTGTAACCCCTAAAACTGTGCATGGATAAATATAAGAAAAATAAACCAAACTGAAAACCTCCTTCTTTTTAAATGCTGAATAAGATTCCACTAGTGTAAGGGGAAAAAAGGAAAGTAAAAAAAGTAGAACAGTAATTTCTAGGGGTTGGGGGAAGGGGGCCATGGGGAGTCACTGTTTAATGGGTACAGAGTATCAGTTTTGCAAGATGACAAAAATTCTGGAGATGTATGGTGGTGAGTTCCTCGGGAGGGAGATAAGATAAACATGTGGCCACATTTAATCAGTGGTGCACCAGTAGATGCTACAGGTGCTTAGCCCAGAAAAAAAAAAAATCCAAATTCTTAATACCAGGAAGTAGTAGAAGGAAATTACATAATTTTAAAATAAAAAACAAATAATTCAGCGTCCTTATACTAATGGATTTCTGAAATGAAGGATGCATCAATTTTATAAAAAGGTAATAAAATAATAATACCTCCTACATTGGATTATTCATTCTCTCAACAAATATTTATTGGGTATTTACTATGTGGTAGATGATACAACAATGATTAAGGCACATTTCTTTACCGTAAATTGTTTGATCTAGTGGAGAAAATAGAAAAGCACGTCAACAGTTGCTCTACAGTACAGGGAGTGCCACACACAGAGGAGAGCTTGGGAGCATGTGAGCACACACATGCACATAAACAAACCTCAGGGAGATGTGAACACTTCCCCAGGAGCAGACATTTGAGCAAGTCCTGAAGATATATATATATATTTGTTGTTGTTGTTTGTTTTCTCATTTATTTGGAACAGTTGCTATGAGAAAGGGAAAGCCAAATGTATGAAGAACTTCAGTAAGTAGCTGAAGGCACAAACTCAGTAATAGGACCAAGTCATTTCTCAGGTCAGTCCCTAAAAGTAGTTTGTACCTTGGACAAATCTAGTGAACTTCAAAAGATACTGATACCTGTAACTCACAACGACAGACCCTGATTTGACTGGTCTGGTGTGTGACCTGGGCATATCATATGATCCGGCAATCCTACCTCTGTATAGGATTTCAAAGAAAATGAAAACAGAATATTGAAGAGATCTGCATTCCCATGTTCAGTGCAGCATCACCCACAGTAGCCAAGATATGAAAACAGCCTAGGTGTCTATCAATGGATGAATGGGTAAAGAAGATGTTGTGTGTATATGCACAGTGGAATATTATCCAGCCATGAGAAAGAAGAAAATCCTGCCATTTGTGACCACTTGAGTAGAACTTGAAAGCATATGCTGAGTGAAATAAGCCAACTAGAGAAAAACAAATACTGTGTAGTGACAATTTATGTGTATAAACTAAAAGAGCCAAACTCCTAGAGACAGAGTAAAATGGCGGTTATCAGGGGCTGGGGGGGTGGGATTTGGGAGATGTTGGTCAAAAGGTACAAACTTGCAATTAGAAGATGAATAAGTCCTGGAGATCTAATGCACAACATGTGCTTGTAGTTAACAATATTTCATTATATACGTCAGAGTTGCTAAGAGACTAGATCTTCAATGTTCTCACCATAAAAAAGAAATGATAATCATGTGACACAACTGACGTATTAGCTAACACTTGGGTGGTAACCATATTGCAATACATGAATTTATCAACTCAACACCTGTACACCTTGAACTTATACAATGTTATATGTCAATTATATCTTAATGTTTAAACAAAGATTTCTGAAACATATATATATATATATATATATATATATATATATATTTCCCTAGGGAATTCAAATGTGCAGCCAGTGTTAAGAACCAAAGATGTCAGCTATTTTGAAAGATAATTTCGTAGTGGGAGAATATCTCAAGGAAAAATGACTACCCCATAAAATGGGTTATAGCAGAACTCCAGGACCACCACATGTACACTTAATACATGTAATATTTTCATACGATACAATGGAAACAGTGTCCCTTGCAGTCATTAAGGCAAGAGTACTGAGGACTAGAAATTTAATTTTCTCTTAAAATGTTGTTTAGTTTTTAAAATTCAAAATAGTAAAAATCTCAAAATGATGACACCAGATTTTGACTTAATGTACACATCTCTGGAATAGTTTCAGGAATATGGCCATTTTCAAACATCCTTTTCATATGATGAATGTTGATGTCACATTTGGGGGTTTGTCTCTTTGCGGTATCTCACTGTCTTGTCCAGAACATACAGTTCCCTTCAAACTAGTATTTCATTCTCACCAGAACATTGGCTCTTAAAATGTCTACTTATCTTGGGCACTTACTGAGTGTGTGACTCTTCACCACAATTCACCATATTTTTCACTGTAATTTACTTCATTTCAGTAAAATCTTATTTCTCGGTTAGGTAAAAGACAAATTTCAAATATTTCTTAAAATAGTTGACAGTCCTTTTTAATGTTTTTCTGTCAATAATTATTTCTTGGTTTGACAATTAACCACTGTGAAGAATTCAAATGTAAATGATGAATACATAAAACAATGTAAACAATGCATTGATGCACCAACCTGTAAAATTAAGCAGATATTAATGTTTTCAATGTTTTCTTTATAGTTTTCTTCTTTAATTCCTTTTTTAGAAATAAGTCATTATAGATGCAGCTAAAGACTCTTTTCCCATCGGTTTCCCTCCCTCCATTCCCCAAAGTTTTTTTTAATTCCACTATGTATTTTTGTTTTATACTACATGAATGTAATCATAAAACAGATACATGATTTCAAGTGGTATACAAAATTTTGCACCTGGATTCCTACCATCACCACCAAATGTTATGATGTATACATGTTGATACATGTAGAACTAGTTCAGTTATTTTAATTGCCTTATAATAATCTATTGGATGAATGAAGTAGTTTTTCCTATTCTCCTGAAGAACAGTTCATTTTTAAAAATACTTTTTACAATTATAAACAGTGCTTCTATGAACATTCACATACATATTTCTATCCTATTTCAGCCATTCTACTCAATGCTTGGTGGTATCACACTTTGGCTTTAACTTATACTCCTAATGAGTAGTACTTTATGTGCTTATTGACCATTCAGATAGTATCTTTTGTGAAGCGACTGTTCATGTCTTTTAACAGTTTATTATTATTATTGTTGCTGGACTGCTTCTTTTCTTATTCATTTGTAGGAGTTCTTTAAATCTAAATATGAACCCTTGTCAGGTAGGAGTATTTGGAACATTTTCACCCTCTTGATAATGTTTCTGGTGAACAGAATTTCTTAATATTTATGAGGTTCAGTTTATCAATCTTTTTATGGTTTGTGCTTTCTGTCTCCTGTTTGAGACATCTTTCTCTTCCCTGAAGTCATGCACATATTCTCTATTTTTCTTTAAATGATTAATGTCTTTTCCCTCCACATGTAAGCTATGCCATTTATTATTATTATTTTTTGGTATGGCGTAAGGTAGGAGTCAAGATTGATTTTTTTTTTCCATTCAGATATCCAGTTGACTCAGTTCCTTTTATTGAAAAGACCATCTTTTCACCAAGTGTTTGCAATGGTAACATTGTTATAAATCAGGGGATAACATATGTGTACATCTCTTTCTGAACTCTATTCTGTTCCATAGATCTGTTTCTCCTTAGATACTACCTTATGTATATGCCTCGATCTCATGTGGTAAAATTCCTTAACTTTGTTCTTCATAATGATCTTGGCTAATAAAATTCTAGATCCCATGCATTGTCATATAAGTTTGTGTGTGCATGTGTATCTGTGTGTTTTCATCTGCTGAAAAATTTGAATCATATATAATTATATAACATTATATATAAATAAAATATTTTATAAATATAAATAAAATATTAAGTTATATAGCATAGACTTTATATATTATATATATATATATTTACTAGTAACTTTGAACGGTTGCTGTTGAAGTTGTTCCCTGTTTGTTTGAACTGTGTTGTATTTTTCTGTACAAAAACATTTGGTCATCCTCTGGGCGAGTTGTTGTGACAACCTATGTGACTTACTTAGTTCCTGGGTTCATTTTCTTCTTCCTTCTCTTGTTATAGTATAGGGCATTTTCTTTACAATACATGGTGCCTCTTATTATGTTTCTTTCTCTTCTGATTTTTTGTATTATTTGTTTGAGAACTTTCTTTACACTTAACCTCTTTTCGTCCCTTCACCAAGAAATTTCCAAGAAATACGGTATCTTTCAAGCTGTCACATTCTATCCCAGAAGTCCCTTCCTGGGACTGTCATATCATATCTTGTGCACTTTCCAAGACAGTTCCCTCAGGTCCTTGGCATCCAAGGTATCATCTACCAGGTCTTGTTAACGATTTCAGTATTTTTTCTCATAGTCAGTCTTTTCCTTCTGGGAGTGAAGCCTAATTGATATTATCAGTGGTCCACTGCTGCAATAATCTGCTACACTTTCCTTCCTTTTGCCTAATCAGAATGCTAAAATACATCCTTCATTTTTAAACAACTCACTCCAAGATAAGCTGACACATAGCATATCTATATAGATGTCTTGTTTCACAATGACCTATATCATATTCCTCTCCACAGGGATCAGCGTAGGTTTATCTATTATTAAGGACTCCTATGTGAATTAGGTCACTATGTCATTCTTTTGATTGATGGAGTTCATATATCAGAATGCATAGGATGACTCCAGGAGCTTTAAAATTACATATCTGCCTCTAGTTTCTGGTCTGAGATGGGGCCCAGTAATCGACCTTTGTATGAAGCCACAATTCTGAAACAGGTGGAAGAAAAGCAATGTTTCTTGACCCCTCTCATATATTATGTGATGAGATCATATAAGCCAGTGTCTCCTCGGTGATAATCAGAACACCTTATAGTCTATGAAATATCTTCAGGGATGTAAAGCCAGCCCCTGACTTAAGAGAGGGACATATAAAAATAATATTCTTTAGGCTCAAAATTATCTGTGTAAAAATACAGAATTTCTGCCAGCTAAGTGCTCTCTGATCTCGTTCACAGAAATACTCCACGCTGAGAGTCTGTTTTCTAAGGACTGGTTTAAAAGAGATAACATATGATTTGACAGGTTATGCTCCATGTTCTCCATTATCTGATTTTTCAAAATTAACAATAGTGTGGAGTTATATGATGTCTCATTTGTAATTGGTATCTGAAAAAAAAAATCTCACATATCTTAAATTGCACATATCTTTTGTAGAAGTCTGACAAGAAGTTATGACTTACAAGAATCAGAAAAGGACTTGTATCTGGGGATTTGAATATCTTAGCTTAAAGGTGCAAGTTATGCTATGATCATAAAATGTATTACTCTTCCTTTACTTTAAAAACATACTATTGTTTTTTTAAAAAATCCTCTTAAGCTGATCAGTTTTTTTAAAAACATCTTTATTGGAGTATAATTGCTTTACAATGCTGTGTTAGTTTCTGCTTTGTAACAAAGTGAATCAACTATATGCATACATATATCCCCATATCTCCTCCCTCTTGTGTCTCCCTCCCACCTTCCCTATCCCACCCCTCTAGATGGTCACAAAGCACCGAGCTGATCTCCCTGTGCTATGTGGCTGCTTCCCACTAGCTATCTATTTTACGTTTGGTAGTGTATATATGTCCATGCCACTCTCTCACATTGTCCCAGCTTACCCTTCCCCCTCCCCGTGTCCTCAAGTCCATTCTCTACATCTCCATCTTTGTTCCCATCTTGCCCCTAGGTTCTTCATGACCATTTGTTTTGTTTTGTTTTTTAGATTCCATATATATGTGTTAGCATATGGTATTTGTTTTTCTCTTTCTGACTTACTTCACTCTGTATGACAGACTCTAGGTCCATCCACCTCACTACAGATAACCCACTTTCGTTTCTTTTTATGGCTGAGTAATATTCCACTGTATATATGTGCCACATCTTCTTTATCCATTCATCTGTCGATGGACCGTTAGGTTGCTTCTTTGTCCTGGCTATTGTAAATAGAGCTGTAATGAACAAGCTAATCAGTTTTTTGGTAGAAATTAATTTTTGCACTCAAGAATGGAGTAATTTACCTAAATTATACAACCTTTTAAAGGTAATTTATCATTTATACATAATAATTGTTTTCACAGAGAAATATGGCTATGTATAAGTGCTATTTTACATCAAGGGAAAGTGTAGCTGAAATTTAAAGTTAAAAAGACTTTAAAAATTACTTGCCTATTAATTTGGTTCACCTAATTTTAAATACTCCATATGTTCATTTATAAAGTGACACCAGATATAAGTTAATACCCATTTTCTAATTGGACTGTCCCAAAAATGTTATGATATAATTTCTTGTGGATCTAGATAAAATTGTTTTTTCACTTTTACAAATGTATTTAAAATCCCATATGCAACGCATTTCAAAGAACATTATTTCTATTCCCACACCTTATGAAACTATTTTAAAGTCTTCACGCATAACTTTGACATTGATACCTTTGAAATGACTAGAGTCACTTTTGAACTCATCTAACAATTTCTAAGAACCTACTGCCGGTCCTTCTGGCTGCCTAAATTGTTTAAATTCACTTTTTGAATCAGCCTAGGATGCTAATCATTGGAAATTTTATACCAACCCAATTACTGATTCACATAACTTTTGGGTAGCTTAGGTTTTGTTTTTAACATTGTTTCCTGCGGGTATGTATTGATACCTCCAGAACATACTACTTATTATGTGGCTTTAGAAAGTATCTTTAAAAAGACTTTTAGAAATAATGATATCCATCACTAGCAATGTGAAGTTACACCTCTTAAAATTACTACATCCGTGATAAACCTTGCTCTCTCACTATTTCACTTAATCCACCAGATGTCCTCAGTAAACATTCAAAATACATCAAGGTCATTGTCGGCTAAGCTATCATTCTCAAACAGCACTTTAAAGTAAAGAAATGGGAAGAATTCTGCTACAGTGAGAGGCTGTGTAAGGACTTAAATATAAAGCAATTTCTTTCTCAGAGATGATTTTGGAAATGAAGCTTCCTAGTCAAGTAATCTACATTTATTATTTGTACCATAGTTCATTTCTTCTTGAGAAATATTTATAATACAGCATCAAACATAGTTCAGTATTTTAAGCTTCCTTAAATTAAAAAATGAGAGTTTAGGGTCTTTCCTTAGTTTAGAAATTAATATTATGCCTTTTGAAAAGAAAGAAGGATTTTTTTATCATCAGTTTTTCGATATAATGTATGAGAGTTCCTTTAGCAATTTTTACCGCTGCCCCTCTAGAAGTGGGTAAGTAGTACAGAAGGGGGCCTCTTGATGTCAGCCTATAGAGGGACCACAACTCATAAGGGTTCAGAAATTCCCCCACTCTGGTTCTACCTTGATCCATCCCCAAAAGAAATAGCTTATATTTTAGATTTTTTTGTAATGTCAGTATCCAGCTTGAACACTCAAATATTTGATTGTCTTTTTCTGTTCTTACCTGTAATTTTTTACTATTAAGTGAAGAATTTTTACTTTTTCCCCCAAGTATTTCAATGACTCTTCTTTCCCAAAGCAGAATAATGATCATCTTGACCTTTGTTCTTAATTAAAATATCAAATTGTTATATCAATATATATTGATATATATATAGATCAATATATATATATTGATCTATATATAGATATATATCTATATATATATTGATATATATAGATATCAATATATATTGATCTATATATATATCGATCAATATATATATATCGATATATATAGATCGATATATATATATCTATATATATATCGATATATATATAGATCGATATATATATATATCAATATATCAATTGATATATCAATAAAATTTTCACTAAGAACAGCAAAGTTTTTCAGAGTGCTCAACTTAGATAATGAAACATGACTTTGCTTTTCCATGTATGTAAAGCTATCTAAAAGAAGTTGGCATGAAAACTATACAGATTAGTATTGAGTCCTTTAAAAGCACACTAAAAGGATATTAGTACATTACCTGAAATTCCATAGAGGAATAAGTGATATGCTTCTTGGTTGATACTATTATCATATCTGCTTCATAAAGAAAAGCTCTTCGTTCCATATATCACTTTTTAAAATTGAAATATAGTTGATTTACAGTATTCTGTTTCAGGTGTACAGCATAGTGATTCAGTACCTTTGCAGATTATATTCCATTATAAATTATTATGAGATAATAGGTTTAAATATAAAATTAACAACTACCTATCATAGAACTTTAAAAATTATAATTTATTGTAATCATAAGATATTAAAATGGTTCATAATACTACTATTTTTAAACATTTAATATTTTGGAATACTTTCTTTTTATTTATTTATTTTTAAATTTTATATTGGAGTGTATTTTATTTACAGCGTTGTGTTAGTTTCAGGTGTACAGCAAAGTGATTTAGTTATATATATGTGTGTCTGTGTGTATATATATATGTGTGTCTGTGTGTGTGTATATATATATATATATATACACACACACACACACATATACACATAATTTCTTTTTCAGATTCTTTTCCCATCCATGTTATTACAGAGTATTGAGTAGAGTTCCTTGTGCTATACAATAGGTCCTTGAATGATTATCTATTTTATATGAAGTAGTGTGTGTATGTTAATCCCAACCTCCTAATTTATCCCTCCCCCATCTTTCCCCTTTGGTAACCATAAGTGTGTTTTCTAGGTCTGTGAATCTGTTTCTGTTTTGTAAATAAGTTCATTTGTATCATTTTTTTAGATTCCACATATAAATGATATATTTGTCTTTCTTTGACTTACTTCACTTAGTATGGTAATCTCTAGATCCATCCATGTTGCTGCAAATGGCATTATATCATTCTTTTTTATTGCTGAGTAATATTGCATTGTATATATGTACCATATCTTCTTTATCCATTCCTCTGTAGATGTACATTTAGGTTGTTTCCATGTCTTGGTTGTTGTAAATAGTGCAGCAAGGAACACTAGGGTGCATTTTGTGTCTTCGAAGTATGGTTTTCTCTGGATACATGCCCAGGAGTATGATTGCTGGATCATATGGTAGCTCTACTTTTAGTTTTTTAAAGGAATCTCCATACTGTTCTCCATAGAGGCTGTACCAATTTACATTCCCACCAACAGTGTAGGAAAGTTCCTTTTTCTCCACACCCTGTCCAACAGTTGTTTGTAGACTTATTGATGATGGCCATTCTGACCTGTGTGAGGTAATACCTCATTGTAGTTTTGATTGTAGCATTTGTCTAATAATTAGTGATATTGAGCATCATTTTATGTGTGTGTTGGCCATCTGTATGTCTTCTTTGAAGAAATGTCTATTTAGGCCTTCTGCCCATTTTTCGATTTTGCATTTTTAATAAGCAAAATACAACTTGGGAGGACAATTCTAGTGCCAAATCTCCCTCCCTGAGGGATCAGCTAAGTTTGTAGTTGCCCCACCCTGCTTCCCTCTCCTCTCTTCCGCAGATATTGACCACAAACACCCCTAATAAAAATCCTATAGGTTCAATTTTCTCTCAAAGTCTGCTTTGTGGAGAACTCAACTTGCAAAAAATATTTGAGACATAAGATTATATACAGTTTGTGAGAGAAAAATTCATTCAGAGTGATAACTCACATGATTTATATAAAGCAGTATAATAGTATTTAAATAAATCTAGATTATCTAAATGTAAAAACTATAACTCACTTATGATGAGAGATTGTGCTAGTATGTGTGCAAATGTGTGATGTAGTAGAAGTAAATATTTAGGTCTGTGGCAGACAAAGTGAATTTTAAAAGAAATATTAAATTTTCTCCTTCTCCTTCTTTACTTCTCTACTTCTAAACCAAAATGACACTAGGTTCGGAGCAACATTTTATCTTACCCCAGGCAAAATACTTATTTTTCTAGCTTGTCTTTGCCATATAACATATTTCAGGTTTGTGAGATAGAAACAGCATCCTGCTGCATGTCCTGGGAAATGGAAAAATGGGAAGATAGGTTTGGCACTTCCCTTTCTATCATTCTTTCCACCTGAAGCCTGGATGTGCAATCTGGAGCTGAAGCATCCATGCATTTGCTATGAGGAGAGGGGAAAGGGGACAAGGTCAGAGGATCCCGAGATACTGGTCCTTACATCACTGAGCTGCTGAACAAGCCTCAGCAGCCATCTCTTCCCAGACTACCTGATATGTGTGGACAATAAACCCCTTTACTTAAAGAGGCTTTGAATTAAATTTGTTTGTTTGTTTAGAATAAACTTCCCTATTCAATTAAATATATAGATATACCAGGAAAATTCCGTGTCACTGGGAATTCTATTGGAAGAATGTCAGCTCTTCCAGAAACTGTGTGCCGTCTGAGAAAGACAAAGTTTCTCTTTTATTTTTTATGTTGTTGTTTTCTTTTTTTTAAACATCTTTATTGGAGTATAATTGCTTTACAATGGTGTGTTAGTTCCTGCTTTACAACAAAGTGAATCAGCTATACATATACATATATCCCCATATCTCTTCCCTCTTGAGTCTTTAGGAAGATATGAAAACCATGTTTTGTCCTGAAATTTAAAAAATCAATAAATCTCTTTAGCTCTGTTTAATGTATTCAGAATATATTAAAGCATCACATTTTACATAAAGGATAAAGAGAGGAAAATTAGTCTTTTAAGTTCTGGTGGGTGATTGGGAATAAAAGAGTGAAGAAGGGAGAGGGTGTCAGAGGCCAAAGCTCTCATCCCTACTCATCCTCTGCCTCGTCTACACGTCAGGCTCGGTGCTGTAGAGGTGTCTCCAAATTTAACTGAGGGAATGCAGTGTTAGGAAGCTGTAGGTTCTTAGGAAATATCTACCCTTCAGTTCAACCATATTAAAATTCCCTGTCACTAGGGACATGAACAAGGCAGACGAGAGTGGGTAACTAGATGAGCCTGAGGCTGTGGCCCTGGTTCCTCAAAGCTTGTTTGGCATATTGGGAAGAATGGAATTAAATATCTGGCCTGGGATCCCTTTCTAGCCTTTAGGAGTTGAGGTAAGGATGCTCCGGGGAAAGAAAGCAAGCAGGCACCTGGTCTAAACTTCTTCTAAACATACTAATAATACACCTGCTAGAAAATAGACCAATATTTATCAGGAGTAGAATTTTATCTCTTGTATTCTCTTAGCAGGCGTTCCCTGGTTTAGGATTGCTTATGGTAAACAAATCTAGTATGTATGGATTTATGAAATGTGACTCCAAACAGTGTCATGTAAGCTATGCAAATATCCGAGTGCAAAATGGAGATGTTTGGTAACCTATGATACTCCTTATTATGAGTGGTAGCCCCGTGCACCTTATTAAAGACCTCATGCATTATTCTGGGCCGTGGAGAATGATGTGTGAAGAAGGGACCTGGGACCTGGTATGTCCAGACCTCTCCTTCTTCATCTGGTCCTGACGACTTGTATTCTTGACATTATTAGTAAAGCTTGACAGTGGATAAGATATCTGACTTTTGTGTTAGTTGGATCTGACAACCTAATCTTTGAGTTAGCTCACCTGTATAGGGCCCTTAATTGCCCTTCGGATATACAAAGTATATGCAGAGGTGCTAAGAGGGCCAGGAAACTGTTAAATACCTTACTCTGGAAAACAGTGCACAGTACTCAGGGAAAATATGTTTGGTCCAATCTTGGCGAAGTTAGTGTGATCCAATAATTTCAGTAAAATAAAAGCTTTGTGAGAACGAAGAAGTTTTTTCTCTCTCTTTGGCTCACTCTATGTCTAATGTATTTACTGAGCACATAGTAGGTTCCCAATAAATATATTAAATAAAAGTATGAGTAAACAAATACATACTTAATAATCTAAATGGCCTTGTCAGGTACTTTGCTCTCTGCTTGGATGTCTCGGGTGTGTGCTCAGTGTTTTAACTCTTGTGCTCCTCTCTAGATAACTTCAGTGTATATATAGTAAGAGCTTATGTAACCATATGACAAAGTGGGGGTGAGGAGGTCACTGAATTAATGTTGGAGTCTTCTGAGTCTCCTGAGCTCGCTGCTGCAGTTAAAGTAGGAGTGACCTCAAATGTCAATGTCCTGGCATCAGATGTTGAGAGCTATAGTCCTACCTGTTTGCCTCCGTCCATAATGTCCATGAATAAATTGCCTTCTTTGTTCACAATCCATGCAGGCCCATACTTACCCACTGCCCCTCACAAATTTCCCTCTCCCCTCACATGGACATGTTGGAACTTCTAGTTTCCTTGTACACATCACAAAAGACCAAGAGCACTGCCTTGCAGTAATTATATTGGCCTTTTAAAGACTTCCTTTCTGTCCTTTCTCCCATGCCTATTGCACATGGCGCTATCACTAAAGCTGGAAATATACAAGGAGTGGATGGGGGAGGGTTGTCGGCAGACCTCTGACTCTTCTCTCAAAGAAACACACCATTAATTAGATGTGTCTAGGTTTTATTCTGGTTAATTTGATTTCAACTTGGAAATTCCAGTATATAATTCCTGTTTTTCCTACATTACTCTTCTTCTCTGTGAGCCCTGCAAGAGGGAAGGAGGTGGATTTTGGCTTTTTGTTTCCTTTGTCTCATATCCTGCTAGTGTCCTAGAAGATAGGCCTCCTGGATCCCCTACCACATGAGTATGGTAATCTTTCAGCAGAATGAACTAAAAACCATAATCTGAATTCTCTAGGCTTGAATATAATATTTTTAATATTAAAGTCATTTAGAGACTTATTTCTCTATAAGTAGTTTTGGCATTGATAACCATTGCGAAACTAAACCTGTGAGGAAATTCAGCCTCAGGAATCAAAGCTGACCAATGACCTTTTTTGTTCTAGGTGGTCCCTGTCTGTTCCTTTTCAAATAATACACTATCTGATTAGGACTTAACCTTGGAAGGCTGTAAGGGAACATGTTTTCAGGGCAAAACAAAATCAATGTTTTAATACTTGCAATTTCTGGTCTCTGTTACCCAGAGTCAAAAAGGCCCTCCCACCTCCTCTCGTTTCCTTTCCACTCTCCTCTGCAAATTTGCAGCCTTCCTTAAGCGGCAGCAGCAAGTGGTTCTTGCCTCCCATTATAGACTGGAATTCAAAGATATCAAAGATGCAAAAAAAAAAAAAAAGATGATGGAAAGAGAAGCTAAGGAAAGTGAAGAAGTGGTGGATGAAGACATGGAGAAAATGTTGTTTGAGGGATATGAGGTCGATGAGTGTGTGTTCCTCTCTAATCAATGCAGTAGCTCAGGTAGGAGACTCCAAGTCCAGGGAAATGGATTCTCTGTCTAGACAAGATTGCCATTGAACTACACTTAACAAGAGAGCTCTGCCCCTGCCATCTTTGATTACTGGCAGATACTCCTCACAGTGAGCAGCACATGGACACAGATAGCTCACAGTGAAGACTGGGGAGTGATCAGAGTTGATTAATAGAGTGGGGAGAAATCTTATGTTTGAAGGGAGAGGAAATCAGATTAGTTAGTAGAAACAGAATGTAGGAAGGCAATGAGTTCAGGAGAGGGTACAGGTTGATCAGTAAGGCATTGGGGGAGAAATCGAGAGAATAAGGAGAGGAAAACTGTAAGTGTTTATTTTCTGATGGCTATAAAATGAGGAAAGAGAGGGCAGAGTGGGAGATTAATCAAGTAGTTAAGAGCTTTATGCATATAGCATTAGAAAGAGAAAGCATGTGCAAATGAATTAATCAGCACTGTACTTACAGATAGAGTCATGCAGGGACTGGTTAGGCCCATCCTGGGAGATGTCCAGGGAAAATTTGGGAGGGTTTGTGCTGCACAGAAAGAGCAAAGTCTGGATGTAATATATCTGAGTTTTATCAGCCTTACCACTGAGAAAGATACTTGTGTGAGAGAGCGATTCTACACAACTGCAGGGGAAACCTTTGCTGGCTACCTAATAGTATGTATAGAAAACCAAGGATCAGCACAATTGAGAGAAATTAACAGCATGAAATAGAAAGACCAAATATAGACAATCAGAACAAATGACACGGAAGAGAACAGATAATTTAGGGAACAAAGGAAAGAAATTTTGATTAGTGTCCTCGGAGGGATTATAGAGGATGCTGATTCTTTTTTTAAAATTTTGTTTATTTTTGGCTGCATTGGGTCTCCATTGCTGCGTGCGGGGCTTTCTCTAGTGGCAAGCGGCGGCTACTCTTCATTGCGGTGCACGGACTTCTCATTGCAGTGGCTTCTCTTGTTGCAGAGCACGGGCTCTAGGTGCGTGGGCTTCAGTAGTTGCAGCACACGAGCTCAGTAGTTGCAGCATGCGGGCTTAGTTGCTCCGCGGCATGTGGGATCTTCCCAGACCAGGGCTTGAGCCCACGTCCCCTGCATTGGCAGGTGGATTCTTAACCACTGCGCCACCAGGGAAGTCCAGAGGATACTGATTCTGAAAAGAAGACCAGACTTGCAAAAAAAGAAACAACCAGAGAAGAACAAAAAGTTTGGGGAATATTAAAAATAGATTGAAAAGTTAAAAAAAATTAAAGGGCTAGTTATTAAAAGTTAAATGACTATAGAGCAAATAAATAACCTGATGGGTAGAGTCAAAAAATGCCCCAGACATTCCTAAAGAAAACAAAACCTTTCCACAGCTTCCTAAAGAGAGTTACAGATGGAAATAGATCAAGAGGTAGGAGTAGGGAAAAAAATCAAAGACATAAGAAAAGAATCTTTCCTTGCTTTGAAGAAAAGCATACTTTTTCATACTCAAAGGAGCTCTGTAGATTGCACAACATAACTGAGAAAAGACTAGCACTTATACAGACCCTGCAAAAAGTGTTACAACCCCAACGATACAGAAAGGCATCAACAATTTTTCTTTTTTAAAAGGATAAAAAGTAGGTGGACTTCAGACAGCTCATCTTTAATAACGAATACAAGCAGAAACTGAAGTATATTTTCACAGTCCTAAAAAAGGTGGGAGAGAACCTAGAATTTATTATCTAGGAAAATTATCATTAATATATGGAGGAAAATAAGTATATTTTTAGATGTCTAAGGATGCTGACATTATACCTACCATGTTTAGAACTTCTCTTAAAGATTTGCTCAAGTAGGTACTACTGTATGTCAAAAGGTAAGTCCAAAAATGGAGATAACATGATAGTTAAGAAGCAGTGGTTAGAAAAGAGAGAGTGATTATTAAAGGAACTTACAGTTATTTCTAAAAATCTGTAACTTTAGGAAGACACAAATTTCCAAAACAAAAGTGGTCATGTTAACTGTGAAGGCTGATCTCTTTTATCTGTGATCATCAGAAAGTTAGGTTGCTCTGGATGTGAAAGTTAGGTGATTTCAATAGGTCTTCCAGGCCTCTAGATAGAGAATGTGATATAAACAAAGCATAGAGACAGGAAAGAAAAAGTGGGTTTGAGGAGTAGCAAATGCATCAGTTACACCGAGTCACTGTTGGACAAGAGTTGGAGATTAGAATGGAAACATTGATAAGAATTAGAGGATTCTTGACATTGAAATTAAAGTGAACAAATAAAATGTTGATTATTATTATTATTATTATTTTTTTGCGGTACGCGGGCCTCTCACTGTTGTGGCCTCTCCCGTTGCGGAGCACAGGCTCCGGACGCGCAGGCTCAGCGGCCATGGCTCACGGGCCCAGCCGCTCCGTGGCATGTGGGATCCTCCTGGACTGCATCGGCAGGCGGACTCTCAACCACTGTGCCAGAAGGGAAGCCCGAATGTTGATTATTTTTAACACCTTTTTGTAGTAGAACAAAGCAACAACAAAATAAAAACAATCTCAAAGTTTTGCCAAGGACCAGTCTTCATGCCTTTTGTTTTCTGGTCAGAAAAGAATACAATTACAATGATGCTAATTAGTACTCTCCTTCTATATTCCATATTTTTGTTCTTACGTGTAATTATTTTATCTTTGTGGTGGTCTGGCTATAGTCTGAAAGTCACTCGTATGAGTAAGATAGGTAGATAGTGGAATTTTCTATACCTCCATATAATAATTCAAATAATGCTATAGCTTATTGTGAATACCGTAATAATTAATATTATGTTGTTTTTATTAATTTAAAATATAACAGAGCAGGTGTACAAATACAAGAGAGAGTTTTAATATGCTTCAGCTGATGTGATAGGCAAACTTTGGTCTTATCTATATGAAGAATATGTGTATGGGCCACTGATAAATAATAACATTACCCTGAGTAGTGTTGTTTTACCATGTATTATCATGCCAATAGAAAGTCATGAGTGGAATCTTCCTAAGGATGTCTTTAAGAATGCATGCATGTTAGTTGTTACCCTGTAGTGATGGGTTTTATTAAATTACACTGGTAGTAGCAACCTTACTTTGGTTGGTTGTGTGTCCACTTATAAATAGTCTACCCAAATTATCACCATAAGTGACATTACAAAGAACACTACAAAAAATTGTTTGCAAGTTTTAAAATCTACAGTAAAGAGAACAGAACTTTTGTATGAAATTCCTTGCCAAGTTTCAGTTTTTGTTTAAAAAACTGAAAGAAGGGAAGGAGGGAGGGTTAAAAGGAAGAAACGCTGAAAAAAATTGTTTTTTAATTTATTCTGTCATTAAAGTCAAACATTTTTTCAAATTATAGATTTTCCTCATTAACCTTAAGTGGCAAGGAGTCAAAATAGTTAAGGTAGATAGTTATTTTTCTTAAAGGAAAAACAGGTTCTTTTCTTTCACGGAGCTTACTTTCTGCGTCACCTTGGGGCCTCTGAGAAGCAGGTACCACGGTGGGTGTAGATATACAAGTGATTTACAGGGGAAACGCATGTAAACGATAAAGAGGATAGGGAGTGGAGGGAGGTGTGGAGATCCCTCAGATGGCTGCGTCCCTGATGCCTGACCCTGGACACCCATGACAGAGAGGGAAGGAAGGAGGATTGGGGAGGAAAGGCTTCCTACTTCAGTGGAGCCTGAGAAAGTCTTGCTCAGGACTTTCAAGAGTTTTTGAACACTGGTGGCCCATTGGAGGAGTCCTGGGTTCAGGTAGAAACGGACCGGCTCTATACCAGTGTTCTGCCCAGTCAGTGGCGAGGAGCTGTCCAGTGGACGCGTGGCCTTGATGAAAGTTAGGGTGTGGTCACTGGAGGCTGTCACGTCAGCAGGTAGCTGCCTTGCAACAGGTTCTCTGAGCCATACAACTCCATATTTTCTCACCTGTTGTTTTCCTTTCTTACTTTCTCTTACTTGCGGGAAGCACCAGCCAATAAGAAATGTTGTTTTCTGTTTGTATTTATTTGGCTGAATATTTACAACCTCTTCCCTCTTCTGGTCCATTGCTGATCTATTTCCTAATATACTAGAGCAGCCGGCTAAAAAAGGGAATTTAATGGAAGTGATGTTTTAGACTTCTGACTCACTTAACTCTGGCAATTCGGTGGCTACTTTAAGGCCATTAGAAAAATGTGATTGATTAACAATTTTCTAACCTTTGTTTCCCATACCTAGACAGAAATGCTTTTTCCTAACATGTGAATTTATTACCACACATATGTGGGAAGCAAATGGGGATGGACTGTGGTTGAGTTTCCTTAGCCCACACAGTTACAGAAAAGCTATTGAATACAATCTCAGCCATAAAGTTGAAGTAATTATTTTACCTGTTAAGTCTAAGTTCTCTAACTTAGTAACACATGATACAATTTGATAGAAGATTGTAATGGGTTATATAACTGACAAAGTAAACTTTATTAAGGACTATAAAAGAATGTCTCTTTGGTAGAATAGCTGCAGGTTGTTATAGAGGCTTCAAGTTTATGTAAAAGAAATAATGCATTATAAAAGGATTTATTACATCAGAGTTCTCAACCAAGGACAATGAAAAATCTTGATAGACTGTAACAAAAAAGTCTATGAAGTTTAAAATACCCATTTTAATAACTTGGGGGAATTTGATCTGAAACCATGGAGAAAGAATCAAGAACTTTTTCTTGGCCTACTAAGAGGTTAGCTCTTGATACTTGAAAAAAACTGCATAAAATATTGAAACACAAATTTGCATGTTTCTAGAGTATTTTAATTGTGAGACATAATAGATGAGAATAGATATATGATCATTTCTGGACATATGATTCAAAAACTTTTGCTGTGCAGATGTAAAAAGGATACAATCACAGAGGATATCTCTTCTCTTTCTTGGTAAATGGTGTGAATTTTTTGAGAAAAACATGTTTTCTCATCTAGTATTTAGGTCTTAGTTCTTCATAAATATAATATCCAACAAGCTGTAGCCCATAATTCTCCCAGTTCTACAATTATCCTGTACCATGGCAAGCCTTCAGGGTAATCAATTCATTCATCAGTAGCCCAAGTTATAACCAAATTAAGAGCATATTAAATTTGACAGCCAACATTTGCTAAATACTTGCCACCCTATTCTTTTAAAAACTTTAAAATATTTGAGGCTTCACGTTTAATTTTTAATATTGAGACCTTGGTAACTGGCCTTCAGAACCCTCTTTGAAGGAAGCGTTTGTCACAGTAAAGATATGACTGAGGTAGTGTGCTGGTTGGGTTGCTGTGCTGAAGGCTTGTCCTGGTAGAGGATAATTATGTTGAATGATCCTTGTATTCAATACAATACACTTCAGTTAATTATTATTAAGCTTCTATCTATCTTGTTTTAAGAATCTACTTTTGCTCTTGAGTGCAACTGGCATCAAAATATATTCACAATATTGTATTAATTGGCTAGAACTACTGTAACAAAGTACTGCAGACTTGGTGGCTTAAACAGCAGACACTGATTTTCTCAAAATTCTGGAGGCTAGAAGTCTGAGATCAAGGTGTTGGAAAGGTTGGTTTCTTCTAAGGCCCTCTCTCCTTAACTTGTAGATTGCTGTCTTCTTCTGGTATCTACACTCGGTCTTCCCTCTGTGTGTATGTCTGGATCCTAATCTTTTTTTTTTTTTTTACAAGGACACCAGTCATACCTGATTAGGGCCCACCCATATGACCTCATTTTACCTGAATTACCTCCTTATGTCCAAATACGCTCACATTTTGTGGTACTAGCGGTTAGGACTTCAACAGACAACTTTTTCGTGGGGGCTGAAACACAATTCATAACAAGGCATATCGAGAGAGAGAGATTTGAAAATTGTCTTCAAGTTTGGAAATAAGAATCAAGTTTAATTGTATACAAAAATATTTTTACTCTTGCTTCATTTTATGTCCTACTGTGATGTGTGTAGTATGTGTGTGCATATGTGTGGTGTGCAGAATCCTTGTGGGATTACCAATTTACTCAGATATATAAGGTTTGATATAAGAAGTGAAAATCAGGGGCTTCCCTGGTGGCGCAGTGGTTGGGAGTCCGCCTTCCAATGTGGGGGACACGGGTTCATGCCCCAGTCCGGGAGGATCCCACATGCTGTGGAGTGGCGGGGCGCGTGAGCCATGGCTGCTGGGCCTGCGCGTCTGGAGCCTGTGCTCCACAACGGAAGAGGCCACAACAGTGAGAGGCCCATGTACTGCAAAAAAAAAAAAAGTGAAAATTGATACTTTCGAATTCATTTTAGTTTTCCAATTTCCTAAAAATTTGAGACACGCTGGCAGGACTCAACTTAATTAGTCATGTTAGCAAAGTCTATTCTTGTCATGGGAGGTTTCCCGTGTTTTCCAGCATGAGCAGCATAAGTTCAGTTCATAACTTTCTGGAACAAGACCTTAACAGGTTTTTTCTGAGCATGGTTAACTGGAGCATGACTCTAAAGGGTTTACTGTCCACTAATGACAACTCATATAGTTGAGTTTGGCAAATGATGATAAATGGTAATTTTCAATCGTGAAATGGGTTTTTTGGAAAACATGGCAAAGAGGGTCTACAAATGATGATGAGAATACTCTAAAAATTTGCGCAGTTGACAGTTTCATGGTCAAATTGATCAAAATGTTAACAGCAGGGCTTCCCTGGTGGCGCAGCGGTTGAGAGTCCGCCTGCCGATGCAGGGGACAGGGGTTTGTGCCCCAGTCCGGGAGGATCCCACGTGCTGCGGAGCGGCTGGGCCCGTGAGCCATGGCCACTGAGCCTGCGTGTCCGGAGCCTGTACTCTGCAGCGGGAGAGGCCACAACAGTGAGAGGCCCGCGTACCGCAAAAAAAAAAAAATTGTTAACAGCATAACAAAATGCACAGGCTGATATGGGTAGTAACTTTACCACTAATGGTAATTTCTTAGGTAAATATAATTTATTACTAAAGATCATTTAGAATGACAAGTTTCATGGTTCTTATTTGTTAGATCATCATTATATTTAGACTCAACATTTTGAGATTAACAAAATAATTTCTCAAACTGTATCTCCAACACAGAATTCTTTCTTTACCTTGCTTCCTAGTCAGTCAATCCCTTATATTGATACTCTTAGAAGAAAGTCTTATTTAGGGCCAGGAAGAGAAAAAAACAGGGAGTTGGCTCTGCCGTCTAACTTATAACAATTTCCAGGAGGTCATTCATCTATTTTATAATGTGAATTAAAATATGTCCTTCTTGTTGTCTGTCTGGTTCTCTAAACTGAGTGTTTTGAGGATGACTACATTTTTATATTTAATCACTGCATGGGGTTACTTAAGTGATTTTTGTTGACTGTGATGTATATTGAACTTAAAGAGTCTGTATATTTAATAATCTCAAACAGATGAATTGATTTTCATAAATATGAAAAAACAGGTTAATTAATATGATCTAGAGGGAAGCATTTGTATAGATGATTGCAGTAGTTCCCTAACTCTACTAGAGTTAAAATATTTATTTAGAAAACAAGCAAATATTTTCTAAGATGTGGATGGATTTCCTCAACAAGGGAATTCATATTAATGTAGACATTTATTTTGTTAGGAATATCATTCTTAAGTTTTCTCTAATTAAAAAAGAAACATTTTGGTAAAACTATTTAAAGAAAGCAAAAATTTGTCCTGTAGAAATAGAAATTCTCCTATAGGCAGTCCCTATCTTATATATACAATATGTATATCCACCTCCTGTAACCATCTCTGTTAACAGTTTGAAAATGTACCTTCCAAAGTCTATTCACATTTAAATGTATTTTTAAAAATAAAACAGAAGGGAGAAGCTGTGTAACAGCAGCTTCAATTTGTTTTGCAAATTTAAAAAAAAAAAACCAAAAACCCGACACGTTGTGTCTTTTCTGGCATTATTCATAACTCCACTTCATTCTTCTCGATATTGCATTATACCGTATTTAATGAATTTTCATGATTTACTTTAATCAAATTCCTATGTGATGATGTGCATATTGGTTAAATCTCATTTTGTTGAATTTCACTGAAATCTGCTTAGGCTTGGTTAAGCTTAAAAGAGAATTAATTAGACAGTTCCTGGGATATCACACGTAATCCCAGGAACTGTCTAACTGTGACAGTCAAATGTAGGGAAAATGAGAGGAGAGAACAGTTAGCTTTGGTCAGGGTTGCAAAGCAGCAATGTGATTGACAGTGCCCAATCTTGAGTGGGCAGTTCTCCTGGTAAAGGGGCTGACAACCTAATAGGTGGTTTTTCACAATCTTTAAATTGATTACAATTCTTTTACTAATCCAGGCAATATTATAATCACAGATGTAATGAACATCTGATCAGTACTGGCTACATAATTTGCACGGCCCAGTGCGAGAAGAAAATGTGAGGCACCTTGTTCAAATGTTCAAAGAATTTCAAGATGATAACAACGAAGCGTTGATTAAGCCAACAATGGGGTCCTTCTGACACGGTGTCTCTGTGACAGTACAGGCTGAATGCTCGTGAAACCAGCCCTGGATCTGAGCTATCTGCCAAAATTCCATAAAATGTTTTTATAAATCTTACTAAAAATTGAAAGGTAAAGAATAATAAGTCTAAAATTTGAGTTTGTATGCATCTTTATTTGTCCTTTCCCCTAAAATTATTTTTCTACAAAAGTTTGAAACACAGTTATGTGTAGGACACTTTGACAAGCTAAATAAGGATACACAATGGAAAGCTCATACGGTAAAAATAAAAATAATTTTCATTTCATTTTTAATTCAAAGTTTTATTTTGCCCATGTAGGTCAAAGTATATTTATTCCTAGGAGTATTTATCTCCCCAGTTGAACTCATATGTCACCATAAATCAGAGCTGTCATTTGAGAGTAAGCAAGGGAGCAGTTTTGGGGTTGGTTTAGCAGATGAAAGGTTTAATAGTAAATTATTCAAGGCACGTGGATGTTCTGTTATTGGCACCCGAGACAACTAGTTCAGTAATCTAGTTACGTTAGCTATTGTGTCTCTAAAATTCATCCTATTTGTTTTTGTTTGTTGCCAGTCAAAACTGTTTATTTTACTTGTAGGTCTTAGATATTCCTAAATTAACAGCAAATGTTTATGTTAATGGGGGATGTGCTTCTGTTTATTAAAGACCGTCATGGTGCCTTAGCTCAACTAACAGCTGGCTCCCCCATTCAAAAGAGCAGTAGCACTAACCTAGTTGGGGGGCTGTTAAATGAAGGGCAACAATCTGGCAACTGACTAAAAGGAAATAATTTCTAGCATGTGAACAATTTTCCTAGTTATGCAGATTTGGAGCTGTGTGTGTGTGTGTGTGTGTGTGTGTGTGTGTGTGTGTGTGTGTGTGTGTGTGTGTGTGTGTGTGTGTGTGTGTGTGTGTGTGTGTGTGTGTGTGTGTGTGTGTGTGTGTGTGTGTGTGTGTGTGTGTGTGTGTTACGCGGGCCTCTCACCATTGTGGCCTCTCCCGTTGCGGAGCACAGACTCCGGACACGCAGGCTCAGCGGCCATGGCTCACGGGCCCAGCCGCTCCGTGGCATGTGGCATCTTCCCGGACCGGGGCACGAGCCCATGTCCCCTGCATCGGCAGGCAGACTCTCAACCACTGCGCCACCAGGGAAGCCCTATGTGTGAGTTTTTTAAAAGCATGGAAGTCTTTTTTAAGCATATAATTTTCTTTTTTATGGCCAAATTATTTTATTTTTATTTTCTTTAGAAAATCTTTGCCTGTGTGTTCTCTTTCCCATGAATTACTTTCAAAATTCTTACTAAAAAGTAACAAAGTAGTAGAAAGCAATAGAAGAAATACTACTTGCTTAACAAATGATACTTGTAATCAAGTTTAAGGAAATTATATGTGGTATAACTGAATTTTATATGCAATTTAGAGTCTCATGTCATTTTTCAAAGCAGCTCCTCAAAGGCAGGCAAGTTAATGTCAATACAACTTTGAAAAGCTATATTTTCTCTCTGGCTACTACAGTGTTTTCTTAAAAATCAATGTCTAGATGTGGCTGCTCTCTATGGAGATGATAAATATGCAAAGAAAATTTTAAATAAGTAGCAGCAGTCTTACAAAGAAAGAACGGTTTGTGAAAGTAATGAGGAAATACAAAGAAGAATTCACTAAGCTGCACAACACGGAAACATTGGTGCACATATTTTAATCAGAGATCTAGAGATCATTCAGTTCAGGTATCATTCAGTTCTGGACTTTGGACAACCAAATATTATCTGTTGACTTAAAAATATAACATGTCACATGTGATTTGTTTTTAGACATACAGCCAGGCCATTGACCTCTAGTTCATTGCTGATCCTTCCCCAGCCTCCCCTTAGCACATACTTTCACCAAGACAGTGTAAGCTTCTCAGTACTTGAGATTGTCAATTTCTCTCCACACATTAAGGACCCAAATTAAAGCTGCCTTGCATAGTTCCTGGAATATCAAGGTGCTAACAGCCTCTTTCTTTAAAGAGAACACTTTATAGTTGTTAATGAAAAGGCTCAGCAAGGGTTAGTGACTTACCCAAAGGTGTGCAAACTGAGTCTAACGACTAAGTCTAAGGTCACTGCCCTCTGTGTTTCACCAAGCTGTCCTCTAGGGTGGAAGCCAGGGATATCTAACATTTAAATAACAACCAATATTACATGTGAGTCGAGAAGATAGGAGTTCAGCATCACGGGGGCACTACCAGGCTATCAGCCACGTAAATTCTGAGCTAGAACATTGTTGTCAGTGCCAATCGGGACCTAAAACTGATTTTTGAATTTGGTAATTTGGATAAATATTTTTTGAATCCTTCATTGCATGCTAAATATTCCTTAAGTCTTTTTCAAAAGTCAAAATTCTATGCACTGCCAAATGGGGTTGATATTTCAAAATTAGTTTACTTAATTTAACATAGTCAGTGGTCCTGGGAAGTTTCTTCCCCTTCAAGATTAAGCCTGATTTATCTGATTTAGAAATCTAAATTTAATAAAAACAAGATAATCTCTAAAACTTCATTTTATGATTCCAGACACTATTGCTACTCTGTCGCCAGCTTAGCAATTGTCAGCACTTACCTAAAACTTATTAGGCGAAAGGTTTTTGACATCCATTTAGCCATACTTGAATTTATTATATTATGATAGTACGCAGAGTGTACAGTTATACTCAACCATGACATCATTTTGTATGGGTGTAAAGGTATAGGTTTGTGGTTTAAAGGTATAGGTTTGTGGTTTAAAGGTATAGATTTGTGGTTAAGAGCGTGGGCTCTGGAGATGGACCACCTAAGATAAACTCTCAATTCCACTACTCAAGTGGACATGGAGAAGCAAAGTAACCTCAATTTCCTAATCCACAGAATAAGTCTCTAGTGAAACTTAAATGACATAGTGGTTAGAACAGCAGCTGTCCTGCCCTTAATGCCCTAGGTAGGTTGGCTATTACTACTACTCAGAGAATTGCACAGGCTACAGAGCACAGCTAGGATTTGAACCTTTGTGTTGAAGTCTGAGGTTATACTGCCTCTCTGTTGCTGTTACTTTCCCCCCTTGCGCCATGATTCTCAGCAGGATAATGTATCCCCAAACATATAAGGAGTGGCTTTCTGAGTGCAGAATGAATCACAGTAAACTGTGGCCACATAAAACTGTTTTTCCTTCTATTTTGATTTTTATTTCTTCTTTTATTTATTAACCATTTTTTATTGAAGTATAGTTAATTTACAATGTGTTAGTTTCAGGTGTACAGAAAAGTGATTAAGTTAGACATATGTGTGTATATATATATATATTATTTTTCAGATTCTTCTCCATTGTAGATTATTACAAGATAGTAAATATAGCTCTCTGTGCTATACAGTAGGTCCTTGTTTATTTTATTTTTTAAGGGAATGTTTTATATTTTATTTTTATTGAAGTACAGTTGACTCACAATGTTGTGTTAGTTTCAGGTGTGCAGCAAACTGATTCAGATATGTGTGTGTGTGTGTATGTATATATATATATTCTTTTCAGATTCTTTTCCCTTATAGGTTAGTACAAAATATTGAGTAGAGTTCCCTGTGCTATACAGTAGGTTCTTGTTGGTTATCTATCCTATTTATAGTAGTGTGAGTATGTTAATTGCATCCTCCACATTTATCCCCCCGCCCCCCCTTTCCCCTTTGGTAACCATAAGTTTGTTTTCTATGTCTGTGGGTCTATTTCTGTTTTGTATATAAGTTCATTTCTTCTTTTAATTATTTCTTCTACTTGTAAATAAATGTATGACATAAAAATACTGAAAATTTCCCTAAGCTCTAGGCGAGGGAAACGACACAAATTATGCAGCAGTTACCAAAATCCACAAGATAAAACGCCGTCACTTAAACTAGAGCTGCATTCAAACTGGTTTGAAATATGACTGTAAACAATCAGAAAATCAGACTTCTAACTCGGGTATTACTTGCAACATACAGTTCTAAAAAGTAAACCTATCATCTGCTTATAAACCACAAATAAACAAGCATATTATTTGGTAACATCCTTGTTCATTTTTCAGTCTAATTTAACTACATTTCTATTATATACTTAAGTAAAAGAATAATGAAAATTTCTGACATAGCCATGTTTAAGTAACTATGTGCTTTTGGAAAACATACATTTAAAAGGTTAATTAAGCTGTATTTGGTACTCACTGAATGTGATATGTATAAACTTTATAATTATATAGGATTATCTATTTATGGAGCAGATTTCCTTACTAACTGGAAGAGTAATCATGTATTCTAAGTTCATTTTATAAAACATTATATTCTAGAGAAATTTTATTTCGATAAAACAAACATGTATTTTACATTAAAATATAACTTATTTCACAATCCATATATAGTAGTGAGAGAGAGAATGCATTCATTTGTTCCAAGGAGAATATAGGGAGATTAGCTGGACCAATGTATCACAGTTTTACCTGCTTGTACTGAATGTATTCCAAGAGAAGAATAATTATTCCCTTAATATACATTCAGATAATTAGAAAGCTTTTTAAATTGTTTGTTCAGTCAGTAATGAAAAAGTTACATTGAAAATCACAACTACAAAATTTTAACTGAATCACTAATTTACTTATTAACCAGTCTCTCAGAAAAGTTTTCATCATAGAAGTGAAAAGTATAATTTATTTTTTATATTTTATTTGTTAATATTTGACTTCAGAAATAAATAAGATTATATTTTATCCTTTACCTTTAGCACAAGCCTTGATGTATCCCTTATTTTTAGCAATAAACGCTAACATATGGGCCACTAAGCCATTGGCATACATTTTTTTTAACATCTTTATGAGAGTATAATTGCTTTCCAATGGTGTGTTAGTTTCTGCTGTGTAACAAAGTGAATCAGCTGTATGTATACATATATCCCCATATCCCCTCCCTCTTGCGTCTCCCTCCCACCCTCCGTATCCCACCCCTCTAGGCGGTCACAGAGCACCGAGCTGATCTCCCTGTGCTATGCGGCTGCTTCCCACTAGCTATCTATTTTACATTTGGAAGTGTGGCATACATTTGAAAATATAATGGGTGAATTGAACCTCCAAAAACTCACCTTTTTTCCTTAAGGTCTTTTCTTTTTTTTGTGGGGGGGGCGGGTTACGCAGGCCTCTCACTGATGTGGCCTCTCCCGTTGCGGAGCACAGGCTCCATACACGCAGGCTCCGGACGCGCAGGCCCAGCGGCCATGGCTCACGGGCCCAGCCGCTCCGCGGCATGTGGGATCTTCCCGGACCGGGGCACGAACCCGTGTCCCCTGCATCGGCAGGCGGACTCTCAACCACTGCGCTACCAGGGAAGCCCCTTAAGGTCTTTTCTAGGATACCATGCCATGTGAAAAGAATGAGCAGATAAGTTCTGATTTCCTAAAATTCTATTTCTAAGAATATGACGATTCCGATGCTCTAAAGGAAGTGGTAGGGGAATATCCTGGAGTGTTACCAGAATCACTGTGATGGTTCTACTGACTTTCTTCTTCACAGTTCCGGTTTATTCTACTGTTCCCTGGATCCCCATGTTCTTCACAAGTCCTGGGCATTTACTTCTCCTTCTCCAGGTTTCTCTCACATTTTCTTCTACTCTTGGTATCTTTCTTCCCTTATGATACTGAAAGGTGAAATGTTGAAGCATAAAGTTCAGGTACAAGGGGATGTGCTGTGGAAAATGTCCCTCAGATTGTACCCATATAAACAGCCCCCTTATTTCCTGTTGACTTGTAGGACTGGCTGTGATTTATATCAAAAAATAGTTAGGGCTTCCCTGGTGGTGCAGTGGTTGAGAGTCCGCCTGCCGATGCAGGGGACACGGGTTCGTGCCCCGGTCCAGGAAGATCCCACATGCCGCGGAGCGGCTGGGCCTGTGCATCCGGAGCCTGTACTCTGCAATGAGAGAGACCACAATGGTGAGAGGCCAGTGTACTGCAAAAAAAAAAAAAAAAAAAAAAAAAAGTTAAAAATGCCTTCCTACAATATAAGGAAAAAAAGATGGAGGCAGGGTTCAGTTGTAAGATTTCTTCAGCTTTTCTTTAATATTTAAACTCTGAAAGGATTTTCAGGTAAAAGAAGTCATAGAAGTTCTAAGTCTCTCAAAAGGTTATTTTCTCCAAACAGGGCAGCTTCTAAACTCTCCCAGAACAGTATTCTTTGGTGCCTTGACTATAATTTTCCGAAGAAGGTGACTCTAATTTCTCAGGGTACAGAGTCCAAGTCTCACAACCATTAGTTTGAAAATACGCTTCATAAAATGAGTTCAAAATTTAGCGGTTTTCTACAGAGATAATTCAGAACAAAAAAGTTGTCCCAGGTAAATCTCAGTGAAGCAGTCATTCCTATATAGCCTTTATAAAAGGCAGGCTATATTTCCCTGTCAAAAATCACTAAATTATTGATTTTATATTAAGAAATAACACCACTGACATCCTGCATCCTGATTTCTTTCCCAGTTTTTCTCATACAGAGGACTTTGACTTTCTACTGTGTTTCAGAGTCTGAGCCCTGTAGTTTCGTTAGGGATGCCAAAAACTGGGACGGGTGAGGGTGATGCCATCCTACGGTTTGTGTTTTAAATAGTCTTTGAGTGAGGCATACACAGATCCAGACTGTTGATGCAGAATCCACTTGAGAAGATGGGAATTCCAAAGCAGCCTTTCTGATCTACTGCCCCATCTTCCCTTCCCCAGAAACTTACTGCTTCGTGGGTCTCAAAATTATGAGTGTCAGGATCTAATGGTGGTGACGATCTTCCTTCACCATACCCTTCAGTCCTTTGTTCCTCTTCTGCTCTCTACGCCAGGGCCACACAGTCTAGATGGTTGTCCAACTGTTCAGTGCTCTTCTATTTTGGAATCCCATGGGTCTGAAGGGGGCGAGTCTTCACAGGACTCTCCCATCAGATAATGGCAGTCTGGAAAAGAATCTGGGCTTTTTACATTATTTTCACACAAGGCATTTCTCTTTCTTAAACTAGGAGACAGAAATGAGAGAGAGAATATATTATAATTCTTAGGACAATTCATTTCTCTATTGGTTGAACTTTTATGCTACTATTATTTTTTCCTTACTTCCTATGGTCCAGACACTAATTGTTTTACATGTGTTATGCTATCTAATTTTCATAATAACTGGATTAACCGCTAAAATTGTATCTATTTAACAGATAAAGCAACTGAGTCAAAATGGATGCATTATATTGCTTGAGCCAAAGGAGGATAAGAAACGTGGCAAATAATGGTACAGTTACTAAGTGGAAAATGTAGAACCAAATCCAGTATGTGTTCATACCCATTATGCTCTTCGACTTCCCATATTCAAGGATTCACCATGTAATTACTGATGGTTTACTTACTATGCGCCAGGCGTCATTGTAAGTGTGAGGGATACCATGAGCAAAATCACACAAAATTTGCAGAGCCCAGAACTGTTTCTATTTGCCTCCTGATCTGAAACAACAGAGTACAGAGCAGACCTTCAAGGCAGGGGTCATGGTCAGCTCCTTGAGCCAAACCCTTCAGTTGGTGAAGTTATTTTTTTTTAACCAGCCTTCCTGTCCTACCTATAAGGCTGACCTAAACTTATTGAAGATCCTTAAAGACAGGCTGTGTCTAGTTGGCCAAACTGGCTCACCTGGTAGATAGTATATTTTGTTAGTTTGATTTTTTAAATAAACTTCTTCATTTTAGAATAGCTGTAGATGACAGAAAAGTCATGAAGGTAGTACAAAGAGAGCCTGTTTACCTCACATCCACTTTCCTCTCATAAACCTTATATTAGTGTGGCACATTTGTCACAAAGAACCAATATTGATACATTGTTATTAACCAAAGCCTATACTTCACTTACTCAGATTTTCTTTGTTTTTACTTAATGCCCTCTTTTCTGTTCCAAGATCCAATCCAGGATAGCAAATAACATTAGTATTAAGCATCCTTATGTTGGCTGTGCCAGTTTCTCCAGTTTTCCATGTTTTTGATGACTTTGAGAGTTTCAAGGAGTAATGGTCTCTATTTTGTCAACAATGACCCTCAACTGGGATTTGCGCAATATTTTTCTCATGATTAGATTGAGAGTTTGGGGAGGAAGACTGGAGAGATAAAGTATCATTTTCATCACATCATATCAAGTGTACATGTGCTCGATATAACTTACCATTGTTAATGTTGACCTTGAACACAGAGCTGAGATGCAATTTATCAGGTTTCTCCACTCTTAACATATTTTATCCCCTTTCTACATTGTACTCTTGGGAAGGAAGTTACTTTGTGCAGCCCACACATAAGGAGTGGAGTTATTCTCCATCTTCTTGCCAAGGAGTATCTACATAAAGTGTTTGGAATTCTTCAGCATGAGAGATGAGTCACTTCTCCCCCACTTATTTATCCAACTTTTCATTCAAGTATATCATTAAGCATGGACTCATGGATTTTTATTTTATACTTCAGGTTATAACCCAATGCTACGTTATTTATTTATTTTGTTCAAATTATTCCATCTGTGGCCATTGGAAGCTCTTTCAGTTGGTTCCTGTGGCCTTTTGACCTTTCCCATTATTCTGGCCGGCCTTCCTTCCTTCCTTCTTTCCTTCCCTCCCTCCCTTCCTCCCTTCTTTCCTTCCTTTTTTAGTACTTTCTTTCTGATACTTCAAGATGCTTAGACTCAACTTGTATGTGCCCTGTCTCAGCCCTAGACTAGGTCATTTTCCCAAGGATCTCTGGTTCTTTTTATTGAATAATGGCATACGAAACTAAGAACTTAGCGCTAGGTGTGCTAAGTGCACTGGAATGTTGTTATTTCTAAGATCTCTCTTCTGACAGAGAAATGAAATACATGTGTATTCTACCTATGTATACACATATCTGTAAGTAATTGTGTGTATGTAGCTGTATCTATATTAAGCTTAACTTGCGTTCTTACTGATGTCTTCAACTGTAATCTATTACCACATGGCTCATCCTAGCTTTCTCCCCTTGCTTGCCTATAAGCTCCCAATAATTGTGTTTTTACCCCAAGGTCATTGTAACTCATTCTCCGGCCAGTATGCTATAAGGAATTGGAAATAAAAAGATGAAAAAAAACACCTCTACTCTTGATATTTTTGAAATTGTTCTTCACACCACTTCCCCAATGACCTTTTAAAAATGGAAATCAGACCATGTTACTCTTATAATTAATAGCCTCTAGTGACTTCCCATTGCTCTTGGAATAAAATCCAATTTTTTTGCCTTGGCCTAAAGAGCCCTGTATGATCAGGCTTCTACCGACTTCTCACTACCTCATCTCAGACTCACTCTTACAGCCTCCTTTCTAGTCATACCAGCTTACCCATTTTTATATTCCTTATTCCAATCAGACTCTTGGTTATTTTCTTATCTTTAGACTTAGATATTTTTTCTTCATCGAATACTTTTTCCTCCTGTCTTCACCTCTTCAACCTTTGGGTTTCAGCTCAAATATCACCTCTTGAGAGACCTCTTCCCGTGCTGTTCTATCCAATATAGCTTCCTCTAGTTACTCTTCCTCATTTACCTCTTTGTTGACTTTCTGGCATCTGACAAGGTCGGTAAGTTTCTTGTTAATTGTACGTTTACTTCTGAATAACAATTCTCACCACCAAGAGCTCCCCTAGGGGAGGACTTTGACTATGTACTTTACTGCTACTTTCATTCCTGAGATGCCATGTTTATGAATAACTTGGCAAACACTGTCAGTAATCTCTTCCATGAGTTTTGGCTCCGCACATAAATCCCTTACCCCCAGGGACTGCATGCTTCTGCTTACTCACCTGTAAAACAAGATTGTTTTGAATTCATAAGTCATGCTCTATAGGCTACGTGTTGTCGTATGTATAACAGAGCCACAATCAAGGATAACAAAGGAATGCTCCTGTGGGAATGTGGTTGGGAGGAGCAGAAGGGGAGTGCATGCAGGATTTTGTTGAAAAAGGTTTTACACTGAGAAAATGTTTTAATATTTGCTAGTGTGGTTATTCTTCTTTTATACCTTCTACAGCACAACTACCACAATGGTGGCCACATGAGGACTGTCAGAGAGTTGAAACAGAAGTTGTTTCTTTAAGTAGAGTTTCTGGAGATGGGAATAAAATTGTTTTAAGGATGGGGAAGGCATGTTTTCCTGAGAAAGTAGGCGTCTGGGTTAGGTCTTTAGCATATGCAGGAAATTTAGCTGGAAGGTGTGGAAAGGAAAACAAAAAAGACAGTGAAGGTCATTTCTCTGGATTGGAGTCATAGGGAAAGAGACATAATTGTTTAAGGAAGGAATCAGCAGAAGACATATTCTAGGATAGAGGCAATAAAAGGAGAGGTTTCAGAACTGCCTTGAAAGTCAGAGTTTTTTTCTGGGACATCGGAGAAGATTGTTACAGAAGAGGACTATTGAACACTGACTCTATGTGGAAACTGTATGTAGGCACTGTGGGCACCACTGCTTACCACTTCTGCTTCCAAACAGGCCCATGCACCACAATATTTTGCCTAAGTTTTTGGAGTAGCTTCTAACTGGTCTCCTTGCTTCCATGTTTGCTCACTAGAATCTCTCCACAGCAGGGAATGTGCTCTTGTAAAAATTTAAGTCAGGTAATATCACTCCTTTGCTCACAACCGTCTACTAGATTCCCATCTCACCCAGAGGAAAGTCCTTGTACTCTGGCAGCTCCTGTGTGTCTGCAGTCCCCACTGTCTGTCTTCCTCACTGCATCTCTCACTTCCTCCACCACTCGCTCTGATATAGACACTGGCATCTTTCTTGCTGCTCTGGAACAAGTAAGGCAGCCTGCTAACACAGGATTTTTCAATTTGCTTTTCCTGACCCAAACTCTCTTTCTTCAGTTATATGCCTGGCTTGCTCCCTCACCTCCTTCAGATCTTTGCTTAAATACCATCTTCTCAGTGAAGTCTTCTCTGGCCATTTCAGTTGGAATTCTGGCCTCCCTGTGAGGGTGGGGACTCTTCCTTCATTTATTTATCTAGGAAATTGATTGTGCACTATAACCAAGGAACTAGGGATAAAGTAGACAAAAATCCCTGCCTTCGTAGAGCTCATATTCTAAAGTATAGAGATGAAGAGAAGTGAAATTAATGAGGTGTGTGTGTGTGTGTGTGTGTGTGTGTGTGTGTGTGTGTGTGTATTGGAGATAAGTGTTAAGAGGAAAAAGAAAAGTGGGGGAAAAAGAGTGGAATTGCTAGGAGTGGAGGTAGAGGCTGTAATTTTACATAGATCTCTTTGAGCTAGACCTCTTAAACTAATAGGCATTTCTAATACAATGAAAAAATCATAAAGTATAAAAATAAACTTTTTTTTTTACCATTGGTTTAGCTCCTAAGTGGGTTTTTAAATCTTCCCAAGTTATCATTATGTATCAGTGTATATCTATGTTACTGAGAGGCAGTATAAAATAGTACAGATGTTATACTCCAAATGACTGGATTAAAATGTCATCTCTTACACTTGCTAACCATGTGAACTCAGTGTACTTTTCCGTAACTTCATACTTTCATACCTTCATCCTCATCCTTCATACCTCATCATGGTAGTAGCTACTGGATTTTTTCAATCTTTTTTTAAATTTTGAAATAATTTTAGACTTACAGGTAAGTCAAAAAGGTAATAGAGGGTTCTTATGCTCTTCACTCAGCTTCAAGTGTTTACGTCTTACAAAACCACTGTATGTATTAAAACTAAGGAATTAACATTGATACAATACTATTAACTAAACTACAGATTTTACCAGTTTTTCCACTATTGTTCATTTCCTGGTTCAACATCCATCTAGGATCCTACACTGCATTTAGTTTCCATGTTTCCTGATTTCCTCCAGCCTGTAACAAGTTTTCAATTTTTCCTTGTCTTTTATGACCTTGATACGTTTGAAGAGCATTGGTCAGGTATTTTGAAGAATGTCAGTCAATACAGATAGATGTCATGTTTTCTCATAGCTAGATTGAGGTTATCCCTTTTGGATAGAGTGCCATAAATGATTGCTCTTTTCACTGCATCATATTAGGCAGTACATGATGTTGATCAGTTATATGATGTTAACTTGATCATTTATTTAGTTACAGTGGTATCTGCTGGGTTTCTCTTTTGTAACGTTACTGTTTTTCCTCTTTGTACTTAATACAAATTACAAAGGGGGAGACACATTGAGACTAAGCAAATATTCTGTTTCTTCTCAAACTTTTATCCACTAAATTTAGCATCCATTGATAGAATTTGCTTGCATCATTACTGCAGTACTTTAGTGGTGAATTTCTATTTGATGGAGTTGTTTAGTGGTTTAAATAGGTTAAATAATAAAAGCACAGTGGATGCATAATAATGTTAACTATTAGTATTTTATTAATGAATATTAATAACAGCTACTGTTTATTTAGCGTTTACTCTGTATACTGTCCTGCATCTCTTATGAATATAACCTTGTTTAATCATCACAACAGCTGTATGAGGAAGGCATAATTGGTATCTAAATTTTACAGAGAAAAGAATAAGGCACAGACTGGTTAAGCAAGAAAACCAAGGAGAGTCTTTTAGCCACTAAAATGGAAGATATTTGTTGGGAATTTTCTACACAGTCTGGATCTCAGAACAAGAGGGCATTGAGAAAGCCACATCATTTCTGTGGCATTCTTGCCAAAAATGTATGGCCCAAATCTACTCATGAGAAAATGTCAAACTAAAACTGAGGATAGTCTGCAAAATAACTGACCAACACTCATCAAAAGACCCAAAGAGCCCTTTTTGCAACCCTACCCCTTCTAGGGTCCTAAATTTGTTTCTAATCATGCAAAGTCAGTGTAATCAGGAAACCTAAAAGTGGGAGGGATGTCTGCCTTTCAGAGTTTCAAATTTAAAAAATCTTAATGGCATAAATAAGCATGCAATGCTGTTTATAAATTGAAATTAGTAAAACCAGTCTTGAGAAAGAAGAATCTGAAAAGTAGATTATTTAATATAAAAAAGGATGTTGACAATTTGTACCTTGCTTAAGAATGACGATCTTTAGTGGTGAGTATGTTAACTATAGGAATCTTTTTTTTATTCTTTTTTATTGAAGTATAGTTGCTGTACCATGTTGTGTAAGTTAAAGGTGTACAATATAGTGATTCACAAATTTTAAAGGTTATATATACTCTATTTATAGTTATTATCAAATATTGGCTATATTCCCCATGTTGCCCAATATATCCTTGTAGCTTATTTTATACGTAATAGGTTGTACCTCTCAATTTCCTATCTCTATATTGCCCCTCCTCCTTCCCTCTCCCCACTGGTAACCACTAGTTTGTTCTCTATATCTGTGAATCTTCTTTTTGTTACAGTCACTAGTTTGTTGTATTTTTTAGATTCAATATATGAGTGATAACATACAGTATTTATCTTTTCCTGTCTGACATTTTACTTAGCATAATGCCCTCCAAGTCCATCCTTGTTTTTGCAAATGGCAAATTTTCATTTTTTTAATGGCTGAGTAGTATTCCATTGTGTGTATATATTTTATGTATAAAATGTGTATATATAGATATATATAATATATCTATATATACACACACACACACATATATATACCATGTCTTCTTTATTCATTTACCTGTTGTTGGACACTTAGATTGCTTCCATGTTGGCTCTTGTAAATAATGCTGCTATGAACATTGGGGTGCCTGTGTCTTACCAAATAAGTGTTTTTGGGTTTTTTTGCTATATACCCAAGAGTGGAATTGCTGGGTCATATGGTAGTTCTATTTTTAGTTCTTTGAGAAGCCTCCATACTGTTTTCCACAGTGGCTGCACCAATTTACATGCCCACCAACAGTGCAAAGGATTGTCTTTCTCCACATCCTCACCAATGTTTGTGATTTGTGTTCTTTTTGATGATAGCTATTCTGACAGGCATAAGGTGATACCTCACTGTGGTTTTGATTTGCATTTCCCTGATGATTAGCAGTGTTGAGCATCTTTTCATGTGCCTGTTGGCCATCTGCATTTTCTCTCTGGAAAAATATCTATTTGGTTCTTCTGCCCATTTCTTAATTGGGTTGTTTGCTTTTGATGTTGGGTTGTATGAGCTGTTTATATATGTTGGATGTTAACCCCTTATTGGTCATATCATTTGCAAATATTTACTCCCATTCAGTAGGTTGTCTTTTTGTGGTGTTGATGGTTTCCTTTGCTGTGCAAAACCTTTTAAGTTTAATTAGATCCCATTTGTTTATTTTTGGTTTTATTTCCTTTGTTTTAGGAGACAGATCCAAAAAAATACTGCTGTGATTTATGTCAAAGAATGTTCTGCCTATTTTTTCCTCAAGGAATTTTATGGTATCTGGTCTTACATTTAGGTCTGTAATCCATTTTGCGTTTATTTTTGTGTATGGTGTTAGGGAGTGTTCTAATTTCATTCTTTTACATGTAACTGTCCACTTATTGCAAAGACTGTTTTTTCTCCACTGTATATTCTTGTCTCCTTTGTCATATATTAATTGACAATAAGTGTGTGGGTTTATTTCTGGACTCTCTATTCTGTTCCGTTGATCTATGTCTGTTTTTGTGCCAGTACCATACTGTTTTGATTACTGTAGTTTTGTAGTATACTCTGAAGTCAGGATGCATGATACTTTCAGTTCTTCTTTCTCAAGATTGTTTTGGCTTTTTGAGGCCTTTTGTATTTCCATACAAATTTTAAAATTATTTGTTCTAGTTCTGTGAAAAATGCCAGTGGTATTTTGATAAGGATTGTATTGAATCTGTAGATTGCCTTGGGTAGTATTGTCATTTTAACAATATTCTTGTAATCCAAAAACACGGTATATCTTTCCAGCTGTTTGTGTTGTCTTCAGTTTCTTTCGTCGGCATCTTATAGTTTTCCGAGTATAGGTCTTTTACCTCCTTAGATAGGTTTATTCCTAGGTATTTTATTCTTTTTGATGCAAACCATAAGAGTCAAATTGTATTTGACTCTTAAATACAATTTGTGTACCTGTTAGTACCTTTCCCCCACCCTGTCTGTTCTTCAGTGTCTGCTTTCCAGTTAATCCATAGGAGTGGGAGGAAGTGAGGTGTAAAGGTTAAGGATATCTTCTTTTCCTAATTCTGGGTAATAAAAGTAGTTATAATTTTCTGTTTTAGTCTGCATTAAAAAGGTCCCTTAGTCAAAATGGCTTCATTAATATGCTTGAGTCAAGATTCGTTTGCTTAAGTTCATCATTTCTTCCCCTTATCCATCACCTCCGCAAGGCCACCAGCTCCTAGTTTCTCTAATTCATTGCTTTTCTAAGATTTTTGGTTCTTGGGAAGATTGTGACCCTAAATCAGCTTGATGCTGTTTTGTACAGAAGTCTGTTTTGTGTCAGTGGACAGTTTTACTTATTGAATGTTATTTAATAATGGGGAAATGAGAGAAGAAAAAAGAGACTGTACTCTCCCAAGGTTAAAAGGCATGATGAAAAGTTGAAGTTCTGGAGCTTTAGAGCCTGTTTTTTTTTTTTCCCTTGGCGTTCAGAAAAGTCCTTATCTGAAATGTTAGTCATACTGGTGACTTTGTTTCATAGAGAGACACAGAGAGAAACAATTGACTAGGCCAAATAAATCTTAGCCTACAAATGCTGAAATACCATGGGTATGAATTTAAAGCTCATAGAGCAAAGTGACTCAGTTATACCCATACGAGTATCCATTCTTTTTCAAGTTGTTTTCCCATTTAGGTTATTACAGAATATTGAGCTGAGTTCTCTGTGCTATACAGTAGGTCCTTGTTGGTTGTCTATTTTAAATATAGTAGCGTGTACCTGTCACTTTGCCGTATACCTGTAACTAACACATCATCGTTAATCAACTATACTCCAGTACAAAATAAAAACTAAAAAAACTAAAGTTGATAGAGCCTCCATTCTGCTGAGTGGGTGGGATATTCAGGGCTCCATGTGTTTGCTACCATTCGAGATCTTCAAGACCTTCTGTGACAACAAGGTAGGTCACTGGTCATTGGTCCTCTTGGTGTCATTTAGAGTACCATTATTAAAAAAAAAAAAAAGAGTACCATTATTATAGTCTGCATTCCTTTGAGTCTGGAGACTTTCCAGCTCCCAGGTTTTAATGGAAGAGTGTAGCTCTTTGGAAGGTCTAAACACCAGTGTGCTTAGGACAGAGCCTTCCTGGGAGAACCATGTACCGAATACAACTACTTGTTCTAATGTCTTAATCTTCTCTCTCTCTCTCCCCCTCATTTTCCTCCTCTCTCTCTTTCCTCCTCCTCCTCCTCCTCCTCCTCCTCCTCCTCCTCCTCCTCCTCCTCCTCCTCCTCCTCCTCCTCCTCCTCCTCTCTCTCTCTCTCTCTCTCTCTCTCATTTTTCTCCCTCATACTCTTTCACTCCTTTTGTCCCTGTAAATACTCAGCTTCTACTTGAATGCTGAAAATTCCTGTGCCAAGAAAATACTACAGGTCTACTCTCCTGCTTGGTGTAAAAGAGCAGAGAAAAACAAACGAAAAAATCCCCACAAATTTGTCTCTCAAAAATTATCTTGCTGTAGTTTCTTAGAAAGAGAAGGAAAAGGCTGGGATACCCCTGCAATTCATTTTTTTTCTTTTTTATTGAAGTATAGTTGAGTTAAATGTTGAGTTAGTTTCAGGTGTACAGCAAGGTGATTCAGATATATATATATATATAAATATATATATATACACACGCACACATATACGTCTATTTTTCAGATTCTTTTCCATTATAAGTTATTACCTATAATATAACTATACTCAATAATATAGTTATTGAAGATACTGAATATAGTTCCCTGTGCTATACAGTAGGTCCTTGTTCATCTATTTTATTTATAGTAGTGTGTACCTGTTAATCCCAAACTCCTAATTTATCCCTACCCCGCCCCCCGCTATCCCCTTTGGTAACCATAAGTTTGTTTTCTATGTCTGTGACTCTGTTTCTCTTTTGTAAATAAGTTCACTTGCATCTGTTTTTTTTTTTTTAGATTCCACATATAAGTGATATATTTGTCCTCTCTGTCTGACTTACTTCACTTAGTGTGATCATCTCCAGGTCCATACACGTTGCTGCAAATGCTATTATTTCATCCTTTTTTTATGGCTGAGTAATATTACTGGAGGGCTGAGATTGCTTATACCAGATGAGGGAGGATTCTGGGAAAACTGCTACATATCTGGCTTGGGCAAGAAGTGTTGCCATTTAGTGAGTTAGGTAGCATGACAGAATGAGTAAGTTTGAGTGAATATGATGAGGTTTGGGGCATGTTGAATCTATAATGCCTGAGGAACATTTTTATGCTTTGTCCATCACAGAGGTGAGTAGGAAACAGTAGAGGGTAGAGAAAAACTATAAGAACCTAACTGTGTATATGGTATCTAAGTCCAAAAATGTGGTTTGTATCATCCAAAGACAGCATGAGAACTTCCCTCTGAATTTACCAGGATAAATGTATTATAATTGCATTTCACCTATAATCTAGTTTTACAATAGATAATGTTAATCTTCTCGTCATTCATTCAACCATTCTTACATTCAGAAAATATTTATTAAATAACTATTACATGCCAGCCACTGTTCTGGGCATTAGGTATAAATCAACAAATGGAACAGATAAAGAAAACCCCTGCTCTAATGAAGTATGCATTCTGGTTGGTAAGACAAAATAGATAAGTAAAATATACAGTATATCAGTTATGGGTAAGTAATGGAGGATAATAAATAGTGCTAAGGTGAGTAGAGAGATTGCCATTTTAAAGAGACTGTTCATGTAAGGTCTCACTGAAAAGGTTACACTGGAGCAAACTAAGGAGCAAATACCTAAAGGCAGGAAGTTTTGTGGACCTAGTAAGGAAGACTGTACCAAGCAGTGAGAATGGTAAGTGCAAAGGCCCTGCAGCATGAGCATGGCTGGTAGGTTTGAGAAACAAGTTGGCCAATGTGGCTGGAAGGATACAGGTAGAGGGGAGACGACTAGGGGATAAAGAGAGTTGGCTTAAAATGACATATGGCTTTGTAGGTCCTTGCAAATTCTTTGGCCTTTCTTTTGATTGAGATGGGAAGACACTGGATGTGTTTGAGTTAGAGAAGTGACATGATCTGATAGCAGCATTCTGACCACATGTGTAGAGAATAGACTTAAGCTGGGTAAGGGTGAAAGCTGGCCGAGCAGATAGATGCTACTGAAATAATCCAAGCAGGAAATGATTGAGTAATCATAGTAGCAGTGTGGGAGGTGACAAGTGTTTGGATTCCAGATAAATTTTGAGGCTGGAGACAATAGGATTTGCCATTGGATTGGATACTGGTTGCAAGAGAAAAAGACATCTGACCTTAATGCTAGAAAGATACAGTTATTGTTACATGAGTTGTGGGAAATGGCAGGAGTAGTGTTTTGGGTCATGGGTGGAGATCAGTATTTATTTTGAACATGTTAAGTTTGATTTAACTGTTAGGTATCATATGGGCTGGACATTTAAATCCATGAATACTGGGTGAGACCATCAGTTCAGCTACAAAGGGGAACAGAAATGGACTAAGGCTAGCGGGAGATATGAGGTCAAGAGAAGGATATTTTTAAAAACATACTAGGAATAGAAGTATGTTTGTCTGCTGATTAGAAAAATTTTCTATGTAGAGAAAGTTTGATGGTGTAAGATCTTTGATTTAAGCTATTAGATCTCAGAACCAGCCTGTCAGTGTGTATTTATAGAGTTTTATGGAAAGAAATTTAGTGGATTAAAAAAATGGGATACAGGGCTTCCCTGGTGGTGCAGTGGTTGAGAGTCCGCCTGCCGATGCAGCAGACACGGGTTCGTGCCCCGGTCCGGGAACATCCCACATGCTGTGGAGCGGCTGGGCCCGTGAGCCATGGCCGCTGAGCCTGCGCATCCGGAGCCTGTGCTCTGTAATGGGAGAGGCCACAACAGTGAGAGGCCGCGTACTGCAAAAAAAAAAAAAAAAAAAAAAAGGGATACAGTCCATTTCTTTCACAAACATACTACTAACGGGATTAAAACATGTTTACTTAATAAGATGAATAATATTTTAATCTGGCACATGATATATGCCAAAGGATTGACTCAGAAAGTCATATAGTAATCAGGGATGGTTTCATGAGGGATATGCATTTGAGAAGGTCCGTGAAGTTTGGGCAGGATTTGGATAGACTGGGATGGGGGTAAGAACATAAGACCAGGGGATTTCAGAGCACCAGAAAAGAAAAGGCATAATATGAGACATCTTAGAAGGGAAAAAGTTCATATAGGGGACAAGGGGATAATAAGTCAGGAGGGGCATATTTTTTCTAGAGTTTTTGGAGTATATAATTTAATGACCTTCAGGAAAGGAAGGTGTCTGAAGTGACTCACACATTTCTGGCTTGGGCCAGATTTTTTCTGAAACAAGTTATAAATGTATTACGGGACTTAAAGATTAAATAGAATTTTATTTTAATATCAAATTTATGGCCAGATATATGACATGCTAATTTTTCAAATTATCTATAAGAGATTTTCAAATATTGCTAACTTCTCCCAAAAGTTAGTAAGTCCTAGAGAATTTATGAACTCCAGAGACAAGGGTTTATCAAAGAAGACAGACAGTGTTAATTTTTGACTTCAAAAGGATTTTTAGAAATAAGAAGAGTTACATGGAAAGCGAGTTCATGTATGACATTTATTATTTTGGGAGGGAAACGTTCTTTGCGGCTAAAGGAAGAGATTAATTACAAAAAAACCCTCCAGACACTAAGGAGGATGAACTCTTCTCTTTCATATTGCTATCACTGTTATTCTACCTACGTGATCGTTAATTGCAAGTCTGACACATGCCGTACAGAGGAATTTCAACCTGTCAGGCACACAAACCAATGTGCTCAAAGGAAAATCAGTGGAAGGAATCAGTGGAGATGCAAAAGAGAAAATGTGGCTGAGATCTATAATGTAATGCAGGTCTCATTCCTCATCTTTTAAAATTGTAGTTCAATTGCCACATTTAAAATCAGTTAGGAATGTCATAAGCCCTAGCTAGTCATCTTTAATTGGTAGAAAGATTATGTCCTCTCTTGGTAAGAAGTAGAAACTGTAGAATTGTCAAATACAAAATGTCTACAGGAGGCAGACAAGGAATATCAACCACAAAGTCAGGAGCAGGTCTGAAGGAGAAACTGCTACCCCACTACAGTTGATTGTTGCCAAGTAAGAACCAGGACAGTGCTGTGAGTTTCATTTTAACATGAAAGCAGGAAATCTGAACTTTGAAATGGGAAATATCCCAATTAAAGAAGAAATAGCACGTAAAAAATCACTGTGTGAGGAAGGCAAAACATCTCTGGGCCACACTCAGTCTTGCAGTAGTTGGCTTGCTGTCATAGTCACTACTGATAGAGGAAATGGGTGTGTGGTCACCATCTTATCCTGACCTATACCTGGATAAGGGCTCCTAAAGCTTCCCATATGTTCTTGCCCAAAACTCAGTTCTCATGATGAATTTAAGGATTTGTTCACTTCCCATCTTTTGTTTTTCATTTAATTTGTTTTCATATTGGCTCTACACGTGATAATGAATATTTTACTAACAAATTATAACACAGTGTTGCCAAAGAAAGAATAGATGGTGAAACAAAAAAGTTGGGAAAGATGTTAGTAGCACATCTTCATGCTTCATGTAACATTGAAGTTTACCAAGGTAGCATAAATATTTCTAATTTTGAAAACATAGTTAAATTATTATTTTTTTTTATTTGTTGTGCCAGTTTGAAAGCATGTTGAAGGCACAACTTAGCCGTCTCTCCAGGTGCCTAAATTAAGAAACTGCATGGGCTCTAAAATCACATACACAGCATCTACAGTTCCATCATTCCTTCTCCTTTCATGCTTCATTATTTTCATTCTGTCAAATTTATTTCATTCATTATTTCAAATTTTAATGTGCATATGAATCACCTGGGGATTTTGTTAAAGTGCTGATTCTGATTCAGTAGGTCTGGAGTCAGGCTTGAGAGTCTGTTTTTCCACAAGCTCTCAGGCGGAACTGATGTAGAAGGTCCAAGCACCACACTTTGCCCAGAAAGATCACAGACAGTTGTTACAATCTCTGGCGCAAGGATCAGGTGGACATCTCTTACTCCTCAGGGTTTTGTTTAATTTTACTCTTTTTTTTAGTTTCCTTTCCCATTCTTCTCATAAGCAACTCCAATCTTGAGCTACATTTCACTAGCTCCCCTGAAACAACCAACCTTAAATCTCAGCATCTGACTTCCTGTCTCCCAGAAAGAGCAGAAGTTTTTAGAAGTCTAGGGTGAAAGTACCTTCCTCCAGATAAGACCTTCCTGTGCTTTTGCCTTCCACCTAGTGGTACGTACAGTCCACTTTAATATTGGAAACGTAAAATTTGAGACTTGCGTTTTCCTACGTAACTTAAGCAATTGAAAGAAGTGATTCCCCTTCTAGTTCACCTTGCCCTGTAGCACTTTGGTGTTCTAGCTTATTGGGAGGATCTCATGTCAGTCTCTTCACCATTTGCAGACTCTGGGCTTTTATTTCAGTCTTCATCACTCTACAAGGCTGTTGAAAGGAAAGCTGACATTTTTCTGAATCACCAAATGCTCTCAGCACAAAAGCAGCTTATGGGTTTCTACGTCCCTTCAGTTTGGGACTGGTAATACTTCGCTGTATTATCAGCTCTGTGATGCATCTTAACCTTCTTCTAAACGTATTTTGACCAACTCAGTTTTTTGCAACGGGAGGACTTGTCCAAATAAGCTGGCTTGACATTTTTGAAAATAAGCAATCTGTAAATACTTTTAAAAGTATCTGTTTCCCCCACTACATTATACACTTTTTAAGCACAGGAACCAGGAAGCCGGATTTGAATCCTTTGTATCACACTATATTTCTAGCATCAGCACATAGTAGGTTCTCAAACTGGTTGCTGAATGAAGGCAGCCTGCCCCACTGAGCAAAGCCAGGAGGTCATCACTAGCCATTAGGGCAGGCAAGTAGGAAAGAGATGATTCCAAGATGGACTTCTTGGACACCTAAAGCAAACTGATGGGCTGCAAGGTATGACCTGTTTCCGCTGCCAGATAGTTCATCTTTTTTCAGGATGCATTTCAGAAGGGAATGACACCCACAAAATGACTAGAAAGAAACTAACTTGTTCTCTTCAGAAGGAGCCTTTACTTGTGGAAGATCTCTCTAGCAGTTTCTGTTTGAGTCTTCTACTATCTATGATTAAAAATAGCCACCATTTCCAGCCAAGAATGGCAGAGAAATCAATAAAAAACCGTGATTATCTTGGAGTGTCATTTATTAGATTGATACAATTACTTTTTTTCTTTGAAGTGCTCAAATTTTGAATTTGTGATTGGTATGTCTTTGGTCTTATGAGATGGATGATGATAACAAAATGTGTGAAAAATTAAACTTCGCTCGTGGCCAGTATAAATGATTCAAGAGTTAAGCTGGAGACTGGCTCATTGATTCATTTCTGCGGTTTAACCGTTTGTAAAACAGACCTGTGATGGTTATTGCAGTATTGTATGGCTGTCGGGTTTCAAAAGCTGGAGATCCCTGCAGTGAAGGCCATTAGAAAACGTGAAGTTATTTTTACAGGCAGATTGTGGACCATCCACCAATAGCAGACACTGATTTTTTTTTTTTTTTAATATTAGTACTAAGTCAAATGGAAGACTTGGGAAGCCTGAGGCAGAATTATATAAAATCCTTTCCACCCTCTGCTTGCTCATCAATAATTAACCTAGCCAATCTAGAACTTCGTGGGAAATAATTTCTCCAAATGGCTCCTGAAATGGTGAACAAAAAAATTCATACCCTGTGATTTGTGGCAAGACATCTAGCATTAAATGCAAATAAAACATGATAAATTGATAATGATGAAGGCAACTTTTTAAATTAAATTAGCCTAGAAAATCATGAGAAAGTTTTATTACTTCTTGTTTTTTAATTTATTTTATTCATTTATTTTTGGCTGTGTTGGGTCTTTGTTGCTGCGCATGGCTTTCTCTAGTTGTGGCGAGTGGGAGCTACTCTTCGTTGCGGTGTGCGGGCTTCTCATTGCGGTGGCTTCTCGTTGAAGAGCACAGGCTCTAGGTGCGCAGGCTTCAGTAGTTGTGGCATGTGGGCTCAGTAGTTGTGGATCGCGGGCTCTAGAGCACAGGCTCAGTAGTTGTGGTGCATGGGCTTAGTTGCTCCACGGCATGTGGGATCTTCCCAGACCAGGCCTCGAACTCATGTTCCCTGCATTGGCAAGCGGATTCTTAAACAGTGCGCCACCAGGGAAGCCCTATTGCTTCTTTCTGAAATATTTTTTCCCCTCTCTCTGTCTACATGGGATATTTCTCAAACAATTAAAGTACTATATGCCATTTTTCAATTATTATTATCATTTTTGATTAGCATGTTAAAATACATGTACCTCTAATATACTTAATGTATTAGCCAAGTTCTGAAAGTGGCCACAAAACATACCACCTCATATAGACTCTTTAGCAGTGACTGTCTTTTCCGGTTAGAAATGGAAGGTATTTTAATACAAGTGAAGAAAGTAGTAGTTATAAGATTCAGGTTGAGTTAGGTTTGAATTCTCTCTTGTTATTTATTGGTTAAGTGACCTTAAGAAATTTAAATAACTTTCTTGAATCTCTGTTTTCTCATTTATAAAATGGACAAAACAGTAGTTAAATGACAGGACTGTCAGAAGGATTAACTGAGGCAAGAATAGATAAAATACTGAAGAGACTACCTTAGTAATATACTAAATATGTTATTTATGGGTTAAAAATTGTACCTTTACAGAAGAGGTTTCTTTTATCTCAATGAAAACATTTCCTTACTGCCCCCCCCCTTGTAGATGTCCTCTGCAAAATAACCTAATGTGTTTTTTGCATTATTCGTGTTTTTAACCTGAAGACTCCTCACTAAGTAATGCATTTAATGTCTGTTGGTTTGAGCACTGTGCGCACTTGATACTGATAGGACTGCAAGAGAAACAGAAACACTTTTGATTCATTCTAAGAACTCAGTTCTGAAACAGTTAATCAAATAAAGCAAGAACATATGTAAATAAATGTCAAATGGGTAGTAAGATTTTCAAATAACAATGGAGAACAATAGCAGCTTCAGAGTAGGAAAAGGTCTTATTATGGTAAATGGGCCTTGAGCTTGGCCTCGAGAAATGCATAGATGGATAGAGGTGAGGGCACAATTTTGCCAGATTAAGAAAGAACAAAAGCTGGAGAAGAGGTGAGCGTGGCATTTTCAGGGGTCAGTGAGGCACCCAGGTTTACCCATCCTGCTATTCCAAAAGGAAAATGGAACCAGGATCACTGATGTGGAATGGGGGTAGGGAGGGGATGTATTTTATTAATGTTAGTTTCTCCTGTTATAGAATTAGCTCCTGCTATCTTGGATTAGTTAAGATGATGCTGACTACTTTAACAAAAACACCAAGAAAACAAATATACTGTGGTTCAAATATAATACATATATTGTCCCCCTCATTTACAAAACTGTCCAGGGAAAGTGGTGTCAGTAGGGGAATGCAGAATTCCACACATGGTCATCCAGGGAACCCTCCTGATGGAACCTACCCAATGACTCTGTCATCTTCAATCCATGGACCCACTGGAGTGGACATGTTGTCTCCATCCCTACCAACCACAGGAGGCTGAACACCAGAATTCCTTTGGGCTAGGCCTGGAAGGAGCACATTTTCATTAGGTGCAGCTGGGTCACAAGGCCACATAAAACTGCAAGAGAAATTGGCAACTGTGGCTTAGCTACTTGCCCCAAAGGGGAGAAAAATGATGTTCGTGAAGAGTTTGCATCCTTCATCCTAATTTGAGATGTAAAATAATCCATAAATGTACTGTACCCTATTATTTTTTTTTTCTTAAGCATGTCTTTTCCATGTATTTAAAAAGCCCCTTTGTTTTAGTTTACCACATTTTGGTGAATATTTCAAATTCATATTCTTCAGTAAGAGGCTCCAGTCTTTCTAGATTCCCCCTTCAAACGTCTAGATTGAAGTGACTGATATTGCTTTTTCTTTAATTTGCTGTACCTTTCTTAACTCTGTTACACATTTTGCAAAATGCAGTGGCCAGAATTGTACACCATATTCCAAATGCATACACCACCATTTTGAACAGAGTAAATCTGTGTCTTTTTTTACCTTTTTCTTCAAAATTCATTTCTGATGATGGCTACTATGTTGCAGATGCCTTTGGCTGCAGCTTCAAAGAAAAGTCTACACTGACACTGATTCCCAAGTGCCTCTTTCTTGTTTTCAGTCTTGTAATTGACATTAAAATCCACTAATCTTTCAAAGCAGTAGTTCTCAACTCAAGCTGTATATTACAATCATCTGGGGAGCTTTCAAAAATACGAATGCCACCCCCTTCCTCAAGATTCTGATTGAATTTGCCTGAGATGAGGCCTAGCTATTGATCTTTCTCAAAATGTCTATGTAAGATCCTCTCAGGGCTGTGAGCCGTCGTTGTTTGAATAATTTGTAATTTTTTCCAATTACTCTTTACATATCCCTATTGAAATTTATGTCTTCTTTTTCTGCTTGCATACAGACAAGAGCAAAACTTTCCAAAGTTTTCTCCCATTAGTTTGGAATGAGCACATGGGAAAATTATGGGGCTCTCTGCAAACCATAATAAACCTTGCACTTTAGCATGTATGATAATAATGACGGAAACACAGCGGTCAGATGTCCTTTGACCTTCGGCTCCTTCACGTGTGTATGCATGTGATATCTTACTGCATATATATGTGTATATATATATATTTTTAGAGATAGTAGTGTTCTATTTAGAAGTTTTAGACAGTTTAGCAATATGCAGAGGTCATGTTTCACAAGGTTTCACCAGAGGTACATCACTCAAGTTTTACAAATGTATCCAAATCAATAATGACAAACACCCTTAATTTAATCATGTAATAAAAATTAATCAACTTCCTTATTTTTTGTTATAATTAATCTAGAAGCTATAACTGGGAAAATAATGAACCTTAGCATGTTTACTAAACAGATTCTCCTATTTAGGTATCATATTCCACTAGTTGCAAGGTATTTCTATATACAAATACAAAGGAAATTATGAAATTCTTTACCACTACACATGGATTTGGAAAAAAATTATACAACCATAAAATAGTATTTTATTATACAGTATAAATTATTGTATAATAATATAATAAAATTATACAATAATTTTATACAGTAATTATACAGTAGCTATTGTATAGTGCCTGTAGTTTTAATGTTTATCAGCTTGGATGTAAAGCTTTGCATCTCTTTCTGTGCCACCCCTCACCTCTCAAAGAATCCATGTACAAATGCCTTAGTAATGTGGACTTTCCTGTAATTTGCATGTGAGAGACAAAGCTAGTACAGTGAGAACATTTCCATTTCCCCTTTCCACAAAATAAGTGGCATCGGGTCCCCTCCTTCCCGTACACGTTTCTCTACTTTTGTCTTCCAGTGGATGCTGCTCAACCAACTCAAATTGCTCTCTCTCTATTCTGCAGAGCAATTCACATAAGCCCTATCTTCTCTTCCAAAATGTCTGAACTCCAGTCTATCATCCAGCTAAGTAAAACTAAGTATCCTCTAGTTGATGTGATCCTGAATCCTTTAAAAGTTAATGTGAATATTAATAGGTCTTCCTGGATATATAGTAAAGGCACGGTTAAAATTTATGTATCATATTAACTTTATAAAATCCTAAAAATATTTTTGAACCTCTGATTCCAAGCGTTTCATCTAGGAGTCTGCACATCTGTCATCTAGCCACTGTCTTGAGTGGGACCTTGAGTGTCCTCCCCTCCCACCAGTTTCTCAAATTGGTCTCCCTCAGAAAAATTCTCATGAATAAGTTTTCCACTTTTTTCGTATAACTTTATCTTTGGACAGCATTATGTAGTTCAAAGATCTTCCCATATATTTTATTGTTTTAGCGTTTCACAACACAAGCATGTAAGTATTTGGTATAATTGGGCTCTTTCCCATTGATAGTTTAGAAGGGTGGTATTTGAAAATTTTGAACAAATAGCTCAAGTCCCAACTGGACAGTAAATGGGTAAAAAGTCACTAGAATTCAAAGAGTGAAAAGGGAACTTTGAGAGGTTATACATAATCATAATGTATAAAAACTGAATGATCAGTTAAGTACTTTAAATAAAATCCCCAAAACGTAGTGATTTAAGGTAATAATTACTATAATAACTGTTATCATTTTGTCTTATGATGCTTGGGTTGATTGGGCAGTTTTGCTGGTTTCAGCTGGTTCACTGAGGTGACTGTAGCTGGCAGGGTGATCCAGGGGACTCGTAAGACCGCAGATGAGATTGCTGGAGGCTGCGGCAGCTGGGCTCCTCTCTTCGTGGAGTCTGGGCTATTCTGAGCACAGAGGTCTCCTGGTATGGAGAGGGCCAGATTGGAAGGCTAACCTGGGAAGTTACATGCCACTCCCACCACATTCTTCTGGTAAAAATAAGGCAGGGGTTCATTTCCAGTCAAGGGGTGAGGAAACAGACCCTATCTCTGACGGGAAGTGTGGCAGTCCCACTGTAAAGGGCTGTGAATACATGGACGTGTGATTCATTGAGGACCAGTATGGCAACAATCTATCACAGCTGCCCTACTATGCATCCCAGTTTACAAGTGCATTCACATCTTTTTCTCATATCCCATTATCACAAGAACCCTGAGAGGTAATATACAATCTTCTCTATTTTCACAGTAGAGAAAGGAACCTCAAGTTCTGGAAGAGTCAATGACTTACTAACCCCAAAGTAGGTGTAAGATGGCAGAGCAAGGATGTGAAGTAACACCTTGCCATTCCAAAAACCATGAGGTAAAGACATGCACACTCATCCAGGTTTTCCAAAGAGTAGGCTCTGAATTCTAAAAGCCTCTTTATAAAATGGGTGAATAAATAGTGCTGAATAATCTGTTATAACCTCATGACTTACTAATAATTTTCAATTTACAAAGTAATACTGTAAAGTGACATAGAAGCTAATTTTATTCTTAATATTTTACACATTTTATGTCTATAGGAACTTTTTTCAGTAGCATTTATTTTATTTTTATTTTTTTAATTTTTATTGGAGTATAGTTGATTTACAATGTTGTGTTAGTTTCTGCTGTACAGCAAAGTGAATCGGTTATACATACACATATATCCACTCTTTTTTAGATTTTTTTCCCATGTAGGTCATCACAGAATATTGAGTTCCCTGTGCTATACAGTAAGTCCTTATTAGTTATCTATTTTATATATAGTAGTGTATATATGTCAATCCCAATCTCCCAATTTATCCCCCCCCCGACCTTTTCCCCCGGTAACCGTAAGTTTGTTTCCTACATCTCTGACTCTATTTCTGTTTTGTAAATAAGTTCATTTGTACCTTTTTTTTTAGATTCCACATAGAAACGATATCATATGATATTTGTCTTTGTCTGACTTACTTCACTTAGTATGATCATCTCTAGGTCCATCCATGTTGCTGCAAATGGCATTATTTCATTCTTTTTTATGGCTGAGTAATATTTCATTGTGTATATGTACCACATCTTCTTTATCCATTCCTCTGTCGATGGACATTTAGGTTGCTTCCATATCTTGGCTATTGTAAATAGTGCTACTATGAACATTCGGGTGCATATATGGTTTTGGATTGTGGTTTTATCCAGATATATGCCCAGGAGTGGGATTGTTGGATCATATGGTACTTCTATTTTAGTTTTTTAAGGAACCTCCATACTGTTCTCCATGGTGGTCCTACTAATTTACATTCCCACGAACAGTGTAGGAGGGTTCCCTTTTCTCCACACCTATAAGAACATATTTTAATACAAGCAACTTTCTCTTTTATTTTAAATTACACATTTAGTTTGGGAAAAAGTATAAAGGGAAGGAAACTGCCTGATATTCCAGATGTCAGAATTCAAAAATATATTTATCAAACTTTTCTCTAAAAGACTTTTCATGTTTTTTTTCTCTCAAAATTGAGAAGCCAGTTCATAATCAACTGTACTCTCACTTGAATTTTCTTCAAATCTCATTTTCTGCAAATCTCATTTAAAAGCAGAGCTCACAAAAATGGCTGAGAGGAGCAATTGAGAAACAGCTCAACCACAGCAAAAATGAGGTTGGACCTTAAGTCACTGCAGGTTCCTCCTCCACTGAATTAATAATCCTCTCTTACCTTCTGTTAGAGAGGGAACATTAAAAAAACATATGTGTCTATATAAAAATATGTCATGGGACTTCCCTGGTGTCGCAGTGGTTGAGAGTCCGCCTGCCGATGCAGGGGACACGGGTTCGTGCCCCGTCCGGGAAGATCCCACATGCCGCGGAGCGGCTGGGCCCGTGGGCCACGGCTGCTGAGCCTGCGCGTCCGGAGCCTGTGCTCCGCAATGGGAGAGGCCTCCACAGTGAGAGGCCCGCGTACCGCAAAAAACAAAACAACCCCCCCCCCAAAAAAAAACAACAAAAAAAGTCACGTTCAGTATACTTATACAAACATGAATATATACATCCACACATACACTAGGAATGCATGGACTTTTAAATACAGAAAGTACAAGAATTGTTTGAGTTGTAGCACTCATCACGTCATATGAATTCACTGTTAGGATATATACTGCATCATTTTCTTCAGCTTCTTCAGAGGCATTTGTTACAAGAAGATGTTCACATTTTGATTCCCTAGCTGAACGGGTTATGTTATTTTTGCTGTTAAAAAAAAAAGATTAGTAATAATTACTAGTGCTGTTTCACCATTACAACCTACAAATTCATTTTGGAAAATATAGAAAATTGTAAAGAAAAAGGAAGGTTACCTATGGTCTTGCCATTAAATATATATGGATTTTGTTCATTGTCTTGTTTCCTCTATTACTTTTTCTGTGCATTTTAGTGGTTTCATTTTTTTGCACATTTGAGTATATAACTTTATGAAAATTTACCCCGTGTATACTTTGAGAAATTTTCCCCATGTTATAATGAACTCTTTAAAAGCATTATTTTAAATAAATATCTTCATAAAATACTACCATCTAGTTATACCAGATTTTACTTCTCTGTTTTGAGGAGTAAAGACTGTTTTACTTTATTGCTGTTGTAAATAATAGTGCAGTGAACTTTTTTTCACAAAATCATTTTTGTAACTCAAATGATCTCTTCAGGACTGGTTTCCAAAAGGGTATCACAGGTTATGAATCTTTCTAAGGCTCTTGATAAGTACTGTGAAATTATTTTCCAGAAAGGTTCAATCTGTTTTTACTTTTGAATTTAGCTTACAAAACACTCACTAGCATTATTATAAAGGTCTTAATAGGGACATAAAAGGCATTTAATAAATAAGTATTCACATTATGCCTGCTAGAGTTTAATAAACATATGCTATTATTTTAATTAAATAGGCTACATTAAATTATATGAAGTTTATTTAATTGTAGGTTTTTAAAAACTAGTGAGACTACACATTTTTCGATATTTGATGACTATTCTAACTTCAATTCTTGCAGTCCTTAATTTATTCAAGTATTGCACATGTGACCACATATGAGGTGGTCTGTTTGATTTTATCCCCATTGAATGGTATCTGTAAGGACTTGGGTAGACTGGGCCACCCCATTCCAAGGAATCATGACCTAGTTTAGTTGTTAACTATCACATTTAGATTGGTTCTAATCTACCGAAATAGAAACTACCTGGGAAAGTGAAACAAGAATTAAAAGAAAAAAGATGTGGTTTTCTGGAGTTGAGAAATGTTAGAAAGACATAACAGTATATGAGTGGAGGTTTTCAGAAATTGATTCATTTCATGACCTACCTATCAAGCTAAGTGAATGGGAACTGAACTATCAGCTTGTTAAGTTAAATCAAAATTCAAATAAATGATTATTAACTATATAATGAACAGGAAGCAATAAAGATTTTGAATCTAGTACCATTAATTAATTTGCAGAATGAAAGTAATTATGATAGTTTTCTGAGTAAACAAAGAGAAATTCCATAAAGTTATCCTAGCCTTTAACTTCTCATCCTCATCCCCTTAGAATTATGAGAATTCACACAAAAGGAATGCACCTGGACTCTGCTCTAGCATTTCTCTTTAAGTCAGAAACACCTCCCCAGTACAAGCAACTAAGCCCAAATAAAGGATTAAAAGAATAAATGTTACCTCAAACTCAATAGTTATAAAGGTCCCAAAGGCAAAATCCTTTTTTTTCTGCGGTACGCGGGCCTCTCACTGTTGTGGCCTCTCCCGTTGCGGAGCACAGGCTCCGGACACGCAGGCTCAGCGGCCATGGCTCACGGGCCCAGCCGCTCCGCAGCACGTGGAATCCTCCCGGACTGGGGCACGAACCCAGTCCTCCTGCATCGGCAGGAGGACTCTCAACCACTGCGCCACCAGGGAAGCCCCACGGCAAAATCCTTTAAAAAAAAGAGTCAACAAGCGATAAGTTTCCCAGTGTCACCATCACATCTCTTGTTTTCACAGTTCATTTACTCTTCCCACCACACGCTCCATTTTTGTCTTTTCTGATGATGTTTGCTCCTGGGAGAGAGTAGGGAAGGAGAAAGTAAATGCACATATTTGCACAATGGGTTATAACATTCCTATTTTACAAATTACTGCTTTTTGTTAAGCCTGTCAACATTACTTTGCATGTTGACTATCACTTTTTATTTCTTACTACTTGACAAGCTCCTTTCCATGTACAATGGCAGAGAATATAGAGTTAACAATGTATTTTCTCAGTTTTGATATTATTCTGAGGCTAGAGTTTGAAAGGGTATTTATCTTACCAGTTTTTTAAGCTTGTGGTTTGTGAATCTGAGTACATCAGTATATTTTATTCTCACAAAACTTGAGCATACTATTAGAAAATAGCCAGCATGTGAATCATCTCCTTCCTCACCTTCATCTAGAGTGTTACTTATTCTGAGGGTAGCCTGAGCCATGAAGCAGTTACTCATTTTGTCAGAGAAGGCATTATGATTCAGAATTGTGTACCTAATTATCTACTTTTTTGAAGCAAACTCCTTTCCAGGAGGTATGACAACAGTGTATTTGCCCCTATATGTGGCCACTGGACTGTCAGGTTGCCTCAGCTTGATTTGTTTGTATGAAGTGTGAGCATTCTCTTCTTTATTTAAATGAATAACTCTTTGCAGTTTTGACTTTAGAAGTCACATCTCAGCATCTTACAAGAGAATCAAAGTTTTTCTAGGAACTCAGCCAGTAATAATAGTTCATCTGCCGACTAGCCATCTTCCAAAGCGGTAAATTTAGTATAAACTGTTACAACTGTGCCATTATTTAGTTTTGATACAAGTGTAATGCACAATAACAAACTATTATAATGATTATTACAAAACCTAGGAAACTTTCTGAGCAACTCATTCATTTCTGTTTGATTTATTCTTTCGTTCCCAGTTGTGAGCTTTTGATTTTCTTTAATTTCAACAATTGGGACATTAAGTCCACCTTGTTAGGAAATGGGTAGCAAAATTGGGGCTGCAGATCCAGTGCTGAACTAAAACACTCCCTTCCAAAGCGCGCAGTAGCAAGAAAAGAGTATATGTTGGTGGGTGGCTCTGAAAGAGTGGGTATTAGTTATACCTCTGCTGCTAGCCAGCTGTGTGACTCTACACAAGTTAATTTTTCTGGGCCCACAGTTGTACGGAAAAGGGTTGAACACACGTTTTAAAATTTCACACTATTGTAACATTTTAATATTCGACAATCTGGATCTTACTACAGTATCCTATCCGCAATTTCTCCAAATCTTTACTTTTGCGTAGTCCCTTTAGGGAACAACACAGCGGTAAGCATTCAAAAACTTACCTTTTTACTTATACTGTATCTAAGATTATAAAATAACTGTTCTGGCAAAATTATAAATGAAAACGGCCAGTTTTATCTCTTTTGGGGAAATTTGTTCCAAAGGCATCTGGCTTCTCTATTAATCTCCAGTTACCTGAAAACATTCCTAGAATCTTTTCAAGTTCTCCCTTAAAAAAAAAGAAAAGAAAAGAAAAGAAAAAAAACTACAAATCCCATGAGTCAAAGATGGAATGGAAACAGACACCTCCCCTCAAGCCCCCTTCCCGGTCTCCTTGAATGTAGTCCGCTAAAACTAGGGTTGAGGCATCCTGAAATATGCCTGAAAGAAACGTCGGCTGTTTTGTTCTGCTTTTTAGCTGTGCTCTCGCTGGGCTCCTTTAAGTCGGTGCTGAGAGTGAGGAAGGATACAGAGCGACGCAGAGTGGAATGGGTGCGGGCGCAGGCATCACCTGTTCCAAGAGGGGCATGCGCACTGCGAGGGCGCCGGCGAGGAGGCGGGGCACGGTGGGAGGGGCAGACGGCGCCCGGCTGGCACCGCTCAGATCTGCTTTTCCCCGGCTTGGGGCGCTGAGGCGGCGTCGGGAGTTGTCTTCCGCAAAGGTTGCCTGGCGTTGTCCAACATGGAGGAGTCACTGGCCTCGGTCATCACCTGCAAGAGGGACTAATCTCCGCCTGGTGTTCAGGGACTTCGCCGCCTGCACGCCCGGCGGCAGCCCCCGTCTCCGGTTGCTCCTGCGGCCACGGGCTTCCCGGCGGGGAGGCAGCACAAGGAGGGAGCGCGGTGGCCCCGAGTTTCCCTAAGCCATGGGCAACGAGGCGAGCTTGGAAGGGGAAGGGCTCCCCGAAGGGCTGGCGGCGGCAGTAGCGGCTGCCGGAGAAGGGGCTGGCGGGGCGGGGAGCCCCTTGCACACCGTGACTCCGGCCGGCATGGAGGCGGATCTGAGCCAGCTGAGCGAAGAGGAGAGGAGACAGATCGCTGCTGTCATGTCAAGGGCGCAGGGGCTGCCCAAGGGAAGCATTCCTCCGGCCTCTGCGGAGCCGCCTTCCATGCACAGGCACGCACAGCATGATGTATATGTCCGGGCATATATGTACAGCTTCCCGTGCACATATGTGCCAGCCCGTATGTGCCGGCACGGCAGTACATATATGTCGCCTCCGTTCATTTTATTCTCCCTAATGGGGTGGTGGTAAAGAGAACATAAGCTTTCTGTTGGGCAGGATAAAAATGATGCCTTATAGAGTTTCTGATGGGATAGTCAAGGGTTGCATTCTTGGAACTGTGATTTTAGGTTGTGATTTCTGGCCTTTTGGAACCTTTTCTCTCTAGGGTGGCGTGGAGAGACGCCCTCCAGTGTTTTACTAATCTGGAAGTCTTCCATTAATACAAAACGGACGTGTTAGGAAATGGAGAGAGCTGGGTGTTTACCTGTTTCTGTTTAAACCTCCTCAGTCATTTCGGGGTCTTTCTCTCTGTGAATGATGTCTAAATATTTCTGTAACAATACCTTTAATTCCCCTGGAGGTGATTTGTCTTTCCTTCCCACCCTACCCCCCAGAGGAGAACAGGAGCTGTTTAGGCAGAAGGTATAGAATAAATACACCTTTTATATTCAATGAGAAACCCTAAAATATGTGTGGCATTAAACAGATGGTTTGGTCACAACAGTGCAGGTGCTGTACGTGTATTTATGAATTAGCATATGCTATTTTTTAAACCACCGCTCCTTTATATGGAATAGCGTTTTACAGTTTACGGAAGAACATGTGAATTTGTGTTACCTTCAAATTAGTTTCCAGTACATACTTTTAAAGACAAATAGCAACTTGGACAGGCAATTAAGAGCTAATCTATAATAGTAACACATTCATTTTCCTCTCTAGGTCTCTGTATTCCTCCATCCCAATAAATTAGTTGTTTTCTAATTAGAGTACTAAGAGGGTATAATCACTGTGCCTGCCCTGCCTTTATTTGTTGTAAACAAACCCTTTAACTTTGCACCCTCGTAGCATGTTCAGAGACAGGACATTCCTCTGTCCGTGGTCCTGAAACCACTCCTACTTTATGATAACCTAACAATTTTCATTAGAGATACTGGAAATATGAAAGATATGGATATAGGTGTAGGCTTTTATCCTGTACTTTATAAAATAAAAACACTTAGGAGCTATAATATAAGTATATACATATAATTTTGTCAGGTAACTAATACAGTAGAAATGTAAAATGTTTTGTGGATAGTGGCAATGGCAATATGTTTCACATAAAATCTTAAATTCGTAAACTATATCAGGTAAAAACCCTATTTTCTTGAAGGGGAACCAACACTACTAGTAAAGACTAGCTTTAGTATATTGAATATATTTTTCTGTGTTTTTAAACTACTAATATATTGGGCTATTTCTGGTATAAAGCCTTTCTTATCTATTCCCTTAAGAGTACAGTTTATGATATGTACTATTTTCTCTACTGTTTAAAACCTGACTTAGAAAAAATTTTGAATGTTCATATACTAGATTTTTCTAGGGTAATAATGAGGTACAGTACTTTTATTAACCCTTTAGAAATGTATGCCAACTCTTCTACAATTTTTCCTAAGAGGCACAAGCAACAGGTTTACCATGCTGGTTACAAATACCAAGAAGAGTGTGAGCTTTGATTTCTACATTTCTTCCTTGTATTCAGAGGGTGGCTAAAAAATATTATCTCAGCCTATGAAAGTGTGGTGTTTTGTTCAGTATTTGTATCAGTTAGCATACTTTTAAAGCTCTCTGTTGATGTTTTTGTTACGGTAGAATTCTTATCAATAGGTGGTCTGCGGCCTAAACAGTTATTGATGAAAGCTTCATTGAAATATATAAACGTGTCTGATTTTGGTAACCTGCTTATATTTTACTGAGAGATTTCTATAAATCTCTTTAAGTTTGGAAAGTTATCCCCATATGTGATAACCAAATAAACACATATTAATTTAAGTATATGTAAGAAAGTATATCCAAATCATTTCAAGTTTTAGGAGATTATGTGGTGCGAATTAGGGTGGGCTTTGATTTTTTATTTATTTTTTTAAAGAAATAAGGGTTGAGAGCCCAGAGACCTTATTAATTTTAACTGACTCTCAGCCATATGTGCCTGAGTTTCCTTGCTTCTAAATAAGGCAGTAATACTTATCTTACTCATCTTGTAGAGCCATAGTAAGGATTAATTAAAATTTGACAGGAATATTTTTGCTTGTATTTTAATTTGAAGGAACCCTATACATATAAAGAGTAGTGATATCAGTATCAGCAGTGAATGGCACTGGCAGTGATGGCTGCAGACAAGTTGTATATTGAGTTATTCACTGTCGTGAGTTATTTTGATGTACCTATACTCTTTTACATATGGAGAAGTCAGTGCAATGTACTGGAAATCCTGCCTCCCCTTCCTGCCCACCAGGAGTTAGGATACCAGATTTCTGTGACTAACTAGTTTTATAACCTTGAATTAATTTCTTAGCCTGTTTAAGTCTTGGTATCCTCTGCAATATACAATGAACGGACATTCCTAAAGATGCTTATATTTCTATTATAAAATTTTATGACTTAACGCTGTCAAGTGTCATTGCCTGTTGTGTTACATTTAAAAATATTTTAGTATTCCAACTGCTTTTATATTCTTAGTCTTGAATACATGTTTATCTCATTTGCTGCTGAAACATTTTTTTTCTGTTAACCTGTGAAAGAAAAATTCTAATCTGAGGATGACAATAGTAAAATGAAAAGGGAAGTTGTATAAGACTTGAGTAGTTAGAAGCTAGAAGTTAGAGCTTACAAATGAAATGCTTCTGGATTTTCGATTCATTGTCGATCCAGGGAAATGCAATTTTATTATGTCTTCTACTCATTCTGTTTACACCTACAGATGTGTCATATGAGAAGAGCTTTACTGAAAAACACCTCTGATTAGTAGAATATTTAGTAACAATTCTGACTGAGTCAGTTATTTTCTTTAGCATTCTTTTAGGCCTCCGCTGCTGGGTAGACACCTCCACAATTGTTTTTCTTCCTAGAGCAGCAAGCCAAAATGAATATGGAATGTTTCCATTTATATCCCACAAGACCTGTAGAAGAATTTAAAGTGAAAAGAATTCAAGAGACGTTAATCTAGAGGGAAACAAAAACCTGATATGTTCATTCATTTGTTCACTCACTGTTATTCATTCATTCATTGATTCATCAAACATTAATACTCATCTACTAGTTACCAGGTTTGGTTCTAGTGATGAAAAGATGAGTGAAACATATCTCTCCCTAGGAATTCATAGTCTAGTACAGAAGACACAGATTGCATTTTGGTCATTCTTCTTTTTAACACAACTGTCATACCAATCAGAAATTCATCAAAAGACATAGCTAAGACATCTTTATATTTTTGTTTGGTATTAAGCCTGTATCTTCTCTTAATGATTGTTTTTCTATTTTTCCCTCCCAGATCTCCATGTTTGACGTTTATTTACATAATTATAGCAACTAAAACTAAGTTTAAATTGTAGTCTTTATAGCTGTATGGGTATTTTCTCACAGGGGGATTCTATAATATAATAGAACTTAATATTCATAGGAAGTACATGCAGTTATAATTTCTAATGCAAGTAGCTTCCTTTAACTTTTGGTATTTATTGTTGTCACAAATATTTGGTATTCACAAAATTTATTTGTTTTGTACGTATGTTGGATTAAGTGAAATATCACAAAAACAGTGATTAAGTTTAATAGTATTTTCAAGAGAGCACAGTTAAGAATAGATTTTTTGGGTATTCGTTTAAATATAGATTTCTTTAATAAAATGCCTAAACGCTCATAGGATAGTTCCTAAGCATCTGCCCCTCAAGGGAATGGTAAACTTTATTAATTGAATATGGAACATTTCCAGAATAATGTGATTATCTAAACAGTGGAACTTTTTGAAAATAATCTATTTGGGGTTGTTTACTATGGTTCTTTTGCCTTCATACGGAAGGGAGCACATAATGGGGCCTATAAGGAAACATTCAAAATTATTTTCCCCAATGGAAATATGTAGCAGTGTGTTTTGAAAGATCTCTTAGAACTGTTGGAATCAATTAGGATAATAATTTTAGTTCCTTATTTAAGTACAGGCTTCAGGGACATGGTAGTATCTAAAGCTTTTGTAACCTTTTTTCCTGGAGGAAATGGCCAGAACTAAGAATTGTATTTATTCACCTTTTATTAGAAAATCATTTTGTGGCATACATTGCCATTTATAGATTATTTTCTTTCTGACACTTTGCTATTTAGAAGTAATACTTCTGTGTTTCTTCCTACTGTGCCTTACATCTTGATCTATACTCAAATTTCTGTATCATTAGGGGTAGTTTAAAAACTTAATTCATAATAAGTACCAGATGACCTGAAATGAAAAAGTTATAGGCTGGTCCGTTAGCAGGTAAATTTTATTCAAACAAATTAAAACCTATAGAACTTTATTGTGATCATCTCATATTTTAAGTGCTACTGAATCACTCTGTTTATCTCTTTTTCTTTTAATTAAAAAGAAATCTTTTCCAAAATTAATGTTACATAAATCAAACAAAGTACTTATAATTTGATTTATCCCATAATTCTAGTGCAGCATGTTCTTATTAGTTGCAATTTTATCAGTAAAAAATAGCTTGTTTAAAATTTAACGTACTTGGTAAAAGTGTATATGAGAAACAAGTATTTTAATTATTGAGCCATAGTCATTTAAAATTGATGTTTCCAAAACTATTTTAAAAATATCCATCTTGTGTATTTGTCTATGAGTTAAAAGAAATCTTGCAAATTAATTACTTGTTGCATTTTTAAGTCATTGTCAATAATAATGACTAATTAACAATGGTAATAGTAAGTGTTGTAGAAAACATTAAGTAAAGAGATCATTATGTTTTTTCTTCCTTTGAGGAAGGTAACAGTACTTTTCAAAAGTGGGGTCACAACCAGATTGTTGCTATTTGTACATCAGGCTATGTATGTCTCAAGATGCTTTAAGCATCATATTGTTACATAGAGAGATCTCAGATTAAGAAAAATAATTGAATGATATAACACTGTTCTTCCACAAGAAAGAATTGTTTCTCAGAATTTTCTAATTAAAGTAGGAATTCTTACTCTATAAAGTTTAATAAGGACAATATTTGATAGATGTTACCTTTTTTGACAGATATTCTGTCAACACTTGAATAGATGATCAGCTTTTTCAGAGTTCCTGAAAAACCTCCTTTACCAGGTCCTGTGATGTCATGTTGTATGTCTTATGTAGCTAATGTAAATTCTACTATTAAGTAAAAAACAAAACAAAAAACAGTTGCAGCAATCTCATTTAAAAATGAATATTTTCACTTCTTAGTGTGCTGGTATTTGGGAGGCTAGCATTCCTTGACTATAACTTTTGGTTAAAAAGGATACATCCTGTGAGCATAAAAGTACTGGAACATGGCTTTGCATTGATCTGTTGAGTTAATATGTTTAAATAGGTTTGAAGTATGGCTAGATTCTATTAAGTAAATATAAATTATTTTTATTATAAATACTTTCTAACTAGATATCTTAATAGTTCATTACTTATAGTAGCAAGTATGGGGTTTTTTCCCCTTCCTCTTCACGTCCGTGTTGAAAATCTGTATCCATGTAAAGAAAGTAACAAAGACATTAAAAATTTTATGATTACTTATAGGATGCTGCAAAAATGGATTTTAGTTATATTTATGCATCATAATTTTGAAGATGCAAGAAAGTAATGGGTTTTAAATATTATTTTGAGTTGTGATAGTTTCCATTATTTTCACTTCTTTTTGTTTCATTCTTCTAGGAAACAAGAGTTGGATAGTAGTCAACCTCCAAAGCAGCCAGGAAAACCGCCGGACCCAGGGCGTCCAGTTCAGCCTGGTCTCAGTAAAAGTAGAACTACAGACACTCTGAGGTCGGAGCAGAAATTGCCTGGAAGGAGTCCTTCCACTATTAGCTTGAAAGAATCGAAATCCAGAACTGATTTTAAGGAAGAGCACAAGTCTAGTATGATGCCTGGCTTCCTCTCAGAGGTTAATCCTTTAAGTGCTGTCTCCTCTGTTGTAAATAAATTCAGTCCTTTTGATTTGATATCAGACCCTGATGCCTCCCAGGAAGAAGCCTCCAAGAAACAAAAAATGTCTCAGAAGGAACAAGGAAAACCTGAAGGAATCACAAAGCCTCCATCACAACAACAGTCACCCAAGCCAGTTCCTAAGCAGCCAGGACCTGTGAGGGCCCTGCCTCAGCAGGACGGTTCTCCCAAATCAGTGTCTCCTCAGCAGCCTCCAGAAACAGGAAAGCCAACTCAGGGCCTCACCCAGGCTCCTCAGACAGACCAGGCAAAATTGCCACTTCAAAGAGATGCAGCCAGGCCTCAGACTAAACAGACAGATACAGTAAGGGGAGAGTCAGTTAAACCCTCACTGCAAAGCCCATCCAAGCCACCTATTCACCAAGTAAGTCCTGGAAAGCCTCCAGCCCAGCAGCCTGGACCTGGAAAACTTTCCACACCACAGCCTGGGCCTGCAAAGCCCTCAGCTCAGCAGCCAGGGCCAACGAAGGCCCTAGCTCAACAGCCAGGGACCCCAAAGACCCCGGCCCAGCCACCAGGAACAGCAAAGCCTGCAGCTCAGCAGCCTGGGCCAAAGGCTCCAGCTCAGCCTCCTGGGCCCGCAAAGACTCCAGCTCAGCCTCCTGGGCCCGCAAAGACTCCGGCTCAGCCTCCTGGGCCCGCAAAGACTCCGGCTCAGCCTCCTGGGCCCGCAAAGACTCCGGCTCAGCCTCCTGGGCCCGCAAAGACTCCGGCTCAGCCTCCTGGGCCCGCAAAGACTCCGGCTCAGCCTCCTGGGCCCGCAAAGACTCCGGCTCAGCCTCCTGGGCCCGCAAAGACTCCGGCTCAGCCTCCTGGGCCCGCAAAGACTCCGGCTCAGCCTCCTGGGCCCGCAAAGACTCCGGCTCAGCCTCCTGGGCCTGCAAAGGCTCCAGCTCAGCCTCCTGGGCCTGCAAAGACTCCAGCTCAGCAGGTTGGGCCAGCGAAACCTCAGGTCCAGCAGCCTGGGCCAGGCAAGACTCCAGCTCAACAGCCTGGCCCAATGAAGCCTCCTCCTCAGCAGCCTGGCCCAGCAAAGCCCCCTCCTCAACAATCTACAAAACCTGTAAGCCAAACAGGGAAACCTCTGCAGCCACAAACTTTTCCATCTGCAGCACAGACTCCAGTACAAGGCCTCCCCAAAACCATCTGTCCTCTTTGCAATACCACTGAACTTCTGTTGAATGTTCCAGAAAAGGCCAATTTTAACACATGCACTGAGTGTCAAACCACTGTTTGTAGCCTCTGTGGTTTTAACCCCAATCCTCATTTAACCGAGGTAAGTGCATTTTTTTGTTATGTTCATGCTCTTAAACCATATCATCATCTTACACAATGGTGCTTAGTTTATTGCTGTTAACGATAGGATGGCACTGTTTTTCTCTGGTTCTTTTCTTCTTTCCCTTCTTCCTTCCTACTTTCCTCTTTTTCTTCTCTGCCAAATGTAAATTAGAGTTTTTCAACATTTTCTCCAATAATATTTCTCCAAAATATTGCTACAATTTCTGATAAATTTGGCACATAAAGGAAGTATGAATTGATTGATAGATGCTGAGCTTTTGCTCATTGCATTCTATGGGTAAAATCCACACTATTATTACATTATATTAATTTTTTCATCAGCTATTAAATTCATGCTTCTACCTACCATGACACTCTTGATATGATATTCTTAAATGGGATCCTATTTATGCTGCGAAAAAAAGTGGACAGTGTTTTCAGATTCTAAATACAATTTTGATACGAAATTGAATACATTCTTTCAAACTGCACATCCCCTTTTCCTGCCAGTGATTTTGCTATACACTGTGAGAGCATGCTTCCCTCATTAGTTGAGAGTCATTCATAACAGCGTAAGTCACTTCAAAAAAGTGAAGTCATTAGAACAGGTTCAACTTTATGGGTGTCTTCTTAGACGGATCACAGTTTATAACTCCAAGTCTTTGGGTAAGCCTTCCTGGCAGACTGAATCATGAAGGGGCCAGTTGTGACACAAATGAGTTCAAGGTTGTTTACTCTGGTTCAGGATAGAAAAGTTATTCTCAGCAGGTCAGTTACTGTCAACTCAGTGCTTAAAGTCCCTGAATAAAATAGCATTTTAATAGGTAGAGATTTGGGGACGTTCAGGGGAAGGGACAGAAAACATAAAACTGCAGAACTTAGAAATTCTCTGGAGTTAAGAAATAATACAGTGAAGATGGTATAATAATATAAAATAAGTGAGGATAAAAGGGCTTAGGGTTTGAAAGAATACATTTTTAAAAGAAATGCAGTAGCCCCTACCCGATGAGAAGGCACAGAACCATTGAGTCCATCTAGAGAACAGCTGTTAGTGGGCTGTATAATGCACAAGAAGGAATGAAGGCAGCAGGCAATGAAGGATTCTGTCATTTAAATATCCGCGAGAGAGGAGACTTGTGTACCCTTGTTATAAATGCAATCTATGTTCTGATAAAAACAACAGTGATAATTATTGGTAGCTGTTACGTTAGTTTGGATACTTACTGTGATGAAAGTTGAAAATGATGTCCATTTAAAATATGTCAACCTCTGGTTTTCCGCTAAGGTATCTTTTACTCTTTTTACCAAAAGTCATGTTGAGTACTTTAAATTTTTAGATAAGCCATACTTCAGTGGTAAAATTGCAATTAATAAGAACATTTAAGTTATGGAGGAAATCAGATTATAAATAGTTGGTTTATATATTTGTAGCTTTTTTCATATCTTAAACTGTTTTCCACATTCTTTTTTTCTTTTAATTTTTTTATTGAAGTATAGTTGAGGTATAAAATATGTTACACGTGTACAATAGTGATTCACAATTTTTAAGGGTTATATTCTATTTATAGTTATTATAAAATATTTGCTGTATTCCCCATGTTGTGCAATATATCCTTGTGGCATATTTTATACATAATAGTTTTGTACCTCTTAATCCCTTACCCACATGCTGCCCCTTTCCCCTTTTTTCTCCCCACTGGTAACCACTAGTTTCTTCTCTACATCTGTGTGTCTGCTTCTTTTTTGTTGTAGCCCCTAGTTTCTTGTATTTTTTAGATTCCATGTATAAGTGATATCATACAGTATTTGTCTTTCTCTGTCTGACTTATTTCACTTAGCATAGTGCCCTCCAAGTGCATTCATGTTGTTGCAAATGGCAAAATTTCATTCTTTCTTACAGCTGAGTAATATTCCATATTGTGTGTGTATATATATATATGTGTGTGTGTGTGTGTATATATATATAAAAATTCTGATAAAGATGTGTTTCTGTTCATAGTATACCATCTTGATAGGAATGTGTAGTAATAATGACTTCAAACAGTAGATGATCTTTTTATAAAATGTTTGTCATGTTTTTGTGGCAATTTATAAGGCAGAAACCTGTAGTTGGACCTTCAAGCCACATATATTATTTGAGTACCTACAATGTGGAAGACATTTTACTACACGTTCGGTAGGCTATAGAGATAAGTAAAACATAATGCTGATCTTAACATGATCCAAATGTACTAGCTTAGGTCATACACACACAAGGAAGTATGTGGTCAAATGATAAAAGCTGTGAGACATGAGCAAACATTATGAACTTCCAAGTAGGAAGTACCATTTCCAGTGGGTGAGATAAGGAAAGCTTCATGGAGACAATGGCATTTGTGCTAGGTATATAGTGATGGATATTATTTCAACAGATAAAGAACATGAAAGGGGGTAATGATTTAGCCTAAGACCTAGAGCCAGAATAATACAGGGTATGTTTAGGGAATCAGGCATAAATCTAGGTTGCCTGAAGTGGTGGTGAAGAAATGCTCAATGAGATTGGAGAAAAGTTTAAGTCAGATTTAGGTCTTCCACATTTAGTCGGTAGCGGTGAGCATTCTCCTTTATGAAACTTACCTTGTTTAATGTAGTCATGCCTTCAATCCTTCATTCATTTTACAAATGTGTATCAAATGCCAGGTTGCGAAGCACCATCAAGTACTTTGATAGAATCAAGTATGTGTTAGATATGGAGTCTTCCTTCTACCAGAAAACTGGGGAAATAAAAGTTGTAAATAAGAAAGGAAAAAATAGATATATATGAAAAGTAACTTTGTATAGGTCTTTACAGTTCACATACTTCCTTCTTATTTGTTTTATCAAAATTAAATTTCCAAATAATTCTATGGTCATGTATTCTGTTTTCTCTTACGGGAGAAAATTGGTGTTCAAGTGGTTACTATGTTAGGATCATCCTGATAGTAAATAACCAGAACCCAAAGTAAATCTTCTGATTCCAAGTCCATTTACTCGTGGTAAGAAGAGAGAAAGTGCTATGAGATCAAACGAAGAAGTCATCACTATCTTTGGGGGGTATGACAACTATCTTCATGGAAATAGAAGTATTTGAGCTGGGAATGTGAAGAATGATAAGAATTTGGACACACTTGACAGGAGTTGGGAATGTGGGGGCGGCAGTTAGAGGGTCTCAATGGCTAAAAAAAAAGCATCCCCGTTATTAAGGAGATGAGCTTGGGCAAGTCACTTACACTTTCTGTAACAGTGATACCTTATAAACAATGGAAATAACATGTTCTCTGTTAAACACATTGGGTTTTTAGGAGGATTAGCTGAACGTTTGTATGAGAAGGTATTTTTCAATATATGAAGTTCTTTTGAAGTTGTAATATGATGTCATAGATAATCTTAATATTTTAAACAGAGTTGACTTTGACAGCTTACTCTCAAATTGTTTTCTACATAGATACAATATCATAAGTTGTTGGGTTCTGAGATAGCAATCAAGAGCCATTTGATCTACAGTATTAATTGTAACATTTCATTTTAATTCTCATTTTTTTCCCTATAAGGAAAAATGTAATCTTATGGGTCAAATTGTCCAAAAATACTCAGATTGAGTAAACAGTTTTACCATGTAGGACAGCGCCAGAGACTAGACATTCTATACTACTTTAATTTACATGAATTTATTATTTTCAAGTTTGAGTTACATGCAAGTTAGTCTCTATATTATTACTTTTACAGCCTATTGGGTAAAAATAAAATAAAAATAAAATCCTGGTCTCTTGTATCTCTCCTTGAAAAGATCAGGAGAATTTCTCTGATATATTTTTGTCACCAAAGCAGAATTATGACTATATATATTTGCTTTGAACATCCTGGCTCTTAAATGACTGCTAGATCTGAGGAGGACTGGAGAGGTGTCAACACCTAGACACAAGCTTTAGGAAAGGGGACTTTTACTTCCTTAACTAAATTTGCCAGCTGTCTCCCACCTCTGCCCACCTGACACACATATACACACACGTACACATACATATACAAACAAACACTCTCATACCTTAGATAACTCAAATATTTGTGTGAAGGGGATGATGTTTAAGTGTCCTCTCTGGTAGTTGTCAAGATGTGTGCTGTTTAGAAAAACCTTAAGAATCCACTGGCTCCAAGCCTAGACTTTATAGCTGTATCTCTTCTTGCTAAGAGGCGTTTATAGTTGTATCTCTTCTTGCTAGTCCGTTAATGGAGTTAATCTCAGCAATACAGGTTCACTCTTTGGGTTTGCTTTCTGACACAGAAACTGAACATTTGCTTTACAGTTAGTAACTACAGTGTTTCTTGTTGTTGTTCTTGTTGTTGTTGATTTACTTTATCTCTTTTGATATCTAGGCTGGGACCAGGTAGGTTTAAGGAGAGATTGAAAGACTTATTCCTAATGTGTGATAATTCTCCTGGTTCTTAGGAAATTTTGTAATATATGAAATGACTTGTCATTTTTTAGACTGTTAATAATGAACTAAATGTTAGTGATAAAAGTGGGTTTAGGTGGGTGTTTTTTTCCCTCATATTATTTCGATCATGATGGCCCATATATTAATCTTGGCTGAAGCTAGATGTTTTGTTTAACAAAAACATGGCCATCTCTCAGGAGCTAAAAAATAAAAATGAAAAACAAACGCACTTAGACTTCCATATACACTCTCTCAACTTTTTAAAGAACAAACAAAAAATGACTGAAATTTTTTAGGTTGGCAAAATGACTTCACTGGCCACCTCTTTTAGGTGGATCAGCCTGCTACTTCTAGTAGGAGAAACTGAGGGGGAAAAATCTGTTAAGAAAAGTAGAGATATGCCAAATGTTAGGAGGCTGGAATTTGTGGAGAAAGAAAGCCAGTAAGACATTCCTGATGATGGAGTAGCAGAAAGAACTTTTAGAAAAAGGAATATTCTCTTTAGTTGCTTGCTGTTTTAGCACAAAGGTGATTTGTCACCCCAAATTCTAAGCAGAGACAGCAACACGGTTCTGAGCACATATGTGTTCACCTCCTCTCTACAGGTCCCAGTTTTAAAAGATTGAAAGTATAGTAGTTCTGTATACCTCAGTTAAAAAATAAATGAATAAGTAAAACCAATAATAAAAAGTACTCATTAAAAAAAAGTGTAGTAGTTTGAAAAAATGGGAAAGACCACCAATAACATAAATTGGCAGGTTGAAGAATTCCTAGAAGATAGAAAGTAGATGGAAAGGTAGTGACAGAAACAGAGCTAAAGAAACCACTGTCAGGTGGCTTCCTTATGGAGCCTCAGTGAAGCTCTGAGCTTAGCATCCACAAATACAGACAGCAACAGTGGGTCGTAGGTAGTGATCAAGTAATAAATTACAGAACTACAGGAGGAACAAACAGGACGAGTGGACTCTTTCCTAATCTCTAGTGGAAGACAGCAGGTAGAAGAGGCTTTATTTTCTTCTGCTTAGGCTAAAGCCAAAGAATTCTCCAAATGAAGGGATGAACTGCCTGAGGAAGGGCGCTCATGAGAAAAGTAGGGCTTTCGAAAGAAAATGAGAAGAAGTAATGCTCCTCTCCCACAACAGAGTGATTTAAAGGAGGAAACAAACAAAACACTTAAGGAGTCAAATTTACTAAATCTATTACCCTCCTAGTAAAGCTGTCCTTACTTTGGACACTGACCCTCTGCCATCCTACTTCCTCTTATTCAAAGAAGAGGACTAATGGGGAAGCAGAACTGTCAAGAAATACAGAAAAACCTCTGTTGATTACCCATTCTAAATAATGGAGACATTCACTGTAAATGAATGGTTTGAAGAGAGTCACTTGACATTTTAGCAATAATATCACAGGAAGGACATGGATAAACTAGTGAAAGACAAAACAAAACACCTGACCTCACAGGAAGGAGTACATTCAGGAAATATAAAGAACTTATAAAATTCTTATTATTCCTGAGAAATACTTAAGAGAGGGTATTTCATCAATAATTAGTACACTCAAATTTCAGTGGGCTGATTGAGGGTAAAAATAGGCCTGGTTGATGTTCTGGAAAAGGAAGACCCAGAATTTTCCCAGCTTGTAGAGCAAATTATCCAGCTATTTAACTGAGCACCTACTATGTTTCAGGCACTTTTCTGGACTGTGCTAGTTGTAAAAGTGAATAAAGTAGCCAAAAATTCTTCCCTTGTGCGACATGTATTCTAGTAAGAGTGGCAAATAAATAAAACGTATAGTGTGACAGATGGTAATAAGTGTTATGGAGAAAAATGAAGTAGAAGGTTATAGCACAGACCAAGGGAGGGTTGGTGATGTGGTGGTAGGGTCCTCTCACTCCCTCTAATTGGGGGATTGGAGTCTGGGAGTTGAGGGATGACTCAGGAATCTGGAATTTTTAGTGGTGACTAAAGGTCTAATTTGTATAGTTCTGAGGCTGGGAGCTCGAGGGGGGTTAAGGAAAGAGTGGGAATGTACCCAGGAATGTGCACAATTCTGAGATGCCTCTCTTTACTCCTTCCTGTGGTGATGTGGAGGCTGGGGAATGAGCATTTTACTCCAGCATAAGGAGCTGTTTCTAAACTCTTGTCCATGGAGTTGTAGACATTTTGGGGGTGTGGTCATCTGAAATTCTGGGGCTCCCTTGGGACTCTGGGAGTTCTGAGGCTTTAAGAGAAATATTAAAAATCATGGAAATTATATCTAAGAGCTCTAATAGGAGTTCCAGAAAAAAATGAATGAAGGCTATGGAGTCAGGCTCTAGAAGAAAGAAAATGTAAGTCTTCAGATTTTGATCCACCAATGGATCAAGCAAGATTAGTAAAACATCTGATAGATACATCCTGGTGAAATAATCTGATTTCCAAGGGTAAGGAGAAAAGTTGGAAGACTTCCACAGAGAAAAAAATTAGCATCTACAAAAAGATGAGAAATCAGGCAGGTGTCAACACAGAAGACAGCCAATTTCTTTAAATTTGTAGAGATGGTGATTAGATGAATCCTCTATCCAGGCAAGATATCAAGAGGGAGTGTGAGGGCATCTTAAGAATTTTTTTTCACACTTAAGGGTCCATAAAAATCATTGGCACTGTATAAGTGTATGTATATATGTATAAATGTGTATGTAGGTGTATGTATGTATATATCACAATCACTGTAGGAGTTCCTCTATTAAAATGGAAAATGAAAAGAGTGGGATGGAGTAGCTGATTATGCCCCAGAAATGAAGAAAACTAAAAAGACTAAAAAGTCATTTTTTTCTAAAATGTGATTGCATAATAGTAGTGGAATGTGAAATGATATTAGATGGTACACAAATCAAACTGAAAAAGTTATACATCCTTTAACTGTGTGTTAAAATATTTAATTAATACATCAAATATAATTTCTTGGATATTGCTTAAGACAACCCTAAAACATGATAATATAAGGTTGTTTTTTGAAAAAATATTGCTTTTATAGAAGGAGAAAATACATAGCATCTTAAATTTATAAATCAAAACTTATTATTTGATGTTATAATGGCAGCCACTAGAAAAAGTCACAGCAAAAGTTAACACTGATTGATTCTGAAGATGCAAGCTTGGTGCCTGAGAGAGAGGCTTTTACTTTTAATGTCAAACCTTTTTGTGCTATTTTTTTGTTTGTTTGTTTGTTTTTTTTTTTCGGTACACGGGCCTCTCATTGTTGTGGTCTCTCCCGTTGCGGAGCACAGGCTCCGGATGCGCAGGCTCAGTGGCCATGGCTCATGGGCCCAGCTGCTCCGCGGCACGTGGGATCTTCCCGGACAGGGGCACGAACCTGTGTCCCCTGCATCGGCAGGCGGACTGTCAACCGCAGTGCCACCAGGGAAGCCCTTTGTGCTATTTTTTTAACCTTGGAAATTCGTTTTTTTTTTTTTTTTGCTTGTTTTTGTTTTTTAAAAAATTTTCCTTTGCTTTATTATTATTATTTTTTTAAACATTTTTATTGGAGTATAATTGCTTTACAATGGTGTGTTAGTTTCTGCTGTATAACAAAATGAATCAGCCATACATATACATATGTATATCTCTTCCCCATATCTCTTCCCTCTTGCGTCTCCCTCCCACCCTCCCTATCCCACCTGTCGAGGTGGTCACAAAGCACCGAGCCGATCTCCGTGCTATGCAGCTGCTCCCCACTAGCTATCTGTTTTACATTTGGTAGTGTATGTGTGTCCATGCCACTCTCGCACTTCGTCCCAGCTTACCGTTCCCCCCCCCACCCCGTGTCCTCAAGTCCATTCTCTACATCTGCGTCATTATTCCTGTTCTGCCCCTAGGTTCATCAGAACCATTTTTTTTTTTTTTTTTAGATTCCATATATATGTGTTAGCATACGGTATTTGGAAATTCATCTTATAATTAACACTTGAGTAATTTAAAAAATTCTCATTCATCACATGACTGATTAAACAATTTATATGATATGAAGGAATGGGTAAATTAGAGTCTCGATTTTCACATCTTTAGCTTTGGCATTCTACTTGGTGAAATGTCAGGAATTTTTGGTTCTAGATAACAGTAATGATTTGAAATGCCTTATGCCTGTAATGCCAGATTTGGTCCGTTTTTTCATTTGTTCTTTGCTTGTCACAGGCATGTATACTTTAACTGGCACAATTTTAAATGAACCCAGTAAAGAGAAATAAAGTCCCTTGATTCTAAACATAAAGTTTTTAGAAGACAAAGAATATTCTGGGTTTGTTTTGTTTTGTTTGTTTTGTTATTCTCTAATAATCCTTAGGTATCCTTCATAGTATTTAAAACAAAAATACCCTGAGTATAACAAAATTTATTTAAAATAATTTTCTCATGAATTTAGAGGACTAGAAATAATCATTTAAAAATCCTTATTACTTAAATGTGTTCACGAACGCCATGTTTGTTTAGCTTTCATTTTCCATGAGGTCTAGTTTGCAGCATTTTCCTCATTACTTGGATGTTGCACCTATAAAATAAATATGTATTCCTCATGCTCTACCCATAAGTTTAATCATTAGAACCAAAGCTTTTTTCCACTTTCAGCTTTTAAATAACTAGATGTTTCAGGTGTCTTTCTGCATGTCCAGCTTTTTGTAATGTCTACTAAGTGTTGCTACATACTATTGCAGCTAGTATGATGATCTGTATAGCTTAGTAAGAACAGATGTTCTGCTGTGAAAGCAGATACCCACAACTAACAGAATCATTATTGGATCAGTAAACTTAATACAGTGATGGGTTAACTTGCTCATTGTTCACGTCCCTGGAGAAATCACACATACCTAACACTCTCCACTGTTCCATATCTTAATTAGCTTAGGTGAAACTGGGCTCTTACTTACAAACATTTCAAAAGTACTACATTGAAGACAAAGATGTAAATAATCTATTAGAAGTTTATATATCTTCCTTAAAGTAATGCCAATATCGAAAGCATCAGTAAGGCATATAAAGACCTGGGTTGTAGTCCTAGCTCTGCCCTTTACGCATAAATACTCTCGCTGATATTCCTCTGAATTCAATCAGCAGTAGTTCTAGTTACCTTTGATAAAGAAGCAGTAACTTCACTATAGACAATGTTTCTTGCCTGTCTTCTTACTTTACTCTTACTGTAATTCGGTCAGGTCATTTTAACTTTTCTGAGTATTTATTTTTCTTATTTGTGAGACTTGTCATATACTAGTGTCCATCATCAGATGAATGGATAAAGAAGATGTGGCACATATATACAATGGAATATTACTCAGCCATAAAAAGAGACGAAATTGAGCTATTTGTAATGAGGTGGATAAACCTAGAGTCTGTCATACAGAGTGAAGTAAGTCAGAAAGAGAGAGACAAATACCGTATGCTAACACATATATATGGAATTAAAAAAAAAAATGTCATGAAAAACCTAGGGGTGAAACAGGAATAAAGACACAGACTTACTAGAGAATGGACTTGAGGCTATGGGGAGGGGGAAGGGTAAACGGTGACAAAGCGATAAAGAGGCATGGACATATATACACTACCAAACGTAAGGTAGATAGCTAGTGGGAAGCAGCCGCATAGCACAGGGAGATCAGCTCGGTGCTTTGTGACCGCCTGGAGGGGTGGGATAGGGAGGGTGGGAAGGAGGGAGACGCAAGCGGGAAGAGATATGGGAATATATGTATATATATAACTGATTCATTTTGTTGTGAAGCTGAAACTAACATACCATTGTAAAGCAATTATACTCCAATAAAGATGTTAAAAAAAAATCTAAACCATTAAAAAAAAATTACATTTGGCAGTATAAGTGGAAGTGCTTTGAAATTGGCAGGAATAAATATTTGTATTTATTATTAATCTGTATAAAAATTCTAATAAGTAGGGATGTTGCCATCATTGTTAACTCCGTTTGTCACTGGGAAACCGAGGGTAAGAATTTGCAAGGTCACAGAATTACTTAGCAATGAATCTCATACAAGAAGCTAGATCTAAATTTAGCAACATTTTTAAATAGAAGAGCACATTGATTTTAAACCAGTCATTTCTAGATTACAGAAAGTGTGTGTGTGTGTGTGTGTGTGTGTGAGAGAGAGAGAGAGAGAGAGAGAATTTTACATATTCTTAAAGTTATAAGAAATCAACCTTCTTGAGACTCACAGACATAGAGAACATGTTTATGATTACCGAAAGGGAAAGGTGGGGAGAGGGATAAATTGAGAATTTGGGGTTAACAGGTGCACACTACTATATATAAAATAGATAAACAACAAGGATCTACTGTATAGCACAGGGTACTGTATTTAATATCTTGTAATAACCTATAATGGAAAAGAATCTGAAAAAGAATATATATATGTGTGTATACATATATATCTAATATGTATCTATATCAGTATATCTCAGTCAGTTTGCTGAACACCTGAAACTAACAACATTGTAAATCAACTATACTTCAATTAAAAAAAAAGAAATTAACCTTCTTGGCAGGAGTTTATTTTTGAAATTTAGTGTAAAAAATTGAGGTGTAAGAGCACTGACTTTATACCTTTCTACTCACTCTTGCTCAAACCAAAGCCTTATTTATATTGCTGAGCTCTTTTTTGTTCTTTAGAAAGCCATGAGCTCCTACTATGAGCCAGCCACTCTGTTAGATTTTGAAAATAGACATAAGTTGATAACTTTGCTCACTGTTAAGAATAGAACTCAGAGTTTAGAGGGAGAGTCAATAATTTAGCAAATGCAGATGGAGTCTTGTTTGTAAAACAGAAAATAATAAACACCATATGGATGAGATACATTCTTTTTTTTTTTTTTTTTTTTTTTTGCGGTATGCGGGCCTCTCACTGTTGTGGCCTCTCCCCTTGCGGAGCACAGGCTCCGGACGCACAGGCTCCAGACGCACAGGCTCAGTGGCCATGGCTCACGGGCCTAGCCGCTCCGTGGCATGTGGGATCTTCCCGGACCGGGGCACGAACCCGTGTCCCCTGCATCGGCAGGCGGACTCTCAACCACTGCGCCACCAGGGAAGCCCTGGATGAGATACATTCTTACCTGAATATAAAACAATAAACTACCTTTCTATTATTTTCTTCTATCTAATCAGAAATAAAGATTTTTAAATCAGTTGATAAAACAAATATGACATTTCTATCATTTATTCAGGAAAATCAAACTTCAGTAGAATTCATCAAACCTTCGGATCAGATTTCTACTTAGGTAAAAGAATTCAAAGAAGTCAATGGCAGGCTTCATCATGTGAACATGTAACTATAATTGTATTTGTTGGGAAAAATTTTAATATGTAGATCTGTGTGTTTTTTAACTTGACAGAGGAAAGATTTAAAAAAATGGTCAGAAGGAAATCAATGGTAATGAAAAATGTGGCTAGGATTTGTGAAAAAAAGGTGAAAATAATGTAAAGCTGATTAATTTTAAAGTCAGATTTTCCTTAAATACGTTCTTGAAAATGCACATACGTAAAACTATTTAAGATTTGAATAAATTATAGGGGGCTCCCATTCACAGAAAGCTGAAAGAGGCTAAAATCCCTTATGAAACTGTATTTTTACACAAGGTCCGTGCAGTGGGAGCAGAGTCTTAACCAATGGACCGCCAGGGAAGTCCCTCATATATGTATTTTTAAAAGCACTTCTTTCCTTTCCAAGTTAACATACAAATGATTATCTTAATTCCAGTTACTATCTGATCAAATTAAAGATATTTAAATTTCAGCATATATAATGAGTTCACAAAGTTTATGAGCCCTTTGAGTCTTTTCACTAATGTAATTTTTTTCACTTTTAAGTGAAATAATAGGACAATCAATAAGTTGTTTAAATAATTGCACAAACATTGCCTAATTGAAACTATTGGATCGCAGGCTACAAAATTGTGTGATAGCTCAAGGTGTGTTAATCACTTGAGATATAAAAGTTTGAATTCGCCATGTGAGAGGCAGTCAGAAGTGTTAATATATGTGTAAGTTCAGTTTACTGATTTGGGGTCTTCTGTGTTGCTGTAGTAAAATACAAATAATATTTTCAAGTCTTTGTACTGTAATTATTTTGTAAATTGATTAAAGTGGCAGTTTTTTTTGGTTGGGCTGCACTGACACTCAGATATGCTTTTATCATTTGACCCTATTTTGTGAAGATTTAACAAATGTTATTTCTAGCCTTTGGTGAACATTACTATGCTTTATGAAGAAAAAAGTGCAGATTTAGGTTACATTTCACAAAGTTTGTTAATGGTTTCTGAATTATGCAGCAGAAATTGTAATCCACACAGTTTCAGAAGGTATCCATTCAAATTCTGGATGGATTGTCATAAATAAAACAGTTTCATCAAGTCGCTGAGCATGTCATCACAGTTCTGAGGAATGCTAGTGTCTAGTTTTTAATCCAAAATAAATTGTGCGTTAATATGCATAAAGATGTCAACTGCAGTGAGCCATCTGCAGCCAAACTGCTGTCAGCTAGTAGCTGCCTTTGTGGAGGAGGTCATGTGGTTTGGGCATTCCTTGAATAGCAGAACGCATAATCTGTTACCAAACTTTACCTTGGGTTTCTCTTGATAATATTATATGTTATTATCCGATACATATTATTTAATTATATTCTCTATGGCATTCAAAATAATATGAATAAAAATAATACATAGATAACTTAGAGATCATTTGATGAGAAGTAGGAAACAAGTTTAGAATAATTCATCAATAAATAATATCTAAAATTTACTTGGTATCTAATACAGAGGTAAGAGTAATCATAAGAAGTGGTTGCTTTTTTTAAGAGTCCATGTGAGGATAGGAAAAGAGAGGAAATAATTGGAAAAAATATATAAAGCAGTATCTATTTGAGTCTAAATGCTGTGCTTCAAACGATAGTAGGAATAGTTGAGAAGGGGCAGATCTTAATGGAGAATGGAATAGTTAAGTGGTAAAGGAGAGGGGTCATCGTGTAAAGCCTAGGAAGCATTTGGTAAATGGAAGAGGAGTACAAATTGGATTTCGAATTGTGACTCAGGTAAGAGAGAATGAGAACACTGCCTTGATGGAGTAAATGGTACATTTAGATACCGTGGTTTGGAGAAAAGTTTAGTTGTGATGCGTCAAGAAGTAAGAACCCAACAGATTTTAGTACAAGGGCAGGGTGATTGTGTGATTGAAGAAAATGTATTCAGTAGCTAACGTGAATGGTATGAACACCAGCAAATATAAATTCCTAATATTGTGTTTGTTCTTTAGATGGTCCATTATGCCTCCTACTATGCTGTGTTGTTGAGCAGAGATTCCATTATAAATCTTATGTAGATTTGGCGTTTAAAATGTCCAATTTGGAGCACATTGAAGGGTGGATGTTAGTCATAATGCCTTCTGGACAGCTTCTGAGAAGCTTCCATTATCTTTTGAAGCGAATAGACTAAGAACAGTTCCAAGCAGGAATATACTTTAATTCTGGAACCCCAGTGTTTGCCAACTCATCTTATTTGTTAGATGTATTGAGTTAATTATCTTGAATTATCATTAAAGACATACTCTTAAAAATCAGAATCTAATTTTTCAGTTACTTTTTTGATAGTGGCACCAATAATTGAAACTCTGTGTGGAATTTACAATTAAACTTTCAAGTGGTACCCTTTGAAACATTTAGTAAGACATTTATGATTATCCAGCAAAAGCCTTAGCCAGTGAAGTTGTATTACTATATTTCACATGACTCGGCTCTGATACATAACATAAAAGGGAGCCGGGGGAGTTGGATTAAACAGGGAGCTGTGTTAGTAATTATAAGCAGGTCCACATTAGAATACACAATGACCTCAGAATGAGCAGAAATCCTGGCTGACTACTCTCTTACCCCCATTTGTATAGCATATTGTCAGAAGACTGAATGAACAATTTTATGCCTTTTTTTTGCTTCTTTCTATAGAGCTAATTGGATTAGAGTAGCTCATTAAACACTTGTGTCTCCAGATCATGAATTCCATTTATTCATTTGCTGTAAGTAAGACTATAGGTGGGGGAAGGAAAAGATGACTATTTTTCCTTATTTGTTATATAAAATCTAGAATTTATGAATAGTTAAGGCATGACATATTTATCTAACACAGATTCTTTCATTTTACTGCTTGTATGTTGAAGGTAAGCTCCAGTGTTAACATTGCACAGAGACTTAAAATTTTACTGATAAGACCAAAAGCGTCGAAGAAGTGGGGAGGGGGGAGTTGAGGGGGGAATTGCAGGAAGAAAGGAAAAAAGCACTCATCGAGGGCCAGATCAGGAACCGTGGCTTTGGAAATACTGATACAGTTGTAGGCTCCCCTGGTATTGTTTCTTGAATTTCTCCCATTGCTTATCAAATGGATGTGGATGATTAGAGGAACGGGTGCTACTCGTGTCAGGGCACCTGGGAAGTTGTTTATGAAATATTGGTGAAAGGCTTCTTCTGAATTAGGCTTGGCCTTGGCTATTGTCTGACTTCTTTGGCATAGGTAATAAGGGATAAGGACTAAAGTCTTCTAAGATCCACATTCATAGCTATAGTGAAATGAAGACCCAATCATGCAGAACTAGGAGAACCAGCTGTGTTATAGATGTGGATACCAAATGGAACGGGCAGCAGGTGTCTGAGGCAATGATGGTAGTAAATTCAGGTTCATCTCTGTTCATAGTTGGAGATAAACATTTAATTTTAGAAGTTAAACAAGACAGTAATTGTCTCCAAGCAGTGAAAATATGTATGGTTAGCAGGTGGGGTAAGTATGGGGTGTTACTTCAGTTCGAATCAAAATGGGGATGTATGATCCATGGGCAAAAGTATAGTATAGGGAGAATGGCTTGCAACCAGAAAATGAAGGTAGAAGCCTGTCATTTAGGCAAGGTAAACGGTGGCGATTAACAGAGTACACACAGAAATGTTGTAGCTTGAAGAGCATAAACATTTTAAATTGAAACCAGCTCAAAAAACATTCGTGAACATCTATAATTATTAAAGGGTCAGACCGTACCAGGAAGTCTTTATCATTTGTTGCTTACAGTCTTTTGGGAAATACAGCCCTGGAGGTAGCAGAATTATGTAAGTGCTAACATGAGAACAGGAGCAAAATTATATATTTTGAATTTCTTGCAAAAATTAACTTTATTTCACAGTTATTGGAGAGGCGTTGAGGTTTGAAGAGAAGTAGAGTCAACCCCTTCTGTGGTGGTTTGTTTTAAACAGGTGTTATTTGGTGGAGGTATGAAGTATTTGAGAAATGACAAGGGTCAAATGAGGGACAGTGGCTTTGGAAATGTGAACGAATGAATGGGGAATTACCTTTCACAAGCAATGCAGACACCCTTTAGAAATAACTGAAAATGCAGTAAAGATATAATGGGATTTTTAACTCGGATGAGTGAGAGGGCAAAGGTGCTATTACTACTCCTTAACTCTCCCTCAGTGCATTGTGAAAAAGTAGATGGTGGTTCATGATATTAATGTCAGGGCGGGCTATGGAGTTTTTCATTTTATTAATGTATAGGAAAGATTTTTTGTTTTTGTTTTCAGCTCAATCAGGGACTTGGAAATGCTGCTGTGTTCAGTAGTAGATTAAGTTCTGAGATAAAACTCATTTCTGTTTTCAACAGATTTGGCCAGAATTAAATAAAAAAGAGGCTCTTTCTGAAAAATCCTAAGAGGATAAAATGCTTTTCATATTGTGAAAGCTACAGACAATGATTTTAACCTGTATTCTCACAGTGAGGAGGAACATTGAGGGATCAGACGTCTTTTATATGTTGCTTATCAAAGTGAAGAAAATGGGGTCACGAGAAGGACAAAAGATGTTCGAAAAAAGGGTGTATTAAGAGAAAAGTAGAATTGTATCCCTATGAAGAAGCAGTGACCTGTGTTATCCACCCCTCTTTTCCTAACTCTCCCTTGTCTGCTTACTGGGAGACATAGTCACATACATTTATTAACTACAAGGAAACATTTGATTTTGGATTGAGGACAGTATAGTATGTGTGACCCACTATTGAAGTAAATCATACATTAGATATGCTGTGGTAGTGTTCTAATTTTGCAGTGGTCCAAAGATGGAGTAAAAGCCTACTGGCCAGCTATGCATGACGCTCCAATGTTCCTATGACAAAGAGACTTAAAATTTTGCTGATAAGACCAAATGCATCCAAAGAAATTGGCGGGGGGGGGGGCTTGTTTGAGGGAGAACTTGCAGGAAGAAAGGATAAATGGACTCATCACAGTATCACCATCAGATACTTATTATATATCTGTGATTATCTTGAAATTATATTATGCTTTAACCTGTTTCTTACCTGATTCTTCTATAATATAGTCTCCATGAGGACAGAGATTTTTGTCTCTTTTGTTCAGTGGTATGTGCTAAGTAGAAGTTGCTCAATAAATATTTGAATAAAGAAAGAAACAGATGAATACATTTTGCGTCTTCTTTGGCTCTGCCATTTGTTAGAAAGAATAGAGCAATTAATACAATGACAGACACTAGCCCTAGAAGTTTGTAGTTTAAAGTGGTTAATCTGGGTATAGCTCTCATATAGTAATTTATAGAAAAAAATCATTGATAAAATATAAGTAAAGAATTATGCTTTTAATTATATTTTCTTTCGTCTTGTCTGGCTGCTTGATTATCAGGTCACATGGTATCATTTAAGACTGTGGAAGAAAACAAATGAGAAAAAATAAATAGTAGAGTAGCAGAATTGACATTGGCAGTAGGGGAGGGAGATGGCTGAATGTGTAGGGGCACGTTTATGGAGAAATTTCCTTCCATCAAGAAGGGGACGAAGTGGAGAGAATTTCCTTACATTCAAGCTCACCTTTAGTCGTGTTACTTACATAGGTAACAGTTGCTTGATTATGTTTTGGGATTCAAATATCTTCATGTTTAAAGAGTTATTTATTAGTGAAATGCCTCAAACATACAGGAAGGTAAAGACAATATAGCGAATACATAAGTACTCAATACTCATGTTGAAAACAAATGTAATGAACACCCAAGTATCCCCCACCCATATGTAACAAATGTTTTCATTTTGCTTTTTGATTCACATTTTTAAACAGAAATATAACTTGTCAGTTAGAGTTTAAAATGTTCCTTCAACCTTCTAAAAACAAAAGTTTGCTTTCCATGAGATTTCAGAATAAGCCCTGTTATACTGGTACCTGAGTTTAAATAATTTCAGTGTCTTTTTTTTTTTTAAGCCATTTTAATGATTAAGAAAAAGGTACAGTAGAGTTTTTTTTCATTAAAGTTTAACAGCATAAAATGTCAAGTGAAAAAAGTTTTTAAAAGTTTAGAAATGACTAGTTTGGTTTCTTTTCAAAAGGGAATTGTTTCAAATAGAGAGTATGTTGTTTGCCAGCCTAATACTTTACAATTTTGTACTGTAGAAAACTTTTCTCGTACTTATGCTCCATATATTTAGTTTTTCACTGTGTAGATTTCTGAACAAAGAACTTCAGTGCTAAACTGGTAACATTGGTTACTTTGGGAGTTAAAGATTAGATCATGAATTTGCCCTTCAAAATTACTTTCGTAATATTTAAAGTTTTGTATAATGAGCATACGTTATTTTGGAATAAGAAAAGGTAAATTTTAAACATAGGTACTTTTAAAATATCTTCTAAAATATGGTAGTACCAAATTCAACATCTCCTTTTAACAATGAAGGTGATATGAAAAGAACAGATGCATTTACGCCTATACATGATGCATATACGATGTGTATCTCACATATATATCTCACCAGTCATATAAGTATATTGCATACTTATATTGCTCTTTGCAGTAATGAAAAGGAAATGGAAGCAATGTTTTCTCTGTTAGATGATGCTATCTATGATAATTTGAGGGTGTGCCATTATTTTTCATTTATTTTCTTAACAGAGAATGTTCTCTTTCTAACCTACAGTGGCTAATACAAGTTTTTTGTTTTCTCACATTTGATCATATCACCTTGGAGGGGGAAGTGATGCTCTTGCTAATTTAAGAAGGTAGCAATGTGTTAATAATTTGACAAGCATACTCTGGGTTATATAACTAAAAATTGTTTATGAGCCATCAATAGAGAAAATATCTAACATAACTGATTCTAGAATCTAATATGTTATAATTAATTTTCTTTTATCATACATGGTTTTCTATTTCTAGGAGTAATCAAACTGAGTATTTTGTTTTACAAAGGCAAAGAATAACAAAACTAACATTAGAAGAAAAATACAATTCTGTGCTGATTTTTATTTTGTTTTCAGAGCTTAAGGCTCAGAGGTTCATTAGTTATATTGTAATGTACCTAACATTTTAATAGTTTAATAGAAATTAAGTAAAATTATTTGATGTATATTTTATGTTTTGCATAATAAGAGACATAGTTTCAAAAGGTACCATGCAGTTTAAAAAATGTTTTTGTTTCTACATTGTTATTATCTCACTGACTATTGTTTTATATTATTTATATTATTTCTAGATAAAAGAGTGGCTCTGTTTAAACTGTCAGATGCAGAGAGCTCTAGGAGGTGACCTGGCTCCAGTTCCATCATCACCCCAGCCCAAACCGAAGACTGCCCCTGTTCCTACATCAGCAGTGAGCAAGCCAACCCCACAGTCACAGCAGATTTCTCCAAAGAAAGATACTACACCCAAACAGGATGTCTCAAAGGCACCTGAGTCTAAAAAGCCCCCACCACTAGTGAAACAGCCAACCCTTCATGGCTCCCCCCCAGTCACAGCCCAGCAGCCTCCCGAGGCAGAGTCCTCCTCCAAGCTGGCCCCTCCCAAAGAGCCTTCCGTCCCATCTGAACAGGCCAAGGTCTCCGTGGCTGATGATAAACCAAAGCAGCCCAAGACAGAAAAGCCAGCCACAGACGTTGTGTCTTCATTGTCAACAGCAGCAAAACCGGATGTTCCAAGCTCCAAAGTACCATCACAGGATCAAGAGAAAGCAATTCCTGCTCTAAAACCAGACTCTGCCAAACCCTCACAGAGTTTTCCACCAACAGGAGAAAAAGTCACCCCATTCGATTCTAAAGTCATCCCTCGACCTGCGTCAGATTCAAAACTTATTTCACATCCTGGGCCTAGTTCAGAGAGCAAAGGTCAAAAACAAGTTGATTCAATTCAGAAGAAGGACGAACCCAAGAAAGCACAAACCAGAATGAGTCCTAAGCCAGATGCCAAGCCTATGCCAAAAGGGGCACCAACACCCCAAGGTCCACGACCTTCCACTGGCCAAACTGCCCCCCCATCTCCACAGCCCCCGAAACCTCAGGAGCAGTCGAGACGTTTTAGTCTGAATCTGGGAAGTATTTCTGACGTCCCTAAATCACAGCCCACAACTCCTCAAGAAACAGTGACTGGGAAACTCTTTGGGTTTGGAGCATCCATTTTCAGCCAGGCGTCAAATCTCATCTCCACAGCAGGCCAGCCTGGGTCTCATTCACAGGGTGGGCCAGCGGCCCCGACAAAACAAGTCCCTCCTTCACAGCCACCTGCTTCTCAGGGGCCACCCAAATCCACAGCACCACCTGCACCTGCAAAGGCTATCCCTGTGAAAAAGGAAACCAAAGCTCTAGTAGCTGAAAAATTAGAGCCCAAAGCTGAACAAGTTTCAACAGTAAAAAGAACAGAAACGGAAAAGAAGCCTCTGCCCACTAAGGACAGCAAACCTTCAACAGCCGAGCCTCAAAAGGCTGCTCTTCCCCCCAGACTGGAGGAAGTCCCCAAACCAGAATCAGCCTGTCCTCTCTGCAAAACTAAACTCAACATAGGTTCTCAGGATCCTCCTAACTACAATACTTGCACTGAATGCAAGAAAGAAGTGTGTAACCTCTGTGGATTTAACCCTACACCACACTTGACTGAGGTAAGCAGTATTTGTATCACATATGAATGTGAGTATATCGTGTTTATTCTGAAATATTTTGGTGGCCAAGTTTCTGAGCAAAAAATACATTTTTAATAAAGAAAAATTGATCCTGTATCTTTGAAGAAGTTTCAATTACTTATTATAGGCTTACTCTTACTAAAAGTTAACATAATTTAGATTTTTCTGGCTTAAAGTACCAGAAGTAAGATGATGAAATAAGCTGACAACTTAAAATAACAATTATCCCATCCTTTATATGAATTAACAACCTATAGCTTCAGAGCACTATTTGATTTTCACCTAAAAACACCAAATAAGAGTTGTAATTTACTATTCCCAGTATCTCTAATCCTTCCAGTCTCTTTCATACCTTAAAAAGAGAAGCTTGATTGATAGCAAATCTATAAACAACGTGAGATCTGTTATCTTACAAAAGTTAAGAGCTTTGAGTAAGTTAATAATATTGTCTGCTAGAAAATATTGGTTCAAATATATAATGTCTAGACTTTTTATAATTCTGTTTGAACTGTTATCTGACATAAATATAATAGAGCACTTTATTAGGAACTGTGGAAAGAAAAAGAAGTTATATGGATTTCAGTGACTAAAGTGAAGGATTTTTTTTTAATGGGGTGACCGAAACACTTTTTATACAGTGTAAATGACTGAAAAGCAGATGACAATTTTCTACCTAATACAGTTATAGAAGAATGAATCTGTAAGCATTAGTCGTGTGTTAGGGCTATTAGAATATTTGGATATTGAGAGACTGAGAAGTTGAATAATGCTGCTGTCTTAGATAAGTAACAGTGATGTTTTAGTGAACATTTTGGGATTGAATTTAGGTCATTGTTCATTGTTTTTATACAAATCAAAAATACTTAAGGGTTATTTTATTCTCCTCTCCTTGATTTTGTAATTCATTGGGTTGGAAAAAAAACGGAACAGATTTTTAGCAGTTATACAAAAGAAGCTTTGAGATTCTTGGTGGTGTTTTTGAGTTAAATTTTTTAAATAATAATAAGTTATAAAATATTTTTATTTTTTACTTTTGAAAGATATTCGGTTGCTTTGACATGTTTAACACCGTATGAAAGTGTTGTCCCTATAGACTTAAGCTGATTCTTATCCTCTCTAACTGTGATGAATAATGTTAACCACAACCCATTTGAAAAGTAGATAAAATTTGGTTTCTCTCAGCACTTCATGAGTGGTAACAACTGTAATTATTACTTACAGAATTCAGCATTCATTGTAAAAGCAAAACAACCTTAAGTGTCTTCCATATTTTTAAAAGAGTTGTTTTCTGTTGTGTAATTATGAAGAGGGAAATTTCGGTTTTCCTAGGACAGTTGTATTAATTTCATAGATTCTAAAAATTGTACCCTTTAATGAGGAGCCTATGGTATCAACACCATGCAGTTAGTTTAAATAGTTAGAAAACAAACTGCACCGCTAAAAACAAAACCGTAATGTCTGCATTTAAAGTGCATTTTGTGCACACTGAAAAAAGGGCTATAACTTGTGTGTGTGTGTACATATGTATATGTACACATTTGGGCCATAAGGATTATTAGAATTCTGTCAGTGTTTCAAGGTGTGAAATGAGAGTCCTTGGGCAGAGGGACAGTAAACCTTCAAGAAAATCTTTGATTTTCTGTGTGTTGGTAAATTATATTTCAGAAGTGGTAATTTGGAAAGGAGATTCCTTGAATCAAGCAGTGAATTATCTAGGATGTGTGTGGAATTTAAATAGTTTGAAAATATAAGTGGTTTTAAGTTTTCAAATGTTTTAGGGGAAGTCTTATTTTAAGTATGATCAGTGGGATTTAGATGATCTGTCATTGTTCAGATTGTTTTTTTCTGTGGTCATTTCTTTGAATCTGGAAGATCGTATTTCAGAGGAGAAAAAAATTTGATGTAACAGAAGCAGTCGACTCATGTTCTTGGTTCCACTTGACTGTGTTAATCACAGTGAAGTTTTTAGCTGGTCTAAGGCCTTAATGCCCTCTGGTCTCTAGGTAAATAAAGTCCATTAGCTGACCTGGCATCAGGGGAGTGAATGAAGGTCAGTGGAGTTAATCCCTGTCGCCGTAGTTCCTACTATTTTACCTAGAAGACTTTAGAGGACTGGCAGAAGGGATTCGTTGAAGCAAAAGCCACTCTGTGTTTGCGTGTGTGTGTGCGTGCGTACATGTCCATGTCTATCCAGGTAATTGTGAATTCGGTGTATATGCTTAACTTGTGGTGCTGTCCCAGCGTTTATACTACTTACTGATCTCTCCTCATTTTGAGTGGTTAGAAAGTATTTCCTCCTTGATCCGTGTTTTATTTCCATGATTTCTTTGTTCTGCTTATGTTATTTTTCTTGTGATCCAAGATTTTCTGCTGCGCTGGCACTGTAATTTCATTCCAGTTGAAAAGAGCACATTCTGAAAATACTCAGACTTTCGCCTGTAATGCAGAATAATGGTGTTCCTCAAGAAAGGATTCAACTATGTATTTCCATTTATTTTTCTAATAAAGCACATGTAACTCTATTATAAGCCTCTGCTTCTACTACTCTCATCACTGTGAGGCAGGATGTCTTTTCCTGCTGGTGTCTCTCTTCCCTCCCCTTTTTCTGTCCTGTTCTGGGGGTGAGAAGAGCTGGTCCTAGTTTGTCATGGGTTGGGAGCTATAGACACTATCCTCCTTCCCCCGCCCATTCATTAAACACACCTGTCTCTAAGGTTGTTTCCTGTATCTCCTACTCAGCATCTCCCACAGCACCTGAAGAGTGCCAAGACTGCCTGCAGGGCCCTGGGGTGTCGCCAGGCTTCCGCCTAAGCCTTACGGTTTAACTGTTTTATGCCCAGTTTGTATAAATGGTACTCTAATCCATTAACCTCTGATAGCAAGGAACATTTTTTTTTAGGCTTTAATTTCTGCCAAATCAGGAAATATTTTGTCTTTGAAGGAGTTTTAAACGTGATTGCAAGGCTTTCTAGTCTTACAGAATTTGGAGGCGTGCTGAGAAGAACAGCCTAAATTGGCAGTCAGTTTACCTAGTGAATTTTAATCATTCTGAGTCAATTCAAGTACAAAAAGGAGTCAAAATGACTCATCTTGGGTATTTGTTTTGTTGTTTGTACTACCCTTTTGGAAAGTAAATTTTTGCTATGAAAGTACGATTTAAAATTATGTTTCCTCATGCTTCAGGAAGCCCTAGAGTCATAGTTCTGCTTCCTTAGTAAGATAATTATTCATGGGCTAAATTGTGTTGGAGTAGCTAGCATAGATTTGTCACCAGGCAACAAATGGGCCTTTTGAGCCAGTTAAGACCCAGTGGTGTAACTGAGTTCCCTTCAGATCTTTACTCTCTAGTCAAGGTGGCTTTTGCATTTTCTCTCATGCCCTTAAGGAAGGCCTGCTGGGGATGTGCTGCATTTCTTAGTTCAGTAAACACATAATATCTTGCTTTAACTTTAAAAACCATTACTTAGTACTTGAAGAAATAGATCTGTTACAAAAAAGCGTTTAAGAGTATGCATATACACATATATGAGCAATTAAAGACAGAGTGATCAAAAATCAATAAGGAGAAAATAATTCTACCAATAACCCATTTTTAAAGAATTCCATGATGGAGATCTACATTCTGTTTAAAAATTTCTGGCATGCGTGGCAAAGAGGGACACCTGATGACACTTTTTGACTGACATAAGAAAATTGATAAGTTGGTAGAAACAAAATTTTTACTTACTAATCTTTAGGAGAAATTTGATGTTAACTTTTTATTAAGTGATATTTAGTTGAACAAAAATCCAAATGTGGGTTTAAAGTAGAGATATTTTGTTTAAACAGATTTTTTCAAAAAGTAGTTTCTTCATTAGTCTTTTTTTCTGTGCATTTTTATGTATTTAATATTCTACTCTATGTGGTAGTTCTATATCCCAGTAGTAACATGATTATATACCATTTTACCATGTGATTAAACATTTCTTAAATACTATATGAAATGATTACATATTATTCAATTCTATGGTTGTATGTTTTTTCATACACATTCTCCTGGTATTAGGGATTTAGAATGTCTTCATTTTTTCACTATAAATAAGATGAACATTTTTTGATGTAAATATTGATAGTTTTAACTGTTTCCCAAGGAAAGCTTACTACTAAGGTTACTGAATCAAAGAACAAGGACCCTGAAGTATCAGATTCTCTTTGGAGATGTGATAGTCATTGACATTGCCACTAGCATACGTGATTCCTTTCTTAATGCAGACTTTCCAAATTTGAATATTATTTAAAATGAAATTGGTTAATTTGGAAGTGTAAAAGTCCTATAATATGGTTCCTTTGGTTTGTATTTCTTTGATTACCAGAACTTTTATTTAAATATTAAATGTATAAAGATGATTCTAATTATGATCCGGACAAAACATTGTGCAGACATTGTCGGAAAAAGTAAACTGGTATTTGACTAGGCCTATGTGAAAGGCATTGTGGCAGTCGTTTTTTCACAACAACTGTGTGGGGTAGGTTTTACAGCCGCTCTAGAGATCAGGAAAAGAGTATCAGAGAGGTAGTTACCAAGCCACAGAGGTATCATTCAGAGGCTGAGTCAGTGCTCTATCTCCTGGACCATGTTTAAGTAACCTGGCGAACTGGATAACAAATGTCACTTCTTCTGTCCTCGCTTACCTATAAGTTGTGTCAATGGTAATTACTAGGACTTTAATATCAACAAATTTGCTAATATGTGCATCAAAACCAGGTAACATTTGGGGCCCCTAGAATAATGGTGGCTGTGCTACATGGCTGGATTTAGAATCACATGCAGATGGAGAGCTTCAGAAACGTAGAGGCCAGCAGCATCCTTTTTTTTTTTCCAGATAAGCCTACCAACTGGTCAGCATTTATTTAGGTGAAAGCATATGGCTGAATGATGAAGCATAGGTTATATTTATCTTAAACTGGTCCTCCACAGTAGTTTTATCAGTTTTTATTTTGACCAACTTTGCATACATGCTACTGTTGTTCTAGGGATGCTTTGTCTGATAAGATAGTCACTGGACAAACGTAGCTAATGAGCACCGTGGCTGGCTCAAATTAAAATTACTGAAAGTGTGAAAAACACACTGGATTTCAAAAACTTAGCATGAAAACTGTAAAGTATCTCACTGATAATTTTATGTTGGTTACTACTGTGTAAGGCTTTTCTTCCTTAAATATCGAGGTTATGACTACCTTTTCACATGACACTTTGCAGTTGCATATGCATGTACTGCGGTATATTGCTGTGCGGGATATATTTCTTTCTCTTTATACAAAAAAAACCTCATGACTATTACTATATTTGCTGTACTCTGATTAGCTTTTCCAGAGCTTAATTTCCTCATGTGACACAAGATAGCTCGTTCTCTTTGCATGCTCTACTGAGCAGATAGTTCTCAGGGCTTTCATCTTCTGGAAGTAAAATACCGATGCCTGGCCTGACCCAGCCTGGCCTGAAGATCAATGTTCTAGGCCCTGCTACTCATCAGTAAGAGATATCTGTACTATTGATTAGTGTACTGTGGCCATACCAACCTTTAGGTCAGGATCTCTTCTCTTTTCTACTAACTCCTCTGTTTCCAAATGTTTCCTCTGTTATTTCTTTTCAGAACTTTTGGGTCTGTTTCTATTCTCCCTGTGGCTTTGGGTGAATATCATCAGTTTTTGGGTCACTTCCTTTCAGAAGTCTCAGCAATACAGAGTGTTAGAATTTGAATATGTCATGTGGTCCATCCACTGCTTTCTTCCTTTCTTCTCTTGTTGGCAATTTATTTTCTTTTAAAATTCTGTTCTAATAATTTGTATTACAAAAGCAGTATTCCTTATAACAATCGGTAGAGTACCAAAGTGTCTGAAGAAACATGAATAGCTTCCTCTTGCCCTTGCACTTCATGGTAATGCTTTAGTATCTATTTAGATGTCTTTTTTTTTTTTTTGCTTTTTGTTTATTTCTATAATGGTTATACCAACAGTGAAATGTAAAGGAAAGGATTTGAGATTTTTCAAAAAGTCTTATGGGCTAGTTGTTTTTAAAACTAATGTATTTATTTTGAAATGAACGTGTTTTCTTACTATACGTATTTTCATTGAATTCTTTTTTTTCACAAAATTTTATACATTGGACAAGTGAATTTTCACTGACTTGCCTCATTCTACTTATGAGGGAAATAGCTGTGCAGTATCTCAATAGTGATGCACATTCTCCTCATGAAAACTGAGATGTTGAAGATATTTCGAGTTCCTGTTACTGTACAAACAAGGTTACAGTAAAACATCAACACATATATTTTTCCATTGTATCTTGATATGTTAGATAAATTCCTTAAAATGGGCAGGCAAGGTTAAGGCAAATCATGTTTGACAGAGTTTCCATATTACTTTTTTAAAAAATGGTAGTAATTATAGTCCTGCCAACAAACTATTAGTGTCTCTAGTTTCCCACACTGGATAGTAGTTCATATTTATCAGTTTCAAGAGTCAGAAGTTAAATAGTATTGTTGCATAATATTAAATTTCCCTGCCTACTTTGAGAGTAAACGTTATATATTTATCAAAATCAAGAGCTTATCAACGACTTGTATTTCTCCTGTTTTTTTAAGTTGCCCATTTGTACGCATTGGCCATATTTTCATGTGCATATGTTGTATATTTCTTAAAGTATTTTAGAGAATTTAATTCTTTGTCATCTTATCTTGAAATGACTTTCCCTGTGGATCACTTGTTTTTAACTTTCTTTATGAAATTTTCTTCTGTACATGAGGTTTTAAAAAAAACTTCTATGCAATCAAATCGTCCAATGTTTCCTTAATTGCTTATTTTGCTAAAGAAGGCCTTTGCACATTTTTATTATAAAAATAGCCTTCCACATTTACTCCTAAACATCTGTAGTTTTATTTTTCACTTCCGATCACTTATTTATCTGTAATTGATTTTTTTTTAGTATGATGTGAGGTGAAGGGCCTAACTTTATATATTCAAAACGTATAGCCACTTATCTCCATGTTATTTATTTAGTAATACATCATTTTCCCTCTGGTTTTTATTGCCACTTTCTTCATGTAATAAATTTCCATTGAGACTGTTCTTTTCTAGATTCTTTAATTTGTACTGTTAGTTATATATCTAGTTCAGAGTGTCAGCACCTTACTATTTTTATTAGTCTAGTTTTAATATTTAAAGATATTAAATATCCATGAACACCTTAGCAAGAGTCTAGTAATAGGGTATTGTCCTTCCCAGGATTTGGCTTTACCTTATTCTACTTATAAACTAATAAATTAACTTGTTACAGTTTCATGGATGCCAATAGTAGACATGAGATTCCTGGGTTGGATGCAAAGAACTTTATTACTCACACCACAGGAGGCAGCGTGAACATCAGCATATTTGCATCAGTTCCCCTTGTCCCCCACTCTCATGTGGGTCACATGAGACATGGGCCTAGATTGATGCTACACACGTAGGTTTGAGTGACAGGTGAGGAGCACTGAGCTTGTGGAATCCACCTCTTTTATAGCAAGCAGTAAGTTAGTCTGCTCTTTGTCCCAGAGGGAGACATGGCCTCATCCCTAAGGTTGTTGCCTATTCCACACAGAAGCTTGAGAAATGGCCAAGGTGAAGAGCAGTAAAGGTCTTGCATTGTTGGCAAACCCCGTAAGATGTGTAGGTATAGGAGAGACCCATTGAGGATTGTCTTTCCCAAAGGTATTAATAATCCAGTGGTTTTAAAGCTTAAAATATTATCAACTGTTCCTTCCAATGATGTTGAATATAGACACCAAGTGTAGAAAGCTGATAAATGTGGAAGTGTGCTGGCTGAGGCCAACTTCATCTGTGTGACTAAGGGCTGGAAGCTGCCCATTTGGCAGCCTCTCTTATTCTTGGGCCTGCCTCTGATCCAGCTCCATGAAACTCATGAATAAAGGCTACTTCTCAAAACTCCTCCTTTAAAGATGAAGAAAATGGGCTCAGGGAACTGAAATGATATGCTTCTTAAGGTTGGGGTCAGATAGTGGTTGGTGAAGTACTAAATAAAAATACCCTTTTCATTGTTTGTTTTCTGCATCTTCTTTTAAAACTTCCCTCCTTGACTTGCTCGTGAACAAAAGAAACGAGAAAAATTTGTGAAACAAACAACTCAGTCTTATATTCAAACAAGCATTGCTGTAGCAGAAAATACATGCTCCAAAATCTAATATATATATTAATATTTTCTTGCCTTATTATATGTGAGTTACATAACCCCCCATATTAGCATAATGTTAATATGATTTGAAAGTAAATTCAGTGGCATTTTCACTACACGGAGTTGTGGCATGACTCTGAGATTACTCTTTTATTAAATTATAAAAATTGATCTAATCACATAGCAAAATAATGTTTTGGTCTAATAACAGTCTATACTATTGATAATGTAATTTACTTGGTCATTTTATACAACTTATTGTAGATCTGTCTTAGTCTAGGAGGGAAATGTAACAACAGATATTCATGTAAATAATTGAAATAATGTTTTAATATTTCTTAACATTGGAAAATTTTATTTGTGTGTATATCTGTATATATACAAGTAGATGTGTGTGTGTGTATATGCATATGTATATATTTTAGAGCTAAAATTAGAAATTTCCCTGGGAAGAAATTAGGACTTAAAATACCATGAGGTTTAATTTGGGGAGATAACATACGTGCAGTGTTGTGTGTTAGCATACAGAACTGTGAATCACATCTACCAATTTTAAAAAATGTATAGTGTCAAATAGAAGCATGATCAGGAGAAAGCAAGATATGCCTTGCACATGGAATTAACCATTGGAATAAAAATAACCTCATATGTCTATGTGTGGCATTCTTAAACTTGGATTTAAGTACTTTTTGCTTTTCTTGTATATTTTAAAATTTCATGTGAAAAAAATGGACAGTCAGATGTGGGAAGACATGTCATTTTAATTTACCAATCTGGGAATCCACAGAAAGAAAGGATATTCATTTAAAGCACTTTTAGTTGTTGTTGTTGTTGTTTTTAAGTCTATGAGAAGACTGTTTTAACAGCTAATAAGTATATAGGTAAATGATGGTTGTGAGTTTATCTTAATTGTTTTTAAATCCTTAAATTAGATTTGTATTCACTTACATTACCTTTTAAGCATGTCAGTTATACATTTATAACTGTAAACATGTATAACAGTTATACATTGTCACCCAGTTTATCTCACGATTCCATAACTTTATAAGTAGAATGATTTTTTTTTCAACATACCACACACTGTCACTGCTCTCATCAGCTCAGAGTACCATCACAAGCAGTATTCTTTTGCACCTGCTAAAAATAGAACCTGTCTACCTGAGCCACGCTTCCAAAGGAAAGCTAATTAAAGCACTCAGTAGGGGCTGGGCCCATGAGCCATGGTCGCTGAGCCTGCGCATCCGGAGCCTGTGCTCCGCAGCGGGAAAGGCCACAACAGTGAGAGGCCCGCGTACCACAAAAAAAAAAAAAAAAAAAAAAAAAAGCACTCAGTAAACAATTTACTTTTTCATTGAGTAAACGGCATGCCCGAATGCCTGTTAATTTCTTTTGCTATTTACTCAGCCTTCTTGAAACTCTGTGGACTTCTTTCATCTGTTATATATCATGTATTTATTCTTTCATTCTTGTTTAATTCATCAACATACTGCAATACATGAGTAACTACTGGAAAAATAACTACTCTCCACTTTAAAAAAAAGTCACATTCATACAGAAGTAATTATGTAAGTATTATCTAAGTATACAAAAATCTTAATAATAGACTTAAAAGACTTAAATAGAAGTGAAGAGTGTCAGCTGAGCCATGCAAAACAAAAGATTGAATGTGTTTTGTGACTTTTATAAAAAGAATCATCCTCTATTTAAAAGCCTTCCTCTTTTATGGGGATCTAATTGACCTAGAGTCAGTTTTCTCATGGCATTGTAATACAGTGTAAAGAGAGATACACTAAATGATGGACACAACATATTTTGATAATATACCTGTCTGAATAATCTAAGACAGGTTTTTTTTTCGAAAAAGCATTTTATGTGCATCCCACACAATGCTACACTAAAAACATATCCCTCAAGAAAATTTGCAAATGCTTCATATTTAATTTCTCTTAAAGATATGAATTGCATATATTACTTCTATGACAATCCTTTTAATAAAGGACTTTGTTGAACCAAGTATAAAAAAAATTATTTTACCACATAGTCATTTTACTTATTTGGCAGAACTAGTGTTCTAAATGACACATATTGCTCAAGAAATAGTAGTTTAAATACTAAATACGTTTTAATTAATACCTTCATTTTCTTTTTTTTTTTTTTTTTTTTTTGTGGTACGCGGGCCTCTCACTGTTGTGGCCTCTCCCGTTGTGGAGCACAGGCTCCGCACGCGCAGGCTCAGCGGCCATGGCTCACGGGCCCAGCCGCTCCGCGGCATGTGGGATCTTCCCGGACCGGGGCACGAACCCGTGTCCCCTGCATCAGCAGGTGGGCTCTCAACCACTGCGCCACCAGGGAAGCCCAGTACCTTCATTTTCTTACTCCTAAAATTCTTTCTTTTGCCTCCAGAGACATAAATGACACCATCTAGGGAAATTTTCCATTAAGGTGTATGACACACACTTCATGTTCAATATGCCCCATGTTGGAGTCGTCATTTTTTTCCTTGTGTCCCTCTTCATGTGTCCCCTGTCAGACTGAAAGGCATCACAGATCCCGAGGGTCATTCTAGACTTCTCTTTCTCTATCACTCGCCCGGAAGCAGTAGCTTTCAACTGTTGTCAATTCTACGTGCTAAAGATATCTGTTCTCTTGCCTCCTTCTTAGTCTTACTGTGAGAGCCTTGTTTGAGCCCTTGTTTATCGTCTTCGCTAATGTGATAGACCATGAATACTTTATTTGGGGAAACTCAGTTTCTCAAATTTCATTCTCCTACAAGTTGCCGAATATTTCTGCAGTTTCCTTGTGTATCATGTTCTACTGAATCCCTTAGTCTTTTCTCACTTAGGACTATATTCAGTGCCATGAGCAAAGAATATACTTTCAGTCCTCCATGTGCCTCAATACTTTGCATGTGCCTCAATATTCTCCACCTCCCCACATCTTTCTCTCCTGTCCATTCTTTGAGATTCATCTCAGATACCATTTCCCCTTGACCCCCTGCTTCATGTTCTAATACTCCAGTCAGCCCTCTTACATATCTTGCAGTTGCCTGTTTAGTCGTGTCATCCCATGGGAATGTGACCCTTGGAGCACCGTCGGTGCTATCAAAATGCCAGCATGTGGTAGGTAGTCAATACGTGTTTGTTCAATGAAGGAAAGACAGAATTTAGGGAAATGGCATGTAGAGTAAAAGTCATGCTTTGTGTTAATAGCATCATAATTGTAGTTAGAAGTAGTATGAAACTTGGTTATTTAGTTCTATATTGGCTGCGAGTATTTTTAAAGCCCTCTTAAAAAGTCTTACATACTAATATATATATATCTTTGCATGTGTTCTTAAAGTACAGAAGTATTAGAAAGAAGATGAAAATGTAAGAACTTTCTATTTTTTAATTATTTCTTTAAATATTACCGCAATGAGGCCAGCCTAGACCACTCTGTTTACTACTGTAACCTGCCTGGCACCTCCCATAATGCAATGTTTTCTTACCCTGCTCTCTTTTTTCTTTGTCCAGAGCACTTACTACCTTGTAACATAATATTTCATTTACTAATTTACTATGTTTTAAAAAAATTATGTCTCTGCCTCACTAGATGCAAGGCACAGAGTAGACTCACAAATCCAGGTACTTGGCTTACGGCAGCATACTGTCATGAAATCTTTATACAACCAGTGAATTAGTCCTGTATGGTTACTGCAGATGCAGTACCTGAATAAGGTATACTGGAAAGTTGATTCAGAATGCTAAGATCTGGTCAGACTCATATCTGGTGAGCTGCAAATGTTTTTAACGACTTTCCTACCTCACCTTTTCCCAATATGCCTCATTTCAAAAGGTGAAAAGAAGACACATACACCACATATTTGGAAGAACTTTCTGCATGTAAAGCCTCATTATAAAATTGAGTCCATAAAGGATATTGTATCTTCTGTTATGGCTGAGGGATAAACGAATGAAACTAAGTTTCAAGGAAAAGAGACAATGGGTTGGGTGATCTGTTGAGAGGCAGCATAGCAGAGTTGTCAAGATGGCACCTATACCACCTCCTAGTAGCTCGGTTTTGTCACCTATCAAAGAGGACCTCCCTCATGGGGCTGTTGTGAGGATTAGAAGAGTGGATACCTGTTAAGCTTTAGGAACAGTTCATGACGCTGCACTTGATGAAACTCAGTAAACGATAGTTTTGCTCACTACAGTTGGCAGATCTAGAAGGCCTATGGTACCAAGATATACCTTTTGCTGAATAGACGGGATGAAAATGATTCCTTTCTAAGTGAAGCTTCACTTCTAAAAAGAGTTAAGCTGCTTAATGAAATGTGTTTTTATGTTAAATAGTAAGTGTGAGCCTTTACTGCAAGCTTGAAAGATTATGTCAGGTTATTTTATATAATGCAAAACGTAATGGGCCCTGACTAAAAGAAAATACGTGCATTGCTGTGTGCTTTTATTTGCTATGTCAACAGTGCTTCTATTTTTACTTATTTAATGAGCTTTTCTCTGTGATTGTGGCATATTAATATGAATGCATTCTTTACATATGAAAAGAAGCAAAGTATCTCTAAGATTTGGAAAAGATTTTCATTGGGAGAAGTTATAGCATGGATTTTCTTCAAGCGAGTATATTTGGAAAGCCTTAGAAAATGGCCTATAAATGATTACCAACAAGAATATGTTGACATGAGAAATGCTCACTGAAAATTATGGCTAAACGGCTTAATTCATGTTAGCAATGGGCTGAGATTTTTTTTCTTTCCTCACATTTAAATGAGTTCACATTTTTGTATTTATAGGCTTTATATCATCATGACTTTTTACTAAATGAAGCCCAGTAGCCAGAATTGTTAGAATGATTTATCTTAGTTCTTAAAAAACAAGCGTGTATTTCCTAATTAAAACACTCTGTCACCCTCAGGGAAATTGTAAATATACTTCTTGACAGATACAATGTTATTTAAGTTACACAGAAATAATTATATCATTTGTAGTTATAAAAATGATGTTATATTCTCTATTTAAAAAAATTATATAACATTTAAAGGAAAACTAAATATAGAGTCAATTTTAAAACTGACATTACTCTAAATTCAAGTAGTGCAGTGAAGACTGATTTTTTTTTTTCCTGCATGGGTGTTAGTTTTCTATTGCTTTGTAACAAGTTGTCACAAACTTGGTAGCTTAAAACAGTACCAGTTTATTAGCTCACAGTTTTGTAGCTCTGAAGTTTGGTATAGTGTGGTTTGGTTCTCAGAGCAGATCTTACAAGACTAAAATCAAGATATTGTTGGGGTGTGTTCCTTTGTGGGGGCTCTGCCGAAGAACCTGCTTCCAAGTTTATTCAGGTTGTTGGCAGAATTCAGTTCTTTGTGGTTGTAGGACTGAGGTCTCTGTTTCCTTGTTGGCTATCCACCGGAGCCACTGTTAGTTCTTGCAGGTTGGTGGCCTTCCTTGTCTTAGGGCTCCCCCACCTTCAAAGCCAGTAACAGAGAATTTCCCTCATGTGGAATCCATCTCACACTTTAAATTTCTGGCTTGAAGAAGGACCCAGGCTCTTCCAAAGGATCACCTGGTTGGATTGAGCCTGACTAGATATCATCTCTTTGGATTTACTCAGAAGTCAACTGATTAATAAACTAATCATTGAGAGATGTCCCATCATATTTACAGTCTCCACCTATACTAAAGGGGAGGGAATTAAATAAGGTGTGTATACCAGAGGGCAGAAATCTTAGGGGTGTGAGATCCATTTTATTTATTTATTATTATTCTTTTCTCTTTTTTTAACATCTTTACTGGAGTATAATTGCTTTACAATGGTGTGTTAGTTTCTGCTTTATAACAAAGTGAATCAGCTATACATATACATATATCCCCATATCTCCTCCCTCTTGATCAATTTTAGAATTCTGCCTAGCAGAACAACTGAATTATTGAACTTAGTAGTAAAGGAGAACACACCTATTTAATTGATTTTGTCATAGGACATGCATACTTAATTGTACATGGGTACTTCATTGATGCCTGAATGTAAAGCAGAATTAATTTATTTCAGATCCCATTGGAAGGAGAGTGAGTTAGAGCAATACCAGAAATGATCTTTATGGTGTCATCTCTCCTTTAAAGCCTTCCCCTCCAAAATAGTAATGAGTTGGAGTTCCATGGCGGTCCAATGGTTAAGACTGCACCCTTCCACAGCAGGGGGCATGGGTTCGATCCCTGCTCAGGGAACTAAGATCCTACATTCTTCACGGTGTGGCCAAAAAAAAAAAAAAAAAAATATGTAATGCATTATTCTCTCTATTTGGGATAGTAATGAGAGGGCTTTATGAATATACAGTTTAATGCTTGACCTCATTTTTTAATCTTATCATTAATTTATTAAATGAACCAGATTATATTGGAAATTAGAGTATAGGATTCCCTCTAGGGGAGGAGATGGACCACAGGGTTTAGCAACTAGCTGGCTGTTTGGAAGTGGAAGGTAAACATGACTCCATGGTTTTCATTCTGGAACATTGGGGCAGCGATTGTAAAATCAAGCAAAATTGAAGTTTGTGCATTTACTGGAATGTTGATTTCAGAGGGTAGTTAGATTACTCAGTTCCAGATCTCAGAGGATATTTCAGGGATAACCATCTTGTTTTGGATATCATCAGAATAGAAAAGATGTCAGAGCATGAAATTAGATTATAATATCAAAGAAGAGAACACAGAAACGCATAGAGGCTGGAGAGCTAGGAAAGGCCACAATCTGTGGGGAAGGAGGAAAGGACGCAAAACATAGCATATTGAGTGCTTAGAGAGAAAGGAAAAAAGAGGGCATTTTGGAAATACAAGGGAAGAGAGATTTTTTTTTTTAGGAAAACAAGTGATTAAGTACCAACAGTATGGTGATAAAATTGATCTCCTAATAGCTGTATTATAAATTGTTACAAATCTTTTTTTAAAAAGGCATATTCAGAGCCAAAGAGCATCTGTATTCTTGGATCTAGTTAATATTCCTTAGGGTTTTACCAGACAAATGATTTAAGAGAAGAAAGGCCCTATGCTTATTGCATCATTTTCTTTAGTAGTAAAAACAAATAAAACCCCCAAACTATAAAGATCTACATTTCCAGCAATAGAGATGGTTATATAAAGAAAACATGGCACATTATAATTTATACAGTCTAACACTTATTGAGCACCGACCTGGGTGTCAGGTTCTAAGAGCCAGATATACAGAACTACATCAGGATGCATGATTGTTCTCATTCTACAGATGGGATACTGAGAACAGAAAAGTGACTAAGTTCCCGCTGCAATGTAAGTTGGAGAATTAGAGTTTTAACTCAGTCTGGCTCCAAATTGGGAAATCTGAATTTATCTGCAAGATTGCCTTTCAAAATTGATGGAATGTTATGAAACCATTGACATAATAACTGATTGTTATTTGGAGAAATCATATATTTATGAAATAATATTAATTAAAATATGGTTTTGCTCTTATTATAATTTATAAGGCTGGAAAGACCATTCTTAAGTGAAAATAGATGAATTAGAATGGTAGATTTATCATCATTTTTTCTTGAAATTTTTTGTCTTTAATCTTTTAAAAGTAATTGGAAAGAGAGGCTGTCTATAGCATCATGCTACAAAATCATCGGCTAGAACAGTCATTCGAACTGATATATTTTATTCAGTATGAAGCCAGACAGCTAGAAAGAGCAAATACATCAATATCAAGACCACAGAAGATAAAGAGAAAAAGGAGCTAGCTGTATGTTAGGGTTAAAGCTATTGAGAAGGTGTTGAAGGTCTATGGAAATGAGATTCATGCATTGGCAAGGTACACTAAACAATAGAGCTTTCAAAAGAGGAGAGTAGTTTGTTAGGGAATGAACTGTGGTTGGAAAGTAGCAATGGAGAGTAGGAGATATACAACTCCCCTCACTCCATCACACTCCCATGCAGATATTTTTGGGAATCAGTCTAAGAAAAAAAAAATAATTTTGGAAAAGCTGGCAATTAAGCAGAAGAATAGAGGGAAACGTTATAGAATTAAAACAGGGTTTGCTTGGGGCATATTTAGAGTCCACTAGAATTGCAGACACCTGTTTAGTTCACCTGGTGAGGTACAAGGTTAAGGTCTGGGTATAGATGTGGGTATGTGAGTTTGAGAGTGGGACAGGTACTTAGATCTGTGATTATTATTTACAGGCACAGCGAAGTGAGGGGGCTGAAAGCAAGAAGTCCAGAGAGTACTAAGTCCAAACTTTCAAAGTAGTTACATTAGTTATAGTAGAGGCATTTCAAGTAGCCACAAACATTTCTAGGTCCAGTACATTTTGCAGACATAGCCCTGATTCAGGTAAGAATTAATGAAGGAGGTTGGTTAATAACAGCGGTCACGTAAAAAATTGAGGAGGGAGAATATGTTTTGCACAATAAAAACAACATAACTCCTTAAAATATTGAACATTTATCCCTTTCTGCCTTTAATGATTAAAGGACTAAGGATGAGTACAGTCTGTTTCAGAATTGTGTACTTGCTTAAGTATTTGAATTTGGGTAGTATTTTTAAAAGATAAAACTTGGGTATAAAATTGTATTTAATTTTTTACAGCACATACAGTGGGAAATTGAACTTTTAAAATGATAATTTTAGGTGAAACTTTCCATGTGAAGGTATTTCTATTTCTCTGATAACTGTCTTATGATAGATAGAATGATAGGTAGATAAGAAAGTAGAAAGATATGTATACAGGTGGATGCTATAGGCTAGGATAAAAGTTGACATATGTGGTGTGAAAAATGACCAAATAAATATGGACTTAGGATCTAATATACAAAGAAGAGCAAAGGAAAAGAAAATTCATCAGTTTCACTGCTAATAGCGACTTTTGCTTCTTCCTTTTTCAAGTCAATGATTTTTTAGAGATGAGTTTTTTTCTCTCACTCACATGTATACACACCTACATGCACACATGAACTATTTTACTTTATGTAAATTATATTACTTTTAATTTGCCAAAAATATCTGAAAACTATTATAATTTGAAACTTGAGTTCTTTAATATATATAATTTATGTATAGTTTTGTTCATTTGTGAGTTGTGTTGGTCTTCCAATGAATAAGTTTTCTAATGAATTCAACTGGGTATATCTATATATTTGAAAAATCCAAATCAAAACTAAAAGTTATTAATTGTAAAGGTGACTAAGCATTGACTTTTTAATAGATATTTTAGTTATGATTAATTTATAACTTAAGTCAATTAAATCTCAGTTAAGGCCTAAGTAAAGGAAACATTATTGTACTTTGTGTATTTAACAAATGACAGAAGGGTAGACTCGGGCAAAATGGATTCATGTTGGTCTTGATTGAATATTAAATTTTGTTCTTCACAACACTTAACTCCAGCAGGTGCTAAATGAAATTCACCCAGGCATGACAGTGGTGACGTGAAACTGCTGACATCTAGCTGTGTTTTCTTCCTGTTATGTTGGTCACAGGATAAGTCATAGGTGCATAGGTGCGACACCAATGATAATACAGCTTCTTTAGTAATTCTGGCAAATGTCCACATCCACTTGCAATTAATAGATAGTAAATTTCTTTCTTTTAAGTATTGCTTATATTATTTCTTTTTTTCTTAAGTGGGATGGCTTTTGGTAAGAAATATATTTAATTGATTTCAGTATTGTAAAATACATATGAATGATCATAAAATAAGGTAGTGAATTTTCTTGAAAAAAGAAAGGTACTTCCAAAGAGAATAAAGACTAAGAATTTGACCTGTAAAATAATCCTTGATAACTTTTATTTGTTATAGTTACTGGCTAATATAACTATAGCAGGTGGTATTCACTCAGGATGGGATCTAAATCCTGAAAGAAGGATTCTGGAACATTGACTTAGACTGAAAGAATAAAATCAGGCTACAGTTGATATTAGATTGTTATTTCTTCACTTATAGACAGAATTCCACAGTACTGCAGCACATGGCTACATACATGTATATGATCTGTGAGTATGAGTAAAAAGAAAAAAACATCAAATTGATCACTTAAATCTATATATATATTGACTACTCTATTTGTCTTTTAAAATGCAGTGAGTCTGTGTTTGATGCATGTCTTCAAAGTATTTAGGTATATTTACTAACTTTTTGTTTAGTTCTTCAGGCATGAGAGTGTGCTAAAAATTCTCAGACAGATAATTTTTAAGTGATTCTAAAAAGCTGGGTAAAGTGATAAATCACACTATTAATAAGCACAGATGTTTGATATATTAGATCATCTTGGTTAAAATAAAGTTAAATATTTTTTCTTACTGTAGCGAATACTCAGAATTTTGAATGTGGTAAGGTACATCCCATAAAGGGATGTTAATACCTTTCTCATACTTATTTTGTTGAATATGTCTAGGGATTTGTGTATGTTATTTGAGACAAACTTCTGGAAATGTTGACCTTGTTAAATTTGTTATATTAAAATTGAATAATAATGACAAAACCTATATTTTCCTTTTCTACTTGCATATTTTACTGTTTCATATAAAATGAAGCTGAAATTTTAAATGCTTTGGAAGATTTTAGAAAAAAAGGAATGACATAGCATCTGCCCTCACAAAACTCATAATTCAGTAAAATAGGAAAACCTATAAAATGGCTAATGAAAGTTAGACCATTGTAATTACTGTAGTAGAAGTATGAAAAAAAAGGATCATAAAAATGTAGGAAAATGAGGGTTTTGATGAGCAAAAAAGTATTCTGGCACATATATAATATGATCAAAACTAATTCTTATTATTTCTTATCTTTTATGTTCGTCAAACTCACACTAGCTTAAGACATTTACAGATAAATTGGAACTGAAAAATGTGGTTTCTTTTTCAGATTTCCTGTACTGTTACTGTATTTTCTTAGAATGTGTGTTTGAATGAACAAGACTTTGAAATTATAAGGCTCTAAATGTGCCACTAAATGAAGTAAACAATAACCAACTTTAAAAAATAATCTTGGCTCAACAGGGAGATCAGCTCGGTGCTTTGTGACCACCTGGAGGGCTGGGATAGGGAGGGTGGGAGGGAGGGAGACGCAAGAGGGACGAGATATGGGAACATATGTATATGTATAACTGATTCACTTTGTTATAAAGCAGAAACTAACACACCATTGTAAAGCAATTATACCCCAATAAAGATGTTAAAAAAATATACATATATAAAATTAAAAATAATAATAATAATCTTGGCTCAAAGGCCATAATCCCTTAGATGAGTCTCTGGCATCCATCAGTGCTAAAGTGCATTGATATTCTTGAGATTATAATTTTATTTTTACTAAGTATAGGCAAATAGCCTTCTTTGGAGAAAATGAGGTTTCTCTTTGGGAAGGCCTATGAAGCATTAACTTAATACAGTAAACTGTTTTGTGACTTTATAATAAATAAAGATGGTGAGGAAGGATTCCTTGCATTTGGTGTTGCTTAATATTGTGTGACTTAGTCTGTCTTGACTTTTGTATGACAGCATAATTAATATTATGTTGAAGTTTTAGGATTATCATTTTTTTTCTATGACAGTTTGATAAGCAAGAAAGAGCATAAAAATGAAGTATTTGTTATGGTTTGGCAGAGTTAGAAACTGACTTGCATTTAATTGAGATTCTAATTTTGAAAAAAATTTCCAGGCTTCCTTTTCTATGTTAAGTACAGATGTATTAAGACAATTATCAGACTCTCATAATTGTTTGTCTCATAAACACTGGAATACCTAATGATTTGTGTATGAATAGCTTTTTTTTTTCCTTAAAAAAATAAGGGTGGCTATTAGAGGGAGTAGGTAGATGATCTTGGAAGGTTTTTCTGGTCAAAATTTTATATTGAGCTTCTTAATATTCTGAGCATTGTTCTAAGCGCTTTACCCACTTATTGAGGTATTACTACCTCTATAAGTCTTAAGAAAAATTTGTAATAACAGCAGAAGTAAATTACTAACGTTTTACAATAGAAGTCCCCACCACACAGGGTTTTGTAATTACTTGTGAGGTATGTTAAAAATATGAGTTTCAAATGTAATCAGGCTGTATCTATTGGATCCTCATGATATGCCAGACATTGCATCGCCTTCTAACTCTAGTGAATAAAGTAGGCAAGCACCCTCTTGCTCTGGCAGTTCCAATCTATGGGAGAGAGGAATAAAAGTGAATAAATGAATACAACTAAAACAGGGTGGTTCCCTGAAGGCCTTTTTGAGGTTGGATCATTTTAGGTGAGACCTGTGAGGTGAGACGGGTCAGGGGAATGGGGTAGGGGCGTGCAGGGCAATTCAAACAGAGATGACTCTGAATGTTAGAAAATGCCAGATTGTGATGTTGAATAGAGAGAGCCAAAAAAAAGTGTCATGAGATGGCACTCTCCAGTTCATAGAGGACTAATACTTGTAAATAACTGTCATACACAAGTAAATTAATGCAAATTGAAGTTTACCCTAGAATTACGTCCTCACTCTAATGTTTTCTGATAGGCTGCTTTGGTGAGTCAAAATAGAAGTATGGTTATTAACTAGAGCAGCAGAAGGTACACTAAATTTGCTCCTTATTTCTAGTGAGCAAAGGATTATTTCTTTCCCTTTCATATTTGTGGTAGTTGCAAATTACTGTAATGCTTTATTTCACCACAAGTAGTTTCTAGAATGCCCATGAAAGTAAGAATGCAAATATCATTTGTTGCATGTGTCCAGGTGGAAATACATTGAGAAATTATTTTTTGGCGGGATTGTGATTCTCAAAACTCTTATATCTTGGACTCTTAAGACATCTCAATGCAAGTTAGATATTGCTTCACATTGCAATGCTTGCTTATGCTAAATCTGACATAGTCCTTGAAACTGATGAGTTTTAAAAACAATTTCAAATTAGGTAGTATTTCAGATACAAAGAGAAAAACATAATGAACACCCCATCCAATCTTGTCAAATCTTAATATGTAACCTTATTTGCTTTAGGCAGATATCATATGAGTCCAGGCACAGCACCCTTGATACTCCTCTTTGATTCCATTACCATCCCCCACTTCTCAGAGAAAACTACCATCCTAAATTTGTTATATCTTTTTACCCTAAACAGGGTTTTATATTTTTATTATACATATATGTGATCATAAGCAATATAAAGTATTGTTCTGAACTTTAATTCATGAGGATACGTGTATCTTTGGTTCATTCATCTTAACTATTGTATAGATTGGCTTATCGTATGGATGTTTTCTGAATATACCATATAATGTATACATTCTCTTCGTGATGAACATTTAGTTTGTTTCTAAGTTGAATTTACTCTTAACTTTTATCTTTGTCCATTGGTATATTTTCCTCTTCATTTTTTTCTCTCTTCTTTTGAAAAGGTATTTTTTTAATAACCTAACCTTATAAGACAAACATAAAAATATCTTTTAAATATCTTTTTTTTGTGCGTGGTACACGGGCCTCCCACTGTTTTGGCCTCTCCCATTGTGGAGCACAGGCTCCGGACGCACAGGCTCAACGTCCATGGCTCATGGGCCCAGCCGCTCCGCGGCATGTGGGATCTTCCCGGACCGGGGCGCGAACCCGCATCCCCTGCATTAGCAGGCGGACTTTTAACCACTGCGCCACCAGGGAAGCCCTAAATTTCATTTTCATTAATATGTATTGTATTAGTAAAATAGATTGGAATAGATTAAAGTTAGTATATCTTCTCAAAATTAATAATTCCTTTTATAACAATGGTTAAACAAAAAAGAACCATGTGTTATAAACCTATAATGTTTAGAAAGATCCTGTTGGTACGTGTTTCTGAGGATAGCCAATCAATCTTCCTAATTATCACCTTTAAAATTTTTCAATATAATTATAATTTTCAGATTCCTTGGAAAGGTATATTTTAATAGACATTTAGTTTATAAATGCCATATAATTGTATTTATAAGACATTTGATATGTTTAAGAAAATAAAACATGCCTTTTTTAGTATGCAAATTAATAAATGTCTGAGGTTTGTTGAAATAACAGATCTTTTCTTCTGTAAGAAACACCCCACTCATTACTTAGATTATAGAAGCCTGCTATACAGTGCACTATCGGAAGTAATTAATTATTCATCCTGCATGATTAGAACAATCATAATGAACTATGTTGGGGTTGAATTTAGAAGACACATAACAATGTTTTGTTCTAACAAAACTTTACCCTCTACTTCTTAAAGTTGTGAATTCAGTTCTTAGAACTGTTTCAGGTCGACTTGTTTGCTTGATTAAAATCACATTGTTCTTTTATTTCTGAGTCACAAAAACTGGTGACATTATCTTCGCAGAAAAAAAGTGGGTTTATTTGAGTTTAATCTTCTATCAGTGAAATACTTAGATGTCTGCTAAGAAATGTTAGACTTCAGGTTAGTTCTGGGAAGGATGATACCTAAATAAACAAACTTGAAATTTTTTGGAGTGTGAGGTAGGATTGCCTCGTGATTGGCAAAGTTAAGTTTAGAAGATTTATTCTTAGAAGCAACAGATTTCAGCCATTGCCGCATTGAAATGTCACAGGTTCTTGTGCCAAAAGTAAAACGTATCATTCAAATTTTCCTTCACTTCCACATGTACTAGTTAAGTACCAGCCATCAACAGTGTGCCAATTAGTAGCCTTTGTCTGTATTGATAATTATGTTTTCAATTTAAAGGTATATTTGTATACAATTGTATTCTGTCTTGTGATTCAGAGTTCCAAAGGAAATTTAAGTACGGTATTTAACATTACATAACACTCATGAACAATTCTGTCATTTTATGTGGGGAGTAACTAACATCATAGAATTTCTTAATGACAAAAGTAACCATCAAGGAAATAAACCATTAAGTTGAGGAAAGATTTGTCAGTGGATGTAATTTAAACTAAACCAAAGCTGTCAACCCAAAGAGAGCTGAAAAATATGAAATTTTTTAAATTTATGAAAGCAAAATTAATATTTTAGCTAGAGATAAAAAAATTCCTGAGTTTTATAAGTAACAAATCTGTATAGTTTTCAATAAGATATGTATTCATTGTATATTGATTATGTGCTTACTTTATGACAATTGCTTTACGAGGCATAATTTAAATTATTATGATATAAGGTGAGTATTGCTATTTCAGTTGTAGAATGTCAGAGATTTTTAATTAACTTGCTTTATATCATAAAATGGCAGAAGTAGAATTCAAACCCAGATCTTTCCAATTCCAAAGTCTCTATCTTTATGATTTCCTTAATTGAGTGCTCTGTGTATTTGTAGGGTGGGGCAGAGGGGCAGGAGAAAGTTTATATAAAATATCGGAAACTGACTATTCAAATAAAATGCAGTATTTGATTCTTGAGCCAGATCCCACAAGTAATTTGTGTTGAGTAGGTGGATGGATGGGGTTTGGAATATTAATAAATTTTTGCAGTTACGATTTTTTTCAATCATGTAGGTAAATGTATGCCTCTTATTTGTTCAAGGTCATAAAATATGTAAATAATTCCATTGTCAAGTCTGATCCTAAGAGCATTTTAGAATCTACAGCCGTATATAGCTAATAGCTTGATTACCCAAAGACACAGCAGGTAATATCTGCTAAATAGATTTATTTATTTATTACATTTATTTATTGTTATTATATATTTTTTTGCTTTAGTTCATGCTGAAATTGGTTGAGCTTTAGCACACCTAAAACATTTTCTTTTACTGTCTTATTCACATTTCACAGTTCAAAGAATTAAGAATGACAAGTGTCATTTGTGGTTTTAATGGCCAGGTGATTCTGGTTGTTTTTTTTCCTTGAGACCTTAAAAAAAAGCCACTTAGTTCACATTCTAATGTATTTTAATTCCTAAGGTTATACATCAGTCCTGTGTGAATTTAATGTGTAGATTTTAGTTAGACTATCTCATGTAAAAGTCAAGACATCAGTAGTAGATACTTACATAATGTTATATAAAACTACCCTTTATTCCTTGAGTAATAAGCAAAGTAGAATGTGGCTTTGGTATATTTTAAATGAAAAACATTTTAAAAGAAAATTCATTCTTGAGAGCAAATTATTGAACATTATGACTCCCCAAATGTGGGACTAAGGTATATATGTCATTTTAAATGGGAGCGTAAATTTATAATCTTATAATAAGAAAAAATACTGCTGAGGGTCTTATGTGGTAACAGAATATACCATGAGGTTAATGCCAGCGATGAGACAGATGACTCCTAGGCTCCTTTTCGGAAGTGACATCTGAACCAAGCACAGATACCAGCTTTTCTCCCTCTCAGCCTTCATAGTGCTGTGTGCTGCGTCAATGACTTGATTACATTTTCAAGATTGACTCTTTGGTATTTACTGCAGAAACATACCTAATTCTGTAACATGCACTCTTGAGAAGCTCTCAGTCCTTCCTTAAGTACATACACACATTTAATCTCTGAGGTACCCTCACACCTCGCATATTCCCTCCATTGCAGAATTCTGCTCGTCTTGAACAGAGATGTGATTCAGCTCAGAAATAGAAGAACAGTGATGGTTCTTAATAAAAACGTGAATTTTTTGTCCAGATGGGAACTTTGCTTATCACTGATTTTAGAAAAGAGTCTGATGCTTTCCATGGAACCTTTCTATTTTCTTAGCAATGGTCAGGAGGCCGTTAATTCCCTCAAACACTGACAGTTACATAAAAGAGGGAAAAGCACATCTTCCTCCTGTTTTTCTACTTTTGTGGCCACACAACCAAGCAAAAATCACCATACTCTATGAAAGATAGCTTATTACTTAAAATAAATGGTAATAGAATGTTAAATATGAAACTTAATTGTATGTGTGCCTTTCTTGTGGAGTAGAAGAGAGGAGGGTTTCTCAAGTAACTTCTGGATGTAGCGTTAAAGTCTAAATATAGCTTCATCATTGTCTCGCCAGGTGTCTATAACCACACCTGACTGGCATTTTTGTCTTCTAAATTCTGCTTCAGTGACATTCTTACATCCTGCCATACAGTAGCCTCTCCCATACCAGAATATAAACTCTGTAGGGAGAAGAGCCTTGATATTTTTCCCTTTTTTCTTTTTTTAATCCTAGGAAGAACAGGAGTAGACTTCTTATTTTAAAGAATAGACACTCTATTCATGCTGTTGAAATAAACCAAAGTGAAACCTGTGTGTGTCACCAAGGGTTCGAAAATAAGCATAGGGCTTTGTTAAGCCACAGCTATAGTGTCCTTGACACCATGATGTCAATATGTATGAACACAACCCCACCATCCTCATCCCTCACCTTCAGAGTTCAGTTGCATTGAACTTCAGGGACCTGCTTTGGATGCCCAGCATTGTAAACACTGGTCAACATCCTTCAGCCTCCTTGCCACAGGAGATATAAGTGTGTAATGTATAGGATAGTCAAATAGAAAAAAAAAAGAAAGAGATGGAGAGATTGATTAAAATAAAAACTGAGGTTTTCTCTCTTTCGTGGCAAAAGAGTTTTTAAACTAACGTAATTGTGTTCATTTTAGTTGTACAGTCAAAGAAGAAAGAATGTCTCAGAAAGATCTAGACATGCTTTTTAAAAACTTCCAGCTATTTAGTATTAATTATCATCACTGCAGAGTTAAGTCAGTTGTCCACTGTTGCACAGTGCAACCTCAACACAATTGTATTGAGTAATCTTGACGTAAATCAAAATATTGAGAAACGGAACTTAGATCAACTCGTCCAACATTTAATCTTTCCTTCTGTTATTGTGCTCCTTCCTTCTTCAGAGTGGAAATCTGAAGAGTATAGATGGTTGTAAATGAAGAAGGCCCTACTTTTATCTCAAGATTATCTTGATTGAGCTCAAACTGTGATACCTATTTAATGATCTGCCTGTGTTCCTTTGATTAGTTGTACTGATCCCATATGGCCCTCCTCTCTAGACATCCAAGTGAGAAAGGACATCCTTCTCTGGTTCTCTTTGAATCCTATAGAACACTGGAAACATTTTCTCGTGGTTATGGTAAAGCTTCTGTGTAATTAATCTTGCCTTCTATCCTTGTAGCAGGATTTGCTCTGGGAAATGATGAGCTGAAGCTCAAAGCTAGAGTTACAAAGGCATGGGGTTTAGTTCCTCAACTAAAGGATAATTCAGTTGGTGTAAAGGTTATGTTATATATGAGAAATTCATATATTCTAAATATCATGTATTTACATATATAAATAAACCCATAAATTAAATAAACAATATTATTTAATATAGTACGTGTAGTAGATTTTAGTCTAGAGTGTGTAGCTTGAAAAAGATAGTATGCTTTCTAATAAACTGCCCTAAAATGGCTTTAGCACGTTGACAGTAGTAGTTTCTCTACCAGTTTATGGATTTAGTGTCAATAGTAGAAGAAGGAGGAAGAATGGTTGGAAGTGCTTTATGGAGAGTATATAACTTTTTAGATCTATGTTTAAATCAATATATGTCTAAAATGTATGTAATCCTAGCAGATTTGCAAGTACATTATACATAAAGAGAGTAACCACCATGGTACTCTGGTTCTGTGAGTTCAGCGTTTTTAGATTCCATATATAGTTATCACATTGTACACCTTAAATATACACAATATTTATTTATAAGTTCTACCTCAGTAAGGCTAGAAAAATTAATAAATATTAATAAAAAGAAAGTAAACAAATTTCTTTTGACTGTAAGTCGCAACATATTGTTTGCTGCTTCTTCTACGTTGTTTCTTTATCCAATTATTTTTTTCCTTTCATAATCCTTGTTTGGAGCCTTCCCGCCTCCAGCCGGCTTTCTTGACACTCCCCTTGCCTTTAATACCTTGTTGGCTCTGGTCACCTCTACTGTCCCTCCTACCCTTCCCTCATCATGCTGCCCTCAGAGCAAAGCATTGCTAGTAAACATTCAGTGGCTTTCCTTTGTAGAAGAGAGTTGAAATTTCTTAGCATGATATGTTAAATCTATTAAATTTGTATTTAATTTCTATGCTTAGCATTTTTGTAAGCTATTCAACTGATCTAATTTGTCATTCCAACCTTCCAGATGTACTTCCTGGCCTTCAAATGTGTCTTGTGCTTAACCATCCCAAGGCCTTTGTTCACACTCTTCTTGATGTCACAAATCCCTTCTTTGCTATGTAAATTCTATTTATCCTTCAAGACCCAACTTGAATACCTCTTCTTCTGTGCAATGATTGCTGACTAGCGCAGCTCATCATTGCCTTTTCCTGTGCTGATCTCCTATAATCCATGTCACCCAAGAGACATAGCATATCAAGTCAGCAACAAAGGAAGGTGACGTGTTTACTGAAACATGAGAGAATGTTTCCTCCTGAATATAAAAGAAAACTTGGTCAGGGAAGGTTACTGTCTTAGTAAGAGAATGCAGAAAGATGATCACAGAGAAGAATGCAGGACATGCAGATGCTTTTATGGACATATGCTAAGGCAAACAGTAGGAGCAATTGTTTGGGACTGTTATTTATTTCTTTTATATATGCCATCCAAAATTCTAATATTCAAAGATGTTCTACTGATACATAAAGTTTAGGATTCACTGTTATGACCTACGGTTGTCACTTTTGCTAGACTATAAACTTGGAAGGCGAGAATTCAGCTTTCTCTTGATGTCTGACACAAGGCTTTATGTGTAGCACATGCTTAATTAATTTCTATTTTAGTAATTTGATTACTAACAATGCATTAATTTATACGGTTGGTTGTATGTGGTGCTTCTTAAAGAGTGTACCTTCTACGTTCACTCTGTAGTATTTATCGAAAAGGATGGTATTTCTTCCCCAAATTAGAAATCTGTTTGTAAAGAAATTATTTCCAGGGGTGGATATTAATGATCTTTTTTGTGATTATCTTAATTATTGAATTAGTAAACACCCGGAGAAGCTTTGATCCTCTAAACAATTTAGGTCATGGCATGTCCATAACCCCCCTGAAATTAGAATGATGTTTTTGACATCCATATGTGGTATATGGAGAGACACTTCCCTTAGCTGAATAAACCTAACCTGTCTGGCTTGTATTTACTTATACAAATACCTTCATTCGTTTCTTTAATAACAATGTGGAGTTATGAGGCAATCTAGAAGAGCTCTTATTAATATTTATTTCATCTTTTTCATATTATGATTTTATCAGCAAACAATATTAATCTAAGTGTCATTTATTATAAATACTGAGAGTGGGGGAAAGAAAATATGTTCGTCAAGCATTGAATAGTCAGAGTCTTGGAGAACTTTTTATTTGTTAAACAAAGAAGAATCTCTTCCACATCTTGTAGAGCATAGCATGGATAGTGAAGATGTTCAGCTTTTCCTGTTATGGCAGACCAGTTGTCAAAAGATGATCATGCTTGTGAAGTTTTGTTAATTGAAGTTTAAGCATATTTTTTTTACAAGGACAATTTGCTCTGTTCCACAGTTTTCTAAAGCAGTTTAAGGGGGTTGCAATGTAGAAATGTGAAATGTATTATTTAGACCCGAGTCCATTTAGCCATGTGTATTCTAGGCCACAGTTTATAAAACATGGTGGTGAAAAAAACCAGAGGGGTGAGCACTTTAATCCATGAAAAAGAATATTATATATAGCAAAACTAACCAGACCTGTGAATTTACCTTTGGAAGTTTATTTACTTTTATTTACCTTGCTGCTTTACTTTTATTCCTTTAAAATAGTGACAGTGTAAGTCAAATTAGAGGATACTGACGTGCTGAATTTCATTGCCGATCTTGCCCTCTTTTTCCATCATAGGAGATGTGCAGTCATAGCCGACACACATAGCATGTATACTTTGTGCACTGATCTCTAAGCTCGTCACATGTATTAGATCTTTTAACTCTTACACAACCCTTTGAGGTACATGGTATCATTACTCCCATTTTAAAGATGAGAAAACTGAGTTAAAGTGTTAATAACTAACTTGTACAGGTCACTCAACTAGTAATTTTCAGAGCCAGGGTTTAACTCCAACCACTTTCCGATACTAACTCAAACAGTGACTAAATTTCTGCAGTGCAGAATGTGAACCTGGGGTTGAGAATGTTTGTTTTACATTAGTTGTATTAGTTTAATCATCAGCAAAAAAAAAATGGAGATGCCAATCATATCAGCAAGCACTCCAGAGAGATAGTATGTGTGAGGGTCATGTTAGTTCCTATATAGGAAAGCACTCTAAAACTTGTGAAGTGCGAATCATAGTCTTTTCATGTATTAAGAATGTCGAAAGTCTGAGAGGATAGAGTTAGGAAGTTTAAGATACATTCAATACCATTACTTTTTTTTTAAACAAATGTATCTGGGATGGAAGTGATATAGAGCCCCTGGCATTTAATGATAGGGTGCGCATTGTTTATGGAGAGTAGATTTATTTGGGGATTTTATAACCAGAATCTGATACAGAAGAGTCTACATTCTTTTCGAACAGCAAGGAAACATATTCTAAGATATATCATATCATGGGTCATAAAACAAACCTCAACAAATCTAGAGGAATTAAATATATAAAGTATGTTCTCAAACCACGTGGAAACAAACTAGCAATTAGTAACAAAAAGATATAAGAAAAATCTCCAACACTTTGAGATGAACAGTGCACATCTAAATAATGCGTGCGTCAAAGTGGAAGCCTTAAAGAAAATAAAAAAAAATACATGGTACTGAATGAATATGAAAATATATCAACATTTGTGGAGCTCACCTGAGAAGGGCATTTATAGCACTGAATGCATACATTAAAAAAAAAAAAAAGTCCAAGTGGGTCTCAGATCAGATTAATAATCTAAGCTCACACCTCAAGAACCTAGAAAAGTAGAGCAAAATAAACCCAAAACAAGAATAAGGAAAGAAAGAAAAAAGAACGGAAATCAATGAAATTGAAGATAGAAAAAATAGAGAAAATGAAACCAAGACCTGTTTCTTTGAAAAGTTCATCAAAATTGACAAACTTTTAGCAAGACTGACAAAGAAAAGAGAAAAGACACAAAATGTTGATATAAGTAATGAAACAGGGGATATCAGTACAAATCCTGCAGACATTAAAAAAGAGAATAAGGGAATGATGCAAACAACTTCATACACATAAACTTGACAACACTGACAGAATAGATTAATTCCTTGAAGAACACAAACTAGCATAACTCATTTGATATAAAAGAACTTGAATAGCTGTGTAACTGTTAAGGAAAATGAATTTTGTAATTTTGAAATTTCCAAAACAGGAAATCTCCAAGTCCAGATGGTTTCTCTGGAGAACTTGAAGAAGAATTAACACCAATTCTACACAGTCTTCTCCAGAAAATAGAAAAGGAGGGAGTGCTTGGCAGTTCATTTTGTGAAGTTAGTATACCCTGATACCAAAACAGTACAAAGACAGTAGAAGAAAATAAAATTACAGACCAGTATACCTCATTAATATAGACACTAAAATGCTTAACAAATACATTAGCAAAAACAATTCAGCCATATATAAAAAGAAATTATACCATCTGTAAAACATTTGACAGTTTCTTAATAAACTAAACATGTAAAAAAAAAAAAAACTAAACATGTAACTACTATATAACCCAACAGTTGCACTCTTGGGCCCTTAGTACCAAAAAAAATGAAGACATATTCATACAAATATCTGTACACAAATGTTTATAGCATCATTTTTTCATAATAGCCCCAAACTGGAAACAACCCAGATGTTCTTCAGTGGGTAAATGGCTAAACAAACCATGGTACATTCATAGCATGGAATACTCAGAAAACACCACCAGCAAAAACCCCAAACGTGATACACACAACAACCTGAATGCACCTCCAGAGAATTATGTGGAAAAAAAAATCCCCGAAGGTTGCATATTGTATGATTCCATTCATATAACATTCTTGAAATGTCAGGTTACATAAATGGAGAACAGATCCATATTTGATTGGATTTGAGCATCCAGAACATTAGCCTGAGAACGTGACCTGGGCTCACTTTGAATGCTGTCAGTAAATTTGGGAATTAACTTTTTGGATTGGTCCTAGGCTAAGTGGTAAAATAGATAAATTCTATATTTGATGCTGCCCCACCTCCCTTTTTCTGGGCTTTTCCTTGTCCTCTTTCCTATTGTCTGTTTTTTTCCCAACCCCATGAGTCTTGGATCTCAAGTGGTTGCCAACTCCAAGCCATATGTGAATTAGGGATAATGGCTTATGGTGTTTTATCTTCCTGTGTGTTCAGGTTTAGTTGACAATCTCTCAAGACTGAAAAGCTTTCAGGATTTTAATGGCAGATAATGAAGAGGACATTTTGTTCAGGACGCCCCTGTGGTGACTCAAATCATGTTATAGATGCAGCTGCCGACTCTGGGGCATCCACAGTTATTCCTGACTGAGTGCTTTCCACATATTGCGTCAGAGTTTTCTAAGTGAAAATTTTTTTAATGAATACACTGCTTTTTTCCCCCACCCAAAGGTAATATTCAATAGTCATATTAAACTCAGGTGGGGAACAGGCACATTTTTAACAAACAAGTAAGAAATAAAAGAAATTTGAAAGTGACAACCTCCATTTTACTTCCTTACTGTTACAATTCGGGTGGTAACTCCCGAGTGATGTTTCATCATAGCACGTAGAAAATTCTGTCAATTAAGTACATTTTTTGAAGTTGTTTTCTTCACTGAACCAAAAGCATTTGTTTTAATATGACACATGATTACAATCTTCCCGGTAAAATCTTTTTAAAGAATTTGGTAGTACAATTGAATGGCCTTATTTCTTATATCATTGAAACACACATTTTTCTTTCAAGCTCTGGCCTTGTTTTTCAAAATGCAAAATCAATTGAATATTTGTTACAAGCAAATCCAAAATCTGTATCAGTAAGTGAGGGAAAAAAGAGGAGAAATTTTGGAGCAATTCCTTCCCAAGTCTGTTTAGCAGAAAACGCATACAGAGTGGCAGCTGATTAGAGGTTTTAGCTCTTGCAATCACTTGAGTCCTTACTTGTGAGATTACACCATTCTTACTCAGTAATTCTCCTAAGCCCTCATAAAAGTGGCACAGTACTAGGGAAAAAAGTCCATTTTCTTCAATTGGCTAAAGAGAATGATTCTATTTTCCATTGCTATTTTTGTCTCATCATTCCTTTGATACTTTTTAATGAGTGTTGTTTTCTAGTCATTCAGTTGGCAAGTTATTTTCTAGCTTTCAGACATGATTTGACATTAGAAAGATGAACATTTTCTTTCTTTTTTAAATTTGTTTATCATTATTTAGTGGTGAGTACTACATGTATATATGCATACACTTGAAGTCTTTTCAGAAGCAAGGTTCTATATATTTTTTTAAAAGTCTGTTTTCTAGGAAACTAAAATGAGTTAATTGAATCAGCATATTTCATTGCTCATCAAAACATCATTTAGGCGACTTACATTATATAAAGATTGTTTCTCTAATTGGAACAAAAAAGTACTGTGTACATAAATTTCTCTCTCAGAAACTAAAATCTGTCTGCAATCCCACTCCTGTGAAAGATGGGTGACAATGATAGGAGGGTATAATATTTTGAATTTAGCACAGGCTTAATACAACTTTTATTTATTTACTTGGAAAAAAGGATATTTCCCTGAAAGTATAACTAAATATTCCAATTTCAAGTTTATCAGAAAATATGTAAATTTTTAACGTAGCTTTCAGAATGTTTTAGTCTTACAAACAAAAATAATAGGGCTTCCCTGGTGGTGCAGTGGTTGAGAGTCCGCCTGCCGATGCAGGGGACACGGGTTCGTGCCCCGCTCCGGGAAGATCCCGTATGCTGCGGAGCGGCTGGGCCCGTGAGCCATGGCCGCTGAGCCTGCGCGTCCGGAGCCTGTGCTCCGCAATGGGAGAGGCCACAACAGTGAGAGGCCCGCGTACTGCTAAAAAAAAAAAAAAAAAAAAAAAAGTCAATTTGTAGGTTCTCTTGGTTCCTCCGGAAACGCATGTCTTTCCTTTGTACCCATCACAGGGCCTTGTGTGTTATTAAATTATGAGATTTTAGATCTGGGAAAGGACCTTAATGAAAAGCAAGTTCCTTTAATATTGAGGAAGCTGAGATTAACAGATCTTAAGCAGTATGCCTGGTTCACACAGATTAATGTAGAACTCCTGATTTGAAGCTGATGACATTTTGTGTGAATGCAGAATGTTTATTGTTGGTGGAAAACTTTTTGGAATGCTGTCATGCTAGTACCTTCCTAATTGATGCTGTGTTTGAGGGGAATTAAACTTCTGTTGTTTTGGAGGGACAAATAAATGTCACCTTTTATTTACTTTTTTACTTCCTGGATTTCTAGCTCTACATATTTTAAAATCTTTATGTCTTTAGCACACATCAACCAATAAATCACATTAGTTTGCATAGCTAGTATCTATGGTTTTATGAGTGAAGGTTAAACTTGTTGACTTCTACTTTCTTTGTTAATTTGGGAAAGTTAGTTGCATGTTCTACATGAGCACAAACTACAGAATATTCATGAACTGAAAGAACTACCGGATTTAGTGAAGTCTCCGTACTCTGTAATCCTGACAAAGCGAGGATAGGTGATTTGGAAGCCTAGGGGGCCTTGGGGCAAGCCGGGGTAGATGAGTGATGTGCTGTGGGACCATGGCACACCAGGTTCTGCCTCAGTGACCTCAGGTCATTAGCACCGAAGCTTCCTGTCCTGCCTATCTGTTCCTGCCAGTGGTGATTGCACTGGCTGCTGTAGTGAACAATGTCGAATCCTTTCAAGTAAGTGGACGGATGGATGTATTAAATACTGAGCAGAGAGTTTGACAATTACTAGGTGTCATGGTCAGCAAAATTGTATGGCAGAAAATGAGGGTGAAGCATTATCTATAATAGTGTGTGGTTTGAGTCCTGAGCCAAGGGGGCATTTCCAGAGAGGTGACAGCCGAAATGGGTTTAATGAGTTAATAGATATTTCTCCCAGAAAAGGGAAGGACCACCATTTCACTCAGATGAAAAAAAGTACAAACTGATGGGGCATGAGAGCGCACGAAATGTTCTAGAATATGCAGGTATTTTAGGAAGACGGGAGAAATGTTGTCGAGGTGTGGAAGTGGAGAGAGAAAGCTGGTGAGTTAGAAAAAGTAGCCTCAAAAATGGCAGAGCGGAAATCAGACAGTCCTGAAGGCTTTAGCACCTGTAAATCTCTCCACTCTGAGTGTGTAATCCAAAATAAATGTAATATTATCCTTTCGATAAAACATAAAACTTGTGCTCATGTAGAACTTACCTATATACTGAAATGATGGTAGGTTCTTGCCAGATTTTGGTTGTAGACTGTTAGACAATTTACTCAAAGCTGAACTTGACTCATTTTCTCACACATGCTTGGTCTTCTGGTGTGTCATACAGTTCTATTGAAGGAACTTATAAACCATAATAAGGATTTTGATTTTATCCTGAAGAAATTGGCATGATATTGAAGGATTTTTCAGTAGGGATTTTTGATCACTTTTGCTTTTTCAATAGCTTGTCTTGTCAGCATTGTGGAGAGTAGCCAGGAGGAGATTGAGATAAGGTAGGGAGAGACCTTTTGAGGGAGGCAACAGACTTCCTCTGTGGTAAGTAAGGACATCTCCACCCAGGCAGGGTCCACCCAGGCAGGGTCAGTGGTGATGGACAAGAGGAAAAAGAACCTGAGAGGTATTCGTGAGGCCGGAAGTGCAGAATGTCCTGACCAATGGAAGCTGAGGGTAAGAGAGAGGGAGGAGTCTCGACCAGGTCTGTATTCAGTGTGGGAGAAAAATGATGAATCAGTGGCGGGGGGGAAGGGCAGTGAGTGCTTGTGGAATATGCTGGTGGAATTAATCCACCGGTGCTTGAATATACTCCTCTGCTGACATAAATCTGGAAACATCGACAGTTGAAACAATGGAGTGAACAAGGTATGGGGTTAAAAGCAAAGAGGATCTTTTCTCCCAGCTCTTTATTGGGGCTTCAGGGACTTTTTTTTTTTTTTTTTTTTGCGGTACGCGGGCCTCTCACTGTTGTGGCCTCTCCCGTTGCGGAGCACAGGCTCCGGACGCGCAGGCTCAGCTGCCATGGCTCATGGGCCCAGCCTCTCCGCGGCACGTGAGATCTTCCCGGAGCGGGGCACAAACCCGTGTCCCCTGCATCGGCAGGCGGACTCTCAACCACTGCGCCACCAGGGAAGTCCTCCCATTAAGTTTTGAAAGCTCTTGTTTTTTTGTTTTTTATTTATACTTTTTATTTTTTTTTTACATCTTTATTGGAGTATAATTGCTTTACAATGGTGTAAGTTTCTGCTTTATAACAAAGTGAATCAGTTATACATATGTTCCCATATCTCTTCCCTTTTGCGTCTCCCTCCCTCCCACCCTCCCTATCGCACCCCTCTGACGGTCACAAAGCACCGGAAAGCTCTTGTCTTTTTCGTCTTACCTGTTCTACCTCAAACATTTCTCCCTGTTGGATCTCATGAGCTTCTGTTTTTCAGATAAATCTTTTTATCAGATGTTGGCTTCATATGAAAAACAGTAATCCATTTGTGGGACAGAGTGATCCAGGTACAATTTGATTCCATGAACTGGAATCTACTCAAATCAGAACAAAAAGGAAGAACTTCTCCCGGTGCTAGCAAATAAGTGTTTTTCATCTGATTGAAACTTTATCTAGACTTGGTTGTCTTTTTTGGTTTAAAAAAAAAAAATGCATCTCTTCCTTGTGCATTTTTTTCCAGGAGAGTGCTAATGAGTATTTCTTCTTTTAAAAATTATATTGAAGTATAGTTGATTTACAATGTTGTGTTGAATTTCTGCTGTATAGCAAAGTGACTCAGTTATGCATACATATTTTATATTTATTCTTCATATTCCTTTTCATTATAGTTTATTACAGGATATTGAATATAGTTCCCTGTGCTCTATAGTAGGGCCTTGTTGTTTATCCATTCTCTATATCATAGTTTGCATCTGCTAACCCCAAACTCCTGATCCTTCCCCCGCACCACCCGCCCTCCCCATCCTTATGCATTTTCATCTGTAGTTAGAGTTATTAATTGTTTTTGTTTTTATAACTTGGCATTGAGTCTGGAACCAGCCTCCACACTTGCATTTTTTTGATGGTGAAACCTCTCACAAAGCCTAACAACAGTAACAATGGCCAGGAATCAGGCATGAATCCAGGGAAAGAGATGGCTGATTTGAATAGGAAGAGTTAGGGAACACTCACAAATTCATACTGGCCCCTTTGAAATTGAATCCTCTTATTAATGACTGAGAGACAGCCTTTGCCCCTTCTTCCAGTGACCTCTTTCTCACACAAGGTGGACAAGAGAAATGATATCAATAGAGTAGCAGAGCTGGGGAGAAGTGACAACCATTATTAAAAGGCAGCAGGACCCTATAATGTAAATGTTAATGCTACTTCTTTGTTATATTCTGTATATGAGATTCTATAAAATGGCCTCCTATGTGCAGAATATAATCAATCCTATTTTAGTCCAAAAGGAGGAATATTAGACATTTTTGAAACCATGTAGCCTTATGACACACACATGCATGCACACATGTCAATGTACTTTTAATTTTAAAATTGTTATACTTTTAAATTGTTTAAAGCAGGGTATCACGTTCTAGATATAGAAACAGTGCATAAAGGTATCTTGAGAGAAACTGCTCTTTTCTAGTCTACACTATATTTTTTCTAGACTAGATACAGATTGGAGAGCTGATTATTAAATAGCTCTTTAACCATAAGAAATTCACGTTCCCCAGTTGTTATTCATTGATGAACAGAGGATTAGAAATATAAGAGGGTTTTGTGTTTTATTTACTTTTTTGTTCATTTGGTTTTGTTTTATTTTTTGACCGGAGGAATGCAAATATTTTACATAAAGATTCTAAAAAGTAAATTTCTCCACCATTCACCTTTTGAAGGATTATTCCTTGGATAAGCCAACTGCATGGCAGGGATAAATCAGAAGGATATAAGGATCTGTAGATATTTCAGTATGAACTTGTATAGGAGACTTATGAAAATTTTTATAGAAGTCTGAGAAAAGCTAGTTTAGAAGTGGTCTGGAGAGTCACACTGAAGTAATGCAATCTTAGTGGTATCTTATACTAGATATTAATTTTAAAAATTCAGGTCCTATAAACATTTTAATGTTTATAGCAAAACTATGGTTATGATACATTCAAAATTATATCTGAGAGTTAAAAAGAGTTTTCTATTCAAAAAATTTCAACCAACTTTTCCTGTTTTTCACTTCTCTTATCTCCCTGTAAACTATACAAGATGTGTCCAAAAAATCCCTTGGATATATTACATGTGTTTATTTACAGGACATAAATTAGGCTTTTTTGTGTTAACATTTATAATTATTAAAATTTCCTAATTCAATCGAAAGTTTATATATGCATATACACATACATACATATGTATTAGAACGATTTCCCAATACTCTCTTTTGATATACCAGATTTTAACTTGGTGTTACAGAGAGGAAATCATGGTGACTTACTATTTTGATATGCAGGGTTTAAAAATGCATTAAAGTCTAATGATTATTTCAAAGTAATAAACTGATTGGATTCTATCAGTCCTTAATATCATTTAATTTACTCTTGACAGAAACAGCATTTGTCATGTTTTATCATCCATGGATTTTGCTATTTGTTATATTTTCTACAGTCATTTTATATTAAAAAATGTGTGGAATGTAGTTTAGAGCTCAGGCTTCTTTGGGTGGAACAAAAGATCAGCTCAACTAGGTGGGACCTATTAGAATTGAAGGGAGACCTGGTATCTTCAAGGCTCAGAAATGGAACCAACAGCATCGGAGCCTGACTGGCTCCTCTCCCAAATCCATCAAGTTAGTACCTGACAGAGAGCAAAAAGTGTAGCCATTGAAAGTCTGGCTTTTGTGGAGCGGCTGGGCGTGTGAGCCATGGCCTCTGAGCCTGCGCGTCCGGAGCCTGTGCTCCGCAACGGGAGAGGCCTCTAAAAAAAACTCTGGCTTTTATTTCAGAAAAGCTCTTGATACTACCTCACACTCACACTTGATGATATCTTTCAACCTTTACTTGTCTTTTCAAAGTAGTTTTTAGTTTTAATGGAAAAATGAATGGTATATTGATTTGTTTAGTAATATCTTTTCCAAAGAAGTATATTTTGTTAAATACCTGTAATTTTGGTAAGGGTCTCTAATGGGCTCAAAATATCAACTTGGTGACATGATCACTGAGCCATTTCAGATGCAACCTCTTCAACTGTTTATTGGATTGATTCTATCTACTAGGGAGCACTTAGATTTTTCTCTTTCATTTCTTTAGGAAATATTCTGTGATCACCTTATTAAAGTAACTCACTAGATATTTGGTTATAGTTAAAGCCATAAGATATGAAAGTATTATTCTTTCATTAGTTGCACATGTCCCCTGTCTTTTTCCTGTGAATACGCAAATGGCAGATGTCAAATTGGGAGGAAGTGTGTGTTTCAGACAGTTCTTAGATTGATCAAGTACATTCTTTTACCCCAAATAGGTGCTGATTTTTGTGTGTGAAGCATCACCTTTTGTTAGTTGCTTTAAGATTTTCAAATACCTAGTGACAGTTCATCTAATATCCCAAATTGGCCTATACCATTAAGCACTTAAATAAAAAAAAAAATTGATAACTCATTGCTCCATCAAGTTTCCCCGTGAAAAGGTCTCTTTTAGAATTTTTAAATTGCTTATGTGGCTCAGACCAATGGTCACTGTTGTGTTCTTTGACCGTCATTCTACATCTTGGAAGTGTCCACCCAGCTTATCTAGGCATCTTATGTGGGCCTACTTGCATGTAATTGGGCCTAATTCTTACAAGATTTCTACAGAGGTAATTTCATCTCATTAAAGTTACTTCAATAGTAGTGCATCTGAATGGTATCTATTCAGTCACTTCTTGGTTAACAAAACTTCTTTCCACATGATTCTAGGATGTACTAAATTTTGCATGTATAGAGGGTCAGTTTTACCTATGAAATTCTCTAGGAATGTTGACAACTCTAGGTGTTAAGATACCTATTAGAGATTTTCTCTCTGTCTCTGTCTCTTCCCCACCTGCCCCCGTGAATGAACTCTAAAATAAAAAGTAATGACCGAATTGTATGTATTCGTAGAAATATTACACGGATATAATAGAATTATTTTACAAATGAATTATTTTGAAATTCCATCTAGTTTTCTTGCAGTTATAAAGAGATAACCTAGACATATTGAAGAAACATAGGTCATTTATCCAGAATTATAATGTGTTTCGTTTGTATTTAATAATATTCTGAATTTAACTTTCTACATCCAATGCCTCCAGGATTGTATGGAGGTTTAATAGTGGAAGGTTTAGAAACATATCTAAAAGGGATTTGTTTTAATTACTAATAAAATTCTTTTTATCTGTCATCCCCACATATAGTTTGGTTTCATGATCATAATTTCAATAAATCATTTTTATTATTGAATTCTTTTTAAAAGACTATAATTTTAAAAATAAAACTCGATTTCAGCTTTCGAAGTTATAATATCACAGTATCTGTAGTTGCATTTCAATATTACAATGTACTTCTTGGGTATTTTAGAATTAATATGTTTCACTAAATTTTTACAGCAAAGTAACAAGATAAATACAGGGTAGCTACTTTGCATTAAAAATGTTCTTCCTTGGTAGTTGAATGGGGGAAAAGCTAAATGCAAGGCAAAAAGTATATTTCTCCTCCAATGTGGGCTTTTGTTTGGTTTATATTGTGATTTCTTTTTGTTTGCATTTCTGTCTCCTCTGTACAAGGCAGTGAATTCTCAAATGCAGAGAATAGTAATTACTATTTACCTAACATCTAGCATAATATCTGGCACGTGTGTGGGAAAATATTTGCTTCATATCATTTTGTGATGACTTTTAGTTTAACTATAATTTTAATATAAATGTAATTTAAATCATTTTACAAGATATTCAAAAGTTTTGGGCTGATTGATACCATCTTTAATTCTAAAATATTGCCCCATATGCCATGGGGCTTAGAGGTTAGAATGGTATTATCCCTGCATCCCAGTCATATTTCCAGTCTGTTGCTGGATGGTGGGGACTCTGTAAGCAGGGAAACTAAGTTGGAACCTTAGTATTTGTCTAGGGGAGTAGCAATAAAACTCAGAAATAGTATGATGGAAATAGAAAGATACTAGACTGAAGGGAGATGGAGATGAAAAACTCACATGTATTTTGCAAGTGATTTGATGTTGAAGATGAAGGGGCGGTTAAGACAAGAATTACGGATTTCCAAGTCTGGGTAGTGGAGAATGATGGGGTCCTTATCCGGGAAAACAGGGAATGGCTCTGTATGCAGACCTTTCTCATTAGTTTAACTGAATTTGAATTTGAAGCAACAGCAAGTGGGAAAATGTACAGAAAGGGTGAAATACCAGAAAATTTGCACCTTAGGAGGTGTGTAGGATTTGAATATCAGATTTGAGAGTTACAAAATGTTGTAGCTGAACAAGAACTGGCACAAAGCTTAATTTGGTAGCTGAAGAAAATGAGTCCCGGGAGAATGAAGTCATATGGCCAAGGTCCCAGAGATGCTGTCAAAGTGAAGACTGTAATCCTCATCTCTTTTCTCAATACCTTCTTCCCCATTTTCTTACCTGTAAATTGAAAATATATGTAGGAACAAATGTAACATTTTTGGTGAGGAGTACAGTAAAAAGAGAGTCCAGAGGGCTATTTTAGATGTGAAAAAGAGAAAAAGGAACACTGGAAATGTTGGATAATATTATTTTAAAAATCAAGAAGAAAGGGACTTTTGATCCTAACTTTTTAGGCTCTGGCAGTTTCGTGAAACTTTTATTTTGAGTAGTCAAGCTTAGGTTGTGAAATATTTGTTCTTCATAAAGTGTTGAAGTGCTTTCCGTAATTGAAATTCTCTCATGGATTTGAATTTTCTCATAAGTTTTTCATACTAAGCCCTTTTGATAGAAACCATAACAACAAAACCACAGCATAACCTTTATAGTGGACTTATACAAATCTAGAGAGCCATGATAAATCGTTGATTGTTTTCTTTTTGAGAAAGATTCTCTTCAACGTGCATATTAAGCTGTTATTTTAATCCACAAAAATTGACAAAATTAGAGTAAAGAATTTGAATAAAATAATTTGTTTCAACCACAAATGGATAATTCTTCATGTAAGAAGTGTACAGTATTTAATAGGTCTCCTCTTACCTTCCAGGTGGGTCTTAAGCAACCAATTGCATGATTGTATTCTAAATCCAGGTATATGTAATTATTGTGAATATCCTTTTAAAGTGTTTTCTTTACTCGTTCCTTTTCCAATAACAAGACCAAACAACCATTATAGCCTTCATGTATTTCTTTGGAAATTAAGTGGAGAAAATCTATATAGCTCTAACTTCTGTTGTTTCTCACTCTCACCCGTGGAAAGCAATAAGAGATTCCTGATGTATTAATTAATGATAGGTAGCACTTGATTGCTATTCAGTTAGAAAGCTCTTTTGTCCCATATAACTCTCTGAAGAAAGAAAGAGGGGAATGAGAGAGAGAAAGAGTAATTGATTGAGATTAAAATAATTATTTCAGTCTGGGAAATGTGCCATTTGTTTTATTACTGGAAGAGTGATCCACTTAGAAACAGTTGCCAAGTCTTTCTTTCCTGAAGCTGATATATGGTTTCAGGTACAAGAAATACACGTTTTTTAAATGTCCAGAAGACCACTAGATTTAACTGTCCTTACATGGAAAGAAAATAATAGTAAGCACAAAAAGATGTAACTATTGTCACATTTTAGAAATATTTTAAAGTGATTTAAGAACTTTCATGTAGAATCCAATTCAAACGTAGATATTAACAATAGTGATACTTGCCTTTGTACAACCGAATAATCAAGAGATGGGTAGGATGATGACAAATATTATTGGAGTTTAATAGAGAAGCTGGGGTTGAGTAATTCGTAAGTAAAGAGGCAAGAAGCTGTGCTCCATGATGAAATGGCTGAGTCAGGGACAACTCCTGAATACTCATTTTCTGGTCTGATTCTATCACCATTCCCTTGGATCAGTTTCTGTCACTATTCAGGTGTGTATTATTTCTGCATAATAACTGACCGTTAAATGTACAACTTACAACAACAAATATTTATTTATTTCACATAGTTTCTGAGGATCAGGAATGTAGGAATGAGGTAGTTCTTGTCCAAGATCTCTAATGAGATGCATTCAAGCTATTGGCCTTGGCTGTAGTCTGGAAGTTAACTGGGGCTTGAAGTTCCAGGCTCACTTGTGTTACTGCCATCAGGAGACTTTAGTTCCTCACCATAGGATCCTCCTTAGGGCTGCTCCCAATATGGCTTTCCCTAAAAAGAGTGATCAAAGAGAGAGCAACAGAAAGAACACCCGAGATGGAAGCCACGCTGTTTTCATAACCTAATCTTAGAAGTGACTTCCCATTACTTCTGCTGTCTCTTGTTTTTAGAAGTGAATCACTAAATCCAGCCCACACTCAAGGGGATGGGAATTAAGCTTCACCTCTTGGGCTGCGGAGCAGGGTATATCAACAAATTGGTAGACATACTTTAAAACCACCACAGGGCTTGCAGACATACTTCTCCATTTGCTCTCCTTTGGGTATCTTTTAGTTCAATGGTTGTTTCATATCTTCAGTCTACAGACTGATATATATATACATATATATGTATATATACACACACATATATATTAGAGTCTTTAGAGTACTTGGTGAGTAGCTAAGGATATAAGGCGTGGTGATAGTGATGATGATGACCGTACATATTTATATATTCATTAAAGCTTACTATGTCACAGTCACTGAACTAGGCACTTAAGAACTAAGCATTTTGTTAATTTGCCCAACAATGCTATAAAATAGATACTAGTATTCCTGTTTTAGATAAAGGAACTAAAGAACAAAAGTTAAGTAACTTAAGTTGAATAAATTATAAGTGGCAGTTTTAGAATCCAAACTCATGTGATTCAAAAAGATATATATATATAGGTAAATATATGTATATAATCTGATTTTACAAAGTTGATACTGATTTTAAACTTGTAATTCTTAAATGATACATATTTCATTAAAAAAAAAGTGATTTTCTTCACTTTCCCTTTAACTATGATCCCACTATGATAGTTTGAGGTAGTGCAGGCTCTCTTTAATATCTTTCCTTTCTTGTTTATTTGTTATCTACAACTCTTGGATGTCAGGCCATTTTCTTCATCTCAAAGGGCCTAGTGTTAGGAAGAAATCCTTATTTTGATTGAATGTGGATAGTATCTGAAAATGTGGCTAAATTTCAGTTTTTCTTGTTTGGTTTTTTATTTGTTTATTTTTGGCTGCGTTGGGTCTTTGTTTCTGCGCGTGGGCTTTCTCTAGTTGCGGCGAGCAGGGCCTACTCTTGGATTGTGGTGCATGGACTTCTCGTTGCGGTGACTTCTCTTGTTGCAGAGCATGGGCTCTAGGTGCGTGGGCTTCAGTAGTTGTGGCTCGTGGGCTCTAGAGTGCAGGCTTAGTAGTTGTGGCACACGGGCTTAGTTGCTCTACTGCATGTGGGATCTTCCTGGACCAGGGTTCGAACCCGTGACCCCTGCATTGGCAGGCGGATTCTTAACCACTGTGCCACCAGGGAAGTCCCTAAATTTCAGTTTTAATTGAAAAATCTGGAGTTATACATTATCCAACACTGCTGCAAAGAGAATTCTCAGTAACTTTTATATAAACCTCTCTTTAAAATATCATGTCTTATCATATTACCTGTTTAAAAACAAAAAAAAACTTAGCAAAAGTAAACAAAAAGTAATTTCATTCAAACATAGAGGGGAAATTCTCCTTGGTTTCAGATACGCACACAAAGTCTGTAAGGTGTACCCCAGAAGGTTCCTTATAAATCTTGCATATTGGTTCCTTTGACCTTTCTTCGCACATGAGGGATTCGTTGTATGCATTTTTAATCTAAATGTGATAGACCAACTTCCTACTGAATTGTGTCAGAGCAGAAGGACACGTACAAAGATGGTGCATCTTACTTAGAGAAGAAAACTCAACATAACAAAATCAAACATGTCCAACAAGGAAAGGTATGGATCTTCAGTAACCAACACAAAGCAAGCTGGTGGCTGAACAGTGGGGTGCTGTGGAAGCCAGGCCTCTTGACAGGACGGTGCTCAGCTGACATGGAGAGGGCCCCTGCTGAGGGCATTCACTCTGGCTTCAGCCAGGGAACTCAGATTAAAAACCCTCTTGGTACTCTACTCTTTCTCTGTATTTCAGTAACTTGTTCAATAGGCGTGCCTATGGACACACACAAGAAAATGAAAACAAAACAAAAGAAACTCCTGCTGAGAAGGAAAAAAAATTAACTCCCTGCTTTGAAATTTATTTTGAGGAATATCTCAAGCAACCAACTGACTTGATATAAATTGATAAACACTTCAGAGGCAGTTTCTAAAACTGAATAAAGTGTGAGAAGCCAAGAGAAAGAAGCCTCAGGAAAGCCAGTCAGTATGTGTTCACAAGTAATCTCGTTAATCCTTATATCAACTGAATGAAGTCGGTAATAGCATTGTTATTTTACAGATTAGAAAACTGAGTCACAGGATACTCGTTTTTTCTCGTACGTGAAGAGCAGTGATCCAACCCCAATTTCATAGCTAAGGTCCTGATTATTTCCATTTTCCCTTCTCTTTCATCACACATGCCTCAGAGCTGAGTTTAGTGTGGCATTTTGACGGAGCACATATTGTATAACTGAAAATGTAGAGAGGTACCTTTGGTTATTTATCAGTCATAATACAAGTTCAACAGATGTTTCAATCATATAAATATATAGAAACCTAACATTTTAAAGATACAGGTGTTGATATGCTAAAAAAAAGAAGAGTATGAAAATAATCCTTAATTTAACTACTTTGGAAATAAAAATAAATTAAAATGGAATGTAAAAATACAGATGGACAAAGGCCTAGTCTTTGGTACTGAGACTTCTTTGTCTTCAATTTGTTCTTTAGACCTATGTGGGTACATACGTGTACATATGAGTAGTATAATGGTTTCTTCAATGAGCAAGTATTTAAAATTCAGTTATGAGTTGGAGAAACAAAATGACCTTAAAAATGGAGAAAAGTGTATGTTAGACATAGCAGATAAAAGATAGGTGTGAGGGCTAGAATGTAGTACCATCAATATAATAAGTACCATCAATATAAAAAAATCATAAAATTTGACAAATCAGACTAGCGTTAACAAGGTTTGGCTAGTGACTCTGGAAGGGTTTTAGAAGTTTCGACAATCTATTCTTTGATATATAGAGCTAGAAGTCATTGGGTTAGCAACAACTTTTCATAGAAGAGAAGCTGTAAGAAGTAAAACGTTGTATTTGCTCACAAGAACTGAAACTCATGAAGGAACCAGAGATCATCAGAAGAAAATATAAGAGCGAAAGCAACATTCTCTTGATTAGTTCTGTCCCAGAAACCTGAGTACAGCAGGCAGGATACATTTAAGGTAATAGAACCTCCATTGTAGTCTGCTGAACATACGATGGCAGAAGGGACACAAGGAGATTATTAAATTCACCCTTTTTCACCATTGTTAGGGACAACTTCCCGTGACCAAATTGCATCATAACTTTGACCTGTTTTCAATAAAATTCATGTATAATTACTAGTGTTCTGATTTTCATGTATTTGTTCATTTATCTGGGGCACAGGGAAAACAAATGAAAGCTTTCCTAGTTTTATTTTTCTCTCTGTTGTATAATAGCAATAATTACAATTGTTATTTACTTCTAGCTAAATTTCTCTGTCTTCATTTTATCTTCATATTTATCTAAAAATAACATACTTGCATAATAAAACTTAGTTGAATATAAAATGATATTTCATGGGACAGGAGAGAAGTTTAGTTCTCTTTTTGGACTTCAGTGTTCAGTTGAAGTCTGGGGAATAGTCACCATTTATGCTCATTTTTAGTTGCATTTCAGAAAAATCTTAAGAACCCTTGAACCAAATGGAAGCAGACTTCTTCAACAGCAAAAGAATTTGTGGATTAATAACCTTTTTTGTTCTCTTTCGAGTAAAATAAAGTTTAAAAGAACTCCACGAATTCTATGTTGAAAATTCTTAGAATATTGGGGTTTTTTGGTAAGCTTTTATTCTGCTAATTACTTAGGAAAAAAGCCACAGGAATACAGCACGAGAATAACTATAGCAAGAGAATTAGGTAAAAAAGAATTTATAGAAATTCAGTGGAATGCAAAGAGAACGTGTAGTGAGATGATTGTGACTATAGGAAGCCTTTCGGCCAGGAAGGAGAGAGCAGTCAGCAAGTCTTCAAGCCCTTGATTAAGCGTCTGCGTCTGGAAACTGGAAGACCAAATGGGTCAAAATGGTTGGTTTCCACTTAATTTCTTTCTTGGAGCCAAGCATTTGTAAAGATGATTGGCCAGAGGTAATTTGTGCAAAGTGATTCCAGTGAACGAAATGAAATGCCAGAGATGCTGGAAAGGGTAAGGCAGTCATATTCTGTGTGCCAAAAGGATCCATCTCCCACCTTCAGAGGTTTCTTCACTTCAGCGGAAAAATAAAAAGTGAATTTAAAAGGAAGGACTACTTAGAATTAATCATTTTGATTCTTTTTAACATCTCTCTGAGGACACATGAATGTCCGTGGCATTCAAGGAAAGACAAATTAACTTATGCTTTTCTTACTGCTCTTACTAAGAGCGTCTTACTCTCCTAAGAGCATCTCTCTCCTTTCAGGGACACATTGACTGACAGTTTGCTCCCATTGCCTCCTTTTTGTCCCCATCCTGTGGAATCCAGGCAGATTTTTCTGTTTAAAGGAGAACTCTGATCAGTGAACAATGACAAGGTATCCTTTGGTGAACATCTGTGATTTTCCAGGCCCGATACTAGGTGTTTTACAAACACTCTCTTCTTTAATCATAACAGCAGCTCTGCATGGCAGTGTGCTATGTTCATTATGAGCTGGTACTCAAAACCATGCTGAGGTTTTTCCTGGTGACAGAGTGGTTAAGAATCGCCTGTCAACGCAAGGGACACGGGTTTAATCCCTTGTCCGAGAAGATCCCACATGACATGGAGCAACTAAGCCCGTGCACCACAACTACTGAGCCTGCTCTCTAGAGCCCATGAGCCACAGCTACTGAGCCCGCTTGCCACAGCTACTGAAGCCCACGCGCCTAGAGCCTGGGCTCTGCAGCAAGAGAAGCCCCCGCAATGAGAGGCCAGTGCGCTGTAACGAAGACTAGGCCCTGCTGGCCTCAACTAGAGAAAGCCTGCGTGCAACAATGAAGACACAACGCAGGCCAAAAAATTAATTAATTAGTTAATTAATTAATTTACTAATAATTTTTTAAAAACATGCTGAAATTCAAAGAGAATCCAAAATCCATAGCCTGTCATTCAGGGTTCTCCCTCCTTTGTTCCATCTATTGTTTTATTAATTTCCACCATTTCATTTCCTATTATATTTTTGTCAGATTAGTCTGTTTCCTCCTCCTAAAGTATGTAACCTGTGCTTCCCTAATCGTATTTCTTCTTTCTGTTCCCATGATATGGCATATCATCACTCAAAATATCGTACTTTGACTAAGCCTTCCCTGAGTCTCTCTTACGGTACATGCCAGTGTCTCTCTTGCTGTGGTTATTGTAAATATACAACAAATTACAAATTTGACTAGGAATTGCTTCATAGTAAGGACACTCTTTCAGGGAACATGTATATTCAGCTGTTTGTACCTTCCATTCTCATTGTAGGAGCTTGCCCATGGGAACTTCTTACTAAGTTTGTATTGAATGAGGGCCCGCTATCTGCAAAGCACTTCCTAATGTAAGGTATTATTCTATATGCTGTGAAGGCAAGAGAGAGTATAAGGCAAAATCTGTATCCCTAAATAATTTATGTTCTCTCAATAAGTCAGATGTCATAAAGCACAGTCAAATAAGTTGAATATCCCCAGTAAAAAAAAAAAGACATAAGTGCAAAAATGAGATAGATGTTCAAGAAATTCAAAGGAGGGGATAAGACAGTACCCTGGTTGGTCAGGACTACTTCAAGGAAGAGGCTGAACTTGAGATCAGCTTGAAAGATAAATCACATTTGAATAGGTGGGAAAAGACGACGTGCCAAATGACAGGAAAAGTCAATGGTGGGAGTGATCCATTTGAATACAGATGGGATTAAGAAGAGCAGATTTGAGTTCTAGGTTGAAGCATTCAGACTTAGCTTCATGGATACTGGGCATAGGTCCAGGCTGTTAATTTACAAAGGAAGGCAACACAGTAGTGATTGTAAGAAGTAGCTTTGGGGTCAGATACTTACCTTAGGAAACTTCCTTGGTATTTATTGAGTCTTTCTCTGCAAAATGGAGATAAAGAGGGTTCAACTAGGTTGTTTACGTTTACAAAATGCATATAGAGTCATTAGAAGAAAATCTGACGAATGGCACTCCAGCATGCAGAAAACATTAGCTTCTACTAGGTATTTGGGCATGTCAATCGAACAGTTGTATATGTGACAGTTTGGAAAGAGTAGTCATTTTAGGCAGGGAATCTAGTTCAGTGTTAGAAAGCTAGCGCAATCTTGACAACAGGGGAATGAAAATTAAGGGATTTGTATGGTGAGTATTACAGTAAAACTATCAACAGGGTTGCTTATGGTGAACAGGGGTGATGTGATATGTCAAGGAGAATGCGAAGTTTTGAGCTTGAACAACAGAAAACAGGATAGTAGCACTGGTTGAAACCAAGAGAAATGGAAGCTGGATTTAAGACGTTTGATGTCACGTAGTGCGGTGTTAAATTTGAGGTAGCCTCACACACACAAGTCTGTCAATGAATGTCTGCTGTTGATGGGCAGGACTAGTGGGGTGTTCCACCTTCCCCCAGCTTTTGGCGAAGCTGTTTTTGTTTTTATTTAAATAAGGATTACTTATCACACACAGTTGTTATTTATACCCAATTTAGAGATCCTGTCATGAAAGAAAATGAAAGAAAGGTAAGTAAACTGATTTTTTTTTCACTTCAACCCAGGATGTTTGTTCAGTTTCAGCTGACTATTCTCTGTCCCTTTAATGTGGGTTTAGATGCAATTTGCCTTTTATCCAGAGGAGACACTGAGTGTTATATTTCACAATATTTTTATTTCACCCATGACATAGCATATTGGTGAAGATAAATAATATTTTTTAGCAGGAGCAGTAGTTCTCCATAATTCTATATTGGCCCCAGTTCTGTGAGAACTTTGGAGTCAGATCCAATTGCAGATACAATTGTTTGTGTTTTGTAAGAGTTTCATTAAGACAGACTTTTAATAGGGCTTGTGGTAAACTACAGGGAACCAGATCTGTATTTGGCATATCCAAAGACATACTTCTTGAAGCCTGGTGTACATTTCTTTGCTAACCATAAACTTTATGCCGTTTGGCTCTTCGTCACCAAATGTCATATAGATTCTGATAACCTGAGTAAGGTCATAAGAAAGTCCTTTGCCTTCTCTTCACTGTCAAATTAAAAATCCTGGATGTTTAAAATATATGACCTTGATGCCAGTATAGCCTCAAGTTCTCAGGAGTAGGATTGGATTAAGTCATTTTGTATGTATTCCAAGTACCCTAACCCAGATTCAACCCAAATGATTAGAGAGTGAAGCCTGAGTTGACTCAGGATTATTCTTAGCTTTAAAGCTAATGGCTTATGACTGTGTCTAGTTGACGGGGCATGTGGGGTAATATCATTCACAGCTTAACTGCAGAGGCAGAAAGGATCTTATCTTCAGCAAGAAAATAAATGTACCTAGGGAAAAAATAAGCAACTGGAAGCTGCATGTATGGTTAGCATGTGTAGTTAGAATACCAATTCACCTGTGGTAGGAAGAATTTTAAGATGGTCCCTAAAATCTCCACCACCTGGTGCACATGCCTTGTATAATCTTGTCCCCTTGAGTACAAGCTGGACCTGTGAAGAAGATGGATCAGCACTCCCTTGATTGTGTTATGCTGTAGGGCAAAAGGTATTTTGCAGATGTAATTAGTTTCTTAATCAATTGACTTTGAGTTAATCAAAATAGAGATTATCCTGACCTAATAAGGTAAACCTTTAAAGACAAGAAACAGGAACAGATACTGTTCACAAGTTGGCCTTAAAAAGGCAAGCTCCTGTGTTTTGGAGAGGGCCATATGGCAGAGAATATGGCTAGAGGCCACTAGTAGCTGAGCACCTCAGTGCTATAACCACAAGGAACTGAATCCTGCCAGCAACCTGAGAGAGCTTGAAAGAGGTCTCCAAGCTCTACATGAGAACAGAGTCTAGCCAATACCTAGATTTCAACTTTTGAGGATTCTGAGCAGAGGACCCAGTGATGTCATTTCCTTTATTTCTGACCAACAGAGACTGAGATGATACATTCATACTGTTTTAAGCCACTAAATTTCTGGTAACTTTTTATACATCAACAGAAATTAATACGCCCCTCATATACTCATTCTCATTTTATTCTATAATTTGTATTCTCATTTAATCCCCAATTAATAAAGCAGAAAAAGCTTTACAGAAATAAATTAAAATGTTCCAAAGTTGAATTTTAGACATATTCTGGTATAATAAGCTGTGGACCAGCAGTCTGTGGTTGACAGCAATAGCAGAAGGCAGATTATCAGGATGTACTGTGTCGCTCATAAAAAAAAATATATTTATCATGATAGCATCATTTTGGAGCTGGACTCAACAACCTTGACTAAAGGGGCAAATAAGTATTGGTTCAGTCCACTCTTCTTTGTTTTTTTTTTTTTAACATCTTTTTTGGAGTATAATTGCTTTACAATGGTGTGTTAGTTTCTGCTTTATAACAAAGTGAATCAGTTATACATATACATATATCCCCATATCTCTTCCCTCTTGCGTCTCCCTCCCTCCCACCCTCCCTACCGCACCCCTCTAGGTGGTCACAAAGCACCGAACTGATCTCCCTTGCTATGCGGCTGCTTCCCACTAGCTATCTGTTTTACGTTTGGTAGTGTATATATGTCCATGCCACTCTCTCACTTTCTGCCAGCTTACCCTTCCCCCTCCCCGTATCCTCAAGTCCATTCTCTAGTAGGTCTGTGTCTTTATTCCCATCTTGCCCCCTAGGTTCTTCATGACCATTTTTTTGTTTTGTTTTTTAGATTCCATATATATGTGTCAGCATACGGTATTTGTTTTTCTCTTTCTAACTGACTTCACTCTGTATGACAGACTCTAGGTCCATCCACCTCACTACAAATAACTCAGTTTCTTATGGCTGAGTAATATTCCACTGTATATATGTGCCACATCTTCTTTATCCATTCATCTGTTGATGGACACTTAGGCAGTCCACTCTTCTTGAACCTGTCCACAGCCACCCTGTACCCACCGTCCTGCCATAGGTGACTTTTGTGCACCTAGGAAAAACAGTTACCTGAGTAAAATTGGAAGAATAGTGTGACTCTGTGCACCTCATGCTTCAGAGGTGTCCTCTAAGAAAGTTGGACTTAAGAGGATTGAGTTGCCTGCTGATATCATAAAAGAGAGAATGTTGTGATGGAGGGTAGAATGGTGATGTCATCACACTGAGGGAAGGGCTGAGCAGTGGCTGGAAGCAGAGGTGCAGTGCTGTGAGCAGCAGTCTGGGGCAAGTTTGCAGCCCTTATCTGATAGAAGCTGTAGCAGAGAGCAAGCAGTAATGAGCAGCAGGTCAGCTGGCATTTCTGGCAGAGCAACTGGCAGTTACTTGGAGCACAGTCACAAACAGCAGCCTCAGCACCGGCCAGAGCTAAGCAGGGGCAGCATCCTGATTTTATCCCTGGGAGCATGTGGGGCACTTCTTCATGCATAGGCCATGGGCTGTGTGTCGGGGTTGAGGGAAGGGGAGGGGCCTGGCTTAAAAGGGGACCGAAGTCCAACCATTTCACCAATGAAGCCTATCAAACTATCAAGTTTGAGTTTGGATTTTTAAGGTGGCATTTGTTTACCTGCTGTCTTTGCAGTCTAGAGGCACTGGGTTGTACTAGCTAAAAAATAATTTTACCAGGGCAGTTTATTCAGGTGTTTTTTATTTCCATGCAGCTCTCTTCTTGCTGTAGTGAAGATGATTTAAGCCATAGTGCAGATGGTTTAAGCCACAGAAAATGAATATTAATTGCAAGTTTCTAGAAACCATAGAAATCTGTAGATCACTTTTGCTTCTTTTCAGATTCCAAAGGGCAAGAGAATAATGCTGCTATCATCTTCTTAACCTCCTGTCACATACTGCTTTATACTCAGCACATTTCTAAAGGACTTAAATATTCCTTTATTCATTTTATCTTGTTACATGGCTTTCTGTATCTCTTAGCATTCTGCTGCCATTTCTGCTTTCCATTTAGTGGGGGAAACTTGATTGCTGTTTCCTACCCTGCTTCTCTTTGACCTCTTGTCAAGATTTCCATCTTGATATTCCTTTCAGACGGCATAGCTCTTCACTTCCTAACCACTGATATGAATGAATCGCATGATTCAGTGCTTTTCTCAGATCCATCTCTTTTGGGAAATTGCTTACCGTTGTAACATGCATTAAAGGTTGGCTAGATATTTTTCTGTCACGACTGTATTTTAAGCCTACTCTCATTTTTTTTTAATTAAAGAAAATCAATTGATAGTTACTTTTGTTTATGCTAGCATGAAAGTTTCTCATGGTTTTTTTTTATTTTTTATTTTTTTATTTTATTATTTATTTTTTGGCTGTCTTGGGTCTTCGTTTCTGTGCGAGGGCTTTCTCTAGTTGTGGCAAGCGGGGGCCACTCTTCATCGCGGTGCGCAGGCCTTTCACTATTGCGGCCTCTCTTGTTGCGGAGCACAGGCTCCAGACACGCAGGCTTAGTAGTTGTGGCTCACGGGCCTAGTCGCTCCGCGGCACGTGGGATCTTCCCAGACCAGGGCTCGAACCCATGTCTCCTGCATTAGCAAGCAGACTCTCAACCACTGCGCCACCAGGGAAGCCCTCTCATGGTTTTGTGATCTATACATTTCTCCCTTTTAAAGCTGGAATTCCGTACCGATCAATGTATGTTACCCAAACCATTCCTTTATTAGTTGATCCTTTCTTATTTTAAAATTATACTTAGGTCCTGTACTATGTATTTATATACTACTGTAGATGTGTATAGGTATACATCTATCCACATATATACATACAGACATATTTTCATAATTTTAAAGAAGATGCAGCTTATAAAACTATTGATAATTGTGCTTATAACAAAATAAAAGTACTTTTTAGTTCTTTCTAATCTGAGCTCATTTATAGTTTATATCCTTTTAGAAACAGAGAAGAGGCTGCTATTTCTTAAAGTAGGAATGGTAATTTTGCTTATGTGAACATTGTCACTGTTCATGTTTAATAATCCTTCTTTTATAAATGCTAACATTTCATTATTTCCATCATATAATATCCGGGTAAGTCCCTGGCTGCCTCCATGGATGTGACATTGCAGAGTTGTTAAGAGGGCAGGCCCTGGAGTCAGATGGGCCAGGTTCAAATTTTGACTCCATCCCTCACTGATGATATGAATTGGGGTATATAACATAACTCCCCCCATCTCTCAGTTTCTTTACTTGTACGTAGGAAATGATAATAGAGTACTAGTGAGGATTAAATGAATTAATTCAGGTAATGTCCTTAGAACAGCACCTGATACATATTTATTGTTTGATAAATTTTAGCATATATATGTAATTGATCCATACTGATATATTTTATGAATTTCACCCTTGCCCTGGAGAATGTTAACTACAAAGCAAATAACAGAGTTTTCGTTTTGTCTGTAGTTTAATGCTAGGCTGATGTCAGACCGTCTATAACGGAAGTGTCTCAGATTCTTTTATGGCTTTTGTATCCCAGAAGGATTTAGTACTTTTTGATAAATTGTCAGAGCTAAGTACCATGACAGTGGTTCAGAATATACTGCACTTTGAGTTTGAGCTGCAGAGATTGCTGTTTCCAGACTGTTTTGATTTAAAACAACTCAGTGTGAGAATGTTCTTCCAAATAATGAACTCAGGTCTGTATTCTTACAGCTTCATCCAGGGTTCTAAGTTCTGAAGCTGCATGAAACAGGACTGAACCTTAAATATATATGAAGACTGTTACCAAGCCTCACCATTCTCTTCTTTAAAGTGAACTTGTCTGGTTAAGCCTCAGAAGCCCCAAACTGCTCACTTTCTGTTTCCCCAAGACACTAATTCATTCTGTCCTATCCTATTTGGAATTGGCAATAGGTTCAGTATTCAGTTTTCTAGTCTCATGTTATTATAAAATCAAATTAGCTAATGGTCTTTTAGTCAAAAGATTTGGAATCATACTATCTGTATTCTTTTCAGTGTAAGATAACTTTCAGAGTGGATATAAAACACTGCAAGTCTTTACTGTTTCAGAGATTTATACATCATACTTTGAGTTTAATTATGTGAAATCATAAAATACACAAAATTGTAAGATTTGGATTTCCTTTTCATTACAACCCTTGTAAGATCCAGATCTGATTTTGTCTTTCAAGTAGAGTATGTTGCTTGATAGTTATATAGGTATGGAATCCCAAGAAAAAAATTATTTTAAAAAGCCTTAATGATTAAAGAATGAATGTTTTAAAAGTGGCTGTATGGCTTAATGATATAAACATTGGTGAGTGTTGATGTACGTAACATTTCTGTACTGTATTCACTTTATGAGAAACACAATTTGCAACACATGCTAGATGACTGTAGTAACCTAAAAAAGCAATTAAAAACTGTTGAAAGAAATTTTATTATTTAAGAAAATTATAAGACAACAGTGTAAGAAGGTTGTATGGTCTAGACAGTAGTAAAGAGTAATGGTGTTAACATCAAGAATTCTGGCTGAGCTTCCCTGGTGGCGCAGTGGTTGAGAGTCCGCTTGCCGATGCAGGGGACACGGGTTCGTGCCCCGGTCTCCGGGAAGATCCCACATGCCGCGGAGCAGCTGGGCCCGTGAGCCATGGCCGCGGAGCCTGCGCGTCCGGAGCCTGTGCTCCACAACGGTAGAGGCCACAACAGTGAGAGAGGCCCGTGTACTGCCAAAAAAAAAAAAAAAAAAAGAATTCTGGCTTTTTACTCTCCCTTATATTAACATCTGTGCTCAACTTTGTAAAATGAAATGAGTGAACTAATGACCCCAGAGCTTTCTTCCAGTCTTAATCTCTGTAGTTCTAAAGGGTTCACCTCCATTTAGCTTGAATTTGTAAAGTTTGGAGATTAAAATGATATGTTAGGCTGTTGAGAACAGTCTCAGCATACACATAAAGATATGGGTGGGAGGTAAGTATTTTCTTTGTTAACTCTCAAAGTAACAGTGGGTTTATGGTTTTTTTCTGAACACTCAGGACTGAACATCTATGTAAGGATAGGCGCATTTATCATCCTTATTCTGTGTTGATAATTATTGACTAATTTTAATTAATACTTGATTGAGCACAATTCTATATAAAAATAGGTATTTTTTTTCCTAAAAATGTCTGAGTACAATTGAATTTAACCCCAAGATTTGAGAAGTCTTATTTTCTGCCCTTCAGTGTAGAAGTAACTGATCCTTTCTTCACGGTGAAATGTGGAGGAAGCCTTCCTTGGAGCACACACACTATTTGTTTTAATGCAGTGGTTCTCAGATTTTATTGTTTATAAAGATCTCAGGGTTAGATTGTGGAAATGCAAGATTAATAAAATTATGAATATCTAGTACTTCAAAATGATTTGAGATTCAATCTGAGGTGTAAGGTTCAGAAACCTACATTTTTTTTGTATTTTTTTTTAAATTGAAATATAGTTGATTTGCAATATTGGGTTAATTTCATGTATACAGAAAAGTGATTCAGTTATACACATATATATATATTTTCTGATTGTTTTCCATTATAGGTTATTACAAGATACTGACTATAGTTCCCTGTGAATGTAGTTCCCTGTGCTATTATAGAATAATGATTCTTTTCCATTATAGGTTATTACAGTATACTGAATATACTTACTACAAGATACTGAATACTGTTTCCAACAGTAAATTCTTGTTGTTTATCTATTTTATATATAGTTTTGCATATCTATTAATCCCATGGTACTCCTAATTTATCCCTCCCCCCCCTTCCCCCTTTAGCAACCATAAATTTGTTTTCTATGTCTGTGAGTCTATTTCTGTTTTGTAAATAAGTTCATTCGTAATATTTTTTAGATTCCACATATAAGGGATATCATATAATATTTGTCTTTGTCTGACTTACTTCACTCATGATAATCTCTAGGTCCATCCATGTTGCTGTAAATGGCAATATTTCATTCTTTCTTATGGCCGAGTAATATTCCTGAGTGTGTGTGTGTGTGTGTGTGTGTGTGTGTGTGTGTGTGTACACATCTTCTTTATCCATTCATCTGTTGATGGACACTAGGGTTGCTTCTATGTCTTGCCTATTGTAAATAGGGCTGCTATGAACATTGGGTGCATGTATCTTTTTTAATTAGAGTTTTCTCTGGATATATGCCCAGGAGTGGGATTGCTGCATCATATGGTAACTCCATTTTTGTTTTTTATAAGGAACCTTCATACTGTTTTCCATAGTGGTTGCACCAATTTACATTCCCACCAACAATGTAGAAGGAGTCTCTTTTCTCCACACCCTATTCAGCATTTATTATTTGTAGACTTTTTGATGATGCCCAGTGTAAGGTGATACCTCATTGTAGTTTTGATTTGCATTTCTCTAATTATTTGCGATGTTGAGCATCTTTTCCTGTGCCTGTTGGCCATCTGTATGTCTTCTTTGGAGAAATGTCTGTTTAGCTCTTCTGCCCATTTTTTGACTGGGTTTCATTTTTAATAAACACTCTAAGTGATTCTAAATTAGAAGTGCCATATTCTGAAAAATACTGTTAAACTGCCTAGATTATGAAAACAAATTTAGGTTGCACGCTGGTTCCAAATTCATTGCTTATAAACTATTGTATTAAAATATCTCTTTATGCTAATCACAACAGCTACCCAACAGAGGCTACATGTCTTCTCACTCATGACTTGAAGCATTTCAGTGCTTCAAGATTTCTACTAGATTTCAGTGCTACTAGATTTGTAAAAGTATAGTAGCATTTGTATATTTGACCTGAATATAGAAAAAAACTAAGAGTAAGATAAAATAGTTTAGAGAGCACTTAACCCCAACATCTTTCTTTTAGTCAACTCTGTCTTGTTTTTCAGAAAACTCACAAATTTTTAAAAGCATTTATACCTACTGACAGCCTTTTTCACCCTTCATCTCTGCAAATAATTGACTTAGACAGCTTTGCAAATGCATACCTTTCAAAAACAGACCCAAAAAGTGTCTGACTGATGGAGACAATCACAAAAAGTCCACATACACAATGGAAATGCAGTGTTGGGGGAAATAGATCAACTCAATAATTTTATGCTCATGTTTTAAGATTAAAATAGATTTTTCAGAAGGTTCCCTTAGTTGCCCCCAAATAGAAGGTTATCATTTTTTATTTCTTCATAAAGGTTGTAGTGAGTCTCCTCAACTAAAATCAATAAGTAATTTTGACAGAATGTCACAGACCATTAAGGATCTCATTCTAAAATCCTTCTCTAGCCACTTTCATCTCCATATTCCCTGACTGCCCAATGGGTAAGAAGGCATCCCATTTATTCCACAGTCTTTGTGGCCCTCTTTAGGGTTTGAACGCATTTGGGGATTATTTGCGATACTGGGGGAAAATAGTGTTGAAAAAGGTCAGCATTTTTATTAGCAAAGGCATGCTCTTTCCTGTAGTTATGAAATTATGGTGGCAGTGCAGTAAATACTGAAACACTTCAGGAGATTTTTAGGTGTGGAGATACTGAGTTTACAACTAGGATGGTTCTGATTTGGCTCTTTCAACAAATAAAAATAGGATACTGTGTTTTTTAAAAATCAAATGTGGAAGTGCAATTGAAAATAATTTAAAATGTTTAGATTTGCCAACTTACACTTATGTTACCGTGCTGTGGTTGGACCATTTAAATGCCATTTGAGGTAATGTATGTACCTATGAAGTTGTTCGACTGATTGAACAAAATTTAATGCCCAAGTGTGAAATTCCTCCTCATTGGCAATGCTTCTACCTTAGTGCACACTTGCCTGCCACTTATTTGTATTAGAATTGTACTCAGTTTTGAGCCAGTTGACCTTTGATTTTATGTGGATGAGCTGTTATGCAAATTTTGACCTTGATGTTGCTTCCTGGCCACAAGGGAGAATTTTTGTTCAGCCACTTGATTCTTTTGGGTCTGGATTAATGCTTGAGTTGATTCTTTGATTCCTACCTTAGAACTTATATCTGTTTTACTTTAGTTTGTTTTAAAATAATGTCTAATTTATTAAATATTTCAAACAATGTTATAATATTGAAGAAAAGTACTTGTGAAAGATTATAGTTACTTCTGGGCCTATATATATTATGCCATTCCTTGAAAAGGAAAACATGGGGGGTGGGAAACCACTATCTCTAGAAGCTTGGTTGGATTTGCAATATGAAGGTGAGCTGTATGACATAAGAGCATTTCCAGGACTTGGCTTTGCGGCTTTCCTTTTTGCATAGGAGTTCTCCTAAGAATTGATTTTACCTATTTTAGAAAGTTTTCTCTTGTCTTAGTAACTTAGAATGATTTGTTATACCTGAACTTGTTAATATTTTATAACCCTTCTGAATCATGTAAAATATCATGTTTCCCTCTTGGCAGCAACTACTGAAAATTTTAGAGCCAAAATTAAGATTATCCTGTGGTTCTCTAACTGATATTTGCAGACATGCAAGGTTACAAGCAATGGCTAAATGTTTCTCTTCCTTTTGGGATACATAGTGAATGGTCCATGAGAATTGTGTTCACTTATATCTACCTATTTTTCATAGATTCTACAATGCATATTTTTTGCATTTTAACATTTGTGAAGTGGAGATGTATTTTATGATTTGGTTAGAGTTTATTTGACACTATTTTTCTTTCTCCAGGATACATAAAATAGTGTAGTCTTAATATAGATGCCATCTTAGATTCAACAAAATAAAATATTACAATAGTATTGTTTAGGGAATGCTTATTAGGTTGAAAACAAGAGTTACTGAAAACTCAAAATGACTGGGTGGATTTAGAAGGAATTTGCAGACTATGATACATATTCAGGTAACTCTAAAACTTACCTCAGTTCCTTGTTTTCTGTGAAACTCACTAAGTGTTTTATTTTCTATTTGTTTAAGTGATCTTACCTGAATAATATCTGATCTAATTCTTCTATTCCTTCTTCCTTCCATCACCTCTTACTACCATCTTACCTTCCATCCTTCTCTCCATCCATTCCTTTCTCCATTCGTTTCTGTCAATATTCACAAATATTTAATAAGCACATTTCATGTTCTAATGACTTGCTAGTTGTTAGAATATAATTTTGAGCTCAGTATAATCCTTGATAGCAACATGCTTGTATTGAGTTTGCAAGACAGATAGGAAAATGTGTAATATTTTACAGGAGTGATGTAGAAGGGAAGGTATATTATTTATCACAGGGTGAGAAGGGAAATGATTTGGTGAAGATTAGTCAGGGTCTCAAAGGATAAGAAAGAAAATATTCAGATGAAAAAGTAGATAAAATGTGCCTTAGGAAGAGGAAATTGCATGAAAGAATAGGGAATGTACAGAAAACTTTAAGCAAGCTAAGAGAACTGAATACTGAATGTCAATTTGTGATGCTGGCAGAAGAGGCCAAAGAGGTAATAAGACCAGATCATGAAGGGCCCTCTACATTTTACTGGGGAAAATGCCATCCAGACCGTTTTCTGTATAGCACTGTGAACCCAACTTGAGAATTATTTCTAGGACATTATTTGCCTTTAAAAAAATCACTCAGGCAGGAGCATGGAGAATTAATAGGAAGTGTAAAGGTTAAACTGAAGTCAGAGACTCCAATTTGGAGGATGATGTAATAAATTAGATAAGAGATGATTAGTACAGAAAAGTAAATAGGGTTGAACTATAATTACATGGTACAGTTGAGAAGATTTGGTGACCAGTGATATACGTGGAGTCCAGTTGAGAGGGAGGAGTCAAGACCATCCCTGTTTGTAGCTGGTACAGCTGGGCTCAAGGTTGTCTAACACTCAACAAGATAGAGACATAGGGGGAGCAGTTGTGAAATCAGTGGGATGATCTTACTTTCGTTTGGGGTCATGGTGATTTTTTTAATCCCTGTGGGACATCGGTATTTTACAAATATGATCTTGAAATGAAACCATTAAAGACACTGTACTAAACATGTAGCATGCAAAATGTCGCTTAAATATCAATATTATTCTAAGTCAGACTGTCAGTGTTCCCTTTTTACAGACACAACTGTTGTCTTAGAGAAGTAATACCTTAGCTCAAATTTCTAGAAAGAAGTGGAGATAGTATTGAATTTCAAAGTTTCCAACTCTAGAGCCTTTGTGTTTTTTTGTTTGCTTAATTTGTTGGTTTTGTTTTTATTACGACTTTCTTTTTATAGAGCAATTTAAGTTTCACAGAAAAATTGAGGAGGTACAGAAATTTTCCGTATACCTTCTGCCCTCACACATGCACGGCCTCCCCCATTTTCAGCATCCCCCACCAGAGTGGTACATTTGTTAGAATCATATCTACCTCGACACATTAAGAGTTACCCAAAGCCCTTAGTTGGCATTACAGTTTACTCTTGGTGTTGTACGTTCTGTGGGTTTGAACAAACGTATAATGACATGTATCAATTATTATGGTGTCATAAAGAGAACTTTCACGGCCCTAAAAATCTTCTGAGCTCCACCTAAATAGTCCCTCACACCCCTACCTCCAGATAACCACTGATCATTTTACTGTCTCCATAGTTTTGTCTTTTCCAGTTGGAACTGTATAGTTGAAATTACAGTTAGAATCATTTAATTGTAGGCTTTTCACATTGACTTCCTTCACTTAGTAACATGCATTTAAGTTTTCTCCATGTCTTTTCATGGTTTGATGGCGCATTTCTCTTGAGCACTGAGTGATAAATATTCCATTCTCTGGCTGTACCACTGTTTATCTGTTCGTCTACTAAAGGACATCTTGGTTGCTTCCACGTTTGGGCAATTATGAATAAAGCTGCTGTAAACATCTGTTTGCAAGTTTTTGTGTGGATATAAGTTTTCGACTCCTTTGGGTAAGTAACCAAGGAGTGTATTTGCTGGGTTATATGGTAAGAGTATATTTAGTTTTGTAGGAAAGCACCAAACTGTCTTCCAAAGTGGCTGTACCATTTTGCATACCCATCAACAATGAATGAGAGTTCCTGTTGCTTTACATTCTCACCAGCATTTGGTATTGTCAGCATTTTGGATTTTATTGTTTTCTTTTTAAATTAATAGACTATTTTTAGAGCAGTTTTAGATTTAAAAAAAATTATCAGAAAGTGCAGAGTTCCCATATCCCCTGTCTCCCTTTTCCAAACTGCCCTGGTTTCCCCTATTTTTAATATCTTACATTACTATGGTATATTTGTTATAATTGATAAGCCAATACTGATATATTGTTTTTCATTCATGGATCTTAATCTGGGTGTTGAATCTAAAATGTCATCTCCAAAGTCAGGATTACCTAAATTTCTCCTGTGTTATTTTCTAGGAGTTTTATCATTTTGAATTTTACATTTAGGTCTTTGATCCATTTTAAGTTAATTTTTGTAAAAGGTGTAAGGTCAGAATCTAGGTTCATTTCTTACATGTGGATATTCATCTGTTTTAGCACAAGTTGTTGAAAATACTATCCTTTCTCTATTGAATTGCCTTTGCTCCTGTGTCTAAAAACAGTTGTCAGTATTTGCAGGGGCTTATTTCTGGGCTCTCTATTCCGTTCCTTTGATCTATTTGTCTGTTCTTTCACCAATACCAAACTGTTCTGATTACTATAGCTTTACAGTAAGTCTTAATGTTGTGCAGTGAGAGTCCTCCAACTTTATTCTTCCTCTTCTTCTTCTTCAGTAGTCTGTTGGCGATAGTAGGTCATTTACCTTTCCGTATAAACTTTAGAATCATTTTGTTAATATTCAGAAAAGAAATGTTCAGGATTTTGATTGAGATTGTATTAAATATGTAGATCAAACTGAGAAGAGTTGACATTTTAACAATGGTATATTATCTTCCTAACAATGAACTTGAAATATCTCCTCATTTATTTAGATCCTTTTTTTTTATTTCCTTCATCAGAGTTTTATGGTTTTCCTCATGTAGATCTCATATATGTTTCTTATATTTATACCTAAGTATTTCATTTTTTAGAGTGCTAATGTAAATGGTATTGTGTTTTAAACTTCAAATTCTAAAAGTTCATTGCTAGTATGTAGGATAGCAATTGACTTTTGTATGTTAGCCTTGTATCCTGTGACCTTGTTATAATCACTTAGTTCCAGGAGTTTTTTTGTTTATTCTTTGGGATTTTCTACAGAGATAATCATGTCATCAATTTAAAAATATGGCTTTATTTCTTCCTAATCACTATACCTTTTATTTCCTTTTCTTGTCTTATTGTATTAGCTAAGGTTTCCAGTATGATATTGCATAGAAGTGGTGAGAGGTGATATCCTTGCCCTGTTCCTGATCTTAGGGGGAAGCAGAGAGTTTTCCATCATTAAGTATGATGTTAGTTGTAGGTTTTTGGTAGATGTTCTTTATTGCATTGAGGAAGTTCCCCTCTATTCCTAGTTGGCTGAGTTTATCATAAATGGCTATTAGATTTTGTAAAATTATTTTTCTAGATCTATTCATATGATCATATGATTTTTCTTATTTTGTCTGTTGATGTGATAGATTACATTCATTGATTTTGAATGTTGAACCAGACTTTTGAATGTTGAACCAGAATAAATCCTACTTGGTTTTGTGTATAACTCTTTAAAATATTTTGTTGGATGTGATTTGCTAACATTTTGTTGAGAGCCTATGTTTAAATCACTCCGTTATAGTATTCTAGAAGAGAAATTTTAATTTGGGAGTCAACAGTATATAAACGATAGCTGTGGTGTTAGAAGCCAAGAAATGATAGCAAACAGATTAATAGTATCATTAATAATAATAATGGCTTATATTGTTTAGTGTTTTTTTTAATGCCAGGCAGTGTTGTGTATGGTTTAAAAATATTTACTCTTTAAAAATGCACTGTTAGTTTTCTGTTATATTCATCCCCATTTTACAGATGAGTTAAGGTTAAACTACCAGCGAGTTAAGTAGTGATCCTGGGAAGTATGTTTTGAACACAGATTGTCTCATTCTAGAACTCAAGCCCTCAACTACCATGTAATAGTAACAATTGTAATTCTCTGTCATACACTGGGAAAAGCAAAAGACTAAGGCCTGAACTTTGGGAAAGCTTTATATATGGGTTATCAAGGGAAAGATTATATGAAAAATATAATCTTTGATTTGGAGGATAGGTAGGAGAGAATGGGGACCAGAATTTTTGTACCATCTCTTAGCAATAAGCTGAGGAGACCTCAATTAATCTTATTTTGTTATATAACACTTATTGCATCATATTATCAGACCGTAAAGTGCTTTGGATCATGTTCTGTGAGGTCAGTGGATTTATCTTTCACACATTTCATCGTTCATGTCATCACTGCCAGATTCCATCAAAATATTAGAGAGTGACAGTGCAAGCTGGAAGTTTAGCATGGAAGTTTAGCATTTTCTTCTCTTCCTTAAGAGGTGAACTTGATGACTCCAGGTGAAATTAAGATAGTGAGAAATCAGCAGCAGGTGGCTAAGTCAGCTTCATCAAAGTACCAAAGAGTACATTATTGTCATTTGGGAGGACAGTCAACCATGAGTAAGCCACCTGTTCTGAGAGCTTCCATATGCAGAATACTTAAGTTCCCCAACTGTGTAAAAGTTTAAGGTAAGAAATGTGTTATGATTAAAATGTAAGTGAAGCATATATTAGATGGTCAAATAAGTGAATTATAGTTGTTTCAGAATAGTTTTCTCATCTGTCATTGGAAAAAGCAGAAAGGAGTATGTGAAGTTTTGCAATACTGTGCTCTTTAAGCCATGAGAATGAAGGGTGTGGAGAATGTAAAAGCTATCATAAATAAAGGAGACAGTAAGAATCTCAGAATGTTTCACAAACTAATAATTATTACCTCTAAGGATATTCTGCCAATCAGCTACCTAACTGTCTTCTTTGGGGAATACTGTTTTGCTTTTAAATAAATTTGCCAAATTGCCTGCAGTATTAGTGGGAAATGGGGTGGGGGAAAAAGAAAATATTTTAATTGTCTCATATCTCCAGGGATGGTTTGGTTTCTGTCTGACCTGGGGCATGGATCAAAACCCCAGCTATCCAAGGGAGTAGCTGACTTTGTTTCTGGGCAGAAGATCCTTAAAGAAAGGATCTGATTCAATGGTGGTTTCCTCTTCTAGGTAGCAAGGTAACTTATTCTAGGGCATCCAAACTGATCTGTCCTTATAAGTACTGTCTGCACTATGGATCAACAACTCAAGCAAGCCAGCAACATGTTTATCAAAGAACAGGCTGTGTGCAGCGCCTTTTTATGAGACCTATGGACAGACAACATAGATATAGTGCTATAACAATGCTAGATCTCACATTGCTGTAATCCTATAGCAATCTAAAATTTAGATTTGAAATAAAGGTGGGAACAGAAGACAGGTACATCTAAGACATCAAAGTAGTAAGGCAATATGCAGTTCAGTGCTGAAGTATGTGGTTTAGGGCATAGATAACTATCAGAGTTCAGAAAAGGAAGATATCAGTGTATGCTAGAGTAGTGGGGGGAGAACCCCATGAAACAAGATGTGGACCCTGGACTCTGGAACAAAGTTTGGTTGTTGGGCCTGGTCCTCACGTAAAATATGTTGCTTCTATTCCTGTGATTATCTACAAGAGTTCCATTTAGTTCTTGCAACATTTCTTTTGTGGGTGTGTTCGCTGAGGGGGGTGTGTGTGTGTGTGTGTGTGTGTGTGTGTGTGTGTTGTTGGGGGAGGTGGCTAGAAGTCAAACAAACTTGGGTTAATATCATGAAACAGCTAGTTATTCACAGGTGACATTGAGAAAATTATTTCAGTTCTCTAATTCCCATTTTCTCCTATTTATAAGGAGTGAAATATTTCTTAAAGGGATTTTTGTGGATTAGGTATGATCATGTTTAAGCATTTAAAATAGTACCTGGGAAATAGTAAATCCTCAGTAAATGGGAATTGCTAGTATTTGTGCTAAAAAGTACAAGATAGCAATTGTTTATATGTGTTGTGGATTCTTTATAGTGATCTCTCTATCGTCATTAATATGAAAACCAAGGGAAACGGATTTTGAACTCAGTATGCAAGTCGAGTTGACTATGATAATGTAAAATATTTTCAGCACATTTAAAATCAGCAGATATTCACTGGACATTGTAAGAAAGCAGCTCATTTTTAATGTCTTAATTTCTAATGTGTTATATTTGACTTAAGGTGGGAACTGTATATTATGCTCCTTTGGAAATTTAATCATACATGTTTTCTGATGTTAACAAATGTCATATCTGTACATACAAATATAAATTCATTTGTAGGTAGATAATAAGTAATTCTATCACAATCTCTTTGATGTTGAAAATATGGTCACATAAAGGCACTTTACTCATTGTCATTCTTTCCAAAGAGGTGGCCATGGTATCCGGCAAAAAAGAGTAAACAAATGTGATTTTTGTAATAGGAAGCTTTCTTTATCCTGCTTTTCCATATTTAGTATTTAGAGTTTGAGCTGTTTCCTATTTTTACTTTTGATTTGTATTCATAGTGAAGTTTTAGTAGCTCGCAAGATAAGAAAGCACAGATAAGGATACTATACCTAGCCGGAACAGTTTAAAATAACTAGCTATTTTTATTTCTTTAATTCTACTTGGACAAGTTTATTGTCTCATATTGATTTTTCTTTTTCTTTTTGAAATAATTGCCCCTGGGCAAAACACATCTATCCTCTTATTGTTCTATGTTTGTCAGCATGTTAAAGCACAGAGGGTAAAAATGCCAAAGGTAGCCGAAGTGCTCATGTTTAAAAATTGATGTCTCAGCCATGGAATCAAAACCTAAATTACAAGCACACATTTGTGTTTGGAGCCTTGGATATAGATAAAGTTTTATTCCTTTCCTAAAAGGAATATTTTTTAGCCAGAATTAATAAGAATGAAATAATTCAGAAAATGTGGGTGTGCTTTTATAGTCTGTGATTTATATTTCAAATCTGGACAAATGTAATATTAAGATCTAAAAACACAGAAGAATCTAATTCAGGAATTTTGAAAGTTATTTAGATAACAGTGTTTATGAAATGCTTTCAGATTCTCCTTCTTGAAAACGTTTTGGAGAGCTAGAATTATTATCATGACTTGGAAGATGCTGTTTCTTACTTAAAAATTAGCATTTCTTTATTTATAAAATCCAAAGCAACATGGTAAGGATATAGAGAACATACAAGGTACATACCTGTATTAATTCCGGGACTTTAACATGGGGAAATATTAAGAAGGTGACAATGGTGTAGTCAGAAATTTAGAGATTAAAATAGGCCATGTTATGGGCTCAGTTGTGCCCCCACCGACCTTCGGATTCATATGTTGAAATCCTAGCCCCTAGTACCCCAGAATGTGACTGTATTAAGAGATAAGGCTTTTAAAGAGGTAACTAAATTAAAAGGGGTCAAATGACCAGTGTCCTTATAAGAAGAGATTAAGACAGCACAGACTGAGGAGGGCCTATGTGAGGACACAGCAAGAAGGTGGCCATCATCAGGCCAAGGAGAGAGGCCCAGAAGAAACCAAACTTGCCAGCACCTTGATATTGAACTTCTGTCCTCCATAACTGTGATAAAATACGTTTTTGTTGTTTAAGCCACCAAGTCTAGGTTATTTTGTTATGACAGCCTTAGAAAACTAATACAGACAGGTATCTGCATATCATAATATTTACATTTTGGTTCTTAGAATCCCCACTTGGTAGTATTCCTCTTGAAAAAGGTCTGCCTCTATTGGAGTATTGGACAATTGTAGTAAAGCCATCATTTCCGTGAATGAGTCACAGGGCATATCTCTCAAAGATCATCATCTCCAATGAATCTAGGAGATTCATTGCCTATGGGCTAGGTAGAAGAAAAAAATTAAATAATAATTGATTGAATATTTTTATGTTAGACGATCTGGAGGATATAAACTAGAGTCACTGATGTACCTAAAGAACATACAAACTAGTAGTGATGATAAGCTCTAAACACAAATAGCTATAATATGAGCCAAACTCTGCTCCAAGTCATGAGAAAGGTCCATGCAGATATAGAAAGTTCTGAAGAGAAAAAAACCTTAGTCATTTGTATTATCTGTTCCAGAGGGCAGATTAAGGAAGTCACCTCCTTGGAGCAATGGGCATTTTAGCTGGATCATAGAGGATGAGTAGAATTTTTAACACATGATTTTTAAGAGCAAATCACATTTTACGCATTAGCAATGCATAAGCAACTTGCTTATGCATTGAAATTCATGGAAAAACCAACCTCACTTTTCTATCCTTCCCTAATGTAACAACACAACCCTTTTTCTGCTATTTTCCTTTCCTTGAGTGCTGATCTTTTCTCTGCAAAAGGATATAGGTTGGACTTGAGAAGAAAGTAGACAATTTAGCCATCTAAGAACTATTGGACTGGTATATTAGCTCAACAGGGAGCTAAACGATGCCATTAAAGTTGAATTGCATCAGGCATGTATCTGCTTCAGAATCATCAGGTCTTAATCATATTAAACAACTGCTTTGCTGACAGATTTGAAAGCTACCATCAGTTTATAAGAAACATTGAATAATAGGAGTATATGGTCATTTTACAAATATTTTTGGCCTACACTGTGGTTAGGAAGATTGATTTTGTTCCTTCATTGTTGCTTTTCGCTGGAGCTACATTAAATGACAGAAGAAACATCTTCCAAAACTTTGACTTTCAATCAGCCAAATAATGTCCCTACCCACTATATCCCCACCATTTATAGGCAAGAAATTATAGTTCACACAATATTGTGAAGGTTCTTATTTTAGAAGCTGAAGCAATATCAATACTTGACCACCCCTTGTTCTTTCTATACATGTAACCTGTGCAATGTTTTCTTCCAAATAATCAGTAAAATAGTTGTTCCTTCTGTTTTATAGAGACTGATCTTTACTTGTTTTTCTTTTTTTTTCATTTTTTACATCTTTATTGGAGTATAATTGCTTTACAATGGTGTGTTAATTTCTGCTTTATAACAAAGTGAATCACTTATACATATACATATGTTCCCATATCTCTTCCCTCTTGCGTCTCCCTCCCTCCCACCCCTCTAGGTGGTCACAAAGCACGAAGCTGATCTCCCCGTGCTACGCGGCTGCTTCCCACTAGCTGTCTACCTTACGTTTGGTAGTGTATATATGTCTATGCCTCTCTCTCGCTTTCTCACAGCTTACCCTTCCCTCTCCCCATATCCTCAAGTCCATTCTCTAGAAGGTCTGTGTCTTTATTCCTGTCTTACCCCTAGGTTCTTCATGACATTTTTTTTTCTTAAATTCCATATATATGTGTTAGCATACGGTATTTGTCTTTCTCTTTCTGACTTACTTCACTCTGTATGACAGACTCTAGGTCTATCCACATCATTACAAATAGCTCAATTTTGTTTCTTTTTATGGCTGAGTAATATTCCATTGTATATATGTGCCACATCTTCTTTATCCATTCATCCGATGATAGACACTTAGGTTGTTTCCATCTGTGGGCTATTGTAAATAGAGCTGCAATGAACATTTTGGTACATGACTCTTTTTGAATTATGGTTTTCTCAGGGTATACGCCCAGTACTGGGATTGCTGAGTCATATGGTAGTTCTATTTGTAGTTTTTTAAGGAACCTCCATACTGTTCTCCGTAGTGGCTGTACCAATTCACATTCCCACCAACAGTGCAAGAGTGTTCCCTTTTCTCCACACCCTCTCCAGCATTTATTGTTTCTAGATTTTTTGATGATGGCCATTCTGACCGGCATGAGATGATGTCTCATTGTAGTTTTGATTTGCATTTCTCTAATGATTAATGAAGTTGAGCATTCTTTCATGTGTTTGTTGGCAGTCTGTATATCTTCTTTGGAGAAATGTCTATTTAGGGCTTCTGCCCGTTTTTGGATTGGATTGTTTGTTTTTTTGTTATTGAGCTGCATGAGCTGCCTTGTAAATTTTGGAGATTAATCCTTTGTCAGTTGCTTCATTTGCAAATATTTTCTCCCATTCTGAGGGTTGTCTTTTGGTCTCGTTTATGGTTTCCTTTACTGTGCAAAAGCTTTGAAGTTTCATTAGGTCCCATTTGTTTATTTTTGTTTTTATTTCCATTTCTCTGGGAGGTGGGTCAAAAAGGATCTTGCTGTGATTTATGTCATAGAGTGTTCTGCCTATATTTTCCTCTAAGAGTTTGATAGTCTCTGGCCTAACATTTAGGTCTTTAATCCATTTTGAACTTACTTTTGTGTATGGTGTTAGGGAGTGTTCTAATCGCATACTTCTACATGTACCTGTCCAGTTTTCCCAGCACCACTTATTGAAGAGCCTGTCCTTTTTCCACTGTACATTCCTGCCTCCTTTATCAAAGATAAGGTGACCATATGTGCGTGGGTTTATCTCTGGGCTTTCTATCCTGTTCCATTGATCTATATTTCTGTTTTTGTGCCAATACCATATTGTCTTGATTACTGTAGCTTTGTAGTATAGTCTAAAGTCAGGGAGCCTGATTCCTCCAGCTCCTTCTTTCGTTCTCAAGATTGCTTTGGTTATTCGGGGTCTTTTGTGTTTCCATACAAATTGTGAATTTTTTGTTCTAGTTCTGTGAAAAATGCCAGTGGTAGTTTGATAGGGATTACATTGAATCTGTAGATTGCTTTCGGTAGTAGAGTCATTTTCACAGTGTTGATTCTTCCAATCCAAGAACATGGTATATCTCTCCATCTATTTGTATCATCTTTAATTTGTTCATCAGTGTCTTATAATTTTCTGCATACAGGTCCTTGGTCTCCTTAGGTAGGTTTATTCCTAGATATTTTATTCTTTTTGTTGCGATAGTAAATGGGAGTGTTTCCTTGATTTCACTTTCAGATTTTTCATCATTAGTGTATAGGAATGCCAGAGATTTCTGTGCATTAACTTTGTATCCTGCAACTTTACCAGATTCACTGGTTAGCTCTACTAGTTTTCTGGTAGCATCTTGAGGATTCTCTATGTATAGTATCATGTCATCTGCAAACAGTGACAGCTTTACTTCTTCTCTTCCAATTTGGATTCCTATTATTACCTTTCCTTCTCTGATTGCTGTGGCTAAAACTTCCAAAACTGTGTTGAATAAGAGTGGTGAGAATGGGCAACCTTGTCTTGTTCCTGATCTTAGTGGAAATACTTTCAGTTTTTCACCATTGAGGATGATGTTGGCTGTGGATTTGTCATATACGGCCCTTATCATGTTGAGGAAAGTTCCCTCTTTGCCTACTTTCTGCAGGGTTTTTATCATGAATGTGTGTTGAATTTTGTTGAAAGCTTTCTCTGCATCTATTGAGATGACCATGTGGTTTTTCTCCTTCAGTTTGTTAATATGGTGTATCACATTGATTGATTTGCGTATATTGAAGAATCCTTGCATTCCTGGAATAAACCCCACTTGCTCATGGTGAATGATCCTTTTAATGTGCTGTTGGATTCTGTTTGCTAGTATTTTGTTGAGGATTTTTGCATCTATGTTCATCAATATTGGCCTGTGGTTTCCTTTCTTTGTGACATCCTTGTCTGGTTTTGGTATCAGGGTGATGGTGGCCTCGTAGAATGAGTTTGGGAGTGTTCCTCCCTCTGCTATATTTTGGAAGAGTTTGAGAAGGATAGTTGTTAGCTCTTCTCTAAATGTTTGATAGAATTCACCTGTGAAGCCATCTGGTCCTGGACTTTTGTTTGTTAAAAGATTTTTAATCACAGTTTCAATTTCAGTGCTTGTGATTGGTCTGTTCAAATTTTCTATTTCTTCCTGATTCAGTCTTGGCAGGTTGTGCCTTTCTAAGAATTTGTCCATTTCTTCCAGGTTGTCCATTTTACTGGCATAGAGTTGCTGTAGTAATCTCTCATGATCCTTTGTATTTCTGCAGTGTCAGTTGTTACTTCTCCTTTTTCATTTCTAATTCTATTGATTTGAGTCTTCTCCCTTTTTTTCTTGATGAGTCTGGCTAATGGTTTATCAATTTTGTTTATCTTGTCAAAGAACCAGCTTTTAGTTTTATTGATCTTTGCTGTCATTTCCTTCATTTCTTTTTCATTTATTTCTGATCTGATCTTTATGATTTCTTTCCTTCTGCTATCTTTGGGTTTTTTTGTTCTTTCTCTAATTGCTTTAGGTGCAAAGTTAGGTTGTTTATTCGAGATGTTTCCTGTTTCTTAAGGTAGGATTGTATAGCTATAAAATTCCCTCTTAGAACTGCCTTTGCTGCATCCCACAGGTTTTGGGTTGTTGTGTCTCCAATGTCATTTGTTTCTAGGTATTTTATGATTTTCTCTTTGATTTCTGCAGTGATCACTTCATTATTAAGTAGTGTATTGTTTAGCCTCCATGTGTTTGTATTTTTTACAGATCTTTTCCTGTAATTGATATCTAGTCTCATAGCGTTGTGGTTGGAAAAGATACTTGATACGATTTCAGTTTTCTTAAATTTACCAAGGCTTGTTTTGTGACCCAAGATATGATCTATCCTGGAGAATCTTCCATGAGCACTTGAGAAAAATGTGTTTTCTGTTGTTTTTGGATGGAATGTCCTATAAATATCAATTAAGTCCATCTTGTTTAATGTATCATTTAAAGCTTGTGTTTCCTTATTTATTTTCATTTTGGATGATCTGTCCATTGGTGAAAGTGTGGTGTTAGAGTCCCCTACTATGAATGTGTTACTGTCGATTTCCCCTTTTATGGCTGTTAGTATTTGACTTATGTATTGAGGTGCTCCTATGTTGGGTGCATAAATATTTTCAATTGTTATATCTTCTTGGATCGATCCCTTGATCGTTATGTAGTGTCCTTATTTGTCTCTTGTAATATTCTTTATTTTAAAGTCTTTATTGTCTGATATGAGAATTGCTACTCCAACTTTCTTTTGGTTTCCATTTGCATGGAAGATCTTTTTCCATCCCCTTACTTTCAGTCTGTATGTGCCTCTAGGTCTGAAGTGGGTTTCTTGTAGACAGCCTATGTATGGGTCTTGTTTTTGTATCCATTCAGCCACTCTGTATCTTTTGGTGGGAGCATTTAATCCATTTACATTTAAAGTAATTATCGATATGTATGTTCCTATTCCAATTTTCTTAATTGTCTTGGGTTTGTTATTATAGGTCTTTCCCTTCTCTTGTGTTTCTTGTTTTCTTAATTGTTTTGGGTTTGTTATTGCAGGTCATTTCCTTCTCTTGTGTTTTTCTTAATTGTTTTGGGTTTGTTAGTTTCTTAATTGTTCTGGGTTTGTTACTGTAGGTCTTTGCCTTCTCTTGTGTCTCCTGCCTAGAGAAGATCCTTTAGCATTTATTGTAAAGCTGGTTTGGTGGTGCTGAACTCTCTCAGCTTTTGCTTGTCTTTAAAGGTTTTAATTTCTCCATCAAATCTGAATGAGATCCTTGCTGGGTAGAGTAATCTTGGTTGCAGGTTTTTCTCCTTCATCACTTTTAATATGTCCTGCCAGTCCCTTCTGGCTTGCAGAGTTTCTGCTGAAAGATCAGCTGTTAACCTTATGGGGATTCCCTTGTGTGTTATTTGTTGTTTTTCCCTTGCTGCTTTTAGTATGTTTTCTTTGTATTTAATTTTTGACAGTGTGATTAATATGTGTCTTGACGTGTTTCTCCTTGTATTTATCCTGTATGGGACTCTCTGTGCTTCCTGGACTTGATTAACTATTTCCTTTCCCATATTAGGGAAGTTTTCAACTATAATCTCTTCAAATATTTTCTCAGTCCCTTTCTTTTTCTCTTCTTCTTCTGGAACCCCTATAATTCGAATGTTGGTGTGTTTAATGTTGTCCCAGAGGTCTCTGAGACTGTCCTCCGTTCTTTTCATTGTTTTTTCTTTATTCTGCTCTGCAGTAGTTATTTCCACTATTTTATCTTCCAGGTCACTTATCCGTTCTTCTGCCTCAGTTATTCTGCTATTGATCCCATCTAGAGTATTTTTAATTTCATTTATTGTGTTGTTCATTGTTGTTTGTTTCATCTTTAGTTCTTCTAGGTCCTTGTTAAATGTTTCTTGCCTTTTGTCTATTCTATTTCCAAGATTTTGTAACATCTTTACTATCATTATTCTGAATTCTTTTTCAGGTAGACTGCCTATTTCCTCTTCATTTGTTAGGGCTGGTGGGTTTTTATCTTGCTCCTTCATCTGCTGTGTGTTTTTCTGTCTTCTCATTTTGCTTATCTTACTGTGTTTGGGGTCTCCTTTTTGCAGGCTGCAGGTTCGTAGTTCCTGTTATTTTTGGTGTCTGTCCCCAGTGGCTAAAGTTGGTTCAGTGGGTTGTGTAGGCTTCCTAGTGGAGGTGACTAGTGCCTGTGTTCTGGTGGATGAGGCTGGATCTTGTCATTCTGGTGGGCAGGTCCACGTCTGCTTGTGTGTTTTGGGGTGTCTGTGGACTTATTATGACTTTAGGCAGCCTCTCTGCTAATTGGTGGGGTTGTGGTCCTGTCTTGCTCATTGTTTGGTAAAGGGTGTCCAGCACTGTAGCTTGCTGGTCGTAGAGTGAAGCTGGTGTTGAGATGGAGATCCCTGGGAGAGTTTCGCCGTTTGATATTACGTGGAGCTGAGAGGTCTCTTGTGGACCAGTGTCCTGAAGTTGGCTCTCCCACCTCAGAGGCCCAGCCCTGACTCCTGGCTGCAGTACCAAGAGCCTTTCATCCACACGGCTCAGAGTAAAAGGGAGAAAAAGTAGAAAGAAAGAAAGAAAGAGGACAAAATAAAATAAAGTAACGTAAGATAAAGTAAAATAAAGTTATTAAAATAAAAAATAATTATTAAAAAAAATTTTTTTTTAAATGTAAAAAAAAAGCAACGGACGGATAGAACCCTAGGACAAATGGTGGAAGCAAAGGTATACAGACAAAATCTCACACAGAAGCATACACATACACACTCACAAAAAGAGGAAAAGGGGAAAAAATAATAAATCTTGCTCTCAAAGTCCACCTCCTCAATTTGGGATGATTCGTTGTCTATTCAGGTATTCCACAGATGCAGGGTACATCAAGTTGATTTTGGAGATTTAATCCGCTGCTCCTGAGGCTGCTGGGAGAGATTTCCCTTTCTCTTCTTTGTTCGCACAGCTCCCGGGGTTCAGCTTTGGATTTGGCCCCGCCTCTGCGTGTAGGTCACCTGAGGGCGACTGTTCTTTGCTCAGACAGGACGGGGTTAAAGGACCAGCTGATTCGGGGGCTCTGGCTCACTCAGGCTTGGGGGATGGAGGGGCACGATGCAGGCCTGCGCCTCAGAGGCCAGCGGGACATTGCACCAGCCTGAGGTACCCCATGCGTTCTCCCGGGGAAGTTGTCCCTGGATCCTGGGACCTTGGCAGTGGCGGGCTGCACAGGCTCCCGGGAGGGGCGTGTGGAGAGTGACCTGTGATCGCACCCAGGCTTCTTGGTGGTGGCAGCAGCAGCCTTAGCGTCTCATGCCCATCTCTGGGGTTCGCCCTTTTAGCCGCGGCTCGCGCCTGTCTCTGGAGCTCCTTTAAGCAGTGCTCTTAATCCTCTGTCCTCGCGCACCAGGAAACAAAGAGGGAAGAAAAAGTCTCTTGCCTCTTTGGCAGGTCCAGACTTTTTCCTAGACTCCCTCCCAGGTAGCCGTGGCGCACTAACCTCCTTAAGGCTGTGTTCACGCCACCAACCCCAGTCCTCTCCATGTGCTCCGACTGAAGCCCGAGCCTCAGCTCCCAGCCCCGCCCGCCCTGGCAGGTGAGCAGAGAAGCCTCTCAGGCTGGTGAGTGCCAGTCGGCACCGATCCTCTGTGCGGGAATCTCTCTGCTTTGCCCTCCGCACCCCTGTTGCTGCGCTTTCTTCCATGGCCCCGAAGTTCCCCACTCCGCCACCTGCAGTCTCCGCCCGCGAAGGGGCTTCCTAGTGTGTGGCAACCTTTCCTCCTTCATGGCTCCCTCCCACTGGTGCAGGTCCCGTCCCTATTCTTTTGTCTCTTTTATTCTTTTTTCTTTTGCCCTACCCAGGTACGTGGGGAGTTTCTTGCCTTTTGGGAGGTCTGAGGTCTGTTGCCAGCGTTCAGTAGGTGTTTTGTAGGAGTTTTTCCATGTGTAGCTGTATTTCTGATGTATCTGTGGGGAAGAAGGTGATCTCTGCGTTGTACTCTTTCGCCTACACGTCCCTCACTTGTTTTTCTTTATTATATGATCTTCAACAAAATTTGTTATGTGCAGTAGGTTCAGACAAAATTTATGTGCAGTAGGTTCAAAATTTGTTATGTGCCATGGTTCATTTCAACCACTCAAACAAGTAGTTAATATTTTTCTGATCATCTCCTATATGGAAGGTGCTAGTTATTTAACTACTCAGATTTCTATTTTATAGTTATCAAAACCCTTCTAGTTGAAATAATTGTGTTATTTGCTCAAAATTCTTATACTTTCACACTTTAGGTATATTCATGATATAAAGATATAAGGGGAAAAAACCAGTAGTAAAGTTGACTTCAGGCTGTCTTTTCTGCTTTGTGTGAAGCAATCAAGGTCTCAGTTTCTCTTCTGGAATTGGAAATAAAACCTTTAGCTAAAAATGGATTTGTATTGTGAGCATTTGCAGCCATTTTTGCTGTGGCAGGCTTCTGTGCACCTCAGTCACAGCCTGAATCTTTAAGTTGCTATCAGAAGCTTTGGGGGCTCCATAGATGCAGGAAATCCAGTGTGTGGGATGCAAATGAAAATTGAGGGCAATTCAAATGGTGCATGAAAGAGAAACAAGCACCACTTCAATTCTCTATTAATGTCTCACTTCCATACTTATGTAAGAAGTTGCCATATGACTTTTAAATGTAATCTTTTGGCAGTTTTTATGCCTTTTTGGAATGCAGTAGGGTGCACATAATCAAATACCCAACACATTTTTCCTTTGGACAGTTTTGAAATAATGTCATTTCATACCAGCTTATTTACTGTGTATCACTTCAATATGCTAGGGCTGTAAAGGAGCAAGACTCAATCAGATACAATTCTGTATTCAAGGAGCTTACATATACTGAAGGTCAAAGAAAATGGAGAGGACCAGCAACGAAATTCATATATATATATATATATGTTTGCCTTGACTTAAGGCTTTCTCCAGAACTTCAACTTCATTAATTTTAAAACAGTGGTTGTAAGTTGGGGAAGAATTTGCCCCCCAGGGGCTATGTGACAGTGTCTGGAGACATTTTTGATTGTCACAACTGGGAAATGCATGCTACTGAATCTAGTGGGTAGAGGCCAGGGTTAGTACTGCAAGGCACAGACCAGCCCTTCTACAATAATCATCCAGCCCCAAATGTCAATAGGGTCAGGGTTACCTGCTATAAGGAAATAATACTTGATAGGACAGAGTATGACATAGACAGTTGTTTCCAATTCTGTCATCTGTTTTACTTTGGGTGCCCTGTTGTCTTAAACAAGTCATTTCCCCACCCTGGTCTAGTTTCCTTATTTATGAAGTGAATATTTTGATTATATTACCTACCAAGAGACCTAAGTCTATAAATCTTGCAAAATTCATCTCTACTTTTCTCATATGAGAGGGAAAGACATGGGGGGTTGTTTTAAGAGCTCATTTAAGTTATTCAAGTTTTAATCATTTTTAGGTTAATAGTCTTGGAGAAACACCCAATATGTATTCATCAGTGCAGAGATACCAATGTGATTCACATCTGTCACATTTCCATACACTAACAATGAACTAACTGAAAAAAAGACATTAAGGAAAGAGTCTAATTTCCTGTAGCAACAAAAACAAATAAAATACTTAGGAATAAATTAAACCAAGGAGGTGAAAGATCTATATACTAAAAACTGGAAACCACAAAACATTGATGAATGAAATCAAACAAGACACAAACAGAAAGATACCCTGTTTTCATGGATTTGAAGAATTAGTATTGCTAAAATGTCCATTCTACCCAAACCAGTCCACAGATTCAAAGGCAGTATCTATCAAAATTCCAATGACATTTTTCACAGAAATAGAAAAAAAAAAAGTCCTTAAATTTGTATGAGACCACAGAAGACCGCAAATAGCTAAAGCAATATTGAGCAAGAAGAATAAAGCTGGAAGCAACATACTTTCTGACTTCAAACTATATTACAAAGCTATAGTAATCAATACAGTATGTAATGGTATAAAACCAGATGCATTGATTAATGGAACAGAATGGAGAACCTAAAAATAAACCCATACATACTAATTTTTGACAAAAGCACCAAGAATATACAGTGGGGAAAGGATAGTTTCTTCAGTTAATGATGCTGGGAAAACTAGATAGGCACATGCAAGAGTGTAATTGGACCCTTCTATTATATCATTCACAAACATCAATTCAAAAAGGATTAAAGACTTGAATGTAAGACCTAAAACCATAAAACTCCTAGTAGGAAACACATAGGGGAAAGTTTCCTTGATAGTGGCCTTGGCAGTGATTTTTTGGCATTAACACCAAAGCATAGGCAACAATAGGAAAAATAAACAAGTGTGACTACATCAAAGTAAAACGTTTTGCACAGCAAAGGAAACTATCAACAAAATGAAAAGGCAACCTATGGAATGGGAGAAAATATTTGCAAACCATATATCTGATAAGGGGTTAAAATCCAAAATCTATAAGGAACTGATATAACTCAACAGTAAAAAAATATATAACCCAATTTAAAAATGGGCAAAGGACCAGAATAGACATTTTTCCAAGGAAGACATACAGATGGCCAACAGGTATATGAAAAGATGCTCAACATCATGAATCATCAGGGAAATGCATAGCAAAACCACAAGGAGATCTTGCCTCATATCTGTTGGGAAGCTGTTATCAAAAAGTCAAAAGATAATAAGTGTTGGGGAGGATACGAAGAAGAGGGAACCTTGTGTACTGTTGGTGAGGATGTAAACTGGTATAACCTTATTCAAAACAGTATGGAGGTTTCTTTAAAAAAAATAGTACTACTATTTGATCTAGCAATACTACCTCTGGGATTGTAGCCTAAGGAAATGAAATATGTATCTCAGAGAGATACCTGCACTCCCATATTCATTAGAAGCATTATTTACAGATATGGAAACAACCTAAGTATCGATCTACAGATGAATGGATAAAGAAAATGTGGTATGTGTGAACAGAGTAGATTCGCCTTAAAAAAAGAAGTAAGTCCTGCGATTTGCAAAAACATGGATGAATCTGGAGGATATTATGCTAATAATAAGTCAGACACCATGAAGACAAATATTGCATGATCTTACTTATATGTGGAATCTAAAAAAAAAAAATTGAATTCACAGCGATAGAGAGTAGAATGGTGGTCACCAGATGCTAAAGGATAGGGGAAAATGGAGATATTGATCAAACAATACACATTTTCAGTTATACGATAAGTGCATTGGAGACCTAATGAATAGCGTGGTGACTATAGGTAATAATGTATCATATACTGGAAACTTGCTGAAAGAATAGATCGTAAGTGTTCTCACCATTAGAAAAAATGACCTGAGGTGATGTCTATGTAAATTAGTTTGACTGTGTTAATTACTTCACAGGGTATACATATATCAAAACATCACATTGTGTATCTTATCAAAAGTAAATAATTTTAAAATGTGATTCACGTGCTGTTTTTTTATCAGTGTGCAAGAATTGAAAGAAGCTGAAAAATACAGGAGTTAGTATTCGTACTTTACATGTGCTATAACTGCAGTAATATGGGTCTATTAATTTTTGAAATAATATCACTAACCTTGCCTAAAACCTCTCAACCAGAAGACTAGTGGTGCATCTTCCAAAAAAAAAGGCATTTTTAATACAACTCCTATTTCAGTTCATCTGTAGCACCACAGAATGTATCAGTGTTTATGCTGTAAAATGCATTTGACTTTAATAATTAAAAATCTGAGTTCAAGCAGAAGATTTTATTCCTCTTTTAGTCTTTTCTGTCCCTATGAAACAAATACATGTCTTTGGAAGCCCGAGCTGGTGCCTCATATGTTATTATTCAGAAACACTTAGCAGTTCAGTTTAGGAGTATGTAATGATAAATGTAGACCAAGTCCCATAGTATTTTTATACCATGAAAAAATGTAATTTTAGGAATTAAAGTTAAAACTGTTATGAAAAACTAGAATTTGATATTATAACATTCTTGAATGATAAGCTAGATACTTGAATAAATACTATATTAAAGCTTCATGCCCTTGACTGCCCCATTTTTATCTCCACCTTTCTAAAATGACTTTATTTTATAGGGCAGTATTTGCTAGGGAAATAAATTAAAATAAAATAATGCTTTTACAAGATTTTTTGAAAGTTTGAATTGTAGAAGTTGGTCATTTGGTTATGTTTTTTGGATTTTATCAACCATACATTCTTTTCCTATAGCAAATAACTGAAAGTTAAACTGATGCTTTAACATGGAGGGGAGAGTTTTTAAGACAGAACTGAAAAGTAGGTTTTGCTGCTTTGAAAATAAGTCAGTTTTCAAGGGTAGACTTTGCCAGCCTGTGGAGTAGTGGCAGGAGGTGGAACAGCAGGCCACTCACAGTTACTCTGAAGTGAGCAACTGCAGGTTCACTTCACATATACACTTTTTTTTTTTTTTTTTCCGTACGCGGGTCTCTCACTGCCGCGGCCTCTCCCGTTGCGGAGCACAGGCTCCAGACACGCAGGCTCAGCGGCCGTGGCTCACGGGCCCAGCCTCTCCGCGGCATGTGGGATCTTCCCGGATGGGGGCACGAACACGTGTCCCCTGCATCGGCAGGCGGACTCTCAACCACTGCGCCACCAGGGAAGCCCCACACTTACTTTTTGATATTTCTGAGTCTTCATTTCTTTTGAATAAAACTTGTATTGGCCTTATAACCATTTAAGGTTTTTAAAAGAAACATTTTTTATTTATTAATGTTTTATAAAGTGCATTGAACATCACGATAGTTGTGGTTTTGATATATTTTTTAAAGCAGCACTGATGAAGTCAGCAGTTAATAATTTTTAAAGGAAAAACACCCATCATAATTGTCATTAAAAGCTATGACGTTTCAGAGAGGTTAAATTTCCTGATTAAATGGTATTGTCAGTCTAAAAACCACTCACAGTTATCCTGTAAAATATAAACTTTTTAAAGAGGTTTAAGTATGTAAAAGAAGTGAGAGCTCACGATGAATAAAAATACTATTCTGTTTACTATGTGATTAGTGCAGCATTGCAGAATATTCTATCTGAATATATACATTAGAAACAGGAGAAAGCAAAATATAGTTCATAATTAATTTTTCACTCCCTTAATGGAGATTATATTATTGATACAGTTTATATCGCAGGGGTAAGGTTAATGACTACCTGTGAAAGAGTAGAATTTTGGCTTAATAATTTCCTGAGTCAATAAATTACAGAATTGGCTAGTAGTTTGCTTGTGTTGAAGGTGTATGCATTTCTGCCTGTTCTTCCGTTATTTAATATAAAGAAAACCATAGAACTAGGTGTATTTATTAAAGAGAGAGAAGGTTGTTAGTGTCATAGAGACTTTAAAAAAATGTTGAGGGACTTCCCTGGTGGTCCAGTGGTTGGGACTTCACCTTCTAATGCAGAGGGCTGTGGGTTCGATCCGTACTCAGGGAGCTAAGATCCCACATACCTCAGGGCCAAAGAACCAAAACATAAAACAGAGCAATATTGTAACAAATTCAATAAAGACTTAAAAAAAAAATGGTCCACATCAAAAAGCTTTAAGAAAAATGTTGAAAAGGAAATTATTCATACGAAAGGTATCATGTTATAATCCATCTTATAATTAACTCAGTTTTGGTGTACTGCAAATCTGTTCATGTATTTGCTACCAAGGGCCTAAACCTAATCCAGCAATTCAGAACACACATGCACACATACGCACATACACACACTCCTACCCACAATGTTAAATGCTAACTATATGTTTTAGGCTCTACTAAGCTTTTCTTGATGGCCTAAAGTGAAAGTAAATTCTCTTTCTATATGATTATCATTTTGTCCCATGTAATGTTACTGCCTGCAATTCTAGTACTTGATTTAAAAAAAAAAGGTTCTCCAATTGGTAAAAGACGTTGCAGTTCAAGCTTATTAAAAATAAAGGCCCTGGGGCTTCCCTGGTGGCGCAGTGGTTGAGAGTCTACCTGCCGATGCAGAGGACACGGGTTCGTGTCCCGGTCCGGGAAGATCCCACGTGCCGCGGAGCGGCTGGGCCCGTGAGCCATGGCTGCTAAGCCTGCGTGTCCGGAGCCTGTGCTCCACAACGGGAGAGACCACAACAGAGAGAGACCCGCGTACCGCAAAAAAAAAAAAAAAAAAGGCCCTGGAATTCCACTTCTGTCCATGACAGCATGCGGAGCTCTGAGGATCTGCTACTCAGTGAAACTGGTGAAAATTATGAAAAACAAACAAACAACCATTTAAAGTCTCTGGAAATGGCCCTGTGGACATCCAGCAAATGAGGAAACATTAAGAGATACACTAAGTCTCGATAAGAATTGAGAGTCTGTGGTGTTTGAACCAAGACCCTCTGTCTTCTTCCCCTCTTGCTACTGAGTGAGAGGGAAACTCCACTGGGTTCTGGTATTACCGAGAACACAGTTTTCTCTTCCCCGGGTTTCCTGACGGCTGTTTTTCTGGAAGGGGCAGGACCTCAGCACTTCTCATCTTGCCTCCAGCTACCTATTATTATTGAAACTAAGTTCTGGGCCATGATGGCCAAGAGGTGATAGCTCCCTTTTTAGTACCAGCCCCCACTCCTGGTACAGATGCTCTGCCGTGGGCGGGGCACTACTGAGAATACTGGGGCCCACCTTGCCCTCACCCCAGATCCTGGCACAGAGAAAGGCAAGCCAGGAAGACCTGGGAGTCTGCAGGAGAGAAGTAAGGAAAGAGACTACTGGGAGGAGTTTTCCTGAGCTCAAAACAAATTTCAAACACTGACCTTGGGAACTATTCCTTGAAAGGAGCCAGGGTTTGATTAGATTAGACTGTGAAACAATTGCTGCCCCAGGGTGTTGTTGACAATAATAGAAGAATCCGCTGGCTGTTAGTGGAGTTTAACAGCTGCTGTGATCTCAGGGAAGAGACCGTCAAAGGCAGCCCTGTCAAAAGCAGTCTTCCCAGGGTGACTGTCAGCATTCCCAAGGCAGTGATCCCTGAGGAGCATTATCTGAGACCTCATAATGCAGGCAGACAAGGGTAGGGGAATCCACTTCACTGAAATAATCCAGTCAGTCGTTAAACAAGTAAATAGTAATAGATACTGGAGGACTTTTGCTAGGATTTGCTATAATTTATTCTCTAAAGATCCAGTTTCTAACAAAAATTTATGAGACTTGCTAGGAAACAGGGAAGTATGATCTATATTCTCAAACACCACGATCTTGTATTTAAGAAATCCTAAGGTATCTACTAAAAGTTATTAGAATAAATGATTTCACCAAGGTTGCAGGATCAATATACAAAAATCAATTGTATTTCTATATACTTGCAGTGAACAATCCGAATAGGAAATCAAAACAATTCTATTTATAATAGCATTAAAAAGAATAAAATACTTAGGAATACATTTAACAAAAGAAATGCCAAACTTATACTCTGAAAACAGCAAAATAATGTTGAAAGATATTAAAGAAGATCTAAATAAATGGAACAACATTTCATGTTAATGGGTTGGAAGATTTAATATTGTTAAGATGACAATACTCTGTGAAATGATCTACTGATTAAATTCAGTCCCTCTCAGAATTCCAGTGGCTTTTTTATAGAAGTGGGCAAGGTAATCCTAAAGTTCATATGGAATTGCAAGGAACCCAGAAGAGATAAAATAATCTTGAAAGAAAAGAACAAAATATGAGGATTCACATTCCTGGTTTCAAAGCTTAATACAAAGCAACAATTATCAAGACAGTATGGTACTGCATAGGATAGATATATAGATAAATGCAGTATAATTGAGTCCAGAAATAAACGTATATGTTTGTGGTCAACTGATGTTTGACAAAGGTGCCAAGACAATTCAGTAGGGAAAGAATAGTCTTTTTGGGAGATAGTATTGGGACAGCTGGATACTCACATGCAAAAGAATGAAATTGGGCCTATGCACTGTATACAAAAACTAGCTCAACATGGGTCAAAGACCTAAATGTAATGTAAGAGCTAAAACTATAAAAATCTTGGGAGAAAACACAGGGGTAAATCTGCATGAAGTCAAAAACACAAACAGCAAAAGAAAAAAAATAATAAATTGGACTTTATAAAAATAAAAAACTTCTATGATTCAAATCACACTATCAAGAAGGTAAAAAAATCCATAGAATTAGAGAAAATATTTGCAAAACATATATCTGAAAAGGAACTTGTATCCAGAAAATATAAAGAACTCTTAAAACTCAGTAATACAAATAACCTAAAAGATCTACATAGATATTTCTCCAAAGAAAATATACAAATAGCCAATAAACACATGGTTGACAATTTCAGTTATCAGGGAAATGCAAATCAAAACCACAATGAGATACTACTTCTAGGATGACAAGAATTGGTCAGAAAATAACAACTGGTGGCAAGGATGTGGGGAAATCAGACCAGTCCCTAATATACTGCTGGTGCAAATAGAACCAAGCAGCCAATTTAGAAAATAGTCTGGCAGTTCTTCATACAGTTAAACGTAGAGTTTATAGCAGCACTACTCATAATAGCCAAAAGGTAGAAACACCCCAAATGTCCACCAGTGGATGAATGGATAAACAAAATGTGATATATTCATACAGTGGAAGATTGCTCAGCCATAAAAGTGAATAAACATACTGAAACATGGCTGAACCTTGAAAACATTATGCTAAATGAAACCCGTTACAAAAGAGTACATGATATACATATATGATTTCATTTATGTGAAATCCAGCATAGTCAAATCTGTAGAGACAGAAGTAGATTAGTGATTATTTTGTAGTTAATACAAACTTTATTTATAAAAGACTCTTAAATTAGTTGTTTCATGCCATGCATTCACACAGAGTATATTGACTATTCAGAGCTATAGGAAGAGGAGCTCACAAACTCAAAGGAAAACTATTAAGGAGTTTCTAATAGTTAAAAGCTAGGAAAGATTAGGACAACTTTACAAATGAGCAATTAAAAATAAAACAAAATAAAAAATGTATGGAAAATAGTCTGAGCTGAGAGTAGGGCTGCTTAGGACTGGGGATAGGGTAGGGGAAAAGGCAAAATAGGGGGGGTAATAACTAAAGTGTATGGAGTTTCTTTTAGAAGTGTTGAAAATATTCTAAACTTGATAGTGGTGATCATTGCACATATCTGTGAATCTACTGAAAATCGTCAAATTGTATATTTTAAGTGGATGAATTTATGGTATGTGAATTATACCAATAAAGCTGTTATTAAAAAACAGTCCCTTTCCCCACACCTATACACTTCAACTAATACAGGAAGTTTACTCAAAATTTAATCCACATTCTAGCAAATTGTACAGAACCAACATTATTTGGCAGTAGTTAATACACACTTTATCCCTCAGTGGTCCCAATAAAAACAGTCATTACCGTGACAGTTTATAGATTAAAAGGTATTTTTAAGTGATGAATTATAAGATAGTTTTAATTTTATTTATTTTTTAAAATTTTTATTGGAGTATAATTGATTTATAATGTTGTGTGACTTTCGGGTGTATAGCGAAGTGATTCAGTTATACATATACGTATGTTCATTCTCAGATGCTTTTCCCATATAGAATATTACAGAATAGTGAGTAACATTCCCTGTTCTATACAGTTGGTCATTGTTGGTTATCTATTTTATATATAGTAGTGTGTGTATGTTAATGCCAAGCTCCTGATTTATCCCTCCCCCTGCTACGTTTCCCCTTTGGTAAACTTATTTATTCATTGATATCCTATGATATTTGTCTTTCTCTATCTGACTTCACCTAGTATGATAATCTCTAGGTCCATCCATATTGCTGCAAATGGCATTATTTCATTCTTTTTTATGGCTGAGTAATATTCCATTGTATACATGTACCACATCTTCTTTATCCATTCCTCTGTTGGTGGACATTTAGATTGCTTTCATGCCTTGGCTATTGTAAATAGCTCTTCAGTGAACATTGGGGTGAATGTATCTTTTCAAATCATGGTTTTCTCTGGAGATATGCCCAGGAGTGGGATTACTGATCACATGGTAGTTCTAAGTTTTAAAATAAAAGTAAACAGTATGGCATCATTTTGATAGTTGCCACTCACTTTAGATTTTTCTGGATGATTCATTTTGAGGGAGTATCATAAAAGAAGTCAGAGGAAACTGGGGCCCCAGGATATGCCTTTTCTTTTTTCTTTGCCATAAAACAAGTTAGAATTGATATCCTATTTATAAAAGTTAAAACATCCTATTTATGAGTTAGAAGTATGATTTTAAAAGTAACTGCTTCTTTCCCTTTGGTCTCTTCCTGACCAAAGCCTGTTGATGATCCTTCTTGCTAGCCATCAGAAACAAGTAGACTGCTCTTTCTGATGTCCATTCAGTTTGGTTCTGTAGCTCACAAGCTCCAATAGAAAATTATATTTCAGTAAGAATCTATCCAACCTTTCAAACCAGCTTCTATCTAAATGTATTAACACTTCTGGCGTCATATACTTTGGTCTTATGATGTGGTAATAGACTAGGTAGCTATTGGAAAATCTTCTAATAAGAAAATGATACGGAAGAAAGCTGTTTTAAAAGTACATTTGCAAGCCAGGCCACTGTCAGTAATGTGCATTAGGCTTCACGTGGCCTGGCAACCTGCTATAGTTTGATCACAAACAGACTTGCTGAACTGTCAAAAAAAGGTTTGAGTTGTCAATAAATAATAAGCAATATTTCTTCACTTTCGTGTTTCTCTTTTTTTTTCCAAAATATTTTTTCCATTTACTTTTCTTCAACCCCAGTGGAACACCATCAGAGAGTTGAATGCCAAATCTGTTGCTCTTCGTTTCTCATTATGGTTTAAACAATATCGCATTGACTCCATAAATCAATGCCAGAACAGGAGGTAACTTTGAAAAAAGGACACAGTGCCCGTAAAGTTATTTGGCCATGAAGAAGCAGCCTTGGAGCTAGGAAGCAGTAGGGGATAGGAAGGAAGCAATTACAATAGTGATGGCAGTAGGAGCAATGTAATTAGCAGCTGTTTCAAGGGTAATTATTTGCAGACATATGACAATGGAGAGGTGGTATCTCAGAGAACTTCCTACTCACTCACCCCACCACCACCAAAATGTTAACTGTCCTGTATTCATATTAAGGCAGCCATGACAAATAGGCTGTGTACTGGAGCCTTTAGGAGGTTCAGTCACTATGCTCAGGTCATCCCCCCCGATACATTTCAGATTATCTACATATGTCGTTGGAACAATATTGCATATGAGGACAAGTGTTCTATGGTAACAAAAGGAGGCAGAGGGGAGGTGAAACTGATCCAGGAAGAGCAGGTGAACAATACAAGTATCATGATCAAGAAATAGATGACTATGACCACCTAGAGGAATGGGAGGGGGATGCAAGAGGGAGGGGATATGGGGATATGTGTATATGTATAGCTGAATTCACTTTGTTATACAGCAGAAGCTAACACACCATTGTAAAGCAATTATACTCCAGTAAAGATGTTTTAAAAAAAAAGAAGAAATAGATGATTGTCTAACCCAGATTACTTGGCAGTCATCCTGCAGGAGATTTAGCAGTATATACAAAGGCAGTGGTTTTCAGAGTGTGGCCTCCAGACACAGGCAGTGTTAGCGTCACTTGGGAACTTTTTAGAATTTCAAATCCCCCCCTCCCCAGACCTACTGAATCAGAAATTTGTGGGATGGGACTCAATAATTTGTATTTTATCAAGTCTTCCAGGCAGTTCTGATGCCTAGTAAACTTTGAGAATCACTGTACTAAGATGTTTTATGAGATTTGAGAGTCACCTCACAGATTGGACATTAAACATAGTTTTGGAATCAGTTGACAGTGAGTCTCAGAAGGAAAGGAATCAGGACTGGACCTCAGTCCCCCCAAAACAGCATACTGGGTAGGAAGCCATCCATTTCGAAAACTACATAGCTATAAAAGGCAATATACAGAGTCAAATAAAAATATCTGGCTGGGCTTCCCTGGTGACGCAGTAGTTGAGAGTCCACCTGCCGATGCAGGAAACACGGGTTCGTGCCCTGGTCCGGGAGGATCCCATGTGCCGCGGAGCGGCTGGGCCCGTGAGCCATGGCCGCTGAGCCTGCGCGTCCGGAGCCTGTGCTCCGCAACGGGAGAGGCCACAACAGTGAGAGGCCCGCGTACCAAAAAAAAAAAAAAAAAAAAATTCTGGCTTCACATAGGTATAACCTTCAACAAGCTAGACTCCTTATGCCTCAGTTTTGTCATCTCTAAATCAGTTTAATAATAATAGCGATAGCTTTGTAGAGTTACGGAGAAAATTAACTGAGCTAGAGACCAAACCCAGAATAAGTCTGTCACATAGTAAGGGCAGAATAGATGTGAACTGACATCATGATTTTTATATTATTAAAACTGTGATATAAGGTTTGCGATTCCTAAATTATAATTTTGTTAAAGTTAAAAACATGGCTCTCATGTAACATAAAATAAACGTGTCAGAGTTTTTTTTTTAATTCATTAATTAGTGAGGTAACTGGTAAAATGTCAAAATTGAGTTCAAAGGAGATTTTGGAGAATGGAGTTTATATAATCTGTCAAGAATGCTGAAATGTTTCTAATACATGTAAAGCTGGATGATACCCTACAGAACAATATATTGTAATGTTTGGAGTTATCGTTTTTATCAGACTAAAACCAATTGCACCTTTCCTGGACAACATTTATTTACATTGGTGTAGACATGAATCATTTTCATTACTCTCACACAAGGATCATTTGAATTGATATCAATTTGCTGCAAGATAACCTCTAGGCCTACAGAGTTATAAAAGAGCCTAGTCAATAGACAGTCAGTCAAAGATGTACCCCCGCACTACTCTGAAAGAACATGCAATTAAGGATTTTACCTGTTTTCCAATTCTGGAATAATTTCTCTTGATGGATGTCTCACAAGAAAGAGTGCAGAAGCCAGGTTATTGGAATTGATTTACAGGAACAAGGCAGGACCCGAAGCAAAGGTGATATGGCTGGTACTTCAGAATCCTGGGCCTGCAGATAGTGGGAGAACAACAACAAGAAAACAGCTCTGAACATTGCAGAGTCTTGTTGCCAGAGCATCGGAATGAACCTTGCAGCGTATAAAAGATATATACCTTACAAAGGAAGAGAAATACACCCTGAACTTGAAAAATATTTTCATTACAACTGGTCAAGGAACCAAATGAAACATTAACCTCAGGTGTATGAAACATTTTCTTATTCAAAGTAAAACTGTAATCAAGGGTATAAGATAGATAAGGAATTTTTATTGTGGTGTCACTTGTGGTATAACATTCAGTGCATTTTTCTGTAATGCAAATGGTATCAGCAGTTTGAGACAGAAACCTCAGCAAGAGGCTTTAAATTCTTATCACGTATTAACTAGAAATAAAACACAGATGTGGATGCTGCCTAAGCACAGTAACACATTTATGTAATTAAGTCACCAGTATGGTTTGCATTGAACGATGATTTTTAATAGAGCATATACACGAAGATTAGATTGATAATGTCATGTGGCAGAGACTTGGCTAGGGAGAAGCAGTGCTCAGGTAAGGAGATGAGTGGTAATTTGCTTCTAAAAATTGTCCTGCATCATTACGGGAAAGTTACATCTGATTGTTCTCTTTTTCTCAGAAGTGTTTTGGAGAAAAAAATGTTGGCCCTTGGGGAGAAAACGTAGGAGAAGTTTATTTTATTTTAAATGTATTCTGATTTTCTGTCATGGAATGGAACAAGTGCAAGAAGGATATACTTTTGACTTTTTTCTTAACTCTTCTGGATTCATTTTCAATTTACAAGTATTCAGATTAAACTTATTTAACAAAAGTTTATTTAGCACATTAAATAAAGCTATGTACTACGCCCTGAAAACAAGAAAAAAGATAAATTTGATACTGTTTCTCCAAGAAATTTACCATTTTATCTGGGAATGAACTAAATATGACTTCAAATAAAGGGAGAAAGAATGTGATAAAATCAATAATAGTCTAGGTGAGCAATGGCATTGCAGCAGGAATATTTTGAGGAATTTGAAAATATGGTGGAGAGAGAGATGTCTAGTAAATAGAAGAAACAAAAATTGAAAAATAAAGGGCTGAAAGTGGCTAAAGTGAAGTGCAAAGCATCATGTGTCCCAAACAAGTAAGTTTAAACTAGTATGGAAGGGTAGTTTATCAGCAAAGGCTTCGTGGAGGAAGGACTGTTGAAGGTGGGCCTTGAATTATGCATAGGCTCTAAGTGGTATGTGATGGAGCATATTCAAAGCGTAAGAAAAAACTGGTGCCTTTGTACATAGATAGGAAGCTTTAGATACTACTTGAAGAATAGGTTACATATAGAGAAAAGGCATAATAATAATGATACCATTTGTTTAGTGGTGTCATATTGTATCCATCTTTCCAAATGTTATTTTGTTTAATCTTTACCTATTAGGTAATATTTTAACTATCATATTTGGGTTAGTAAGTAATGGGGATGGATAAAATCAAATAGGTAGTGGGGAGTTGGCCTGGTATTCTTAATCAAACCTTTCTGATTAACTTTCACCCTGTGCTTCATTTTCACTCAGCTGCATCTCAGGCATTAGAAGTGTTACAGATGTTAAAACTTGATGATTTGACTCTAGATTATTGGAAGTAGGGCCTAAAGTAAAAAGAGTAGTCAAAATAGATGCCAGTGTTTCATGTCTGGGTGATGTGGAAAACGGTAGCACTGTGAGTGAAGAGTTTTCATGTGGGCATGGTAATCAAAAGTTACTAGTAGACCTGCAAGAAGTTATATCGAATAAAAAAGAATTTGCCTCTGGAGTTCAGGAGAAGTCTGAGCTCAAGATAGAGAGGAAAAAGGTAACAAGAGAACAAAATCTTGGAGCACATTAATGTTAAAAAAAGAAAGAAGAGGAGCCAATGGAGAGTGAGAGATTAGCCGGGATGAAAAGAGAGGCCGGGGAGCCTTGTGCTTTTTCAGTAGAAGGAGAAGGAAAAGAGTTTGAAGAAGGAGTAGAGGGGAAATGTCCAGCACTCAAAGGATAATGAATTTGTCAATTGGAACACTCAGGAAGACTCTTAAGACACTAGTTAGAGCTGTGTGGTGAAAATAGAAGCAGATTGAAAGAGGGATAGGAGTGGCTGGTAGACAAGTGGATGCAAGGGGCATGAGCGAAGAAGTTAAAACAGTTCTACTGCATGTCTTAAGATGATGCCGCAATTTTAGTAGGTAAGAAAAATCAAGGTAAAAATCCCATACTATTTACACATCCAGATCATAAACCCTGCCGCTGAATTGAAGAAAGTAGCTCACTGAATAAGAACAAACCTGTTCGTAGAGCAAAGAGTGACAATATCAAGGGTAGACCTGTAAAGGAAATGAGTAAAGGAAGGGGAATTACTGAAAAGATTATATAAAATGTGATATTAAGCCTCCTTAATGTCAGTGATTATCTCTGTTTGAGGGGACTTACTTTTTCTAGTGGGTCTGAAATAGGAGCCAGCATTTGTGTGTGTGCGCGTGTGTGTGCGCGTGTGTGTGCGCGTGTGTGTGCACGAGAGAGAGAGAGAGAGAGAGAGAGAGAGAGAGAGAGAGAGAGAGAGAGAGAGAGCGAGAGCGAGAGCGAGAGCGAGAGCGAGAGAGAGAGAGAGAGAGAGAGAGAGAGAGAGAGACCGACAGAGAGAGAGAGAGAGACCGACAGAGAGAGAGAGAGAGAGAGGGAGAGAGAGGTTGCCTTGAAGTCTCATTTCTTGGTGCAGCTTTTTATTCCTTATGTAGTTGTTAGACGATTCTTAAAAAAGACATTACAAGTATGTTTAGAATCTGATTCTGATGACTGGTCAGAATGCCTTTGCATTTGTTCAAAGACTCCATCTTGATTTTACCATTTTCGTTCTCCTTGTAATGTGGTATTTTATCAATGAGGCTATGACATGGCGCCCGCATGGCATCCGGGATGCTAGATGGTAAAAAGGGAGAATACCTGGAACAAAATTTAAAATGGTAGCTTTTGCCCTGAGTTTTAAAAGTTCCAAGATCTTTGATCTAACTGCTTAGAGACTCTTAAGTAAAAGGCCCTTCGATCCTTTCAGTCTGGTGGTAAAACACACTTGTGCTCAGAGCCCCAGGCTGCTGAGGGGAGATTACAGTTGCCTGTTCCTAATAGTGTGATATGAAATAGACGTTTGGAACATGCCTGTGATGTATAGCTGAATTTCAGTTGATCAGAGATTGCTAAATTGATATAGTGTAAGCTGTAGATTCAATTTACAAAGGCTTTTCAAAGTATTTTCCTCACAGTAGCTCTACTGTTACAGTAGTTGCTCTTATCCCTGATTTATGAGGAAGTATGAACATTGCAGCCAGAGGCGCTAAGTGACTCCCCCAAGATCGTATAGCAAGTCAGAGCAGGACTGGGAATGGCAGTTCCCGCAGGGCAGTGTCTTCTGGAGCCGTATGAGGGCCTGAGGAAAGAAAATTGGGCCTCTATATACACTTACCTAAATATCTTCCAGTATTTTTGAACCAAATACTAAAAGCTCTACAAAAAAAGAAGTGAGTGTACATACAAAGCCCGGCGCTGCCCAGTGGGTTTGCATGCCATTATGTTTTCATAAACTCAGCCTTTCCAGGGCCTGAAGTAGACCTGGGGGGGCTCTTGCACACCTGGAACGCTTGGGCTGATTGGAACCACTCCTCCCATTGTACGATAATGCAAGGTTGTAAAACCATGCATTATTGTTTTTATATTTTATTGTCTTTAATGTTTTTATATTTTATTCATCCTGGAGTTTTGGGCGCTAAATTTGATTTTTAAAAATATTACATGGCTGCCGGGCGTTTCCGGTACTGCTGCCCCTTTAAATTTGCTCCAAATTGTGTTCTTCACTCACCTGATTCTAATCCCAGCCCTGCAGCAGCCTTCTTTCTGTTTGGCTTCTCTGCAGTGTAAATTGCACAAAAGCAAAAGGGCCAAAGAAACAGAGGTGGAATAAATCAAGGGCAAAAGACTGATTTACAGTTGTTTTTAGAAGACAGCTAACAGTCTGTAGACAGTTCCAGGTGGTCTAACTTGCCCACGCCTTTGCTCATGCCATTTTATATGCCTGACATAGCTTTTTTCCTCTCACTTTGAAGAAATCTAGCATTTTTTTCAAATCCCAGATCAAAGGTACATCCTCTGTAGAGCTGTTTTCATATTCAGACAAGATTAATTAGTTGTAGCTCTCTGCTACCTACACAGATCCCTGTGCAGATCCCAACTGTTGGGCTTATCAAATTGTATTAGAGTTTTAAATGTCAGTCTCACTCCATCGATTGTGAGGCTCTTAAAGCTGAGCAGGAGCCCTTTCTTATCTGAGTCTGTATCATTAACACCTCACATAGTGACTGGCCCACAGCCAGTGGGCAATAAATGGTCGTGGAGTGACAGAATGGTTAAGATGAGTCAACTCTCAGGAATTACTCAATGGGTAGCTCTTCTGTCTCCTTAGTTTGAAATGCATTCCAGAAAATAAAGTTTCCAGGAAGACTTACTGAAATTTCAAGATTGGTAAACCATGGTACTTCCTAGGCACCATTGTTTCTCTATCAATGGCCTGAAGAAGTTAGAGTTATTCGTATCACTCCCTACCTGTCCCATTCTGGCACAAGACATGGTGACTTCGTTTTTGACTGAACTGTGAAAGTTTGTTCCCAAACTGTATTAAGCTTTCCTTAATCACAGCACCCAGATACATATTTTTTCCAAGGGAAAACATTGTTGCTGTAACTTTAATCATTTCTCTTGCTGCTCAGGGGCACAATCTTTGTACTGAAGCACTTGGGAACTAAAATTAGTACTTTTATGTAGGGATCAGTTTCAAATTCAAAGATATGCCCTATTATATGGTACTTTAACCCCCAGTTAGAATGTGGCTTGTGAACAGGCTATGTGAATAGGGTTTCAGGTGGGAGGGTGTGTGGTTAAATGGAGCAAACCAATAGAACATACTATTGAATTCTAAATGTGTTTTAACCACCTTTCCTTCTTGTTCATTTCAAATTGTTTCTGGATTGTCATGTTGTCAGTCATCATACTGTAAATAGCTCTATAATATTTTACATTTAAGAATAGTAACTTTTGGGGCTTCCCTGGTGGTGCAGTGGTTAAGAATCCACCTGCCAATGCCGGGGACACGGGTTCAAGCCCTGGTCCGGGAAGATCCCACATGCTGCAGAGCAACTAAGCCTGTGCGCCACAACTACTGAGCCTGCTCTCTAGAGCCTGCGAGCCACAACTACTGAAGTCCACGTGCCTAGAGCCCGTGCTCTGCAACAAGAGAAGCCACTGCAATGAGAAGCCCACACACCACAACGAAGAGTAGCCCCCGCTCGCCACAACTAGAGAAAGCCCGCGCGCAGCAACAAAGACCCAACACAGCCAAAAATAATAAATAAAATAAATAAATTTATTAAAAAAGAATAACTTTTTGTATTTTGCTCTTGCAGCTATAATTTTTACATTATAATCTGCAAAATCAATACATGAATAGATTTAGAAATTATAAATTCACTTTGTTATATACCAAGATCAGCTTTTTATATGCCATCAATAATTCATGTGTAAAAATTAACATGCTTTATGACAGTAAATTTTGTATGTCAAAATAGCTAGTGTAACAGTTTTTGACAAGTGTGATTTTGTGATTTGGTGTATACATTTTACATGTGATATTTACTTCAAACGAAATAATAAAAATAGGGTCATGTGTCTAAGGACACAGTCAGATCTCGTTAGCTTTCTGTTTTTCAACATTTGTTCATGAAAGTTCTTGGGGAACAAATAAGAAATCTCTTTCTTAAAAATACCTTTGTGAAGCAATTAAACTCCAGTAAAGATCTATTAAAAATATAGTTTAAAAAAATACCTTTATCTTACAAATAAGACAAGATGTGTAGCCATATATGCAGGCTTTTCAGTTTGTTCATGCCAGAGGCACTTAAGAGCTATTGTGTTTCTTACATAAAGCAAATAAATGTGCTATAACCTTTTCCAATTTAAAGAATTTTTTTCTGTGCAGGCTTAAAAAAGACCTGCAGCTAAAGTAGTTTCTATGAGTCTAAAAAATGGGTATTTCTATTTCAAAAGAAAATATGGAATCTTATAATAACAAATATATGAAACATGAATGATTTATTTTATTCATTCAACAGATATATATTGTTTACCTGCTGTATGTCTTTTACATATTTATGGAACACAGGATTTTCCACCGATATTGATGATGATTCTTAAAACAATCCTATGGGCTTCCAGTAAAGACTCTTTGTTGGTCCTGAGCAATAAGATTTTGGTATTTTTTTACCTTTTGTAACACTGCCTTTATTTTCCAGCTACCCTTGAAGTCACTTTGCTTTTTGAGCTAAATCACTGCATATGTGATTGACAATTATATACAGAATTTTTAAAATTTTAGTTTACATAATTTTCTCTTGCCAGAATGCTTACGGGTCCATATAAACAGCTTTATACCATACACACTACAATTCCTTGTAGTCTTAAGAGATCCTTATAAATATATTTTATTTTTCGTATTTTGTGATAAAGATTATAATTTTACCTTTTATATATAATACTATTTTAGGAAAACTAAAATATGTCAGAGCACTTACAATGAAGCATTCTAAAAATTGACACCTTATTCTTAATCATAATATTATTTTACCTTGTTTTAATGCATGCTAATCTTGTTCCAAATATGCCAAAATGTGTTTTTATTTCTATGGTATGGTAAGTATATAAGGAAATGCATGGTTAAGAGGGAAGGAAAGGAAGGGAGAGGCAAGCAAGGAGAGAAAAAGAGAGGGGGGGGTATCTACTGAATACATACGATATTATAGTGTGCTCGGTTTTTCCAGTATGTTTGCTTATTTCATTCTCAATATTGATTTAAGAAGTAGCTATTTTTATCTTTGCTAGATAGATGGAGAAACTGAGGGCCATAAACTTTACATAACTTGTCCAAGATCACATTGCCAGTGAATGGTGAATTCAGTTTAGATCTAGGACTCTCTGGCCAGTGGTTTCTGGCTCTGTTAGCTCTTCTCAGTGTCACAGTCAACATGACATTCGTTAGCAAATGTTATCCGCTCTTAGCAAATTCTGCACCTCTATGAAAAGTGGGATGTAACAGAATGCAGCAGCACACGAAACATGGATTTTTAAAAATCCTTACTTCTTTCAAAGAAATAATCACATAAACACTTAGGGATCAAACTGCATCTGAGTAATTAAAGGTCTTCTTTGGATGTGTGCCATTTAATAATTTTAGTATGTAGGGCTATGCTACTGCTTTCCAGATTGTGAATAATTAAATAGGATACATTACCAAGTAATGATCTTATTTAAAAGTTCTAATTCATCTAATGAAAAAGACTTGAAACCAGGACTATCATATTCCCCTTCCTCTTTTAGATTCTTTCTGTTTACTTCTTTTTTTTTGAATTTTATTTTATTTTTTATACAGCAAATTCTTACTAGTCATCAATTTTATACACATCAGTGTATACATGTCAATCCCAAATCGCCCAATTCATCATGCCACCACCACCACCCCCACACTGCTTTCCCCCCTTGGCGTCCATACGTTTGTTCTCTACATCTGTGTCTGAATTTCTGCCCTTCAAACCAGTTCATCTGTACCATTTTTCTAGGTTCCACATATATGCGTTAATATACGATATTTGTTTTTCTCTTTCTGACTTACTTCACTCTGTATGACAGTCTCTAGATCCATCCACCTCTCAACAAATGACACAATATCGTTCCTTTTTATGGCTGAGTAATATTCCATTGTATATATATACCACATCTTCTTTATCCATTTGTCTGTCAATGGGCATTTAGGTTGCTTCCATGACCTGGCTATTGTAAATAGTGCTGCAGTGAACTTTGGGGTGCATGTGTCTTTTTGAATTATGGTTTTCTCTGGGTATATGCCCAGTAGTGGGATTGCTGGATCATATGGTAATTCTATTTTTAGATTTTTAAGGAACCTCCATACTGTTCTCCATAGTGGCTGTATCAAGTTACATTCCCACCAACAGTGCAAGAGGGTTCCCTTTTCTCCACACCCTCTCCAGCATTTGTTGTTTGTAGATTTTCTGTTGATGGCCATTTTTACTGGTGTGAGGTGATACCTCATTGTAGTTTTGATCTGCATTTCTCTAATAATTAGTGATGTTGAGTAGCTTTTCATGTGCTTCTTGGCCATCTGTATGTCTTCTTTGCAGAAATGTCTATTTAGGTCTTCTGCCCGTTTTTGGATTGCGTTTGTTTTTTTAATACTGAGCTGCATGAGCTGTTTATATATTTTGGAGATTAATCCTTTGTCCATTGATTCGTATGCAAATATTTTCTCCCATTCTGAGGGTTGTCTTCTCGTCTTGTTTATGGTTTCCCTTGCTGTGCAAAAGCTTTGAAGTTTCATTAGATCCCATTGGTTTATTTTTATTTTTATTTCCATTACTGTAGGAGGTGGATCAAAAAAGATCTTGCTGTGATTTATGTCCAAGAGTGTTCTGCCTATGTTTTCCTCTAAGAGTTTTATAGTGTCCGGTTTTACATTTAGGTCTCTAACCCATTTTGAGTTTATTTTTGTGTATGGTGTTAGGGAGTACTCTAATTTCATTCTTTTACATGTAGCTGTCCAGTTTTCCCAGCACCACTTATTGAAGAGGTTGTCTTTTCTCCATTGTATATTCTTGCCTCCTTTGTCATAGATTAGTTGACCATAGGTGCGTAGGTTTATCCCTGGGCTTTCCATCTTGTTCCATTGATCTATGTTCCTGTTTTTGTGCCAGTACCATATTGTCTTGATTACTGTAGCTTTGTAGTATAGTCTGAAGTCAGGGAGTCTGATTCCTCCAGCTCTGTTTTTTTCCCTCAAGACTGCTTTGGCTATTTGGGGTCTTTTGTGTCTCCATACAAAATTTAAGATTTTTTGTTCTAGTTTCGTAAAAAATGCCATTGGTAATTTGATAGGGATTGCATTGAATCTGTAGATTGCTTTGGGTACTATAGTCATTTTCACAATATTGATTCTTCCAGTCCAAGAACACAGTATATCTGTGCATCTGTTGGTATCATATTTAATTTCTTTCAGCAGTGTCTTACAGTTTTCTGCATACAGGTCTTTTGTCTCCCTAGGTAGGTTTATTCCTAGGTATTTTATTCTTTTTGTTGCAGTGGTAAATGGGAGTGTTTCCTTAATTTCTCTTTCAGATTTTTCATCATTAGTGTATAGGAATGCAAGAGATTTCTGTGCATTAATTTTGTATCCTGCAACTTTACCAAATCATTGATTAGCTCTAGTAGTTTTCTGGTGGTATTTTTAGGGTTCTCTAGGTATAGTATCATGTCATCTGCAAACAGTGACAGTTTTACTTCTCCTTTTCCAATTTGTATTCCTTTTATTTCTTTTTCTTCTCTGATTGCCATGGCTAGGACTTCCAAAACTATGTTGAATAATAGTGGTGACAGTGGACATCCTTGTCTTGTTCCTGATCTTAGAGGCAATGCTTTCAGTTTTTCACCATTGAGAATGATGTTTACTGTGGGTTTATCGAATATGGCCTTTATTATGTTGAGGTAGGTTCCCTCTATGCCCACTTTCTGTAGAGTTTTTATCATAAGCGGGTGTTGAATTTTGTCAAAAGCTTTTTCTGCACCTATTGAGATGCTCATATAGTTTTTCTTCTTCAGTTTGTTAATATGGTGTATCACATTGATTGATTTGCATATATTGAAGAATCCTTGTATCCCTGGGATAAATCCCACTTGATCATGCTGTATGATCCTTTTAATGTGTTGTTGGATTCTGTTTGCTAGTATTTTGTTGAGGATTTTTGCATCTATATTCATCAGTGATATTGGTCTGTAATTTTCTTTTTTTGTAGTATCTTTGTCTGGTTTTGGTGTCAGGGTGATGGTGGCTTCAGAGAATGAGTATGGGAGTGTTCCTTCCTCTGCAATGTTTTGGAAGAGTTTGAGAAGGATGGGTGTTAGCTCTTCTCTAAATGTTTGATAGAATTCACCTGTGAAGCCATCTGGTCCTGGACTTTTGTTTGTTAAAAGATTTTTAATCACACTTTCAATTTCAGTGCTTGTGATTGGTCTGTTCATATTTTCTATTTCTTCCTGGTTCAGTCTTGGAAGGTTATACCTTTCTACGAATTTGTCCATTTCTTCCCGGTTGTCCATTTTATTGGCATACAGTTGCTTGTAGTAGTCTCTTAGGATGCTTTGTACTTCTGTGGTGTCTGTTGTAACTTCTCCTTTTTCATTTGTAATTTTATTGATTTGAATCCTCTCCCTCTTTTTCTTGATGAGGCTGGCTAATGGTTTATCAATTTTGTTTATCTTCTCAAAGAACCACCTTTTAGTTTTATTGATCTTTGCTCCTGTTTTCTTTGTTTCTCTTTCATTTATTTCTTCTCTGATCTTTATGATTTCTTTCCTTCTGCTAATTTTGGGTTTTGTTTGTTCTTCTTTCTCTAGTTCCTTTAGGTGTAAGGTTAGATTGTTTATTTGAGATTTTTCTTGTTTCTTGAGGTAGGCTTGTATAGCTATAAAGTTCCCTCTTAGAACTGCTTTTGCTGCATCCCATAGGTTTGGGATCGTCTTGTTTTCATTGTCATTTGTCTCTAGGTATTTTTAGATTTCCTCTTTGATTTCTTTAGTGATCTCTTGGTTATTTAGTAACATATTGTTTAGCCTCCATGTGTTTGTGTTTTTTTCCGTTTTTTTCCCTGTAATTCATTTCTAATCTCATAGTGTTGTGGTCAGAAGAGATGCTTGATATGATTTCAATTTTCTTAAATTTACTGAGGCTTGATTTGTGACCCAAGATGTGATCTGTCCTGGAGAATGTTGCATGTGCACTTGAGAAGAAAGTGTAACCTGCTGTTTTGGGATGGAATGTCCTATAAATTATCAATTAAATCTATCTGGTCTGTCGTGTCATTTAAAGCTTCTGTGTCCTTCTTTATTTTCATTTTGGATGATCTGTCCATTGGTGTAAGTGAGGTGTTAAAGACCCCCACTGTTATTGTGTTACTGTCGATTTCCTGTTTTATAGCAGTTACCTTATGTATTGAGGTGCTCCTATGTTGGGTGCATATATATTTATAATTCTTATATCTTCTTCTTGGATTGATCCCTTGATCATTATGTAGTGTCCTTCCTTGTCTCTTGTAACATTCTTTATTTTCAAGGCTATTTTATGTGATACGAATATTGCTACTCCAGGTTTCTTTTGGTTTCCATTTGCATGGAATATCTTTTTCCATCCTCTCACTTTCGGTCTGTATGTGTCCCTAGGTCTGAAGTGGGTCTCTTGTAGAAAACATATATATGGGTCTTGTTTTTGTATCCATTCAGCAAGCCTGTGTCTTTTGATTGGAGCATTTAATCCATTCACGTTTAAGGTAATTATCGATATGTATGTTCCTATGTGCATTTTCTTAATTGTTTTGTTTTTGTAGATCCTTTTCTTCTCTTGTGTTCCCCACTTAGAGAAGTTCCTTTAGCATTTGTTGTAGAGCTGGTTTTGTGGTGCTGAATTCTCTTAGCTTTTGGTTGTCTGTAAAGCTTTTGATTTCTTCATCAAGTCTGAGTGAGATCCTCGCCGGGTAGAGTAATCTTGGTTTTAGGTTCTTCCCTTTCATCACTTTAAGTATATCATGCCACTCCCTTCTGGCTTATAGAGTTTCTGCTGAGGCATCAGCTGTTAACCTTATGGGAGTTCCCTTGTATATTATTTGTCATTTTTCCCTTGTTGCTTTCAATAATTTTTCTTTGTCTTTAATTTTTGCCAGTTTGATTACTATGTCTTGGCGTGTTTCTCCTTGGGTTTATCCTGTATGGGACTGTCTGCACTTCCTGGAGTTGGGTGGCTATTTCCTTTCCCATGTTAGGGAAGTTTTCGATTATAAACTCTTCAGATACTTTCTCTGGTCCTTCCTCTCTCTCTTCTCCTTCTGGGACCCCTATAATGCAAATGTTGTTGTGTTTAATGTTGTCCCAGAGGTCTCTTAGGCTGTCTTCATTTCTTTTCATTCTTTTTTCTTTATTCTGTTCTGTGGCAGTGAATTCCACCATTCTGTCTTCCAGGTCACTTATCCGTTCTTCTGCCTCAGTTGTTCTGCTATTGATTCCTTCTAGTGTAGTTTTCATTTCAGTCATTGTATTGTTCATCTCTGTTTGTTTGTTAATTCTTCTAAGTCTTTGTGAAACATTTCTTGCATATTTTCGAAATTTGCCTCCATTCTTTTTCCGAGGTCCTGGATCATCTTCATTATCATTATTCTGAATTGTTTTTCTGGAAGGTTGCCTATCTCCACTTCATTTAGTTGTTTTTCTGGGGTTTTATCTTGTTCCTTCATCTGGTTCATAGCCCTCTGCCTTTTCATCTTGTCTATCTTTCTGTGAATGTCTCTGTTTACTTCTGAGAGCCACTCATCTCCTAAGAGTTTTTTAACTGATAGTGACTTTGAAATGCTCTAAGAGTCATTCTCAAGTGCTTCCTTTCTCTGTCTCTTTTGAAATAAGATATTGCATCTTTCTGGTATTTAAGTGTCTTTTACTGATTCATCAGTTGTTTCCAAATCTGAATGGTTTTCTAGCCATAATATATTGTATAGAAAGAGTGATTTGGGATATATGTAAGGAAAAAACACCCTGCTTCTTAGAGATAGAGCGTAATAAGGGCCACATAGTGCCTAGAGATTAGAAATTATTTTATACAGTAAAAATGAGACACTGGTTCTCCTACATGATAGCTTTGTGTATTCCTGTAATTCATTCAGATTTTATGCCATCCTTTCTGTTAACTTCAAAGACTAACAGCGGACACTTGCCCTTTGTTTGCACTCTTCTGGCAAAGCAAATCTGACTATTAAAAATGGGCCAGCCAATGATATTCCATGTATAGCTTTACATTAATTTGTTTTTCTCTTAAAATCTCATCATCCTGTTAAACATTCATGATTGAAGACAACTGATTACAACAGATTAAATGCAGTGTATTAGACTATAACGTAGATTTACATACTTTTGCCCAAATAGGTTTAAATCGAAACAAAACTTACGTCTTTATTTCTGCTCTTCTTCCTGCCTTTCTCCACCCCTAAAAGATTTAAAATTCATTTGGGCTACTTAAGCTAAAATAGCTACACTGTTAGCAAGCAAAGCAAAATGCACATATGTTGAGGGAACTGAAAATTCTGTAAGATTTTTTAACAATTTACATTGATACTTTCATTTATTCATTTACTCATTCATTCATTCATATATAAATACATTGATTTCAGGAATATTTATTGAAACTTTATTTCAATATTTATTGAAATTCCATAGTAGGTGTTGTAAAATACAAGTAAATTGGAACTCTCACCTACCTTTGTGTGTGCCAGCCCTTTTCGTTCATTCCACCTCCTTTATTTCCTTCCAAAGTTGTATTTTCTGCCTAACTTAAATTTTCAAAAAGGGTTTCTCTCTATTATGTATTCTAACAGAATTCTAAAGAAAGTGACGTTTAAAACATAGAATACTTTTAAACTTGCCATCAATTCTTTGAAGTTGTGGAATATTTCACTAAGTGCACTCCAGTTATCTCCTGATGTACAGCCTTCCAAACTGAGTTTCAAAGACATTTGTATAATAATTAAAGCAAACAATAAAACACTAACTTAAACTGTAGTTTAACTCCTCCCTAAAATGAAAGGGAAATTAGTATTAGTCTTAAAATATTCATTAATATTTAATATATATATACTTGCAGAATGATTTATAGACCCCTACTTAAAATGGGGTTTATAATATTCTTAATATGCCCCATATTAGAAACATTCTAAAACTAGGTAATTCTGTCACATGTATTACAGCTCAAATACCAAAATACACAAACTCTTTTGACAGAATATCACAGTTTAACATTTTTTGTACCTATTTTTTTTTCTGGTTATAGTAGAACATTTTAGAAAACTTTAAAAATACATAAAATTATTTTACAAAACAAAACAAAAGCAGTGTATCATAACTGTTTCCCCTGATGATGAAACTAGTCTTAACATTACTTATTTTCTTTATTCCTCACATTTATTCTGATATTCTGTACAGATTAGTTCTCTACACACATTTACAACTTTATATTTTATCTTTTTCACTTAACAGAGTTGTGTGGTAAACATTTTCTATGGCACCAAAATACTTTGTAAACATTTTGATGCATAAATTTTATGTCAGTGTGTGACAGTTTGTGGAGTCCTTAACTTGCTAACAATTTAGCTTTTTTATAAATAATACCGCTATAAACAATTTTATGCATTTTGAGGTGTTTCATTAGGAAAGATTCTTATAAAGGGAGAGTAAATTCAATTCATTCATAATACAGCATTGCCATTTCAGAGTGCTTCTTTGCATTTATTTCTTAGCCATTTGAAGTATGTTGTCAAGTATTTTTCCCCATAAAAATCTTATAGTTAATGTTACATCATAAGTCTTTATATATGGTATAGTGTATTTTCCTGTCATCATATAGGAACTATAACTGAGTTGTTTATAGTTTGTGTTTTTTAATGTCTCTTTTCTCTGAAAATGTAAATTTTTTTGGTTTGCTTTTGTATTTAGTGATACAAAAGAGCAATCTGATTTTGTGGATGTAAATGTAATATGTATTTTATTAACTCCGCAAGAAAATGATGCTATAATAATAACTTAAAAATAAGAAATCTAGGTATACCTCTTTGCATTGATTTTTCTTGGAATTCAGTGAACCCATCTGCATAATCTGGTCTTTTTTCTCCTCCGGAAAGATATTGGCAAATGTGTCTGATTGTTACTCCTGTGCCAGTTATTCTGGTTTTATTCCTTAGAGTACTTACAGTTCTTTCATTTTGTGTCTTTTCATGTCTGTCTTCATTTTTCTTTCTTTTTCCAGTAAAGTTCTCCACATTTTTCTTAATGTTTATACTGTTCTTTTCTAACATCAAAATAGAGTTTAATCCTGTGACTGTATTATTAATTTATTTTCCATTCTTCCTTTCCTCACCCATTTCTACAACCTTATAGAAGATATATTTTCATTGCTAATTCTCCCCCTCCTACTTTATAAAAAGCATTTTTAACATTGTATTAAAATGGCTAAATTGTTTTCTAATTATTTTTTCTGAGTCTTTATAAATTATTTTTAGAGATTTATTTTTCTTCCAAATCTTCAAATTTTCACCTTTCTTGTTCTCCTTTAGACCTTCATAGAGCCACAGTTTCTTCCTAAAGGGAATACAGCGTGTTTCCCTCTTTCTATCTACTTGAAGCCCATCTCCAGTGAGGACTACTTATTCCTAACATGGTTTATGCCAACAGGTAAATCACTTGAATTGTCTTGGACTCTGCTCTCTGTCCTAGGAGTGTTGGTTGAATCCTTCCCACAGCCTGAAAGCAAAGTTGATTCAATTTCTCCCGACTTCTGAGTATCTAGTGTACTTTTCAGCTAAGCTACTGCCCAGCCTTCGTTCTTCTCACCCTGTATAACACTCAGAATCATTTTCTGAATATTTACTTTCTTGATGTCATACTTAACATTTTTCTACTCAAAATACTGCAGTGATTTCTCTCTTGTTTAAGAATGACTTCATGTACCTGGTGTGCAGGACCCTGCATAACAGACCTATTTCTCCAACATCAACTCAGTTCTATGTTTCTACCCTCTCCCAACTCTATCAATTGTCCAAAAAATAACTTTCCTTTGAAGCGAACATCAAAAGACACATTCTGTAATGGCCCAGACTTCTATATTTGCTTCTTAGCATAAGCTTCCTAAATAAACAGAAGAAAGTCATGACCATCATTTAAAACTATCAAAAAATAAGCATCCCTCTTCATTCCTTCTGTTAAAACATTTACACATGAACTGAGTTTTTCTTACAGCAATTGAAATCACGTGTTTAATTGCGCTTCCTTCAACATTGATTCTAATTTCATGTCCCCATTTTCACACATATTTTTTTCCCTTTTTCCTCAACCTATGTGTTTTAGTTTATTTTATTGTGACATTTCCAGATTTTGGCAGCAGTGCTAATTCTTAGTCAGTCCCATCTGTTGTTGAGCCTCTGATAGTGGGTGTCCAACCTTGTGCCATGTCCTTTCTACACCAGGAACTCTGTGAGCTGGTGAGAAGAGAATCCCCTGCCTCCCGATTTTTGATTTTCTACCCAGGCTGTGCACTTTCGTGAAAACAAATTAGGAGCTGGTGCTTGGATATTGCCAGTTTTCTGCATTATTTTAAGGAAATAGACGTAAGAATGTGTGACATCTCAAAAAATAGAGTCTGTGATGAACAATTGTGCGAAGGAAAGGTTTTTTTTTTAACCCTGGCTTTTGGCCATGCCAAGAAGCATACGTTCTTTAGGGTAAAATAAAAGAGTTATATTCTTGGATCTTTTTTAAGAACCTGTATTGTTGTGGGAGAAAAACAAACTTTAAAAAAAGGGAACTACAGGGAAACACCCGGACCCTGTCCACCTGTGGATGGCTGCAAGAGAGAAGAAATTAACACATCCCCTCGCCAAGGCTGGCCATTACAGGGCATATTTGCAAAACTTATGGCCTTTTTACTTTACTTCCTCATCTCCTCCCCCTCTCTGTGCTGTAAAAGAAACTGGCATCTGAACCCCGATAAGATGGTTTTTCGGAGATACTAGTTTGCCTTCTTCTCGGTCTGCCAGCTTTCTGAATAAAGTCGTATTCCTTGCCTCAAAAAAAAAAAAAAAGGAACTAATTCATAATGTGGTAGAAGATTGTGATATATTTCAGTGTTAAGGAAATGGGAAGATAATGACTCTGCATCATTTAGTTAATTCAAAATGGTGCATATATGGGTCACATGTTATTTTTTATCTAGCCTGATTTTCACAGTAAAAATTTCTAATGATAATTTGTTATAGATCATTGCCTATACCATCTGTTTATATCAAGAAGCAGTATCTTATATACAAATCTCAATTTTTTACTACTAAATCTGTTTATTTTTAAAATATAGTCTTATTTCAGAGATACAAAGTGTTTTATGTACATTTTATAGAAATAAATGAGAATGTGTGGAACTTTGTAGAGTATATGTGCAGATGAATGTATCAATAAAAAGAAACTCCTGTTGAGATCATTTTCCACATGGAAGGGGCTGAATGTCCACCCAAGAATATGATTTTTTTTTTTTTGGCTGTACTGTGCAGCATGCGGGATCTGAGTTCCCGTACTAGGGATTGAACCTGTGCCCCCTGCAGTGGAAGCATGGAGTCTTAACCATTGGATTGCCAGGGAAGTCCCAAGAATGTGATTTTTTTTTTTTTAATCTAGACCTAGTATTGAGAGCCCAGAAATTTAATCTTTACAGGGTCTAGAACTGGTAGGGGATTTAGAGATACTGATTTATGCCCACCAAGCTCACAAAAATGGTAATGTCAACTAATAAGATCCTATAAGAAGCAGTAGAGTATATAGTATTTAAGAAAGATCAAAGACTTAAGAGTCAGATTGCCTGACTCTGAATCTCGTCTCTGTGGCATACTGTGTGATCTCAAGCAATAACCATTACCCCTTTGTGCCTCAGTTTCCTCATCTGCAAAATGAGGATAGTAGCTAGGCATAGCTCATAGGTTGTTGTGATGGTTTAAATAGTTAATTCATGTAAAACATTTAGGAAAGTGTCTAGCATATAGTAATTGCTCAAAAAATATTCCCTACTATAATTACTTACTGTGAGAAATGCAACCAAAAAGGAGCAGGACACTTGCATCCTTTTTCTGGCATTTTTCTCTTACTCTCCTTTGGGAAGCTACCAGAGAAGGTCTAAGGCAATCCAGCCTTTGCTGTTTTAAGCAAGAGATTAGGACAGCAGAGATGTTAGTTGCCGAATTTGATCATCTAATGCATTTAGGAAGAGGTAGCCTGGTACATCCACCTTTATAAATGGTGCAGTCTTGCCTCAGGGAACCAAAAAGTTGGTCGGTCTATGAATCAGGATTCTTCCCAGTTGGTGCTGAGATGAGTACTGTTAATTTTGAGCCTTTGCTATTCTTTTTTCTATTTCCAGTGTTACACAGCCATTCCCCTCCACTCCCTTATGACTCACACATTCTTTTTATATTTATGTTACTTTCAGGAAATTTTGCTCTAAGAGCTTCACAAAGAAAATACTGTATTCATTGATCCATTATGTACTGATTTTATAGTTAAACCTCAGCAGGCAACTGTACTTATTTCCAATTCCTTCTTTTTTAATTGAAGTATAGTTGATGTGCAGTATTATGTAAGTTACAGGTGTACAATAAAGTGATTCACAGTTTTTGAAAGTTACATTCCATTTATAGCTATTATAGAATATTGGCTATATTCCCTGTGTTGAACAATATATCCATGTAGTTTATTTTATACATAAGAGTTTGTACCTCTTAATCCCCATCCCTGTGTTGCCCCTCCCCCCTACTCTCTCTCCACTGGTAACCACTAGTTTGTTCTCAGTATCTGTGAGTCTGTTTCTTGTTTTGTTATATTCACTAGTTTGTTGTATTTTTAAGATTCCACATGCAGGTGATATCATACAGTATTTGTCTTTCTCTGTCTGACTTATTTCACTTAGCATAGTGCCCTCCAAGTCCATCCATGTTGTTGCACATGGCAAAATTTCCTTCTGTTTGTGGCTGAGTAATATTCCATTATAGTAGTATAGTCATATTCTGGTATATATATTCCACAACTTCTTTATCCATTCATCTGTTGATAGACACAGGTTGCTTTCACATCTTGGCTCCAAGTTCTTGAGGGGAATTTATTTTTATCATCCTGTATTCTCTATTCAGTGCATATACAAATGCATAATTCATCATTCTTATAAATTCCTAGCAACTGATAAACATTTCTGTTGGATTTGACAGTAGATCAAGCTAGATATTTAATTGAAGACCTTTCCAGGCATGACTTGACCTCTCATTTATATCACTCATTCTGACTTTGTTTTTTACTTGCTGACTTATCTGTCTCATATGTGTCTCTTGCCTTCCTAGGAAGATAGTAAATTTCTTAAGAGACTGTTTAATACTAATGCCTTTCTTCACAGTGCCAAGCATAAAGCTGGACCCAGAATCGATGCTGAATAAGTATTTGGTTGTTTTCCATGAAACCATGTATTGTTTCCTCCTGCTTTGCAGGGGCTAGTGGTATAAAATGGTATATTAAGACTGTCATAAGAATTGCTATGCTACAAAGGATACAGGAACAACAGCAATAAAACCCCTCACAGACTATGTTTAATAACATACTATGAATATCTAATATATATTTTAAAATAATTCTTCTATAGGAATTATTATCCTGATATTTCCAGAAACATTAAGTGCCTTGCAAATTTGTTTATTCACACCACTGTTCCTTTTTTTTTTTTTTTTTTTTTTTGCGGTACGCGGGCCTCTCACTGTTGTGGCCTCTCCCGCTGCAGAGCACAGGCTCTGGACGCGCAGGCTCAGCGGCCATGGCTCACGGGCCCAGCCGCTCCGCGTCATGTGGGATCTTCCCGGACCGGGGCACGAACCCGTGTCCCCTGCATCGGCAGGCAGACTTTCAACCACTGCGCCACCAGGGAAGCCCCACTGTTCCATTTTAAATCCATTATATAACTCTTGGAATATAGTCTCAGAAGTTTCATTTCCATCTGTTGTTTCCTCATGTAGAAAGTTTGAAAAACTTTTTTTATTTGGATTGATTAGAATCCAGACAAAATATTAGGATCCCCTACTGTGAAATTTTCTGAGGCAGGGATTTGCCTTATTTAGACTGACATCTCTGGCATCAAGGTTCCAGCTTCTGTTCCAGGAAGCATCCATAAAAGTCATTTACCTAGTAGTAAATAGATGTACCTTGTGGTAGATATTGTGCAAGGCTTCTGTGCATGTACTTTTTTTGTTTTAGAAGATGCTGGGGGTAGGAGTTTATTAATTAATTAATTTATTTTTGCTGTGTTGGGTCTTGTTGTGCATGTACTTTTAATTTTTTCCTGACGACAACCATGAGAGAGCGATAGTCTCATCACTTTGAATGAAGAGCATCAGGCATATAGAGGTTAAAAGATTAAACTGCCTGTGATCACATAGAGAATACATTCCAGAGCAAATACTCTAACCTGAGTTTTGTTGTGTTAAACTTCAGTGCTTAAGTTTATCTTCGCCAATTTTCTTGTCTACTGGAATCAAATTTTCAGATATCTGATTTTTTACTTCTACTACATTGATTTAAAAGCATGAAATATCTACATTAATTGGTGAAGACTGATTGGTGAAGATTGATTCTGTCTCTTCTGGTTAGGAATTCCATTTCTTTTAAGTTCTTTCTGATATGAGTTTTCAGTGTGTCAAATCAAGGATTTGAAGTTATCTAGCTAAAATTTCTAGAGCTGCTCTCTTTATTGAGATGGAAATGTGTTCGAGGTAATGTTAGGCACTGATTTTTCAGGGCTAATGTTCGTTCAGGGCCAGTGTTTGGCCTAATTCTGAAATTAGCAAATGTTCCTGAATATTATAAGGAGAAGTCTTAAAAGGCTGAATTTTGGTAGAATCCGACTGGCTTATCCCTCTCGATTATCTGTACCTGATATATCTATATCTGTCTATATCTATCTTGCCTTTGATTAGGCCATTTTACATCTTCACAGAGCTATAAGTTGTTGAAACCTGATAGTAATGTAAATAATTCCTAATTCCTGTCCATAGGAAAAAAAAAATTGTTTCCTGTCAGTTGATTTTCTCACTGTAAGTAATGATCAGCCGTTTTGTATCCACTTGTAAGTTCATTTCAGTATTCTTATCTGACTGTAAATGTCTGGTACTTTGAGTTCTCTTTTGAACCAGTTTTAACATGTATTAATTACCTCATTCATTAAGGGCTAATTAAAATCTTTGATAAGTGTTCATTTTATGTCTGTATGAGAATAATTTTAGCGGCTCTTATTTTGAAAATTATCTTTTAAGACTATCTTTTTCTGCTACATTTTATTTCTGCCTCTAGCTCACCTTTAAGCGCCTAATGAAGTCTCTTAATCGCAGGAATCTAAGGTTAGGTATAAGTATCAAGCCAGTTATCTCTCCCAGCATTGTATTGAATTTCACATCTTTTGGTGATTTACAACTATTAAGAGGGCTAATAAGCAGCAGAGAGATCCAGGGATATGAGTGATTACTCAAGCGACAAAGACTTGTATGTTACCGAAGTTCCTTTATTCCCTCATACTCGTATTTTAATATAAGATATATATACACTCACACACACATATATAGTGTATGTATATGACAAATAATAATATTTTAAATGGTATGAGAGGGTTTTTTTTCCCCAAACTGGTTTATTATAAAGAGACAAGACACTAAGTGAACATTATCAAGTAGGAAGAGAAACCAGTTTCTAAAATTTGCCTGAGGATCACAATATATCAGAAGGCATGTTGATTTCATGAGGCATCATCTGATAATATACAGTAGCATACCAAGGAGAATTTAATTGTTCAATCCTGCAATACTTCACGTATATACATACTGCCAAATTGAGAGGTAAAACATATTATTCGTGTGTTGAGTTCTCAGTTTCTATCAGACGCCTTCATAAAATGTATTATCATCATAGAATATTTCACGTGTGACTAATTTTTATTCTTATTATAAATGGTATATTCATGTTTATTTGTATTTCCTATCTGGAAAATATATACAAACTGAAGATGGAGGTATAAGAAGGCTGACTAGAAAGCTACAGTAGTAAGAGAAGGGAAGCATGGGATGAGGGATGAGCTTTGAACTCACAGCTAATTTGAAACCCATCAGCCTTTCTCCGGTGGGGCAGCGTGGACAAGGGGACTTTCCTTCTCTACCTTGGCTCAAGTCCAATATGATCTTGTAAGTTATAAAATTCATTTTGGTGGGACGTTGAAAGAAAATATCCATAACTAAATAGATTTATGTTATTATATAAAACTAGAGTTTAACCTAGAGGTAGGATCTGGTGGCCGACAGGCCAGAACCAGTCACCAGGGGTTTTTTCTTGAGTTGTACTGTACTGGTCCCCATAGTGTTCTGCTTTGTCTTTAGAGTGGTTGTAACTATGAATACTTGAACCACAAGGAGTTTTATATGAAAATCAGGGTTTCTGGCTTCTCTTTGAAAATTGTGTTTCAGGCAGCTCTGGGCTAATTCCTTAGGGTAACAGTAAGCTCTCCATAGTGATTTCCCTCCGTATTAAGGACCCATATTCTCCAGTTCACAAGAGCCCCGTACCACGTCCTATTATATCCCTAAAAATATCCATAAAACATCATTATGCTGACGTTGTGGTTTTTCCTGTGTCTGATTTGCTTTACTTGTTTGTGTTTCCTGCCTGGACACTTTGATCCTTTGATTTTTTTTTTTTTTTTTTTTTTTTGGTACGCGGGCCTCTCACTGTTGTGGCCTCTCCCGTTGTGGAGCACAGGCTCCGGACGCGCAGGCTCAGCGGCCATGGCTCACGGGCCCAGCCGCTCCGCGGCATGTGGGATCCTCCCGGACCGGGGCCCGAACCCGTGTCCCCTGCATCGGCAGGCGGACTCTCAACCACTGCGCCACCAGGGAAGCCCGATCCTTTGAATTTTTAAACCATAATTTGTTAAGTGTGAGTTTTTGGAGATTGTGACTGATATACTTTTCTCTGATTCTCAGTTCCTGGCGGAATCTGTCACTCAGGAGACGCTCAGTGTTTGTTGTATGAATGCATTAATGCACTCTCATTGTAGATTTCAATACTATCTCTAATCTAGGGATAGAGAAGCTAATCTAGGGACCTTTAAAGTGCAGATCAACCACTGTTGATTTGTTGGTTGTTTGGGCTTCTTAGCTGGTTTAAAGTGAGATGAAAATTTAGTCGTGGTTGGGTTTTAAGAAGTCTCGTTTAGAAGAGGTAGGTCAGTAGTTTAAAACTAAATTTAGAAGATATATCTTAAATTCTCTTGGACTTTGTTTTTCAGCTTTAATATTATATCATACTTTTACATTGTGCTATGAATTTGTCTTGCTCTATTTAGTAAGCTCCTCAAAATAAAATCACATAATAAGATTGGTAGAGAATAAAAATACTCTCCAATTCAGGTGTTTATGCTTTCAGTAGAATATGTATATTCCCAGTATAGAATATATCCAACAAGTATCTAACAAATACCAGATTAAACAAACAAATAAACAACAACAAAAACGTTATGTAAGAAATAGTCATATAGAAACAAGAATATAATAGCTATAGATTTTTAGGAAAGAAATTTATCTAGTACACAACTGGATATAAAACATATATCTAGTTAATTTTTAGAAGTTAAAGATGTTTGTTTTTAAATTGGATAAATTTTATATGGTGGTATGGGGAAGACAAGAAAAATAAAAGATAAACATAAAAGTGATAAAGCAAATTAGGCTATTAGGAGGAGGTTACTAATGACAGGAAATTAAAGATAAAAAACAACAATGCAGTCAAAAAATACAAACTGAGATATAGCTGGTAAAACTTAAAGATTTAACTTTTGTTGTAGATTTGAAGAAATATGATTTACTTTTCTTAAAGTGTTTAAATATATGGACATACCAATCTCTATATTTTTTTATTCCTTTATTTCTGTATTCTGTCGCCAGAGTATGCTAGGTCTTGTCCTAGGTGTTAAGAAATCAGACCTATAAGACAAATTCATCGTTTTCTCTTGAGAAAACAAGTAGAATACAAACCATTACGGCAGTTTTATAAGAGCAGTTATGCTCAAGGCATTAATGTTAGAATTATGCTCAAGACATTAATGATCAAAAGGGATCACAATTAACTATGCAGAAATAAGGGGAGCATTCCGGATAGTTGCACAGAAGATCATGTGTGTGCTGAGGCTCCCAAATGCATGGGCAGTGGGTATTAAGCCAGAAAGAAGAGCATGTAGGGCTGAAATCGGAAAGAGAGAATATGATGTGTTTGAAGTTTGGCAAGTGTTTGCATGGGTCTAAAGCAGAGTGTGAAGTGAGAGAGAGTGGTAAGAGATGAGGCCAGATAAGATATAGGGCAAATGATTGAAGGATTTCTTGGACCAAATATTTGGAGATTTATTCTTTACATGAGGAAGCATGTTCATATATTGTGGGCAGGGAATGACATGATAATATTAGTGCTTTGGAAATATCACTAAGGTACTATGTGAAGGGTGGGTGGTCTGAGCTACAGATGGGTGATAAACTGGAGGTAGGGAGACAAGTAAAGAGGTAATATCAGTAAGTTGGGGTGAGAGCTAAGGAAGGATGGTGGTGGGAGTGCAAGTAAATCGACATTTAGGAGGCAGAATTATCCTGTTTGATGGCCAAAATAGTATTGGTGCTAAGGAAAGGATAATTTCCATTTTTCTAGAATTGCCTGTCAGCCAGCTAGGATGGATGTTGGTGCTATTCACTACGTTTGAATTTGGAGATACCTAAGTGTGGGAAGAGTTTGGTGGTGGGGATGTGGTTTAAGATCATGAGTTTAGTTTGGAGCATGGTGAGTTGAGATGCCTAAAAAATAGTCAACTGTGGATGTCAAGTAGAACAGTTGTTAAATATGGATTTGAAACTCAAGTCAACACTGGAAAAGGATGTGCCTCTTCAAATGGTGCTAGAACGGAGTCCTAGGGGGCACTGATAATTAAGGGCATGCAGAATAGAATGAATGCATATAATAAGAAACAAAGATTGTACGGCAGTTACTACTTTAACCTTAATAACTACCCTATAAAACAGGTGCAGACCTTATCCACAGCGTAATGTGGAGCTAGTTGAGGCAGAAAGATAACAGGTAACTTGTTCAACAGTGAGAAGTAGAATCTAGAAATGTTAAAAAAAAAAAAAAAGATAGAAAGGAAGTGGTGTTTAGGACTTACCATGTTACAAATTAATATACTGTTGAAAAAAATTTTAATTGAGTACTTGATAATACTTCATAAATGATAAATTATATTCTAACCCTAAGACTTTGTGATGCTAATATTTAGAAAGTGCTTTTAAACATCATGCTTAGTTAATCCCCATCTAACCATTATGTAACCTAATACTATTTTTCTTTTCCTAGAATAAAGAAACTCTTACATAAATTTTTAATGTAATCCCAATTTTTATGTTAGAAATAAGTATTTATTTTAAATCTGTATTATTTCAGCTCCAGGTAGTTGCTTATACTGAGAAGCCATTCGATTTGATATGGGCTTTATATTCTTTGTACGTTTTCAAATGTTGTGTTAATTAATCTCTCAAAGTAGTATAAAAGTGGAAAAGGATTTTATTATGTGCTTTCAGGTCCTAGGATGAAAAATGCTCTTTGAAAAGCAAGCTATTACCTCTTTTCTATTACACTTAAACCATTTATCTAAAGTTTATAGAATTCATAATTAAATAGAAATCAGAAATTAAATAATTAAATAGAAATTGGAAATCTTTGTTACAGATGGACCAAGTAACCTGCCCAAAAATTACAGAGAAAACATGCCAACTTCAGGCTGTTGTCCTTCTCTAGTGTTAAGTTCACAGTACCAAAATGATTTGTTCAAATTATTACTCTCTATCTTTATGTTAAACATTGTGCCAGTGAGTGCATTTGGTGCTAGTGGAATTATTTATCTCTGAAAATGTTCAGATATTACATAATATTCTAGGTCTGTGGTTGATCCATTACTTGCTAGTCTGGGAGCTAAGAATAGAGGCAAAAAGGAACCAGTAGCCACTATATTCAGAAATTTTGAAATACCTTTTACAGTACCCACTAAAAATCCTATTTTAAAATAAGCTAAAATGAATCAGGATAAAGGTGATTTTTCTGTATGGGATATTACTGGACATAGAAATTGGTAAAGAGATGAATTTTTGTCTTAGCCTTTATGTAAATATCTCAAGAAAGTGCAGCCTGCCCCCCCCCCAAATCAGATTTTGAAATATAAAAATCTTAAGAATTTAAAGTGCTGCCTAATGCATTTACTTACTAAACGTAGGAACCTGTTTTATATAACAGATCAGTAACCATTTAGGCTCTGATTGAATAGTTCCAGTGACAAGTTGCTTTTTAAGGCCTCATTCTACATTTAAATTAATCATTGCATATATGCTTTTGGGTGGCTACTTTTCGTACCTCCTTTTTTTAGATCTTTTTTATTTCATTCCTTACCTCTCTTTCTTAATATATAAAAAAACAGCAACATGTAGTAAAAGTTTAAAAATTGTATAATGTAAGAAACACTACTAAAATTAGGCAGATATTAGCGTTTTGCTATACTTTCTTTGAATATGAGTCACGTATACAATAAAAATGTTACATATACATTGATGTAAATGTTAGCTATGAAACATCCTGTGTGTGTGTATGTACGTGTGTGTATTGATGTGTGTTCTAAATTCTTTATATAGGGACTCATATTATGGGTTTTATTAATTTTGAATTTTTTGTATTGTGATTAAATAACATCATTTGCATGATGTTGGTTTATTGCTGTTTGTTGATATTTGCCTTGTATCTTGACATCTAATCACTTTTTATAAATGGCCAATTCTGCTTCTAACGAATATTAATTTTGTTATTTTTAAGTACAGGATCATATATATGATCATCAGGTCACATTTGTTCAGTTTTACTAATTTTTTGTTCAGCTTGAGCAATCAGTAACTAAGAAATTATTTAAAATTTCTATACCATGATTGTGAATTTTCCCATCTCCTCTCCTTTTTTTCTTGAAGTATAGCTGGCTTACAGTATTATATTAGTTTCAGGTGTACAGCATAGTAATTCAGTATTTTTATAGGTTATTCACCCTTGAAAGTTATTACAAAATAATAACTATAATAATTCTCTGTGCCATACAGTGTATCCTTGTTGCTTATCTATTTTTTTAAATTAATTTATTTTTTTAAATTTATTTTTGGCTGTGTTGGGTCTTTGTTGCTGTGTGCAGGCTTTCTCTAGTTATGGTGAGCGGGGGGCTACTCTTCGTTGCAGTGCGTGGGCTTCTCATTACGATCGCTTCTCTTGTTGAGGAGCGTGGGCTCCAGGCACACGGGTCTCAGTAGTCTTGGCTCCTGGGCGGTAGAGCGCAGGCTCACCTATTGCGGCGCATGGGCCTAGTTGCTCCACGGCATGTGGGATCTTTCCGGACCAAGCCCTGAACCCGTGTTCCCTGCTTTGGCAGGCGGATTCTCAACCACTGTGCCACCAGGGAAGCCCCTTGTTCCTTATCTATTTTATACATAGTGGTTTGTATCTCTTAATCCAGTATCTATCTTGTCCCTCCCTCGTTTCCTCTCCCCCTGGTAAGCACTAGTTTGTTTTCCATATCTGTGAGTCTGTTTCTGTTTTGCTGTATACATTTGTTTCATTTTTTAGATTCCACATAAAGTGATATCATACAGTATTTGTCTCTCTCTGTTTGACTTATTTAACTAAGCATAATATTCCCTAGGTCCATCCATGTTGCTGCAAGTGGTATATTTGCTTGATAGAGATTTTTTTCCATCCCATTCCCTTTATGCCATTTTATTTTGAGTGTGCATCTTATCTGGATAGATATATATTCACATATATATACACACATATGTTTATATATATATAAAGTTGAGATTAACAGAATATATGTGTGTGTGTGTATATATATATTCCGGTAATCTCAGTTTTAACCAGTGAGTTTTCTTTATGTATACTAATGTGATGATGGATATATTTAGATATATTTGCTGAAATTTTTCAGTCTGTTAATACTAGCTGTGCTGAGACAACCTATACATTTCTATGGAAATTATTCTTTTCTATACTTCCCCCATGCAAAATATTTTATTCCTTCTCTTGACTACACATTCTTCGCCATTTCAAGTATTCATATTAGCAAACTCTAAATGTTGGTATTAAACAGTAGAAACACCAAATTACAAAATACATGAAGGGCCTTATATATGGGAAGCACTCAAAAAGATTAGACTCCTGCCCCAATAGTATGTAGCCAGTTAAACTTCTAGAACCTTTTTTGTTTCATATAAGCTGATTTCTAACGAATAGTGTCATTCAAATGACTATTTTGACCTTGAAAGTGGTTATTTAGGCCTTTAAATTTAAGAGATTAAAAATAATTTAGTCCTTTGAGGAGAGATTACTAGTATATAATCTATATCTTTAGAGGACAGGGGAATCCTGCAGTAAACATAGTTTGGTCATGTGTTTTACATATTCTTATGTTGTATGTGTTTTCATGTGTCTGCTCATGTAAACGTATTTATTACACAAATAACAGGTATTACTTGGAATATACAGGTAGGCTTTAAAACAGGAAAGAAAGCATAAAAAGTACAAGAAAACCAATCTTTAAAAATAATCACAATTATTGTTTTATTATATATCATTCCATATTTTTTATTCACACACATATGTCCAAATAAAGCATATAACAACAACAAAAACAACAAAAGTAGCTAACATTTATTCATCATTTCAGTGACTCAGACACTCTGCTATATGCTTTACGTAGACTTTATCACACAAGCCTAATCATAACTTTCTAAAACAGGTACTATTATGCCCTCATTTTACAGATGTGTAGACTAAGGCTAGAGAGATACTACAGAGTTAAGTAACTTGCCATTATTTCATGTTCTATAAGTGATGGAAAAGAGATTCAAACCCAGGCAATATGAATCCACAGGCCCACACTCTTAAATTTTACCTTGAATGACCTCTCCCCATAGATATTTTGTGATACATATGTTTCCTTGCCTTTTTTTCCACTTGGTAATAATAAATGGATATCTCATCATAGTATCTTTTAATTGCTATGTAGTCTTATTTACAGAACAAATTTGCCTAAGTAATTCCCTATTGTTAGAAATTTGTTTCTATTTTTTCACAGCTATAAAATAGGTAATACCATCTTTTTTGCATTATTTATCCAATTTTCATATCAAAAATAACACACGTTTTACAGCCTTCTTTCCTTTCCCTCCTTGTTTTTACTACACAAAGTCTTTTCAAATCTTTGCTCAAATATCAGTTCCTCAATGATGACTACCTATTTAAATTTGCAATTCTACATTGCCCTCTACATTAACAAAACAGCCAATAAATATTATACCAATTTACATATCTTAGAGCAATATGTTCAACTTTTGTCTCACTAACTCATTGCCAACACTATGCATTACCCTGTTTTATAATTTTTCAGGGTGATTTTTCGCTGATGTTTGTTTTGCAGTGAAATTGTACCTCTTTACTTTTTTCCTTTGAGAATTTCCTGCCATATGCCTTGACTATTTTTGGAGAATACTTAAGTTTCTAAGGAGGAGACATATATCTCATTTGAATCACCATAATTATTTCAACAAATATTATTGAGGTCCTAGTACTTGACAAGCTATGGTTAAGGATCTTGGGATACATCTGCAAACACAATAGACAAAAACATTTCCCTGTCCTTGTGAAGTTTCCAATCTATGGCAGTAAACAGATAATAAATGAATTAATCTAATAAATACGGAAAATCTAACATGTTAGAATGTGGCAAGTGATAACGAAAAAATTAAAAGCAGACCAGCATAAAGGGAGATTGTGGAGGCTAAAACATGAAGGAGAATTGCAGTTTTCAATAGGTAGTGATCAATGAGGAGCTAATGGTTGAGCAAAGACATGAAAAGAGTGTAATAAAAGTAAGGGAGGGGGCTTCCCTGGTGGCGCAGTGGTTGAGAGTCCGCCTGCCAATGCAGGGGACACGGGTTCGTGCCCCGGTCCGGGAAGATCCCACATGCCGTGGAGCGGCTGGGCCCGTGAGCCATGGCCACTGAGCCTGCGCGTCCAGAGCCTGTGCTCTGCAATGGGAGAGGCCACAACAGTGAGAGGCCCAAGTACCGCCAAAAAAAAAAGAAAAAAAAGTAAGGGAGGAAGAAAAGCAGGCTGTATGGTTTTATAAATATTACAAGGGGCTGTTGGTAACTCTAGTAGAAACATCCATCTTTATCAAAGTATCATTGTCCTTTTTGATAAGTTTTTGGTCAGGTTTTGCTATTAAAGGTATGCAAACTGGGCTTCCCTGGTGGCGCAGTGGTTGAGATATACAAGATAAAAGTGAGAAAAGAAATTGAATCACAGATAAAAGAGAACTTAGAAAAAATATAAGGAAATATTACATGTAATACTATGGCAAATACTTTGAAAATGAGAGGAAAAAGACAAATTAAGCATAAATTACCCAAATTGTCCCAATAATAAGTGGAAACCTTGAGTAGGCCAATTACCACAGAAGAAATTGTAAAGCTGCTTAGAGATGTGTCATTAAGAAACATACAAAACAAGGTGGGTTCACAGCTGAGTTTTACATAACTTTTAAAGATCAGATAAATAAATCCAATATTATGTGAACTATTCTAGGCCAGAGATAAAGAAGTCTTCCCAGTTAAACTTATAAAGTTTGCATACTTTTTTTTTTTTTTTTTTGCGGTACGTGTGCCTCTCACTGTTGTGGCCTCTCCCGTTGCGGAGCGCAGGCTCCGGATGCGCAGGCTCAGCGGCCATGGCTCACGGGCCCAGCCGCTCCGCGGCACGTGGCATCTTCCCAGACCAGGGCTCGAACCCGTATCCCCTGCATTGGCAGGCAGGCTCTCAACCACTGCACCACCAGGGAAGCCCCCATAATTCTTAAATCCATAAAAATCTTTTTTTCAAAAAATTGGGAAAGTAAGCCTTAAAAATATCTATTAACTTTACCAGGTTACGTGATATGTATTCAATTACTTCAAGTTTTACAGCTACTTTAAGTTTTATTATTATATTTAAAACACAAAATTCTAATTTTAAGTACTGTATTCTGTAGGTTAAGGTTTTTAATTTCTATGCATTATTAACTCATCACTATCTCTTAAATTGTATAGTCCAGCGTAAATCTGACCCCATTTAAAATTCAATAGAAGAAATCATTTGTGAAGCTGTAGCTGTTTTCCATCCCAGACTCCTGGTTGACGTTGTTATCTTAATGAAATCCTGTTGGAGGGCCTTGTTAATTGCATTAAATAAAGGCCTTCATCATCCTCACTTCTGTACAGTTAAAATCAAGTGTTATGTTTGCCAGGACAAAAAGAGCTTAAGAAGTGTATACATTCATAATGTTTTCAAATACGCCTGTACAGAATGATTGGGATAAAACAGAGGACCTGGGCATGGGGTCCCCACTGTAGCATATTGCAGTAACATGCCCCCGTGAGGCACACCACTCAGAATCCAAGTCTTTGTGTACTCACTTGGCCCAGGGACTTACTTTGGTGAATTGTATACCAGCAAACATGATGCTGATACAGGCTGAGGCTTGATAAGCGTGTGTGCCTTGGGACCTTTTTGGAATGCTGCTCTGAGACTACCATGACGTGCCAGCATGAAAGACAGTGTGGAGGGTGGGCCCCTGCTGTAAGGGGCACCATGTGGCAGGCGTGCTCATGAGGCCACATCTTGTTCTGCCCAGCCCAGTCTTCCCCAGCCTAAGTGGAAACCACAGGAGGGAGCCCAGACAACACACAGGATCATGGGAAGTGCAACTAAGTATTGGGAGGTTTGAAACTCAGTAATAGATATCTGTTTCAGTTCCCAACATTCTTTTTCAATTTGAGAATGAAGGAAGATCCTCGGCAGAGGCTTGATTTTCTTCTTCTTCTTTTTTTTTATCTGACACACCTGCTAATACATTTAGTTATGTAATACAGAGTGTGAATTAGTCATGAAGGTTTTCTGTATATGCTAGTGATTCTTGTTTCACTCCACCATGCATAGATATTCCTTCCAATAAGTGGTATTCTTTTCCATGACAAGAATAGCTAGCGTCCTGATTATTTCTCTTTGTGCAATCACACATCTCAAAATCTTCTTACCTAAAACTCCACTGACATACATTAGAACCATGGTTTCCAGACTTTTAGAATTCACAGAATATTAAAGAGAAAATCGTGTGTCTGAAGTAAATCTGTCAGATTTTTATTTTGTCACCTAAAGTCATAGAAAGAGAAAAGAAAAAAACCCTGACTAAATGCTACTATCATTATTTTAAATGGTGTGGATATTGTTAACGTCAAAAATGTAGGAAGGATATGATCTCAAAATTAAGTAGTATCCTTTAGTTGAAAATGTTTGGCTTTGAAAATTTTGTTTTCATTATGTTGGAGACAGGTAAAAATAAAAGTGGGTTGACAGTAACCCATGGACCAGTGGATTGCCACCTCTTCAATACTGTTTGGTTTGCTTGATCCTCTCGTTTCCTTTGTTTTTCCTCATTTATCTCATGCTTATTGAATGCATCATTATTTGGCTGTTTTTCTCTTATAACTATAATAGAAAGTCAAGGAGAGTATGTTTGCCCAGCTGCTTCGGAGGTTATTTTCTTTTTGTGGCAGAGGTAAAACCTTATTTTTCCATGAATTGTCATCATCATCATCAAATCAGAATTGCTGTTGTTAAAAAATACAACTTGTTTTTGACCAATTGTTGTAGGTCTGTATTAAGAGCTTTATAATGATTACTACACTTACTCCTACAACAATTCTGTGAATTAGGTATTATGTTCCATTTTACAGATGAAAAAACTAAGGTTTAGAGAAGTTTACAAGTTGCTTAAGCTCACACAGAACATAGTGGAGCCTGGAACTTGAAATCAAGATCTGTCTGAATCCACTAACTATGTTGTTATCAAGTTCACTCTACTGTCTCTTCCATGGACTATCTATCTATCCATCTATCTATCATCTATCTATGTATCTATCCATCTATCATCTATCTATCCATCATCTATCTATCCATCTATCATCTATCTATCATTTATCTATGTATCATCTATCTATCCATCATCTATCATCTATCTATCCATCTATCATCTATCTATCCACCTGTCATCTCTATCATCTGTCCATCTGTCTATCATCTATCCATCATCTATCTATCCATCCATCTATCATTGATCATCTATCTATCCATCATCTATCTATCATCTGTCTACCCGTCTATCATCTCTCTATCGTCTATCCATCCATCTATCATCTGTCCATCATCTGTCTATCTATTCATCCATCCATCTGTCTATCATCTATCTATCATCTGTCCTATCTATTTATCTGGATATCACTCCTCTGAGAAATCAACCTACTTAATCCTGACTCATTATATTGGCGAATGGCTTGAAACATATACTTGTGGAAAATTAATAAAATGATATTTTTGGCACAGGACACAAGAAGTTCCATGTGCTTCAAAATCATGTTAAACATATGTGATGTTAGCTTGACTAGACCACAGTACCAAGATATTTGATCAAGCACCGGTCTGGATGTTACTGTGAAAGTATTTTTAGATGAGATTAACATTAATATCAGTGGACTGAGTAAACCATATTACTCTGTATGTTGGTAGGCCTCATCCAATCAGAGAAGAAGACTAAAGTCTCCTAAGGAAGAGAGAATTCTGCCTTTAGGCTACTTTGGAATTCAAGCAACAACAGCTGTTCCCTGGGTCTCTAGCCTGCTGGCCTGCCAGCTTCTGTAATAGTGTGAGCCAATTCTTTAAAACAAATCAGTCAGTCTCTCTCTCTCTTTCCCTCCCCTCCCTCTCCCCACTCTCTCTCTCCCTCTTACTCTCTCACTCTCTCTCTCACACACACACACACACATTCTGTTGGTTCTCATTGATTCTCTGGAGAACTCTGTGACTGAGAATATGGTCATTTGAACAAGTCACTCAGATTCTTTAATTTCCTCATATACAAAAAGGAATTATTTGTGATTAGTGAATAGTTCAATATATGTGAAATATTTACACTAAATGTGATTACAGTATATCATAAATTTCAGCTAATTTTTGTTGTTTTCCCCCTAGTACTTTAACAAGCCAATCCATTTTCTCTGTCTTGACTTCTAGAAAGCTCCGGCAAATGGTTTATGCTTAACCCCTGTGACTCCACTAAACTTGAGTTTATTGTTTTCCTTTCCTTTCCCCTCCATTTTCACTGTTTCCTTTTTGTGTTTTGTCCTGTGTTAATTGTACAGTTTTTATTACATTGTGCTTTAACTATGTAGTGTCTCTTTTGGATATAGCAAAATGTTCTGTCTTTGGAGATACAAAAATATACATAAATCGAAGACTTCATGTGCATTTACCATCTAAGTGACCAATCAGAATGAGTTTAAACTGGTTCTTCATTTGCTAACAGCAGTTTCCTGCCAGGTCTCTTGACCGATTTCACCAGAATTGAGGAGGAATGTTATGCATGTGACTGATATGAGGGCACGACATCTAGCTGACTTATATGTGTGACCTTTATAAACTTGTCTGTGGTGTATGTGTTTGTACCTTGAAAATTTTTGTTGACACAGCTCTACCTCTTTATAAGCAATTTATAGATTTTTTTTTGGTGGGGAGGAAGAATTTCTTTTCTTACTTTGTAGTTGTAGTTATCATTACTGATCAGTTACTATGTGTTACACTTGGGCTTGTTAAAAGAATTATTCAAGATTTGAAAAGTGACAACCATAAAAGCAAAGGAAAAAAGATATATTCTTCCATCTTTTCTTAAACATAACAGAAAGAGTATGATGGTTATAATTATCCTTGGGTTATGGAGAAAATTATCTGATATAAGAAGGTGAGCCACCAGCTAATGGCTTTAAATTCAGTTTGGAGTGGATCCAACAGCATTCAACCTTGTACTCTCCTGAGGTAGCCTATAATAGCTTTTCCTAACAGATGGTTGCTATTCTATTTACCCATTTACCATGGTCAGATCAGCTGGTGCACTCTTTTTTTTTTTTTTCAGATTCCACATGTAAGGGACATTATCGTGTTTGTCTTTTTTTTTTAATTTTTTTTTATTTTTGGCTGCGTTGGGTCTTCATTGCTGAACGTGGGCTTTTCTCTGGTTGTGGCGAGCAGCGGCCACTCCTCGCTGTGGTGCTTACGCCTCTCATCGCGGTGGCCTCTCCCGTTGCGGAGCATGGGCTCCAGGCACACGGGTTTCAGTAGTTGTGGCTCACGGGCTCCAGAGCGCAGGCTCAGCAGCCGTGGCGCACGGGCGCAGCTGCCCCGCGGCATGCGGGATCCCCCCAGACCAGGGCGCGAACCCGTGTCCCCCGCGCCGGCAGGCGGATTCCCAACGTCTGCACCACCAGGGAAGCCCAGCTGGTGCACTCTTATTCCCCAATTTAGTCTTCAGTGTTAGTAGTGAGAAGACCCTTTTCATTGAAGGCTTAAGTATAATTATCTATTGAAGGGCAGTGATGACCTAAATGTATTTGGTCTATGACTCTAAATTCTCTAGTCTTTCCTGTCTAAATTTTTTAAATTTAAAACTGATTCTAGGTTTTTCCTTGGACATAAATGAGAAAAGTATAGGATTGCTCTTCTTTTCAACAGCTTTTTTCAAAGTCTAACTTCTTTATCAAAATGTCAAAGAGGCTTTAGAATCTTTAAGTCCACTAACCAGTTTGCTTCAAATTAATTCATCTCACTTAGCAAAATGTATTGAGCTAGATGCATAGATATAAAAATTGTGTGTGTGTGCACGTGCTTGTCCTTGCATCCAAGTGGCTGAGAGTCTAGATAAGACCTGTAGAAAGAGAAGATCACTACAGTATATGCTTTGGCAGCATTAAGTAACCAAGCAGTGCTTTGAAGGAAAGGCACAATTTGGTTATGTGAGAAAGGAAAGGAACGGCCTCTAAGTAAATAAACCATGTAAAAAAAACCCATTAAACCCTGAGAGAGAAAGTATATTAAGTGAATCTTCCACTTCTGAATGCATGTGGCAGAGCTTGCAAACAAGCTGTTTTATTCATAAGGAAGGAGAGTCACTGTAGGAGTTTGCCTTGGCCAGATTTGCATTTTGTGAAATTGCTTGAACAGCAGTAAGTAGATAACAAGATTTTTGCTTAAACCTCAGGAATTTGGGTTGAAAAGGCTGGTGGTGACTCAGTTGCCCAAGATTGATGCAAATATCAACTAAGTAGCTTTGCGTTCTGCTCAAGCTCTATTTGTAGACTTTCAGTCAACAGAGAAAAATGTCTTTAATTTTTTGAATAGAATTTTCCTCTTATAAAAATACCATTGATGTTAATTGTAGAAAATTTTTAAAAGGTACAGGAGCACCGAAAATAAAATCAAAATACTCTATAACCCTACCATTCATAAGTTACTACTATTGATATATTTTTTTTTTACATCTTTATTGGAGTATAATTGCTTTACAATTGTGTGTTAGTTTCTGCTTTATAACAAATTGAATCACTTATACATATAAATATGTTCCCATATCTCTTCCCTCTTGTGTCTCCCTCCATCCCACCCTCCCTATCCCACCCCTCCAGGCGGTCACAAAGCACCGGGCTGATCTCCCTGTGCTATGCGGCTGCTTCCCACTAGCTATCTATTTTACGTTTGGTAGTGTATATACGTCCATGCCTCTCTCGCACTTTCTCACAGCTTACCCTTCCCCCTCCCCATATCCTCAAGTCCATTCTCTAGAGGGTCTGTGTCTTTATTCCTGTCTTACCCCTAGGTTCTTCATGACATTTTTTTTTCTTAAATTCCATATATATGTGTTAGCATACGGTATTTGTCTTTCTTTCTGACTTACTTCACTCTGTATGACAGACTCTAGGTCTATCCACCTCATTACAAATAGCTCAATTCCTTTTCCTTTTATGGCTGAGTAATATTCCATTGTATATATGTGCCACATCTTCTTTATCCATTCATCCGATGATGGACACTTAGGTTGTTTCCATCTGTGGTCTATTGTAAATAGAGCTGCAATGAACATTTGGTACATGACTCTTTTTGAATTATGGTTTTCTCAGGGTATATGCCCAGTAGTGGGATTGCTGGGTCATATGGTAGTTCTATTTGTAGTTTTTTAAGGAACCTCCATACTGTTCTCCACAGTGGATGTATCAATTTACATTCCCACCAACAGTGCAAGAGGGTTCCCTTTTCTCCACACCCTTTCCAGCATTTATTGTTTCCAGATTTTTTGATGATGGCCATTCTGACTGGTGTGAGATGATATCTCATTGTAGTTTTGATTTGCATTTCTCTAATGATTAATGATGTTGAGCATGCTTTCATGTGTTTGTTGGCAGTCTGTATATCTTCTTTGGAGAAATGTCTGTTTAGGTCTTCTACCCATTTTTGGACTGGGTTGTTTGTTTTTTTGTTATTGAGCTGTATAAGCTGCTTATAAATTTTGGAGATTAATCCTTTGTCAGTTGCTTCATTTGCAAATATTTTCTCCCATTCTGAGGGTTGTCTTTTGGTCTTGTTTATGGTTTCCTTTGCTGTGCAAAAGCTTTGAAGTTTCATTAGGTCCCATTTGTTTATTTTTGTTTTTATTTCCATTTCTCTAGGAGGTGGGTCAAAAAGGATCTTGCTGTGATTTATGTCATAGAGTGTTCTGCCTATGTTTTCCTCTAAGAGTTTGATAGTTTCTCACCTTACATTTAGGTCTTTAATCCATTTTGAGCTTATTTTTGTGTATGGTGTTAGGGAGTGATCTAATCTCATACTTGTACATGTACCTGTCCAGTTTTCCCAGCACCACTTGTTAAAGAGGCTGTCCTTTCTCCACTGTACATTCCTGCCTCCTTTATCAAAGATAAGGTGACCATATGTGCGTGGGTTTATCTCTGGGCTTTCTCTCCTGTTCCATTGATCTATCTTTCTGTTTTTGTGCCAGTACCATACTGTCTTGATTACTGTAGCTTTGTAGTATTCTCTGAAGTCAGGGAGCCTGATTCCTCCAGCTCCTTCTTTCGTTCTCAAGATTGCATTGGCTATTCGGGGTCTTTTGTGTTTCCATACAAATTGTGAATTTTTTGTTCTAGTTCTGTGAAAAATGCCAGTGGTAGTTTGATAGGGATTGCATTGAATCTGTATATTGCTTTGGGTAGTAGAGTCGTTTTCACAATGTTGATTCTTCCAATCCAAGAACATGGTATATCTCTCCATCTATTTGTATCATCTTTAATTTCTTTCATCAGTGTCTTATAATTTTCTGCATACAGGTCTTTTGTCTCCTTAGGTAGGTTTATTCCTAGATATTTTATTCTTTTTGTTGCAGTGGTAAATGGGAGGGTTTTCTTGATATCACTTTGAGATTTTTCATCATTAGTGTACAGGAATGCCAGAGATTTCTGTACATTAATTTTATATCCTGCTACTTTACCAAATTCATTGATTAGCTCTAGTAGTTTTCTGGTAGCATCTTGAGGATTCTCTATGTATAGTATCATGTCATCTGCAAACAGTGACAGCTTTACTTCGTCTTTTCTGATTTGGATTCCTTTTATTTCCTTTTCTTCTCTGATTGCTGTGGCTAAAACTTCCAAAACTATGTTGAATAAGAGTGGTGAGAGTGGGCAACCTTGTCTTGTTCCTGATCATAGTGGAAATGGTTTCAGTTTTTCACCATTGAGGATGATGTTGGCTGTCGATTTGTCATATATGGCCTTTATTATGTTGAGGAAAGTTCCCTCTGTGCCTGCTTTCTGCAGGGTTTTTATCATAAGTGGGTGTTGAATTTTGTCGAAAGCTTTCTCTGCATCTATTGAGATGATCATATGGTTTTTCTCCTTCAATTTGTTAATATGGTGTATCACGTTGATTGATTTGCGTATATTGAAGAATCCTTGCATCCCTGGAATAAACCCCACTTGATCATGGTGTATGATGCTTTTAATGTGCTGTTGGATTCTGTTTGCTAGTATTTTGTTGAGGATTTTTGCATCTATGTTCATCAGTGATATTGGCCTGTAGTTTTCTTTCTTTCTGATATCCTTGTCTGGTTTTGGTATCAGTGTGATGGTGGCCTCGTAGAATAAGTTTGGGAGTGTTCCTCCCTCTGCTATATTTTGGAAGAGTTTGAGAAGGATAGGTGTTAGCTCTTCTCTAAGTGATAGAATTCGCCTGTGAAGCCATCTGTTCCTGGGCTTTTGTTTTTTGGAGATTTTTAATCAGTGTTTCAATTTCAGTGCTTGTGATTGGTCTGTTGATATTTTCTATTTCTTTCTGATTCAGTTTTTCAGGTTGTGCATTTCTAAGAATTTGTCCATTTCTTCCAGGTTGTCCATTTTATTGGCATAGAGTTGCTTGTAGTAATCTCTCATGATCTTTTTTATTTCTGCAGTGTCAGTTGTTACTTCTCCTTTTTCATTTCTAATTCTATTGATTTGAGTCTTCTCCCTTTTTATCTTGATGAGTCTGGCTAATGGTTTATCAATTTTGTTTATCTTCTCAAAGAACCAGCTTTTAGGTTTATTGATCTTTGGTATCGTTTCCTTCATTTCTTTTTCATTTATTTCTGATCTAATTTTTATGATTTCTTTCCTTCTGCTAACTTTGGGGTTTTTTTGTTCTTCATTCTCTATTTAGGTGCAAGGTTAGGTTGTTTATTCGAGATGTTTCTTGTTTCTTAAGGTAGGATTGTATTGCTATAAACTTCCCTCTTAGAACTGCTTTTGCTGCATCCCATAGATTTTGGGTCGTCATGTCTCCATTGTCATTTGTTTCTAGGTAGTTTTTGATTTCCTCTTTGATTTCTTCAGTGATCACTACGTTATTAAGTATTGTTTAGCCTCCATGTGTTTGTATTTTTTACAGATCTTTTCCTGTAATTAATATCTAGTCTTGTAGCATTGTGGTCAGAAAAGATACTTGAAAGAATTTCAATTTTCTTAAATTTACCAAGGATTGCTTTGTGACCCAAGGTATGATCTATCCTGGAGAATGTTCCATGAGCACTTGAGAAAAATGTGTATTCTGTTGTTTTCAGATGGAATGTCCTATAAATATCAATTAAGTCCATCTTGTTTAATGTATCATTTAAAGCTTGTGTTTCCTTATTTATTTTCATTTTGGATGATCTGTCCATTGGTGAGAGTGGGGTGTTAAAGTCCCCTACTATGAACGTGTTACTGTCGATTTCCCCTTTTATGGCTGTTAGTATTTGCCTTATGTATTGAGGTGCTCCTATGTTGGGTGCATAAATATTTACAATTGTTATATCTTCTTTTTGGATCGATCCCTTGATCATTATGTAGTGTCCTTCTTTGTCTCTTGTAATAGTCTTCATTTAAAGTCTATTTTGTCTGATATGAGAATTGCTACGCCAGCTTTCTTTTGGTTTCCATTTGCATGAAATATCTTTTTCCATCCCCTTACTTTCAGTCTGTATGTGTCTCTAGTTCTGAAGTGGGTCTCTTGTAGACAGCAAATATATGGGTCTTGTTTTTGTATCCATTCAGGCAATCTGTGTCTTTTGGTGGGAGCATTTAGTCCATTTACATTTAAGATAATTATCAATATGTATGTTCCTATTCCCATTTTCTTAATTGTTTTGGGTTCGTTATTGTAGGTCTTTTCCTTCTCTTGTGTTTCCTGCCTAGAGAAGTTCCTTTAGCATTTGTTGTAAAGCTGGTTTGGTGGTGCTGAACTCTCTCAGCTTTTGCTTGTCTGTAAAGGTTTTAATTTCTCCATCAAATCTGAATGAGATCCTTGCTGGGTAGAGTAATCTTGGTTGCAGGTTTTTCTCCTTCATCACTTTTAATATGTCCTGCCAGTCCCTTCTGGCTTGCAGAGTTTCTGCTGAAAGATCAGCTGTTAACCTTATGGGGATTCCCTTGTGTGTTATTTGTTGTTTTTCCCTTGCTGCTTTTAATGTTTTCTTTGTATTTAATTTTTGACAGTTTGATTAATATGTGTCTTGGCGTATTTCTCCTTGGATTTATCCTGTATGGGACTCTGTGCTTCCTGGACTTGATTAACTATTTCCTTTTCCATATTAGGGAAGTTTTCAACTATAATCTCTTCAAATATTTTCTCAGTCCCTTTCTTTTTCTCTTCTTCTTCTGGAACCCCTATAATTCCAATGTTGGTACGTTTAATGTTGTCCCAGAGGTCTCTGAGACTGTCCTCCGTTCTTTTCATTGTTTTTTCTTTATTCTGCTCTGCAGTAGTTATTTCCACTATTTTATCTTCCAGGTCACTTATCCGTTCTTCTGCCTCAGTTATTCTGCTATTGATCCCATCTAGAGTATTTTTAATTTCATTTATTGTGTTGTTCATTGTTGTTTGTTTCATCTTTAGTTCTTCTAGGTCCTTGTTAAATGTTTCTTGACTTTTGTCTATTCTATTTCCAAGATTTTGGATCATCTTTACTATCATTATTCTGAATTCTTTTTCAGGTAGACTGCCTATTTCCTCTTCATTTGTTAGGTCTGGTGGGTTTTTATCTTGCTCCTTCCTCTGCTGTGTGTTTTTCTGTCTTCTCATTTTGCTTATCTTACTGTGTTTGGGGTCTCCTTTTTGCAGGCAGCAGGTTCGTAGTTCCCGTTGTTTTTGGTGTCCTTCGCCAGTGGCTAAGGTTGGTTCAGTGGGTTGTGTAGGCTTCCTGGTGGAGGGGACTAGTGCCTGTGTTCTGGTGGATGTGGCTGGATCTTGTCTTTTTGGTGGGCAGGTCCACGTCTGCTTGTGTGTTTGGGGGTGTCTGTGGACTTATTATGATTTTAGGCAGCCTGTCTGCTAATGGGTGGGGTTGTGTTCCTGTCTTGCTAGTTGTTTGGCATAGGATGTCCAGCACTGTAGCTTGCTGGTCGTTGAGTGGAGCTGGGTGCTGGTGTTAAGATGGAGATCTCTGGGAGATTTTCGCCGTTTGATATTATGTGGAGCTGGGAGGTCTCTTGTGGACCACTGTCCTGAAGTTGGCTCTCCCACCTCAGAGGCACAGCACTGACTCTTGGCTGCAACACCAAGAGCCTTTCATCCACATGGCTCAGAATAAAAGGGAGAAAAAGTAGAAAGAAAGAATTAGTAGAAGAAAGAAAGAGAGAGAGAGAGAGAGAGAGAGAAAGAAAGAAAGGAGGGAGGGAGGGAGAAAGGAGGGAAGGAAGGAAAAAAAGAGAGAAGATAAAGTAAAATAAAATAAAGTAAGATAAAATATAATAAAGTTATTAAAATAAAACATAATTATTAAGAGAAAAAAATTTTAAAAAAAAGGACGGATAGGTGGAAGCAAAGCTATACAAACAAAATCTCACGCAGAAGCATACACATACACACTCACCAACAGAGGAAAAGGGGAAAAATTAATAAATCTTGCTCTAAAAGTCCACCTCCTCAATTTGGGATGATTCGTTGTCTAAAGGATGGAAGGAAGGAAAGAAAGAAAGAAGGTAAAGTAAAATAAAGTTATTAAAATAAAAAATAATTATTAAGAAAAATAATTTAAAAAACTGGATGGATAGAACCCAGGACAAATGGTGGAAGCAAAGCTATACAGACAAAATCTCACACAAAAGCATACACATACACACTCACATAAAGAGGAAAAAGGGAAAAAATAATAAATCTTGTTCTCAAAGTCCACCTTCATAATTTGGGATGATTTGTTGTCTACTGATATATTCCAGAGATGCAGGGTACATCAAGTTGATTGTGGAGCTTTAATCTGCTGCTTCTGAGGCTGCTGGGAGAGATTTCCCTTTCTCTTCTTTGTTCTCACAGCTCCCAGGGGCTCAGCTTTGGATTCGGCCCCGCCTCTGCGTGTAGGTCGCAGGATGGCGTCTGTTCTTCGCTCAGACAGGACGGGGTTAAAGGAGCCGCTGATTCGGGGCCTCTGGCTCACTCAGGCCGGGGGGAGGGAAGGGCATGGAGTGCGGCGCGAGCCTGCAGCAGCAGAGGCCGTTGTGACGTTGCACCAGCCTGAGGCGTGCCGTGCGTTCTCCTGGGGAAGTTGTCCCTGAATCCCGGGACCCTGGCTGTGACGGGCTTCACAGGCTCCCAGGAGGGGCGTGTGGAGAGTGACCTGTGCTCACACACAGGCTTCTTGGTGGCGGCAGCAGCAGCCTTAGCATCTCATGCCCGTCTCTGGGGTTGGTGCTGTTAGCCGCGGCTTGTGCCCATCTCTGGAGCTCCTTTAAAGCAGTGCTCTTAATCCCCTCTCTTTGCGCACCAGGAAACAAAGAGGGAAGAAAAAGTCTCTTGCCTCTTTGGCAGGTCCAGACTTTTCCCGGACTCCCTCCCGGCTAGCCGTGGCGCACTAACCCCCTGCAGGCTGTGTTCATGCCGCCAACCCCAGTCTTCTCCCTGTGCTCCGACCGAAGCCCGAGTCTCAACTCCCAGCCCTGCCCGCCCTGGCGGTGAGCAGACAAGCCTCTTGGGTTGGTGAGTGCCGGTCGGTCCTGTTGATCCTCTGTGCGGGAATCTCTCCGCTTTGCCCTCCGCACCCCTGTTGCTGTGCTCTCCTCTGCGGCTCCGAAGCTCCCCGCCACCGCCACCCGCAGTCTCCGCCCACGAAGGGGCTTCCTAGTGTGTGGAAACCTTTCCTCCTAAACAGCTCCCTCCCACTGGTGCAGGTCCCATCCATATTCTTTTGTCTCTGTTTTTTCTTTTTTTCTTTTGCCCTACCCAGGTATGTGGGGGGTTTCTTGCCTTTTGGGAGATCTGAGGTCTTTTGCCAGCATTCAGTAGGTGTTCTGTAGGAGTTGTTCCACGTATAGATGTATTTCTGGTGTATCTGTGGGGCGGAAGGTGATCTCTGCGTCTTACTCTTCCGCCATCTTCCTACATGTCTCTACTATTGATATTTTGACAAATATTATTTTAGTGATTTTCCTGTATATGTATATATATGATTTCAATAAAATCATTATAATATTTATTTTTTAATCATCATTCTTATTCTCTTCCCAGCATATTATGAGTAATTTTCATGACATTATGCATTTTCTTCTAAAGCAATATTTAGTATATTTATTATAAAAGTCACAAAATGCTCATTATGAAATAATAGAATCTACTCTTAAGCAAAAATAAGGTGATTAGAATCATCTTTGATCTCTCTTTGTGATAATAATAAAGATATTTAACTTTTTCCCTCCTGTATTAGATTCTTCCAATCGACATTTGCACGTAATAAAGATTTTTACATGTTGAACAAAACAATAGCAAACACTTTTACTATGTACCAGGCATGATTCTCAGTACTAGACATATGTCAACCTTTTTTATCGCAAAACCTTATGACATTGTTCTCGTTGCCAATTTTAAGATGAAGAAATTAAAGCACAGAAAGATTAAATAACTTACCTAAGACCACACAACTAGGAAATAGCAGAGCTAATGTCCAAACCCAGGCCATCTGTTTCTAGATTTTATGACCTTGAAAAGTGTGTAATATTGCTTCTCCCATGATACTGTATTCACTTTGTGCAGTGATTTATTTCTACCCACCCTGTCATAGCCAGACTTCTTTGAAGAGTTATTTGTATTTTATGGCTGCATTTCCTCATATCCCTACCACTTTGTGACATACTCCAATCCAGCCCTTTTTTTTTTTTTTTTTGCCGTACGCAGACCTCTCACTGTTGTGGCCCCTCCCATTGCGGAGCACAGGCTCCGGACGCGCAGGCTCAGCGGCCATGGCTCATGGGCCCAGCCGCTCCGCGGCATGTGGGATCTTCCCGGACCGGGGCACGAACCCGTGTCCCGTGCATCGGCGAGCAGACTCTCAACCACTGCGCCACCAGGGAAGCCCCCAGCACTTTCTTATACCAGTTTACCAAAACTGTTGGTTCTTGCTGTAGAGTCTCTAATGAATTTTAGTCCAGGGGATGCTTTGGCTACCCAATTTGTTTGTCCTATCAACCTACGAAGGGCAGGGGCTACTCTTCTTTCACTCTTTTTTCTCGGTTTCCCTGGTACATACAACCTTCCTCCTCTGTTCCACCTATGTCTTTGCCTACTCCTTCTCAGCCTCTGCTGTTGGGCATCAGATGATTTTGGTCTTCAGCCTGTCTTCCAGATGTTACATAGCTTCAGGGCTTGACCATGGCTCCGCATGTCTTCTCACTGTACGTCCTTTCCCTTGGAGTTCATCAGTTTCCATAGCTTAAAAGATTCTTTAGTCACTGTAACTCCCAAATGTGTTTCTCTGTACCATATCTCTTTTCTGAATTTCAGACCCATATATCCAGTTACCTCAGCATCATCACTTGATATCTTAAAGACTGCCTTTAAAATATTGGATATCCAAATATCTTTTTCTCTCTGATTTTGCAATCGTAGTAAATGACCCAATAATCCACTCAGAAATCTGAGCCAGTAATCAGGGAGTGACCTTTACACTTCTTTTCTTCCTCACTGCCCACGTTCAGCTAAACACTCATGTCTATCAGTTGTACTTTCTTAAAGAACTTCAGTTTTCTTATTCCTTCTCCCACTACCAAAACCTCACCCTCCATGTCTTATCTGGACTCTTACAATCCAGTCTTTCATCCATTTTTGTCTCTCTCCAATCTATTTCCCACATAAACTGCTGTTTTGAAAATAGATGTCTGATCAAGTCATTCCCTGGCTAAACACTCTGGTGGCCTCTTGAGTGCTTTAGATATTACGTTTAAAATCCTGACAAGGCCTATGCCCTCGGGCCTCAGTTTCCCACACATTATCACTTCCATCCACAAGCTCTCATCTCCCAATTTAACCACCTCACCCTTTGCATTACCTAGTTTTCACCTCATATGTCACTTCCACAGGGAAGTGGGATCTTTCCTTTCTCGGAGTCCACTACACAGTTATCAAGCTGAGGCTGTAAGCTGAATTCTTTTGTTTCATAATCGGGAACAGATCCAGAATGAGGAGTGACTTTGCAGCCTCTTATAAAGCCCTGAATTTCAATTCTGGCTTTACCACATGTTAGCAGTTTGATTTGGAGTAATTATTTTAACCATCTCTTTTGTCATAGGAAAAATAGTGAAATAATTAACTGAAGCCGTAAAATGAGACTTTCAAAGCTAATTAGATATGATAATAGACTGTGTCTGGTTTTAATGAGAAAAAATTATTAAGAAGAAAAAAAATGGGCTTTAAGCCTTAGGAAAGCTAGTTAGTGGATGCAGTAATATCTCACTAACTTGGGAGGTAAAGGTTGAAGTGAGGACATCTAAATTATGGAAAAAGGTTGAATGTTAAAATTTTTAAATGAGAGGCAGTTTTGACTCATTGCATGAAGTAATTTAAACAATAATCTTAGGTTCAATATAAAACACAACAAATATATAAAATCTCAAAGTACAGCTAACTATTTTTAAAGTATCATTAATCATTCAATAACTAGGTATTGATAGACTATTATTACAACAGTGAATAAACAGATACAGTTTCTACCCTCAGAGGGCTTACAGTGTCTTTATAGCAGACAGTGGTGGATCTTTTACTCTCTTAGATTCTACACAAATACATTGCATTTGCTGTGTCCCTTTATGTAAATTTTGTCTTTGAGTAAGATACATGAACAAACTTAACCAAATGTAGCAAGTTTTCTTTCGAGATGGAACATGTTTGATTCTAAAGATACAATTTATTGGAGGGAGGAAAAAATGACACTTTATAGAGTTTCACCTTGGATGGTAAGATCAAGTGCACCTTCAATGAGCTTAAATTTATAGTCAGTACTGAGAACATATCTTGATTATCAGATGTATCGTTACTGTTAGGTATATTTAATCATTAAAGTACCCCTCCAACACATTGAGTATAGATGACTAGATGATTCCTGTCCTACTTCAGAAAAATTTGAAATCATTTCTGAAATAATTCCTTTGTGAAATGTACTTTAAAAGAGTGGCAATAATATAAATGTCAGTATTCTTTCTGAATTCACAAAGTAAGGCATCAATTTTTATGGAAGTCTTATAAGACATTGAGGTGTATCAATCTAGTATGATGACTTTAAAGTACAAGGTAAATAGGGTGTTCCATTATTACAACACATCACTGTAAACTCTTTGAAGAAGTTTAGGCTACTTTCTTAACTAATTACTCTTTTATTTGATATTAATTGTGGAGAGCAGCTGGAACACAGAGAGTAGCCATTCATCTCTTTCCCCCTCCAGGGCTGAGCTCTGTGATCTTGGAGGGAAACTAGGAGGATGAGCCTACATCTCTCTTTGTAGCTGTCTGTGGAAAGAAGACCACACATAGTAAGACACGTAGCTCTTACAGTGTGGGGCTGAGCTTGGTGTCAGTCAGTTTAGTAATGTTAAGCATTTAGGCAAATAGAAATAAGAGAGTTAAGTGTTTTCTCATGTAGGCAGAAGATGATGCCTGACTTCCTGAGTCTGACAGTCCTGTGTCTCTTGAGCCAGTAGTAGGTTTTGATGTTAAATGCAATTTCAGAACTATACATAATAATGCCATAAGATCGTTTAACATACCAATAAGAATATATAGGACAGAGGTCTGAAATGATTGCTCTATGAAACTAATTTAAGCAAGTGCTGGTACTGAGAACATTTTTACATTTGCTCTATGTATTATTCCCCCTGGGAAGAGACCCTAGTAGTTGTTACATGCAGTTTGATAATGTTGCACTGTAGTGCACTGATATTTTGTTTTGACAATGAACAGCCTTTTCACTGAATAAGGCTAAAATAGTCTACACAGAAAGCTTTTAAAATCACTGTATGATCCTGCAGTGTTTAGATATTTAGAATTGGCATGTATCTCTTTTCCTAGTGTGTATCCTTGAAAAATCTCTTTGAATAGTTCCAATAAAAATTTTATTGAAAAATATTAAATTATAATAGCATTGATATAGCTATGATCAAGTTATGACTGAAAGGGTTGCTGATAGGTGGTGAGAAGGAACGGTGGCCCCAAAACATTTGAATAAATTACTAATCAACTTCTCAAAATGAAAATGACTTCTACCATTATACCACCAAGTCAGTCTCTTCAAAGAAAATCAGTTCATTGTCATGAATATAAATTTCCCAAATAACAAATGTATACCCTTTTCTTTATGTTTATCACAGATGTTGTGAGGATAAGAATAGAAAGGGACATTAAAGTTTTAATAATGTATATCATAAAATATTTGAGTAAATAAGATATGAATAAATTATTATGGCTAATTCATGATATTAAATTTTAAATTGACACTCTTAACTTCAGTGTTTCATGGCACATTTAAAAATGTCTGAAGGTATAAAATTTATATTACAAATGTATATAAAAGCATAGCATTTTAAAGTTATGGTAACAATGTGGATAGACAGATAGACAGACAGATGTATTAAGATAACTGAGATACACAGTTATGTGGTGGAAAAGTCCACGTCTAATTCACATTTTATCCCCACTGGATAGTAAGAGTTCTTGGAACATTATTGTTCATAATTACTTTTTATGAGCATTATTGTTCATAAATATTTATTGAATAATTAAATGAAACAAAAGTAGATGACTGCTTTTTGGAGAACTTGGATTAAACATTACTACTGGTCTACTAGCAAGTGGTAGCTGATTTTAAAATTAATAAGCAAGAAATTAATACCATTTTTGAAAAACTTAGAAATAGTTCATAATGCTTCATTTGATAATTTGCTTTACTGTTATGGATCTGTATCTTTGGTGTTGATTTCATTTGCCTGTTTTATCATAATGTGCTTTTATTTTTTTTAATTTTTATTAATTGAAGTATACTTGATTTTCAATATTGTATTAATTTCTGCTGTACAGCAAAGTGACTCAGTTATACATATATATACATTTCAAAACAATTTTTTATTGGAGTGTAATTGCTTTACAATGTTGTGTTAGTTTCTACTGCACAGCAAAATGAATCAGCCATACATGTACATATATCCCCTCCCTTTTGGATTTTCCTCCCATTTAGGGCACCACAGTGCATTAAGTAGAGTTCCCTGTGCTGTACAGTATGTTCCCATCAGTTGTCTATTTTATACATAGCATCAATAGTGTATATGTGTCAATCCCAATCTCTCAATTCCTCCCACCCCACCCCTTTGCCCTTGGTATCCATACATTTGTTCTCTATGTCTGTGTCTCTATTTTTGCTTTGCAAATAAGGTCATCTATACCATTTTTCTAGATTCCACATATATGCGTTAATATAAAATATTTGTTTTTCCCTTTCTGACTTACTCCACTCTGTATGACCCTCTCTAGGTCCATCCACGTCTCTACAAATGACCCAATTTCATTCCTTTTTATGGCTGAGTAATACTCCGTTGTATATATGTACCACATCTTGTTTATCTGTCCCTCTGGGTTTTTTTTTGTTTTTTTGTGTGTGCGTGTGTGTGGTTTTTTTTTTGCGGTACACAGGTCTCTCACGGTTGTGGCCTCTCCCGTTGTGGAGCACAGGCTCCGGACGCACACGCTCAGCGGCCATGGCTCACGGGCCCAGTTGCTCCGCGGCATGTGGGATCTTCCCGGACCGGGGCACAAACCCGTGCCCCCTGCATCGGCAGGCAGACTCTCAACCACTGCGCCACCAGGGAAGCCCTCTGTTCCTCTGTGGACATTTAGGTTGCTTCCATGTCCTGGCTATTGTAAATAGTGCTGCTATGAACATTAGGGTACATGTGTCTTTTTTAATTATGGTTTTCTCACAACATATACATTCATTTTTATATTCTTTCCCATTATGGTTTATCCCAGGATACTGAATATAGTTCCCTGTGCTGTACAGTAGAACCTTCTAGAGTCCATCCATTTTATATGTAATAGTTTGCATCTACTAACCCCAAACTCCCAGTCTATCCCCCCCACCCCCCTCCCCCTTGGCAACCACAAGACTGTTTCTGCTTTGTAGATAGGTTAATTTGTATCATATTTTAGATTCCACATATAAGTGATATTATATGGTATTTGTCTTTCTCTTTCTGATACTTAGTATGATAACCCCAGTTGCATCCGTGTTGCTGCGAATGGTATTATTTCGTTCTTTTTTATGGCTGAGTAATATTCCATTGTACATATGTACCACATCATGTTTATCCCATTCATCTGTTGATGGACATTTAGGTTGTTTCCATGTCTTGGCTATTGTGAATAGTGCTGCTATGAACATAGGGGTGCATGTATCTTTTTGAATTAGAGTTTTGTCCGGATATATGCCCAGGAGTGGGATTGCTGGATCATATGGTAATTCTATTTTTAGTTTTTCTGAGGAACCTCTCTACTGTTTTCCATAGTGGCTTCACCAACTTATATTCCCACCAACAGTGTAGGAGGGCTCCCTTTTCTCCACATGCTCTTCAGCATTTGTTATTTGTAGACTTTTTAATGGTGGCCATTCTGACTGGTGTGAGGTGGTACCTCATTGTAGTTTTGATTTGCATTTCTCTAATAATTAGTGATGTTGAGCATCCTTTCATGTATTTGTTGGCAATCTGTATGTCTTCTTTGGAGAAATGTCTATTTAGGTCTTCTGCCCATTTTTCGATTGGGCTGTTTGTTTTTTTGTTGTTGAGTTGCATGAGCTGTTTGTGTATTTTGGAAAGCAAGCCCTTGTCCATTGCATTGTTTGCAAATATTTTCTCCCATTCCGTAGGTTGTCTTTTCATAATGTGTTTTATAATAATTTTTTCTCAGTTTATATGATAATAATTATATCAGTGTTTAATGATGTTTCTCAGAGAGCATAATCACATTTAGATATCTCTCAGGAGATAGCATATTGAATCAATAACACCACCATTTATGTAAAATAAGTCTTTCTAAAGACATCATAGAGGGCAAAAAAGTCTTTTCTGTTTGTAGTAATTATGAATTACAGTTGACATTCTGTCTTGTGCACATAACAAACTTACACTCATTTATTTGTGTGTAAGCAAACTCAGGTTCTGTTTTGAGCCCCATTCATTAAATTGGTGAAAACTTAATCTGAATCAATTTGGAATCCCCCTAGACTAGCTCCCACTGTGTACAAGATCCAGTAGATTTATAAAGAGTCATGGCAGGGTGGTTACCTTAAATATAATTACCTGTATGTTAGTTAAGTCATGTGTCTATAAGGTAAATATTGAAAAATCTATCTTGTCCATGGTCTTGGTCTGCACTATTTAGTGAGCCATTTCTTTTCCTTTTCCCATGGTTCCATTAGTTTAGGAAGCAATAAAGGAGTTACAGAAATGTTTCTCTGCTTTGGTGTAATTCTGGGTCATATTAAGCTCTGACACTCAGTGGTCCTGTATTCCTACACAAAGAATCCATGGACTTTCTGGGTCTTGCCCTCAACTCCCACAACTTCTCTGGGGAAGGATTTCTTCATGCTTACCTATTTAGGCGTTTTCCTAGAAAGCATAACTTAGGGCCCCTCTCCCGCCATCTCCTTTCACTATTCTTCATAAACGTCCTTTAATCTTTCTTATCATCCAAGGCTAGTAAATCTTTTCATAGTCACAAAGAAATTCTTTACTCTTAAGTTTGAATGTTTTCTCATCTGAGGTACTCCCTATATGATGCTGCAGATACACCAAACATATTCTCCTTAATGGATTGAACTTCGGGGAAACACAAATCCAGAGACTACTAGGTAACTACTAATTCTCTTAGCCATGTTCTACCTCTTCCCCATGGCACTCAATACACGATAAACCATATGATGGAAATAAAGGGAAAGGGGAAATTCTATAAGAAAAAAAAATTTCAAAATTAACAGCATTCTATCTACAGAGAATATATATCTGATAATTTTTATAAACGTGGTACCTTAAAAATCACTGGCTTTTTCTTCTTTTATTAAGAATGCTATCTTATCATTTGAATAAATTATATCCTCTTAAGGATCTAGAAGCACAGAAACAAATAAGTTCTCTAAGGTATTTTGAAATAGACTTGATTTTAGTCTGGTATTTTTCTGCCTTTAAAGAAAATGGTAGAACCTTTCTTGACTAGAGGTAATTGATCAGGAAACCCAAGGATTTTACTTTTTAGTTTCTGTACATCATTGGATTGCTTTTTGCCCTAAAAGTTTTTACCTTTCTACAAAGAAGAAGAAAACAACTCCTTCACCAGATAGCAGCTAATAATAATCCAGCTTTTATTTTTTCATTTAGGAGGATCTATATGTACTTTAGAAATTCAGCCTATTCAGAAATAAATGCTCTGATAAGAAAACCCTACTCATCCAAGTCATTGTTACACATGGATTTGTGATGGCCCTAGAAATACAATTTAAGAGCTTCCTTAGTGAAAACTGGAAATATTTTAAGTATGTAATAATTGAAAATGGTTAAATAATTTTTGTTTTCATAGTGGAATACTATTTCTGTTTTTAACGATGTAAGCAAAGATATTAATAAATAGCATTGAGTGTGCTCATATTATAAGCTTAAGTGGAAGTAGCAGGAAAAAGTGTATATGTACCAAATGAATATATAACTCCTCCTGCATAGATGATTGATAGATACAGATAAAGTAAATGAGTAGTATATGATGTCAACTGTATTAATGTAGAAAAGAATATTGGAATAAAAAAAAATAGATTGGAATGAGATATAACAAATTACAAGTTCATGTGATTTTTTTCATATTTCTTCCATTTTCCAAGTTTTCAGTAATTCTTATTTACTGCCTTTAAAATATCAACAGACATTTCTGCTGTTTCTTTAGTCTTCTTCTGTTAGAATTGTTAATAATTAAAAACAACCTTCAAACTTCTGAGAAACAAACAGTAGTAAGATAAGAGACCAGAATAACCTATATGTTGTATAAATTATTTAATAACAAAGAGAAAAAGTGCATAAATAGTATGTGTTTGTGTATGTGTGTGAATCCATTCATTTTGCTTAGAGTTATATTATTAATACCTACTAAATTTAATTTTATGTAATTGATAATGCGCTATCTCCAAGTTTTTTAAAACTGTTTACAGTGTTAGCCACCATTAGCATATAACATCTGAATGAGTTTACCCTCATCTTACTTTGTTTTTCCCCTTTTAACTCCCACCTTTCATATCTAAGAAGAACAGCTGTGTCTGTGAGTGGGAAGGACTAAGGCCATGGGGAGCAATAGGCAGGTTAATTTTCTCCATTTTTAATTTCATCTTTAAACATATAAAATATATAAACATATAAAGCAGTGCTGATTGTTGGTTGGAACTAATAGATTTAAATTTACTATATGCAAAACATATTTCTGCAACCTTCTTTGAATTAGGAATTTTTCTTATGAAATTCTTGCGTAATATAGCACACTTGAGCACTATTTAAAATTGTACTTTATTTGCTACTACCTGATTCTAAAGTATTACCTGATTAGGCAGAGTTCTGTTCAATACTTGACATATAATAATAGACTTAATAATATAAAGCAAATATTTCAACCCTAAATTTTTACTGTTTTTTTCTGCACACACCATTATGTCTAGCATATTATCACCAGTTGCTTTGAAAAACACTATACATGCATTACCTCTCTTAACCAAAAAGACTTAGATGATAGGTACTGTTATTTCTACTTCAGAGATGAAGAAACTGAGAAAGTTGATTATTTTTCCAAAAGTCAAGTCAGTAGTATATAGAAAAATGAAGATTTTACTTTATATAGTATCTATCCTAGACTATTGGCCACTTTGCTGTAATTCTATTTGTAAAACCCAGTCAAAATTTTGTATCCTCAGATCTTCATCCATTGAAGTTGATTGATAGTTTAAACTGGGCAGCACATTACATATATTTAATGTGCTTACTAGCTACTATGAGTCATCAGTTGTAAAATATGTTTGATTTAAGTAAAATGGAATACCCCTTTCTGTTGTTTTTTTTTTTTTGTACGCTTACCTCTTTTGGTGCGATATATAGATAGATAGATTATACATTATATAAAAGTAAGAAAACTTTTACTGTTGAAGACTTGCTCTGCCCTTGCCAATTTCTATTTGCCTCTATGAAACATCACAGGTTCATTTAATGAAATAAATTTCTGGAGGTAATGAAATTCTTGAGTGATCAAAAATAATATTGCAATAATTTGATAGAATATCTCCCTATTAATTTCTTTAAATTACGTGTTTGTAGAAGTTTATTCAAGTTTTAAATTTGAAAAGTAACACATAGTTTTTCACCAACCCAGCCGCATTTTACACATAAGAAAATTGAACTTTAAATTAAATGTACTTTAAATTTTGTTTCTAAAATAATTTAACTCGTTTGAGTGGATTTTATTCAGCATCTTGTGTTATACATTTGTTTAAAGAACAATACCTGGTTTAGATCTAAATTTTAATATTAATAGTAAAATGTGAAAATCAGCTAAATTAAAATAGGACTTATATGAATAATTGAAATATGAAAGAGTTAAGAAAATCATTCTCCTTTGTGCCAGTGAAGCTCTCCTCACTCAAATATTGTTCAGTATTTAATGGGAAAGGAAGTGGCTTGTTACTTTAGAGGGAACATATTTGGACTTATTAAAAAATGCCATATCTTGTTAATTATGACAGCATATTTCTAGTTTATTTTGTGCATACTATATTTGAGAAGAAAGCTACTACAAATCGTATATGAGTGAGGCCATTTGCAGAGAGTGCAAACAATAATATTTGTAAGTTATAATGAAATTTGATAACCGATTTAAAAGGAAAAACAACCTATAATCTATTTTTCTGATTCCAGTGGTCCTCTCAATTGTAGAGTTCTTATGGGTTTTTTTCCTCCTTCATCCTTCTTAAATATAGTTGTAACCTAATTTGTGACTTTATTAAGTAATTATAAGAAAAATGTAATCTCATCAGAATGACTTGCCCTGAATTATAATGTATTGGTAGTCGTGATATAAAAAAGTATATGAAAAATAAGAAGACATTGACTAAGTATTTGATACCATTTCTCTTTCAAATGTACATAAAATGAATACTCTTTTCTAAACTTAATAAGTTTATTCACACATACAAAAATGTAAAAAGTATACTTGAGAATAGATAGACAACAGTATTATTATCTCTGATTTTTAAGCACATGGTTAAAATGCAGAATGATTTTTTTAAATAACTGTACTGGGCATATTATAAGATTTTTTTTTCCTTTTTTTTTTGCGGTATGCGGGCCTCTCATCGTTGCGGCCTCTCGCGTTGCGGAGCACAGGCTCCGGACGCGCAGGCTCAGCGGCCATGGCTCACGGGCGCAGCCGCTCCGCGGCATGTGGGATCTTCCCGGACCAGGGCGTGAATCCGTGTCCCCTGCATCGGCAGGCGGACTCTCAACCACTGCGCCACCAGGGAAGCCCTATAAGATATTTTTAATAAGTAAAAAGCGATCAACTTTCTTCTGTTATCCATTCTTAAAATGAAGGACATTTTTATTTTTTTCCCTATTTGGTTTATAATATTTTTAGTACTTAGTAATAAGTGTAGCTTTGGATTCATGTTGGTTTATTTCCACATACATTGACAATTTTGATCAAATATTTAGTTAAGATGTTTTATGAATCTGTGATAGTAGACACTACAGAAAGCAAGTCCAAAGAGATACACAGCACTGCCTGTTGAACATATGCTCTTGTTCAGCAATTAGCATTCACAAGATGATACCAGTATATCATTTAGAACCCCAGTTTGGCTAAATATTAAAACACGTGGCTCCTCAACAAGTGGGCTATGTGAAATAACTACACTGAAGGGGCTTGACACAGTATAATGCTGAATTAGCCTCAGGTCGGATTTTTCTAAAGCTTGGTCAAAATAAACATCATGGAGGTTTGCTTGAAGAATATTCAGTCTATTGACTCTTACTGATTTTTTTTTTTTTTTTTTTGCGGTACTAGGGCCTCTCATTTTTTGCAGTGCGCGGGCCTCTCGTTGGGGCCTCTCCCGTTGCGGAGCACAGGCTCCACCGCGCCGGCTCAGTGGCCATGGCTCACGGGCCCAGCCACTCCGCGGCATGTGGGATCCTCCTGGACCACGGCACAAACCTGTGTCCGCTGCATCGGCAGGTGGACTCTCAACCACTGCACCACCGGGGAAGCCCTTTTTCTCATCCTTTTAAATGGACTCTAGGACTGAAACAGAACATCAGAAAGCCATCTGCCTGGGCACTGTAATCTTGCCTGCTCTACCTCCAGGCAATTGCTTTCATAACAATTATAACTGTTTTTCATAATTTGAACTTTTGTCACTATACCATCAGCCTTTATCGAGGACATTTTAGGACATACGGTTATGTAATGGGTCAGTAACTGCTCTCTGTGAGGATCCATTTCTGGTCTCCTAGCAACATTAGTTGGACTAAATAGTTTCAGTCAGTTTATATAGGGAGAAGCTCCAGGTTTAGGAAAGTTCAGGTGGTAACAATAAATTATTGTAATATTCCTCCAACTTTATCAATAGAAAGTACTTTCAGCTTCACACTTGATTTTATACAACATTCTAAGAATATTTCAATTTGATACACGTTCTCTGCTCAAGGATATTTTTCAAATTAAAATATAAGTAAATTTATCATTTAAAATAACACCTGTTCTGATAATTAGACTCCCAGAACAGCTTCAGATGAAGCAAGAAGCATGCATAGACCTTACTGAAAGCTTTCTCAGGGATGAAGGGTCCAAAATATTATGTTGTATTCAAATAGAGAAGAAAATATACAGGGCTAAATGTAGCTACGTGAGCAAGAACTTTGGTAGCAGGCTGGAAAAACAAAATAACAAACAAACAGGTTTAAGGTCACAGGAGGGGCCTTACCACATGGTAGGTAGATGATGCATTTTTGTTGTTCACGGTTGTTACAATATTGACAGTGTTTCTGGAGTTAGGCTCAAGATCTCCATACCTAAGCCCTTGACTACAATACGGATTTTATTTTATTTTTTGTTTTTTAATGCACACCTGTCTCATGATTTCTGCAACACATCTGTACCCCGCATTTGGAATAAATTAAGGAGAATGGACAATTTTGACATTACCATAAGAGAATTAAAGTCTGTTTTGTTCAAGATAATAATTGTTAATGAGAGATATTGATTAAATGAGTAAAACAAATGTATTTCTTGGAATCTTAATATTTGAAAAGGACACCACAAAATTAAGTAACCCTCAGAAAGAGAAAGGAAATTTTCATGTTAGAAAATCAACCTTTGATATGGCCTGAGGTAGTGTTAGTACTGAGATTAATTTCTTCACACAACTAAATGTTTTATATTTGTTATAGTCATAAATATATATCATGATTGTAGATGTTGAGCGATTATTAGAAAAACTTTCTTTTTTCACATACCTAAATCGTTATAGAACACCAAATGAAACTGAAACGTGCTTAATCTCAAGGTGTCAGTTTTTTAAATTTTATTTTCCTAGTAGCTGCTAAAATAGATTTGTGTTTTAAAGTAGTCCTATTCAGTCTAGGCAGATATCATCTTTAGCTGTTTTTCTGACTAATGAGGTAAGGTTACCTTGACTTTTTATGCAGAAACTAAAAGAACATATTACCCAAAGGCATTTGGAAAAATGATTCTTCTGAAATAAGGATTGATTATATCTTTAGCAGTACTGTTTCCTTCAGTTTGCTCTTTTGCCCAAGACCTCATTCACACTTGCAATGTAAATTACATTTTATTAACTATAGTTGTTTTAAATAATTACATAATATGTATGTATGCTAATGTAAATATATATTTTAAAGTTTGGCACCGTGTACTAAAATTTAGTGTTTAGTTAGATCTTCAGTATTTATGCTAATGATATGTTATATATTATTTAGCAAAATGTTAATATATATAGCATTTCTTTTTCCTAATCCTAATTTCTAAGAAATCAAATAGAATCAAACAGAATGTGAAATAAGCATTTAATAAGCTAAATATGAGCTAGAATATTACTGATATGAAATATATTTAATTCTGTAAAACCAGTGAGAATATATAGAGATATCTTTTTTAAGTCCTATTCTTCTGTTGACTGTTATAGAAAGATAGTTTTAAAAACTAGACAAAGTCCTATTTACATTTCATATATAGTTTAGTAGTTTTAGGATTGCCTTTAAAAATTGACAATATAAAATGAGTATAAAATTACATTATGATTAACAAATAATATTTTCTTATAAAAGTCAGGAGATTCTCTGAGACTGATGTCAATAAAGAATATGTATAACTTGATTTAAGAGCGTGTTTTAAAAATAACAGCAAAAGTAACTTTAGGACAGCTAAAGTTTATAGACAGCTTATAAATTACCAAGTAACTTTCACGTCACTCTTCTCCAGACTAAATCAGGAAATTAAATAGCATAGGTATGAATATGATTGTCCTAGTTTTGCAGGAAGAAAATGAAAATATAGAAAGATTAGGTTTTAAAAGTCTCCTAAATAATAAAATTACATTTAAAATTTTATTATTTCATTAAAATTTTTTAACATCTTTATTGGAGTGTAATTGCTTTACAGTGTTGTGTTAGTTTCTGCTGTATAACAAAGTGAATTAGCTGTATGTATACATATATCCCCATACCCCCTCCCTCTTGCATCTCCCTCCCACCCTCCCTATCCCACCCCTCTAGGTGGTCACAAAGCACTGAGCTGATCTCCCTGTGCTATGCAGCTGCTTCCCACTACCTATTTTACATTTGGTAGTGTATAGATGTCAATGCCACTCTCTCACTTGTCCCAGCTTACCCTTCCCCCTCCCTGTGTCCTCAAGTCCATTCTCTGTGTCTGCGTCTTTATTCCTGTCCTGACCCTATAGGAAGACCTCTCTTTGACATAAATCACAGCAAGATCCTTTTTGACCCACTCCCTAGAGAAATGGAAATTAAAAACAAAAATAAATAAATGGGACCTAGTGAAACTTAAAAGCTTTTGCACAGTAAAGGAAACCATAAACAAGAAGAAAAGACAACCCTCAGAATGGGAGAAAATATTTGCAAATGAAGCAACTGGCAAAGGATTAATCTCCAAAATATACAAAATTTTTTATTTAGCATAGATTGTATCAGTATATCAGTAGTATTAAAACACAACCAAAATGTTGTGTGCCTTAATTTATGGGAAGCTATATATTGGTTAGTATTACTTTTATAATATGGATCTCAATGCTAAATAGCCAGTCCACTTTAATAATTATATAACATACATTTAAAGCTAAATATCAAGTTTTTCTTTCCTTCTAAAAAAATCAATGAAGCTTTAATACCTGAAGTTTGAAATATTTTTTTAGCTTGGTCTTCAATGCAAAGGGGTACCTATAATATGGGTATAAGACATATAATATGGTATAAAACAATTTATGGAAATGCAGGAAAGCAAAACTCCCATTTATTGAGAATTTGCTGTGTTTTAGTCACTCTCCTTTTCCATGCACATTTCCCTTTGGTCATAATAAATTCCCTGTCAAACTTGCCCCTCAGCCTAGCATGCTCTCCTTTGTCTGGCTAACACTAGTTCTTCACAGTTGATCCCAGTTGTCACTTCTTCTGAAAAGCCTTTCCTGACTCTCATTGTCTTCTATTCTACATTAGTTGCATCTTTATCATGCTTTCAGAGCACTTTCTACTGACTTTTATCATAAGGATAGTAAGTTTGTGGTTTGTTTTTTTTTTCTGCTAGACCTTGGGCTCATCCTATTAAGTAACTGTGTGTTTAATCTCTGTCTTGACAGAGCCCAGTAGTATCTGGTGAAAATAAGTGGAATGAGAAATTAATTGAATGAATTATACAGTATGATAGCTCAGTAACTTCTCCAGGAATAAAGGTTATCACAGTAGTTTCAGTGAATGCATTAATATACAAAACATACAGAATATTCTTATATTTACATCTTAACCAATTTTTCCATTTTAAAAACTGGGAGAGAAGAAAGGAAGAAGTATTGAGTTTCATTCTGTGGTAACTAGTTCACATAAAGTCTAATTATTTAATGCTCTATAAGGAAAAAATGATACCCACAAATACATTTCTACTTCAAAATCTAATGTTGTTTAAAGAAATATTCTAACTTAGAACGTGAATTTACTTCTAGAGTTTTTTCATTTGTGTTTTTAAATTCTTAAACTTATCACATAAACATGAAACAATGCAATATACATCATAACTCACTGTTTTCAGGTAGAAGTACATATTTAATCACTGGTAAAACAATTGTTCACAGTCAGTTATGCTGACCACTTGAGAAAAATCAAAACAATTATTGCAAAGATGAGAGGAACAAAGCAAACAATTAAGAAATCTGTCTATATATGTTTATATATAAATAGGGTACTTGGTTCAATGATAAAAAAAGACATGTCTGCCAACCGTTTTGAGATCTATGTTATTTAACCTCAGTGCAATACTTGGCAGTGTTGCCTATCACTTCCTTGAAGTCCTTACCTTTCTTTGCTTGAGTTTGCTAAACACTGCTGGTTTTCCTCCCACTTTCTTGTATGATCCTGTTTTAGTATGCTTTGCTGTTTTTTCTTCTTGTCTAAATGGAGCTCTTCTCCAAGAATCTGCCCTCTGTTTTCTTCTTTTCCACATCATCCCTGGGAAATCCCACCTCTAACTCTGGTTTAAGTATCCCTTATATTTTTTAAGATCGAAATCTACAGCTATGGCCTCATCTCTGACATCTGCCACTTCTAGCTTTAGATATTGAGAAGGATATTACTTCTTTCTGTGCTTCGATTTCTTCATCTGTATAACGAACATATTTAAAGAAACTCTTTCCTAGGTTTGTTAGAAGGATTAAAAGAGTTAGGCGTACTGACTGGCTCCCCAAACTTGTGTTCCTTCCATTTTTAAATCATTAGGATACTTGTAAATTAGAATAGTTTTTCTTTACTTTGTCAGTTCCCTCATTCAGTTTCTTCTGTTGCCACCCTAGTCATCTGTGCAAGCTTGTAATCTCTGCCTTGCACTGTCGTTCCTTCAGGGAAAACTTGTCCTCTTCAAATAAATGCATATAGCCTAGGGAGGAAGTTACATGCTAAATGGAAATCAGTTATCTGTTAAAAATGAGAATTCTGTCTTATAGTTCTTTTTTTAGCCAAGAGCACTATGCATACTTAAAGACTCAGAAAGCAGTGTTGTTCTTGTTTTTTTTCAGGGTAGATTTACCAGATTCTTTCCAAGATGACATACTCAATCATGCCACTTTCTGACTCAGAAATGTTCATTTGATTCAGCTGAACATTTTAGGCAGTGAGGCTCACCGCTAACTTCCCCTTAGAGCAGTTCTGCCTCTGGTATGTTCGAAGGGCTTTAGAACACCACATGTTCCTGACAACACCACTCTGACATTGATCCTGACAGCAATATGAATAGGTGTGAAAACTAAACATCCCATGTGTTTCTGGTGAGACCTTTTCCCTTTTTTCTTTGTCTGCCCCTCCCTTCGCCCTGGCTCATCCCTGTTGTCACATTCTCATTGTCTGGGAAACACTGAGCAAATTTGATGAGATGGAGAATGAGAGTCTAGATAGCAAGAATTGACGGGGGTGTTGTAGGCTCCTCGAGATAGCTAAGGTATACAGACTGGGCTCAGTCCTCAGATTATTTCAGTGGTCTTTCTAGTCGATGCTGGTTGTGAGGCTAAGACCTGGAATCTGGTAGGATCCATCAGTAAATTCGCTTGTTCTTTAGCAGTAAAAAAAAAAAGAAAAACATCAATTGAATTTATACCCTTTATTTAATACCTGGTTATTAAAAAGCTGGTATTTACTTTTTGTTATTATGTATCCATTAAACTATAGTATAGTTCTACAATTGGTAGCATATGCAATGCACAAATGAACAGGATAATGGTAGTGTTTTTGATACCTAATATTTAATAATATCTTTGCCAGTTTGACTTTTCATACTGTCTAGTCTGCCAATCTCAATCCCTCATCACCACATCCCATCCTTACTGGCTCTAAGACCAGAGACAAGCAACACATGTGGAAGTTAAACCTACTTGAAATATCTCTTCTTTCGTAGATTCCACGAGTAACTAATGAGTCTTCAGGCTTAGACGGGCTACATCTGCCTATTTGCTGGCAGCAATATAATACTAAACAAAAGATTGAACCATGAATGTCTTGAATATATAATACACATTATTGGCATAGTGTTGAGTACCAGATAGTGGAGCAAATGAATAATATTTTATATATGAAATTAAACAAGCTACTTTAAACCACTCTCTACATCCTTGCATTGACATTCTGACTTACATTTGCATTGTCGTATTTTAAATATTCCTCTAATAGAGAGATCATTAAATAAATTAAAATCCATCCACACAATTGGTCATTGCATCATCACTAAAAATTACATTCTTAAAAAATATTTAGTGGAATCAGAATATTGAATTTAATGGTCAGTGATTGTTTCAAAGTGTTCAAAAATTTTCCATGAACAGGTAATCCTATAAAAAAGCAATATTTCAATATATTTATGTGTGTATATTTATGTATATATATTTTTAAAATACAAATGGATTTCAGGGTCAGTATAAGAGACTTCAATCTAAAGTCTATGAATGGCTACAGGAAGAAGAACAACTTAAAGAAATGACTAGCTTTAAAACAGATGCTTCTGGTCATACCATATTGAGGAACAAAGTCCTTCTTAAATGTTTACTTGAATTTGATATTTTTTCTTTATTCCTACTAATTTTAGCCTAGGCTATATAATGGATAATTGTCTTCCATATATGAATTATGAATTATATATTGTTTTCATTATCCATGTAGCTATCTACTTTTTTGTAATATTCCAGCTAAGAAGGATGTACATTGTGTGTGTGTCCTGTCCTTTAAGCTTTGGTCCATTTTTTCTGTTTTCTGAATCTGTCTGGCCTGTCATAGAGCCCACAGTAAATTCTACTGCATTTAGGTTTGCTTGACTTGACCAATTTGGTTGCTACCTTCCGAATCCTGATTTTATCATTTTTACCTTAATTACATCATTTGACTGAATGAGGAGGTATATATATGAATTTATATTATAGTATACTATAGTATGTATTATTTACACGTAATTTATGAATATATATTTATTGTGTTTTTGTTGGTTCTTATATAATCACTTTGGTTCTAAGAGCAAAGATCAAACATTTAATACTCAGAATAAAATGCATATTATAGGAAATGTGATAAATACCCTATGAATGAATTTAATAACACTACTTCAGAGTCTCACTGAGATTTCTCAATATTGGTTAGTTATTAAGTGTAAAGTAAAAACTGTTTAAAAATTGAGTATTCAGAATCTTTTTACTTGGGGTATAGTTGCTTTACAATGTTGTGTTAGTTTCTGCTGTACAACGAAGTGAATCAGCTATATGTATACATGTACTCCTCCCTCTTGGACCTCCCTGCCCCCCCATCCCACCCATCTAGGTCACCACAGAGCACCAAGTTGAGCTCTTTGTGCTATATAGCAGGTTCTCAGTAGCTATCTGTTTTACACATGGTAGTGTATATATGTCAATCCCGCACTCCCCATTCATCCCACACGTTTTTTCTCTACATGTGCGTCTCTATTCTTGCCCTGCAGTTAAACTCTATCCATATTTTTTAATATTTGAATAATCATACTGCCTCTTAATAATTGAGTAATCTGAGATAACTCAGATTGTAAGGTCTTCACCAAGTTTTTAATTAAAAACTTGGTGAAGACCTTACAGTGAAGGGAGTGTACACTGGTAGCTCCTAACCTGAGTTTGACACAGATGTGTTTTGTTGGGTCTCTAATATTTTAAAAAATGTAGTTAAATGAGTTCAGGTAAGTCATGCGCTCTCTAGTTTGTAACAATGCCTACATCTAGCTATGGTCTTATACATAATGTTTATCATCATCAATACTTGCTAATGGCACCATAGCTTGGATTTGAGGAAATACTTTGATTTTGAAAGAGATAGATAAATAGATAGATAGATGACACTTTAATTTTAACTCTAAAATCATAGGGGATCAAAATAAAAAAGAAATGTAGTGACCATCTTTCAAAATTGTCAATAGCAAACAGTATATTATTAGGGATCCAAACACATAGGGTAAAAATATACCCCAAAATGTCATAATTTTAGACACAAAAGTTAGGATAGTAATTAACTCAAAGGAGAAGATAAAGGAGTGAGTCTGAAAGACGCTTTAAATATAATGATAATGTTCTATTTCTTTAATTGGATCAGTGGCTCGCAGGTGTTCACTATAAAGTTTTTCTTTCTTTTTTTTTGCGGTACGCAGTCCTCTCCCTGTTGTGGCCTTTCCCGTTGTGGAGCACAGGCTCTGGACGCGCAGGCCCAGCGGCCATGGCTCACGGGCACAGCCGCTCCGCGGCATGTGGGATCTTCCTGGACCGGGGCACGAACCCGTGTCCCCTACATCGGCAGGTGGACTCTCAACCACTGCGCCACCAGGGAAGCCCTAAAGTTATTCTTTATGCTCCACACTTACTTCATAGATGATTTTTGTACCAAGATAGTGTTCACTGAAAAGAATAAAAAGAAAAAATAAGAATAGCACAAAACTATTTATATATAGTTTTTAAATGTCCAGAAGCAAACAGTATATTAAAAGTATATGTATAATGTTAAAACCACAACAAAAAACAAAGGTCTAACGATACAGCAGTTAATATAGCAGTTTTTGGTGGTGAGTATAGACTAGGATGGTATTGCAGAGGGCACCTGGTTGTCTCTAATGATATTGACAGTGTTCTGTTTCTTAAGTGGATAGTGGGTACATGGGTGTTCAACCCTTTAAAATTTTTTTATTGTATGTGTATGTCACAAATTATTTTTGATGACTGTTTTTAATATTTTACCATAACAGTTTTAAAAAGTAAAACCTTTCAAATGACTCATTTATGCATGTCACACTGACAGACTCAAAAGACAGTCACTATTTCTGTTGAATTCCAGTGAAGTGTACTTTCTTTGCCATGCAACTTAAAATCAGAAATAGTCTATCATAATTACTTTGAACATACACCAACATTCATGATAAAAAGTCATCATATCTTGAATAACGACAGACTCAGCGTGACTGTATCACGTCGACTTTAATTAGAAAAGCAAAACTATTAGCAAGTATAGAATGTATATAACAGGGATTTATTTTAGGAATTTGTCCTTACACATTGGTGGGAGCAGGGAAGGTGCTGAAAGGCCTCTGGAGCTTGCAGTCCAAAGGGCTGGTAGAGGGAAGGACGATGAATTTAGAGTAGTTGAGAGCAAGGACAAGCTGGAAGCCATGGGGACGGACCAGAACACGTGTCTGTTTTCACTGCCTCCAGCCTAAAAGCTGATGAAGATGCTGAAGGAGAATTCAGAGGAAAGTAGAGCAGCTGCATGCCTGCCTGCTGCCCGAAGCCAAACAATAAGTAACAGTATGGATGAACTTCAACAGCACCTGGGGATTGTACCCAAACTGTCTGAGCATCCAAAGAGTAAGGTGGCTGCTGCTTCACTTCTGGCCTCCACATCTCACACAGAAGGTCTCTGGGGCTAAACTATAATGGGAAACGTTTAGGGAAGGGAATCCTAGGAAGCATAGTTCAGCTTAGACAAGTTTACACCTTGCCGAATCAACACATTGATTCTTCCAGGTACAAAGAACCTCCAGTACTGCACCATGTTCTACTGCGTTGTAGGAGGGCTTAACACACAGCCAGTCTCCCCAGTCACCTTGCATTCATTCTCTATCATCCAGTTGTGCAAGCCCCTTTCCGATATATTTCAGGCTCCCTAGTCTGTGAGATTATTCTGTCTTTGAATATTATATTCACAATGATGCTTAAATTTAAAATTGGGATTGGTTTTTATTTATCCTGTAAAATGTTCGGTAAATTTTATTCAGCTCTAATGTGCTTTAAATAATCTGTCTTCCAAATGCATATAACTTCGTAATTTTAACATCTGTGATGAAGTGTATTAAAATCTTCAGAATAAATCTTATTTTAAAATTCAGTCACACATTGCCTGAAGTGCTGACTAGTGACTAAGACTAAAAAGGTATTTTTTCTTTGATGTAATTATTCACGCATGCAAAATATATACCTCATGTAATTGGAGATAATAAAATACAAGTCTATAAAAGCAGAGGGATGAGAACTGATTATATAAAAACTTGGAGTTGATATTCATATAACATAAACAATACATTTTTAAACTGTTGCTTATTTTTTATGTTAAACTTATATAAATATCAGCCCAAAGTGTAGTACACTAGAACAATTAATCACAAATAGAAATGTGAATCCACAGATATCTTACCTTTGAGACTTCAATTTTTGCTTAGAGCCAAGTTAGCTAAGGTCAACATAATAAGTACATATGATTACCCTTAAGTTTAGTGCATCATAGGTTACCAGTGAGAAATCATCTGTGTCCTTGGAGTTGTCCTTTATACACACTGGTAGGCGATCAGTTATCACAGTGCTTCTGACTGAACCCAAATCAGGTAGATTACTTAGTCAAAACAGTTTTAGTGAGCTGTTCTCTGTTCCTGCTGCCCTCTATCCAGATAGAAAGAGAGAGAGGAAGGAAGGGAGAGAGGGTGGGAGGAAAGAAGGTAGAAAGGAAGGAAGGAAAGAAGACATTATAGGGAAATTAACCCTATTTAGTTCTCATCCATGCAAATAAATATACATATTTACATAAATATAAGTATTCATTTTCAGGTATCTATATTTCCAAAAGAAAACTAAGCCCCTGATTTTCCTCAACAAATTCTGTCAAAATTGTGTTAATGTAATTATTCAGAAGTATTTTAATGAATGCTTGTGTGTATTTATATATTATTTATGTAATGGTATTTAAAACATCAAACAGTTTACTTTTTTTTTTTGGTAAATTTATTTTATTTATTTATTTATTTTTGGCTGCGTTGGGTCTTCATTGCTGCACGTAGGCTTTCTCTAGTTGCGGCGAGTGGGAGCTACTCTTTGTTGCGGTGCGAGGGCCTCTCATTGCGGTGGCTTCTCTTGTTGAGGAGCGCGGGCTCCAGGCGCGCGGGCTTCAGTAGTTGTGGAACAACGGGCTCAGTAGTTGTGGCTCACGGGCTCTAGAGCGCAGACTCAGTAGTTGTGGCGCACGGCTTAGTTGCTCCACGGCATGTGGGATCTTCCCGGACCAGGGCTCTAACCCATGTCCCCTGCATTGGAAGGCGGATTCTTAACCACTGCGTCACCAGGGAAGCCCCAGAGTTTACTTTCTTAGTTTAGGAAAATACTTATTAGTTGTGATGAGAAAGTGACTAGAAAAATGATCCTGGTTTTCTTCAAAGAAAAATGGACGTAGAAAAATGTCAATCAGCAGTATGCAGTAATATTAACCCTGTTGTAATATACATGATGGCATGTATATTTAGTTGGCATCTTGCTATTTATGGAAATGTTTATGTAGTTTTACATTATGCAGAAACACATGTTATATAGAAACTTACATCAAATGAGTGAAACAGACTTCATGTGATAGATAAGGGTTTGGAGGTCTTACAGAAATAAACATAAAAGAAGAGATGAATAGGGACATGACCAATGATCAATTTAGACCTAAGAATGATAACCCCAGTGCAGGTTCCTAAAAGTACGAATATTCTGTTAGGTTTCCTTATTGATATGTTACCCTTCACATTCACTAACTCCACTGGAAATTGATGTTTAAATTGCCTACTTGGTTTTTTCTTAGTTTTCATATCAATGTTAATGTTCTAATATACTCTAATAGAATTCTTACATCTACATATGAAGTAAATAAGGAAGAGCCTCAGTCAGTCAATTACATATATTGGATATGAGTTATTCTTGTTTCAATGATTATAAAAGGAACAAAAATAATCCCATTCAGTTTTAGGAGGGACACAGTAATAGAAGTATCACAAACACATTACTGCATTCACTTGTAAAATGTAGTCTCATAAATGATCACAGATTTTTAATATCCTGATTGTGTAGTCTGAACAATTGTGTAATCTGAAAAAAAAAAAGTGTATCAACTGTGAACTCAATCCTTTTCCCTTTTACAAATGACCGAAGGAAATAAATTTAGGAATTTAACAAGCAAAAAATCTGATTTTCAGAATGTCAAGTTGAAGAGTGTGTGGCCCTTAGAGAAATAGAACAACCCTAATGCCGAGACTATAGGGGGCATAGATACAAGTGACAAGTTGCAGATAACATTGCTTCCCAGTTTTTGAATGTGTCAGTAAGTAAAACAGTGACGTCTAAGCAGATTATTAGTGTAATTATTTCTTAGCTTAAAAAAAAATAACATTCTGAATGATAAGCAAATAAACAGACAAAAATGTGTGTAAAATATTTATTGTTGACTCAAAAGCTTCATGGTAGGCAGGAAACTCAATGGTATTATAGTACCAGTCCCCTTGATTGCTTGGTTTTCCTTTACAGAATTTTAAGTAGGGGCCACCCAGTCTCTACTTAAATACTTCTGTTGATGGAAAGTATATGAGCTTCCAAATCAGTCCAGTTGGTCTTTTAATGAAAATTCATGTTAAGATACTATTAAGATTTCTCAGACACAAATATGAATGCTTGTGTAGGTTTTGGGACCATCACTTCTCTACCATTTATAGTCTAATGGCAGATTTTAAACCTGCTGCAGGTCTTATTATCATGCTTCAGAAAAGATTTTTAGAAAAATAAATAGACAGGCCTGAAGTTCTGAGATTTTCCTTAATGGTATTGTTGCTATAGTTACAGCTGAAATGTTATATAAAGAAAATTACTTATTGATCGAAAAATGCTGAGTAGCACAGCAGCATCCGTTTTGGGGGGTTTTTACTGCCTTCATTTCCTACTCTGCTCTTAAGATTAATGGATTTTTGGAGTGTTGTTTTGAAGCCCTGGTGATTTGATGTTAAAATAAATACATTATTAACGTGTACTAGCTGGCAACTGGATATATTCTAATACGTTATGATCAACATGGAGTTATTTTTTATACACTTTATCAGAATTGTTCCTACTTGGAGATGAATTTTGATATCCTGGATATTAACATTAAAGTACTAAAAAAATGTGATTGGTCTCATAGTATAGACTCTTCTGAATTTATTTAAAACATTTAATAATAATATAGATGAAATGTAAACTTTTAATATGTTTATACCATTAGGAGATACTTACAGTATACTGAGAATAAAATATATTTTAAAACACAGAAAAACAAATGGAAATGGCCTGAGAGCATCCATAATAATGACTAGTATGTTTTTAAAAAAGCCTCCATAAGATCTATGTTTTCTATTTTTCTATGTAATAAACTCAGTAATATAATAGAAATGCCTTCAGTTTATATATGTAATATACAGTACATTATATATAATATATATTCATTTTCTGATTGTCTCACTGTCTTTATAAGGCAATGCTTCAAAGATAAAACTGTAACTCACTTTATATTTAACCTTAAGGCAAAATATGAATAGTCATGTGTGTCACAACTGTAACTATTATAGAAAGAGTTTTCAGCTAGTAAAAGTCATATATGGCAGTGATATATTATGCATTGAATTTTAATAGAATTTAAGAAATCTTGCTTAATTCTCCAGATTGCTGCTGAACTAGGAACATTATGACTATTTAATAATGTTGTGTCTAATAGTATCGAGGCTATTGAGGAACTAAGAGTGGAGATACATTTCTTTGGACCCAGAAATATAATACTTCTTAAGTTAGGCTCCTGAACAGTGATACAAAAATCTTTGGGATTATTTTTGATAAAAAAGGCAAAAAAAATTGTGAACCACAGGTTTTTACATCATCTTATGTGGTTATAGAGTATTTCCCAAATTGTCTTTTGTGAAGAAAATTTTTCTAGTAATTGTGTCTATAATTAATGATGATGTGATAATGGTGATGGCCTATATTGTCCTGAATGAACTTTCTTGAAAATTCATTTTTACTTTCTCCACTTTGTCAAAATTTGATCAATTTTACTTTTCTCCTTCCTACTTTGGATTTTACCCTAGCCTCTGCCTTTTCTTGTCTTTTCTCTTAATAAACAAAATTTAATTTTATATGTTTAAAGAAATACAAAATTTTGATGCGGGCTTCCCTGGTGGCGCAGTGGTTGAGAGTCCGCCTGCCAATGCAGGGGACACGGGTTCGTGCCCCGGTCCGGGAAGATCCCACATGCCGCGGAGCGGCTGGGCCCGTGAGCCATGGCCGCTGAGCCTGCGCGTCCGGAGCCTGTGCTCTGCAACGGGAGAGGCCACAGCAGTGAGAGGCCCGCGTACCACAAAAAAAAAAAAAAAAAAAAAAATTTTGATGCTACTATAGTGTTTTTTCCCTTTCAGTCCTTTTTGATTTTATAATTTCCTCTACTTGCTGAATTTGTTGGTGGTCTAATTTTGGTTCTAGGGCTGCAGAAAGAAGAGACACACATATGAGACCACCAATTCAGTATTTCTAATTGGTGAAAAAATACTCTTGTGTGCTTTACAATTTATCAAATTCCTTATGTTCTAAATGGATTCATCAGATAATCCTTTTAAATCCATTCCATCTTCCTTAATTTTTCCCCTGCATATTATACTTATTTTTAACCCATGTCATCTTTCTTCTACTCGAGTATGAGTTCCTGATCAAATAAGCCTTGCACGTATAATTTCCCAAGAGTATATGTAATCCATAGCTATAAATAGACTAGAGATATACAGAATAGATGCATAAGTGAATGCTGTTATAATTGTTTGATATGATAGTAACATCATTTTCCAAATTAATTTTGGTGACAAAGTGTAAAGTCAAAAAAAATTAAGCTTGGCCTTATAATCTTCTTCAAAACACAAATCAGTCATGTAACCAAGTGACCACGTGTAGCAACATCATGTTAAAAATAATTACAGGATAGTACTGACTAAAGAGAATAGGTTTAGGGAATTCCCTGGCGGTCCAGTGGTTAGGACTCCTCGCTTTCACTGACAGGGCCCTGGGTTCCATCTCTCGTTGGGGAACTAAGATCCCACAAGCTGCAGGGCGTGGCCAAAAAAAAAAGGTACTACGTTTAACTGAATCAGGATGCAAATTTAAGCAAAACACGAATTTGAACTAGCCAATGAGTCTCTCAACGTAAGGTCCTTTTTCTCTTAGACTGACGCTATTGCCTTCTGTTTGCTTTTAGTAGTGAGTGGGTTATCACTGCTTATAGGTTTATCAAACATTATTTTAAATCAGGAAAATGGAGCATTTTATGTGACATAGTAGATTAAATAGAGTATACTCTTTATCCTCTTACCTAAATTTTCAAATGTATGACAATAATGAGTATACTACCTTGAAATAATCACTACATTTATTTTCTCAACACATTTTCCTTTTAACAAGAGCTGTGTACCATTGTGGCATCATATGCTATAAGTAGCAAGAGGCGACACCTTTTAAGTATAATTTGTCCCTAAAACTCAGATAAAGTAATCACATTTTTATAATTGACAAGAATTTCCAGTGGGATGAAACCTTTATTTCTGGTATATTAAAAACTTCCTAACTTATTTACATTCAGACCTGCCCTGACAGGAATGCATAGCACACATCTGCATTGGTTTTTAGAGTCCATGTGACAAAACAGCACAATGACACAGCTATTTGTGTCTGTTTTTGTTTTTTAAAATGTCAGTCTCTGAATGAAAATATCCTAAGATGTGGCCCCACCAAGTAATGTTTTTTAAAACCACAGGACAGGTTAAGATTGATTTCCTGTAGGTATTATGGAAGTACCTCCTCTAGGGACTATTCAGCACAAGGGCTGGAGCTTTTAGAATTTGACATAGGGATCAAATCAGTTTCTTTCCCAAGACTCTGTATAAAGTTACTATATAGAGAAGCCACAGTTCACTTTTTTGCTGCTTAGACATGAAATCAAGAACAGAATTGGTATTGGATGATCATAACACAAAAAGCAAATGAACCCGTAATACATACTAATGTTTTATAGACAACATTTTACTGAAATTAAATAACTGACTTGGGTCTTTACTCTTTTAGATCACCAAGTAAGAATTATAACAGCTTACAGATTGCAAAACAGTCATTAGTATTAAGCAACGTTTTTATGTCTTTAAAGAAATGGAAAGCTGAAGTAAGAAATGAATCTCAGATGTCCAATAATATTCTAGAACAATAAATGATTTTTGTCTCTAAATAATTAAAGTTGTGGTACTGGAAAGAATGATCCAATATGAAAAGCAGTTTGAAATTGAACTTCTCAGAAGACAATACAATATACGAACATGATATTATTTGCATGACTCTCCACCCATGCGCTTTAGAGAATAGGTACTCATTAAATGGTAACAATTAGAAGCTACATGTATAGTCTTTATTTCTTACATTTTAATAGGTATGATGTAAGAAAAAGCACAACATACAACAATAAGGGGGGAATTCTGCAATATTATTGGTCTGACAGTCTCTCTCCCATGTGATTATTTATATGTATTATGAGAGGGTTGTTCTCAGCCTTTAGTTTGCAAAAAAATTAACCAACAGGTTATTAAAAAGGCAGATCCTCCTTCTCCTATCCCAGGATTCTGATAAACTTGTTTTGGTGTAGTTCCTAGAATTTGCATGTCTAGGGACAACCACAGGTGATTTGGTGCAGGTGGCCCATAGATTACACTTAGAGGTATAAGGAAGTGTTTTAATTAGCAATTGAGAAAACTCTGGGGAAAAAGAATATGAGACAGTTTTAACCTGTGAATGCTTCTTGACACAATTGCATGAGAAATGTGACTTATTAAGAATGACATTGTTTTTTAATCTTAAATTAGATGGAGAATTAGCACAAGTGATTCTTGAAAACTCTACGTGTGCCTTGTAAAAGTTCTGCTCTGGTGGATAGAACTACATTTGATCCAAGTCAAGAGACAGGAGATTATAGGCTAAGTCCTAAAAAAAACTTATGATTAATTGGCTGTTAAAATTACTATGAAATTTAATAGTTTTTGAATGGAAACACAATTTTGAAGGCACGAGGCTTAAAAATAGTTGTATTTGGAACAAATTCAGATTTTTTTTTAACCAAAAAATTGATATTCCCCTGGGTCTGTCTTTGATGCATTTTTTTTTATGGTGAGGTGAGTTAATTGCTGATCTCTAAGGGCTCCTCTTTTTAGATTTCAAATAGTCTTTTTGCAATCTTCTTTAAGTCACCGTTTCATTGATCCAGAAAACAATGACCCACCTTCTCCATATACAAAAAAGCAGCTAGAAATTGCCAAGTGCTAACCTTGGTAAATGCACCAGAACAGATGTATATAATATAGTTAATCTTTTAATTTCTGTTTTATCTGCAGATTCAGGAATGGCTTTGTTTAAATTGCCAAACCCAGAGAGCAATATCAGGACAGCTTGGAGACATGGGCAAAATGCCACCTGCACAGACAGGACCAAAAGCCTCTCCTATGCCTGTCCCTACAGAACAACCGTCTCAGAAAATAGCAATGCCTGCCCAAGTAAAAGTGAAAAAGAGGGAACAAGAAGAAAAAACAGAAGGTGAAAAAATCATTCCAGAAGAAGTAAAAGAAACACCTTCAGTTGAAACAATTCCCCCTAAGGGAACCACAGATCAAATCCAGGAGGAGAGTAAACTAGAGAAAGACAAAACTTCAGCCCCTCAAGAAAAGAAGCCAACCCCTGACGACAAAAAGCCACTCGTAGAAGAAAAAAAGCCGCCTCTTGAAGAAACAAAGCCAACCCTTAAAGACAAAAGGCCAGCTCTTGAAGGCAAAAAGTTACCCCCAGGAGCAAAAACATCAGCTCTAGAGGAGGAACAGAAATATGACTTACTTAAAACTCAAGTACAGATTGCTGAAGAAAAACCTGAAGGCAGAGTGGCTCCAGAGGCAGTGCAAGAAAAGAAACAACCACTGACCAAGATGGAAGATTTACCATCTGGTGCACCTCAGAGTTTGTCTAAGAAAGATGATGGAATGACTGAAAAAATAAAAGAACAGCCACAGGCAACATGCTCGGCAAAGCCTGATCAGATGGAACCTAGGAAGGAAAAAACAGTAAGTTATGTTTTTTTCCTAACTTTGCAGATTTACCCCTATAATTTACTAATGTCCACCTAAGTACACTGAGTGCTTAATGGTAATTTTGTAAGTGAAAGCCTTCAATTAATAGCGTTTTCAGAAAAATGTAACAGTTGTTTGCTAAAATGATGAACTTTGGCTTTCTGACAGCTTAATTAATTTAAATAAAGCATAGATATAACATTTATTAGCTTTTATGCTGATCAAATAATTTATAAAAATCTATGGAGTGATAAAGAAGGGTTTCATATAATTTTATTTTATTTTATTTTAATATTTATTTATTTGGTTGTGCTGAGTGTTAGCTGTGGCAGGCAGGCTCCTCAGTTGCGGCAGGTGGGCTCCTTAGTTGTGTTATGTGAACTCTTAGTTGCAGCATGTGTGTGGGATCTGTTCCCTGACCAGGGATCGAAACCGGGCCCCCTGCATTGGGACCGTGGAGTTCTATCCACTGCACCACCAGGGAAGCCCTCTTATAATTTTAAATGATTGCTTTTTCCTTCCACTATGAACATAAAATCAGTATCCTCCTTTAACATAAAATAATGTTTGTCTTGGAATTTCTGTTTACTTAGCCACTTGGTTAAGCAAGACTCAAGTTTCTTCTCACTTGAAAGCTTTTTAAGGTGTGGTCAACCATAAAATGATTAAATAATTGTGATTTTAAAAAAAGAAGTATGGCTAAAATTCAGGAGAAACTTTTTTTAAAGTTTATTTTAGTATTTAGTGTGAAATCAGTTTAATATATTTTGTTCAGTTTTATTCAGTGTGTTTAATATTGGAGGGTTATTTATAATCCAAGCATCATCTGGAATATATATTATTCTTTATATATTTTCTTTTTCTTTAGTGGAAACTTTTAAGGGTACCTCATCTTAACCTATATTTGCACGGGCAATAATACCATTTCTAGAGGAACTCTGAACTCTTTAGAGCTTCAAGAAATCTTATATCAGGCTGAATAATTTTAATTCACAGATGGCAGCAATGACTTGCAGGAAAACGAAATGATTCATTGGTATTAAAACTTAATATTAGAATTCTAATTAGAACTTTTAGTCCATCCCAACCCTGGTTCAGCTGTTGTATTGTTTACAGTTTTAACACATGGTTACTAGACTGTCTCTGGTATATAAGACCTCACTCATTAAATAAATCCTGATCTTCCTTTGTTATATGAGTTTATCCAACTCAGAGAAAGCAGATGCCTATGTATTCTCCATTCTAATGGCTGGATCTAGCTACCCCGCCACCACACCTGCTGCTTCTCCCAGTTAACCACCTTGCAGAACTTGATGCTTTTTACCATTTCTCTCTTTGTGAAGCTTCATGACTCTTCCCTTTTTGTTCTATTCTTGTCTTTCTGATCACCCCTTATGAGTTCTACTTTGATTATCTCTATTACTTTCTCTTTTCCGATCGGTTCTTCTTTGAACTCTGTCTTCTTTCCTCTTAGGGGAGCCACATGAACATTTCCTAACTCTCCTTGTGCGCCTTCTGCCCCTCTTGAGTGTTAGACCTACATTTTCAAATACTGAGTAGATCATTCCACTTCAGAAACTCACTGTAAACTGGAACTCAGTGTGTTCAAATCATATCCAACTCTCTATAGAAGCAGTTTCTGCTTAGCTCCTATTCCTAAGGACAGTATCCTAACGGCCTTCGTGACCTTTTACCAATGATTTGGGTAATCTAATTACTAGTCACTAGGCCTTCTCTTTTTCCCTTCTCCAGTATATAGTTATCAGATAATTATTTTCCAGAGTTCAGATAATTTAACTCTGTCACTCAGATATTTCTAATGATCCTCTGTTGTTTGTTAAATATAATCTAAACAAGAAGTATCCAAATATTTTGTTAATGTACTTTATTTTATTTTACAAATGTGTCATTTTTAATAATTTCCTTTTACCACTACTTTTTCTTTTAACGAGTTCAATATGTGTATATATATTTATTTCTAAATTAAATCTATGCACTATTACTAACATATTATTTGCAATATAAACATTCACAGAAATGTGTCAGTGAAATAAGCTAAAATCACCATTTTTATTATATTTATTTAAATATATACATTTGGTCACAGTAAAATATGATTAATAATAGCATTTTAGAGAGAGCTTTGATTGCCTGTGCTTCAGTGTTTGAAAATCTTGTTCTAACATTTTATGATAGAGTTCTTTGAAATTAAGCTTAAGTTTATTTTGATGTTTTGACTTTTAGTTTTAATGATGCTCAATTACAAAAAAGCTAGTCCACAGGATATACCAGAAATGAGAGAAGTGTATCGAAGTTTGTACTTGCCAAATCTTGCTACCTGTTTTCTATGTTTGGAATTGAAAACTGTTTTTTTTAACTTGTGGAAATTCCAGAAATAAATGTTACTCTAACGTGATACCAATCATTTCCTCTTGCTAACTATCAGAAAATGTGGTGTTTTAAAATATGTTTTTTAACAAATGACTTTAAAACCCACTGCAGTTCTTCATCTGCAATGTTTATAAAAAGATTAAAGTATTCTGTTTAAAGTTTGTCTGAAAAGGCAGACATGACAACTTTTTTAAATGATATGTCATTTTATGTAGCATAATTACATGATGATTTCCAATTATCCATCTTCATTACCGGCTTACTTGTAACAGATGCAGTAAATGAATTTCACATGCACTGCTATCTATGTAACTTTACCTTTTTAAAAAACTAATTCCAATTAAAAGAGCCACTCCTCAGAATTTAATATACAGTTTTTTCATTTAAATATATATATATACCTTTTTAAACAAATCACTGAATATTGAGCCATTTGGTGGCTCACAGTAGTAATCCTTTAAGTATTTTATTATTGAAACAGAACTAGTGAATATTATAAACTGAGCATGTTAGAAATATCTGCATGTTGATTTTATTATTACCAGACCTTTTGCTACTTACTTTGTTCTAATGATGTTCCCCCGAACCTTCCACAGTTCTTTCTTTCTTTCCAGCAATATTGGCTGACAAAGAAATGTAGTTTAATTTGTCACCATATTGTTTCCATGGCAGAAAAATCAAGTTTCCCCAAATGTTATGTGACTTTTTTGTCTTTTACTATTAAATAAGACAGCTCCAAAGACGATTTTAAGTGTTTATTTCAATTCATTGAAAATGTGTGAAGTACTGGAATATTTATTTGCCAAAAATTCTAGAAGTTTGTGATAGTGTCTTAGGATGACTTGCTATAAGTAGCCTAAGCACATTATGTGTTTAGTCAAGGTTTGTTATTAGCAATAACATATGTAAGACAGATATCAAATGGTTTTCCTGGTAATGTCCAACTTTTTTGGCCAGTTTTGTGTCAGTTTTCTTTATTAATGTGTTTGTGTATGTCTTGCATTATTACTATTAACTTTGACACATGATTTTTTGGCAAGAATATTTTGTCTACCACTTACCTATTATAGGAACGTTGGTTTGGTTGGTTATATCTGTTTTAAAGAGGGGGAAACTAAATTTGTTGTGCCCAAGATCACATGGCTGGGAAGCAGCAAAGCTAAGATTATAGTCAAACCACCAAACCAGCCAAACCTTCAATATAAAGGTGAGCAATAAAGTGACTGCCCTTGCTATAAATTTTTACAGTGTAATTCCCAGTTTTCTCCCAGGAGTCTTCATAGAACATCTGACCAACTGACATAAGAAGTAAAAGAATACTGATGTCAATCTATTTATTAAATATTAGTAAAATGTAATTTCTATTTGGGTTTAAAAATACAAAAAGATCCGAATACTTTCTAAAAATATTTACATATTGCCCACCCGCCCAGGATTCTGTACCCCACAACCGAGACTTCTGTCTAAATAGCTAGCTTGGCTTTCTCAGCCCTCTGGACTATGGTTCCACTATAACTTTCAAGCAACTTAGTATTCCCCATGAGTGAGAGGTAGAAAACCAGCCGCATATGCCTTTGTACGATTCCCGAAGGTGGCTTATGCTTTCTGCCCTCTGGATCTGCAGTCAGTTCTTGTCTGTGCACTGGCACTGCATCCTATCAGAAAAACCCCACCTGGACATCTGGGCCACTCTTCTCCCTGGTGGCAGTCATTTCTACTGCTGAACACCCTATGCTGATTAGTTTTAGATTACTTTTTGTTTGAAATCAAAATAATATTCAATTTATCTCTTACTGTGTTCTGGGCATTGTGTTGGTTATGTTATCATTTAATCCACACAACTTGTTGTTGAGGTAAATATTATATCTGTTTTAAAGAGGGGGAAACTAAATTTGTTGTGCCCAAGATCATATGGCTGGGAAGCAGCAAAGCTAAGATTATAGTCCTGTTCTGCCTATAAAGGCTGGGCTCCTAAACACTGCACAGAATGCTTCTTCCCTGTGACACCTTTAGGATGCTGCCTTTTTATTATTTTAAGTATTCGTCTCCCTTAGCAGCTTCCAGTTTGTGTGATTTTTTTACTTTGTTTATATATTTATAGTATTTTATTTATTCATTTATTTGTCATTTGCGTCATTCATATCGTTATAGTATACTGTTTACGTTTCTTTATTGCTACATCATTTTGTCTCTCCACTCATTCCTGTCTTTCAAAGTGTGTTAGTTGAATGGAATTAAAATTTATCCTGAAATATAATAAATATTTTGAAATGTACATTCTCCTTTTTTAGTTTAATATTTTAAAATTGTACGTCACTACAGAATTCTCTTTCTACCTATACACTTAAACAGAATACTGCTTGTCTACATTTGATATATTACATTGAAACGTTATAGCTCTCTTGATAAAAAAAAAAATTGAACATCCTTTAGCATAAACTTCTATTTATGGTTAAAATGACCCAGGGTTAGTATTCAAGTTATATATAGCCATGGTATCTAAAGGCAGCATAATTGTATAGGATGGAAAATGATGAGGTTTTCTGAAGTGAAAAGGATTCCCATGTATGTGGGACTATCCAGTTTTTATCTCCAGACCCAGTGAATTTATGGATTTAATCTTGTTTACAGTGCTTGGAACACTCAGACTAGCAATCCATTTGGACCCAAACATTGTATAAATGATTAAAGATTATTCATCTGTTGTTTTACTTTGGCCCATTAATATAAATGACTTGGGATACATTAGGCAAAAACTTAATATTGCCTCCTTTCTTTGTACAGTCTTATATTTAACCAAGAATTCAGTTCATAACCCCAATGCTAGTTTTTAAAAACCTTCCGTTTTCCTTCAACATGGAAGGCTAAAAGTTTCAAAATCTGTGAAAGGGGCAGAACTAAGCTTGGCAGTACACAAGTGTCTTGGTACTAGGGAAGGCCTCAAGATATGACACCATGGGAAGGTTTCAAGCGGGTCTCAATTCATCACTGCCTCTCTCTGACTGGTCTTCAGGTCAATAAATGGCAGTGGAGTATTGGAAAGAAAAGAATTCTGTGCTTTCTGCTTTTCGTTAGTAAGTAAAAAATATGAATCTTGGTTTCTGAAAATTTTGAAGATTTGTTTCATATACACAGACTAGAAAGGCTCAAGTACCATAATTCTGTACATAGAGAAGACTGCAATATATACAAAAAAATAAAAGTCAGTGTAATAGAGTTGAATGCTAAATGTACTTAGGAAAATACAAGGAAAATGTGTTCATCAGGGAAAATGTGTTCCTGAAAAATAACATTGCTTTTTTTTCTTTTTTAAAGTGCTTAAATTATGGATCTTCCCACTCACTGCCTCAATCTAAGACGACAAACAAAATTCTCATGCAAGGGGTCTAGGCCTGTAATTTTATTCTTATGTAATAATTTTGGAGGTCATTCTAGGTTGTATTTGGACTACATGTAAAATATTAAATGGATAATTAATTCCAACTCCTATCTATTCAAATGAAGAAAATAATGCATAAATGAGAAAATTCAGTGATATTTAAACACATATGTATATATGTGTTATATATGTAATCTACGCATGTACTTTAGGAAGAATCATTTGAATCTATTTTATTAAATCTTAATATGTTACTAAATAGCTTAATATTTTTCTCAGAAATAAGCATACAACTACACATTTTTTTCAATTTAACATCTTTATTGGAGTATAACTGCTTTACAATGGTGTGTTAGTTTCTGCTGTATAACGAAGTGAATCAGCTCTATGTATACACATATCCCCATATCTCTTCCCTCTTGCATCTCCCTCCCTCCCACCCTCCCTATCCCACCCCTCTAGGTGGACACAAAGCACCGAGCTGATCTCCCTGTGCTATGCGGCTGCTTCCCACTAGCTATCTATTTCACCTTTGGTAGTGTATATATGTCCATGCCACTCTCTCACTTCGTCCCAGCTTACCCTTCCCCCTCCCCGTGTCCTCAAGTCTATTCTCTACCTCTATGTGTTTACTCCTGTCCTGCCCCTTTTTATTTTTTTTTATTCTTAGATTCCATGTGTATGCAACTGCACATTTTTGAGGCAACTGAGAGAAAACTGCCAATCTTTTAGTCCTAGGGAGTTAGAAATTTGAAAGAATATAAGCCTCCCTCACATGGATCGTTTGAATATAGTCATCTAGGTTACAGTACTTCAGACATCCATTTGAAGTTTGAATAGAGAAAACCAGACCCAACTTACATGCTATGTTTTACATTCTTCTCAGTGCCAGCTACTCTTTGTTATTTGATCAAATTTTTCCCTCGTTAAGGAATGTTATTCAATAAAGCACGGGTTTGTGATGTTAAATCTATGAGAGACCAGTTAACCTGCATGGGAACAAATTGCACTAGAACTTTCACCCAGATATCTCACAAATGAGAGTGGAGAGCTGCAGAAAGGGTAAATGGATGGACACATAAGCACCTCAGTATGCTGATCTCTGTATGTGAAGAAAAGCTTTTTTTTTTAAATTTTAGCAGCAGCAGGTGAAAAGAGGAATGTGTACGTATCTTAAAGAGGTAAAAGGGCTAGTCGGTATATGATCTGATAGTTAACAAGCTAACAGTAATGAAGTAGAAGGTCACTCACCTCTGTCAGGGGAATTTATACCCATGGTAGTTAGTATGAGAAAAATTGACATTTTGAATTTTTTCAATATCTCGTGGTACAATAAGTACATGACCAGTTGTTCCTTCTAAACAGTTCAGCCAGATGCCCTTTGGTCACCTAACTTGATTTCCTTATTAACCACTCCAAACACTTTATCTTAGACCCACAAACCTGTAGGGCAACATCTTTGCAGACTTTTGCCACCTTATAATATGGAGAGGAAGTCATTTAGGTGAAAAATCATCACAGCATCATCATAGGTAAATGATGATTGAATCCCGTGAGGAGGAGAGGAAAGAGACCAGGAAGAAAGTGGCAAGAGGGAGAAGTGGGTAGAACATAGCACTGAGAAAAGCAGGAAAGCATGAACACATCCAGAAGGGCACGTAAGGGGGATTGTAGGGTAGGGATTTTGATGTTTATGCATCTGAGTCTTCTGTCTAGTGTACCTTAATTTTCTTTGTTACGTTATGTATGTCTGATCCTAATCTTATTTTTGTAAAATGTCAGTAGAACCTTCAGAGTTCATTGTATACAATTATAATTTATTCTTTATTATACTCAGTGAATTGTTATATGTAACCGCAGTTGCATTTCCTCCTTATATGTATAATTTTATTACATTGTTATGTTTTATAATATGTGCAGACTCAAAATAAAGAACACAAATGACACCATCAAAATTTGATTATGAAAGATCGTTTTCTTGACCTTTTTTCCACAAGAAGTTTAGGTACCCCACCCTTGTGGTTACGGTATTTACTGTGATTTAGTGAAGGGTGGGAAGGCAGACAAGGAAAGGCATAGAAAGCATACTGGACTCAAAATATTGTGCTGGTATTGTGTGGGATGTGAGGAGGTGGAAATATCCCTCCACTGTGACCATCCAGAAATATTTTATGAGAACACTGCTTTTCCTGTTTTTTTTTTTTCTTGTGTCTAGTAGCTCTTAAGAGAGACAAACCAATTGGTTGCGTGCTTGTCGACCCAACTACTATAGTCTCACAACAGCAGATAGGTAATCCTTTTCTGGAAAGACATCTGAAATGGTCTAGGAAAGTTAATTCTTAGTAAACCAGAGAGTATTCATTGCTTTTGCATGACAGTTGTAAAGAATGTATCCGACTGTCTTTCTGAATTGCCATGTTGTAAATTCAGCAAAAAGCATTTTACCATATAATGTGCATTTTACCCTATATGCTCGAGATACATCCTTAGCCATTCATAATAAAGACAGATATTGAGATGGAAATGAATGTAAAATGAGTATCAACCCAACAACTTTTATATTTGAGAACGAGGGGAAGGAGGAAGAGAAAAAGAATGAAAGAAAAAGGTAGGGAAGGAACAAGGCAGGAAAGAAGGAAGAAAGAGGTGTTTGCATGGTATTTGTTTTTTGTGCAACCTGACATCTGTTCATTCGAGCTGTGGATAGGTAGGAGAAACCCATGGCCATACACCCACTGAAAATATCAAGATTGTTAGTTCAAGATACATACTTAGTAGAATCCAGGTGGCCTTATAGGCCAGGGTCAGACAGAGCATGTCCTCCTGCAACTCTTCCTCTGACCTCTTCATTCCATAGGGCTGTGGGGTTATTTTGACACTCTGTAAAACATGGAAACTAACTGTAAAACATGGAAACTAACTGGATCACTTGGGTTTCATTTTGCCCATAGGTATTTTTAATTTGGATTTATGCAAAAAGGTCTCTGTTTCATACTTTCGCTTAAGGCCTCTCTGATTCTTAAAGCAAACTGCTGGCATGGCCTCATCACAGCCCAAAGAAAGCAGCTGTTTAAGACTGATGTGTCTCTGAAGTGTCCCAGCTCCCTGGAAAGCCCCTGTTCACATTCACAAGTTAGTTATGGTGCTGGTTGAAGGGAGCTGACTTTGAAATAGTGTGAAGGTAAAATTCCAAGTATTTTAAAATCCGAAGACATTTATAAGAAATTTATTAAATTTCTTTGAGATGGGCTGCTGAAGATAAATGTGTTTTAACTCTAGAAAAATACTAACTGGATATTTCTCTTTTTCTAAAACCTTGAGTCAGACCAATTATGTCATAGCTTCTTCAAAGTTTACGCTTTCTAAACATTCATTTCAAGTGATACAGAATAATAATATTAACAGTCATACTAAGTAAAATATAGTGTTTTACATCTTTCAAAGTGTACTTAAAAGGCAATGCCTTGTTCGAATCTCTCTCTCAAAAAAAAAAAAAAAAAGTCCTTAGCGGTAGGTGAGATGAGTATCATACTGTGGCCATGTTACCTACTTGTTTCTGTTAAGTAAATTTTTCAATATCCCATGCTACTTGGAGGCAAGTACAGTGCCCATCCTCTGATTCTTTGTTTGCCTGTCCTCATAATCCAAAAGTATTAATTATGTTAATGGAAACTTACTAAAATTTTTCTTCAACCATTTGAACTCTTTCCCAAAGTAAATGTACCGAGAAAGATAATCATGTTTTTGAAGAAAAATGGTATTGAGATGTAAAAGGATACAACATTGATGAAATAAAATCAATTAGTGATTGAAAATAGACATTTAATTAAACTTAAGTTAAATGAAAACTAACCTTTATATGTATCAACCACTTTTATTTTTGTGCTCAAAGATTTTTTTTAAAAAAATACTGTTATATAGTTGAAAAAATTCCTATAATTATTCCTCAGTTTGTAATAGTTATTTGAGAGTACTGGAGAGGCCATGTTATTAGTTTAACCATGTTAAGTTTTCCTGTATCTTTTCCTTCCTGCTAGGAAAAGGAAGATGACAAATCAGACACTTCAAGTATTCAGCAGCCAAAAAGCCCACAAGGTCTGAGTGACACAGGATATTCTTCTGACGGAATATCAAGTTCGCTTGGTGAAATTCCAAGTCTTATTCCCAGTGACGAAAAGGATTTGCTCAAGGGACTCAAAAAGGACTCCTTTTCACAAGAAAGCAGCCCATCCAGCCCCTCGGATTTGGCTAAGTTAGAAAGTATGGTCCTGTCCATTTTGGAAGCTCAGGCAAGTACACTTGAAGAAAAGTCAGAAAAGAAAACAGAACCCCACGAGGTTTCTTCTGAGCAGCCTAAGGACCAACAGAAAACTCAGAGTTTAGCCGAAACACTGGAATCTACAGTTTCAGAGGAGCTTAAAGAGAGTCAAGAAGAGAAAGACACTGTTAAGAAAGAGAGCCAACAAGGCATCCCTTCCAGAAAGGACCATGAAGAAAAGTCTGAATTTGTTGATGAGTTGCCTACAAGAAGACAGCCTTATGATTCAATTGAAGACAGTAGTGAAAGTGAAAACTCACCTGTTCCACAAAGAAAACGGAGAACTAGTGTTGGTTCATCAAGCAGCGATGACTATAAACATGAAGATAGTCAAGGATCAGGTGAAGAGGAAGACTTCATTCGAAAGCAAATCATAGAAATGAGTGCTGATGAAGATGCTTCAGGTTCTGAAGATGATGAGTTCATTAGGAACCAGCTCAAAGAGATTAGTAGTAGTACTGAAAGCCAGAAGAAGGAAGAAACCAAAGGGAAGGGAAAAGGAACAGCAGGGAAACACAGGCGGCTGACGCGAAAAAGTAGTGCAAGCTTTGATGATGATGCAGGGAGACGCCATTCATGGCATGATGAAGACGAGACCTTTGATGAAAGTCCTGAACTTAAATACAGAGAAACTAAAAGTCAGGAGAGTGAAGAACTTGTAGTTGCTGGAGGAGGAGGGCTACGCCGATTCAAAACGATTGAACTCAATAGCACGATCGCAGATAAATACTCTGCAGAGTCATCACAGAAAAAAACAGCTTTGTACTTTGATGAAGAGCCAGAATTAGAAATGGAAAGCTTGACAGACTCTCCGGAAGATCGGTCAAGGGGGGAAGGATCTTCTAGTCTTCATGCTTCCAGCTTCACTCCTGGCACATCCCCTACATCAGTTTCGTCACTTGATGAGGACAGCGACAGTAGCCCAAGTCACAAAAAAGGAGAGAGCAAACAGCAACGCAAAGCTCGACACAGATCGCATGGCCCTCTTTTACCTACGATTGAAGATTCTTCAGAAGAAGAAGAATTGAGAGAGGAAGAAGAATTATTGAAGGAGCAAGAAAAGCAACGGGAATTAGAACAGCAGCAAAGAAAGACTTCTAGTAAGAAATCAAAGAAAGACAAAGATGAACTTCGAGCTCAGAGAAGGAGGGAAAGACCAAAGACACCACCCAGTAATCTCTCTCCCATCGAAGATGCGTCTCCAACAGAAGAATTACGTCAAGCTGCAGAAATGGAAGAGCTCCATCGATCTTCTTGTTCTGAATATTCACCTAGCATAGAGTCAGACCCAGAAGGCTTTGAAATAAGCCCAGAAAAGATAATCGAAGTACAAAAAGTTTATAAATTGCCCACAGCTGTGTCTTTATACTCACCGACAGATGAGCAATCTATTTTGCAGAAAGAAGGTAGCCAAAAGGCATTAAAAAGCGCTGAGGAGATGTATGAAGAAATGATGCATAAAAGCCAGAAATATAAAGCTTTTCCAGCTGCAAGTGAACGAGACGAAATGTTTGAAAAAGAGCCTTTGTACGGTGGGATGTTAATAGAGGATTATATTTATGAATCTTTAGTAGAGGACACATATAATGGTTCCGTTGATGGCAGTCTGCTCACGAGGCAAGAAGAAGAAAATGGATTTTTACAGCAGAGAGGGAGAGAGCAAAAAATAAGACTTCCAGAACAGATTTATGAAGATCCCATGCAGAAAATTACAGACCTTCAGAAAGAGTTTTATGAGCTAGAAAGCTTACATGCTGTTTTGCCTCAAGAAGACATTGTTTCAAGCTCTTTTATCATCCCAGAAAGCCATGAGATTGTGGATCTGGGTAGTATGGTAACTTCTACCAGTGAAGAAAAGCAGTTATTAGATGCTGATGCTGCCTACGAAGAACTCATAAAAAGGCAACAGATGCAATTAACACCTGGATCCAGCCCAACCAAGCCCCCCATCAGGGATGATATGACAGAATCTACTGTGGACTTTGACAGGGTGCCTGATGCATCTTTGACATCAAGTGTTCTCTCAGGCGTATCTCTTACAGATTCGACCAGCAGTGCCACACTCTCCATCCCAGATGTTAAAATAACCCAACATTTTTCAACAGAAGAAATTGAGGATGAATATGTGACTGATTATACAAGAGAAATTCAAGAGATAATTGCACATGAGTCACTGATTTTGACCTACTCTGAGCCTTCAGAAAGTGCTACGTCTGCCCCACCCTCTGACACACCCTCTCTCACATCATCTGTTTCTTCAGTTTGTACCACAGATAGCTCCTCGCCCATTAGTACCCTGGATAGCATAACCACAGCTTATACTGAACCCGTGGACATTGTAACTAAATTTGAAGATTCTGCGGAAATTTCTTCATCAACATATTTCCCAGGCAGCATTATAGACTATCCAGAAGACATATCTTTAGATCGGCCGAGCATACCAGATGGTAGAACTAGTGCTGGTCACATTGTGATTTCCTTATCTGATAGGGAACCTTCTCTCATAGAATCTGTAGGAACTAAACTTGAGGGGCTAATTGCTGACACTATTTCCACTGACTTATCTGTATCTGAAAAAGACCCAGTGAAGAAAGCCAAGAAGGAAACAGGGGATGGAATTATTCTGGAAGTTTTGGAAGCTTACAGAGATACAAGGAAGGAGTCGGAGGCCGAACTAACAAAAATTAGCCTCTCTGAAACTGTGTTTGATCAGTCACCTTCTTCTCTAACAGCCCTTCCAATGAAGGAGCAGGTTTCAACTACATGCTTTTTATCTGAAGACGTTTTTGGTCCAGCAAAGCCTGCATCTCAGGTGCCATCTGGCACTCCTTCTATTTCCTGTCTTCCAACTAAAGCTCGTCCATTCCTTCGAGGTTCTTCTTTGGATGCCTCAGCCCAACCTCCTCCCCCACCCCCTCCTCCCCCACCCCCTCCTCCCCCTCCACCCCCTCCTCCACCCCCACCTCTTCCCCCACCAACCTCACCTAAACCAACTATTCATCCTAAAAAAAAGGTAACGGTTCCAGCTCCAGTTACTGCAACTACTGCAGCTCCACCTCTAGTAGATTCTGTTGCTACAGTAGAGACCACAGCTGCTCCAGGAAGTAATGGGTTACCTATAACAAAAATATGTACCACTGTACCTCCTCCTGTCCCCCCTAAGCCATCTTCAGTTCCATCTGGACTTGTATTTACACATAGACCTGAGCCAAGCAAACCTCCAGTTGCCCCTAAACCAGCAGTTCCTGAACCTCCAGTCACTACCGCAAAACCAACAGATACGCAGCCCAAACCAACAGGTCTACCTATAACTTCAAATATGACATTAAATTTAGTGACTTCAGCAGATTATAAATTGCCTTCCCCTACCTCTCCGCTTTCCCCTCACTCTAACAAGTCCTCGCCAAGATTTTCCAAGTCCCTCATGGAAACTTATGTGGTTATCACATTGCCATCTGAACCTGGGACTCCAACAGATTCTTCAGGGAGTCAAGTGATTACCAGCTGGCCCTTGGGATCACCCACCAAAGATCTGATTTCCATTGAGCCAGTATTTTCTGTAGTTCCTCCTATAAAAGCTACAGAAATTTCAAGTTCTTCACAACAGAGCCTGTACATCTCAGGAGCTTTGGAGACATTTTCTGCTATCCCTGTCACAACACTATCTTCATTTCAAGAACCCCCAACTTCAGTTACACAGTTTCTCCCAGCTGAAGTTTCCAAGGCTGAGTTTTCAACAGCCAAAAGTACAATCGCTAGTACTGGTCTCAGCAGCGTCTCTATATCCATTCCTCCAGAGCCTCTTGCTCTAGATCACCTCCATTTAGAGAAGCAACAGTATAAAGAAAATGTCAAGTTGCAACTTGTTGGTGATGCTATTGATCTGCGTACAGTACCCAAAGTAGAAGTTAAAGTAACTGAAAAATGTATGGATCTTTCTGCTTCCATGATGGATGTGAAGAGGCAGACCACAATAAGTGAAATGTATGGGAGACAAATTAGTGCTGTCCAGCCCTCTATTATAAATCTCAGTGCAGCTTCATCAGGAGTGACTCCAACATCCCTGGTCGCTGAGACAGTGACTGTTGTCACGTGCACAGCTACTGCAAGTTACACCACAGCCACAGAAAGCCTAGTGAGTCTAGAACATGCAACAGCAATGCCACTCCAGCTCACTACATCAAAGCATGTAGAGGCCCCATGCAGGGTACCAAGTGGCCAGGCCTTTCCTACAGTTAGGGAGGAAGCACCAATAAACTTATCTTTAAGCACTTCTGTACACCCAGTGACATCAGCTCTTACGAAACCCATCACTGCACTTCCTGGTGGTGTCACAAATGGATGGACTGATAGCACCACATCACAGGGCATCACTGATGGGGAAGTAGTGGATCTCAGTACCTCCAAGTCTCATAGAACTGTTGTAACAATGGATGAAGCTACTTCAAATGTGGTGACCAAAATAATAGAAGATGATGAAAAACCTGTTGATCTGACCGCAGGAAGAAGAGCTGTGTGCTGTGATATGGTTTATAAGTTACCTTTTGGAAGGAGCTGCACGGCACAGCAGCCTGCAACAACTCTTCCTGAGGATCGTTTTGGTTATAGGGATGATCACTATCAATATGATCGAGCAGGGCCGTATGGTTATAGAGGGATTGGGGGAATGAAACCTTCCATGTCTGACACTAATTTAGCAGAAGCTGGACATTTTTTCTATAAAAGTAAGAATGCTTTTGATTATTCTGGAGGAACTGATGCAGCAGTAGATCTAACTTCAGGGAGAATTACTACAGGTCAGTATGATGTAGCAACAGACCTTTCCGTGAAATACCATTATGGTGTTCCTCATATCATTTCAGGATGACAGTGTGGTCCCTTTCCCAATTTTGTTACTTTTCATCTTTCTTTGGATGTTTTGGCACCATATTTTGGAGTACATGTGCGCTTTTGTTTCTTCATTTTTTTTTTAATCTGGTCCACGCAAAGTCGCCTGCATGTGCCTGCATGTTCAACATTGCTTTTATTCCGCACCTAGGTAGGTTAGCCTGTGGATTTGCATGCAGTCCCATTCATTATGTTCTTCAAGACTGAGTGGGCTTTCCAACCCCAAAAGCATCATTCGTTCTGGGAACTGCACTATAACTCTACCCTGTGTTTCAGGTGAGGTAATGGATTATTCAAGCAAGACTACAGGTCCATATCCAGAAACACGACAAGTCATTTCAGGAGTTGGGATTAGTACCCCACAGTATTCCACAGCAAGAATGACTCCACCTCCAGGACCTCAGTATGGTGTGGGGAGTGTTTTGAGGTCATCTAATGGTGTTGTCTATTCTTCAGTAGCAACTCCAATTCCTTCCACATTTGCTATCACCACACAACCTGGCTCCATTTTCAGCAAAACCGTGAGGGATTTGTCTGGTGTGCACACAACTGACGCTGTGACTTCATTATCCGCCCTGCACCAGAGCCAGCCAATGCCTAGATCATATTTCTTGACAACAGGGGCATCTGAAACAGACATTGCAGTGACTGGTGTTGATATCAATGCCAGTTTGCAAACTATCACTATGGAAACTCTGACAGCTGAGACGATGGACTCGGTTCCCACTTTAACCACAGCGTCTGAAGTCTTTTCTGAAGTGGTGGGAGAGGAAAGTGCGCTTCTAATCGTCCCCGAAGAAGGTAAGCAACAACAGCAACTGGACTTGGAGCGCGAGCTCTTGGAACTGGAGAAAATTAAGCAGCAGCGTTTTGCTGAGGAATTAGAGTGGGAACGGCAGGAAATTCAAAGGTTCCGAGAACAGGAAAAGCTCATGGTTCAAAAAAAGCTGGAGGAGCTGCAGTCAATGAAGCAGCACCTCCTGTATCAGCAAGAAGAGGAGCGGCAAGCCCAGTTCATCATGAGACAGGAGACGTTAGCGCAGCAACAGTTGCAGCTGGAGCAGATCCAGCAGCTGCAGCAACAGCTTCACCAGCAGCTCGAGGAGCAAAAGATCCGCCAGATCTACCAGTATAACTATGACCCTTCTGGAACTGCTTCTCCACAAACCACTACAGAGCAGGCCATTCTGGAAGGTCAGTATGCTGCCCCAGAAGGTGGTCAGTTTTGGGCGACCGAAGATGCAACCACCACAGCCTCTGCCGTGGTGGCGATTGAAATACCACAAAGCCAAGGATGGTACACAGTGCAGTCGGACGGGGTTACTCAGTACATTGCCCCACCTGGCATCCTGAGTACTGTTTCAGAAATACCTCTGACAGACGTGGTTGTAAAAGAGGAGAAGCAGCCCAAAAAGAGAAGTTCTGGAGCTAAAGTCCGTGGCCACTATGATGAGATGGGGGAAAATCTGGCAGATGATCCCCGCTGCTTTAAAAAGATAGTGGACAGCGGGGTACAAACTGACGATGAAGAGTCAGCGGATCGGAGTTACGTGAGTAGGAGAAGGAGAACTAAAAAGAGTGTCGATACAAGCGTCCAAACGGATGATGAAGATCAGGATGAATGGGATATGCCTACTAGATCAAGGAGAAAAGCTCGCGTAGGGAAATACGGTGACAGCACTACAGAGGCAGACAAGGCCAAACTCCTTTCCAAAGTCTCCAGTATAGCAGTTCAAACAGTAGCAGAGATATCTGTGCAAACTGAACCAGTCGGAACCATAAGAACGCCTTCGATACGGGCACGCGTGGATGCCAAGGTAGAAATAATTAAACACATTTCAGCACCAGAAAAGACTTACAAAGGGGGCAGTTTAGGATGTCAAACAGAAGCAGATTCAGACACACAGAGTCCTCAATATCTGGGTACCACATCTCCACCCAAAGACAAGAAACGCCCAACACCTTTAGAGATCGGGTATTCATCTCACCTTCGGGCAGATTCCACATTACAGCTGGCTCCTTCCCCACCCAAATCTCCAAAAGTCCTTTATTCACCCATCTCACCACTTTCACCAGGCAAAGCCTTAGAATCAGCCTTTGTACCTTATGAGAAACCCCTCCCTGATGATATAAGTCCACAGAAAGTACTGCACCCCGATATGGCTAAAGTTCCCCCAGCAAGTCCTAAGACAGCCAAGATGATGCAACGCTCCATGTCTGACCCCAAGCCTCTGAGTCCAACAGCAGACGAAAGTTCCAGGGCTCCTTTTCAGTATACCGAGGGCTACACGGTAAGAGTGCTTCTTTTCAGTTAGAAGACAATGGATGAGTTGATATTAACTGTGTGTTTGCAGACTTTAGGAGGCAGTAAAGGCTCCTGGTGCCTAATTCTAAATTTCAGTGAGGACTATTTCATTAGAAATTTGGGGGAAAAGATAGAAAAGTATACATCCATGTAAAAATGCCAAAAAAAAGACCATATTATGTGAGACCAAAATGAGAGAGAAGGTTATTATGATGTAATGAGATTGAAATTTCGTTCTAATCTTGAAATCTTCCAGGTGTCAATTGTAGACTGATTTTGGTGAGTACAGTTAATATTCATATTCAAGTATGATGGAATAAGCATTGAAGATAAATAGATAAGGCAAAGGATGACCAAACATTTAAACCCATGGATACTGGGATTCTTTAGTGGGAAGATCTGTGGAGATCATTTAATCAGTCTGTTCTTCCTTCCTCCGGAATGTTAACCTTTGTTGCTCCAGAGAGAGCATTTCTAGAGCAGAAAGTGTAAAATAATCTTCATAGTTCATCCATGTTTATTTTGTTTCTGGAAACTTTCTTAATCTACCTCAGATAAGCCTTAGTCCTAGTTCTTACAGAGGAAAAATTAATTTTTAATGTTCCTTTGAATAATAGAGTTTAATTATTTAAAAAGATGCTTCAAAGGGAAAAGAACATATATAGGTATGTGGACACATTTGTGAAGATCTCTATAGCTGAAAATAAGAAATGTTAGTAATCAGTTATAAAAGAAGGTGTATCCTACTTAAAGAAAACCTAATATATAATTCTTCAGAAGGTTATTGATAAATCTGATAGTTCTATTTAAAACTAGATTTATGTTCAAATTAAGAGTTCCCCTCATGCATTGGTTTCTGAAGTCTAGATCTTCAAATCCCGAAGCATCTAAATAGGTTTTTCTGAGATATCACTCTGTTGCCAGCAACCCATATACATTAAACATTGGCTGTGGGCTGAAAAATATGTCACTATATGTAAGTCAATTTTTAGGTATATAGGCATATTGATAGACATATTAATAAATTAAAAATTCTTACAAGTTTTCTAGTTTCGTAGGGGCATTTTGTTATTATGGACTTTCTCAAACAGTGTGTAATTGTCTTTATGTGGGGGACAGGTCATAACTGTTTTAAGTCAGGGAACCACTGGTGCACTGAGATTTCATTCAGTTTACAGAGATAACTGTTTCCAGAATTAAATATATTGCAAAAAATATTTTTAACTCGGCTATAATGTATAGGTCTTTATTTTTACAGCTGTGCCCTATGAACTCATCCAAAGAGTTACTTGGAAATCTTTGAAAATACATTTTTAAACAGTATTTTAAAGTTATATTCAAGGCTTCTGTCATTAGAAAGAACAGGCTTTTCCACTTGGTGTATTCATCATTTACTTAACGTATGGCCCTATAGCCTTAATTCAAATGAGCTCTGGGATAGAAGAGATTCAGGTGTCAATATTTTTTCCTCGCAGTATTCACTTTGGATTTAGAAGTACAAAATGAAAGATACAGTGGGTCATATTAGTTGTATTATTGATTGTACCAGCGATACTGATTAACTGTCTAATCGTAAAAGAAGTTGAACAGAATTACCAAATACTCTGAGCCTGAAAAATCCTAAGAGTATTGAGCCTTGGAGCACAATCCAGTAGTTCCTTTTTTCTAATTGGTCACACTCAATGCATACTTTAATATGGAATAATTGTATACAGACTCAAAAATACTGTTTTATCGCACACACAAGGTAGACCATTTTATATACAGGCAATGGTTTTAGCACTTTAGATACTCTGATTCTAAGATGTGAATATTTAAATTTATTTCTTGGCAAATTTCTAAACACTCTTCGAGTGTTTTAAACTAAAACGAGCTTCTCAATTATAAGCATGAATTACTAAATGTCAGTTGTACTGAAAAGAATAACCTAAGTGATATTCATAGTGTTGTGAGTTTAAGTTTAGCTCAATAATTTCTATATCATTAATTTTCTTACACCAATAAAATTGAAAAAAAAATTACACCATACAGTTCGACATAGTAACACTTGTAATTCAGCATGAAAGATCAGTTTTATATTATATGAGATTCTATAGTAACTTCTCCTCTTCCTGGAAGTTCCAGGAAATGTTTCAAAGAGGAGGTTCTGAAACAGGAAGGTGAGATCTCTGTTGGACCATGAAGAGAAAAATGGAGGTTATTCTAAATAGAGGAAACAGATGTGCAGAGGTTCAGACTGGTGAACAGACATAAAGCAAAGAGGGGGAGGAAGGGGTTTACTATAAGTGAAACTGGAAAGATAAGGAAGGACTAGGTCCCGGGGGATCTGATTTGCTGAGTTCAAGTTTGGATTACTTCCCTTGGCTGTGGGGAGCTTAGACCAAGCCACCATCATTTTTTGTTTACCCTGTGCCCTAGCCCATGGACCTCACCACCCTTGCCTTCCTTACAGTTTATTCTCCGAACTGCACCTAGGGTGATTTTCTAAGTGTACGTCAGATTTTGTCACACACTCTCCAGTAGATTCTCAACAGGTTCATCAGGATACATTAGAAATTTCTTAACAAGGACCCATGTGATCCCAACTCACAACCTCATTGGTCACTCCTGCATTTACCCCCCTTCTCGCTCTGCTCCAACCACTGACCTTGCCTTTCTTTGGATGTGCCAACCTCATCCCCACCCAGGACCCCTGTTGGGATCTCTCTCTCCCCAGATCTTTGCCTGGCTCGCTCCTGTGTACAGGTTTCTGCTTAAATTTCACTTCCACAAAGAAGCTGTCCTTACCTCACTCTCTAAATGTCTATCAGCATGAATCCCTGCACCCTCTAAATTTGTGTATATTACTTATTAATATATATTTAATCAAATATCATCTTCCTTCTCCAGTAGATGATAACCTGTACAAGATCAGGAATCTTACTTTGTTTGCCTCTGTAGTCCCAAGAGCCTAGAAGAGCACCTGGCACAAAGCAGACCTTCAATATTTATTGAATAAATGTATTAAAGGAAGGATTATAAGCATAGAAGCAATGGGTTAAGACATGCATTAAAAGGCCCTGGCTGCTGACCTTTTCATTGCCACAATCTAGACCCATCCTAGCAAGTCCTGTTGATAATCTAAACCGATACCTCCTTTGCTTAAAGTGTCAGTTCCACTTTGTTTACTTTTATGTATTGGGTTGACCAAAAAGTTGGTCTGGGTTTTTCTGTAAGATGTTACGGAATAGATATTTGAAACAACTGAGCACAAGTTAAATAGCATTTAGCTATTAGTCCAGCCACCTTACAGATAAGGAGCAAAGCCCAGAGTAGGCTAGTGCCTTTATCATGGTTCTTTAATAAACCAGTGACCTGGCCAGGGTTAAAATGTTAAACTTGGCGCCTGACAGTTATTCTTTGTTAGTCTCTTCTGAGGCTTATGGGACATTTTCTGATTCTTCTCGCTAATTCAGTACCATGCTTGTTGTCTATTTTTTTTTTTTTTTTTTTTTTGGCGGTACGTGGGCCTCTCACTGTTGTGGCCTGTCCCGTTGCGGAGCACAGGTTCCAGACGCGCAGGCTCAGCGGCCATGGCTCACGGGCCCAGCCGCTCCACGGCATGTGGGATCTTCCCGGACCGGGGCACGAACCCGCGTCCCCTGCATCGGCAGGCGGACTCTCAACCACTGCGCCACCAGGGAAGCCCAGACTGTTTTTATGGTTTGTTGCTTTGTCTGCATTTGGTCCTCTTTCCATACTCAGTTATTTTTTTCTTAGTAACTATTTCCCAAGCTTTTTGGAGAGCTTTCATTAGTACAAAGTTCTTCCATATGGGTAAAATCTCTCTTCCTGGAGTTTCCAAACATTTGTCTTAATTCTGCAATTTTAAACATTAGAGATTTAAATTTATTCCATTCCTACTCTATAGGAATCCAACTATCTGAGATCCTTTAACTCTGATTGAGTTTTTCCATCATGGAACTGTGGTTACACCTTTGACACACAAATTTCAAGGCAGGAGTCTATATCATCTGGTTAGTCTTTCACTGACACTTTGAGTTCATGCTTAGCCCTAAGATATGAGCTATATCTCTTTTCTAGACCTTATCACTCTGGTATCAAAGTCACAGCCCCAAAGCCAAATTCTATTTTTGACAACTTTATATAACCAAACACTTTTATCTTGTGGTCTGCTTCCTTTTACAAATAGAAAATTTTAACTGAGTAAAGATGGAAAAAAAATTACCACGTTTTTACTTGAGTTCTTCTGATTGCTCCCCAGGAAAATTCCCAAGAGATACAACTAAAGTAAATTTAGAATGTATTCCTTCCCATGGGACTGAGCTTGCTACTTAGATACCACTTGAAAATAATGTATTTTCATCATGATTTAGTAAAAACACAGAAAGGAATAAGCTTTGTAATGAAGAAATGGTATGCACACAGATTTTTTTCTAACTTTCATCAGTGGACTTCTTCAATTAAGATGTTTTATGGAAGTCACATAATGAAAAATGAGTGGACACTAGTGGAGAGTGATCAAATCATCTGTAATGATTGAATGAAAGTAACACTACCTTCCCATCACTAAGTCTGGCAATTGTAGATATCCTGTTAATTCCCTTTCCTCACGGTGGGGGGTGGGGGGGTACATTTGGCAGTTTCTGTATTTCCTCAGCAGAAATTTGCTGACTGTCATTAAAGAGCTTTACCTTATGGGTTAGTAGAAAAAAATTTCAAATCTCCTAGTAACTGTGTACCTTTCATGGTCTATGAAGTATATAATGGTGCTTCTCTAGAAATTTTAGATTCCTTTTCTTTATAACCATTTTAAAGTTATTCTTTTAGGTAATAAGGCCTTTACTGACTGACCAAATGAAAACCACCCACCTTTCTAACACTCTATCCTTATGCCTTTCTTGATTTTTCTCCATATCACATATTATTATCAACAGTACTATGTCTGTTCCTTTATAATTTCATGTATTGTCTTTCTTCCCCAACCAGAATTTACGGGTGAGCATTTTTGTTAATTATATTCACTGCTATATCCCCAGTGCCCAGAACAATGCCTGGTTCACAGTAGGTTCTCTATAGCAGTAAATTAATTTGATGAATTAGTGAACAGACCGCTTTATCCGCCAAACTGCTTTTAATTTGGGGGTAATTCACCAATTCCTTGCTCCCACCTAAAACAAAAAATAGAAACAGAGCTTCCCTGGTGGCGCAGTGGTTGAAAGTCTGCCTGCCGATGCAGGGGACATGGGTTCGTGCCCCGGTCCGGGAGGATCCCACATGCCGCGGAGCGGCTGGGCCCGTGAGCCATGGCCGCTGAGCCTGCGCGTCCGGAGCCTGTGCTCCGCAACGGGAGAGGCCACAACAGTGAGAGGCCCGCGTACCACCAAAAAAAAAAAAAAAAATAGAAACAAAGCAAAACAAATAAAATCTTATTCATTATCCGTACGACACTTCTTGTGTAGTTCAGGGTTACAGTTTTTCCTTCTGCTTTCCCCTGTGTTTTTCTTCTTTTGCTGAACGGATGACAATGCGCTTTCTCAAATTTATTTCAGTCCAGTATTTTTGTGTGTGTCTGTGGATTACCTCGAGCATCACACCTATGAAACTTTCATAAACCAGAGCACCAAAACGTGTTCCTCATGCTCTTTTTCTTTCTTTCACACAATGAAACTGTTTACATCATGACCCCAGATGATCACGAACGTCAAGAAAGGAGGTTAAACTCACTCTTTTTGCAAAGTATAACTTCCTTGTTCCCACTCACCTCTACCTGTAAAACTCATTTTGTACAGCTCTTCAGAGCTTCTTTCTATCTGCTAGATTGGATGCCGCCTGACTCAAGTGGATTTTGCTCAAATAAATTGTTAAAATGTTATAAAAAAAAAAAAAGGTTAATGTAGCATGTTCTCTACAAAATCAGGAGAGAATGTCATAGCCATTGGAAGAAATAGCAGTGTAAATTCAAAGGATTTGTTTGGAACTAGATTTATCATTCCAAGATTTATCTGTCTTCAAAAAAAAAGCAATGATTTTTTTTCTATCAAAAGAAATAGCACATTTTATCAATAATGATACATGCCACTTTTGTGCACTAAAATAAGCTACATTTAAAATGTTGTCACCTCTGTCTGGTCTTAAAATTACATAAACTGCCAAGTGTTAAAACTGTTTTTCCTACCCTTAGACTTGTTGAACAATTTTAGAGCTTTTTTAGTAATAGACAAACTCCTTATTAAAATATTTTTGTTCTAGAGTTTAAGCCAGGATCCTATTGCAAAGCAGATGGTATTCATGAGCTGATTTTTACAAGAATGTGTTTTGCTTCACTGACTGCTGTTTTGATAGCTATTTTTAAGATTTTTAGAACCCTTTAATGTCTATTTCTGAGAGTAATTTCCATAACCTAAATTGAGAAATTTTATTTCTGTCAATTTTATTTCTGTCAGAATATACAGATTTAAGAAATAATGACCATGATAACCAAGTGTGATTTGAAGAATAATATTTTTTAGGGATTGTTTTTCATTACTGTCTTTGGAAAGCAACATAAGAAACCAGTCTATTAAAACTGACTTTGACGAAATAAGCTGTTTTATAATGGTAGTATTTACATATATGAGAGAAAAAGTATTCATATATTAAAGACTGGCTTTCTAAATAGCTGAGGCCTCATTTTTTTCTATAGCTTTTACACCCTCTTCATTGCTAGTACACTTTTCTTATCATATTTCTTCTTTATGATTAAAATCTTGGATATTATTATATATTATTATACTATTATATTATAAAATAGGAAATAGTATGTTAAAGTGTTTTTCAAAATAAATGGCAGTAAAATAATAATTTATGGTCATTATTATTAGGGTCTGATAAAAGTCAGATTGAATGTATACATGTAGACAAATGTCAGTGAAAACCAGAAAATTTTTAAATTGATCTCATCAATCTAGTGTTCAGTAGGTAACCTTTGCTATTTCATTGTAATCAGTATCTAAGGATTAATTTCAAAGCAAACCTTTTCAGACTGAAGGGGAAAAAAATCAGATTATTTGTGTTATTTTTTCTCAACGTCAACATTTCAAACTATGCCAATAAACATAAGAAACAGACGTATGTTCCTAATGTTCAGTGAAAGACCTTTGCTGAAAATGTAACCCTAAATATTAGGAAATACTAGTTTAACACGGGGGAGTTCTGAATTAATAGAGCATTGATTATTACTGACCCAGTTTAAAAACACTGAGCATCATTTAACAGTTATTAGCTTCCTAAGTATTTTATCATAATATTCTTAATTCAGTACACTACCTGTTTCGAACAGTTGTGCAGTTTAAAACTGACTCTACATAAAGCTACCTACATATTCTTGAAAATACATCTCGTCCCAACAAACAGACATGCACTTTTGTATATTTGTTTATGTTTTGTTTTTTTTTTGCGATACGCGGGCCTCTCACTGTTGTGGCCTCTCCCGTTGCGGAGCGCAGGCTCAGCGGACCTGGCTCACGGGCCCAGCCGCTCTGCGGCATGTGGGATCTTCCCGGACCAGGGCACGAACCAGTGTCCCCTGCATCGGCAGGCGAACTCCCAACCACTGCGCCACCAGGGAAGCCCTGTTCATGTTTTTTTAAATTACTACTTATGTAGGATTCTATAATCTGCCACATGTGCTATTACTGAAATAAAATAACAAGCAACTAAAATGATTGTGATATAAAAATTTGGAAAAGTTTTGAGGTATATTGTACATAGTGGCATCAAAATGTATTCCACTAGTTGCTTTACTTTTTCTTATCACTATGTTCAACATAAAAATACATGTTTGTAATAGACATATATGCCTATACATATACATCTATACATAAGCTAGTTAATACTTTTATAGCCTTATATAACTAATAAAATAGTTTCAAATTCAGTTGCTTGGTAAAGATCCAAACCATTTCTTTTCTGTAGGTTTTATATTTATTTTATTACATATTTTAAAGATGAGAAATCTGAAGTCCAGGTCAGTGTTCTTTGCACCTCCATACCCACCCAACATTAATTCCATCTTGTAGCAAATGAATTTCTTCTATTTAACAGGATTTTCTTTTTGGTCCTCTTCTGTATCTTGACTTATGTGTAGAGTTTGAATTAGGAAAGCACCAGAACAAGTATAGTGAGGTAAATTGAGCCTGAAATGAACTGGCTAAATAAACTGAGGTAACTTAGTCTAAAGCTTTAAACAACAAAGGGAATTTTTATCTATTTTTTTTCTCCTTAAGAACAGTTTGCTAGAGATTCAAATTAAAACAGTAGAGAAAAGCGATGGTTGAGCACAATATAAGAAATCTTTAAGCTAAATTATAGAACTGCTATCTCTATTTATTTTCGTTGAAAAAATTTTATAAGATGACAAATAAAAGCTTAACTTTGTGAAGAACAGTAAATAACCCCTATGAGGGAGTAAACAGTAACATTAGAAGAGTTGAAGCTAAAAGTGATTATACTCATCCTCTCTCCTCCTCCTTCCTCAACTGAATGAAAAAGATATATATGAAAATTGTTTGGGCTCACGGATAAACCATTTTAACTACATAAGTAAATCACTCTTAATAAGTTGGACCACATTTTAATTTCTGACCTGTTGGGTAGTATATTTTAACATGACAGGGACAAGACAAGTCTCCAGTGTTTTTTCTGATAAAACTCAGCCCTAATCACAGAGCTCAGTCTCCGGGCATAGAGGCTACTTTTATGGGTTAGTCATTTACTTTTTAGAAGGTCGAGCTGAAATCACTGTTTAAAGTACTAATAAGCGCTAGTTGTAGAGAGTTTCAGGATATTTCACGAAAGACCCAACATCATGACATTTCTCCTTTTGACATTAATAAATGTGCATGAATTTCTTCAGTGTGTCATAGGTATTAAAATGATAGTAATGTTTCTAATAAAACAATGTTACTTTGTTTAGAATAAGCTTCTTTGCGGCGCTTTCAACCAGTTCTTCCATTTATGGCATGAGCTGATGCCTGTAAATGCTCACTCAAATGCACTGCAGTCAATAAGCTCAGGTTTCATTAATTATCCATTTGGAAAATCATCTAATCACCCATCCAAGTATACCTCTGTTCTCATGTAACTGAATTTATAGAATTAAGGATTGAAAAGTTAACCTCTTAAAATAACACTTAGAAAAAATATTGTTGAATTTACATAAGTCCATGCATGAGCTTTATCATCTTAGAAGACCAAAAAAAAATATTTCTTGCCACTTAATTTAATTGCCATCCTTTACCAGTTCTTAATAGCACTGTCTTCTAAAGAACCAGATGGTTCTCCAGTTCATATGGAAGAAGGACCATGGTCCTCCTTGCCAAGGAAATTTTGTTGTTTAATTTAACTTGGGGAAAGCTATTCATGTGATTTAGGTTTATGAAAAATAACTATTTTTATTTACTGCACTCATGTAGGTCAAAGCAGCTTGGAAGTATTTTAATGTCATGTTCCAAGGTTTTATAGGCCAGAGGATAATAAATCAATGAGAAAGGAACAAAAAACAATAACAGAGATTCCTGTGATTTTGTGGTTAGGCATTTCAAGAGTCTAAACATAAATTATCTTTATTATCTCAAGATAATTTAGTAAAGACTGTGCCACTATTAAAAGGTCATGATGTTTCTCATGGCTTTAGGTAAGTAGTTATTGAATCATTCCTTAAATTGCTAATGATCTGAAGTGCTGGAAAACATATCACATAGTAATCAATCATCATTCTAATACTCCATGTACAAAACTGTAGCATAATTAGAGATTTACGTTTTACAGCATTTGAAATACAGTTATTTTTGTTCTGAATACAATTATTTTTGTTCTGATGAGAGATTATCAATGAGAAATGCAAATGAGGAGATATTTTTGGAAGCGTTGGAATCACTACAATCCCTCTTTGTGGATCAATAATTTGTTCTCAAAATGAAGTAAGTCACAGGCAGGCAATACTATAATATTCAGCATGCTGGGAAAAAAAGCAGGTGGAAGAGATGTATCTTACTTTTTAAATATACATTTATGTTTTAGGGTAAGTTTTCAAGTTAATTCTTGGAAATTTTTATTAACTTTAATTTTCCACTTCAGATTGCTCGTATAAACCATTAACACATTTTCTGGTAAAGGGATGTAGTCGTTATCTTGTGGTAGCATGTTAGAACTGTAAATGGATTTGCCCTTGAAGAAGGAGTCAACGTTAGATAGTTCTTCATAGCATTCCGTCTCCTAGTCCCGCAGCACTATGTAAAAATTAAATCGTATAGAAATGAGAAAATAGGAGGTATCTGTGTTTATTTTCCAGTGATCTGATCTGATTTTAATTCTTATGCTATCATGTTTTCATAGCCTTTAGGTTAGTCAGTGCTTTTAAATTACTTCTTTGTTTCTCTTTATACTCACTGGTTATCAAACCTTGTTTCTGCTTAGCTAAGAGCATATAGGCAAAATATGTTTTGCTGCCCCAATAAATTTTTGAAGTAATAACTACAAAAAGAGTGATTTTAAACATAGTAATGATTGACTTCCGGGAAGATGGCGGAAGAGTAAGACGCGGAGATCACGTTCCTCCCCACAGATACACCAGAAATACATCTAGGCATGGAACAACTCCTACAGAGCATCTACTGAACGCTGGCAGAAGACCTCAGACCTCCCAAAAGGCAAGAAACCCCCCACCTACCTGGGTAGGGCAAAAGAAAAAACTAAACAGAGACAAAAGGATAGGGACGGGTCCTGCACCAGCGGGAGAGAGCTGTGAAGGAGGAAAAGTGTCCACACACTAGGAAGCCCCTTCGCGGGTGGAGGCTTCGGGAGGCGGAGTGGGGGAGCTTGGGAGCCGCGGAGGAGAGCACAGCAACAGGGGTGCGGAGGACAAAGCGGACAGATTCCGGCGCAGAGGATCGGGCCGACCGGAACTCGCCAGCCGAGAGGCTTGTCTGCTCGCCCGCCGGGGCGGGCGGGACTGGGAGCTGAGGCTCCGGCTTTTGTCGGAGCGCCGGGAGAGGACTGAGGTTGGCGGCGTGAACACAGCCTGCAGGGCGTTAGTGCGCCGCAGCTGGCCGGGAGAGAGTCCGGGGAGAAGTCTGGAACTGCCGAAGAGGCAAGAGACTTTTACGTCCCTCTTTGTTTCCTGGTGCACGAGGAGAGGGGATTAAGAACGCTGCTTGAGAGAGCTCCAGGGACGGGCGCGAGCCGCGGCTAAAAGTGCGGAGCCCAGAGACAGACATGAGACGCTAGGGCCGCTGCTGCCGCCACCGGGAGGCCTGTGTGCAAACACAGGTCACTAGCCACACGCCCTTCCGGGGAGCCTGTGCAGCCCGCCACTGCCAGGGTCCCGGGATCCAGGGACAACTCCCCCGGGAGAACGCACAGGCGCGCCTCAGGCTGCAACTTCTCGCCGGCCTCTGCCGCCGCAGGCCCGCCCCACACTCCGTGCCCCTCCCTACCCCCGGGCCTGAGTGAGCCAGAGCCTCCGAATCAGCGGCTCCTTTAACCCCGTCCTGTCTGAGCAAAGAACAGACGCCCTCCGGCGACCTACACGCACAGGCGGGGCTAAATCCAAAGCTGAGCCCCTGGGAGCTGTGAGAACAAAGAAGAGAAAGGGAAATCTCTCCCAGCAGCCTCAGAAGCAGCGGATTAAAGCTCCACAATCAACTTGATGTACCCTGCATCTGTGGAATACCTGAATAGACAACCAATCATCCCAAATTAAGGAGCCCTGTGGATGAAAGGCTCTTGGTGCTGTAGCCAGGAGTCAGTGCTGTGCCTCTGAGGTGGGAGAGCCAACTTCAGGACACTGATCCACAAGAGACCTCCCAGCTGCACATAATATCAAACAGCAAAAATTTCCGAGAGATCTCCATCTCAACGCCAGCACCCAGCTTCACTCAACGACCAGCAACCTACAGTGCTGGACATCCTATGCCAAACAACTAGCAAGACAGGAACACAACCCCACCCATTAGCAGAGAGGCGGCCCAAAATCATAATAAGTCTACAGACACCCCAAAACACACCACCAGACGTGGACCTGCCCACCAGAAAGACAAGATCTAGCCTCATCCACCAGAACACAGGCACTAGTACCCTCCACCAGGAAGCCTACACAACCCACTGAACCAACCTTAGCCACTGGGGACAGACACAAAAAACAACAGGAACTACGAACCTTCAGCCTGCAAAAAAGGAGACCCCAAACACAGTAGGATAAGCAAAATGAAAAGACAGAAAAACACACCGCAGATGAAGGAGCAAGATAAAAACCCATCAGACCTAACAAATGAAGAGGAAATAGGCAGTCTACCTGAAAAAGAATTCAAAATAATGATAGTAAGGTTGATCCGAAATCTTGGAGATAGAATGGACAATAGAATGGACAAAATGCAAGAATCAGTTAACAAGGACCTAGAAGAACTAAAGATGAAACAAGCAACGATGAACAACACAATAAATGAAATTAAAAGTACTCTAGATGGGATCAATAGCAGAATAACTGAGGCAGAAGAACGGATAAGTGACCTGGAAGATAAAATAGTGGAAATAACTACTGCAGAGCAGAATAAAGAAAAAAGAATGAAAAGAACTGAGGACAGTCTCAGAGACCTCTGGGACAACATTAAACGCACCAACATTCGAATTATAGGGGTTCCAGAAGAAGAAGAGAAAAAGAAAGGGACTGAGAAAATATTTGAAGAGATTATAGTTGAAAACTTCCCTAATATGGGAAAGGAAATAGTTAATCAAGTCCAGGAAGCACAGAGAGTCCCATACAGGATAAATCCAAGGAGAAATACGCCAAGACACATATTAATCAAACTGTCAAAAATTAAATACAAAGAAAACATATTAAAAGCAGCAAGGGAAAAACAACAAATAACACACAAGGGAATCCCCATAAGGTTAACAGCTGATCTTTCAGCAGAAACTCTGCAAGCCAGAAGGGAGTGGCAGGACATATTGAAAGTGTTGAAGGAGAAAAACCTGCAACCAAGATTACTCTACCCAGCAAGGATCTCATTCAGATTTGATGGAGAAATTAAAACCTTTAGAGACAAGCAAAAGCTGAGAGAGTTCAGCACCACCAAACCAGCTCTACAACAACTGCTAAAGGAACTTCTCTAGGCAAGAAACACAAAAGAAGGAAAAGACCTACAATAACAAACCCAAAACAATTAAGAAAATGGGAATGGGAACACACATATCGATAATTACCTTAAATGTAAATGGACTAAATGCTCCCACCAAAAGACACAGATTGGCTGAATGGATACAAAAACAAGACCCATATATTTGCTGTCTGCAAGAGACCCGTATGCTAACACATATATATGGAATTTAAGAAAAAAAAATGTCATGAAAAACCTAGGGGTGAAACAGGAATAAAGACACAGACTTACTAGAGAATGGACTTGAGGCTATGGGGAGGGGGAAGGGTAAACGGTGACAAAGCAATAAAGAGGCATGGACATGTATACACTACCAAACGTAAGGTAGATAGCTAGTGGGAAGCAGCCGCATAGCACAGGGAGATCAGCTCGGTGCTGTGTGACCGCCTGGAGGGGTGGGATAGGGAGGGTGGGAGGGAGGGTGACGCAAGCGGGAAGAGATATGGGAACATATGTATATATATAACTGATTCATTTTGTTGTGAAGCTGAAACTAACATACCATTGTAAAGCAATTATGCTCCAATAAAGATGTTTTTAAAAAAAAAAAAAAAATAAATAAATAAACATAGTAATAACTGGATGTTAGGAGATTAAAAGGAAAAGGAAAAGGAGGTCATCAGTACCTTTAAGCATTTTCTTTTCTCTTAGGAAAATGATCAAGAAAACGTAATTTTGAATGAAGCAACACACCAGTGAAGAAATATATCTGTAGTCTTGCACAGAAATGTGTTTTTCTAATGAAAATGTAAAATCTAGAAATAACAAAGATGGATGGATGGGAGGGATAGAAGGTAGAAGGGAGGAGGGAGACATACATACACATACATATGTATAAAAAATGATCACCTTAAAAACTTCTAAGAGGGCTTTCTAAAATACCTTATACAGATTTTAGGAGAAAAGAAAGTAATCTGTTTGGGACATTCCAGAAAATAGAAGGCAATATGTGTTGCACAGACTGACATCTCTGATGCGTCTGTCCAGTGAGGTGGAAACTAGTTTTCTGCTTGGCTGCCAGCCCAAGAGCAGTGACTTTCAGCAAGCAAACAAGACAAACTGGGGCAAGAGGCACATCAAGGAAAAGCTTAAAGATGCCTGATTAAATATTGAGTGCCGCTTTCACAATATTAATTGGAGAACATTTTTGCCTCTGCTACTAGACTTTGAAAAATAACTTGTGTGTAACTTTTAAATATGTTCTATTACTTTGTTTTTATTTTCTGACTAATAACGTCTTGTGTTTCAGTTTCTCACTTTTTTCTAGCTACTAGAATATTACAATAATTAAAGAACTACTTAAAAAAAACAATTTCAAGTACATTCACAAATGGTAAATTCTCTCCCATAGCTGTAGAGACTCAAGACTGTTTATTGATAAAGGTCTTTATATTTTTTCAGTGATTCGGTGGTATTTTCATAACAATGATGATACTGCTTGTTTTGAGTTTGATTCATGGAAATAGTTATGAAATTATTCCACAGTACTCTAGTTGAAGAAATTTGATGGCTTTATTTTGTGTGTGCCAGGCACTGTGCCTTATTGCAATGCCTAGTGGATTCTAGATGTTTTATCAGTTTTTAAAGTATTTTTCCATGAGTGATATCATTTAGAATTTCATTTTCACAGGTCACTCCTCCGTTGTCTTTCATTTTTCTTGTATATCTTAAAGCAATAGAAATTACTGAGCCCTTGCACTCAACATTTGGAATGTTTTAGCTGTGTGTAGGGGTAAGGGTGGGATGGTGGTAAATAACGGGTCTGTTTTGGGAGCACATTATTAATGATACAATGTATAGGATAGAATGCTGAATATTTTTATATTCAACTGCTATTTTGTGTCAAAACTGGAAACTGTAGATGTTGGGGTAGAGAGACCCCTGGAAGGTGAATTAATGCTTTCACTGACATTTCAGAGAGTGAAACTCTGCTTCTAGTCCTTTTTCAAGGAAGGACATGTAGTCATATTTTCCAGCTTGCAGCCTTGTGTTTATCTTACAGCTTCATCTTCATCCTCCATCCTAACTTTACAAAGTTAAAGGAGTATGCTAACCAGTGTTCATATATTTTATTTCTTTGTTTGTTTGCGGTACGCGGGCGTCTCACTGCTGTGGGCTCTGCCGTTGCGGAGCACAGGCTGCAGACGCGCAGGCTCAGCGCCCATGGCTCACGGGCCCAGCCGCTCCGCGGCATGTGGGATCTTCCCGGTCCGGGGCACGAACCCGTGTCCCCTGCATCGGCAGGCGGACTCTCAACCACTGCGCCACCAGGGAAGCCCTCGTGCGCATTTTTAACCTCCTTTGGTAGGGAGAATTCTTACTTTCAAAGTAAGACTTTTCTAATGTCTTCACATTATGCAATGCCATTACACTTTCAAAGTAATACACTTAAACGCTCTTTCTCAAACAATTTCACAACCACAATCATGTAGTACACATGAACATCTTAAATTTGAAAACTCTTAATGCATATACCAAATCTTCCAAATGCTAGTCTAGGAAAAGAAACAATCATTAATTTCAGCCTCCTATTGACCTCCATTATATTCAGAGAACTGAGAAGATTATTGTGAAAAAACTTTTTAAAAACAGAAGACATATATTTGTTAGTATTTTGGAAAATTATTAAGTAGTAAATTTTTAATTTTATTACTATTTTATTATGGTCAGTTGATATTAAAAAGCATAATAACATATGCATTCATTTATTTAAAAAACAGTTTTTAAAAATATTTGGAATATGAATTTACCAAATTCCACAGTTTTCTGTGGAAATAAGGGGATTTTATAAGGAAATAATACTTAAATGGGTGCCTACAATGAGTACTAAATATTTTACACAGAGGTCTCATTTGCTCTTCATAACAACCCTATGACTTGATTGTGAGTATTAAATACAATGAAAATAATTGAGGGTGAGAGAGAATAAATAACATGCCAAACAGCTGCTTTTGTGGTTCCAATTCCCCTTGAGATTTCTCTGTGAGGATGAATAAGCTATGATTTCAAAATCACTCTGCCATATTTTACAAACTCACAGCATTTATTCATTGTGAATTTGCATTCAGATATTTAAAATTTCAGAAATACACATAAACCTCAATTGACCTTTAGGATATTGCTTCTGATTATTTCTATTAAACAATTAGGTCGATAAATGGAGCAGAAAAATAACAGAAAACAGATTAAAAAAACACCAAGGTAACAAATTTGGGAGTAGTAAAAAGGCAATAAAAGTTCACGGTCTTGGGCTTCCCTGGTGGCGCAGTGGTTGAGATTCTGCCTGCCGATGCAGGGGACACGGGTTCGTGCCCCGGTTCGCAAAGATACCACATGCCGCGGAGCAGCTGGGCCCGTGAGCCATGGTCGCTGAACCTGCGCGTCCAGAGCCTGTGCTCCACAGTGGGAGAGGCCACAACAGTGAGAGGCCCGCGTACTGCAAAAAAAAAAAAAAAAAGGGGGGGGTCTTGGACAAATATGATATAATTAATTAGACATAATTCCCATATACTTTTTGTTATTTTGGGGTCCTTGATTTTTAGTGATTGGGAAAAAGGGAAGAATTAAGGTCTTTGTATTATTAGTAAGAAGAAAAAAGTGAAGAATATGCAACTAGAAGGCAGAAGGCCTGAGATCTAGTTGTGAATATGCTGCTACATGGTTGGGTAACTGAGTATATCAGCTTATTTTAATTATAGTCAAAATAATCTCTCATGTCTTCTGATATTCTAAAATTGTATGATTCTCAAGACCAGTGATTCTTAGAATGCAAGTTTATGACAAATTAACCAAATAAAATTGAAAATATCTGACAGCTCACTGATAAACTTTATCTGATTTTTTTTAAGATTTTAATGAGTTTTTGAATTGTTTGTAGTCACTTCCTTTTGCTTCATGTAGAAGTTACTAAAGCATTTAGAAGAAGCTGAAATTACTAAAGAATAATAGCATTGATAGAAAACTCAAATAGTCAGAAAAATATTGAAAGATTAAATAGGAAATTGGTTCAGATAACTCTTGGGGAAAAAGAGACAGTAGCAAATGAGAGGATTTCATTTCAAAACACTTCATGATTGGAATAGGAATTACAGTCACTTCAGGGGGTGAAAGTAGGAATGGGAAGATAGAAGCAAACAATTGAACAGCACAATGAGCATCTTCAACAAATATAACTTAACCTTTAGATAGTTAACACGAATGCTCTGGGCATACCTTCAGTAAGTAATACTATGTATATTCAATAGGATGGAAAATGAGTTTTTAAGAGTTCTCCTGAGAGTCTAACTAAAATATAATCCTGCCTAGCAGTGTACTCTGTGCTTGATTTCAGAACTCACTTCTAATGTTACAAAGTTGTAATAATAATCAATTTACCAAGAAGAGGAAAATTATTTTTCAGTTAACTGCATTTGTGACTAATACTTGAAATTATGTGTAGAATTTTAATTTTATTATGCACTCATAGCTAAAACATATATGAACTCACTTTTATTTAAATGTAAATTATGTTTTTTTTGACTTTTACTTTTTTTCGTTGATGATAAAGTATTTTGTTAAGTGTTTTGTTTACTTAATTACAGACAAAAGGTTCTCAAACCACGACACCCTCTGGCACTCAGAAAAAAGTGAAGAGAACTCTGCCAAACCCACCTCCCGAGGAGACCTCCACAGGAACTCAGTCAACATACAGCACTGTGGGCACAGTTTCCAGGAGAAGGATCTGCAGAACCAACACGATGGCACGAGCCAAGATTCTCCAGGATATAGACAGAGAGCTCGATCTTGTGGAGAGGGAATCTGCAAAGCTTAGAAAGAAACAAGCAGAACTTGATGAGGAAGAGAAGGAGATTGATGCCAAGTTACGGTACCTGGAAATGGGGATTAACAGGAGGAAAGAGGCATTGTTAAAGGAGAGGGAAAAGAGAGAAAGAGCCTACCTCCAGGGAGTAGCTGAGGATCGTGATTACATGTCCGACAGTGAGGTCAGCAGCACCAGACCCGCCCGCATCGAGAGTCAGCACGGCATTGAGCGACCGAGGACTGCTCCCCAAACTGAGTTCAGCCAGTTTATACCACCACAAACCCAAACAGAATCTCAACTAGTCCCTCCTACAAGTCCTTATACCCAATACCAATACTCTTCCCCTGCTCTTCCTACCCAAGCACCCACCCCATACACCCAACAATCCCACTTCCAGCAACAGACTCTGTACCATCAGGAAGTTTCACCTTATCAGACTCAGCCAGCCTTCCAAGCTGTGGCAACGATGTCCTTCACACCTCAAGCTCAACCTACACCAACACCACAACCTGCTTATCAGTTACCATCACAGATGATGGTAATACAACAAAAGCCCCGGCAAACTGCGCTATATTTGGAGCCCAAGATAACTTCAAACTATGAGGTGATTCGCAACCAACCCCTGATGATAGCACCTGTTTCTACTGATAATACATATGCTGTTTCCCACCTTGGTAGTAAGTACAACAGCTTAGACTTGAGAATAGGATTGGAGGAAAGAAGTAGCATGGCAAGCAGCCCAATATCAAGCATATCTGCAGATTCTTTCTATGCAGATATTGACCATCATACTCCACGAAATTATGTCTTAATTGATGACATTGGAGAGATTACAAAAGGAACAGCCGCTTTAAGCACTGCATTTAGCCTTCATGAAAAAGATCTGTCAAAAACAGACCGTCTCCTTCGAACCACTGAGACACGTAGGTCTCAAGAAGTGACAGATTTCCTAGCACCTCTGCAGACTTCTTCCAGATTGCATAGTTATGTGAAAGCAGAGGAAGACCCGATGGAGGATCCTTATGAGTTAAAGCTTCTGAAACATCAGATTAAACAAGAATTCCGTAGAGGGGCAGAGAGCTTAGATCACCTCGCTGGTCTTTCCCATTATTACCATGCCGATACTAGCTATAGACATTTTCCAAAATCTGAAAAGTATAGCATTAGTAGACTCACACTTGAAAAACAAGCAGCAAAACAACTACCAGCAGCCATACTTTATCAAAAGCAGTCAAAGCATAAGAAATCACTAATTGACCCTAAAATGTCCAAATTTTCACCTATTCAAGAAAGTAGAGACCTTGAACCTGATTATTCGAGCTATATGACTTCTAGCAGTTCATCTATTGGTGGCATTTCTTCCAGGGCAAGGCTTCTTCAAGATGATATCACTTTTGGCCTCAGAAAAAACATTACAGACCAACACAAATTTTTGGGATCATCTCTTGGCACAGGGCTGGGCACATTAGGAAATACCATACGGTCAGCTCTGCAGGATGAAGCAGATAAGCCATACAGCAGTGGCAGCAGGTCCAGACCTTCTTCCAGACCTTCCTCTGTCTATGGGCTTGATTTATCAATTAAAAGAGATTCTTCCAGCTCTTCTCTAAGACTGAAAGCTCAAGAGGCGGAAGCTCTAGATGTTTCCTTTAGTCATGCATCACCCTCTGGCAGAACTAAGCCTACCAGTTTGCCGATTAGCCAGAGTAGAGGAAGAATACCAATTGTGGCCCAGAATTCTGAAGAGGAAAGTCCACTCAGTCCTGTTGGCCAGCCAATGGGAATGGCCAGGGCTGCAGCTGGACCCCTGCCACCAATATCTGCAGACACCAGGGATCAGTTTGGATCAAGTCACTCATTGCCTGAAGTTCAACAACACATGAGAGAAGAATCACGGACTCGAGGCTACGATCGTGACATAGCTTTCATCATGGATGACTTCCAACATGCCATGTCAGACAGTGAAGGTAAATTGGGCCTCAAACTACCTTGTTACTCTCAAAACTCAAACTCTTGTGTTTCTGCATGTTTAATTTTCCTACTCCAAGGACGTATTCTACTTTTCTTGGTGCGTCTTTTGCATGTTTACTTCTATTTTATTTCTTGTAAATGGAAATTTTATCTTGTGTATAGATTTCGTAGCATGCTCTTCTTTATTTCTTTTTAGTTTATTCTTTTACTGTTGTTTCTTGGTTGTTTGCTTGATTTGTTTGGTGTCCACTTTTCCAAAACCATTACCAAATGTGTCAATAAAATATGGTCATCCTTTAAATCTATAGTTGGAAATATTTTCATTGTATGTTTCTTTTATTTTTTTAAAAGGCATTTTTAAAGTTATTAGTTTCTTTCAGTTTGTGAAATGATTAAGGTTTTGAGCCATTAAGTACTATTCTGCTAGACTCTGTAATAGAAAATTATTTATGTCATTTTGTGAGATCAGTGTTCGTTAATTCAGAGAATGTTCTCTTTTTGAGAACTTTCAAATAAGTCCTTAATGTTAACATAATGTAGAGTTTTATAATTCTACTTAAATAAAAGGTTTGTATTTTAATCTCTCTCATTATGAATGTCATAATTGACAAGTTTGTACATTTTGCATTACATACTAGAAAGCTTAGTACTAAGTATGGTTTTGACAATAAATAACAGTACTATCCACATGCTTGTCAATATGTATGAAGGATTGTTTAGATTTTAAAATTGGAAATTTGTACACTGCTTTTGTGAATTTAGCTATTTGAGCTGAAGCCTTCCTTGTGTGTTCAGTTAGCCTTTTCCATGACTTTGCTTTTTGCATTATTCCATTTTTTTTTTACCTAAATTGTCATTACTGGTTTTTCATATTGAACAAGAGATTTATGGCAAGTACGTACTTAACTAAAAACTGGTTCATGGTAATTTTCTTTGTTTAATCATATAGAACCATAAGGATTTTAGAAAATGACCTAGACCAAGTCTAAATTTGAAGACAGGGTTGGACAGGTACAGAGATGTGAAGTCTTGCCCATGCCAAGAGGACTCATGACACTTGGTTCTTTTTTTTTCCCCCCTCTGTGGTATACATTTGAATGTAGGTGTGGTTTGAGTCCTAAAAATAAAATATTTCTCATCAAATAAAAATGTATTACTTCATGGCTTTAGAGAGTGCAAAACACTAAGTTAACATGAACATCTCTTATTTTAAATCTAACATCTTCCCTGAGGACTTAGAGGAAAATATGTTTTCATGAAAAGGATTTTCTTTCTTCTGTATCTAGACACCAATATAATTTTAGAAGTTCAAATGTAGGTTTGATCAGGACTGAGGTAATCACTGGATCTGAAGGAGGAGAGACTGCTTTTTCTAGTGAAATTCCAAGAGACTATTCACTTCCTGATTTGTTTTATTCTCTACAGGCTATTGGATTGACCATTTTTTATTGATAACCAGCCAATTAAATAAAACACTCTGTGTGTTTTTTTTATTTAGCCGATTGTTTGAATCAATCTACATAGTTAAGTAAGTTATATAATGCAGAAACGTGTACTTTTTTTCTTTTTTCACAATCCACATTTTACACACATTATATATGTATATAAATATATATATAAAATGACTGCTACAGAAGAATAAAAAGGCTCTTCAATAATTGTATCTGTAAAATAGCAAAATAAAAACTAACAGGTCAATCACATAACTAAACACCTAAAATCTGTGTGTGCCTGATGAACATATACCTGGAGAGAATTTGACAAATTAATTTATTCATCACAGATGTTTTGCCATCATGGTTCCAGACATACAGATGTTTCTAGATATTCCAAAATACGGCAGTCATTTACGTACAACCATGTAAAAATAACCAAATTTTTATTTCTCATATGTTCGGATGATGTGTACTTATAGTCATCAAAGACTATGAAAACTTGATAAAATATTAAGACACATCAAAAAATACTTATCAAATACAATTTGGTAAGTATTTGGAAATATCATCAGCTTTAAAAAAAGCATGTTAATCTCCAGAAACTTATTTAAACTAATTTGGATAAGACATCATGCAGCATACAAAATTATGAAATATGTAACGATGACACCAGAGAAGTAAACAATTACAATGAAATTTACACAAAGTCAAATTGAGTTAAAATGTATTTTTAAATTAAGCAGACAAGAAATTTAGTCATAAAAATCATGTTGATATAGAATTCTACAAAGAAAAACTATAACAAACTGAATTACATATGTAATATTATGTGTGTGAATTGTAGTGATTATCTTTAAAAGATGTATGTTTTAAAATGTTATCTATTTTCTTTGTGTTTATATCTCATAAGCATATCACTTTTCTTCTGGTGAACAGTGGTCTGCTTTTCTTTTGAAATCTTGGATTCCTTGGGTAATTAAGAAAAATAGTAGAAAATATTCTTTCCAATTACATAACTCAAGACATTATAAACTCATGAAATATTAGGGATTTTTAAAATAACAATTAACCACATATATACTATATCTGTGTTTGAATGATACTAAAACAACTTTGAAAAGTATAACATTCCAACAGGCTATTTAGTATCATGTAAACAAAGCAAATTTAACTGATTTCAAATTTTTGCGCTTTCTCTGAACTCAAACTCTAGGTTATAGACAACAGGATGTTTTTCAGGTGTATTCTGTATAACTCCAATTAATTTTGAAATATCCCATTTGAGGTATAATCTAGGTAGGCATAATTTATGTTGCTTACTATTTATGACCATCAGCTTGAAGTCTACAACTTAATATTCATTCATGGTTAAGAGAAAAACTAAACTAGAAACAGTCAAATTGTATTTCTACAACTGCAAATATTTTGTTGAAAACATCTTTCAAAATATACTCCATGTAAAAAGAGAAAAAAAGCATCGGTATATACAGTCTTTAAAAAAAAATTCCAGTGAATATTTCGTACAGAATAGAAGTAAGCTGTTCGTATAACTATTGTTACAGTCAATAATGTGAATAATGCTAGACCCCAAAATAGGTTTCTTGCATTTTACATTTAAGAAAAGAAAATATCAGTGGCTTAAAACGATGGGATGTTAATCTCCAGCAAAATTATTTAATTTGGAAAATATTATTATTATTATAAAATTTAGTTTTTAAAGTTCTGATCTACCATGGCAGATCAGACAATTGCAGTTATAAACAATTAGCAATTAAGTCCAACTTGCTGTAAATGATGAAGACAGAATCCAATATAAGAGCAGATTTATGTAATCTGGTTTTTCTTCGTTGATCTATAAATTCCTATGCAAAACATGCTAGCCATCCTAACTTGGTTACGTATAGAGTCATTATAAGACATAACACAATCAAAGTATGTCATCAGAATTGGAAATAAATTGACAAAATTTATATATCAGGTTGAGATTCTGCCTTATCTGTATAGACACAACCAAGGAAACATTTTAAAGGATTGTTATTTTAAATGCATTAAGCAAAGTTGTATATTCAAGTGAAATCATGTAGTGCATTATCCAAGATAGTCATTTATTAAAATCAGTATAGACTATTTTTTATGAGAAACATGTAATAAAGATATACAAAAATTAATATAAAATGATGTTTGTTTGTTGATAATCTAATAAGTTTTAGAGATTAAATAATGGATTTTCTATTTACTTATCAAGTTTATATTAAATATTTCTTTCATAAATTTAGTCACTTGATGTCAAAACTATGAAAAACCATAATAAATATTGAGTAGATTGTGAGAAAAGATTGTGTAACTGTTAATGAGATTCAAGGGACAAATTAATATTTATTTTAACATGTGCTTATCATAATTAGGATATTTAGCTTTCTTTAGTTGATGACTAATTTTCCTGTGTTTCATTCATTTCCTGAATATTTAATGAATATTATGACATTTGCAAGGCATTGTTTTTAGTATTGAGGGAGAAAAAAAAAACAACAAAAGAAGACATGAGCCTTACCCTCAAGCAGCTTAGAGTCTAATAGGGGAGATCAGATAAGTACATATGCAGCCACAAACCAGGTATGTATCGTATTTCCTCAAATCTAAGACTGACTAAATTATGACACATCATCTATCATTCTGTGTTTATTCGGGGAAAGTGCTGTGGTTAATCAGTGGCCTTGACCAAGATCACGGGAGGTGTAGAGGTGAGTAATGCTGTATATGCTGTGGGTTTGCCAGCCCTGCCAGTAAAAAGCTAATGGAAATTGCCTGGGAAAAAGTCTTGGGAGAAAGTAGTAGAAGAGAAGTCAGTGATGTAGACAGAAAGAGAAGTGTAATGAGATAGAGAGGAACACTCAATAGTACGGCATTGTAGAAGCTAGAGTTTCAAGAAGGCATAGGTTGATAGCATCATCAACAGATCTTTCAGGATGAGCACCTGAGAAGGGGTACTCCATCTGCCATTTAGGAAGCAAGAATGTATTTCCAGAGGCTATTAATTAGGGATCCTTTTACAAAGAATAAAATTACATAAAGTCAAATTCTGTATATTAGGTAAACAATGATTTGGGGGTACTAAATAAGAAAAAGACCTTGGAAGTACCAAGAACTGAATGGGGTGAAAATTTTTAAATAATATTTATATACTCAAATATGGTTGTATTTTTTAAACAGTATTTTAAGATGTCAAGTTTTGGCACATTTTAAGTACAAAAAGCAGTCAACCAACTCTTTAATTCCAAAATCTGTGATCCCACAGAAAATAATTATTTAATTTTTAATGAAAAATGCTAATAGATATATTTTTAGTATTAGGCTACCAGGTGATTATGGCACACATGTTCCTAGCAATGATACCTGGGATTCTCCTAAAAATAAATGCTTTTGTTTATTTATGGATGTCATAGAAATGTCACGTTTTCAAAAAATGCTCACTTGATGTCCAAAGCCATAGTGGTACTGGGTTGATATGAGAGTGGGGAAATAACAGAATCTTCTGTATTCAAGGAATATATTTTCCTTGGATTTTGGTGATGGGTAGTGGGGAGAGGTGAGGAGGTGATACTGATGGACTGAGGTTGAATAGAATGACCTTTGAGAAATATTCATTGTACATTTATGTATTTAATCACTGTCTAAATTTCTTCTTTCACCTAATCTAAATTTAAATTTTGTTTTATTTTGCTTTGAAAAGTTTCACAGGTGGCACATCATTTTTTCTAGGTTATTCCATGGTACAAAATTTTTAACATAGTATTGGAAGTGATTTTTCTGATCCTGTTGGGAGTTGTGCTTGAAATGCATGAATGATTAATAAGCCTGGAGCATGTTAGTACTTCAGAACATCTGCTGCCCTCTGTCATCTGTATTTGTTAGAGTTGGAATGTTTGATGTTTCCTTGGTCTCCAAAGCCTATCACCTGCGTCGTGAAGAAACAGATTGGTTTGACAAACCCAGGGAATCTCGTTTGGAAAATGGACACGGTCTGGATCGAAAACTGCCAGAAAGGTTGGTCCACTCTAGACCACTCAGTCAACATCAAGAGCAGGTAAGTGCTATATTGAGCAATCTCTTTCAGATTTATTAAAAAAAAAAAAATTCATTTCATCCTAAAATGGTCTCAGTTATCCTGCAATGAATGGGACTTTTGTCAATCAAGTTCACAAATAATTTTTCTTTTCAGTATCTTAAAGTACTAAGTAACCTTACTTCATCATCCATGACTGACGTCACACCATAACCATGATGCTTCTACCAAGGCAATTTAAGTGATTTTTTTCCTCTAACAGATAATTAAGTTTGTGCAATATACCCAACACTGCCATACACAGAGAATACATGAAGCTCCTAAAGAGCTTACAGAATATTGGGTGAAATAGATTTGGGTAACAGTATGGGTAACATACTCCATAACAGTATGTTCAGGTGTCAAGCAAATAAGAGGATGACCAAACCAAGTCAGCTGGGGACAGGGAAGGCGTCAGTTGCGGGTGAAGGGATGATGTTTTAGGGTCTATTATGTGGAAGTGTTTTTTTGTTTTACATTCATTTTTGGATTTTATCTTCAGAACAACTTTCATAAAGTATGTTTTATTAATACCTATTTATAGGTGAAAAACTTAAACTTAGAGGTACTATTCACTATTACATAAATATAATATTATAATTCATGATCTTATTCACTTTAGAACAAATGTGGTGATGTTTGAATTGAATTTTGATAGATCTTAGGAGATTAACAGTTGGATAATCTGAGGGAGATTCCTCTGGTAAGCCACGTGGCCTTAAATCCGTTGCCTTAACAGACCAGATTTTTGCAGGCTGTATATTCATTATGATCATTAAAATACCCACAAAGAGATAGTTACTTATATCATGTACATTAACTCCTAAATCATCCCTGTCTGATTAATGACTTACTGATGTAAATGACAACTGTATTTTGAACAACACAGAAGAACCATATGAATTTACTATAATTCAGTGTTTGTCACATTAAGGTGTAAAAGAAAACAAGACTTTTACATGTATAAGTACTGTCTAAAACATTTTATCTATGGTCTTAGATTTGATTTTTTTCCTAAGCAGTTTCAGCTTTCATAGACAAATTTCCAGCTGATGAGAATTTTCTTTTCTCAGAAGTTTGTTCTAAATTTTTCAGAATTGTTCTGAATGTTTTCTCAGAATTTTATTTTGTTTTTCTAGATGCTATCATATTTTGTAGAAATCTGTTCTTCTCTGTATATTGTAAGTATTCTAGATCTAGAATAGATCTAGCTCAGAAGTGGGAAAATTAAAGGATTAAAATCATTCTGAACATGTTTAAAAATTTCAATTTACCTCTTATCTATAATTACTAAAACAATCAATTTGTCAACTGAAAATAATTTCTTGAATTTTTTTTATTACAGGAATCTCTCTGTAATGACTTACTTGTTATATCTTACCCATCTTGTTTGTTTCTCTGAAGTTTACTATTTCTGACAAACCTAGATCAAGTTAATGAAAACACAAATCCTTTAAAGAAATCCTAATAAGGTGAACTATAAAAACTGAAGAGCTAAAAGAAATAATAACTTCCATACAATTATTTCCCTAAACTTCTGAGGATCCAATCAGAATAGTCTTGTCCAACTAATTTATCCAACTAATATTATACAGGATATATTTTAAAATAATCTGTGTCCATCTCCAAAAATATTTTCTAAAATTATTGTATATAGATTAAACATAAATATTCCTAATGACTTTTTTGTTCATAATTTTCTGTTACATCTACAGATTTATGATTTTGGTTCACTGAAGACATAGCACATCATGTTTAAATATATAATTATAGAGCAATTTAATACCAAAATTAGAGTGGCTATATTTGAGAATCATTTAATTAATTTCTCTCTTTGATAACGTAGAAAATGTAAGGATCCTTGTTAGAATTATATACAGGTAAATGTAATAATGTGTATTTTCTTGCTAAAAGATATTTTTTACATTTGTATTTTGTTATCTAACATACAAACAAAAACACTGCAATACTCAAAACTGAAAATATATAGAATTATAAACTAGTTATAAAGTGAACAGCCATATAACCACCACACAAACAAAGAAAGGGAGGATTTTCTGCACACTGAAACCTCCAAGTGCCCTTTGCAGATTGTAATTTTCAACCTCTCCCAAACAAGTAGCAAATGTACTGACTTTTGTGACAATAATTTCTTTTGCTTTATAGATTTCTCTAAATAAAAGCTTTATTGAAGACAACATATGCTTTGATTACATTTATATAAAGTTCAAAATTCATGCTTTTTTGCATTAATATTTATCTTCAAATACTGTCTTCCTCATTAACTCATCAAAACTATATTTTGGTCTAGAAGGAATAGCAAAATAGCATTCTTGTTTTAGTCACTTCTTTGCATATTTAATCACAAAAAGGTAATATTGAACTCTTGGTACCAATAAGTCCAGCTGCTTTTATTTGAAAACTTATGCATAATAAGAATTTATGTTCATAAAATGCTCTGGAGGCAGAAGTAATAAAACCAAATTGACTAATGCAAGCACTAATTTGTCTGCTTTAAAAAATATTTAATGTAAACATACATTAGAGAAATTGAAGAGTATTTCTGAAGTTAGAGTCAAAAATCATATAAACCATAAAAATAAACCAAATCTTCAAAACTATATTTGTTTCTTTTCAAATATATATATTTATGTTTAGCCTCTGCACTGTTCAGTAGAAATTCAACTCTGCTTTGTGAACTGAACAGATCACCTGCCTCCTTTCTCTTTTTTATTTTTTGTTATTTTTTTCAGTCTCTTCATCTATAAATAGGACTAATACCCTTCACAGGGTTGTTACAAAAGTCAACATTTCTCTACTAGTACAAAATGCCTTCACTCTGCACTAATGCCCATGCCTTGTGCAATTCCCATGCAACCGCTATATTGCGGTACATTGAGCTCCTCTGAAAGAGCCACTCTTTCTCTTTCGTCTGGGCTTTTGAATGTCTTGTTTCCTCTTCCTGATCATTCCCCCTCCTCTCTTCTCTTGGCTAACCCTATTCATCACTCAGGTCTCCATGTACATGCCTCATCTTGCAAGGAGCCTTCTCTGACACTACCACCACCACCTCCCCACAAGTGTTCTTCCTTTGTGCTCCAGTAGCACTCCATGCATTGTGTCTTGGTCTACGGGCTTTTAGAGAGCAGTTGCTGTCTCCTCCATCCACCATGGTATATGTGCAGTGCCTAACACAGGGTTTGGATCCCCAGAGGGGCACTCTGTCCCCTGCATCTGTCATACAAGGTATTTAGGTGAGGGAAAGCATGAATGACTGTATAAATAAAAGATATATTAACACAAGAGTTGTTTTTTCATAAGTATGAAGGGCCAGTTCATGAACATAATTTCTCTTGAAATATTTGTAGGTAGGGAAGAGGAAGAACCCTTTTTCTGGGCAGCATACAGGTGATAGTTCTGTCAGTGTAGAATCATCAAAAGACTATGCTATCAGAAACCTGGCTCTTGGGGAGAGGTATGAGGCACTACTTGACGTCAGTCCCGCCCTCTGGCCTTGTTCCTACTCTTAGTTGGCAGAAGCAACACCTGCCGTAAGACTTCATCTGCTAGAGAACTCTCTCAACACTTACCTGCGTTGGTTAGAAAAAAGCCAATATCCAGCTAGTGCAAACATGGGAGATGGATACTTCTGCTTTCCTCACACTCTTGGTCACATTGATCAAAATTGAGGCAGTTTAATGTTTTTAATTGATTAAACGAATTCATGAAGCTGAAATTACAGGAAATTCTGTGAGATGCTCTGAAAGCAATATTCATGGAAATGAAGAAGCTTAACATCCCTTCTACTTAATATCATCATAGATACATATTGAAAGGCAGTAGGGACTAGTTGATAAAACTGATGAAACATTTGGGAAACCTGGTTACTCTTCTAGACTATGCAGTAGGGGGACTATCAGATTATATCAGCTTCTCCCTAGACTGGAGAATTAGAGTAAAAGGCAAAATTGTGTTTTCTTAGTTTATTTTTGGCCAAGTGAAATTAGAAGACATTTGAAGTAAAATGAAATAATATCCATAATTTTAGTGAATTATCTACAGTAACAAAGTAGAGTTATATCTAATAGTTGTAGGATTTTCAATGCACATGGTTTGATTTTTAGTAAAAAATAAAGATCTTTAAATGCAGATTAGGGGAGGGAGGAAGGAGAGGAGGAGAGGAAGAAGGAAAGTAGAAGAAGGAGAAAAGACGAAGGGAGGGAAAGTAAGGAGGCCAGGAGAGAAAGTAAGAAAGAGAAAGAGACAGAATGGGAGGCAAGAGTATGGAAGAAAAGAGGAAAATGCACACTTTTTTGTTATGAATATATACAAGGTTTTCAGTGGTATACAAAGTTAGCTTCAGTATAAATTATCAAGATTGACTGATTATACTGACCATAATATTTTTACAATCTTGCAAACAATACTTTAGCTTTACTTTGCAGAATTCGTATAATATTCTTGGACTTGACAGGATTCTGCTGTTGACTGGGGAGTGTTTTGTATCTATCAGAGGCCTGATTAAGCTTATTCTTTGCCGAAGAGAATAAAAGCTAAAGGCTATAATTTAAGTTTGTATTTTTTTTAGTACATTTTCCTTTTAAAATCCAGAAGTCTAGCAGTTTTACTGATGGATTTTCAAAGACACATTAATATCACAAGAGTATTACAAGGAATCTTCCTTCACAAAATGTAGATCCCTTTAGTTCTAAATTCTGTTTAATATTTTGGTTTGGTAGTTCCAAAAACTTCTTAAACGTATTCTGAAATTGTTAGTATTGAATGTCTCTTTACTGTTATTTCATTTGTAATTATAGTCAAAAATTCTCCTGAGGTGATAAATACAAGATTCTATCCTAATAAAATCCTATTAATATAGGTATATAAATATTTTACTATTTCTATCTTTCATTATTTCACAAATCTCTTTTGAAAGCCAAATTCCATAAAATATAAAGCATAAGTTTGGATTTGCTAATTTACTTTTGTTTCAGAAATCTCATTTTGCCAGGTGGAAACAGCAATAATGCAGTCTATAGTATTCTCATGTTCAAGTCTCAGTAATGAGAATTGAAATCACAGGCTTGTAACAGGAACTTTGAGTGTTGTTTCTTCTACCCGAAGGAACATCAGAAGTAAATGAGAAGTAACACCTTTGCATACAAAGAAGGCTTCAGAAATATTAGAATGAGGAAAGATTTGATTTATTTATAAGAATTAGTCTCAGCATCAGGTATACATTGAAACTGCTAGTTGATGTGCTCAGCAGAAGCAAAATTCCACAATGAAATCAAAATAACATAAATATGCATTCCTAGTAGAGTGATAGAGCTGCAGCGTATGAGGATCTTCTCTGGCTTTTCTCCCTTAGGATCACTTGATTGCTGAAAATTGACAATGCCTATTTCTAGGCTGTCCAGAACAAAGTCAGCAGATATCAATTTTCCATATACTTCCTCTATCCACTGTCATCACTACTATGCACTACCATAGTAACAGACATCCTTTAGGTGTTACATGTGCTCGTTGATTTTCCAAACACAACAAATCAGTTTGCAAGAGAAACGGGTTGTAAACCTAAAGACTATAATGAATTCAGAAACCAATAACGTCATTGTGTAGTATAAAATGCTTAAAATTGTCATCGTTTGAGGGTCTTCTAATATATTTTCATTGATTGAATCAATGTGCTTTGAAAAATAAGTGAATTCTGTAAATTGCCTTTTGAGTCTCTTTAACATTGCTTTTTCACCTTATCACATGTACGTCTTAGATTATACAGATGAACGGGAAAACTGTGCACTACATCTTTCCTCATGCAAGGATAAAAATAACAAGAGACTCCAAGGATCACACAGTTTCAGGTAAAGGAAATCAAATAATCTAGTTCTTTTCACTTTAATGTCGCACTGAGATATGTATTTGAATTTCAGTTTAGATGACTCATTAAATTTTAGAAAACACCACTTTTTATGTCAAAAGTTGTGTATTGGAAAATTTCGAAAAATAAGCAGGCTGTGCATTTGAATATAAAAGACAATAATGGCATAATCATTAGTATGATACATTACTAAATGGCATATATATTTAGATCATTCTATTAATTATCTTCATTTTTTAAAATGTACATGACATTACAATGCTACGTAATTATTGCACTGTTGAGTAATATGGTCATAGGACCATGAAACATTCTTACACAGAAAGTAGAAAACTAACTTGAATTTTTCTGAAGAATAGATTCCCCTATACCTTATCAATTTGAAGAGTATCAATTTTGTTGATTTTTATTTGTTTGTGTTCTTTTGTAAACCAAACTTATGACAGAAATTTTAACCTTGTTATTTTGAAATACTTTGGACTCCCAGAAAATAACAGTCAGTTCTTTTGCCCGCCCTTTACCCAGTTTCACTAATGTTAACATCTATCTAACCACAAAAAATGATCAAAACAAGAAATCAACATTTTTATGATAGTACTGAAATATCTACAAGCCTTATCCAAATTTTGAGTATCCCCGCTAATTTTTTTTTTTCTGATGCAGAATCTAATCCAGATCTCAAGTTGCATTTAGTTTACAAATAAAAAGTGCTCTTATATTTGTGAGATGGAAGTATAAATTTTCTCAAAGTTAATAAATTTTTAAAATATGACAATTACCTGTATTCTCACTCAAGTATTTCCCTATATTCTCACTCTTTGTTTCATAGACACCGTACATCAACAGAAAATATTCATGAATACATATGGATATATGTATAGGTGGTATAGCTAACATGGCCTATGTGTTGGAGGGGTTTTTTTTTTAAGGACTGATAGAGAATAAAAAAGAGGTATTTCTTCAGTGTTCTTCCTGTTGTTCCTTGCAGATTTTAGACCTTAGAGAATGTAGATGCGGAACAGGTTTTGCTTTGAGCAATTGTCCTCTCTTTATTTTCATAGAGAATGAATTGATTTAGAGCCTAATATTGTTGTTTTCCTTTTAAGATTGGGTAATTTTTCTTCTGCCAGAGATAGATAATTCAACCTTTCAAGATTTTATTGCATGCAGACTGTATTTTAAGTACTGATGAACATTCCAGGGATGAGACTTAAAATCCAGGGACTATTTTTGTAGAAATAATTACCTGCTACAAACTATTTCAGTTCCCTCTAGCTCATAAAGCAAAACAACATAATACTTTCTAGCAATACCAAAATTATTTTTTTCAGGGAGTACAACAAAAATCTTCAAAGCATTTTTACTAAATCATCAGGACTCTATATCAATATGTCTGTTTTCTAGTTGTATTACTATTAATATACTATGTCAAAGTAATTATCCCTTCAACCTTATCATTTTTCTTTTGCAGCTTATTTAAATTTTTCTTTTACTACAATTAGGAATTTTTTTAAAATTTGTTTTCTTTTACTACCATTTAAAAAAATAATAATTCTTATTTTAAAATATAAGAATAACAGAAATAAGAGCTATTGATTTCTTGTTATAAATATTCTAGTCTGAAAACTAAATTCAGTTTCCTCTGTATATAGATTTTGCAAAATGAGAAAAGAGCATTATAGGTTTGAACGGTAAATTTACTAGAGTATTATATTATTTCTCTTCAAGCTCCTTTTTATTTTGATATTTGCCTAAAGTAATAATAAAAATATTTTCCTTGTTGTACTTACCCTGCGTTACTACTGAATATATTTTCCATGTATCCTGTAGCACGATCTCATTCTAAAGTAAACGTTTTGAAGCAATTTGTATTGTCTTCAGATAAGTCTTTAAGTACCTGAAAGGGATTTAAATGCATGTATATGCGAGACTAGAACCAGAAACGGCAATTTTTAGCAAACAGCCTCCAGCAATTTGAGGTTAGTAGGCAAACCCTGGCATAGAGCATTTACACTCCTGGCTAATCTCTGTTATTTGCTGGTCTACCAAAAGCTTAGTGTGAGTGACAAAATGTTTGGTGACAGTAAAGTTATTCGTAGCTATCAGTGTCATTTTTATGTTAATGTTTTCATTAAAAATGGAATATATCTTTTAGAGATGCATACTAAAATATTTACAGATGAAACAATGTCTTGTGTGGAATTTGCTTCACAATTAGCTGTGTAGAGAGTGGTAAAGAAATAGATGGGACAAAACTGACCATGATTTGATTAATTGTTGGAGTTGGAAGGTCACCCACACTGGGTTTTATTATAGTCTTGTCACTACTTTTTTATATGCATGAAATTTTTCATAATAAAAAATAATTAAATTCCTGTTTGTCTCTCACATTTAGAGAAAAACAGCAGTGTCCAATAGCCTCATCAATAGTGAAAAAGCTATCTAAGCTAATAATTTAACTCCCTTTGTCAAAAAGATAAGGATATAATCAAGGAAGGAGAGGAGAATAAAATGTAGTATTTCTGCTCTCCTAAACAGAGGGGCAAATTGTCGTTAGTAAATTTTCATTTTGGTTATATAAACCCATCGAAAGTAGAAATAAAATATATCTTTTTTAGTATTTTAATAGACCATTCTAAATGGGTCTAGCATTAAAATATTTTATAAGAATTATATGAAACCAGCATACATCACAGAAAAGGAAAAAATATATTTCTATTTATTGGAAGCAAAAGTAATTTCAAAATAGCAGACAGGATTAGAAAGTTTGTTGTTTTGTTTTTCTTAATTCTTTCTACTATGTGGACCTGGGAACCCTCATGGTTATCCAAGATTCTTTCAGGGGGTTTTCAAGGTCAAAATTATTTTCATAGTAATGCTAAGGTAGCATTTGCCTTTTGCACTCTTATTTTCCTGTGAATATACAGTAGAGTTTCTCAGAGATTAATTGATGTGTGACATCACAACAGACTGTATATAACAGATAAGAGAATTCAGCTGTCTTCTATTTAACTTAATATCAAGCAGATTTGCAATAATATAAAACAATGCCACCTTTCTCATAAATATTTTGTTTTTAAAATACATTTTTATTAAAAATGTGATTTATTTTAACACAGAATGAGTTTTTAATACTTTAAATTCATTAATAAGTACTGTAAATTCTCAGTTTTAGTTTATAATACAGAAAATACACATAATTATAACCCATATAAACAAAAGCTTTTTGAGGTCTCTAATAATATTAAAAAATATAAATGGCTCCTTGGAACCAAAATGTTTGAGAAATACTTCTCTAAGGATCTTTATAGAGAAAGTTTAAAAACTTCTAAATAAGCTTTTATTTCTTCCTATAAAAAACTTACACAAATAAAGTATATTTTATAACCGCTTTTAAACTTATATTGAATTCATTTAAAAATTTTTATTCATTAATAGTTATTGAGAGAACACCCATGGTGTGATTTACATTGTGTTGGTTGCTGTATTACTAGAATGAATCCAACAAAGACCTTGATCTACAAATTACTCATACTTTAGTAGGAGAATCTGAAATGTGAGTAATTATTACAGTAAAATTTTAGGAACAACTGAGACAAATCCAGGAATTTATAAAACTTTATTTTTCATAGACATATGTATATATGTATAAGTGTGTACACACATATACATATGTACCATTATTTATAGTATTTTTATGATGTATGCAGAGAAAAATACATGCATACAATTTTCTATTAAGCGGCCCATAATTTTAAGGAAATAGACACTTTAACTTTTTACCGTAAACTTCAAAGATACTCTTATAGGTGTTGATCAACAACTGTACAGTGGTTTTGAAAACCTTTATTCAAACAAGTAAAAGGCAGCAAAATGGAGAAAACAGGTCATGAGTTTTAGAATTAGAAAGACCTGAGTTGGAGTGCAGCTCTATCCTTACTTAAATTTTGAGAATAAGTTTGCTCAACCATAAAATAAGACCAGCTCTCTCTATCTCACATAATTGCAAGTGCACCTAGCCCAAAATGTTATACTTACTATACACTCAACAAATGTTATTTCCCCTTCTCTTAGACAGAAATTATCAGAAAAAAAGATAAAATGTAATGCTCAAGAAATTAGTCTCTTTTTTATTTAGAACTCGTCTTATGGCTCCAGAAACACAGCTGTTTGAAACAAGTCAAAGAAATTCTTCTGATTTTAAAAAAGATATTTGCTTATGTATAGTTCTGCAATAGACTGGCTGCATCTGCAAGGCTAGAAAGACTAATTAGGAAGTGCAATAGTGAAGAACATTAAAAATGTTTGGGTTCAAAAGACAGCAGTGTCTTCTGTGGAAATAGCGGCTCATTTTCTATTCCTCTTTAGTCCACCATATTCATGAGCTTCTAGAAACAGATAAATATAACAGATCTCATTGGATCTGAGTTGGTAGGAATACCATTGTGGATAGCCCTTTTTAAATTATTATTTCAACAACTTTACATATCATAAATATGCACGTTGTATGTGTACAAATCAATGACTTTTATAAATTTATGGAGTTGTGTGACCATCATCACAATTTTGTTTTAGAACATTTCGATCGTTGCAAAAAGTTCCCTTGAGTCTGATAGCAATAGCCACTTCCAACACTCCTCTCCCAGCCACAGGCAGGAAATTTATGTCTCTGAGTTTACCCTTTCTGGGCACTTCACATACATTAAATCACACAGTTTACAGTTTTGGTGTCTGGCTCCTTTCCCTTACCAGTATTTTTTAGGTTTATCCATTTTGTAACATGTATCAGAAGTTTGCTATTTTTATTATTAAGAAGAATTCCATTGTTTAGATTGTGTATATTTGTTTATCCATTGGATTTTGCCTGGCTTTTCTTAATATTTGCATACATGTTTTAGTTTGGACATACGATATTTTTGTATGGCATCCTAGAAGTGGAACTGCTGAGTTACATGGTAAGTTTCTTAACTATTTAAGAAACTGCCAAATAGTTTTCCAAGGTGAAGGTACCATGTTGCATTCTCACCAGCAGTGTGTAAGGATTCCACTTTCTCCATGTCATTGTCAACACTTGGTAATGTCTGTCTTTTGGGGTGAGTGTGGATGATATCTCATGGTTATTTTTAGCTTGCATTTTCCTCATGACTTATGATAATGAGCATATTTTTAGGTTTATAAGCAAAGCATACGTATTCTTCGGTGAAATATGTATTAAGAAATTTTGCCCATATTTATTTGGGTTGTTTGTCCTCATAGAGAGTTGTAAGAGTTCTTTATATATTTGGATGCGTCTTTTATAAGATACATGGCATGCATATATTTCCTTCTAATCTGTGTTTTGTCTTTTTATTTTCTTAAAGGTGTATTTTAATGAAAAGTTTTAACATTTTAATGGAATTCAATTTATTGATTTTGTTTGTTTGTGAACCTTGCTGTTCTTGATAATGTATTAAGAACTATCCCAAGGTCAAAATGTTTTCTCTTGTGTTTTATACCAGAAACTTTAAACATTCAGGTCAGTGACCTGTTTTGTGCTGTTTTTTGTATATGGTATGAGGCTGAGATCCAGGTTCATTTTTTTGAAGCACTAATGGATATCTAATTGTACAAGCACCTTTTGTTAAAAAAATGTCCCCCATTGAATTGCCTTGGTATCTTTGTCAAAAATCAATCTACCATTAATACAAGAATTTATTTCTAGATTCTCAATTCTGTACTGTTTGAATATACGCCTAACTGTTACACTCCTTTGCTTACTATATAGCTTTATATTACGTTTTGAAATCTGGTAGTGGAAGTCCTCCAACTTTTTTTTTCAAAATTGTTTTGGCTCTTCTTGATCCTTTTAACTTCCATATTTTTTTAGTACCAACTTACTGGGATTATGATAGAGGTTGCATTGAAATTATAGATCAATTTGGAGAGAATTGCTCTCTTACCAACATTGAATCTTCTAATTCATGAACATGTAATACCTCTTCATTTACTGAGATATCCTTTCATTTTTTTCAGTAAAGTTTTATAGTTTTCAGTGTACAAAACTAGCATTTCATTTGCTAAATGTCTCCAAAATTATTTTATTCTTCTTGATGCTATTGAGAATGCAGTTGTTTTCTTAATTTCAATTTTGGACTATTCATTGCCATTTTATAGAAATACATTTGATTTTTGTATATTGACCTTTTGGCTTATAATCTTGCTAGTGTTTTTAGTTCTAATAGTTTTTTGTGGAGTTCTTAGGATTTTCTACATGCAAGATTATGTTATCTGCAAGTAAAGACAGTTTTACTTGTTCCATTCCAATAGGGATAAGTTTCATTTTTGTCCTTATTGCAATTGCTAAAAGTGTGGTACAATACTGAACAGAGTAGTGAGAGCAGACATCCCTGCTTTGTTCCTAAAGAACATTACTGACTCGTTGTGACAACAATGCAGGAACTGTACCACCTGCCATAGAATTCCTTCGTCTCTTCCCATTTAATACTCACTGGAAGGAGTTTTATTGGCCTAAAATTTTAAAAATCTGAGCAGAAGTATTTAAGAACAGCTTTAAAAGCAAACAATAGCTAGTCAGACTTTCCGCTTCCTTTTGTGAATCAATGGAGATCTCAAATCCTGGCAATATGAATAGGCATTGAGTGAATTATGTTTTCATTTTTGGAAGAGGATAGGGAGTTTACATACATGCATACATACGTATATACACAGCAAATAAACCCTCATACTCACTATGGTTTATATTTCAATAATTTTTTTAATGGAAATGATTACATTTGTGATAATTGCCTTATTTACATAGTTTGGTCAGTCCATTATGTTGTCCCAATATGCAACCAAAGAAATTATGTATGCAGGATCCTAAGAAAGCAAATGAAAATCTTAAATATGTTAAAAAGATATGAAAATAATTATACTGTTTACTTTGCACTTGCATATTTTCTGTTCACTTTTGAAATTGAAAGTATAACCATTTCCACCAAATACTGATATCATTCTCCTCCTTTTTTTCTTACTTATGAGTGTTTACAGAGAAAATCCACAAACTTAGAGGTGACTTAGATAGATATGTGTATTCAGACTTTAGATGGAACCTTCTAGGTGGTAAGAATAGTTCTATATATCTTACCCAGTATTTCTCAAAGATATGATCAGCAAATTAGTTTAAAAAAATACCCCCATGTTCCATAGAATATGTTCCATAGTCAATAAAAATACTGAAACAAAAATTTAGCTACCTTTTTTTTTTTTTTGCGGTACGCAGGCGTCTCACTGCTGTGGCCTCTCCCGTTGCGGAGCACAGGCTCCGGATGCGCAGGCTCAGCGGCCATGGCTCACGGGTCCAGCCGCTCCGCGGCATGTGGGTTCTTCCCGGACCGAGGCACGAACCCGTGTCCCCTGCATCGGCAGGCGGACTCTCAACCACTGAGCCACCAGGGAAGCCATAGCTACCTTTTTTAACTGTTACATTTACTTGAAAATTTTTCAAATAATATAGGATTACAGAAAGTAGAGTTATGATAAACAAAGACCTATCTTTCACTTGCCCACTGTAAAAAAATAAATAGTTCATATTGAATATAGATTCAACCTTAACCTAGCTATGAGGCAGATACGGGAAGAGCCTGTGGCGACCACTCTGCTTCGAAAAATTTGCAAGACACTTGAAGAAGTGGAGCTAATACATAGGAAGCAATGAATACATGAGACTATCTAATGAAAATTAAAATATGGCACAAACCACGGGTACATGTTTGTACACGTACAATTTTTGCACTGCATATCTTCATTTGCTCAAAGAATTTTATCAATGGGATGTAGAGAACACATCTTTCCCCTTTTTCTCATGAAGATTTTCATTTCTTTTTCCTCTTTTAGAGATCTATAAGGGAAACCTCCCATCTGGCTTTCAGCTACCAGTAGCTAAATGGCTAAATGCATGTATCATTTTCAACTGTGTTCTTTGTATGTATACGTAAAATGAGCGTGTGTGGGGGTGTGTGTGTGTGTGTTGTGTATGTGTAGATAGCTGGATGGACGGATGGATGGATAGACAGATAGATAGAGCTATCGATCCTCAGTAAATTATGGTAGTAGTGAAAAATATAAAGATGAAAATAAAAGCCATCGTAATTTGACAACTTATATTCTCTTTCCTTTTTATCTTGTTTATACCCATGTACACACACCGTAAAAGTTAGGAGTATATTGTAAAGTAGCTTACATACGTATTTTTAATATAGTGTAAATTGCCTAACAAAGACATTTTCCTGTTACATCAAAAGTTCTTCGTAAACAAATTTAATTACTTGTTTTTATCATGTTTGTAGATATTTAATCATCTACATCAACCATTCCTCAATTGTTGGACATTTGTGCTGCCTTCCCCTTTTCAGTATTATAAACGATACCACAATACTGCAGTGAAAAAATGCTGCCATGATATTCATTATTTCCTTAAAATATATAGGCCACATGGGGGTTCTACTTAGGAAAAGCGTAAACAACCAGCTGTGGAAGGCCAACATTTTAGTATCAAAAGGTTGGACTTCCCCTGGTTCTTGAAGGAAGATATGATTGACTTGGTTGAATAATTTCCTCGACTTGGAGGAAACTCAAACCCAGCTGCTCAGGGATAAGCAGAAATTGTACTTGATCCCCTTGATAAAGGGGGCTGTTTGGCTAGGGGTCCTTATATCCACCAGAGTAGGGAGGGGATCTTATGGTTAGATCATTTAAGACCCTGCTAATTTGAGCAGTTCATGAGGCAGCACATAATACTGAGTCTTAATTTTAGGCCTTAGACCGTAATTAGTGCTGTTTTTTTCTTTTCAATGACTTTATCATTGCAGGAAGACAGATTATTTTTGTTTGGGTTTTTCTTTATTTTTTTTTCCATTTTGTTTTGATAGAACACAGAGTACATAAAAGGAACCAAAGTTAGGGCCAGATCATGGTGGACCAGACAAGTAAAGAATCTGAATTTAATTTGATAGGTGGTATGGGTATCATTGAAATCATTGAAGCATGATTTTGTCTTGTTTGCTTCAAAGCTGAATTCTGAAAGAAACTTAACCATAATCAAATAAGTTGCACCAGGTGATCAAATAAAAATGTTTGATCACTTTTATTTGAGACTGCACTGCTGTCCTCACATGTGGTATATAAAATAAAAGGGAACTGAGGCAAAAATGTGGTGAACTCTGCTCCATGCAGTTGATATAAATTATAGCTGACATACACTTAACATGCCTCCGATGTTATTTACATGAACACTTCATGAGAAAACTTTTTTTTAAGGCCAAGCCTTAGAAAGTTAAAACAATTTTGTCATATCTTCTGTTTCTTGTGGGACACGAAGAAAAAGTGTCACTGTCCATTTGGGAACATGTGTGTTCCATAGTAACTGCTGCAAGTTCTGGGAAACTGAACAGATTCTGCCAAGGTGCCTTGGCCCCCAAATTTCTCCCTCCCCATTCAGGATGGCTTTTCCTCTTTCATTCTTAGCAGCGGTCCAAATTATGTATGACATAATTTCTTGCAAGCCTCTCAAATTATTTTTAGGAATAAACAAAGTATACAGCTATAGAAATAAAATACTATTTGGACTGAATCTCTTCTAAAATCCCAGTTTCTTCCTGGTACATCTTAGTGAAAGCTTGTGTGCATTTCCTTAGTGACAAAGGAAGTATCTAGTGTCAGGACTAGTTCCTCATTCACATCGTCACTTCTCCTGACATCTGTCAAGATAAATATTGCTTGTGGAAGTGTGTTCCTGCTAAGGAAGTGACATTATAGGCTATGCTTCTAACTGGAGATAGAGGAACATATTTTTCTGTTTTTCTTAATAAAGCAAAATTAAAGGAAGTAATAATTGATTCTGTGAGGATACGGTGAAGACATTCAAGATACTTAACCTACAGGTTACGGAGGATAAATTGGTGATGCTAATGTTAAATATAAGGGTATAAATGTAAAATGTATATGAATGGGCCATGGAAAGTAGGTAATAAGAAATGAGATTAAGTTAAAGGAGAAAGGATTTATACTGATCTTCTAGAATATTTTCTTGACAATTAGAGCGATGAGCAAAGTTATATAGAAAGAACAAGGACGTGGGACTCAAGAAGATAATGGGCTCTAATATTAGCTTTTTTACTTGCTAGCCAACCTAGACAAGTTTCTAACCTTCCTTAGTCTCAGCTGCTTTGTCCTGAAATGGTATGGATAGTAACTAACATGAAAAGTTATAGAGATGATTAAAAAACACAGAAAATAGTATAAGACAAATAGGAGAAACTCTAGAAATGTTACTTTCTTTTTCCTTCTATCCCCGAAGATGATAGTGAAGAGATTAGGAACAAATAATATATTAAATATAAAATAATATTGGCACAAGGTAGAGACACCAAATAGAATTCATTGGTTTCAAGTCATATATTTTGAGACATCTGACAACTAAAAGTTCAATAAATCTGATGTAGTAGAAAACTAGATGAAAATAAATAAAAGCAGCTCTTTTTTTGTTTAAAGCACAATTTCAGTGGAATGTTTATTCTTAGCCTGGTCACCTAACAACATATAACGTTTCTTCTCCATTACAGATAGTAGTAACAGTTTTTTTAAATAGGGTAACGAATATAACCAAATTAATTTTATTAAATAACTCTTTAGTGAAAAATATTCCCTGACATATACTGGACAGTAGAAGCTGTTGAACTTCATTGAATACCTCCTTCACCAAAAGCAAATTGATTTCAACGAGAGCAGGTTTAGCCTGTAGCACAAAAATAATACGGACACCTAGATTTTATTTACAGTATCCCTAAAGTGACTCAGCAAATTCAGAACTTTTCTCTCCAAATCAGTTTCTCAACTACTCCCCCAAATAGTGGTAATTGTAATATTATTATGGTACCAGGCCTGTATATACTTTCTTCTATATAGATTTGTATACTAAGATATGTAAGTATTAACTACTTATTCATTTAACAGATATGTATATGCCATTCATCTTTTTAACACAAATGGTAAAATACAAAAATGATAAAATCTGTAATACTTAAAAAGTAACACTTTCATCTTTGTAATGTCTGATAAAGATATAAACAAGTCATAGACATTTATGCATCAATAGAAAAATGGAAATTATATTGATAAAATGAGCACAATCTGTCCCAACTGATCAGTTACAGCTTCAGATTAAATGGTACAGTATAATCTGCAAACTGCCTAAGCCAGAAATGTTTCCTCTCCTCATTACTGACTGAGAGATACTGACTCCCCAACATTTTTTATATCTTGGTAGTTTCTCCTTTTAATGGCCTGATTGTGATGTCTCTCATCACTCTCCCCTCTGCAACTGAATGAGAAAGGGAAGGACTGGTTATGCTGCTCCCAAAACCACCCTTTCTGATTCCAAACCAGGTTCCCTGGCCCTAACCCAACAGGAGACTCATCACTAAGCCACTTATTTATTTGGACTAAGAGTTTGGGCTCCGCTTTAGCATTGCCATATATTAGGTGTTGTCTTGAGCACTTAACCTCACAAAACTTAATTTTATTTGTGTAAAATAGAGGGTTTCTTGTTTGTTCTTTTACTTTTAAGATTCATTGAGGTAATATACTTTTACAGACATTTTCTAAGAGCAGAATACAATGCGAATTTATTATTTTTAACATCACTGTCACTGATGCATCAGCCCCACTTGGGGAAAATTAGGCATTTCAATTTTCATCCATTCATTATTCATTCAGTTATATATTTAGTGCAGCCTAGATGCCATGTACTTGCTACATCTATTACACCATAACCCCAGCATTGCAGAACTGATACACAAATCTCTTCCTCTTCATTTATGAAGGGCAAAATGTTATCTATTCATGGCCTATTTTCCCTTTATCTCCTTATTTTTTTTCTTACAGTGCCCTCTAAGTCCATCCTCTGTAGCTGCTCAATCACTGTGGTAGCTACTATAAACATAAAATGTTCCACAGGTTTTGCTACCAAGATAAGGTCCCTATATATCTTGTGCAGAGAATACAACTTTCATCTTCGTATTAATTTTCTATTGATGCATAACAAGTTACCACAAGTTTAATGGCTTAAAACAACACACATTTAGTATCTCACAGTTTTCATGGTTCAAGAAATTAAGCATGGACTGGGTGCCCTGGTAAGGATCCCACAAAGCTGCAATCTGTGTGTTGGCCAGGCTGTATTTTGTTCTAGAGCTTGGGGATCTTCTTCCAGGGTCACGAGATTGTTGGCAGAATTCAGTTCCTCCAAGTTGTGGCACTAAATTCCCCATTTTCTGGCAGGCTGTCAGCTGCGGACCACTCTCAGCATCTGCGGGGCCCACTCAGTCCCCCTCACATATCCCAGTTTTCTTTTTTCAAGGCCAGCAGAAGATTCATTCTAGTCTGCTGAGATGGAGTCTTACATAGTATAATCATGGTGGTGACTATCACATCACCTTTGTCAGGTCCTATTGGTTAAAAACAAGTCACAGGTACATGGACTCAAAGGGTGTGGTTTATACAGAAATAATTCACTGCGAGTCAATAGTGTATGTCTGCACAATCTCTATTATGTTCAGAAGTACAAAAGGAACAGTTAATACTCTATTTTGAATTAGGATATTATTTTTCTTCCTACTATCTTTTGTTTAAGTAAAACTATCATTTGGGAAAGCACATCATAGCTTTACCCTAAAATAAGTGTAAACTATTTTCTTTCCGGTGACATCATAGGGTTACATAAGCATCTCCCAGTACAACGTTTTTCTTTAACACATGTAGTAGATGACCCTACCCCAAGTCCTGGCCTGCCATCAATGAGATCAGTATCTAAACAAGTCAGTATTAAAGCCATATCTATAAATTGACCCTATTTTCTCACTTCATAGCATCCACTTTCATATCAAAGAATCAGTTCATTTTGGACCCTAAGTACTGCTAAATGGAATAATTTTTTATTTAGATATAGTTGACATATAATATTATATTACTTTCAGGTATACCTCATAATGATTCAGTATTTGTATATATTGGGAAATAATCATCACGCTAATTCTATTAACATCCATCACCAAACACAGTTACAAATTTTTTTTTCTTGTGATAAAAGCTTTTAAGATCTACTCTCTCAGCAACTTTCAAACATGTAATATTGTGTTATTAATATAGTCACCATGCTGTACATTACATCCCCATGACTTAATTTATTTTATAGCTAGATATTTGTACTTTTAACCCCCTTCACTTATTTTGCATGCCCTCCCACCCCCTGCCTCTGGCAACTGCCATCTGTTCTCTGTATCCCTGAGTTTGATTGTTTTGTTTTTTTGGTTTTCTGTTTGTTTTAAGATTCCACATATAAGTAATGCCATGTAGTATTTGTCTTTCTCTGTCTGACTTACTTAGTACAGTGCCCTCTAAGTCCATCCATGTTGTTGCAAATGGCAAGATTTCCTTCTTTCTTATGGCTGAATAATATTCCATTGTGTATATATACCACATAGTCTTTATCCATTCATCTATAAATAGACAAGATATAGTTTGCTTCCATATCTTGGCTGTTGTAAATAATGCTGAAGTGAACACGGGGGTGCATGTGTCTATTCAAGTTAGTGTTTTCATTTTCTTCAGATAAATACCCAGAAATGGAGTTGCTGTATCATATTTAATTTTTAATTTTATGAGGAACCGCCATACTGTTTTCCATGATGGCTGCACCAATTTACATTTCCACCAACCGTGCACAAGGGTTCCCTTTTCTCCACACCCTCACCAGCACTTGTTATTTCTTGTCTTTGATGATAGCCAGTGTAACAGGTGTGAGGTGAAATCTCATTGTGATTTACATTTCCCTTATGATTAGTGATTTTGAGCACCTTTTCATGTACCTGTTGACCATCTGTATGTCCTCTTTGGAAAAATGTCTGTTCAGATCTTCTGCCCATTTTTCAATCAGATTGTTTTTATTTTTGTTATTGAGTTGTATGCATTCTTTATATATTTTGCATATTAACCCCTTACCAACTGTATGATTTGCAAATATTTTCTCCCATTCAGTAGGTTGCTTTTTCATTTCATTGATGGTTTCCTTTGCTGTACAGATGCCTTTTAGTCTGATGTAGTCCCATTTATTTATTTTTGATTTTGGTTGCCTTTTGCTTTTGGTGTCAGTCCAAAAAATCATTGCCAAGGTCAGTATCAAGAAGCTTACCACATGTGTTTTCTTCCAAGAATTTTATGGTTTCATTCAACTCTCTGATCCATTTTAAGTTAATTTTTATGTATGGTGTAAGATAATGGTCCAATTTCATTCTTCTGTGTGTAGCTGTCCAGCTTCCCCAACACCGTTCACTGAAGAGCCTGTCCTTTCCCCATTGTGTATTCTTGGCTCCTTTGTTGTAATTCACCATGTTTGTCTGGGTTTATTTCTGGGCTCTCTCTTCTGTTCCATTAGTCTATGTCTGTTCTTATGCCAATGCCATACTGTTTCAATTACTATAGCTTTGTAATATTGCTTGAAAATTAGCATGATGCTTCCAGGGAATAAATTTATTTTAATTGCCTTTTATAGGAGTAGCGTGCAAACCCCTCAGATTTTGTCTTTATGCTTGTAGCTTTGCAATTGACTTATATAAGCTAAAATAAAGAAAAAAATCCTTATCTTATTGTGTGAATGAAATGTGCATTTATGATGTGGAAGTCCTGAGAACTACTCTTCATGAGAATTATTTCTGAAGCATTTCAGGAAGAGGAAATCCTATGCCCTTTTAGTAAAAATACTTTATCAGTACATACATCATCTGCCATTTGAAAGATGTTGCTCAACAAATCCAAAATACCAGTGTCTTTTGATGTATATCCATGACTTATCTTCCTTATTTCCCATGGCAGTGGCCATTTCAGTCTTACGACAGGCCAATTTGGACCCATCTCATCCAGTATGATGTAAGTGCGAATATCATCTTATACATGCTATGAATCCCATGCAACATTTTTGCCTTAATATTATTCAAACTACAATAGAAAAGACAAGTGGTGAACTTTTGTTCGTGGAAATGTGAAATACAATGTTCACTTCAAATTCTTCATGTATGTTTACATATTTAAGACTAGGAAAAAGGATGTTATACAGCAGTTGGCTGGATTAGAAAAAGTTAATGGGAATAGATGAGTTTGTAATTTGCATGCCCAGACTTAGAGTTGGATTGTATTTGGCATGAATGTGGTGTTGCCATTTTGATGTTTCTGGAAACAGTCAAGTAGGGATTGCTAATAAGGCAATTGATATACTTTGTTATATTTGTAGAAATGTTTTTCTTATAGTGAGCGAAAGTAAGTAAAGTTAAAAAACAAATAGTGAAATATTCTTTAGGTCTTCGTATTCAAGTATTAATGAATTAATGTACCATTTGATAAGACATGCAAAGGAAATGATTATGGACTTCTAATATAATTTGGTTTATTTTCCTAAATATTTACTTGGATAATTGATAACATTAGTCGGTGCAAGAGTGTAAAACTAAATTTTCACAGCCTTATGCAGGAATATAATTAACAAGAACTATAAAAATAGATTTAATTGAACTATCCTTTGGAGACTTTTTCATTATCCTTAGTACTTCATTAGCATTAATATGTATAGAGACAATCTTCTTCTTCAGCCCAACTAATGACATGACTAAACTATGCAGTGTATCTTCTTTCTGTAATAACTTTATTATGAATAATAAACTCTATTGATTTAAAGACTACTATTCATAAGATAGTATGTTCACTGATAAAAATTTTGCTTTTCCTTGATGCTTAGATGTAGAACATGATAGTATTGAAATGAAACAAGTATTTTAGTTTTGTCCACACTTAATGCTCTAATTATAACATCATAATATTTTCATGTTATTTTAATAATAGAAATGACATTTTTGTAAGACTTTAAAATATCAGAGCTTTTAATGTAACATGTTAATAAACATGTAAAATTAAAGTAGATTTAAACTGCAAATTTAAATGCAAATGTGAAGATTTTTCCTTAGTATGCTCATGTTTATTTTATGCACAGCTTATTTTTTAATTTTTTTATTTCAGCTTTGTCAAGGTATAATGGACTTATAAAATTATAAGATATTCAAAGTGTACATCGTGGTGATTTGATTTATGAATACATTGTGTATGAGACTAAGTTCTACTTTCTTGGCAGATTTAAGATTCCATGCTTTCACTGCAGGGGGCGTGGGTTCAATCCCTGGTCAGAAAACTAAGATCCCACGTGCTGCGCGGTGCGGCCAATAAATAAATAAATAAGAAATAAAATACAGTGTTAGCAACTATAGTCACCAGTCAGACCTTTTCCAACTTATAGCTAAAACTGTATACCCTTTTACCAATTTCTCCCTATTTCCCCCATCTCCAACCTCTGGCAACCACTCTCTATGAGTTTGACTTTTTTTCCCCACATATAAGTGATACCATGCAGTATTTGTCCTTCTCTGTCTGGCTTATATCCCTGAGCATAATGCCCTCAAGGTCCATGCATGTTGTCCCAAAGGGCAGGATTTCCTTCTTTTGCATGGCTGAACGGTATTCTATTGTATATATGTACCACATCTTTTTCCAATCATCTATCAATGGATACTTATATTGTTTCCATTTCTTGGCTACTGTGAGTATTGCTGTAGTGAACGTGGGAGTACAGATATCTCTTCAATATCCTGTTTTCATTTCCTTCAGATATATACCTAGAAGTGGGATACATGGATCATTTGGTAGTTCTTTTTTTAATTTTTTGAGAAACTACCTTACTGTTTTTCATAGTGGCTGTACCAATTTACATTCCCACTAACAATGCACAAAACTGTTTTTCATAGTGGCTGTACCAATTTACATTCCCACCAACAATGCACAAGGGTTCACTTTTCTCCACATCCTCGCCAATGCTTGTTGTTTTTTCTTGGTAAAAGCCATTCTAACAGGTGTGTAGTCACATCTCACTGTGGCTTTGATTTGTATTTCCCTGATAGTGATTTTGAACACCTTTACGTGTACCTGTTGGCCATTTGTATGTCTTCTTTGGAAAAATGTCTATACCTTTCCTCTGCCCATTTTTTCAATCAGACTGTTTATTTTTTTTGTTATTGAATTGTATGAATTCTCTATATAGTAATATACATTTTCATATCAACACCTTATCAGAAATATATTTGCAAATATTTTCTCCTCTTCCAAAGGTTGCCTTTTCATTTTGATGGTATCCTTTAAGTCCCTTAATCTACCTTCATTCTTTTTCATGCTTTTTTCTTTTTACTCCTCTACTTGGATGGATTCCACTGCCCTGTCAGATTCACTGATCCTTTCTTTCAGTTCTCTAGTCTGCTGTTGAACTGGCCTACGAACTTTGCAGTTCAGTTACTGTATTCTTCAGCTCTGTAATTTCTGTTTGGTATGTCCTTATATTTTCTGTTTGTTGAAATTTACGCTTTGTTCAGGCATTGTTCTCCTACCTTGGTGAGCATCTTTATGACCATTATTTTAAACTTTTTATAAGTAAATAACCTATCTCTATTTCATTAAGATCTGTTTCTAGACTTTTATCTTGTTCTTTTATTTGGAACATATTCCTCTGTTTCTTCATTTTCCTTGACTCTCTGTTGGTTTCTGCACACTGGATAAAACAGCCACCTCTCCCAATCTTGATGGAGTGGTCTCATGTAGGAGATAAACATTATCATTCCACCTAGCCCAAACTCTTGATTGTCTATCAAACCTATGTGATTGTACAAGCTGCCTTCTTTGTTCTCAACAACTCCCAGTAGTTGAGGGTATGCCAGGACCTGTTTTGATGTGGGTATTTTCTCATTCACCCCACGTGTAGGAGTTGCTCAGCTAGTTTCTGGATTGTTTCCAGTGGGAATTGCTCCATGTATAGCTGTATATTTCAATGTATCCATGAGACAAGGTGAGTTCAGGAGCCTCCTATGCTGCCATCCTGGACCAGAACTTTAGAACTGACTACATAATAGTATACTGATCCCATAATTATAAAATACATACACTTGAAAACACCAATGCATTTATTTATTTATTTATTTATTTTAAACATCTTTATTGGAGTATAATTGCTTTACAATGGTGTGTTAGTTTCTGCTTTATAACAAAGTGAATCAGTTATACATATATATATGTTCCCATATCTCTTCCCTCTTGCGTCTCCCTCCCTCCCACCCTCCCTATCCCACCCCTCTAGGTGGTCACAAACCACCGAGCTGATCTCCCTGTGCTATGCGGCTGCTTCCCATTAGCTATCTATTTTACGTTTGTTAAACGTAAAAGCACTCTCTCACTTTGTGACAGCTTATCCTTCCCCCTCCCCATCTCCTCAAGTCCATTCTCTAGTAGGTCTATGTCTTTATTCCCGTCTTGCCCCTAGTAGGTAAGTCAGAAAGAGAAAAACAAATACCGTATGCTAACACATATATATGGATTCTAAGAAAAAAAAAAGGTCAATGCATTTAAATCCTAAGGTTCATCCTAAGGTTATCAAGATACAGTAATACATTTTCTTAGTGATTTTGTTACTTTTATGATAGAACTTCTCTTTTTTATAAATATTTCCTATATATTTTAATGGATTTCAGAAATTCAGATTTCCCTACGAGACTTCCTTAACCACATTTATGCTTATATGGTGTGAAGTTACTCTAACTTTTTGTGATCTCTTTTCCTAAAGCTCCTATGTTCATTATAGTAACTGTTGGCCTCTCTACTCTGCCATACTGTGAACTCAAGAGCAAGACCAGTGCATTTTCATGGCATCTAACTGAGGAAGCATTTTAGCAATGTTTCTAGATGGACTAGAAGCAGAGAAGAAAATAAGTTTATGTTGATAAAAATTTGTAAAAGTTGAAAACAATGATAATATAAATACCAGTTATCAAGGACCATTTAGATTTAAGCATTTCAGTTAAAAATTAATGTTGCTTCTTGAGTTTATCAACTCTTTTATTGGCATTCTGCTTTTTAGATTTGAGCTGAGGTGTTTTATCTTTATAGAAGTGTCTTTATTTGTTTTATCTGCATTCAATACATAAAATATCAAAGTTTCCATGGTGGTGCAGTGGTTGAGAGTCCTCCTGCCAATGCAGGGGACGCGGGTTCGTGCCCCGGTCCAGGAGGATCCCACGTGCCGCGGAGGCTAGGCCTGTGAGCCATGGCCGCTGAGCCTGTGCGTCTGGAGCCTGTGCTCCACAATGGGAGAGGCCACAACAGTGTGAGGCCCACGTACCTCAAAAAAAAAAAAAAAAAAAAGTACAACTATATAAGCGTTAAATCAAAACATCCAGATTTAAATTCTTAGAAATTGTGTAAATTAAATTTGTACTTGTGACATCCAAAGTAGGATACAAGCAACTATTGTAAAATAAACAAAAAATGTTACCTTTCCTGGGTTGTTATTTTCTACCTTGCTTTTTCTTTCACAGATTTTTAATCTTTCTATGGTACTTTATACGTGAAAAACAGTGGGAGCCACCATAGCAACATCAACAAGAGGAAAAGTAATTGTTGAAAATTTACTATATGCCTGAGTAGTTTCTATATACAGTTGACCCTTGAAAACAACAAGAGTTTGAACTGCATAGGTCCACTTATATGCAGATTTTTTCAATAGTAAATACTGCAGTACTACCCAATCCATGGTTGGTTGAATCCAGGGTTATGGAACCGAGTATACAGACGAACCTTGTCTACGGAAGACTGCTATAAGTTATATGAGGATTTTCGTCTGCACAGAGGGTCAGCACCCCTAATCCCCATGTTGTTCAATGGTCAACTGTATATCAAATATCATTTCTCATAGTATTTTCATGGCTATATATTACTCCCATTTTACCAAAGACACTGAAGCTTATAAAGTATATTTAGAAAGTTTTGAATTCACTAGCATGAAACTGTATCTTACAAAATTAAATTATTGTGTCATGCTACTTTATGAAGATAGGTATGATTGTAATTTCCTATCACACATCCTATACTACAGGGTTTTAGAATGTACTCGGTCACTAAAAATCAAATGACATGAAGGACCCAGCTACTTAATCCTCAAGACAATGTCATCTACAGAATGAAACTATAATCAAATTTTTAAAAATAGTCACATGTTAATAGATTTTGAAGTTCTACTTTTTAGCTATACCTTTACAAGGTATAACAATTCTCTTTGTAGAGTCTAAGCATATGGCTGCACCATATATTATATAGTGCTGAAATTATTTTTATGAGCTACATTTATATTCTAATTTTTAAGCTTAAAAAGAAATAAGTGGGACTTCCCTGGTGGCGCAGTGGTTAAGACTCTGCGCTCCCAATGCAGGGGGCCAGGGTTCGAGCCCTGCTCAGAGAACTAGATCCCACGTGAATACCGCAACTAAGAGTTCGCATGCCACAACTAAGGAGCTGGTGAGCTGCAACTAAGGAGCCCACTAGCTGCAACAAAGGAGCTGGCAAGCCACAACTAAGGAGCTCTTGAGCTGCAACTAAGAAGCCCACCTGCTGCAACTAAGGAGCCCATGTGCCACAAGTAAGGAGCTGGCAAGTCACAACTAAGGAGCCCGCCTGCCGCAACTAAGACCTGGCAAAACCAAATAAATAAAATAAGTAAAATTTAAAAATTAAAAAAAGAAAGAAGTAAGACCCATGCCACAAGCACTCTATATACTCCACTGTAGTCTAGCATAAATTATGATAGATTTTGATATAAGGCAAGGTCTTGAAACTATGGCTTTACACTAAGGAAATCTCATGAATCATTTTTTGGGATCTCAGACTGACCATGTCTTAAAATTGATATGGTTATACTGACTACTTAGAAATTCAGGATCTGTGTGGGTTTTATGAAATCTTTAATAAGTGATGAACTACAACTTGTGAGTGATTCAACCATGGAAAGTGAAACCAAACCTTAGATTAAGAATCTAGTTTTATTTTTTTGGATAAATTCCATGGAATAACCCTTTAAATATGACCAGCTATTTTTAAGTCCTCATTTTGTAATTTCTAAAATGTCTTAGTACACTAAAAAAAGAAAAAAACTAGGCTAACCTAATTGAATGAAGAGTGGCTAATAACTTTTCTTCATCTTCTACGCTTTATTAGTATCTATCTGATGTCTTACTGTAGAATCAGTCCTGGTGAATCTTTAAAGGCTAATGTCTAAGAAATCAACTGTCTCTATCCAGGCTTAGTTGAGACTAAAAATCATATAGTAGATGATAGTCTTCATTCATCCAGTTATGTTCAGCTTGTATCATCAATTAATCTCTACAAAGAACAGTAACAGTGAACCAAGAAACTTGTGACAGAAAAGGTCCACAAGTGGGGCCAGAGAGAGCTAGTATCTTACTTAACTCTGACCCTTGACAACCCCTTGTAGAAGAACAGTTAATTTGTTTCGTTTTTGTTTTTGTTTTGAGGCTAAATCATTTTCAGAACACTTGCTCTATTGTAAAAGTAGGTCTGGGGGGTAAGGATGGAGGTGGGGGTACTAGGGAAAGAGAGGGAGAAAAGAGGGGAAAAACAAGGATGGAAAGATGGAAGGGAAGGGGGGGAAGAAAAGGAAAGACGAAATTTATTTGGAAGTATCACATCACCTAGAAATAAGAAACAGTATTTTTCCAAAATATATCCCTACTAGATCAATGAAGAAGGGTTCCATAATTCCGCTACTACTTGTTGAATGTTTGGACTGCGTTGATGCTGACTCCAGGGATGGTTTCTGAAGAGTTAAGTAGGAAGGGAACAGGATTTGGAAGAGAGCTGGCTTTTAATTTTGGAGATTTTGAAAGAGTTGAAAATGGCACTTCAATCACTGAATGGAATGAAGTTTATTTTAAAGAGATAATTGTGTCTTCAGTAAAGGAGAATTCTGCTTTCTTTTAGTGCTTTCATTTTAAAATCTTGACATTTGTAACAAAAATATATCTGGTGCTGTAAACACTAGCTAATTTTTAGATTATTTTTTAAAAAGATAAAATATCAACAGTTTATTTCTGTCTCAGTTAGATTTCTCACAATAATCATTCTCCATCTTTCTTTCATGTGGCTAATTACAGAAAAATCTGTTCTGTGGAATAAGGAACAGTTTACTCAGTTGCTCATCAATCAAGAATGCTTTTATTGTCCCTGTACTAAGTGCCATATTAATGCACAAACAGTATTAGTTTATGAGTTAATGCTGAAATGTGAATAATAATTCATAAGTTATGATCGTGTTTTCACTGTATCAGTTGCAGTCATTTATATGTTTAGATTGTGTCTTCTCAATTTATGATAGCCGTTAGTATCTTTTTGTAAGTTAAATGCTCCTTGATTTCATAAATGAATTATATGCTGTGGAATTTCTTATACTGGGAACATCCTCATATGAAATTTTTACAAAATATCTGATCAAAATGGACAGAGCCTTATTATATTACTGAATATGGCTAAAATAAAAATTATTTGTTAATATCAGATTAATCATTATAGATCCGACCAAGATCTCAGAAAGTTCTCTTTCCTATCAACAATTATTGAAATCAGAATATTGTTCTTTTGATATTGGTATCCAGTTCCAATATTCATATTGTAGTTAACTTCTAGATACCAGAACCCATTTTTTGTGCACCTTATAACTTGTGATAACTGTTGTTTCTTAACTTATTGCTAATAATTTGCTAATTTTTCAATACAGGTAATGGATTAGGAATTAGAATTGTGGGTGGTAAAGAAATCCCTGGACATAGCGGAGAAATTGGAGCTTATATCGCCAACATTCTTCCTGGGGGAAGTGCAGAACAGACAGGGAAACTTGTAGAAGGTAAGAATAAGGATTTCAGAGTAAATTAAAATGACTGTGCTCATATTAAATATATCTTAATTTGATATGAAAGTTTTTGCTTCTTTTACTGTCTAGGTAAAACTCTCCTTTTGGTTAATTATGATATTTTGGTAGAGTAATATAAAGGAAGGTATGTCCACAGCTATATTCATTTTATTTTCAGTTGCATTGTCCTTTTTGGCAGTTGGAGTGCTATGGGAATATCTTGTTTAAGAAACAGTAATTAGTCAAGATTTTTTACTGACTGGGGCAACATTATATTTTTAAAAAACACATTGATTAAAAGGATTAGTGTTTCATAAACACCAGGAAAAATTATATTGAAATCAGAGCCATAAAAACATCACATGATTCAGTACATGGTAAAGTCAGGTCAGCAAACTATGGGTGACCCACAAGCCAAATCCATCTGCTGCCTGTTTCTGTAAACATTGTTTCATTAGAACACAGCCAGGATTATTAATTTACATATTGAACACGGGTGTTTTCCCACTACAATAGCAGAACTGCATTCACAACAGAGACTGTATGGTCTACAAAGCCTAAAATATATATATTCTCTCTGACCCTTTCAAGAAAAAAAATTGCCAACTCCTGTGCTAGGTACTGTTCTATTCACCTCATTACATCATAAAGTATTTTAAAGTAATGAACTTTACAGATGTGTCTTATGGGCCATAAAATGATGTTTCTTTCAGTAAAAGGTTACAGCTTGATTCTCAAGATACACAATGATAATTTTCAGTCATTAATTAGACGATGTGGTCATTTGCATTTTCCAAAACCTAACATAGATATAGTTTACAAGTTTTCAGTTAGATTGCTTACCACGAATATATTTATCATAAAGCAGCCTCAGTCTATCCTTTTATTTTTATCCTAAATTAAATGTTATTTAGAAAGCATTTTTCTGTCGTTTCATTGTTTAATAAAATGTTGCCTGTTATTGTTTGAAACTCAATTATGTTAAGATTATTCCCTGTCATTGTCTTAAATTAAATATATTGGAACCTACTGAAAAAAATCCCTAGATATTTTGATAGACAATTCGAATAAACACAAATGTGAGGCAGTATTTATTCATCCCAGTGTTCTGCTGGAAGCAGCTTGCCCAACTCACTAAGAGATGTTTTGAATATCTCTTCCCAACTTCACACTCAGTACCATCACATTGTTAGTTTGAATTGGCCATGGTGACAGTATTTACAACATGAAAATAGGCAAATGCTATGAATCAGGCCTTTTTTGTCCATTTATTTGCCTGTTGATTTTCAGAATGCCAGTTTACCAGGACATCACCACATATATAACTGAAAGCATATTATTGAAAATATTCTAATGGTATTCATACAACAGGGAAAATTGGAGGTTTAGCCACATAGCTAAATGAAGGAAAAGACTATATGAATCAAGAAATAACCATTATGAGCAAACACTGGGTCTCTGTGAATTTTCTATGACTATAATCCTATCATGCCTAATGCTACTCTGTTGGTATTGCAGTCTAGTTAAGATACAGGAATTGAGGCCTGTTTGTAAGGATGGGAGTGATATGATTGCTTTCTGATAGCATACTTCAGAAAGAAATGAATATGCTCTTTTTATTTTAAGATAAAATTTGCAACAGTAACTTTGCCTGATATAGTTGACAAAGATACTCGAATAATTTAAAGATAAAATTTCATACCCTTCTTTGTCCTTACACCATGAAAATCAGCAAATGCTACAAATCAGGATGATTTTTATGTACAGTTTCAGTGAAGCACTCTGTGATGAAGTGATGCTCTTTGCATTTGGCAACTTATATGACCATTTTTAAGTTCATGCACCTAAATTAATAATAGATATAATACAAACTCATTCAAGAAAGGAAACTGAAATGAACCTAAAATTACATCTGTGATTTTATAAACTCAGAGACTGCCATTAAAGTCATCATCTTTTTTGGAAATAATAGTTTTGCAGTTTGTTTCATTGGGTAAAGTGGGAAATCATTAAAAGCTGTGTGCATGTGACTTAAGATTTTACTTTTATTAATTGTATTATTTATTAATTCTCCCAAAGTTTTGCCAAGTGCTAAGCCAGGCCTCTCTATGACTATAGATCCTCTGATTATTAGAGTCCAGTTGTTACATAACTCACACATATAATTTGTTATTTATGATTTCCAGATTTACTCTACTTTCTCTTAAAACATAAATCTTTACTACAACTCTTGGTAGTATTTCTGTTAGACTCACAATGCTATCTTGACTGTCAATATCTAGATCCTGTTTTTGCCAGTACAACCCAGAATCTACAGTTGTCTACTGGGTTCTTCACCAGTCCAGAATCTCCCAGTCTTTGTGTTGGCTGTCTGGTGGAGAGAGGGTGAAGGGCACAAAACAGATGAGTTTTAAATTAGAAATTAAAATCTAAACTCAAAATAGCAAGTCCTACATGGAAATGTTTGCTGCCTGACACGTCGCTTTCTGATTCATTTGCACTTAAATGGTGAGTGAGCTTTGCTCTCAATCTTGGAAAATTTTACTGAAGCAGCTCAGTGGTTGCATTTCTCCGTTACACGGTAAACACAGGAAGTCAGGGTTTGATGTTTGCTAATTCGTTGAAAGTGGATGTGATTTTCCTTAGTCTGGGCCTCCTCCACAATCAGGAAAACTGCCTTAAAATATTTGCTTTGGGGGCTTCCCTGGTGGCGCAGTGGTTGAGAGTCCGCCTGCCGATGCAGGGGACACGGGTTCATGCCCTGGTCCGGGAAGATCCCACATGCCGCGGAGCGGCTGGGCCCGTGAGCCATGGCCGCTGAGCCTGCGCGTCCGAAGCCTGTGCCCCACAACGGGAGAGGCCACAGCAGTGAGAGGCCCGCGTACCGCAAAACAAAAACAAAAACAAAAACAAAAACATTTGCCTTATAAGATTTCTCATCTATTGGGTTGTGCAACTCCACATCACACATCTTCTGTTCTGCGTTCCCCGACGGAAGTGGGGCAGAGGGAGCGTCTCAGCATTCACGGTTTGATGTATGCAGTTTAACAGTTAATTGGGCACTGACCTATAATTTTCATTACAAGTGTTTGAGTGTACAAAAAAGCTGTAGAGAATAATATGACAAACAACCATGTACTCACCATATTGTTTTAAGTCTTAACATTTTGCTTATTTGTTTCATATTTTTAGGAGAGATAAGTACCTATAAACCAATTAAAGCCTCCTGTAGTTACCTCTCCTCTCCCAAACCTCTCTTACTCGCCCAAAATAAACCACTAGACTTAATTTGAGATTACCCTTCACTTGCTTTTCTTTATAGTTTTATGTATGTATTCATAAATTTTATAAGGATTCATTTTGCTTGTTTATGAAATTTTATATAAATGATAGTTTACTGTACATGTATTTTTGCCACTTTTTTTAGTTCCAGAGTTTATGAGTTTTATCTAAAATGGTTTATCTAAAATAGCTACGTGTACACACATGTCGTTCTAGTTATTTATTTTCACTTCAGGACAGAATTCTATTACTGTATGTCTCTACTACAGTTTAATTTAAACATTCTCTGGTTATTTCGGTTATATATGAGTTTTTTTTACTATTTCCAACAATGCTGTAATTAATTTTTTGAATTAGTCTCCTTTTGCACATGTACAGAAGTTTCTTCTATAATAAAAGTGCAAAAAAATTTAGAAGAAGTTCAATTCCTGGGTTATAGTGACTATCTTATTAAATAATATAGGAGAACGTTGTGTGGTTTCTTCAACAGTAGTTGATTTTTCCAAGTTGCTCTCCAAAGTGTTACGCTATTTTTACATTCATCCGTAGTAAATTAGTGTTCTTATACCTTTATATCCTTGTTCCTCTTTCTCAACATTTTCTTTTTCAAATATAATGTGAAATGATAGGCCATTGTTTTCTTCGTTCACCTTACCTTCAGTCATGTTGAGTATGATAATATGTTACTAATCTTGTTAGCACTTGGGTTTTCCTCATCTGTGATTTGCTTTTTCTTTTGCTTATTCTTTATTTGGATTGTTTATGTCTTTTAAATTGAATTTTAGAGAATCTTTATGTATTCTGGTTATAATCGTTTGTCAAGTATGTAGGCTGTAAATATCTTTTCCAAGTATGTAGGCTGTAAATATCTTTTCCCAGTATGTGGCTTGTTTTTTTAGTGTCTTTTTTTTTTTAAAGTTGAAATTTTAGCATAGTTGGCTTGTTTTGTTTCTATTAAGTTTTATAAATGTTCTATATTATTTAGGAAATTCTCCTTGCCCTGAAGTCTTCAAGTATTAGCCTATATTGCCTTCTAAAAATTGTGAAATCGTACTCTTTATATAATGTCCTTATAGACACAGAATTAAGTTATTTTTAGTCTATCGTGCTCTGACTGGAAATTTTAGTTTTCTCCCCCATCAGTATGGATAATCAGTTGCCTGTGCACCATTTATTGAAGAGTGTATCGTTGCGCCCACTGATCTACAGTGCCCCATCTGTCATATATTGATTTTTTTGTACATGTGTGGGTCTTTTATGAGATGTTCTAGCTTGTCTATTTGTCTATCCCTACATCAGCGTCACACTGTTGTAATTATGATGACTTTAAGTCCTGACATATGGTAGGTAATCTACCATACTGTTGTTATTCAAAATCCTCTTGGGACAATTCTTGACCTTTGGTCTTGCATATACATTCTAGAACCGGCTTGTCAGTTTTCAGGAAAATCTCTGTTGAAAATTGGTAGTGATTATATTGAAGGTATAGGTTAATTTAGAAAAAAAAAATTTTTATTTTGAGTCTTCCATGGGTTCACAATGCTGGACCTTTGTTCTTCTTAGAGATTTAATCATTGTATTTTGAATCAATACAATAAAATACATTAGGACATTTAAAAAAATTAACACATAGCAATTGTTAGACTTATTAACAAGTTGTATCATTTTATATCAACTTACAACAATTTTATATCTGCAGAAAAGGAAGAGTAGAAAATATAAATAAAATAAAAGTTTGTTTAGGAAGTATAATGGGCCAAACCTAATCCTTTATGTGCATATCATTGGTTCTAAGCTTTATTTAATCGCTGGACTTCTGAAATTATTCTCCAAATGATTTTCCCCCTAGTATTGTGTATCATAACATCATAATTGTGAAATATGTTACCTGCATGATACCTTTCATATTTCAACAGTTTTCACAATAGAACAGTGAACCCATAAGAACTAAACACATTTTAGCCATTGAACCAAAAACAGATATTTGTTTATATTGTTAGGTTTTCCAGCTGAAAATCAATTTAGTTGAAGTATTTTGAAGATAAATTGTGTCTTTATTATTGATAATAAAATCATATTTGTTTGGACAATGCTGTTTGGAGCTAAGATAGGAATATAGTGTTAAGCTCTGAATGTAGCTTCAAGAAGCTTCTTAATGAATCAGTAGGAACATAGACTAGGAGAGCAAAAAGTTATAACCAGTGATATACAATGTTTGCTTAAGGATTTAGCCAGAGCTATGTGGAAAATTACCTTCTCCCAGGCCAGTAGGTAGACCTGTAAAGAAATTAGTTTATCTTAGTTTGTCTATATGCTATTCTGTGAGGAAATGTACCTGTGGCATAAATTCTAGTTCATGGATATTTCCAAATTCTCAGTTTCTAGTTGTCTCGGTGTAGGGGATATTGATTCGGCTAGTTAGCACCTCTTAAAGATGAACTGACAGGGTTTCGGGCAAGAAAATGTTGTTGGATTTATATTTGAGAATCAGTGATTGGAGTGGAGGTGAGGTTAGGTGTTTTTGGCATGGTGGTTTTGATTTTAGAAGTTCGCCTCTGGAATTCCCTGTCCTGAAGAACTATGGTAGAAGAGCTAATTCCAGTAGAGGACACACTCCTGTGTGACTTAAAGGATAATGTTCCGAGGCAAGAAAGTCTCTACTTCTGCTTATGCTTTTTTGGCATATGTTACAGATGGCATGGCAGTGATCAAAGCTGGAGACCAGGAAACACACCACACAGATGAGTGAGCTTCCTTATTCTTGTTCCAGGGGGATTACCAGGTACGGATTGGTCATTAGCATGAGATTTCTCAGAATTCCTGCAAGATAGTGTGTCAGGTACACATGGCACAAGATCATATTTCTTGTTGATACAAGGATTTTTCTAAAAAATATTTAGGAAACTATCTTCTGGAAAGAAAGAATATAAATTGTGGGTACCTGGACTGGTAGGTTGTAATATACTATTTTTAAGATTCAGTGATATCATACTTACATATTAATGATTAGCTGTATTGCCAGGACAAAGAAAGATGTTTCTCTTCTTTATCCATTTATTTTGAAATTAATCAGAGGAAACTATGTTTGAGTCAGTATTTCCGATAGGGACATCAAGAAAATGAAATAATTTCCCTTTTTTTTTTACACATTTTTTAGTATGTATAATACTCCATATCCTAATTTGATTGCTTTTATCAATAAGAGTGGTATAGCTTGAAATATATATGTATGTTCAAGTGATACTGATTAATGATTAACAGTTGTTTCTGTTTTTAAATTTCTGGATTTGTCTAATCAGTATGCCATAACAGGCTACATTTTGGTGTGTATGAACTTGGAGTTGCTGTTTTGGAAGCAAGGATGCTGAACTGTCTTTAATAGCTGTAAAAAATCTTCAAACAGCCAGTGCTTCAAGGTCTTCATTATATAAAGAGAATGTTTTTAGAGTCAGACACATCAGGATTTAGATTGAGCTCTGCTACTTTTTGCCTGGATAAGTCGTTTAACTTTTAGTACTTTGGTGTTCTCATTTGGGAAATCGGGATAATAATAGTGGCTGCACAATTGTTATCAGGTTTACAAATAATGTGTCAGAAACATTTAATATAGTGTTTGATATAGTATTTCACAGAAGTAGTGAAAAGATGGTACTTACTTTGGAGATCTTTGATGATAAGAATAGTATGTGCTACTTAAGCTTGAATTCCGTCCCCTCTCTCTGAACATGTGTAGATAATTGACCGTGGTCAGGTCTGAGCTCTGAACTGCAGGGATTTGGAATATTCCTAATGGAAAAAGCACAGATTTGAAGTCAGAAGACTGAATTAATGTCATCCTCATGATGGTTAGGCAAGTTGTTTATGTCCTCTGAGTCTCCTTTTATCTCATCTGGATGGGTTGATGTTTCAGTTAGGAGGTTTCAAGACCTATCTCATGGGGTTAACTGTGAGTATGAAAGGAGCTGATGTATTTTTCATGCTTAGTTAACTATGAAGATCTAGACTAAAGAAACTACTTTGTTAAGGATAGACGAAATTATTTTCATAGATGACAGTTAATCTCACAAAGTTCAGGCTTCCTGTAAAGGAGCATTGATCTGCTAGAGGTATTCTGCTATAATGGAATATCATTTTAGGTATTTATTAGACCTGAATAAATTTTAAAAAAATTTAAAACCTGAAGTGATTAAGTCATGTCCCATGTAAATATATCACCTCCTAACCGTAAAACCATACTTTTGGCTAGTCTTATAAAAAGGCTTCTAAGTTTTTCTTCTTATCAACAATTTATTAATCTCATGTCTGATTAAAGTCTATGGACATACGTACAATGACTATCTGCTTATGTAACTCTCATGGTCTGTAAGTCGCTGAAAGCATATCTTGTTAGTAAATAGAATCGTGGTGTAGGTGTCAGATGTCAGGTGTCTGGCACCCAGTGTGTGGACGGATCTTTCTCATCAACTCCTTTTTATGGCTGTTGACAAATCACAGAAACTCACTGGATGTTCAGCATTAAGTGAAGGGGGCCCTCCACAAGACCCTTCTGTAATGCATACTTTTGAGACACTTTATCTGTTGAAGAGATGCAGAGAGATTGAACCTTGAGAAGAATCATACAATCTAAGGTGTGGAAAGAGGAAGCAAAACAGTAGTATGTGTGCTATAATAAGTTATGTATGTTACATAAGACGGAAATGTGAGCCCTAGAATTAAGAATGTGAGACTAATTACATAGAATGAAAGGAATGAAATCAGAATGGATAAATCATGACCCTTACGTCTCAGGGCTCCTTCCTCACCTGTACACGTCCCTTCCAAGGCTCCAGGAAGTTAAAAAACATATGTGATGTTTGTGGCATTTGTCAGCTTTTTAACTTTTGTAATTTGTTGAGATTTATTTTGTCCTTTTAACAGATATTCACATGTATCAATTTTGTATTCATAATTTTCTCTTTTTTCTTAAAATTGCATAAGCTTCAGGCCTTACAATACTTGAATTCATCCCTGCATGAGATATTGTTTCTTATTGGGGGAGAACACTGAAGTGCTTACTGCGGAACTGTAAGGACGTATTGGTATGCAGCAGTAATATACTGACAAGATAGATGGAGGTGATAAAAAGGGAGTTCAGAAAGAAGGTTTTAGGAAGGAGTAGAGGTGAGAATATCAGGAATATGGGAAATAATAAAGAATGCAAATGGGTCAAAACGTTTCTTCAGTAACTACTCTACAGGTATATCCTAGAATTCTATCATTCTATAATTCCACCTTGCTTTCAAGGTGGTTACAGCCTAGAAGGGCAGTGGATAGAGGATGTTGACTGTGGAGGAAAAGTTTGGTCAGGGTCTGAATGAACAAAAATATAAAATAAACTTGAAGAACTAGGAGAAAGATGTATTTACGGAAAGAAAACCCATGATTTAATAACTTTTTTGACAATGTGTATTTTCTTCTAGTTTCAGTAAGAGAAATATAGAAATGCAGAATACATTGGTTGATTCTGCAGGCTTCTGTCAGAACCAGTATCATAACTAAGTGTGGGTTACAGATATGCCTCCTCCCCTCCCAGAGAATTCCAGGTAACTTTCAGGTAATGTCTAAGAACAGACTGTAAGCTCCTGAGGGCAAAGAACTCTCCAGGAACTGAAACTGAACTTTTTAGACTTTTATCTCTTTCATTGGTTAATTTTTTACATAGTTCATATTTTACTTATTTATAGTGATGGAGTACAGCCATGTTCCAGATATAGTGACGAGGCTGGAGCAGAAAGAATATTCTGTGGGAATGCAGATTTTCATATCAGACTACAGGTTTTTCATATATATACTAAGTTACACTGAGAGTGGTGGAAGAAAATAAATTTGCTTTTTTTTTCCTCTTAGGCTACTTTTGTTTTCTTTTACTCTCTAGTTTTTACTAGATCCCCGTCACTGTCAGGTATGGTGCTTGAGATTTCTAAGTTCTAGCGTGTGTGTGTGTGTGTGTGTGTGTGTGTGTGCGCGCGTGTGTGTGTGTGTTGGTAAATACATGGTCTATAGAGCAACCTCTCTTGGTCCTGTGGGATATGAATGAAGAAAACATGGACCATACATTTCAGTAAGTGAGACAGAAAGTAAAACCTACTTATAAGTATCACATAATAAGTGGTAATAAGTGCTAGGGAGAAAAAGATAACAAGGAGAGTGGATATGCCAAATAGGAAGGTAGGGTTGAAATTTTAGATGGGATGTCAGGGAAGGCCTCGCCAAGAAGGCAAAAAATGAGGAAAGCCCCCAAGGAGAGGAAGGAGTGAGCTTGGAGTTATTGGTATTATAGGCAGAGGAATGAAAAGGGCACAGGCCCAGAGCAAGAGCCTGCCCGGTGTGTGCCAGGAATAATAAGACCGCAGGGAGGCCAGCATGGCTGGCACTGAGTGAGGCTGTGAGTGAGAGAGAAGAAAGCAGGAATTTCCGGCTGAGAAGTAACCGATGTAACAGAATAACAGAAGTAACAGAGGTAGCATCTTCTAGGTCAGTGTAAGGACTTCAGCTTCTATTAATGTCAAATGAGAAGGCACTGGGCTGACACAAGCTGAATGACATTTAAATAAAATCACTCTGACTGCTATAAGGAGAACAGTTTGAAGGAGTAAAGAATAGGAAGGAGAGCAGTTAGGATGCTGTAGAAATAATCCAGGCATGAAATGTGGCTGTTCAGACCAAGGTGGAAACAGGGGATGTGGAGATAAATGATATTATATCTTATATCTATAAATACTAATACAACATGTGTATTAAATTTCAGCTCAGTGAAAATGACCTCAATATGTTCATTCATTTGTTCCTGTACACAGTATTCAAGTTTAGTAGGCCAAAATGTACTTCACCATTTTTTTTAAAAACTTAAATCTCTACATAATATAACAGACCTACAGAGCATTTAACATTCAAGTCTTAAATCTTATTTTAATTAATACAATAAATATACGTTCTTTAATAGAAGTCATACAACCTAAACAGAAATGAAACCCTCAGAATGCTAATATTCTTGAACGTAGATGAGGAATCAGGAGTCCTGGCTTTTTGAACTACCACTCAGTATAATTTCTAAAACAAATTTCAGATCTGTAAACATAGTAATAGTTACATTTACCCTACCTATTTTACTGAAGTGCTGTAAAGGTAAAATGAGAAAAAGTGGTCAAAATAACTTCGTAAAAAAAAACAACGAAGTCCCATGTTGGTACGATTAACATAAGTGAAATAGATCTAATTTTATTCATTTTAATCAAAAAGACTTCTTATAATTAGATGGTATACATCTGAAAGTTTTGTGTAATTCATCTAAAATATGTTACCATTATTTTTTGTGATTGTTAATCATGTTTGCTTCTGAATTAGAGGAGATCATTTCTCTACGTGAATTTTAAAGAGCTGGAGGGAAAATAGCTGAGTTTTTTCTCTATTATTTGACAGATATTGCTGTTAAGGTGTCTTCTTAAACAACTCTGGTTTATTAATGGAAAAATCAATAATTGTAATACGTTGTATATACTATATTATATATAGAGATTGAAATTACATTCTGTTTACTGTGAGAACTTTTTGAATAGAATTCTACCATCAAATAGCATTTGTTATGTGTTGAACATCCATCCAGCCAAAGTGAATTATTTGCTAGTTCTTCTTCATGATGTTAATAGAATACTGGCACTTCTTATGAAGTAACTTAACACATAATTCATTTTATTTTTGTAAAGTTTCTCTTAGGGTGATAAAATGGTTGTTGATTTTTTATTGTTTGAAATGACTTCTCTGTTTTATTTCTATCCTTTAACTCTTCAAATGATGAAAGAATTTATGTATTTAAAGTTCACTCTTTTAGTTTTGATTATACCATTCATAATAATTATATAGTGTCTTTGGCTCAAAATAAGCAAAATATAAAAACAACATTTTTATGCACAGAAATTGACCATGTTGTAATATTTCTAGTGATGAGTACTTAGGTTATGATTTTTTTAAAAAACTCTCCTTTGTAAAAAAAAAATGTATTTTCTTATACTCTAGAATAGTATACTGGAATTTTTTGCTCTTAAATTTTGATTGGGAGATTTCTTTTTATAACTTTACTTTTCAAAACATAGTTTCCTTTTTGTCCAATTTTGCACATGATTTAAAGTTACAACTCAGAAGTCAAAGCAAAGCTCTGTGCATTTTGTCTGTCAAATAATGTTATGAAGTGGAATTTGTATCTTCTATATATATGCTCAGTGGAGAGGATGATGATTTTGCCACTGGTTCAAACGTTTCCTGTATTTATTAAGAAACACTTTTCCTGATATAAATTGATGATATTTTATGTTAAAATCCATTGTCTGAGTAGTGGGGTACATTTAAATAACTTTATAAAGGGAATAGTACAGAACACATGAGTATCAAAAAAGGTTAAGAACATAATTAAAGTTAAAATCCTTGCTGGTTCGCTAGGGATACTGCAAGTAGAGGAGGCACCAGTTAAGACAAGCATTTCTCACGCACAGTTGTGTCATTTTCCCTAGCTTCCTATGTCCATTTAACCCAACTCTGTATCTCTATATATAATCTTGAGTGCATTTTGGATTAATCTGTTACTGTTAGCTGGTCATGATATCCTTTAGATTTGATGACATTAATCTGTTCATGCCATTTAATTAGAAAGTCAATAGAAAACATCCATTCTGAGTATTTTAACAAAATAAATAGGGAAATTAAACTGAGAAAAGTTTATAAATTTATGAACTGCACCCTATTTGAAATGAGATGATAGCATCACAAACCTATCATTGGATATCTCCACATGTTATATTATTTTCAGGGGGGGTCAATAAAATTTTACTAATCTATGCATAACCCCTTTCCTGCCTTATTCAGCCACATTCTGTTGTAGCCTGTTTCAAGTAACATATCTAATTCTAAACACCATAAACCGTAGCCATAGAGTGACTTTGGTATCTGTACCAATCCTTCCAGGAAATATTGAACTGGAATAATAGATTATTTTAGTGGTCAGAGTGATTAGAAACAGAATCCTATCACGATAATCTTCTTCAAATTGTACCCACAAATCATGGATATATTCCCCTATTTACCTTAACTCTGTTTAAAAAGCATGAATTTGCAACACCTATACTGGAGTGTAAGAAACGTACGACTTTTTCTGTAAATCAAATGTAGTCAGTTCCAATCTTCCCTTCATGTACTGGTGAGAAGTTGAAACACTTCAATTTTTTGACGTTGCCTGCCCCACGAGCACTGGGGAAGTTCCCAGTGAGGCTCTTACACATTCTAGAACACTGGGGGTTGGGCCTCTGTACCTTGACCCACACCGCATTGAGAGCAGTGTCCAAGCCTGCATGCTTCCTTGGCAGTGGGTGGCTCCTTTAAACTGTGACCAAATTTTCACGAGAGTAATTCTGCCTAGGTTGAGCCACCAAATCTAAGGTCAAGTTTTCTAATGGCACCGTACAGAAATTGTTCTTTTAGGTAATGCCATCTTCCCTGGATAATATAAGCAAGCAGGATACTGCTCTCTACTGCCCTTGCAACCTCCAGCCACCATTGTTGGGGGAGATCTTCTCCCTACTCTCTACCTCCCCTTCCTTTCATTCACCCTACATTCTTCTTTTTTTCTTTTTAAAATTCTGTTTAGTACTTTTAACATTGAAACTTAAAAACCTCTTCATAGGTTTTTAAGTGTACGATACAGTATTGTTAATTAAAAGCACAATATTATTTATCAGATATCTAAAGCTTATTTGTCCTGTATAACTGAACTTTTATACAAGTTAATAAGAAATTCCCCATTTCCCCCTCCCCCAGGCCCTGGCAACCACCATTCTATTCTTTGCTTCTATGAGTTTGACTATTTTAGATACCTCATATAGATGGAATCAAGCAGTATTTGTCCTCCCGTGACTGGTTTATTCCACTTAGCATAATATTTTCAGGGTTCATTCATGCCTCATATTACAGGATTTCCTGAATGCTGAACAATAAAGGCTGAATAATATTCCTTAATATTTATAAACCATATTTTCTCTATCCATTTATCTGTTAATGTATATTTAGGTTATTTCCACATTTTGGCTCCACATTTTGGCTCTTGTGTATAGCACTGCAGAGAACATAGGAGCGCTGATATCTCTTTAAGATCCTGATTTCAGTTCTTTTGGATAAATACCTGGAAGTGAGATTACTAGATCATGTGGTAATTCTACTTTTAATTTTTAGGAAGCTTCATACTGTTTTCCATAGTGGCTGCTCCATTTTGCATTGCAACCACCAGAGTACACTAGCTCCAATTTCTTCACTTCCTTACCAATACTTTCATTGTCTTTTGTGGGGTTTTGTTTGTTTGTTTGTTTGGGTTTTTTTAAATAATAACCATCCTAACAGGTGTGAGATGATGTCTCATTGTGCTTTTGATTTGCATTTCCCTGATGATTAGTGATATTGAACAATCCTTCCTACATCATTTTCCCTTCCAGCGGGCCTCAGCCTAATTTCCCATCGTTGTGCCTGTAGAAATGTGAAATTGGTTTCCCTTCTGGGAGTGAAGTGGAGAAAAGAGATGAGAAAACCAATCAGCTTTCCTAATGGTCACTGTTTACCCACCATAAAATGATATATCCCACAACAACTTTCTGTTTGTTCAATAAGATCTTCAATTTTTGCATGCCCAAATCTTCAAATGATATTGTCATATAGATAATGAAATAATTTCTAAGTTATCTTTCTTTATTGTGGTTAAATATGTCAGTATAGATAATATATGTACTCTTTGTGCTAGGTTTTACACATTTGAACATTGTTTATATTCAGGTGGGCTACTATGTAGTTTTGGTTAGCATAATTTGAATGAGTTTTCCTCTTTACTGACAGTAGCATTGGCCTGAGAGTTAAATGGAGTTCATATTTCTGCATTACCATCAGCTAACTGTGTGATGTTAGAAAAGTCATGTCACTTCATGTTTCACTTCTCTAATATATTGTACAAAAGACTAAAACTAGCACCTCTATACAGATCTTGCTTTATAATGAGTCTATGAATTAGTTGACATGCCTTTGCAAGACATTTCATTCATGTAATCCTCCTTCAATGACCCTTTTATTATTGACCATTAATACTGCAAAATATGTGATCATCTGTTTTCTTTACAATTTTTTTAATGAATGGAGGCATATCTGTTTTACATCTGGAAGTGTGGAAGTCATTAATTCTAAATATTTTCAGTAGACTCAGACCTAGAAAAAAAAAACTGTGGGTAAGCTCAGACAGTTCAACAGTAGTCTTTGATATTTCCTAGATAATTTTTTATATTCAAAATGTGATAATTTTGTAATATGTAAATTTCATTTGCGAATTTATATATGCAAGCCATACCTTGCTGATTTTTAAAGTGTTTCAGGTGTACAGTATTGAACATCTTATCATAATTGAGGACATCTCCTTTAATCTGTAAATAAGCAAGACACTACTCAAATACTATTTTTTTAACTTTACCTCCCTCCATTCTTTTTTCCTTTCCTTTTTTCCACCCTTCTTTCTTTCTTTCTTTCTTTCATATTAATGTATAAATAGGCTAAAATTGTAAAATATTTTAAAGTGTAGTTTTGAAAAATAATAAAATCCATCTACCTATGCATTTCTCTTATACTAACATTGCCTAACTTGAAAATGAATGAGTAATTAGTATAACTGTTGGGGACAATGTATTGGACTCCTGAAAATCACTTGCAGGGTTTGTTTGCTATTTAGAAAGCCAGGGCAGATAACCAGTTCAGCTGAGTTTTTCCTACTGCTGCTAGTTTATAGAGGGTTATTGAGAGCAGATGTCCAAATTTAGAAAATTAATCTAGAGTCATAGTTAATAATATCAGTGGAAAAAAGGATAAAAAATAAATTATAAATAATTTATTATATGCATATTTTTAAATTGTTTTGTGGGGTTTTTTATCCCAGCTGCATCCAATTCTCATTTCACAGCACACCAGCCCTGTTGGTTCCCATAAGGTCCCCTCCTCTGTGTGTGTGGTGGGGGGGGGGCTGTTTGCTTGTTTGTTCATTCATTTATTAACTCGTTTCTTTCTTTTTATCTCACTTTCTTTTCCTATCTGTTCTTCCCTCCATGAAAAACCATGATAATTTATGTAATGGTCTGTTGTTTATTTGTATGATATATAATGTTAGTATGTGTGAATATCATTTTAATGAACATAAATGTCATTGCCCTATAGATCAGATCCTGTTTCTCACTTGTTTTTACTCGGCAGATGATTTTAAGATGGATCTGCCCTTTGGTGTTAACACCTGGTATGGTCTCTCCTAAAACTGCAAAGTGTTTCCATCATGAGTATTTAATAAGCTCTCGTTGTCCATTTTTCCTGATACTACCACCTCCATACAAATAGAAAGTCAAGAAGATTTCTGGGTCCTAGGGTGTACATATGCTTAATTTAACGACGTTCTGCCACACTGCACTCCAGAGTGGTTGCATTTGTCTGCATTCCCATTAAAATAATTACATGTTTATAAATTGTAAATGAGCAGTTGTTTTTTCTCATCCTAACAGTCATAGTATTCTCACATCATAGAGTGGGGATAAAGCTAAAAAACCTCCAAGCAATTATAATCTCTCTTGAAGTCAAGGTCCCCTAAATCCCATATCCTGGTCAACATGCTGTATTTTCTGGCTTTCAAACTTTCCTCAATATGATGAGCGTTAAGTAATACATCATTATTGCTTTGATTGGAACTTTCTAATGTCTAATGAGTCTGGGCTTTTCTTCATATACTTAAAACACTTTTGAATTTCCTTCTCTGTGAATCTTCATTTTACGAATTGCCAAGATACTTCTGCTTTTTCTAGTAGAGTATCATTTTTATTAATTTTTATAACAGCATAAAATAGTAGATACATAGGTGGGGATCATCACAAAGGTGATGAATTGTGTAGTGCCTGCCACATAAATATTTGTGGAATAAATAAAAGACATGAGCTTTCGTGTGATATATGTTTGGATATACATTAACTTATAAGATTTTGACTGTTAATGCAATAATTTTAATACAGAAGATGTTTTTGCAGTAATGGTAAATATTATAGACAGAGAAATAACATACATGAACTTCTGATTTGTAAAGATAAGAATAGCTTTTGCCAATTTGAGAAACATATGAAATTCAGTAATCCCAGAAGTTATAAAAACACATATTTGAGAATGTTTTATAGTGATTGATGTTTTTAGAATTCAAAAATTACCTGATTATTGTCTTTCTTCAGTTTTTAATAACCTATTAGGTGTAAGACTTTGAGCAGCTAATTCTATCATGACTGTTGCACATTCAAAAAAATTCATATTATCTTAGTTTTCCTATTAAAAGTTATTACAAGAGGCACTTTCTAGGGATATAATTGAAGTATCTATGCAATCTCAAACTTGAACAACTGGTTAACATACATGTTGATATAATTTCAACATGAAGAAAATGTGTTTGCTCATAATGCTAAATAATAGATAAAACCACTCATGTGTTCACTGTGTTCTGGGAATTATTTCTAAACCAAAATCAGAGTAAAAAGTTTCTTCAAACAATTTCTGCATGCATTTTAAAATAGTTTATAGGATTTTACAATTAAAGTATTTTCAAAGATATCATATTTGAAGACACATACTTAACAGTACTTAATTCTCACAATGACTAAAAGCCATATTATGAATTTAAAAGTAGTTTGTATATTCACTTGGTTATTTTACTGTGGTTCTTGTAGGATTTGTAGGAAGTTGGAGAGGCAGAGGAAAGGGAACTGTGTTCAAGTCACATTCCCTATAGATCGCATACTCACCATTGAAACCAAAAATAAAAGGATAAAAGAACCGGCAAAATCTTTTGAACTGCAGTACTGCCCCAGTGCTAGTGGGAAACTCAGTAAGGGGAAAAGAAGTTCAGCTGGTATATCTTAGGACAGAGCAAATCATGTAGTTCATGATCTCAGGTATATATCTAGGTTAAGATCCTAGTTATCTGTATTTTTCATCGGTTTTATTAATGTGTCTAAATAGTTTTCCTGTTTACAACTAGAAGCATTTATTCATTTCACTGGATAAATATGTTTTATAAATTTGCCCCTTTAAGATGTGAAAAATGGACAGGTAAATTCAACAGAAGAAGCATGAAGATTATGCAGCTATTTCCTTTCATAGAATTTGCTCCTGCAGAAAAGTGACAATGCAATTTCTGAATTATAGCACTATTAATTTGTTTCAATTCAGAATCATCTGTTCATAAATGTACTCTTTCTTGTGACTAAGAAAAAGTGTGTTTTTCAGTGTGCTTTTCCTCTTTCAGCTCTAAATTTTTCTTTAGTGGTATTATCACTGTCTTTTATGTAATTTTCTCATTTTATGTGTACAACAGCCTGGGATTGTTGAAATAAACCTAAGGCCCATCTGAAGATAAAGTTTTCTTGGAGTAAGTTATAGAAAAGTCATTCTTGTTTGTGTTATTGTGGGCATTTTTATGGACTTCTTTTGCCATTTCCCAATAGTAAAAGAACTTCCCTTACTTGTTTGCAACTGGTAATATGCTTTCCAATGTATATCAAAATCATTAAAACTTTTAAAGACCCAGTCATGCCATGTTGAGAATTTCCCATGGAAGCCAATAGTGAGTAATAGGGAATTTCACATTGGCATCTGTGAAGCTCATTGAAAACCTAATTGTTCAACAAGTATATCTTTTTATTTAAATTATAACCTAGTCATGGCATACAGGTATTTTTTTCTCAGGTAAAGCTGGTAGCATTCACAAATATCTGGGCACTATAACTCTGGATGGTTTCATCGAATTTATATCTAGCCCACATAGCTACATATTAGGACCATGTGATTTGTGCCAAATACGTTCCCAAAATTATTTGACAGCTCATATAAAATGGACAAAAATACTAAATGTAAAATATTGAAATATTAATTATGTTACTACTTTTTTGTATGAAAATTACCTTTCTAGGAAGAGAGGAAGCATGAAATGCTCTGTAACCAGTCCAGCAACATAATTTATGGGACCCAGTGCAAAATAAAAATATGGGACTCTTTGTTCAAACAGTGTTAAGAATTTCAAGATGGCAGTAGCAAAGCATTAAACCAAACATGGGGCCCTGCTGAGCACAGGGCATACTATTGCACAGGCCACACACACACCCATGACGCTGCCTTCTGTATAACATTTCTGCTGCTTCTACTCAGGACTGTCTTGCATGCAGCGAAGAAAAACACACACCATGGGAATCTTTTTTATTTGAGCAAAGTTGAAGCTGTAACAATTTCTTAAAGGGAGCTTCGCAACAAAATCCTAATGACTTTTTTCTACCACTCCTATTCTGCAATAGAATGGAAGTTTACACTCTTCTAGTTGCTTGTTGCCCGTGGAAAAATTATATTGGTGGTTGCAATTATTTTTTTCCCACACAAAATTGGTTTAAGCAATATACAGTCAAGAATGTTTTCTTTAAAGCAGTGTGAACAAAATGCATGTGTTTGATACTATTTAATAGATTTTCAAGAGCAACGTTTTGCATGTTCTGTTTGACATATTTTATATGTTCAGGTAAGTTGATGAAATCAAACTTCATATGATTTTGATATTAATGTTCCAGAGAACTTTGAACTGATGTTCTCTGAAATGGTGTGCTGAGTTGGTTTTTACATGCAAAGCAATGTCTTCTGTGCCTTGTGGACCCAGATGAGACAGCACACCTTTTTTATTTTATACTTGAATTTGTCTTTGTAGGCATGCAAGTATTGGAATGGAATGGAATTCCTTTAACTTCCAAAACATATGAAGAAGTGCAGAGTATCATTAGTCAGCAAAGTGGGGAAGCAGAAATATGTGTAAGACTGTGAGTTTTTCCCCATCTTTTTGTTTCCATTTTTTGGCTATTCATGTCTCTTTTAATTTAAAATTGTTAAGGTGGAACCTTTGCCAGTCAGCAAGATTTCCTGTAATTAGAACCTGAAGTGAATACAAGTTTTATAGATTTCTTGTGTTCAGAATCAAAGTCTAAAGCATAGAAAGAATCCAGCTAATTTTGTTTCTGATTATGTCCCCTTTCATGCTTTTATTGAAACATGCGTCATTTAAATGAAAGCCTAAACCCATTTAGATTTCATGGATGTGTACAGTATTTCAAAATGAACTTATATTTAATCCATAAAGATTTCACCTTAAATAATCATTTTTATCAGCTGACTTTTAACAGCATTGCAAATATAGATTTGGTTAGAAGGGTGAGCATGCTTTGAAATTGCTTTATATCATTAACCACTTCTCATTTACCTACTGAAAAAATATATTCAGCATAGTTGGGAAAAAAGGCCTTTTGTCTCAGACTTCCTCAGTTGCTTTCTTAATTTTTTTTGTTTTGTTTTAATTTTTAGGGACCTCAGTATGCTATCAGATTCTGAAAATCCCCAGCACCTAGAACTTCATGAACCACCAAAAGCTGGTAAGTGAAAGCAGTCTGCTTCCAACTGTGGTTAAAGATGTAGATTTAAATGGAGGAGTAATTGTAGAGGCAGATGTAGCTGTAGATGAAGACATAGACATATACATAGATATAGGCAAAAATAAATTTATAGACATGTTTATATATTTATGTAATCATAAAGAAAATCAAAAGCATTGTAACTACACTTTTAGCGTTCTAGGAAAACACATATTTACATGTTAGACCCATTAAAGAAATTCATATGAAATTCTTACTGTGAGAGTTTATATTTTTAATTCTTTAAAATTAAATTCATTGTATGAAAGTAATCCATGGAGCCATTTGTTTGGGGTCCTATATAATTTTTAGATGATACTGGTTCTTTTTTAGCAGTTGGTTTTGGAACACTTACTCCTAAACCTTTTGATTGCCTTTTATGATAAATAAAATTCAACATATAGTTTCATAACTACATGATGAGGTAGATTTATCTCTTAGATAACAAATACACTCTATACATTTAAATCACTTATAAGACTAAAAGTTTCACTATAGCTTTGTTCAACAAATATTTATTGGGCACTTCCTATGTTGTAGTCAGCATTTCTAAGAGGCTGGGTCACTGCACTGAACAGAACAGGCCAAGGCCTACAGAAATTTTCATACATCTGTAAATGTAAATATGTTCTTTGAAATTTCTCGCTTAGAGAAATAGATATATAAGATTTCAACAAGGAAAAACAGCCAGTCATGCAAATTAAATGCCAGTGAGTAAAACAATATTTTATCATGCATAGAATTCTCTATATAAAACATTTAAAAACATTTTTCTGAAGATATAATAGGAACCTCCATTTTCCTTTGTAATTTAGTATTCTTTCACTTTTCTCTGAACCTTCCAGACTTCTTTAAAAATAGATTCATAAAGGTACAATTGCATGTATTTTTTTAATTTAGCTTGTTTTATAAGTAACTATAAAACTTTTATAAGTTCTAGATGACTTTGTTATCTAGAACTCAGATAAGTTCCATGGTATTAAGTACCTATGAAACTGAGACTGTGTGAAGCCATTTCATTTTGTTGCAGTGGATAAAGCAAAATCCCCAGGGGTTGATCCTAAGCAGTTGGCTGCAGAGCTCCAGAAGGTCTCGCTACAGCAGTCACCACTGGTTCTGTCGTCCGTCGTTGAAAAAGGATCTCACGTTCATTCAGGTCCTACATCAGCAGGATCCAGTTCTGTTCCCAGCCCTGGGCAACCAGGGTCACCCTCAGTGAGCAAAAAGAAACACAGCAGCAGCAAGGTGAGAAGTGTCCAATGCAACCTCCAAGTTACTTATTTTCTAGCTCCTTATTCAGACTAGGAGATAGGAAATACAATATTATTTCCTAAGGTGTTTTTCATGTGATTTCTCCTTTCCTAATGATCTACTGAAACAAACAAAAAATGTTTCCATTTCTGAGTTTATAACTGATCAGGATGTATCAAAATGATGTATTTCTACATCTCTTAAAATATTGTAGCAGTTATTATTATGGGGAACTTGAAAAATGTCTCTAATGCTTCATGGTCTTTTTCTTTGTTGTTGTTACACAAATCTGAGCCTCTGTATATCAAATATATCTTTGTATCTTTTTGGAAACACAAGATATACATTACAATAGATTTTGTAACTTAAGTAGAAGGTAAAACGGACAAAGAAATGATGATAATTTAGGACAACAAGAAAGAAGGAAAGCCAGTAATATAGTATTGCCATTTTGAAATTTATCCCGAATTCCGTAGTAATAAATTTTCTCTTGATGCAGCTCTTCATTTAGAACAAACGTTTCTAACATTATTATTTTGGAGTTACTGGGGAATTAAAAGAAAACATGAATTAATTTTTTAACTTTATAAAATCAGATGATAGTATAGACAATTTGTGATTTTCCCCCATAGATTTGATTATTAATAGAGAAACTCTCTTCATGGTTGATAAATACATTTAAAAAGGTTTTTTGTTTGTTTGTTTAACCACAAATAAGATTTTTTCTTTATATGTTGAGATATATAGGAAGGACAGGCTGTGGTTGGATAAGTTGACTAGACTTCAGAAAATAAAGTTTTTTCTACTAAGTGTAAAAACACAGCAGATGTCACTAAAAAAACCCTTTTATTCAGAAGCAAAAAAGAATGGTAGGATGATCTTAAGCATTGCATCATAAAATGACTTGTTTCAAACTAAGTATAGTAAGGTTTTGTGAGGAATAAGTTCAAGGATCGACTCAATTTCAAAATAAATTTTAACACAACTGTATTTTACCACATGTGTTAATTTTGAAGAATTACCTCGTGGAGGCACCCTGTCTCTGGAGTTACACACTGATACCATTTCTGATTCCTTTCTCAGTATCTCCACACAGTAGAACTAAAGACATGACAGACTTGGCTAGCAAAGTTTTCACACCAAGCACATTGTAGTTCTATAAGTCTGTCATCCAGATATTTTTTATTTCAGCATTTGACATCACCATCCTCCCAGAAAATTAAGTACAAATGTACGACATTTGCCTCTTCTTTTATCTTCATTCACTGAATCTTAATCCTGTGAATTTTACTTTTTTAATAAGTCTTTAATAATTTTTTATGTTCTCTGAACTTGCCAACTTCTTTAGCTAAGCATTATTTTTTTGGCCAACAGTATTGCACTCACTGCTGGTCACTCCACTCACCAGTCTCTTTTCCTTCCTCTTAAACTACCCTACAACTATCTGTTCTGTGACACCATGTTCTGATTGGATCACTGTCCTGTCAAAAATGAAGCCCTGCTCCCAGGAATGTCAGCTTCTCTACCTCTGTCTAAGACCCTGTCCTGCTCATTCTAAGAGAGCCTGGTCAATGGTTTTCCTTAGAAGATTATCACCATAAGCTTAACGTTGTCAGATCTTTACAATAGCCTTGCTAATAAGTACTCTATTTATTAGGGTTTTAAACTCATTCCTACTTTCCACAGACGTTTTTGGATGCCACCTCAGTGTCACGGGTCATAATTGGTACCCAAGATACAAGGAGGGGTAAAATCCTTCCCTGTATACTACGTAGATGAGTGGTTCGTAAAGCGTGCTCCCAGTCTAACAGCACCAGCATCATCTAGGAACTTGTTAAAAATGCAGACTCTTGATCCCACCCTAGGCCTTCTGAATCAGAGACCCCAGGGATGGGACCAAGCAACCTGGGTTTTAATAAGTTCTCCAAGTGAGTGTGGTGCCCCTTGTAATTTGAAAAGTGCTGATCTACATATAGATGAAGAGGATATATAAACAAATTTAGTAAAGCTGTAATGTTGGTGGTCATTAAGAAGTACACGGAGCACTCTTAGGAGAGTGGGGTTAGAAAAGCTGGCATTTAGCTAATGAACTGGTTTGGTAAAGGGGAGAAAGGAACCAACATCCAAAGAAGAGAATGCAACATGAAGAAAATCTCAGAAACAGAAAATTGTATGCTTAGGACATAGGTGTACAAAAGATATAGGGGTAAGAAATAGAGGAGAAGCCTAGATGATTGTAAACTGGAAGACATTACATGCCATGTATGGCTTTTACAATCTGTGGAAAATAAAGAGCCAGTGATAAGTGAAAATAAAATAACAGGAAGCCTTCCTCCACAACGTCTTTCCGTATTCTAATCCTTCCTTAAGTCAGAAGTTATCCTTCCTTCCTCCTTCCCTCCATCCAAAGTGCCAGATGCTTTATGTACCTCCTAAGACAATTTGTATCTTGATTATAATTACTTGTCTCCTTATTTTATCCTCCCAAATGGGCTGCAAACTCATTGAGAACCAAGAACCATTTCTTGCTTCTTCTAGCTCCCTAAGTGCATGGTAGAGTAGCTTGCATAGACCGTAACAGAATAAATTAAAATTAAATTAAAACGTCAGTGGCACCTGTGAGTCTCTGTAATATTATGGGGGTACAAAATATAATTGTTTTGTAATATGTTAACGTTAACTTTTTTGGTAATCAGTAGAAGATGAAAACAGGTATTGTAGGACAAACATCAAGGAAATAATATGAGCAGGTTTTATGATATGTGGTCGTTCTTTTCTGTGCCAGGAATGTGGCCTATGTAGTTTTTATAGAAGTTTTGCTAAGATAAAGAGTTATAGAGCTGCGCTGTCCCTGACAGTAGCTGCTAGCCACATGTGACAGCTGAGCTCTTGAAATGTGCCTAGTCCTAGTTGAGATATGCTGTAAAAGTGAATTACACAGCAAATTTCAAAGACTTAGTATAAAAAAAGAATGTAAAATAGCTCATTACAACTTTTATATTGATTTAATCGTGAAATGATAATATTTTCAATGATTTGGATCAAATAAAATATGTCAGTAAAAATTCATTTCACCCATTTATTTTTATATTTTTAATGTTACTACTAGAATATTTCAAATAACCTGTGTGGCTCACATTATATTCTACTGGACAGCGTTGGTATATTCCTTTTTAACTCTTATTAGTAGTAATAATAATCAAATCTGGTTATTTTTGAGATTTTATATATATATAGAAATGTATAGTCAATAGATGTTAACACTCTTGAAGAAAGGTACTACCACCTATTCATCTTTTGGGGGGGTTATCATCAACATTTAGCTGGTACTGAATTTCTTAAAACATTTTTGCTGAATGAATGAATGAATTTAACGATATTTCTTGGCCAGTCAACGTGTAGTATGCATAAAAAGCAATACTTTTATTTGTTCTCTAAATTCTGCAATGTTAAGAAAATTGATATTGAGAGATTAGAGAAATATCAAGCAGTTGTCTAAAACTCACATGTTCCTGAGTCAGGTAATATAATATTTAAAAATATAGCATATGTTCTTCAGTTAATTTAGAAAATTATAGTTTTAACATCCTTTTGTTTTTACTAGGTATGAGGCTAACTATATATTAAATAATAAAACATTAATGTAATAGAATGTATTAAAACTAAAAATTTAAATCATAGCATAATTATACATTTAGATATTTAGAGCACCATCTATTAAACATTTTGAATGATTATTCATAAGTAATTATTAATCTATTAATACTCTAGTTTAAGTGATTACTTCTGAGTAAATGTAAGTAAAATATGAATCTATTTAGATATATGTTTAAGTTAAATGTTATGTATATAAGACTTTTTATTATTTTGCTTACTAATTCAATATGAATTTTTGTCTTCAAAATTTTTAGTTTACTGCCTCAAGGTCTTTTATGTCTGAAATCTAATCAGACTTTTTTCATTTTATCTTTAAAATCTGAATAATTTCTTCCAAGTCATGGTATAAATAAATAATTGAACTAAGTGCTTACTAGTTTTAAGTGTTCTAATGAAATAGGTTCTTGCTTTCCCAAACTTTTCTATCATGGCACACAACATCTCAGTAATTTTTTCATGATGCCCTTATGCCCAAAGAAATACATAAAACAATTTAATTTATTATGTAGTTAGGTCCTAACAATTTAACTAGTATTTATACCCTAACGTCTTAGTAACCATTGGAAAAAATAATACCCATAAAATGAAATAAAAATAATATATTTATTTCATTGTTAATAATTCAAATTATGTATCAGTGGGGTATGTGCCTGATGGGCACTGCACAGCTACTCAAATGGTGGAATTGGTTTGGACACTGACATTCTCATTTCCTGTTCCACACTGATCTCACTGATTTTCTTGCAGTACATTTTTTTTTATCACCACAGTCATCACAAACCAGCCTCACAAAGGTATGACATTATCGAAAAGAAATACTTGTCTCTAATCTTAAACTGTAATTATCTGGAGCTGGTAGTTTGCCCACTGTACAACAGATATTACAACATCCTTCTGTGCTCTTATGAGTTCACTGCCATACCCCAGAACATTTAAAGATGGTCCATACATTTATTCTCTGTGTTGAATCTAGTTATGTTTGCACAATCATATGTCAAATGAGTTACAACTGTCAAAAATAAATCAAAACAAAATACATTATCATTATTCTTTTTTTTTTTCTGGTCTTATTTTTGACTTTTTATCTCTAGTTATTCCCCAACATTCCTAACTGAGATGCAAGGATATCTGGTTTTAGGAAACTCCCCTTCTTTAATTGAGATAGAAATAGTTTGAGGAAGTTGTGTGGTCCTTTTTCTAGATTCAGTTTCTTTCTCTTAAAATTTAAACAGTAAAATAATTATTAAGTAAATATAATGGTTCATTACCTAGCAGTTTATCCTTTGCAGCCAGAGCATAGTTTCTTATAAAAGAGCTGAACTAATAAAGGATATATGGCTTAGAAAATTTAACCCTTACTCCATAACTTTACCAATGATTACATTATTTTTATTCTTATTTCACAGAACAAGACCTGGAATATAGCTGTCTTCTTTGATTGCTCTCATTTCTAGCATAAATTTATAAAAGAAAAGGTAGCAGAAGAAGTATATACACCTAAGTATTATGAATTTCTCCTTTTCTCGTTAATTATGAAAATAAAACCAATATTATGTATATATAGGGAGACAGGACCTTATTTGTAGGGTAGCAAGCTTGCCTCCATTTTAGTAAATATTTCCCTATAGTGATGCCACGTTGCCTGAAATTCTATTATAGATCTAGTCAGGAACAGCATCTCTTTTTTGGTACAGATTTGTACATTCTATTGAAATGTAACAATTCAGCAATTAGTCACTTAATCAGCAGAATGAATCACTTTACCAGATCACAGTCCTAACGGTTTTTAAGGCTTTACTGACATAAGGAAATTATTAAGGAGATGAGAACTTATATAGACTGGGATGGAATTTTAATTAAAGGAGTATGAAATACTAAGAAGTGATTGCCTGGGTGTTCCACTCTAGAATAGAGTAGGAATAGGCTGAGAACCCAACAAAGGAATATACGGATGGACTTTTATAACTTCTGGGCTCCTAGGCAGTTGAATGAAAACAGTACCATTTTCATTCTCTTATAGATATTTAAAATCTGTTCATATTTAAATTGAATACTTTCAACCAAAATTGTTCCATTTCTTAGGTAATTGAACGTAGATTACTGCAGGTATAAAATTATAGCCTCAAAACAGGCTTCACAAAATGAAAAAGGGATTTATGTATTTATAAGATTAAACATGTGTTGAGAAGTGTAAGTAGACACCCTAATCTGGAGCAGCCAAATGGATGAAATGTGTTCTCCAGGCAGGGTGTGCTCTGACCAACAGAAATTAATTCAGAAGGAAGTTGAAATGGTAAATCCTATGAAAGGTTTATCCATTAATCTGTGTTTTGATATTGCAGCCTACTGATGCAACAAAGGTTGTCTCTCATCCAATTACGGGGGAAATTCAGGTATGAAAGTTTTTAAAAGATCATTGCTATACCATCTTTTGTGGCTCTTTTTCCCACTGGTCTATTGAAATTGTAAGCATTGTTAGAACCTTTCCTGTTTTATAACATATGTAGATGTATAATGAAAAAATACAATTTTACAGCAAAGTATTTTAACACAAATACATGTTTTATTAAATCTAACGATATCTGTGGAATACTATACTTCAAAGTCTGCCTGATAACAGTATAAATGTATTATGCCTCGGTTACTTCATACATGTTGAAAGTGTTTCAAACATGACAGATTCTCCAGGAAATTTGAAGGTTCCTCTTTAAGAGTTTCATGCGTCTAATGCTGTCCTCTTTTCTTCCTCTGATCAATAATTGTCAAATAATTGCTCAGCAGTTCTTTTAGAGCAGTGTTTTTCATATTGGGGGTCATAACCAATCTGTAATTTATCAAATCAATTGCGAGTATTTTGACCAGGAAAATAGACGAAAATAGTGTAAATCACTATCTTTTTTAGTTTTGTGTGTGTGTTTCTGTGTTTATATTGCATGGTACATGGGCAAATTCAAAAATGTTAGAAAAACTGTACTTTAGATGGTACCAAAAAGTAATTTAGTGTAGATAAGAAATGTCATGTGGAAAGAGTTAACACAATACCAAATAATAACTATTTGAAGATAGTACATTTCAGATAAGGGAAAGAGAACAGTGAGTCTTAGTTGCATCTACAGTACATTTTCACAAAGTGTAACAGATTTGAACTAATTTGAGGGTAAGCATAGAGAAAGGGGGAGTGTTTTCCTGGAAGAAATGGTACAAGGGAACATTCTTCTGCCAGAGGGTAGTGAAAGGAACAGATCTGCTTTGCTGCAGGAAAATGTTCCTGTAGAGGTAAGTTGAGACTAAATTAAGAGAACCTTGAACAGAAGCCAAGGGATGTTAGCCATGACATAATAGAGTGATCAGGAAATAAATATTTTCGAGTGAGGGAGAGGCTAATTCAAAGCAATATGTGATAGAAAATTCATAGAGCCTTGGCCTCTAGAAAGTATTATGAAGGGTAGGACACAAAGACAAAGAAATCAATTAAGTGTTATCTAGGTACACCCTGATTGAAGCAGAAGCGCAGTATGAGAGTGGAAATGGAGAAAGAGTGCAGAACGTGGGCACCTTAGTAAGAAGGACCCAGCAGGATGGAGTCGGGATCACCTGTGTGCTCTTGATCTTGCTGTATCGCTGCTATTTCCCACTTCTAGAAAAACAGACCTGATCTTTCTTCATTTCACATGCAGCACAGAAAATGCTATGTGTTCTCATTCATAATATCTCCTTCTCTCTGCTCATTTTTTTAAACTTCTTGCTCATGGGCCAATATGTGCTGTTTCTTTTTGGCTTGTTGTTTTTATTTGTCCTTATTTTATTTTCCTTTCCCTTCAGTCGTTATATTTAATTCTATAGTGGAAATTTACTCTAATAATTTTCCGTCTTCACACCCAGGTTATTTTCTTTTCTTTTCCTTTTTTTGGGGGGGGGATATTTTCTTATGACAGTGATTTCAATTTTTTACATTTTATCTTTTGTCTTTTAGCAAAACCTTATTCCAAATGAAACCTTATGTAAACACCCAAACAATGAATTACCAGCATGGCGTAGCTCTGGTTGAGGGTTACTGGGGGCATCTCATTCTCTCTCAGATGTAACCTCCAAGCAACTCTAAGTGTTCTCTAAGGCACCAAATTTACAGAGTACATTTTGGAAAGCACTCTCTTAGGGTAGCCTGCAAATCTCAGTTTCAATAAGAAATGATTTTACTGCCTTACCAGTTAAAAGTGGACTTTCAGGCTAGCAGAGAAAGGAGAAAATTGAAAAGAATTTCTCCTTAAAGATTTGGAAGCCATTCTAAACCTCAGTAAAATTAATTGCAGAATAATTCTTCTATTTCAGTACTCCATTAGAGCACAGTTACTGCAGTTCTAAACTTTTCATTTCTCCTCTTCCTTCACAGCCCTTTGTTTCATGTTTCATATTGCTTCCATGATAGTCAGAGAGACTCTGGGCCTTTCTGTACTGAGGAAAGCAAAGATTTGTTTTCTGCCACAAAACATAACCAGATCAAGATTATGCTGAAATTAGGAAATTATTTTAATCATTAACATGAAGATTATCTCATCTAAATTATTCCATTTTCAACATAAACATAGCATATCTGTTTTGTATGATTATAAAAAATACATTCATTTTTTATTTATGGATTTTCTTTTTCAAAATATAGATCCCTTCCCTTCTGTTATTTGATAAACAGAAAGAGCAACAAACAGAATTGTCTTATTCTAAATGATGCCAAAAGAATCTTTCATTTTTAATGGTGAAAAATTAGTTAATTTGATTATTTTGAATCATGCAGGCTTCTCAAATATTAATTTGAATTGTAAGTCTTTTACTATTCAGTGACAGTTTTACAACAGCCATTAAGCATCTATGAGACAGTGCCTCTTCTTTTCTCTTCAGCTTCTAAAATTAAAGAACAATATTTCATTTTCTTAGCATCACTATTAAGAAAGCACGCACAGAAAGAATAGCTATAGGTTTATCAGCTAATGTAATATAGGAAGGGATAAAATCTACACATTCTTAAATATTCTTACAATTCAGTACTAACATCTTTGTCTTTAAATAATGTTTCCACCCACTGCTAATTACTTGATGAAATGCAAAAGATATTTTCTAATAAATCCATCAATTAGTTAATCTATTTTCAAAATTCTGCCAATTGTATTTATGAATGTTAACATTTCTGATTTTCCTAAGAGTACAAATTTAGTTTAAAAATGGAACTAGCATTCACTGTGTGATTATCCTAAATGAATTTTTGACAGGCCAGAACTTTCACCGTAGAAAGAATGAACAGCACATTTACTAGTAATTAATGTGTGCCTGGGAGTTCCCAATTAAATTAGACATTAACTGGTCTGTTCAGTTTCAAATAAAATGAAAGTAGCAGTTGATGCTTCTTATGAGAACTTTTTTTAAATACTGTAAAATACTGAATAATTATTATATGTTTTTTATACAAAAAAACATAATGTTCATGGAATATTTTCTGTCCCTTTAAGCTTCAAATCAACTATGATCTTGGAAATCTCATAATACATATTCTCCAAGCAAGAAACCTTGTCGCTCGAGACAACAATGGTTACTCAGACCCCTTTGTTAAAGTGTACCTTCTTCCAGGGCGAGGGTAAGTAAAGAAGCACTATATTCTTAGTATTGTAAATATTGCCCTGTGGTTTAAAAAATAGTGATAGTGTCTTCTGGTCTCTAATTTAAGGAGTTTAATATCTTTTCCTTAGTTTTATCTACATGTCATATTTATTTATTTCCAATTAGTAAGTAAGGTGGAATTAAAAATTTGTAATTAGGCCTTAAAGGGTTTTAGGAGAGCCATGATGGTAACAAAACCTGACTGGATGAGAACACATCAGTATTTCAATTCTGGAAAGCACTTGTGCTATGACCAATCAGGTAAACAGTAAAATCATTTCAGGAATTATTTGTGGAAGATTTAAAGAATTAGTTTACTTTTCAAAATGTATTTGTGAAACCAGTGTTCAAGGACTAATCAGTTAGTCTTTTATAGAATGTGTATTATTCAATACATTAAATGTTCATTAACTGACTTGATATATTATTATTCATATGCATATTTTCAAATGGGTGTTTTAAAATTATAAAATAAAGCTTTAGTTAGCATCTATCGCCTCATACAGGTAAAATAAAATGAAAGGAAAAAAAATCTCCTTGTGGTGAGGTCTTAGGATCTACTGTCTTAATAATGAGATAAACAATATATTTAGTCAGAAGACACAATTAGCAATCATGAAGACAGGTCAATTGAGTTTGTTTAGTTTAAGGTACAGAAAGAAAAAAGAATGAACGAAAGGGAACAATGCCTTAGAAACCTAGGATATCATAAAGTATACGAACATACACAGAGAGGCAATTCCAAGAGGAGAGAAAGAGGCAAGGGCAGAAAACATTTCTGAAGAAATAATGGCAAAAGATTTCTCACATTTGTTGGAAAAAATCTGCACAGCCAAGAAGCTCAACAAAATCCAATCAGGATAAACAGAAAAAAATTATACCAGGTCTCTTCTTAATCATACTATCAAAATCCACAGACAGAATCTTGAAAGAAGCAAGAGAAGTGGCTCATCATATCCAAGGGATCCTCTATAAGATAAACAACTAATTGCCAATCAGAAACCATGGAGCCCAGAAGGTAGGGAGATGACATAATCAGTGTACTAAAGGAAAAAGATGGTCCACAAGAATTCTGTATCCAGCAAAACTGTCCTTCAAAAATAAAGACTTTTTTTTTTAATAAATAAGACATTGGAGAGGACCTTCAAGATGCCAGAGGAGTAAGACATGGAGATCACCTTCCTCCCCACAGATACATCAAAAATACATCTACATGTGGAACAACTCCTACAGAACACCTACTGAATGCTGGCAGAAGACCTCAGACTTCCCAAAAGAACAGAGGGAGACCTACATGCAGAGACGGGGCCAAATCCAAAGCAGAACACCAGGAGCTGTGTGAACAGAGAAGCAAAAGGGAAATTTCTCCACGCAGCCTCAGGAGCAGCGGGTTAAATCTCCACAGTCAACTTGAGGTACCCGGCATCTGTGGAATACCTGAATAGACAATGAGTCATCCCAAAGTTGAGGCAGTGGACTTTGGGAGCAACTGTAGACTTAGGGTTTGCTATATGCAACTGACCAGTTTCTGACTTTTATGTTTACTTTAGTTTAGTTTTTAGCGCTTGTTATCACTGGTAGATTTGTTTATTGGTTTGGTTGCTCTCTTCTTTTTTTATTATGTATTTATTTTTTTATTTTAATAATATTGTTTTAATTTTTTATTTTAATAATTTTATTTTCTTTCTTTCTTTCTTTCTTTCTTTCTTTCTTTCTTTCTTTCTTTCTTTCTTTCTTTCTTCCTTCCTTCCTTCCTTCCTTCCTTCCTTCCTTCCTTCCTTTCTTCCTTTCTTCCTTTCTTCCTTTCTTTCTTTCTTTTTTTCTCCCTTTTATTCTGAGCCGTTTGGCTAAGAGGGTGTTGGTGCTCTGGCTGGCTGTCAGGCCTAAGCCTCTGAGGTGGGAGAGACAGGTTCAGGACATTGGACTATGAGAGACCTCCCAGCTCCATTAATCAGCAAGAGCTCTCCCAGGGATCTCTGTCTCAACGCTAATATCCATCTCCACTCAACGACCAGCAAGCTCCAGTGCTGTAAACCCCATGCCAAACAACTAGCAAGACAGGAACACAACCCCACCCATTAGCAGAGAGGCTGCCTGAAATCATAATAAGTTCACAGACACCCCAAAACACACCACCAGACCCTGTCCTGCCCATCAGAAAGATAAGATCCAGCCTTATCCACCAGAACACAGGCACCAGTCCCCTCCTCCAGGAAGCATACACAACCCACTGAGCCAACCTTACCCACTGGGGCAGACACCAAAAGCAGCAGGAACTATGAACCTGCAACCTGTGAAAAGGAGACCCCAAATACAGTAAGTTAAGCAAAATGAGAAGACAGAGAAATATGCACCAGATGAAGGAGAAAGGTATATACCCACCAGACCAAACAAATGAAGAGGAAATAGGCAGTCTACCTGAAAAAGAATTCAGATGATAGTAAAGATGATCCCAAATCTTGGAAATAGAGTGGAGAAAATAAAAGAACTGTTTAATAAGGACCTAGAAGAACTGAAGAGCAAACAATGATGAACAGCACAATAAATGAAATTAAAAATTCTCTAGAAGGAATCAATAGCAGAATAACTGAGGCAGAAGAACAGAATAATGACCTGGAAGATAAAATGGTGGAAATAACTACTGCAGAGCAGAATAAAGAATAAAAATGAAAAGAATTGAGGACAGTCTCAGAGACCTCTGGGACAACGTTAAACACACCAATATTCGAATTATAGGGGTCCCAGAAAAAGAAGAGAAAAAGAAAGGGACTGAGAAAATATTTGAAGAGATTATAGTTGGAAACTTCCCTAATATGGGAAATGAAATAGTCAATCAAGTCCAGGAAGTGCAGAGAGTCCCATACAGGATAAATCCAAGGAGAAACACTCCAAGACACATATTAATCAATCTATCAAAAATTAAATACAAAGAAAATATACTGAAAGCAGCAAGGGAAAAGCAACAAATAGCATACAAGGGAATCCCCATAAGGTTAACAGCTGATCTTTCAGCAGAAACTCTGCAAGCCAGAAGGGAGTGGCAGGACATATTTAAAGTGATGAAACGGAAAAACCTACAACCAAGATTACTCTACCCAGCAAGGATCTCATTCAGATTTAATGGAGAAATTAAAACCTTTACAGAGAAGCAAAACTAAGAGAATTCAGCACCACCAAACCAGCTTTACAACAAATGCTAAAGGAACTTCTCTAGGCAGGAAACACAAGAGAAGGAAAAGACCTACAATAACAAAGCCAAAACAATTAAGAAAATGGGAATAGGAACATATGTATCGATAATTACCTTAAATATAAATGGATTAAATGCTCCAGCCAAAAGACATAGACTGCCTGAATGGCTACAAAAACAAGACCCGTATATATGCTGTCTACAAGAGACCCACTTCAGACCTAGGGACATGTACAGACTGTAAGAGTGTTGATGGAAAAACATATTCCATGCAAATGGAAATCGAAAGCTGGAGTAGCAATTCTCATATCAGACAAAATAGACTTTAAAATAATAACTATTACAAGAGACAAAGAAGGACACTACATAACAATCAAGGGATCGATCCTCAAAGAAGATATAACAATTGTAAATATTTATGCACCCAACATAGGAGCACCTCAATACATAAGGCAAACGCTAACAGCCATAAAAGGGGAAATCAACAGTAACACAATCATAGTAGGAGACTTTAACACACCACTTTCACCAATGGACAGCTCATCCAAAAGGAAAATGAATAAGGAAACAGAAGCTTTAAATGACACATTAAACAAGATGGATTTGATTGATATTTATAGGACCCTCCATCCAAAAACAACAGAGTACACTTTCTTCTCAAGTGCTCATGGAACATTCTCCAGGATAGATAGTATCTTGGGTCACAAAACAAGCTTTGGTAAATTTAAGAAAATTGAAATCATGTCAAGTATCTTTTCTGACCACAACGCTATGAAACTAGAAATCAGCTACAGGGAAAAAACTATAAAAAATACAAACACGTGGAGGCTACGCAATACGCTACTAAATAACCACGAGATCACTGAAGAAATCAAAGAGGAAACAAATGACAATGAAAACACGACAACCCAAAACCTATGGGATCCAGCAAAAGCAGTTCTAAGAGGGAAGTTCATAGCAATACGATCCTACCTCAAAAAGCAAGAAAAATCTCAAATAAACAACCTAACCTTACACCTAAAGCAATTAGAGAAAGAAGAACAAAAAGCTGCCAAAGTTAGCAGAAGGAAAGAAACCATAAAGATCAGATCAGAAATAAATGAAAAAGAAATGAAGGAAACAATAGCAAGGATCAATAAAACTAAAAGCTGGCTCGTTGAGAAGATAAACGAAATTAATAAACCTTTAGCCAGACTCATCAAGAAAAAAAGGGAGAAGACTCAAATCAATAGAATTAGAAATGAAAAAGGAGAAGTAACAACTCACACTGCAAAAATACAAAGGATTATGAGAGATTGCTACAAGCAACTATATGCCAATGAAATGGACAACCTGGAAGAAATGGACAAATTCTTAGAGAAGCACAGCCTTCTGAGACTGAACCAGGAAGAAGTAGAAAATATGAACAGACCAATCACAAGCACTGAAATTGAAACTGATTAAAAATCTTCCAACAAACAAAAGCCCAGGACCAGATGGCTTCACAGGCAAATTCTATCAAACATTTACAGAAGAGCTAACACCTATCCTTCTCAAAATCTTCCAAGATATAGCAGAGGGAAGAACACTCCCAAACTCATTCCACAAGGCCACCATCACCTTGATACCAAAACCAGACAAAGATGTCACAGAAAAAGAAAACTATAGGCCAATATCACTGATGAATAGAGGTGCAAAAATCCTCAACAAAATACTAGCAAACAGAATCCAACAGCACATTAAAAGGATCGTACACCATGATCAAGTGGGGTTTATCCCAGGAATGCAAGGATTCTTCAATATATGCAAATTAATCAATGTGATACACCATATTAACCAGTTGAAGGGAAAAAAACATACGATACTCTCAATAGATGCAGAAAAAGCTTTTGACAAAATTCAACACACATTTTTGATAAAAACTCTCCAGAAAGTAGGCAGAGAGGAAACTTACCTCAACATAATAAAGGCCATATATGACAAACCCACAGCCAACATTGTTCTCAATGGTGAAAAATTGAAACCATTTCCTCTAAGATCAGGAACATGATAAGGTTTCCCACTCTCACCACTATTATTCAACATAGTTTTGGAAGTTTTAGCCACAGCAGTCAGAGACGAAAAAGAAATAAAAGGAATCCATATCGGAGAAGAAGAAGTAAACTGTCACTGTTAGCAGATGACATGATACTATACATAGAGAATCCTAAAGATGCTACCAGAGAACTACTAGAGCTAGCCAGTGAATTTGGTAAAATTGCAGGATACAAAGTTAATGCACAGAAATCTTTTGCAATCCTATACACTAATGCTGAAAAATCTGAAAGAGAAATTAAGGAAACACTCCTATTTACCACTGCAACAAAAAGAATTAAATACCTAGGAATAAACCTACCTAAGGAGGCAGAAGACCTGTATTCAGAAAAGTATAAGACACTGATGAAAGAAATTAAAGATGATACAAACAGATGGAGAGATATACCATGTTCTTGGATTGGAAGAATCAACATTGTGAAAATGACTATTGTATCCGAAGCAATCTACAGATTCAATGCAATCCCTGTCAAACTACCAATGGCATTTTTCACAGAACTAGAACAAAAAATTTCACAATTTGTATGGAAACACAAAAGACCCTGAATAGCCAAAGCAATCTTGAGGAAGAAAAACGGAGCTGGAGGAATCAGGCTCCCTGACTTCAGACTCTACTGCAAGGCTACAGTCATCAAGACAGTATGGTTCTGGCACAAAAACAGAAATATAGATCAATGGAACAGGATAGAAAGCCCAGAGATAAACCCATGCACATATTGTCATGTTATCTTTGATAAGGAGGCAAGAATATACAATGGAGAAAAGACAGCCTCTTCATTAAGTGGTGCTGGCAAAACTGGACAGCTACATGTAAAAGAATGAAATTAGAACACTCCCTAACACCATATAAAAAAATAAACTCAAAGTGGATTAAAGACCTAAATATAAGGCCAGACACTATAAAACTTTTAGAGGAAAATATAGGCAGAACACTCTATGACATAAATCACAGCAAGATCCTTTTTGACCCACATCATTGAGAAATGGAAATAAAAACAAAAATAAACAAGTGGGACCTAATGAAACTTAAAACCTTTTGCACAGCAAAGGAAACCACAAACAAGATGAAAAGACAGCCCTCAGAATGGGAGAAAATATTTGCCAATGAGGCAACTGACAACGAATTAATCTCCAAAATATACAAGCAGGTCATGCAGCTCAATATCAAAAAAACCCAACCCAAACCAAAAATGGACAGAAGTCCTAAGTAGACATTTCTCCAAAGAAGATATACCAATTGCCAGCAAACACATGAAAGGATGTTCAACATCACTGATCATTAGAGAAATGCAAATCAAAACTACAATGAGGTATCACCGCACACTGGTCAGAATGGCCATCATCAAAAAATCTACAAACAATAAATGCTGGAGACGGTGTGGAGAAAAGGGAACCCTCCTACACTTCATGGGAATGCAAATTGATACAGCCACTTGGAGAACAGTGTGGACGTTCCATAAAAAACTAAAAATAGAACTACCATATGATCCATCAATCCCACTCCTGGGCATATACCCTGAGAAAACCATAACTCAAAAAGAGTCATGTACCACAAGATTCATTGCAGCACTAGTTATAAGAGCCAGGACATGGAAGCAACCTAAGTGTCCATAGACAGATGAATGGATAAAGAAGATGTGGCACATATATACAATGGAATATTACTTAGCCATAAAAAGAAACAAAATTGAGTTATTTGTAATGAGGTGGATGGACCTAGAGTCTGTCATGCAGAGTGAAGTAAGTCAGAAAGAGGAAAACAAGTACTGTATCCTTACACATATATATGGAATCTAAAAAAAAAAAAATGATTCTGAAGAACCTAGGTGCAGGACAGGAATAAAGACACAGACATAGAGAATGGACTTAAGGACATGGCAAGCGGGAAGGGTAAGTTGTGACGAAGTGAGAGAGTGGCATCAACATATATACACTACCAAATGTAAAATAGATAGCTAAGGGGAAGCAGCCGTGTAGCCCAGGGAGATCAGATTGGTGTTTTGTGACCAGCTACAGGGGTGGGATAGGGAGGGTGGGAGGGAGATACAAGTGGGAGGGGATATGGGGATAGAAATATGCCTATAGCTGATTCACTTTGTTATACACCAGAAACTAACACAACAATGTAAAGCAATTATACTCCAGTAAAGATGTTAAATAAATAAATAAGACATTGCCAGAAGAACAAATAAATAAGACATTGCCAGAAGAACAAATCTGAGAAACAGTTTTTTTCCCAGCTGAGTTGCCCTTCGAGAAATATTAAAGAGAATTCTGCAGGCTGAAATGAATTTAATTCATACACTACCAACTAGCCATATAGAACAGGAAAGGGAATTTTTTATTTTATGTTAGTTTATATCTTTATGTAGTAGTTATAACTGTAATTTGTCTACCTTTTTGATGTATAGTTGATTTATAATGTTGCATTAGTTTGTAGTATACAGCAAAGTGATTGTTATACATATATATGTATATATATTCTTTTTCATATTCTTTTCCATCATAGTTTATTACAAGATATTGAATATAGTTTCCTGTGCTACACAGTATGACCTTGTTGTTTATATATTTTATATGTAGTAGTTTGTATCTACTAATCTAAAACTCCTTATTTATCCCTCATCCCACCACTTTTTTTTTTAACATGAATATAACAAAGTGATAACTTCATTGTGCCTTTGATTTGGGTCATTAGACCTTCAGTGTTATTTAATGACAGTATTATGGGACAAGAGGAAATGACTGCCAAGGGTGTATCTCCAATCAGCATTTGCTAATGAATGAATGAAAATAAAGCACTGTCTTTTATTTTCTATCTTCTTTAATATCCTAGTATCACCTTTTATACTATAAGAGAGTAGTTATCCTTTATTTGTTACAGGATATGTTTCCATTAGACTATTGCAAACTTGAATAACTGGAAAGGTCAGGCAGGTGGCATGAATATGTCAATCCATTCTGGAGTAGGTAACAGAGAAAGTGTTGAAACTATAGTGAAATGAAGAGTGAGGTCCCACCTAAAGCTATCCCCGTGCCATTTGTCAAACAAAATATGCCTTCTGGGTGGAATTTGACCAAAAAGCAGGCTAATGTGCTTACTCGTATTCAATTCCTAGCCCTTTCATTAAATTACTCTTAATTATTACAGTGGCCAAGACCTTGGAATTTACTACACTTGTGAGGTATTATTTTCACTTTAGTTCTAAGATTATTTTCTGCCTCATGTTGTTAATATATTATGGTATAGCTCCTCTAGTTTTTATTCTCACATTTTCTTCCTTATTTCTGTTCCTAACTTTTTTCTTCCTGTCTTTCCTACTTTCCTGCTGTATCCTTCATTCTCGCTCTTGGAATCAATGCAGTCAAGTCATGGTTGTCCAGAATGCAAGGTAGAGTTGGTTCTCTTTCAGTGTCACCCTTCAATGAAATGTCTAGAGTTCTCTTGTTTGCCTTTTAAGTACATTCACCTGCAGTTCAACTTCGGCTGTAATTTTTATTTTTCTACATGTTGGTATCAGTTGAATTAGGCTAATAGCAGACTATTCTGACCACAACATTATTACTAAATATGTGTAGCAGGTATGTGCATTGGAGCCCAGAAAAGGAGAAAAGAGCAAAAACATAGAAAGGTATGAATAAGGAACTATCACTTTGAAATGAGATATAACTAAAGTTTTCATTTATAATTTGTCTGCTAAAATTCATTTAGCTTCTCTTGCAAAAATTATGGCTCAGATTCTTCTGAGTCTTCTATGACAACCAAACAAATAAATCTAGTCATTTTTCAAAAGGAATTAACTGATCTTCTGGATGACCAGTACTAGGTGTGTATGTCATCTTAAAGATGATAGCTGTCTGGTCTTTTACCCTCACTTAGACCTGATATTGAAACATTTTCATGCCTTTATACCTTCTGTACCACAAAATTATTGCTGTGTAATATAGGATGCCATAATCTGCCTGCTCTAGGCTGTTAGCAACAGCATAAGAGCAACCTCCTTGGTTTGTCTGTTTTCTGCTAGAGCATGTTGCATCACTACATTGTCCGCTAAGGATATTTCTCAACACATAGCCAAAAGCAGTTTTTTGCACATCTCATTGCATTGTAAATTAAATGTGTTATTTAATTCGGGACGTGAATCTTGTACCATCTGAAGCAACAGGGTGATGGGAATTTTAGTCCCACCCAGAATATTAGTGGTACAGGATTTTTGTCTGTGACATTGAAATTCAGCATCTTTACTAAACCTGACAAGCTGTTGCCCAAAAGAGGCAGTTTCTGATTTGTAAAGGCTTAAATATTTAAATATCTCAAAGAATAGTATTAGTCAGTACAACCTTTCTGGTGCCCAGAAACTTCCTGTTTCTTTGCAACCACATAATTATGGCAACCAGTAAAATTTGATACTGAGAAAGGTTGCTTGTTATGACTGGCTCTCTCATCTTCAGATCTCTCAGACTGATACGCGAAATGAGTTTTGTTTCAAAGAGATAGTGTCATTTTAGAACAAACGTTATCAGTCACTTTATTCAGAAGCTTCTCTCTTTTATCCAGAGAAACCAGGGGGAAATTGTCAGAATGATAATGATTGTCTATATTTGACTTAGAACGTGTTTTCTGTAAATGTAAATAATGGTCGAAATAATCTGGGATGTATTAGATTACAATTTAGAAGATCTAGAGTCACTTTCTCATCATATCTTTCATCTTGAAATCACTTTCATCATCTCTTCGAGAATTGTCAGTGTGGAAAGGAATTATACTGATGAGGTACTGACATTGTAAGTTAGGCTGAGGAGGCCCACGAGCGAAGTCCTTAAGAACTTGGATTTGAATTTCAGTCCTGCCACTTAAAAGTTGTGAGGTTTCTCTAAAACTGTTTCCTCTTCCACCTAGGAATCATAATAGCCCCCCTCCCAGGGATTTTTGTGAAACACAGGGAGAATGCACCAAAAATGATAAGCATAATGTCTGGCACGTAGTAAGCTCTCAATAAATGGCAGTAGCTATTATTGCTAGAAATATGTATAATAAACTCCACGTAGCCAATGGTCAGTTATCCCTGCAAAAAAGAAATGCAGAATGCTTGGGCTACTGAATTACACCAAATTATTTAACAACACTATATAGAAAATAAAACAACTTTTCTTCAATAATAAGTATAATACATCCTTCACTCTTAAATTTTTTTTTTTAAATGTCCTGTTAACTAAAAGAATTTCACTGGTCCAGTTTTCTTGTCTCCTTTCATTTCCTCTTGCCATCCTTTAATCAAGATACTCATAAGCTCTGACAGCCCAAATGTCAGCCAAGATGAGGTGAAAGAAAGACAAGGAAATAGCCTGAAGAGTCCATGAACTCAAAATTTGTCCCCGGATAATTAAGAAATGGAAATGAGCATATCTGAAGGATTTCGCTGTGGTTTTCTCTCATTACACTGTTGGACAAAGTACAGATTTTTTCACACTAATGAGATTTTGCCATGACTGAAGCTGATTTTTACTCTCATGATAGCTGGAAGCCTAATTCCTGGCTGGACTTTCTCTAAACACCCTTGTTAGCATCTCAAACTATTTCCTCTGGAAAGAATGTAAAGCAGATTCAGGTGTTGTATGTATTTACAATTTGAAGGCCAAAACATTTTATTTTAATAGATTTTTAAAGGAAAAAGAGAAGTACAAACATGTTTTAAAGATACATCCGGAAACCATTTATTTAGCACAGACTGCTCCAGACTCTGCTGGAATTGAGAACACAGCCATAGTGTCAGACTTCAGGGAGCACAGAGGACAATCAAGTGACAGCCCATAAATGCACTATTGCACACAGAGAAACAGAGCTTATAAAATGGCATATGCTCTGTGCTTCTTTCTAAATTAAAGGCAACATCCTCAGAGGAGTAATTTTGAAAAAAACTACACACACACACACACAAATATATATATATCTTTATTGGACTCATTATATATTTTTTCAATAAAGAAATTTATATGTATTTTTTCCAATCAAGAAAAAACAAAAGAAATGAAGACCTTCAGTACTTTAGATAATTCTGTGAAAGTTAAGAACAAACAAGCCATTATATTCCATTCTTCTTTCTCAATTTTTTTTTTACAGAGAGAACTTTTTTTTCTTCTGGTTTAGGAGAGGGTAATTGAATTTTAAATACCTTTTTCTGCCAGCCTTAAAATCATATCTACCTATGAGAAAATGATTGTCCAATAATGAAAAAGAGAAAGAAAAAGGAACTCAGTCAAAACTTTAAGGAAATAAAGGTTTAGATTTTTTTTTTTTTAAGTTTTCGGCTACACCCCACGGCATGTGGGATCTTAGTTCCCCAACCAGGGATCGAACCCACGTCTCCTGCATTGGAAGGCAAAGTCTTAATCACTGGACCACCGGGGAAGTCCCTAGATTTTTGTTTGATAAACACCGTGTTCCATCTTGATTAATTGACTTTTTATTTTCCCTTATTAAAAAACTTCTCTGATTATTACATATGGCTTAATTGTCCTAAAATAATGTCATTATTGCAATCTTCCCATGAGGGATTGCAGTGTGTTTAACAGACATGGTAGGAAAGGAAAAGGAACGCCACTTATTTCTCAGCCTGGATTTCTGCTCACATTCAAGAATCCCTCTGCTTACCTGGCCACCTTCAACTTGTAAATCCACAGATTTTGATATGGAGATGAGAACTGTGGAGTTTTCAATTGTGTAAAGTGGGAACACAGCCCATTGACATCATGCCCAAGATGGTCAGTACATGGTAGCCATCAGACAAGGGTTCTTGAAGGAAGAGCTTTATGTGACCATCTCTGCGTGTCAGGAAATTCAAGCGTGAAAAGATTGCAAAGAGATCTCATTGGCATTTACACAGGTCAACCAGGGCTGGTAGAGGCAGGATGAGGAGAAAGGTGTGTTTACCCTCGTTAACCCTAAAGGACACAGACCTTGAAACTTGAGAGAACTAGAGATTCAAACTTATTAGTAAGATTAAGATAACCTAGTAAAGTGAACATCTAGATTTTTCCCGACTAATTGGGGTTATATGTGAATGTATCTGAGCAAAAGTAAATTTTAATAATAATTATCCCTAGTTGTTCCACAGCACTCTCTTAGTCTTAGGATATACCATTCAATATTTCCCTAGGCAGCTCTAAAGCTGTCCTCATTTTCTATATGTGTATATATACACACACTATAAATAATTTATGTTATATATATAAAACATATATTTAAGTTGAAGTGTACAGTTTTTGACTGTAAAATAAAGAAGACAAACTAGACACTTCAGCTAATGAAATATGCAATTAAGAAATTTTATGATGGGCCTAATCAACTGAGTTCATATAGCTCATGTTTCAGAGCAAGAAATTAGTTTCCCTGTGTTTGAAACCTGGTCCTATGAATTAATAACTATGCAGCCTTGCCAACGTGCCTGAATTCCTCTGAGCTTCAATTCTTATCAGCTATAAAATAGGGTAATAAATAATACTGGACACATAGAGTTGCTTTGAGGATGTAACACATGAAAAGCACTTAGAACTCCGCCTGTGAAAAAGTAGCGTTTCGTAAATGTTAGCTGTTATTATTTCAATGTGCTTACTTTATAAAGTGCTTCTCATGACATAATGGTATGTCAGTACAATTAAGAGTTTTGCAGTTGTACATTTTGATAGAGCATAATTCCTGGTGCAGAGTTGGCATTCGATAATTTTGCTACATATGGGTGAAAAAATGACTAAAGTATGCATGTGAAATATAACAATTATTAATATTATAAATTAAAATATGTTAACTAATATATCTTTTTGAAGACATTTCAATAGTTCAGGCTATTTTAATATACACTGACATATCTAGAATTTTAGTAAAAATACATGAGTTTGCATTTGACATTAACTTTCCATCTTCAATCTTATTTTAAAATTTTGTGCGTTCAATTTTTCAGAATTTGAAAAAAATAACAATTTTACCACTGTTCAGTGTATTATGAATCTTAATCCCTAATATGTTTTTCCCATGGTCTCACCACTTGGATAATTAAGTCCAAAACAGACAGAAACTTTAAAGCTCATACTACACAATGTGTTTTTTTCTTAGTGTACCTACTACAGGAATAGCCATGAATTCTAACTAGCAACCAGAGTTGGCTGTTAACTTAAAAGTGGTCATATTCATTCTTCTTATGTCATTAATTTAAAGAATCAAAATCATAAAGTATAAAGGGACATAATTTGCTAAAATAGTTTTGAATTTTGTTATAAAATATTTTAAACTTACTGAAAATTATAGATAATACTGTCACAAATACTTGTGTTCTTGCTATCCAATTTTATCAAATCGTAACATTTTGCTATATTGGCTTCAGATTTTTTTTAATAAAAAATATATTACAAGTACCCCTGAAGTCCTCTGAAACCATTCCCCTGTCCTCCTGAGACAACCACATAATAGAGTTTAACATCTATAATTCCCAAGCTGTCATATGATATTAATGTTTGTCATACATATATACAAGTAGACATAAATAATTTACAGTATTATTTCATGTAATTTTAACTTTATATCATGATAACTTACCATAGGTTTTCTTCTGCAAATTATTTGCTCAAGATTTTTTTTAAGATTTATCTATCTTGATAAATGAAGGTATATTTCATTTAACTGCTGCTTAAATTTAATTGAATAAATATATCATAATGTATTTATTTATTATATTATTAACACACTATTAGAAACACTGTTGCAATGAATGCTCTTTAACAAATTCCTTTTGTACGTGTGGGAGAATTTCTCTAAAGTAGAAGTGGAATTAAGTCAAAGTGGAATTTTCTGGGTACTTGAGTGCATGAACTTCACTAGACATAGACAAATTTACCTAAAAAGTATATGTACAAATGTATACTTTCTGTTCACAGTCTATGAAAGTTCCTGTGTCTTTGAATCATTGCCTATACATTTCCCCAGAATTATTTGCACTTTGTGCTGAATGAAAAAATTGTCAAATCCTGCTCTCTTTTTTTGTACTTTCAGATAGGTTGGTTACAAATGAGAATAGTGCTGCTTCATTTCTTAAATTGGATTCAGTTCACAGTGGCTGAAATGTGAGGTCTCAGGAGACGTGAGCTCAGTGGTTCTCAGTGGTTCTCAATCTTGGCAATACTTTAGATTTACCTAGATCATTTTTAAAATTCTGATGCTCAAGCCTCACCCCAGACCTGTTAAATAAGACTCTCCTTGTGGGTGAAGGGCAGGGGGATGTGGGTGCCGTGCTAGTTGCCCCACCTACCACCCTGGGAACTCAGATCCCAAAGTGATCCTAATATGCAGTCAACGTTGGAAATTATTGCCCTTGTGTATGTCTGATAAGAAAGAGAATAAAGCCAGAGGGAGAAAAAAAGATACTTGGCTGTAGACCCATCTCTAAAAGTGAGTGGTGAACTGGAGCTTGATTCTTTAGTTTTATCTAGGATAGTTTTATCTAGGATGAATAAGTAAATTAGCATCTGGGGAACAATAGTAGGTATTCCAGAATTTGGCAATGCTTGAGACCAGGAATATAACAAGAGTTAGTCTGCTGACAGCAGTTGGGAATAGAACTACAGATCCAGGGTCAGGATGCAGTACCTTTAGGGTAAGGCAGTTTATGAAGTCCAGGCACGTGAATGGACCCCAAACAAATAGGTTTGTTTTCTAGGCAGAACATTTGGAAAAAGCCAGTGAGTGTTAGAGAAAAGCTTTGTCTATGTGGGCACCATTGGCTCATAGCAAATAGCAATAATTCCAACCCCATTAGCTGGTTGATGCCTGTTATAAATGTTTTGTCAGACTTAATTAGAATAAGTTTTGAAAGTAAGTTATGCTTAAACGTGTAAGATATAAGCTTCTAACTGGTGATCAGAGGGTATGGAAGAGTCAAGGATAAACTGAAATGCCCCAAGTTATAATGCATGAGGAAAAATTTTGATTTGGTTCATCATTTGTAACATAAGCTATTGACATAAACCAAGAATTTGTATTTAATTAAGATTGTTTCATAACTAGATTAAGTATTCTACTTTACCAAGAGTGTCAAAATCTACTGTAAATATAAGGTAACAAATGTTCATGGAATCTCACCTATAGCAACAGCCATTTTTCATCCTTTCCTCAGTCAGTACAGTTATTTCAGCTTTTTACACAAAAAAATGAATTGAGAGACCATTTGGCTTTGCTGACATGATCAGTTGCAAAACTATTGGAAAGTTAAATATCCAATTATTATTTATGGGACAAGAAGATATTGACATTACTGTATAGTTCATGTAATTATCTCAAACATTCAGGAGAGATTAAGATTTCTAAAATTGTATTCTAGTTAGAACACCTAAAAACTTTTCTTTAAAAAAAAAATACCTTAGGGAAAATAAAACTAAAGGCATCCAAGATATTTTTGAATTGTCATTGTGCATTCAACTTAAAATACAGTTTAAGACATGAGGATGAGGAGATGATTACATAGTGATTCAAAACAAAATACCTTTAAAAGTCTGCATGCCCTTCAGGTTGACTGTGAAGTCATCGGTCAAGGTAAATAATCAGGGTAATTCTTTCTCTTTTTCCAATTCAGTGCTGAGTACAAGAGAAGGACTAAATATGTTCAGAAAAGTCTTAATCCTGAGTGGAATCAAACAGTAATTTATAAAAGTATCTCCATGGAACAGGTATGCAATGATTATTTTCTATATGACAGATTCAGGCTAATATAAAAATAGTGATGATAGAATTACTGAAAGATTGTGATTCATATCAATTTTTCCATACAAACAAAAAAAATTAAGTAAAATACATGCAAGAAATATAGCCAGTAAAAGGAACTGGGTGCAGTTCGAAGATACAGTGAAAGAAAATGTGCACATTTTCACAAAACAGCTAAAAAATAAAATGAATAAGACTAGTGGGACATTTTCCACTGATTATTTCAAAATCAAATATTTCAGTAGACTGGGCTCTATTTATCATATTTTGAGGGAAAATATTTTCCAGCTAGCTGTATTTTGACTTTCATAAACAAAGAAAAAATAAGATTCAGATGCACTGAAATGAATTACCCCTCCTGGCAACAATTTAGGGATCATCTCTTTTCTAAATTGAGGCTTCCTACGGATCTGGCATTGTGCAACTAAACTGTACAGAAGAAAGCGTGAAGAAGACTAGTGTAAAGGATTATCACAACAAATAGATGACTCTAAGCAAAATTGCATCAATGTGTTTCTGAAAATCTTCATGTCATAACTTTGTATCAATAATAGAAAATAACTGATGGTTTATAAAGATGAATTCAGAGAGAAAAGAATACAAATAGAATAGGAAGAAGACATCCATGAAAACAATTTACAAATGAGTTGTCTTTCAAAATGAGGTTTCTCATTTATCCTTTGGAAGATTTCTAATTTGACTATGAAATTGAAGCTGGATATAAATTGTAATCTGGGTTCTTGAGTTTAAAATAAGTTACGTTCACCTGCAGAAATAAGACAGTGCTACTAATGTGTTTTGGCAATTTACTGAAACAAAAAACTATAACCCAAATACTTTGAATAACCTAGACATTTTTGCAACCTATGAATTTCATGTATTTAAAGAGTATATATAGATTCTGCTTGGTACTTTTAATAATGGGCAGGGGTAGAATAACAGGAAATAAGTAAAAATCACCCTTTTTTTTGCAAAATAGTGAGGTATCTTATGACCAAATACTTGTTTGGACCACAAAATGATTGACAGTTTACATAATATTGAATGTAAGTATACAGTTTTATATAAACTTCAAGTATTTTTACATAAGCGGAAAGAGTTCAAGGAATGAAAATATAAATGAGTCTATTATATGAGTATAATGAAAATTTATGATGAGAAACGAGGTTAATGACATTTTGATTTGAACTGTAGCTCAAGAAGAAAACACTGGAGGTGACAGTCTGGGATTATGATAGATTTTCTTCCAATGATTTTCTTGGTGAGGTGAGCCTATGGTTTCCTTTTTTTTATTTGCTTCATTATAAACCATCAATTAAATCTTTATGGAAAGGATATTTCTTAAGTGTATAAGATAACTATTTCTGGATAGAATTCTTTGGTGGATAGAATTTATTTACAAATGACTCTGAATAGATGAATAGCAACTGGAGAAATAATTTTCACTTTACCACTTGATGTACTTTCTAATTAATTTGCAAGATGAAATATTAATTGTTTTGATAGAAAGTTATATAATCATGCTGTGAATCCAAATGATCATGTAAAAGATTGGAGATAAATTTATTGTATTATAAAATGAGCTGGATTTTTTTCAAATGCATTTTCAGTTTATTTAATTGCTATTCCTCATTGCACGTATGAATGACTTGATGTGACATTTTACATACTTCGTTTAAGTGTCCCACAAAACATCTCAAAATATTTTAAGAAGCAAAACTAGAAGTAGGAGAAAGCAGTAAAAACAATTTTTATAAATTCACAAGGAATGTAACCTAATTATGAAGTGTGGCAGGATGGTCAGATTCTGTGATATTTTTCATCTATCATATTCCAAAAATACATATTTTGTTTAGTGATCTTTGCTTAAAGCAGAAGTTATGAATTAATGTTAAAAAAATAAATCTCCAAAAATATATAACACCTAGAAAATACAATATCCTTTTGATAGAGACAATAGAAAACAGTTGAGTAGTCTAGGTGACATGATGTCTTGTTTGGCTCCTACACTCTGTACCTTTTTCCCATCAAAACTAGATCATTTGAACTTCACCTACAGGCTCCATGTGGTATAGCCACTTGGACTAATCTTGGTCTTAGACAGGACTACTCTAGAGTACGGTTATATCTGATTTATTTTCCTATTTCAAAAAGCTGATTTATTGAAGTCCTTATAATTTATTGTTCACATGAACCTAAAGCATATATCCATTGTGTGGTTTTATTTTTTAATATCTGCTCAAATATAAGATGCCAACTACTGTAAAATGCACCATTGTTTATGTACCACTAAGAAAAAATGTTGCCAATTAAACCATGACACAGCGCTTTCTTATTGTAAACTGTTGGTAATCTCTCTGTTTCAAATGTGAACTAAAGTATGTTTTAAAATAGAGGGAATAAGTTAGTAATTGAAAATTAGCCATTCTTTTTCATTTTGTCCCTCTTGTAACTAAAATCAAACAATCTGCAAAAAAACACTAGCCCAGTTTAAGAATATCATGTGTCCATTTAACAAAAGAAGACTTTATTTTATGAAGAGATTGACTTGTGACTCTACCTTTTTGCATCATCTCCAAATAATTTAATTAATAGAGATGTCATACAGTTCAAGTTAACCAGACGTTTATACAGCATCTGGTATGCACAAGACATTCTCAGTATCATGGGTGAAGAAAAATGAGGAAGACCTCATCATCCTAAAGGTTATACTATATCCTTTGACTTATGTCCCTGAATAAGTTTCAGATCACAGAAAAAAAACAACAAACGAATTACAGCTTAATCCATAAATTTTACTCACTTATTGCACTTTTTTCCAGGTATTGATTGATTTATCTAGCACATCTCACCTCGATAACACGCCTAGGTGGTATCCTCTCAAAGAACAGACTGAAAGCATTGATCATGGCAAGTCCCATTCCAGTCAAAGCAGCCAGCAGTCCCCAAAGCCGTCTGTCATCAAAAGCAGAAGCCATGGTATCTTCCCTGACCCATCCAAGGGTAGGAGATATTTCAAGTAGAAAAAAGCTTTTGTCTTTTTGTTCACTCAGTATATTCTTGAATATGAGTGCCCGTATATTTAATATCTTTTGAAAGGTATTATATTGGGAAATATTTAATATAATATCATGCAAAGAGTAGTGGATGTGGAATCAGGAGAAAGGGGCTTTAGTCTCAGATCAGCCCTTAATTAGGTTGATGCCTTTGTGATCTTCACCCCTCTGGTTCTCTGTTTTTCAACCTCTAAAATAGAGGAGGTTGGGTTATATGAGCTATTGGGTCTTTTTCAGCTCTCAAAATCTAGGTTAATATGACTTTATAAAATACGTTGGGGTATTTCATAAAGAAAACATAAAAATCCTCAACAGTTCATTGACTAGACATAATCATCATTACCATTTATGCATGTGTCTTCTGTTTAAATCCCTATTTTTTCATATGTATATTCTTACTCATAAATCATATATGTAATATATGGACATAAACAGTTTTGCATTCTGCTTTTTAATGATATCAAAAACATTTTCCTCATGTCATCAAAACAATTGGTATGCTGAAAATTACTTAAACCTTTCCTAAGTGGTGCATTCAAACTAATTCTATGATTTTTTTAACTACTATTATTATTTTTTAATTGCAGCATCATACATTGGGTTTGGCAATATGCACAGCTTTCCCATTGGAATGGGCTTTTCCTTTGGGAGGTTCATTAACCAGTTATCCTACAACACAACAGTAATCTTCATCATGAAATGAGTTAACTGCCTGTATGAGAGAACCATGTAGTATCTTTCCAGGATATGCTGAGCTATTTATAAGTATTAAATAAAAATTTTTATATTGGATCTGAGTATTCCTTCCTTTTCGCCTCTTCTCAGGAAGTACAGCAAATTGAAAAGTGGTTCTTTGCAATTTGGATTGGAAATGCAAGTGTTCTAGGAGACGAAAAACTGAGGTCGTGTCCAGGAGGCCACTGAGTTAATACAATAAACAACTGACTACAATAAGTGCTGTAGATTACTTATGAGTTGTATAGATCATTTCTGGATTCCACTTAGCCAGATCAGCTCTGCACTAATTAACATTCTGGAAGATGATTGGTATAAAGACCTGTCTCTCTATGACTACCACAGTAAATGTGTGATCTTATATATACATTCTCTAAAATCACCTGAGATGATGATATAATACAGTCCCCACTTCCATGTGTCCCAGTGACTCGCACACCTTCCTCCAGGAATTTTACTTAAAACTCCTCCTGCGGCAATGTCAGCCTATTGTTTCTTCCCTGGTCCCTACTAGAATTAGCAGAGTTGCTTGGTGAAACTGTAAGTTAATATATTCATTTATATGAGACTACTTAGAATGTATTTATTCCTCTTCTCAAACCTTTCTTCTCAAGATTATCATCCTCTTGCCTTTCCTCCCAAAAATTGTCTCCCAAATGTTGAATCACCTCGCTGTATGGTGAGCAGTTGCATAAACGCGCCAAAAAAGAAACAGAGTTAACTTAAATCTTAGACGGTTTCAAATTATGTGAGACCCAGCTTGACAGGAGGAACGCTGGAGCAAATTTAACTCATGTTTTACCCTTTTGTAACCAGACATGCAGGTTCCCACCATTGAGAAATCCCATAGTAGTCCCGGTAGCTCGAAATCCTCATCCGAAGGCCATCTCCGCTCTCATGGACCATCTCGCAGTCAAAGCAAAACCAGCGTCACTCAGACCCACTTGGAAGATGCAGGGGCTGCTATAGCCGCTGCCGAAGCCGCCGTGCAACAACTCCGCCTTCAACCAAGTAAAAGACGCAAATAAATTCCTCAGCATGGCAGCTTAATGTTCATCTGTTGCCTTTCTTTCCTGCTGTCCTTCCCCATTTGCTTTGTTTTGTGCTTTCCCTGCTCCCTCTGTTCTCTGTCCCTTTGTCTGTGTAGGAACAGTATCGATACATAAATATGCTCTCTCTCATGTAGTTCTTTTTTGTTTTACTTTACATAGAACGAAATAAAACTGGCTGTTTCTCCTTTGTCTCCACCATCCATCCAACCTGGCTCATAGTATTTGGTAGCTGTGTCTGTGATGTGTGCAGGCAAAACTATGTTGTGTGTCCTTTTTGTGTGCACTTAAATATCCTTTAGAATACAGGAATTATAAGCACAAGTGGCTGCCAGTTTTCCAGGCATTACACCAAAAAAAGGCACACACATAAGCATTGAGCAGATTAGCAATGAGAGTCTCACCTCTGAAAAACACTAAAAAATTTTAGGCAGAAGAGTCATGTAACCAACAGTCAAGTTCTAGAACCTAGGGGAAATGGAAAAAACATTTTACGCTTAAAATTTTTAATAAATTATGCATGTGAAATAATGAGGCTTTCCACGTGAGAAACTTTGTAGTCTTTTGGAGAAAAAAAAATCTGTAAAGAAAATAATGTTTCCTATATTCTCAAAAAAGTATGTAGTATTAATATATGTCTAAGCATATTCGATGAGGCCATGTTACCTCATTAAGGATCCATTCTGTTGGATCACACTTTGTATATGATACAAGAGAATTTATAGGGTTATTCTTCTTTCTAACCACTGGAAATCATTTGGAAGCCAAGATATCAATTAAAGCGTAACAATTCACCCATCTTAACTGCTGTAATTTCAATTGATAGAATTATATAAGAACTTAGTGAGTACAGACACTTTAAAAATGTAGGAGCACTGTTACTTCCAAGAGGCATCAGGCAAACAACGGAGATAGATGAATATTCTCCCCATCTCCCAAAGTCATCATTTACAAAGAAACAGCCAGTTTTAACCCCCTTTAGTGCTGTGCATGTGGTGTCATTTTGGCATTTGAAAACAAAACTTCCTTCGATAGAGCAAAAGATCACTTCTGTTTGCATGAATAACATTCAAGCTGGTTCCATCTGAGGATACATACTCTGGGTTTCCATTTCACCCACACTACCACAGCAGCACATAAAAGCGGTCAGTCTAATCATGCCAGGAAGCAGCACAGACACAGCATAGCAGGAGTCCTCCCCATTCAAAGAACTCAGTCTGATAATCTGCCTCCACCAGCTAATGGCAACCAAGACCAAAGCCAGCTAGCCCTCAGGAAGGTGATGTCTGATGGACCAGTCAAGCCAGAAGGAGGTGAGCAGAAAGGCGCTATTCAAAGCACACAGCAAGAACATCCCCCAAATTTAAAGCCCTCATCTTTTAATTTTTAGAGATTGTCTGATAAAGTATGTTTATCCACTTTTTAATGTGCTTTTGTGGGCATGGCATTTCAGGACTTCATCATCACTGTGTAAGTCCCAAGATGAGTCCCATAATATATTGACTACAGTGATTTGTATTTTTCTATGCACTGGGCATCTTTTGACTTTTGTTGGGAAATAGATTAACAGTATTCATATTGCAGAATGGAACGCATGCTACTAACATAATCTGTTCAAGCATGACTATAAATATGTTGCACTGTGATAAAAGTTTAAACTGCTCACAATTCGAGTTAGCATACCAGTTGGAATGTAGATCAGTTTTTGTTGAATATTATTTCAAGTGTAACTTTTTTAAAAAATTCAGTGGATTTTGGAAATCTTAGAGGAAAGTAAAGGAAAAAATTGTTAATGCACTCATTCACCTTTACATGGTGAAAGTTCTTTCTTGATCCTACGAACACATTTTTTCCACTCATGTTTCCATAGTTTTCAAGTGTATCAGATGTGTTGGGCATGTGAATATCCAAGTGCCTGTGTAATAAATAAAGTATCTTTATTTCATTCATAAACCACTGGGTTCTGAGCCATTGTTATATGATGCAGCTTAAAATGAGTGTGTCAGTTTTTGCTTTCTCATTTGATTCCTTGCAATAGAGAATTTAAAGTTACTGCTTCGTTGCTAGTGCAAGCTATAATGATAGAATATTGAGTTGCAGGACAAAGTTTCATGTCGGAAACATAAGATAGATGGGGAGTTATTACCAAATAAAAGTACCAGAGCTTACATAAACATGTCAATAAATAATGGGTTTGGGCTACTCTAGGCAATGCTTCCACTCTTCCTTTCTTGCACGTCTGATCTACTTCACCATCTTCTCAGCTTTCTGGATAAAGGAAGACAAATCCAATGAGTCTTGCTCCAGACAGGCACCTAGACTTGATCCATGGCTTTGTTAGGAAGGAAAGCAAGTTAATATCTGTCCCTAACTTGACACCAACAATTTGTGGAATTTTCCCCAAGAAAGAATGCCACTCACTGCCAGTGACAGGGATCAAACCAGGGTGATTATAAAATTATCTTCATTGTAATTCAAATTTAAATTTAATTTTAATTCAAAAACATATATCAAAGAAAGGATAAAAAAAACCGATAGCAGTGTTTGCCCCCTTAAGTCCCTTCCAGCCGTAAAACACTTGATTCTATGATTCTGTACTTTCCACAAACTAAAATTAAGACTTGTACTTTCCTATTGCATTTCTCTGTGTTCTCAGAAATTTTTAAAATTTAGTATGCTTTTGTCCCAACTAATCAGACATTTAGGAGCAATGGAGGATGTATGTGGCAGTACAAAGGCCAAACCACTGTGATGTTCCTTGAATTAGCAGGCAATTAAGGAAACAGCTTAAATATTAAGATAATTGTGAATATGCATTTACTCAGCCCAGTTTATAGACTATCACCAAAGCAGTTTCCCTTTTCTAGTTGGCCTTACTAGTACTGTCCAAGAGTACTTAAAATTTCACCTCTCACCTTTTTTTCCATCAAATAAGTTCAGTTGATTTCTTCCTTCATTTTCTTACCGCAAATATTTAATAATTGTAAATGTCACAGTAGTCAAATGCTTCTCTTATTTCACTCTATTTTTAATTATCATGATTTAAGTATTCCTATGATAGTTTGTCCTAGTTTTCCTAGATGTGGGTCTTAAAATTTGCAGCAAAATGCATTTAACTCCCTTTCTTTGAATAATGCTCTAATGGATATTCTCATACATTTAGAATAGTTCTTCACATTGTGCAAAGTGTTTCATCACCCATTTTCTCATTTTGTCACACCTAGTGGGTGAGGGATTCGTTGCAGATATTTTCATTTCTGTTTTCTGAGTGAGCCATCAGAGAGTCGGGGTGTGCGTGTGGCAGCATGACTGGTGAAGAACACATACCTGGAAATTGTCAGAATCGGCAGTCTAACCCTTGTTTATGACCGCACCTAATAAGCCTTTGCTTTTTAAATACATTGGCACCTTTGAAATCAAACCCTCCTGATTTCACTAAAAACAATTGTCATTTACTTATTTGCTATTTACACTCCAGTCCTTACAAATGATTAGAGGTTGCTAGAAATTATGGCGGAATACAATTTAGACTTGGTCTACCTACTTGATCCTCTTTTCTGAAGGCTGATAATTAAACTGCCACAAATCAGGGAAGTAAAACCTTCCCACTGCACAAGCCGAGTGCAGCAGTAAGCAGGCTCTGTAGAGGAGGCGGTGTGTACATCTGCAGTCATTGCTATCAAGGGTGACGAAATTGTCCCTAAAGAGCTTTTCATATATATATATATATATATATATATATATATATATATATTTTTTTTTTTTTTTTGGTGAGCTTTTCAGCGGGTTTCTGCTTGAAGTAGCAGAAAATATGGGTCAGGTAAGAATTATGGAGTAAGAAAGGAGGAACTTTTTCTCTCCCTCCAGGGTTTGGTTGCATGCTAGGAAACCTGAAGGACAGGATTTAGACAGATTGTGCCAGGTCATCCTGACACCTAAACAACTCTCCATTTGTATTTAGAAATCCCTGGAAATGTTTTTTTCCAAGCCAGTTGGTTTGGTGGAATATAGGCCCGGCTGTTTTAGAAGGTAACGCCAACCAGGGAAAAGAGTTTCAAAATAGGTTGTTTTTTAAAACCATACCCAAACTAAAACAAATTGAAGTATTTTTACAACCTTGAAAATTAATTTAGTTGCTATGGAATATATTACATTATATATATATATATATATATATATATATATATAAAGGGCATTTTTAAATTCCTGAGCTGTTTTTGTTTGATCTGAGATTTTAGGTAAGCTTTAAGTTTAGAAACACTCATGCAGGATAGATAGAAGTATCCCTCCACCCTGGGCAGTAAGATGAGAGCTTGGAGAGGTTAGTAAGAAGATGAATCATTGACTGAGTTGTGTGAGGAACTATGACTGAAGGTCCCTTGTTGTGGCCGAATTTTAGGAGAAGGTCCTGAAGCTACTTCCACAGACCGCTGCTGGAAACTCCACTTTCCGTAAGGCTCCTTTGCGGCACCTGTCAAAGAAGAGTTTCCTATCCATATTGCCGTGGTGAACTCTGACTAAGCCATCTCTCTGTGAGAGCTGCTGTCTTGGGCAAGTGGTATGGGTGGCTGGGTTGGGAAACAGGGCGGGCACTGGGAGTGGAGAGAAGTGTTGGTTACAAAGGCAGTAGCTGATCAGTGGTCCATTCTGTTCTGACCCGAAGCAGATGGTCACTTTTGATCAGAAAGAGTTTGGTGTTCTCTGTTTCTGGAAAGGAGAGGGTTCAAAAGGGAAAGAAATCAGAATGAGATCATTTGGAGGTGAAGTCTTCTGGAATGTGTGTAAGAGGTTAATAGAAACAGACTTAACATTCCTCATTTCAATGTGTTTGTGCAAAGAAAAGAAAGGCAGCAAAGCTTTAAAAAGGAAACTTTGCATAGTTTAAAATAGAAAGAAAACAAACTGTAATGATGTGAACACAGCAAATAGCCAGCAAAAATCTGAGAGCATCAAATTGGATTTCAGCTTTCAAAGTTTTCTGCCTGTTTCTCTGGGGGCAAGGGTTGTATTTCTTTGTTGTCTCTGAAAATCAAAGTGTTCTTCTAAAGTTCTGGGTTTTTAAGAGTTTCCATATTTTCTTAGAAAGATTGGTTATGCATTTTCAAATCTTTCTATAGTCATTTAATATTCATTGCCAGAAATATCTCTGCTGCACATGCAGAGGCACAGACAGTAAATATATAGCTCTGAACATATGACACTGTCTCTTGTTTGTGCACCTTCCCTCCCAAAGGTGAATTCACTGACGTATCATCAATGGATACTTTTGTTCTTTTCTAGTAGTAGCCATGAGTGTGTCAAGCCATCCACGTAAGGAATTACTGGTTCATACTGCAGTGTGCCTTTGTCGCGTGATCTAACCAGGGGCCTATATGATTGAGCGGGACTATTAATACATGATCCGAGAAGAGAAAGGCCTAATTTTTAACATGTCAAAGTGCCTTAAATGCTATTTATGACATGTCTTTAACAAAGTTAAACTTATTTTTTGATTGCAAATTATTGTATTTTAGGTTTAAACAAATTTATTTTTAAAAAGTTAATTTACCAAATTACCAGCAGAGAGCAGGACCCAGAGCCAATGAGACAGGCAAGTAAATGCTGATGGAGGAAAGAAATGAGAAGCATGGAAGATGAGAAGGCTGATGGGGACACTGCGGGACCATGGACAGAGGGTACAATCTGAGCTTGGGGCTGGGAACGTTATCGCCTGGGTAGGAAGGATCCTGGAACTGGGTGAAGTGCCACCTGGGGAGAGGCAGAAGAATGCCAAAAGCTAATAGCTTAAGCTAAAGCTTAATAATAGCTAAATTAATAGCTAAAGCTTAATAGCTAAAGCTTAATGACATTGCCTAATTCCAGATATCTATCCATGAATTACTTGATTTTTTTCCCACTTTTCATCCGAATGTACTACATTATGTAAAATCATGATATTTCACCCATTCTCTGTTGTGCAAGATAATCTTTGGGAGGGAGGGGGACATATGGGGATGGGATAGGATGAAAGGAATCTTTATGTATAATGAGTCAGACCGTGAAAAATAGCCTTTTTATTTTATTACTTTGTTGAGTCTGTAAATATATATTTTAATCATTGAGGTGACAAAAAAAACTTCCGGATTTCAAATGAAAACATTTCCGCAATATTTTGATTGGGGTATTACGGTTTTCAGATGTATAAAGAGAAATAATGTAGATAGAACCATAGCTTTATACCTCAATGTGTTTTAAAATACTGAAAGCTAAAATTAATTAAATGATCATTTGAACAGAAACTAATCAAAATATTAATAATACAAATCAAACAAGAACAGATAAGTTTTTAAGAAGAAAATGTTTGATGAAAATCAGGAGTTAGGAATTCCCTGGTGGTCCAGTGGTTATGACTCCACACTCTCAACTGCCAGGGGCCCAGGTTCAATCCCTGGTTGGGAAGCTAAGATCCCACAAGCCTCAAAGTGCAGCCAAAAAAAAAAAAAAAAAATTAGAGAAAATGTCAGGAGGTAGGTCCCTATTTCTAAACATAAGAAACAAAATGGAATAAAATTTCTACTTCTACTTTATTCTTAAAAGAACACAGAAGCAAAATCTACTTTTCCTCATTAAGACATTTGAAACTAAAAACCACATTATTTTAAGTTCTATAGATCACATTTTTTTTCAGAGATCTTATAGCTTTTATTTTTATTTAAAAAAATTTTTGAAGTATAGTTGATTTACAATGTTGTGTTAGTTTCTGGTATACAGCAAAGTGATTCAGTTATACATACTGGTCACATTATATTTTTATCTGACTCTTTAGGTAAAACGAGGTCGGAATCTAGAGAGAGAGAAAATGTAATTTTTATACTACACAATTCAAATTTCTTTCTATATGGATATATTTATACTTTCTATATATACTTTTAGTTTCTTGTAAAGCATTCTTATTGCTACTGACATTTTTAAAGTAAATAACTACTTTGGCTCCATCCAACTATTAATGTACAAGAAAATTGAAGAGACAATGTAGAGAAAAGCCGTTTTGGGACGAATTTGCATTGTTTTATGCCTGCCAAATTTCATTATTTACTCTGGATTTCTGTGTAATATAGTTTTTTGTGGGTTTTTAGGCAAAAATAGAACAGACAAGCAAATTTTTATGATACATATAATATTTAACTCAGACCTTATAATTCTAGAGTTGTGAAGTTCTGGGTGAAACAAATTCTGAAGAAGCTTAGAGAAATTCAAAGGGTGATGATAATAATAATAAATCTTTTCAAGTAAGGTGTTAGAACTTGATTTTTTTAGTGCAGAAAATAAAAAATAAAAGACACCATAGAATGATTGTCATGTATATACTGGTTTAAGATGATTGTCAAAAAAGGTTGGTGCTAATTGTTTTTTTTTTTTTCATTTTCACAGTTCATACTTCATTTTCATCACTGTAGATGTAGACCAGTGATTCTCAAAGTGTGTCCATTGATCCCTAGGTGTCCCAGAGACCTTTTCAGGACTCTACAAGGTCAAAAAATTCTTAAGACTCTTAAGATGTTATTTGCCTTTTTTACTCTCATTCCTTCCTTAGTGTGCAGTGGACTTTTCCTACATTTCCATGAGATGTCATGACATCATTGCTCTGATGGCTAATGGAATATGTATTTGTCAACTGCTTATGTTAAATTTTTCTTAACTTTGAATATGATAAATATTGATAGATATATTTCCCATAAAGCGAAGTTCTTTAAGAAATTCAACGATATTTAAGACTGGAAAAGGGGTCTTGAGACCAAAATATTTAAGAGCCACTGATCTATACCTGGGTACAATCATAATTTTATCAATAGTCAATGATGTTGGATAATTAGAAATTTCTTACAAGATATAATTATCATATTTGCCTCTAAATTTTCTATGCCTTTTCTATCTTGTATTGCATTTTGGAACCCCTACTTTCTTTTCTTATTTAATGTTAATTTATAACTTAAGATTGACAAATGATTTTATATTCTTATTTTAAATATTTTATTGGGCATGATTTAGATTAAGTTATGATTATATGCCCATTTTCATTATTTACATTTGCAGTTTGACTGGTAAGTTGTCTGTCAACTTTAATCAAGTTGTTCCTAGCCTAAGGTAGAATGAGAGGGAGTATTATAAAGGTAGAATACATTTTATTTGTGTCCTTATTTTGATGATAAAATTTATTGGAAAAACATTTATAAATTATTTGTTTCTTTAATCTTCTATTGTATTATCTATATTAGTGGTCCTATACTTTGCAAATTCATTGTTGGCATAAATAACAATAGAAACACTGAAGATCATCACTTTGATTCAAATTTGAGGAAATGTTAAGCTTCTTACCTCTTACTTAATCCTTGATCCTTAATTTCAAACATACAATTTATTGTGTTTTTAAATAATTAAAGCTAAAAAGGGAATTCTGAAAATATTTATCATTTATAGAAAATATTATCTGAATTACCCCTATTAGTTGCTCATCATTTATTCACATTCATACACACAGTTTTTTTAATGAATAGTATGTTTCAGAAACTCTTCAAAGTGTTAGTGATTCTGCAGTGGACACAATAGACAAAAATCACTGTCCCCATAAATATCCCATCCTAGTAATATTTATCAAATAACGGATTAAAGATATGTGGGAAAAATTTGAAGACTGACAAAAGCATGACTTTTGTCTATCTTCAACTGAAATTGAAGTAGAACATTGCAGTTAGTCATTGACTTAAGTTTATATACACAGACACCATCATGTTTAGAAATATCTGAAAATAGAATTATTTTGTTATTTGTTCTGGTCTGGTTATCTCTCGTAATCTTTACAGTTCACTGGGATATAACCAAGTATAGGAGGAGAGAAAGTGTTTGAAAATGATCTATTTGGAGAAGGTAGGAATATTAATGAAATTAATTAGAGACATTGTATTCCATGGGACTGGACAGGTGTTTACCAAATAATTGTCCAAATTCCTCTTTACTTTATGGCCACTGACTACATTTGAATGATATGAAAAATAATACTCAGTGTTTGTTGTAGCATTAGCCATGTAAATCAGTATGCTATTATTAATTTGTATTTGTTTACACTGGAAATGTCTCCTTTGGGCAGGATTTTTATATAAATCAAATTATTTGGATTCCGTTTAAAGGTAACATCCTTGTTATCTTAGTATTCATGATCTAGGTGATCAGTTTCAGGATTATATAAGGACATTTTTCAAAACTATTTTTATAATTACTTTCACTCAAACAGGACCACTTGTTTTGCAAGCAAACTGAGAGAGAATATTTCAGTTTCAAAGGAGAATGAAATAAATATTGAAAAATTGAGTTGCCCTTGAAAAATTGATGTAGATCTTGAAGATTTTTTTCTGTCAAATATATTTCTCCTTACTCTTAATCTTTTAAAGGTAAAGATTTTTCCTGTGTTATTTAAAGGTAAAGATCTTAATTGTGTTAGCATTTTTTTAGCACAAAACCAAAACTTGGTCCTTGATAAACTCTTTGTTCATTCTATTTATTTGGACGTAGCTAGAATTATAAACTAAACTTATTAAAGATAAAATGAATTTACTATCTTTGTGATGTCTTAATCAAACTCCATTATTTACTCTGAAATTTTGGTCCCCACTTAAACTGTATTTATTTTAAGTGTCTTCTTCCAAAATAAGTTCTGAACCAAAAACACCTTTAGAAAGGAAGACACACCTAAAAGGCAACATTATAGCACAAATGCAAGAACTATAGTACAGTGAGCCATCACATATTGTATTTGTGTAAGAAAAAAACCTTCTCTACCATGTTATTAAGCTAACTTTACTCTCATTTCAAACACATGTTGTATTGAAGTTATATGCTCTTACTTTTGTTCCCTAAAGTGATCATTGATCCTATTATCCATAAAGCTAGGGAGTGAATGGGAGACACCTGCAAAATAGTGATGCATTAGATCAAAAAAGATTGAACTGATTATTAAAATGTCTTGAAAAAGTCAGTTGTAAGGCCAGCGTGGATGGAGAGCGAAGAGTGCGAACATGATTTAAAGCTTTACCACCTTTCCCACGACATAGAAAATAGAGGCATCACATCTTCCTCTCCCTCTCTGAAAGAAGCTACTATGTGAATAATATGGAATATCTTGAGGGACATGTTTTGATTTTTTATAAGTTTGTTGTAACTTTCTGATATATATAATTATTTTTTCTGAGTGACCAAGCCAAGTGTTAGTGTTAATTTCATCCTCAGCGACCCTGGGAGAGAGGTAATATAATCACCAATAATTTTTCATTTAAAAAGTATTTCAGTGACATCCTTCCTTTCACTGACCCCACCTAGGGGTTTACAAATGACTTATATATTGTAGAAATCAGAGTTGTCTATTTTAAATACTTTTATTTGTGAAAACTTGTAATTTGGAGGTATGTGAACATTCCTACAAAGAGTTGTATTGAAGCTACCTATGCCATTTTTCTAGTGTCTTCTTTTAAATTTTTCCAAATTGGATAACGAATATACTGAAGTAAATTCAGAAAAAAGTATATTAAATTTCTAAAGTCCTTGTAAGATGCAACACCCCTTCTTAATACCCCTGGATGATAGTAGAAAACCTAAAAATGTTATTGCACGTAATTCAAGGGGAAAACTACCAACAGTGCTGGTAACAGAGGAAATTAAAAGTTGACATTTTTCAGGGCTACATCCAAATGCAATCAACAAATGAGATAAAACTGCAAAGTCTCTTTAGTAAATATAACAACTAAAACAACAGCAATAATAAAAGGTAGATAGATAAATAGAGAGTGAAAGGTAAAGGAGATAAAGTAGAAAAGGTCACTAAAGTTAATACCAGCTAAATTAAAGTTAAACCAGCTAAAGAACCAAAAAAAAAAAGCATGCTGTAAGTATATAATTTCTAAAATAGCCAGGTAGTTATTTCAGTTCCATCATTATACTATTGGAATAAACAAAAGAATTATTGATTGTTTTCTCTTAATTTCAAGCAGTTGATCCTAAAATCCTATACATTGTATCTATGAAGATAATACTAATACTGCATCAACCAAGTAATTTGGGAAATTACAGGTTACCTACATAATAAATTACTCCTGAAATATTTGGAAATACCTTTGAGCGAGACCAAAGATATAAAACCAATGGAAGTGAGGCTTCATACATTCCAGGCACTGAATTCTAAGGTAGGTAACCTCTCTTAATTTGAGACAATTCAATATGATAGAAAAGTGGATGAGCACTTTTCAGTTTTGATTTTTGACCTGGAACAAGTCACTTAAAACTTTCCAGGGCTTAGTTTTTCTATAAGCAAGATGATGGTTCTGGAACAGGTTATCTTTAGAGTCCTTACCAGCTTTTAATTTCCATGATTCCGCAATTATAAAATCATCTACAATTCTGATCCGAGACTTTGCTCATGGTGCTGCCATCGTGTGGTAGGCACAGTGATAGTTCTGCATTTTTTTAAGTATGTATATATAGTAGAGGGGAAAAATCAACAGAGCAAACTAATTGAAGACAGATGTTCAGTCAAAGAGACACTACCAGGTTTAATTAAGGTTAGCCACAGAGGAGTAATAAAACAAAATGTTTTCTAACCACCTAGCAGCCACAGAAAATGAAGAGGTCAAAGAATAATTTAAAACAGATTGAATTGCCTCACTGAAAATAAAATTCGTTTACCTGAAATGCCCCCTCAATAACTGAGTCACAAAATTATTCAACACGCTAGTATTTATTCTTCTAGCATATAGGGACCCTCTTTGTAGGAGTGGACTTCTTCCATCTCATATTTATATGATACATTCTTTTTTCTGGCTGGTACTTAATAGTACAAATAAAAATTCAAAAAGAAGGTAGGCCCCCCAAAATGTAACTCTTTAAGAAAATGGCTCCAAAAATGTTTTTCATTATTAAATAAATCTCAATTCTAATGTAAAATAAATATTTCCATATGTAATACACAGGTACATAATACAGGATTTCTGAAATTCTGATTTCAAGATTTGGAAAAAGCAGGTAGAATATTTTTAAATTGTTAATTTTGAAATCATAAAATTATGGAAAGTCATATTTAGTTTTAATGTTTTAAAATAATATTTTCTACAAGAACATAGAAAGAGAGACGTTACACTGAAATATAAACTGGAGCTCACCATCTGTCTGTATACCAAGAGGTGCAATCAGCCTAAGTACCAGTGTCTGTATTAGCACCATCTAGTGCCTCCCATGGAATGTTACCATACAAATTATTTTGTCACTTCAATTTAGAAATATATATATAATATTCATGGTCTGATATGAATTTTTTAAATTCACAAGCCTATGCTCTCCCATGTTTCATGTATTATTAAATATTTCAGTCAAGCCAGTTTTGAGGGAATTGGGATAACAGAACATCTGGTTGAGTGATCACATTTTTATATACAGTATGACAGATTAAAGTTGAATCTCTGATTTTAAAAGCTGCCAAAAATAGGTTACCCAAAATTTCATTGACAAAGAAAGTGGGGTTAAAAAACTATATTGTGGTATCTTTGATGAGATTTTTTTGATTTGTATCAACAGAACTGGATTAAAAATGAAAAATCTAAATCACTCAGATGTTTTAAGTTGTTTGGTTAAAGGAAAGAATTATTAATATGTTATCATTATTATAATTTTACTGTCAATTTATTAAATATTGCTTAAGCATAGTCCCAGGATTAAGCTTTTAAGAATGCTACCATGGAGCTAACATAGGTAGGTTCTGTTTCCAATAACCACATGAATGTAACAACTACGATTAAAGATACAAAGTGACAGTTGCCATAAAAGACAAAAATTATGTGCTATGAGAGTCTAGGTATAGAAGTTCACTTCTGATTGTAAAGATGAGGAAAATGTATGAAGCAGGTTCTATCTGAGCTGAGCCTTTCTGGATGAGTATAATTTAGATATGAGAAAGTGACAGGGTCAGAGGAGGGTATAACAAAACTGGTAAGAAGAGGCTTGGCTAGAGCTCAGGAGAAAAAAAGCCGAACTATAGGGATTCAGAGTGAGTGGTCTGAATGGGCTTCAGTGAAGGGTATACAAAGGAAAATTATGGGAGGTATATATGGAAAGAAGTAGACGATAAAGGACTTCGAGAGGCAAACTAAAGAATTTGACTGAAATCGTGAGATGTCTTGAAATTGCATACGACCTGGCCTCCAATATTAAATCCTAAAAGCACTTTATTCATTAAGAAGTTTGCAGTAATACAGATTTAGTTCAGTTTAATTGAGTTGATGGTTTCTTATGTGGGGGCTGATTCAATTAAACGAAATCAGCAAATAGACGTGTTGTTTCAAGTAACTGAAAAAGAACTTTTAAAATTTTTGGACTCTTAGCACCAGCTTATCAAAACCTCACCATTTCTGTATTTTTAGTCTCATTTTATGCTATGTATATATAGCCCTGTACAGGGAAGATCCACTTTGCATTTTAGTTTAAGTCATTTTCAGAAACTAACTGTCAGGCTATCTATCTCTACGCTTACATACCAGGTTAAGTCTAAAAAAATTCAGTCATGCACCAGATGTTTTGAGATAATGCCTAATATCTAGACTCATTTGAATTATTCACCTAACCGCCCAAAATTTCTTTAGATTCAACATTACGTGTAATTTTGTTTTGCAAAGATGTTAAGGCAGACTTAGAGTTATTCTGAAATATGTATATATGCCCTATATTTAGTTTTCTTTCTTGTAATAGTTCTTATAAACTGTGACTTGTTTGCGTTTAAAATATTGCGTTTAAAATATTGACGACACTTGCACAGGTTTTCCAAATGAAATTTCTATTCACCTAGGCAGTATGACAAAACTGGCTTTCCTTAAATTTATTTCTATCCTTGATCCTTTTCTATTATTATATTGTTTTACATTCTGTTCACATTTCTCAAATTTCCCAGAAGAGGAATAGAACTAGAAATTGCATCAGGTAAAATCAAAGTTTGCAAAAGAAAGATTGGATATTTTGATATGTAAATAAGAAGACATCATTTCTATAATGTGGATATTTTGATATATTGTGAGATTTCTCTGGGATAAAAAAAAGTTTTAAATTAGTAAAGATAAATTGATTTTAAAATTAATGTCTATTAATTAAGGTTTGTCTTTGAAAATGGTATATTGAGATTTTCCAGTTGATGAAATTAAATTTTTACATTCAATATCATACTAAAAATTGTTAACAATCTAGTAGGTTGTATTATATAATGACAATCAAAAGGTATGATAGCTTTTCCTTGTTTACAATCAGTTGACTTATCTGACTCATGTGGTTGTTTATACAGTTTAATATTCTTTATAATGTTCATAATTTTATATCAGTCATATTACCTTTACATTTTTTAACTTATCCTTTTAAAAGGTCTTTAACACTAAATACGTCAGCTGGGTTTCTTCTACATAAGTTGAAGAAAATATTAAACAAACATTATGACTATTATTCTTTTCCTGGAAATCTAGTCCTATGAGTTACTCTTAATTCACTGGTGACTGGCTATGTAACAGGATTCAGAGCCTTTTCTAACTAGCTATTCCCAATTTATAGATACCTGATATATAACTGACTAATTATCAAATGTTTCTTCCTTCTCTATTCTGAGAAAGGAATCCTACTATCACTGGAATAGATAGTATGAAAATTTCTGGTGGCTTTAGAGAAACTGCTAGTTCAGAAATAGAAGGGAAGAAGTGAGGAAAAGCTAAAGCCTTTGCAAGACTTGATCCTGGCTAATCTGATGGAGAGTTTCCTGCCCTCAGATGATTTCCCTCACAGCATCTATGCTTTTCACTTTATTTGGGTATATTGGTTAAAACTCCACCCACCGGATTGTCATTGTGTTTTTATACATTTCCTTAAGAAAAATGTTGATAATTTAGAATCATTAAATGATTATCAACTCTCTACCCCGTTGTGTGGATCTGTCCAACTGCTTGAGAAACTCCTGAGTGAACAGGAGGAGAGTATTTATGGAGGAGAGAGACTCTTAAGTACTTTTGCAGCCTAGAATACATCTAAAATTAGAAGAGAATCAAGGTGAATTCATTGTCCGGGACTAGGTGTGCTGTTCAGTGGGGAACAGCCATTGACGATAAAGCCCTGAAGAAGAGCTTGGGGGTACAGCAAATTAAATCACAAGACAAAGAAGAGTGAGTTCCAGTTTTATCTCACTCCTCATAATCACAATCTTATGAGGGGGGCTTTACTGACCCCATTATTTTAAAGTGAGGAAACTGAGACCACCTAGAGTTAACTTCAGCAGGAGTTGGGATACAAAACCAGATCCGTGTGATCAGAGCTTATGCTCTTAAACTCTGACCATATGTCACAAGACAAATGACAATTTCAAAAATTTGCCTAGAGAATCTCCACCGCCACAAAAAAAGAGGAAACACTTGCCTTCTGTTTCTTTTTTTTTTTAGTTATTTCTGAGATATACATTTTAAAGTAATAACTAGAATTATGATTTATAACATTATACCAGAACATATAAGATGTTTAGAAATTTCATGTAATGTCTGAAACATTTATATTAACATATTTCCATACAAATAACCCAAAGAAAGTTTAGTATTAGTTGTTTTTTTGTTTGTTTTTTATACTGCAGATTCTTACTAGTCATCAGTTTTATACACATCACTGTATACATGTCAATCCCAATCACCTACACCTGCCTTCTTTTCATTCCTTTTGCATCAGAATTTCCTCCCAAATCTCTAATCTAGAACTCTGCTAACAATATTACCATTCTCTTACTGCATAATTTATAACACAAATTCATAACTCTTCTATGGGAATATGGATTCTTATATACAAAAAATCAAACTCATGGGTTATTTAAAACAAATCCCAGTCATAAACTAGGATGTGCCTAAGGGGAAATAAATATCTTCAAATTTAAAAACATGCTGGAGGTAGTTGATAGAGCTACATACAAACAAGTCCAGGATTTTCAGTCATTTCCTGAAATTATCTATTCTATTTTGCATCTTCACTTCTCAGGAGAAAAACAAATTACTGGTTATTAATATGGGAAATAATTAAGCAATTTTCACATATTCTGTCATTTCTATCTACCCAAGTCTTCCTAAATTCCTTTCTCCATGAAATAGCCACAATTCTTATTTGTTTGCCATATCATTATTGCAATACTCTATAAAGAAATCACAAGTAATAATACTGTTTAACTCAGTCTAAAAATGTGATGGTTGATTCCTAGAAGTTAATCTTTTTTTTCTTTTATATCCAACAAAAACAATCAAGGGCTTTATTGTTGCCACTGAGAGTTACTGGTTAAGGAAAAGAAAATGAAAGGCAGGTTAAGAGATGTGGAGTTCTTGCTAGAGCTGTTTCTTTACACCCGTAAATGAAGAAACATATAAGTATGCATTCGGATATCAATGGGAGGTTCATTGATTGACTGTGGTGTTGACTCTTCCCACACCATGCAGCCAAGCCCACCAATCACCGGCCTGCAGAAAGCTCCGTGTCCACTGGCTCCTCGGGCAGCAGCTTTGGCAGTGGGTATAGCGTGGACAGTGAAGGAAGCAGCAGTACTGCAGGGGACACTAATCTATTTCCTATTCCAAGGATGTAAGTGGTGGTTTGTTTGCTTTTTTTTCCACTGGAACGTTAACAGCCTCATGAGTAAGCTTTTCTTAACATTGAAAAGGAAATAACTAGATAATTATCCAAGTCTGAGTCAGTGTCCCTGAAGGACTTCAGCTGTTTATGCCTATGTAAAAAATAGACTGTTCAGGAAAGATTGGATTAACTTAGTGAATTCTAAGCATGAATGCTGGTCACCACCAGGACTACTTAATCAGTGCATTCTGTATTTAATAGAAAAACTGCTAAAATAATAATAACTTAGCTATACCTGAATCAAGTTCAGCAGCAGTAATACATGGCTGCTTTAATTGCATAATGCATAGATTAATTGATTTTGAATCAGGAGATATTTGAACATATTTAAAGAACTCATATATCACATTTGAAATAGCACATTGGGCCACTCATATAGACTTTTCAACTATAAATTCCTCTACCATTAAAATAGAAGATTTTGAAGTGGATCCATATTTTCTAGAACAAATAACAAGCAGGACATAGGTCCCCAAATAGATACTCTTGGAATAAAGTTAATTTATAATACGTTAAGCCTCGAGAAAATCATATTGCAAATAAAATGCAAAACTAAAGCAGACTGTATTTAAAATGTGTTAGAATGGGTTTAGTCATATCGGTGGCAAAATCTAGCAGCATCCAAGATAAATATGTTATCTCTATTCCAATATCAAAATCTAAACTTCCTGACTTTCTCCAGTAACTAGTTTTCTAAGTTTACAAAAACAACATTGGGCCATGCAGCTCCAGGATCTAACCCAGGGTGAGTCCAGCCTGCTGCCTGGTTTTGTAAGGTCTGTGAAGAACTAAAAATGGCTTTTGCATTTTTAAATGTTTCCCAAAACCCCAGAAGAATAGCATTTTGTGACACATGATAATTACATGAGTTTGAAATTTCAGTGTCCATTATTAACTTTTATTGGAACATGGCCACACCAGTTTGCTTATGTGTTGCCTAATGTTGTCTGTGCTCTAGGGGCAGACTTGTATAATTACAACAGGGACCATTCAGATCATTCACTGTCTGGCCCTTTGCAAAGTGAGTTTGAAGATCCCTAGTCTGGGCCCTTGTTAGAGGGTCTTTTTCATTTTCTCTGTTAAGTGAAACCATCTCTGGGAGTGGAACTTCTATTTCTCTTTGTTTAAATATCACAGTTTTTTATGAATCTTTCCTTTTGATCCCCAGAATAGTTCTAATATTTAGATAATGGCTCACGTTTATAAAAGCAAAATAATGGGGAAAATGGATTTGTAAGGTGAAAAATGTGTTTATTTTGTGATTTTCGGGTTACATTTTTCCTACTTAAATTGACTAATTATTGGATTATCTGTCTATTTTTTTTGAGACCTAGGCTGTGGATTCAATGGAGTTATTTGTATTTAATCAGTTCTTTTTATATTGACAGTTATTTCTAAAAGGAGTGTGATCTCATTAGTCCGCAGACTCTGATGATCCAATTTAACTGAAGAGAATTTCTACAAATTCATTACACTCCTCTCTCCAAGCTGTGAATATCATATAAATTTGTAAAGGTTTTGCACCACACATCACTTACTATCCTTCCAATTTATCTGTATCTTTCAAAATATATAATCTAACACTGATGATAAAGTTACAACTTTCAGAGCGTAAAATACACTATTTCCTCAATATCTGAATGTCTGAAGTGGAAGTAGATTGGTTTTTTTACATACAAACCACATTTCAATTTTGCTTTTTCCCATTTTCCTGTTTCTCTTGTAAATCAAAAGCTTTTAAAACTGCATAGGATGCTTTTGTTTTTGCCATATGAGCACAAAGAAAATTCTCTTTTCTAAAGCATTACCGGATATAAGTAAAAAGCAGCATTTGGTGGTTCTTTTCTGTCTCTCTTTGTATCTGACACAGTTTTTCTTGGGCTAGCATAAGTATTCAATAACTATTTGGTGATTGTTTAACAAAGATAAATTATAACCTGTGCAGTCAGAATGTCCTGAGATGAAGATTATTTATTGGGAATTCAGAAAAATTGCATCCTTTAAGACCCACACAGTTACATTTCCTTTGTACTTCATTTAGCTTCACAGTGCTGCAAGTTTTCTGTATAATCTTAGAAATGCACCTAATCCACATTTTGGCTAAATACCAAATGTTAAAATCAGTTTTCATTAGAAGCAAATACTGCAGCTGAATAGCATCATTAAAACATGAAATGCAGTCCTCAAGATCAAATAAAAATTATCAAAAAATTTTTTATTACAATTACTAAAAATTATACTTATTTTGTTAAAGTTTGGCAAAGTATAGGATAGTAATTTTTCAGGACTCTCATCTACTCGATTAGCACTACTAAAACGATCCTCACTTTCAATTGAGTTTGGCTCAGTAACAAGATGTGTTTTGGCCCGCTCTGCTTGTATAGTATACTGCTAAAGGTGAGATTGCTACTAGGTTATTAAGCTTTCTCCATGTCTAATCCTGGCAGACAAAGTTAATTTTTTTAATTTATCAGCTGTTTGTCTTGAATCTCATTGAAGTAATTACACAAATTGAAGTTTTGTGCATTGCTTAATCAAGACTTTTTTGTATATATTCAGATGCAAACTATATATAATTATAGATATAATTTAAAACATTTCTTCATGCACTTTATCCTTCACATAATCACTTAATAAAAATTTGTGTTTAAAACTTTGACCTAGAATTGTCATCTTGGAGCAATGTAATGGCTTTCAAGATAAAATGATTTTTGAATTTACATCAGTTCCTCTTTCGTTATGTGCAGAACCATTTCAGTAGAATGATGAGAGGATCGTTAGAGCAGTTTTCAAGTAAGATCTAATTGGAGTCTTAAGCAATAAGTATGGTTACATTTTCAGCTGGTTGGGCAAACTAAATATTTTTTGTGAGAGTAAGAATGAATTGTTAGTAAATACTGCTATGTTTGAATTATTGTCTAGAAAGTCTAGTATCAAGACATTCCTTTGTTCAAGCACCATTTTTAACACTTAAGCATTTTTATTCCATTTTTTTAGAACATCTTATATAACTACATATAAAGGCAACTTCCAAATCTTTTGTACGCCATGTAGCTTTTTCTCTGAAGAAATAAGAAGTGACCTATCATCGTTTGGCTCTTACGTTATCAATATTCTGAACCCACAGTGCTCAGAGTATAATGAATTCTTCATTTGTTTGGCCTTCGAAGACGTTTAAGGCTGAAATTAAAAATGGTTTGCAGCCTTTGGCTGAATTCTAAAGCTGTTATGTACACATCTACCTATTAGTACTTTATATTTATCGAATATTATGATGTTTCAGGCACTATGCTAAGCACTTACCTACATTTTCCATGTGATTTTCCCATAACCAAATGGTAGCTCATGTTACTATCCTTAAATTACAAAAGAAGAAATAGTCTTCACCAGATTGAAAGATTTACCTTACATGATGTATAGCTTAAAGTAGCAAAGCCAGAAGTAGAAACCAAGCTGTATGACTTCAAAAGCCAATGTGCTACACACAGCTGAAAATACAGGAAGGATCTGAAAGAAATAATAATCCATGTAATTATAATATTATATTTATAAATTATTCAATTCAACATTCCCTTCTCACCAAAGGATCTATACAACTCCTTACAACAAAGTGTGAATATATAAGAAACCCTTCTCCTTCTTGAGTTAAAAATGGCAGGAAAAAAAAAATTCTAAAACAAAATTTGAAGATTTCATGATGGTCATGTCTTTGATAAATGAGTCCATGAATAGGACACTGAATTTTGAGGTTCTATGTTTGGACTCAATAGGAATGATAAACAAATTTCCACTTTAAAATTAATATGATATAGAGTGATTTATTGTGTTCGTACAACATTTGCCATTCAAGTAATTTGTTGCAGGTCTGAATATATGATGTCATTCTATTTTTTCAAACTTGGACTCCTCATTTGCATTTAGGATTATAATTGAATATATAAACTTTTATTTCCTTTTTAAACAGAGGAAAGATGGGGCAGAATGGGCAAGAGACTATAAAACAGCCAGGAGTAGGCGTAGGACTAGCAGACACTGAAGGTAAGTTACAGTTTACAATACACTGGATTTTGGTTGTATCTGTATGCTATACTGTTTGCTTTGTTTTTGTTTTAATATGAATGTTAATTTCTAAGTACTAATACCAAAAGCACTAGGAAATAAGTCACCATTATCCATATGATCTATTAAATTAGAATGACTTTGTCACTTCATTTAACATTCATATTTAACATTTAAGCACTTTTGGGTACTACAAATTTTAAAGGGAAAGAAGAATGAGGATTACAGAATGAAACTTGAAGACTTTCTCTGGGAAAAAATATCTTGAAATTTAAAAAAATGTTTTTGTTTAAAATACTATACAAATAGAAAATCATGAAACCTCATTTAAGTCAATGGCAAGCCTTAAAAATGTGGAACTAAGAGGAAACTAATGGTGTAAAAATCTTTTTATAGAAAAATAATGACTGAACTAACTTCTAAAGTGAAAACTTAATTTGAAATTAAACTTTGTTTTATTAAATAGTATTATAAATGTATTATAAAATGCAAAAAAAAATCCTTTTCTTCCACACATAATCAGTATCTCTAAGGTGCACAATGACTTTTCCTTCGTTTAAAAAATTTTTTTCCTAATGTTTTGATAAGATCTGATAGCACTGGTATACATCATGATTTACACGCTCAATAATTTTAACTATTCTAAGTACTTAACACTATTCTAAGTACTTTTCACATATTATCTCATTTAATTCATACAATTACCTATGAAGGTACCTGGTTTTACATGAAAAGAAACTGAAGTGCAAACATCACACAAGGTAAGAGCAAGTGATTGAATCCATGAAAATGACACTAAATCACACGCTATTAAAAAGAATCATTAATGCCATGGTACCACATGGACATTCGATGAGGAAATAGGAAACCCAGATTTAAGGTTCAAATCTTGTCTTGACTGGTGACCTGATCTTTCTATCTTTAGAAACTTGATCTGAAAAATGCTGGGTCTAAGTGATGCTTAAGTTTCCTAGTGCACTTAAGTAGATATCACATATTTCTGGTTCTACTAAAAATTTTTATTTGAACTCATTCAAAGACTGTGCTTCCTCTACTTGTTGCCATGGTCCCACGGTCCCATCCTCAATCCACCATTCCTTTTACCCATCTTCCTTCTGCATAAACTCATCAACTCTTGTCTATATGTTGATTGCCATCCAAGCTCCCTGGAATTCAGACTCAGATATCCACCAGGCATTTGTGCCCAACCAAGAAAATAGAAACCATATTAAAAATATACGTATTTTAAAAATAGGACATTTATGGCTGGCAATTATTATATACGTGTGGAAGATGCTGAGAAACCCAGCAGGGGGTACGGAGGTAGCAGAAGAAAGCTACTGTCCCTAAAGGCTGGAGGGCAGGGAGAGCTGAAACCAAGATAAGCCTGTCTGCTGGGATCAGCAGGTAAGGAAGAGACACAACAAAAGATAGAAATATATATTGAGATAGACAAGGATGGGGAGAAATATCCCAGTTTCTCCCTTCCTCCCCTTCTCCAGTCTCTGCCAGGGCCTGGTCAAATCAGCTGGAAGCCAACTAACAGGGGAGGCTGGAAAACATGCTAGGGAGCAGCTCTTCTGAAAGCAGGGCAGAGAAAGACCAAAGATGCATCCAAGGGCACACAGGCGTAGGGCTGGTACAGTACTTCACCTGGAAATTCCATAGATGCCTCAAACTACATATGCCCTGAATTCAGTTTTCCCTCTTTCTCCCCCTATACTTGTCTATCACTCACAAAATCTGTGCCTATTTATACCGTAATTTTCATCTTGTGTTATTATTGTTCTTTGACTTAAATTTACCTATTTCTATGCCTGTCTCCTTCATAAGGCTGAACAACTCTCAGACCAGAGCTATGATTCATTCATCTTGGTGTCCCAGCACTTAGCGGAAAGCCTTGCCCATAAAGTTGCTTCAAGAATGTTTAAGTGAATGAATAAACAATATAATCTTGTATTAAAGTAATGGCCATTGATTTTCATCTGACCCTATACTTCATGTATACAGAGAAGCAATTCATGGGCGCTTTTTCCCAAAAGTTTTAACTACTTAACTTCATCTTTCTCTTAACCTTAAAGTTTATAAATAAAATTATTTTAGTATAGATGTTAACATTTGAAAAGAATAGAAATTGTTCATCCTAATGCTACCTTCTTATTTCCTATCAGTCCCACACAAAACATGCTTGTTTTCCAAGAAGAAGCCAGTCGGAGGCTACTTTATATTTTATTTAAACTTATGAGTCAATGTGTTTATATTTTAGTGAACTGACCCTTATCAACAGTTAATCTCAGATTAGTTACTGAGCAGAGGGGTGGGAGTTGAGGACGGGAACCATATGGAATATGTAATGTAATGTGAGTCATGCCCTTTTGGCAGCAATATTTTGGACAAATTATTTTTGACTGAGTTACTTATGACATTTTGACGATAAGCAAATTTACAGGTAACACATTTATGTGAAGTTATGAGTAGTTCTATAAGAGATACATAAGAGATTGCTAATAATATGAAAAAGAAAACTGCAATAAATATTAAACCTTTATAGGGAAGTTATACTTCAAAATCCAGCAGGTATACCCTGGACCAGCTACAGGGATATTCTGGCCTCAGAGAAGCTGCCAGTGGGCTAGCAGTGCCCTGGCTGTAGCAGGGTCCCTGCCCCCACATGAACAGTAGCATACCACAGAGAGGGGTATCTCAGTTAGGCCTAGCCACGTGCCAGAGTTAGAAAGCATCCATGTCTAACAACAAGCAAAGAAGTACTATGTGAAGTACTGTGATGATTAAAGTCCCAAGTGAAGAAATTTTATTTAGATCCCAAGTAAATATACATTATACTTGTAGGAGCTTTAAAATGGAACACAAAATTTCTCCATTTATTTAGTCGAGTCTTCAAAATCTATGAAAAAATTCATTTTCACATTTCTTTGCTTTTCTGTATTATTTTTCACAGGGTGTAGTGTGTACACTTACAATTAATGCACTAGAAAGTCCCCTCCTTTGAAATAGTATAACAAAAACACAAAACAAATTGGTACTGATCATATCAAAGGAAATAGCTAAATAAGGAGACAAAACACTTGGTATAGATTCATTTTATAAATCATTTCATTAAGACCTTTTCACTATGCTCTTCATGTAATAAAATTTTCATATCATTAGTAAATTTTAAAAAGAAATCTAAAATAATATTTCAACATAGTTTTCTTTTAAACTATGGTCAGACAACAATATTTACTGAGCAAATACTATGTGCCAAGTACTGTGCTACATACAATGATTAAGACAGACTGCCCTCATGGAGCTTACAATCTAGCAAGAAGAGTAAATGTTAAACATTTATTACAAGTGTGATAAAGAAGATGTGGCACATTATACAATGGAATATTACTCAGCCATAAAAAGGAACAAAACTGAGTTATTTGTAATGAGGTGGATGGACCTAGAGTCTGTCATACAGAGTGAAGTAAGTCAGAAAGAGAAAAACAAATACCATATGCTAACGCATATATATGGAATCTAAAAAAACGGTACTGATGAACATAGTGGCAGGGCAGGAATAAAGACGCAGACGTAGAGGACGGACTTGAGGACACAGGGGTGGGGGAAAGGGTAGCTGGGATGAAGTGAGAGAGTAGCACTGACATATATACACTACCAGATTTAAAATGGATGGCTAGTGGGAAGCTGCTGCATAGCACAGGGAGATCAGCTTGGTGCTTTGTGTCCACCTAGAGGGGTGGGATAAGGAGGGTGGGAGGGAGGCTCACGAGGGAGGGGATATGGGGATATATGTATACATATAGCTGATTCACTTTGTTGTACAGCAGAAACTAACACACCATTGTAAACTAATTATATTCCAATAAAGATATTTAAAAAAAAACCTTTATGAACAATTTTACATTAAGAAGAATATATAGGCAGAGGTTGGGGAGAAAATTATCGAATCAGACAGAAATTTATTTGTTCTAAGCAGATAAGAAGAAGATACCAATTTAAAGTGTAAGATTTTGTTTTGTCCCCATAGAAATATGGACTTAACCTTGTGTTGGACTTGAGGTATATGTATGATGTAAATTTTGTCGGGTTTTTTTTTTTTTCTTTTTTTCTTTTTTTTTTTTTTTTGCGGTACGCGGGCCTCTCACTGTTGTGGCCTCTCCCGCTGCGGAGCACAGGCTCCAGACGCACAGGCTCCAGACGCGCAGGCTCAGCGGCCATGGCTCACGGGCCCAGCCGCTCCGCGGCATGTGGGATCTTCCCGGACCGGGGCACGAACCCGTGTCCCCTGCATCGGCAGGCAGACTATAAACCACTGCGCCACCAGGGAAGCACGACATGGTATATCTTTATACGCCAGTGTGCACATGACAATTTTTATATGTATGATATTAGACAAGTTACTCATATTCTCTAAGTCTCTGATTCCTAATCTACAAAAGTAAGAATAACAGTAGTATTTTACCTTATCAGTGTATTGCAAGGATTGATGGAAATAACGAGTGTAAGGCGCTTGGCACTGTGGCTGGCACGTAGTCAATAAATGCTAGCGGTCATTGTCCCAGTCATCGCCTATATCATGTAAGTGAATACTTCTGACCTGATTTTCCCCAAGACTTTTAAACTCATGTTTTCTAAAATGGTTTCTTTTTCTGCCTTTGGCATTCCACCAGAAAAGATGTTTTCAAGGTCCTACATTTTCCAGTTTGTTTTGAAAAGATGATACATATATTTATTACAGTATTTCAAACTACTCTTCTTCCCAGAATAAATCTGATGTGATCCCTTGTATAGTAATGTCTCCCCTCTATGAAGGATGTCTTTTCTAGACCTTATTATGCTTTACTAAATGGCCTGAGTTTAAAATTCAGTGCTACTGATTTCTAGTCCTGGATTACTGACTGGGAATTTAACATTGAAAGCATATCCTAAAAATTGTCTATTATTGAAACAAAAAATAATTCTGGGTCTTTACTGTGAGACAGATGCATCACTGGAGGTTATTAATTGACCACTAAAAACGAATTAAATGAATTAAATTTCTGGAATAGATCTTGACTGTTTCTTATCCTTAAGCACTCATCAAAGAATTGACATTTGCTAAATTTAAGCCCAGAATATTTTAGACTTTCAGGGATTCATATCTCTAATGGCAGTTTTTAATATTTTTTGAAAATGTCTTCTTTGCCTAGAAGTCCCCAAACTGCTTGCGTTGGGAGTTGGTGCTCTGATTTATTTATGGGAGAGGGGCTTTTGAATCAAGATAAGGACGTTAAAACATAGCAAAGGGTAGTGAATGAATATAAACTAAGAATATTCTCTTAGCATAGTTGTAGAAAATTAACAAAACAAGACATATAAATATTACAGATATGTAGTTTTACTTTGTTCTAAATGCCTTTACATTGTCCGGTTCATTGTCACAAAACAGTAGGGGATATAGACATAGAATAATGATTTCGATTTTAAAGTTATGGAAACAGAGACATAGAACAATGACACCATTCACCCAGAGTCAACTAATTAGACAGTGTGGGTTAAAATCTACAGATATATAATCTAATATCAACTGACTCTTGCCTATTGTACTTTCCAAGATTTTTTAACATTAATGGTTACAGTGCTATTGCATGAAAAATAAATTTATAAAACTAGCTGCAACTATTCGAAAGAAAACTAACATTGTTGATGATTATGGCCAGTTAACTGAGATTAATATCAATTACATTGTAGGTACTATGTAGCTTATAAAACCATTTAAAATCTTGTTCTATCTGATATTAGAAATGTCCATAAAATTACTGTATTCAAAACAGCAAGAGATATAAAGAAGATTCCGATATTCCCATAAACCTAATTAAAATACATTACATACAAAGGAGGAAGGTAAGAATCCATACGATGTCTCAACAGCAATAATAGACACGTAGAAGAGGGTCGTGGGTAATGCCCTTGAAATTCCAAGTGGAAGAGAGTATAAACTAAAATTCTATCCACAAACTATCCATTAAGTATAAGGGTTGAATAAAATCATTTTGGGATGTCTAGTTCTCAAAAAATTTTAGGTCTCCATGCTACCTATCTGGAAGTTACTTGAGGGTATGTTCTACCAACATAGAGAATAAACCACACTCAAACTCACACTGACCCCTCCCCCCCTCCCCCCCCCCCGCACACACACACACACAACTTGAGAGCCAAGAGACAAGAAGGGTAGAGAAAAGAAGAGTGGGGACGTCAATGGTGAAATGAGGAGATTCTAAAGACAGTAGTCATGCAGCAGGCAGAGAGAACACGTGGGAAAATCTGAGCAGATATGGTGAGTTCTAGCTGCAAGTGGATGACGAGTGAGGTGTTAGTGTGGGAAGGAAAAGAGGAATTGACAGGCATCAGTATCTAGCCAAGTGTAAAATGGTCTTCAGAGGGGTTGAGTACTCTTGGAAATTTTGGGAACAGTTAGGAATAGGTACATAGAAAGCAAAGCAAATTGTAAAACAGAGTAATTAATAACTTGAGGATAAAACACAAAAGAAATCTTTGAGAACTCCATGAAATACCCAATGGTCTCAGAAGTGAACAATATTAGTCACATTAATGTAAATTCCAAACATTAGTTTAATCAAGATTGTGACATAACTATATGTCAAGGTGGAGGAAGGCTAACTCTTCATCTACCAAAATTTAAATATCAATAAATTAATGAGGGCAATACAAAATTATTCTGAGAAATATGAATATAAAGAAGCAAAGAAACATATAAAAAGACTTGACAGTAGATTTTTCTTGGCAATTTTATTAAGGGTTTGGGGAAATGAAGAGTTGGGCCAAGGGAGAATTGATTTTTGAAAAAGAAGTCATAAAATTATGTAAAATGATTCAACCTTTTGATATATGAGGAAATAAAAAATGAGGGATAATGAGCAGTGTTAACAAGTATGAGAAAAAAAGTGGCAGTTTGTAATAAATAATTTCCTATTATTACCCTAAATGATTATGAATATCCATTCTCTTAAAGCTTTTTAAGTAATAGTTATTGCAACTAAGTACCCTGTTTAACATACTCATTAAAGATATTCTGATAGCACCAATGCTATACACAGGGAGCTTTTTCACTTTTAAGAAATTTAACTGTAACTAATAACAATAAAATACAAAATCTCTGGGGAAAAAATGCTGTAGAATTCAAACTACCAAGTAGTTTTAACCTTTTTTTCACTTCAATCAAAAGTCAAAATGAATTTTCTAAATGCCCAGCAAGAAATAAATTTCAGAATTTTGGAAAATGCAAAATTCATTGAAGATAATTCATTTTTCTACCATTTAGTTTATTAGTTACTTTCTCTAACTGAAACATTCTGATTTATCCAGAAAGTCATTTGGAAATTTATATAACTTTCTACAGGAAAAAGAAACCCTACATTTAAGTAAAAAAGAGTAGAACTGACCCAAAAAACCCCACAAAAACAGCACATTTCACAAAAGTAGCCCTTGCTCAACCAAGTAACACTTTCCCTAAAGGAACCAGTTTTACAGGTAAGAAAGTAACCCAGACATGAGATAATACACTCTGAGGAAAGTCCACACTGCTTTATTAAGTGACTGCTGGTCTCTAAAAAAATCAGTATATTCTACTGTTTGCTTTGCGACAATACAATTGTAGAAAAGAAGCATTTGCCTGTTTAAATGTTTTATTTTAAAAATATGCTTTGCTATCTACTCAAGTCATCTTGTGCATCTGAGTATTTTCCTGCACCAAGCAAATGCAGTTTTAGACTGTTATCACAGAAGATGCTTCTTACCCATTAAATAACATACCACTGTGATTCCTGTAATTTACATAACCCTCTGGCACACAGACAACTATCACTGGTGTATGAAATACTAAGTAGCAGTAACAGGGCTTTACCTTACATATTTTATTGTGACATTGTTGCTATTGAATAAATAAATACATATACATATTATCCATTCTACTTGATGACTCATCCTCTCAAAAAACCCAGCACATCCTCCTTAACAGCAATAACCACGGCAACATTACAACTGATATTTATTTGCTAAACATTTTGCTGGGATCTTTAAAAATTTGGCAGCTCCATTCTCACAGTAACCCTCTAAAATAGATATTATAATATTTATGATATTCCCAATGTCTAACACTGAGACTTCTACAAAATACCCACACAATAAATATTTTTTGAATCAAGACATTAAGACTCCAAGAGACTAAAGGATAAATCAAGCCTAGTAATACACCTGTGAAATTGAAGTGAATAGTTACGCAAAAAATATTTCGTAAGATGCTATGGAAAATCCGAACAAACTTTTTGGCCAACCCAAATGTATCAGATTTTAGTGTAGTTTTGTTTTGTAGGGAGTTTTTAAATTACAGATTCTATTTCTCTTCTAGGCTGTATGTTTCTAGAAACTTGTCCATTTCTTCTAGGTTGTCAAATTTGTTGGCATATAATTTGTCATAATCAAGAAAGAGATTTATAGCACAATATTATTTCCATTAAAAATAAATAAATACAAAGTAATACTAGATTTTTTATAGCTACCTCATTATGTAAATATTTACATAAACAAATATATGGAAGTTGAATTGAAAGGATTGTAGTAAATATACAAGATTGGGTGGCTGCTTTTGGGAGGGTGATGAGTTGAAGTTATTGGGATGAAAGGGAAAACTATAAAGATAATTAAATACTATACAAAGAAGGATCCTGGCAGAGACAATGCTGATTGAGTGCTTGTGGGCTATGAATTGAGGAGTGTGAGCAGCTCAATTCTGGGCACCTGCAGTTAAAAAAAAAGTTGGGAATAGTGTTTTCTGGGAAAGCTTCACTGAGAGACAGTTGTGTCAACACTGGAGGAGATGAAAGAGAGCCATGCGGATACCTGGGGGGAGAATTGTCCAGGCAGAACAAAATGTTTTTAAGGAGAAATGAGCCCCACACATCCAATGAAAAGGGAGCTAGTGTGTCAAGGAAGAGCAGAGGTGAGGAGGTCAGAGGAGGAACAGGAGCCTAGGAGAACACAGCATGAACTTTGCCTCCTGTTGAAAGTGGTGTGGGACATTGTTGGAGGGTTTTGAGCCAAGGAATGCAACAGTCTGACTTAAGTTTTAAAAGATTCATCCCAACTACTCTTTTGAGACTATTCTGCAGGGAAGAAAAGCAGAAGAAGGAAGAACTGTTAGGTATTTATTGCACTTATCCAGGGAACAGATGATGATGTCTCAGACCAGGTTTAGGGTCCATTGTAGTGAGAAGTGCTTAGGTGATACATATATACATAGTAATAGTATTAAAATATAATCATCAAATTAATAATGATTACTTTGGGGATGTGGGAAAAGGACGCAATTGGGGAAGGGTTCCATAATTGGCTTCATCTGAATTTATGTTTTATTTCTTAAGCTGACCTGTCATTACATGAGTGCTTACTACATATTATTTATACTCCATTAAACCTACCTAAAGTATTTTAAATTTTTAGAAAACAATATTGAGTAATTTTGACATTTATTTGTTCATTACATCCAGGGTGCAATTTTTTAACGTGATATTTCCTCAACTATACCTATCTAAGAGACAGATAACAACACAAACTAACTTAAAAGAAAAGAATGTTTATAGGTTGCTATAATTGAGAAGTTGATAGCTGGAAATAGCCTCAGGAAATACCAGCCTCCAGCCTGTTCTAGATTCTCAACTCTTTTCTCAGTTATCCCTGCAAGTTAACCTTGTACTCAGGCTGTTCCATGAGGCTGGGGACAGAGCTCCCAGCTGTTCTGGGACCCACTTTTAAGCTCTTAACTGAAGGGAAAGAGAGAATATGTCTCAAATATCCTAAGTGAAGCACTCTACTTTTTCCTACGTGGCTCAGATGCCCACCTCTGGAACAATCACTCTGGCAAAGAAAATGAAATATGGTGGTTTTCAACCTAACAGACCCATTTGGATTTGGGAGCAGACCTTCCCAGTGGTAGTGGTAGAAGAAGACAAGGGATACTGGAAAGATAAAATAAGAGATTTATGTTAGAATATATCTGCGTATACTTTCAAACATGTACTGAAATCCATGAATCTGAATGGAGCAGTCAGGGATATGGCAAAACAAACACACACAAAAACCTCTTAAATAGATGCTAGAAAATTTTCTACTAAGTATTAAAGGGAATTTTTTTAAATAGATAAAGAATGTAACTAATAAGAATAATAATAAAAATAAGTATCGTAACTACTTATTACATAGAAACGGTAGAAGAGTTTTGCTTGGAATGAAATACAGAACAGAGGGCTAGACTAAATTTCTGAAATGTGTTTTGATATTCTATAATAACGTGAAAAAAGTTTCAAAATTCATCAAGTATTAATGGATAATTCATTTAGCGTATCATTTCCAATGTGGCATGGGGACTATTTCCAGAAATTCAACATTTTATTCTTTTTTATTTCGGCTTCCTCTGGCTAAACATATATCACCACAATAGATTTACAATCTTGGATGCACTACTGCATTATCAGTCCTCTTAAAACTGACATAGGGCTTCCCTGGTGGCGCAGTGGTTAAGAATCCGCCTGCCAATGCAGGTGACATGGGTTCGAGCCCTGGTCTGGGAATATCCCACATGCGACGGAGCAACTAAGCTCGTGCGCCACAACTACTGAGCCTGTGCTCTAGAGCCCGCGAGCCGCAGCTACTGAGCCCATGTGCCACAACTACTGAAACCATGCTCCTCAACAAGAGAAGCCACTGCAATAAGAAGCCCACACACTGCAACAAAAAGTAGCCCCCACTCGCCGCAACTAGAGAAAACCTGCGTGCAGCAATGAAGACCCAATGCAGCCAAAAATAAATAAAAGTAAAATAAATCAATTTATTTTGAAAAAGATAATATTATTTGGGTAAATTTCAATTAAAAATTTACAGGTCATTGCCTTTCTTTTCAAAGCACTGATTATTTAATTTTTAAAATATTTATTGGTGTTTTGATTATTTAAAAATAATTTACTCTTCTTTTTCAGAAAACTTACTCATGTCAATCCACTATTGATGAAGCATTTTTATGAGTCTGATTTCAAGGATTATTTTACTGTGAGCTAAAGTGACATGCCAATCTTTGCAATACCTAGTAGTATATTCTCAATATACTTTGGCCAATCTAAAATTATGGTTCATCCATTTCCTATAATTTCAACCTTTAAAAAAGAAACCAAAGGAAGTCTAATTTACTAATTTGGGGGATAATAATGCCAAGTGCTTTTGTACCAGATACTATCTTTGTCATTTGAGGAAAATGATTGACTTATGAGGACTTAAAAGAGAGCTAATATTAACTACTTATTCAGAGTATCACTGTGTAAACTGAGTATAGAGAGAATATAGGAGGCTTTTATTTTGCTGTTGAAGCACTTGAGGAAATGATAGCTATTTTTTATTAGAAAAGGGCTTAGCTTCAGTCAATCAGAAATAGTAAAATTGGTAGCAGGTTTTCAGAAGTGGTGGCAAGCAGTAGCAATTAGTCCATAGAACATTCTATTTTTTGTTCTTTGAAGATAGGTTACTAAATTCTCTACTTAATAATTTCAACTTTAATAGTAATTGTGTTTTGTATTTATCAGGAGTATCAATGATCTTGCATGCTTCATTTACTAGGAAGCCTGAGGTCAGTGCTGCTCATGTATGTAAGATGAGCAAAGCCCAGTTCCAGGAGGCACTGTTCACCTAAACCAATTAGTGATTGGTACACTCTGGAGGTATCAGTGTGAAGTTCCTGCCAGAAGGATAGGGTACAATATACTGCCTGGACTTGGGGATCAAAATGATTTGGGGTTTATAAAAATTGGATAATAAGAAATGATTTCCATTATAGTAAAGAGGAAATGTAAATAACTTAAATCTGTCAAGAGCTTAAACATGCTGAGCACTATGTTAGCTAATTTGATTTTTGTGAGAACCCTGTGGTGTAAAATCCTTTTCTCTCTGACCCATATTATTGTGTCTGGAAGGTAGACGTGATGCCTGGATATGTAGCATGCATCTTGCAACCATTAGACAAAAAGGGCAAAAAAAACAAGTACTAAAAATGACATAGTAGAAAGAAAGAACTTGGGTGCCTGCCTCATTACTGAAATGACAAACCTGTGCTAATCTCTGGATTTCTTTTATATTAAGAAATGAATCCCTATTTGTTTAATCATTCTAAGTAAGTTTTTCTGTTACTTACAGATGAAAGCATTCCTTAAGGAGGCAGAAGGAAAACAATAGAGAAAAGTGCAGTTTTAAAACAAAGGAGTTAAACAGAAAGTAAAATTAATTCCAAATTACTTCTAACTTGTTGATGTATTAAAATCACCTAATGAAAGAGAAATTTCATCCAAGTAGTTAAACACATCTAGCTGCCTGCTATTTACAGAAAATCTACCTAAAGTAAAAGTCTCACAGATGAGTTGAAAATAAAAGAAGTGGAAATATATACATCACACAATTATTATTCAAAATAAAGCTGGTGAAATGGTATCAGAGTCAGAAAAAATAGAAAAATCAAGGCAGGAAATAATAGCCTTCTTATGTCACCTATAATGACCAATTCAAAAACATTATTTAAAAAGAGAAACTCTTCACAGTAGAGATAAAGTCTAAGATTCCAGGAGATAAATCTAACAAAATACTCACACTTTTATGAGAAAATTGCAAAATACTGTTGAAATTCCAAAAAGAAGGCTTGAATGAATAGGCATATAGAGCATGTCATAAAGATTAATGTCATAAAGATTGTAATTGTTTCCCACTTAATATGGGAATACCATGAAAGTTCAATTAAATAACTAAAAGTTTGTAGTGGAATTTTGAAAGCTGACCCTGAAATTTATATAAAGGAAGTAAAGGCTAGGAAGTTTTGAATAAAAATGATAAAGTAGGGTTATTCCTAGTTATCAAGATTAATTAGAGAGTTATAGTATACAAAATACTGTGGTACAGCACATGTATTATCTAGTAGAACAATGAAACAGAGCAGATGGACCAGAAAATATTTTCCTGTATATGAAACCTTAATTTATAACAAAACTTGCATTGCAAATAAAGAAATGATTAAAGAAAATTTGGCTGCCTGCAAAGAAAAATAAATTCCTACTACCTCACACTGTAAAAAAGCAATAAAGAATAACTGAGGATGTTTTGAGTATCTAAAGTGAAAAACTTTTAGAAGAAAATAGAGACTTTCTTCCTAATGGCAAAATATGAAAGAACTGTTAAAAAACAAAACTATTTAAACACAAAACCAAAACTGTAGTGTAAAAAACTAACAAATTTGACCACATTGCAATTAAAATAAAACTTTTGTTCAAAAAATTATAACATAAACAAAAACAATATGAAGACTGAAAGTAGATATTTGTTATGCATATAAAAGAAATGGATCAGGATTCAGTATGTGTATGTATATATTATTTTTCTAAAAGTCCTTTAAAAAAATTCAGAATTTGCAGAAGTGTGACAAAATTATTATAGTGCTGATAGAAAAGCAGTACATAAATTGTTAGTATAAACTGTTTCGAGACTAATTTGACAGTAACAACTAAATTTGAAAATTTGCATTATGTTTGATTAATCATTGGCTAATGATTCCAACATATCCTAAATATTCTACTATATTCTAGCTAAATTCTTTTATCCATGTGTGAAGAGTTGTGTAAAAAATGTTTATTTTAGCTTTGTTTATAATAATGTAAATTGGAAAACTATATTTATGACAGATTAATACATAATTTTAATATATTCACTAATATAATAAATTAAACTACATAGATGAAGAAAAATCATTTGATTTACATTAAACATCTGTTTTTGATGACAGTTCCTAGCAAATTAGGAAAGGTAGGGCCTTTCCTTAATTTTGTAAAGATTATATTAAAAATTATTTTACTTATAGGTGAAGTTTTGGCACATGCCTTTTAAGATCAGGATTGACAAGGATGTCTACTATTAATATTTGACATAGCATTGGTCTCGGTTAATATATAGGGAAAGAAAATTGAGTAAGAGGTACAGTGATTGGAAGGGAAAGAATAAAACAAATTATTTGTATTCAATTTGAATATGTATGCAGAAAATCTGATGGAATCAACAGATAAATGTTAGAACTAATAAGAATTACTCTAGATCACCAATAATTAATCATAAATACACAATAGCAACAAAGCAACAAAAATAATAATATCACTCATAATATCAAAACTGAACAGTATCTTAGGTTTAACTTGTACAATAACCAAGATATCCATGGCAACTTTTAGACTCTATTAAAGGGCATAAAAGGAAATCTGAATAAATGTAGAATCATTCCGTGCTTTGTAGTGAAACAATTTAAATATGAAAATGTAAATCTAATAAAATTCTGATTAAATTACCAGCTAGATATTTTTGAGGAACTCAATATAATTATTCGAACATTCATATGAAATAATAGAGAACTTTCAACATCCAAGTCAACTTTGAAAAGGAGCAAAGGAAGTTTTGGTGTTCATTATTGTTGCTCACTAATTATTTCTGTTTCTCTGACTCCCAGACTGTTTGGCTCCTTTGTGACACAGTTGACCCTTTGACTAGTTCTAGCCAATGAGTCATGGATGGTCAAGATGTGTGCCATTTTTGGACTGAACATTTAACTGCTGGTAGAGACTTGTAGAGTTCTCTTTTCCTCCAGACATGGCAGTCAGCAAGGGGGAAAATTGTGACTCCCCATCAGCCTGAGATGGTGTAACTAAAAAGAGCAGAGACCCTGCCAACCTTTATTGGATATGTACAGTGAGAGAGAATAAAATCTTGCAGTTTTTTTAAATTAACTTTTTTTAATTGATGTATTGTTGATTTACAGTGTTTTAGTTTCAGGTGTACAGCAAACTGAATATATGTACATATATATATATATGCTTTTTCAGATTTTTTTCCATGATACGTTATCACAAGATATTGAATATAGTTCCCTGTGCTATACAGTACATCCTTGTTGGTTATCTATTTTATATATAGTAGTGTGTATCTGTTAATCCCAAACTCCTAATTTATCCCTTCCCCTATCCCTTTCCTCTTTGATAACCATAAGTTTGTTTTCTATGTCTGTGAGTCTTTTTCTGTTTTGTAAATAAGTTCATTTGTTTTTTGTTTTTTGTTTTTTTTTTTTTAGATTCCACATGTAAGTGATATTATATGATATTTGTCTTCCTCTGACTTACTTCACTTAGTATGATAATCTCTTTTGGTAGTGTTTCTTACTACAGCAGAATCTAATCTATCCTGACTGAAACAAGGGTGAGGTTACCCTGCAAGGTGTTAAAACATAAAGACAAAAGAGCCTGGTACTTGTGCAAGATGAAAGGAACAATGACATAGAATACAAAGCATAGATATAGACCCAGGAATATATGGGAACTCAAAGTGGCACCACAAATCAAAGGGGACTGTTTCATAGATGGAATTGGGAGAATGTCTCCCTATAGAGAAAAAGCAAACAAACAAAACAAAACAAACCCTGGATTACTGTCTGACTTTATATGCAACAGGGGATGTCCTGCGAAGCCCTAGTGGGAAGCAGGTAACACATTCAAAGGGGAAGTATAAAAGAATTTAATGACCATTTACAAGGTGGGGAAGGTTAAAGGAACTAACAAGGAAAGGTGATGCGTATTAAGGACCAGCCACAACAAAAAGCCATTCCTACCCTGGGTCTAATGAAGCATGGGGAGGGAAGCTATTGCCAGAACCCAGCAAGATATACAGCCACGGTACAGGAGATCGCAGACAGGAGTGGTAGCCTTTGTAACAAGGCACGGCCACTGCAAAACTAGCTGACAAAGAGGATGGAGACAAAGAAGACAAAAAATAGTCCAGCCTCTCTGCTCCTACCCTCACATCTCCTTCTGGCTCTTCATTTCTAAAACCCCACAGAAGTCATATAAGGTAAGGACACCCCGGTGATGAAGTGCAAGCGAGTGTTCTTCTTGGGGCAAAGCAGGTAAGACTGATGAAGAGGGGAACTGGAATGGCAAATATATACACATACAGTCCAAGTGGACTGAGAATACAAGACTGAGGTAGAATTATAGTGTGCTCTTTTATCTAGCATGGCAGTTGAGGACAAGGAAGACAAAGTGATTGCTGCAAAAATTGTATTGAGGAATTGAGGAATGGTTTTATAGAATGGAACAAATATTGCATTAGTAGTAAGTGAAAAACTGGAGAATTGGTTACAACTGAGAGGAGGATCAAAAGTACTGTACGTTAAGAGTGGTAGAATTAATCTAAACACAAAGAAATCAAAATGATATAAGTAACCTAGTGGGCCAATGGAAACATATGACTCTCATAATCTATTTAACCCTCATTCAGGTGGTTTTCTCAGGTTTATTCAGAGGTTACCTGACTGCCTGATCACAAGAAACTGGGGATTGTTCTACAGTGGATCGGTAGCTTCACTCTTACAGAGACAAACTTTTTTATTTTTCACAAGAACTTCTAGTTTCCCTAATATTATACTCTTACCTGATTTTATTTTCTAAAATCATTACATGACGATGCTAAGGTTTCTCTGTAAAAAGAGAATATGTGTAGACCCATCACTTCTCCTGGGTGGGTAATCTTCCTGGTTTTAGACCAGAGGTCAAGAAGTTTAGATGGGAGGTCTAGTCAATGCCTTGTGAACTCAGGAAACTAGCCTTGTTTCTTAAACTTGACGCTTCTCTGGAAAAGAACATTACTGCCCTCTTGTTATATCATACCAGCTCTCCCATTTCAGTCATTTTAGGATTTGTTTTCCTGACACATCTGAGGGGTATTTCATAACTGCACATGTTTAAAATGTAATGTCCTTTTAGGTTTTCAATTTTTATTCTCTAACAGCGGATGTTGTTTTGTTTTTGTGAGGATTTTGGGGGTTTTTTTTAGGTCTCATACAAGATAATGGATGGGAGGCTTTAATTAAAAGTTTTTTTTTAAAGAGCTCTGGTTATTTTCAGTCACAGCAAAATGAATGCTAAGAATCATGTACCAAAAGGACAAAAGATGCCAAAAACACTGAAGATCAATCAGAAAAATCTATTTTTTCCTTCTAAAATGATGTTCTTTCTGGCTTTGTCTCAGAAAGAAAGGCTTTCTTTATGTAAAAAGAGATAGAGAATGTTCAGGCCTGGCCTACTTTCACAAAACTCTTAAGTCATATTAGACCCAAATGCCTGCCTTATTGTATAAAATATCTCCTTGAATCTGGGTTATTTCAAATAAGGGCCTTAATGAAAGCTTATAGAACTCTTTTGCCTTGCAAAAAAAACTTAATGAAAACATAACAAAATGCCTCCTCCTTCGGCTCCATTCAGCCCTGAGACATGACCATGTATTAGGATGTCTCCCCATGGCTTTGAATAACAGAGGCTTGTATATGCACGTAAACAGAGAATGCAATTAATAAACTGACAAAAAAGCATTTATTTGGGGGTGAAAACCATAGGTTTGAAAAAAGATTCCAAAATATCTCCAGATCTATGGTCTCAGCTTAGTTTAATGGGAAGAGCATGGGCTTTTAAGTCAAGCCTTATCAATCACTTTCTTAAGAGCTAAATGAAAATGATACCTCATTTGTAGGTTTGCTGTAAATATTAGAGAAAGTTTTACAGATTCATTCATTAAATATCTAACATATTCTAGGTGTCTTTTCTGTGGGCTAAAAAGACCAGGATAAATAAGGAACAGTCTTTACCCTTTAAAGGCTGTAGTAGTCTACATACATAATGTGCCTGGAATAGGAGAGTTGTTTAAGAAATTGAATGCATTGTGGATACCATTTGAGTATACTGTAATTCCCTACATGCAGCAAATCAAGAAGTATATGATCACAAACTAATGCTTTGGAAAGGGAATCGGTGAGCATTTGCTCCTGTCTGTACCTGGTCTTTCCAGCACAACTTCCCCACAAAACCTGAAATTTACACCCCCCAACACAGGCATGCTCACAAGCATATACATGAATTTGGCACATAATCGCTGTTACATAATAGATAATCAAAATTTTGGCATTAACCTTGGGGTGTCTTGCTGGAAGCATCTAATCTAGCTATGTGACTTTTGGCAGATTAATCAACCTGAGCTTTAGAGTCTCTTTTCTTGAAAGTGAAGTTAGTCATTCCTTTGTCTATTTCAAATGGTTTAGGAAAAATTGAGATGATATGACTGATGTTTACATGTTATTTTATTTTTTTGTTTTTTAATTGAAGTATTGTTTATTTGCCATGTTGTGTTAATTTCTGCTGTACAGCAAAGTAACTCAGTTATATATATATATATATATATAAAACTCAGTTATAATATGTATACATATACATTTTCTTTTTTTATATATTCTTTTCCATTATGGTTTATTATAGAATATTAAATACAGTTCTCTGTGCTATACATATGTTATTTTAAAATTTACTTATCTGTATTCTTTATCCATAATATTATAGTAATATTTATTCACTTGGTTACAGATGAATATATACTTAAACTGTTAGAGAGTGGAAAATTACATTTTGTGAAATATATTTGGGATGAGGATTCATTTATTTTGAAAACCAAATATATTGAATTGTCCTATAAAGGAATTACTTATATCTAATCACAAAGCATTTCACGTATCCTGTCTTGGGAATTCTCTAACACTTTATTAATGGTATGTTTTAGTAAAAAGTGCTGGACCCAAGCATTTACAGTCATCTGTTATATACAAAGGTAGCAAAGAAGTCAGATAATGGAGTTGGCTGCATGGTGTCATTCTCATTGTATGAGCAAGCTGATTTATGGAGCGTCAACTTCAGGAGATCTTACAGTGAGAGTACTTGGAATAGAATTTAATACAATATAGAATGAAAAAATTAGTTTCATTTTTGCTTTCAAACATTAAATTACTAGCATAAACCTTTAAAAACTAATTCTTCACTCCTTCTATTCAATCCTGCATATAAAGTGTTCTATACAGGTAAGAACCTTTGTCCAGAAAACATGTTTCTGAGAAGTAAGTTTAAAACATATCAATGACTTGAATACAGCCGCTAGAAAACAACAATATACTAGGAGATGAAATTCAATACAAATAAGATTACCAGACTTGTTAAAAGATCTAGTAGCTTTCCCTGCTACTCAAGGACATGGTGTAAAGAAAAAGGAAGTACCAATTTTAGATAATTATTGGATACCACCATCAAATTAGTGAGTACCACTTTGAACTTTTGGAAGAGAGAGAGAATTTCAGCATGGAAGGTAAAATTTATTATAGGCTGTAGGGTAGGGTTGATACACATGGTTGCAAATTATAGAGAGACTGTTGAATAGAACAAGCTACAGTTAGCTCACTTCCTTTCTCTGAAAGGCTCAGTGAAGTAGAAGAAGACCTTTAATTAAAGAAATTTCCATTTAAAAAGTCTTGATTTATATGGATATATCAAGATATATTTTTTTGTTTTGTTTGTTTACTTTGAATAGATTGAGCAATTGACCTAATGCTATAGAAACGCTTGCTAGGTGTAAACTGTCAATTACTTCTAGAACTGATCTTCCATTGCATCAAATGTTGAGACATAAAAAAGAATTAATGCTTATTGAATAATTACCATTTTAGGCATTCCGCTAACAATTTGCCATTGTTGTGCTAGCTTTTTTTTAGAGGATCATCACTTAGACTAAAACTGATAGAGTAAAAATAATTGAAATGAAGGAAAATACAACTATACATCACTACTTTGGCTATTAACAGGTATTAGCACATTATTAAGACTTTCTATAATGAGAAGGTTTAGAATTCCTGAGTAAACAGACAAAATTATCTAGGATAGAATATGCTTAGTAGAGGGTCAGGACTAAATAATATATAGATAATATCAAAAAATGCCTAAAAATTTATTATTCTGTAAAGTTGACAGATATTATAAATGGTCTGTAAATAATCGTATTACATATTTTCACTTTACAATATGAGGAAATACAAAACAGAGATATTTAATGACAGGCCTGCCATCTCACAGGGCTAGAAGCCAGAATTCCTGGTTTTTAATCCATCTTAATTCTATATTGAACTTTTCTTAGACTTGGAATGAGTGATAGGAGCTAGGAAACAAATTATGAGGTGATAGACTGTCAGAGCTAAATATGCGTCTTACCTAAAACCATTTCAGACTGTATTAGCTAGCACCAGTGACCTGCAACATTGCTATGTAGTATTTATTAACGAAAATTTGCAAATGCAAAGAAATCTAAGTGTTGAGAATTGTATTCGCTGTTTTTTTCCTTACACAGACTTTCCTTTTACAAAGTAACATTCTTTGCTTCTTTACTTTTCCACATTTTATTCACTTCCAGCTCATTAAACATTGCCTCTAAAGAGACTTTTGCTGGAAATGGTCTTGCATTGGCAAAAACTGCTCAAGTTGCAATATAATATGCTTACAATTTTGGGAAAACGTAAACCTCAATTTGTACTCCATCCAGTTAAGTGTTAAAAATACTAATAATGCAAATAAAAAAGAAATATTTTCTTAATCAATAGACACTTCTTTTACTTTGTGTATCTAAATCAATTCCATATAGACTCTCATATAACTATGAATATTTCCGAAAGTATTTATTGCTGGTTTTTGTTCTTTAATATAAATATTCTGTATAATCAATCTAATGTATAAAGGTAGACAATAACTTCTAGCTATTGTTTAACCAACTAAAATAATTGTTTGCTATGCCTTCCCTGCTTTCTAAAGTCCTATGTCTGGGTAAAATAAAATAGCAAAATAGCCCCTGAAAAATCCTTTCATTCTGATAATATTTTTTTAAAATATTTTTAAATGAATATTTCCGTGAATGAGCCAGTGTTCTACAAATATTATTCATAAGAAAATATAAGGTGTGCATGAGAGAAGAGAGCCCTGTGCTTAAAATAAGAAGATCTAGAGTAAAGTTCTGCCTAGGATGCTTAACAATTTGGCAAGTTACTTAACACATGCAAGCCACTATTTTCTCATCTGTAAAATGGGGATTTTACCAACTTTATTTCTTGTGAAATAATGATTGTGTTCTGTTAATTGCAATTTTTTCTTAAAATATACTTTACTAAAAATATAAAGTAGTTGGAGATATAGATCTAGGTATGTGTATAAATGTTGCTTACAGATAAAACATACACATTTTTTCAAAGATAAAATATATGTAAACTCTTTTTTAAGAAAACAAAAAAGTGGAAAGAACACTGCATATCTTAAAGGAGAATAAAGCACTGGAGAGTGTGAAAAAAGAAAGCTGGGCAAGATAAAAGTAAGCCAGTTGTACAGTTCCACTTACTTGGAGCACTTCAGCTAGCTAAAGAGAGGGACACACACAATTTTGTTAAAATAGAATTAAGTTAGTCCTGTTCTTTGTCAAAAAATAATTATATTGTTCTTAAATTTAACAGAAAAGAATATAACATTGTAAAAATAAAGAAATAACTTAATTTCAATAACTATTTTAGTCATGTAAAATATTTCGATAAATATTTTAGCCATAGTTTATAAAAGATCTCACTAAGTTTAAGAAACAAAATGGAAAATATTAAGAGGTTGAGTAATTATGTTTTTTAATACTCTATTTCAAATTTAAATTTTATTGATTAACTCTCCGCTTAAAGGAAATCAACACTCATCCACTTTCTTCCACTTTCCTCTTCCATTGTTTTATTGGTGGCCTGGATTTCATCTTCAGATTTTCCCTTCATTCCCTCTTCCCTCCCTCTCTCCCCCTCTCTCTCCTCTCTTTTTCATTCCCTCATTACTATAGCCTCTATACCCTTGACATAGTCTTTTAAATATTTTAGGAAGGCTGTTTCTTTTATACACAAATGTACTCTTTCAGAGGACTTTTTTTTTCCCCCTGGATTTTTAAAGAATGTTTTCTGTATCCTTGAAGTAGCTTAAGCTGGATATATCAGTGTACCAACTTATCACTTCAGTGAGTGTAGGATGATCTTTTTGGTCCAGAGATTCACTCTCCTGTTATTTCAGAGAAATATCTTTATGTTTTAAATAGATGTTATTTCCTATTCTCTTGAATTTACTTTTTCTGAGCAATAAGTTATATTGGATCGTATTTTTCAGTTCTAATATATCTGCCATTGTTCTGTAACTTCTTTACTTTTCTCTCTGTATCATCCTGAGCCTTCTTCCCTCTATGTCAATAATATTGATTTCTATCTTATTTAATTTTGTTCCCAGGATGTTTCTAATTCATTAACAGCTTTCAAATGGGATTATTTGTGTTTTAGCTCTGTTATCCCCATTTTCACCCCACCTATTATTTTGTCATCTCATTTTTGAACTATGCCCTGTATATATCCATCATCTCTTCTTCTTTCTATTCTTTTTTTTTTTTTTTTTTTTTTTTTTTTTTTGCTGTACACGGGTTTCTCACTGCTGTGGCCTCTCCCGTTGCAGAGCACAGGCTCTGGACGCGCAGGCTCAGCGGCCATGGCTCATGGACCCAGCCGCTCCGCGGCATGTGGGATCCTCCCAGACCGGGGCACGAACCCGTGTCCCCTGCATCGGCAGGCGGACTCTCAACCACTGCGCCACCAGGGAAGCCCCAATTCTTTTTTTTTTTTAATTGAAGTATAGTTGATATACAATGTCGTGTTAGTTTCTGGTGTACAGAAAAGTGATTCAGTTATATATGTGTGTGTGTGTGTGTGTGTGTGTGTGTGTATGTGTGTATGTATATATTTGTACATACATATATTCTTTTTGATATTCTTTTCCATTATGGTTTATTGCAGGATATTGAATATAGTTCCTTGTGCTATACAGTAGGACTTTATTGTTTATCCTTTATATATATAATAGTTTGCACCCCTCTCCCACCCCTCTCCCCCCTGGCAACCAAAATTCTCTATGTCTGTGAGTCTGTTTCTGTTTCATAAATAAGTTCATTTGTGTCATATTTTAGATTCCACATATAAGTGATATCATATGGTATTTGTCTTTCTCTTTCTGGCTTACTTCATTTAGTATGATAATCTCTAGGTCCATCCATGTTTCTGCAAATGTCATTATTTCATTCTTTTTTATAGCTGAGTAGTATTCCGTTATATATACATATATTGATCACAGCTTCTTTATTCTTCTGTTGATGGACATTTAAGTTGTTTGCATGTCTTTGCTATTGTAAATAGTGCTGCTGTGAACATTGGGGTGTATGTATCTTTTTGAATTATAACTTTGTCCAGATATATGCCCAGGAGTGGTATTGCTGGATCATGTGGCAACTCTATTTTTAGTTTTTTTGGGAACTTCCATACTGTTTTCCATAGTGGCTGCACCAATTTACACTCCAACCAACGGTGTAGAAAGGTTCTCTTTTCTTCACACACTCTCCAGCATTTGTTATTTGTAGACTTTTTAATGATGGCCATTCTGACTGGTGTAGTTTTGATTTGCATTTCTCGAATAATTAGTGATGTTGAGCATCTTTTCATGTGCCTATTGGCCATCTGTTTGTCTTCATTGGAGAAATGTCTACTTAGGTCTTCTGCCCATTTTTCGACTGGGATGTTTTGTTGTTGTTGTTACTGAGTTGTATGAGTTGTTTGTATATTTTGGAAGTTAAGCCCATGTGGGTCACACTGTTTGCAAGTATTTTCTCCCAGTCCATAGGTTGCCTTTTCATTTTGTTTATGGTTTCCTTTGCTGTGCAAAAGCTTGTAAGTTTGATTAGGTCCCATTTGCTTATTTTTGCTTTTATTTCTCTTGCCTTGGGAGACTGACCTAAGAAAACATTGGTATTACTTATGTCAGAGAATGTTCTGCCTATGTTCTCTGCCTATGTAGGAGTTTTATGGTGCCATGTCTTATATTTAAGTGTTTAAGCCATTTTGAGTTTATTTTTGTGTATGGTATGAGGGTGTGTTGTAACTTCATTGATTTATATATGGCTATCCAGCTTTCCCTATACCACTCCACACAAAAACTACTAGAACTGATAAATGAATTCAGCAAGGTAGCAGGATACAAGATTAACATACAGAAATCTGTTGTATTTCTTTACGCTAACAACGAAATATCAGAAAGAGAAAGTAAAAACACACTCCCTTTTAAAATTGCATCAAGGGCTTCCCTGGTGGCACAGTAGTTAAAAATCCTCCTGCTAATGCAGGGGACATGGGTTCGAGCCCTGGTCCAGGAAGATCCCACATGCCTTGGAGCAACTAAGCCCATGCACCACAACTACTGAGCCCACGTGTCACCACTACTGAAGCCTGTGCACTTAGAGCCCGTGCTCCACAACAAGAGAAGCCACCACAATGAGAAGCTTGTGCACCACAACAAAGAGTAGCCCCTGCTCACTGCACCTAGAGAAAACCCGCACGCAGCAACGAAGACCCAACACAGCCAAAAATAAAATAAATAAAAATAAAAAATTATAAAATAAAATTGCATCCAAAAGAAAAACATGCTTAGGAATAAACCTGACCAAGGAGGCAAAAGACTTACATGCTGAGAACACTAAAACATTAATAAAGGAAATTGAAGATGACTTAAGGAAATGGAAAAATATCCCATGCTCTTGGATTGGAAGAATTAATATTGTTAAAATGAAAATACTACCCAAAGCAATATACAGATTTAATGCTATCCCTATCAAATTACCCATGACATTTTTCACAGAACTAGAGCAAATAATCCTAAAATTTACATGGAACCATAAAAGACCCAGAATGCCAAAACAATCCTGAGGAAAAAGAACAAAGATGGAGGTATAACCCTCCCAGACTTCAGACAATACTACAAAGTTACAGTAATCAAAACAGCATGGTACTGGCACAGAAACAGACATATGGATCAATGCAACAGAATAGAGAGCCTAGCAATAAACCCACACACCTATGGTCAATTAATTCTTAGGCAAAGGGACAAGAACATACAATGGAGAAAAGACAGTCTTCTTTCTCCTTTAATCATAGCTATGTATCATGTTGTAAGATAAATATCTTCTCTAGAGTAGGATTAATTTTTATTCTTTTAATACAACCAAAACATAAATTTTGGGACACCAAGAGACCTGGAGGCTGGTCAAAGCAGTTTTTACTGCCCATTTACTCTCTACTCCAAACACAATGACAAAACACCCACACATGGCCTCTATGTGTGCATTGTCTTCTTCAGTTCAGAGGCCCAAGCAGATCTATAGTTTCTGACCCCCCACCCACCACTCTCCCTCATCCTGTGGAGAGAGTGAAAACAGAGGTTTTTGTCACCATCCATATGCATCTGTTTCCAATGACAAAGGTTTTCTGAACCAGTGAAAGGGCAAGCACGATTGATAGTGATAACTCATAATTAATGCAAGCGTCCTTTGAGACCACCTCAGTAAGTATGTTCCTCTCCTCCTCTAGTATAAAAAATAAGGAACAATCTGGAGTAGGAAAAATTTAACAAGAACTTCACAAGTACCACACTGTGAAGCATGTGAATTTAACCTTCCAAGAAAAAAATAGGCAATGTGATGCTTTGAGAACTTTAGTTAGCAAGTGTTTAATTCTACCTTTCTTCTGAAGTGAGAAAGTGGTAAACAGCAACAATAAATTTTATATGCTTGGCATGTTGGAGTTTTAGAGGAATATGACCCATAACAGTGAATTTTTCTGAGAAAAAAATTGTCTTGATGTTTCATTTCATCATGTTCAGTGGTGTGATCAATTCTGTCCACAACTCCTATTGGCTCCAAATACTGGGAGTATTTTCCTTGACTCCCTCCTTATCCGGTAGAATACTCTTTTTTCCCCTCTATCCCAGTTACTGTTTGAGAGATGGAGCAGTAGTAGTTCTATCCAATTTTCTATGCCTTTGGAGGAAAGAAATAGAGCTGTTTCACAGGTAGATTTGCTGCCCTGATTGACTACGTTTTGCTCTCTCTTGAGATTTGATTTAAATGGTTTTTGGTTTTGTTTTTGCTTTTGTTTTGCCAGCATTCACTCAACCAAGCCCAGGTATGTCTTACTGCAATGAAAAGACTCTCTCAGCTTTGGATTTTGCTCCTCCTTAACCTTGGATCCCCAGTAAATGGGGAGCACTTGTTGTTTTTCCTATTTTCAGTGAAACCCTCAGATCTTCCTAGCGATTAGCCAAAGCTGCCACTCTCAAGGGTTTAGTATAACTTTTCTGGGGCTGCCTAAACTCATTGTTCATCCACTTCTCTGTGCTGGGGACTTGGTGATAATTCTCAGGATTTTGGCAATTCATCTCTCTTTTTCCTGGCAAAATTTTGTGATACGTGGTATGGTTGAGGATGCTGCTAAGCTGAGCCTTCCCAGAATCTGCCTTTCCATTCCTACACACCACTCAGCATTTTCTGGCAGGAGACTATTCTTTGGTTAGTTGCTACTGGCTAATACTTTCCTGAACTTTACTTTTTCCCCTAGTTTTTCTAGGTATTAAAGAAAGGAGATTCTAACATCTGTCTTCTTTTCTCATTTTTATATTGAAGATTCTTCATTTTCCTGCAAAGTTCTTTAAAATAAAACAGGTTGATTTGAATGGGCTTGTTTATACTTATTTAAAATCGTTCAGTAACCTGAGCTAGATGGTCCCTCACAAGTTCAAAGAAATATATTAGACATGTTTGCTGTTTCTGCCTGTCAGGAATGTGTAAACAGAATGTGAGCTGATAGTATTAGGGTATATCCAGGACACTAAAATGTTTACACCAAATCACTGAGAGGAGCATAGTGTCATAGTTAAAAGGCCACATGCCATTTGTAAATCATAATATTAAGGCCACATGTTATTGACTAAATTCATTATTGGTTTTTCTATTTTATTGATGCTAGTCAAAGTACCAGAATTTTGATTCATTAATTTTATCTACTATTTTTCTATTTTTTCTATATGCTGCCTCATTAATTTCTCTGTATATTTTTTTTTCTTGTACTTTCTTGTATATTACTTTGTTGTTCTTTTTCTAGCTTTTGGAATTTTAAATCTATTGTATTTTTTAAAATTTGGTTGATGGAATATTAATGCATATATGCACTTTCTTCTGATCACTGCTTTAAATGATATAGGTGTTTAAGACTGGTGATTTTCCTCTGATCATTATTTTAATTCTCATTGATTCTGATAGTGTTTTCATTATCATTGTTTTTCAGAACTTCTGTATTTTCTCATTGTATTTTTCTGTTCAGCCAAGAATTGTTTCGTTAAAGCCTTTGTGTGTGTGTGTGTGTGTGTGTTATCAGACAATGTATTAGCTTCATTTTATAGAACTTACCGTTGTCTACTTTGTAAGTCAATACATAATCAATCAATATGATCCATGTTCCATATTTAATTGAGGAAAAGATATTTGTTTTCTTATCAGAGTATAGTGTTTAATATATACATCCTGAGATCTGCTATATTGGTTCTGGTGTCTCAGTATTCTGTCTTTACGTATTTTAGTCTACTTCACCTGTCTTGTACTGAAAATACTGTGTTAAAGTATTTTTTATTATTCTCTTTATTCTGGCTTTCATCTCCTACATCTTTACACCTTATTTTCTAGTTTCAACCTATTTTAATGGTGCATAGATATTCATAATTGTTGTGTCTTCATTATGATTTATGGATGTTTAACTTTATAAAATGTCCTTTTTTGGTCTTGTTTACTACATTTCAAACTGATTTCTATTTAGCCTCACAATAAGATATCAACCCCTACTCTCTTATTGTTTCCATACATCTGGCATGCTTACAATTTATGTATTTGTGACTATTTGAAACGAAACTAAGTTTTAGCATAGCATAGCTCATAAGCTTTGCTTTATGGGCCAATCTGAATATCTTTTTAAAAATATGCTCACTGAGCCTGTTCATGTTTATTAATATGACAGATATGTTTGATCACAACTCTGCATTTTGTTTTATAACTATTGTGTATATGATGTTAGATTTGTTGTGTTTCTTCCTCCGTTTGGTGTCTTTAATTTTTTTAAATTTATTTTGTAATTAAGAAAGCTTTATATCTTTGTTCCAATCATTGTCTTTTTTTATACCTTTTATTATGTTTGCTCTTCTTACTTACCATTTACCATCTGTCTTGTCAATTTTAAATAGTATAACTTGTGTCACCTACCATTTACCTATACAAAAATCAACAATCTCATTCTACTTGTCCCTTTCTCTCCCTTTGTCATCCATCTCTTTCAGTTTCATTCTTTATACTCTATCAGAATACATGACAATTACATGCTGCCCTTCTACCCACCTATATTCTGACTCTTACTTTAGTCTCAGTTCTACAATTAAATGTATTAAATATTCACCATCACTCCCTTGGCTGAAGTCTCTCTAGTTATCTCTTTGATGTGATGAAATTCATCCTCTCATATATTTCTTGAGAAGGAATTTTTCTATGGTATTCTTGAGTTCCTTATGCTTAAACTTATGGGCTTGCTGCTTGAAAGACACTTTAGCTGTATAAAAAAATCCTTGGCTTGCACTTTATTTTCTTGAATTTCTCAAGGGTAAAGCTAACACCCAGCTACTGTGAAGTATCTATGATCATTGGCTGCTGAATTATCACGATTTAACTATGTCTAGAAGAACTGTGTTTCAGTTTATAAAACATATGGAGGGCAACTTTGCCTATTTGGGGAACTTAGTGTTTTGAAAGAAGGAAGAGAGCAGGCCAAAGTATGGTATTGGTAGATAGTTTTCCACATGTTAGGGTACATCTAGACATGAAAATATAAGTTAATTAAAGCAAAAATTAATGCAGGGAAGAAATGCATTCTAAAAACCCATATCCAAATGTGTGATAAAATTAAATTGAAATGATTAAATAACTACAATCTAATAGATTTTGTACATGATGCTTTTGTTACTTTAATTTCCAATTGGAGATTACTCAACTATATTCTTTAACAGTCATTCTCAAAGCATGGTTCAGAAATCCTCGTGGGTCCCCAAGACTGTTGAAGTGCATCCAGGTCAAAATTATTTTTTAAGTATACTAAGATATTATTTACCATTTTACTGTTTTGACATTTACATTGATAATGCAAAAGCAATGCTGCAGAAAACTGCTGGTGACTTAGCATAAATCAGGGCAGCAGCACCAAATTGTAGTAATAGTGACTGTATTTATTTATTTTTTACCACCATGCACTTATATGAAAAACTTGCCTGTTTCACTTAACAATATCCTTTATAAAGAAATTAAGATTCTTGTTATTAAACCTAGACCCTTAAGTACATGTGTTTCTAATAGTCTATGTTCTAGACTATTCTGTGTGATAAAATGGGAACTACACACAAAGCACTTCTGCTGCATACCAAAATATGAACGTTGACTTGAGAAAACATGTTAGTGCAATTTATTTGAGTTGCAAGCTGAGCCAGCCTCTTTTTACAAGAAATATCATTTTTACTTGAAAGACAACTGACGGATAAACTCTGCCTATTCAAACGTTGGTAACGTTAACCCTTGGTATCCATGGGAGATTGTTTCCAGGAGCCTCCTCAACCTCCACAAATACCAAAATCTGCTTACACTAAAGTCCCTTATATAAAATGATGTGATATTTGCATATAACCTATGCACATCCTCCCATATACTTTAAATCATCTCTAGATTACTTATAATACCTAATACAATGTAAATGTTATGTAAATAGTTGCCTGCATGTGGCAAATTCAAGCTTCGCTTTTTTGAACTTTCTGGAAAAATTTTTTTTGATATTTTGATCTTCAGTTGGTTGGATCCATGGATGCAGAAGCCATGGGTGCAGAAGGCTGACTGTATTCAGCTGCCATTTTCTCAAAAATTAACAAAGTGAGTTTTTCACTTTGATAAAAACAATTGGCAATAGTTGTTGTCAATAATAAAAATCAACTTTTAAGTAAAAATAAAAATTTCCAAAACTTACACCTGCCTCCCTGAGCTTGTCAGCTTTTCAATAGTCAGAATTTTTTTATGATATCGATGGTGATATTAACAAATGTGCTTTTAATATTGTATGAATTGTGTCAATGTTTTTGAAAACCTGCATAACTCAGTAAACCGGTATTTTCCAAAACGAACAACATAGGATGTTACCAATTCAGGCATAGTTAACTGGTCCATTCAAGGTGCAAGATAGACAATTGTATTTTAAAGTAACAGTCCAAAGGTTCATTGATACGGTTTCAGATTTCACATTTACACTAATCTTAAAGAAACTACCACTTTTCAAGTGTTAATGTAGTATCAAAGATTGTCCACAGTTGTCTGAAAGGATATTAAAATACTCCTTCCTTTTCCAACTATGTATATATATCTGTGTGAGACTGTCATATATTTCAAATAAAACAGGATATTGATCTGGATTTAGTGTAGAAACAGGTATGAGAATCCAGCTGTCCTCTATTAAGCCAAGCACTAATGAAATTTGAAAAATATAAAATGTCACTCCTCACTATTTTTTGTTGCTTTGGAAAATAGTTATTTTTCATTAAAATACTTATTTATAGATATATTGTTGTCATTTTAACTGAATCAATAAATAAATTTTTAAATATCCAATTTTACTTTTTAATTAGAAATTTTAATGTTCTTTGAGTACCACCATTTTTTTTAAGACTATAAATAAATCCTGAGACGGAAACATTTGAGAACAAATGATCTACATCCGTGTTAAAGACCTTTAATAGATTCCTGTTGTTCTAAAGGTAAAACCCAAATTCTTAACATAGTACCACTTAACAGTATCTTATAATCACACGAATATTTATTTAGTTCCTCAGTCCCATTATGTTGCCTTTTGTGAACACACTGTTCCTTCTCTTTATAATGTTCTTCCCCGCCCATGTCACCTAGTTAATTCTTTCTTATTCTTCTGGTTTCAGCTCATGAAGCCCTTTCCTAGGCTTTTCTGTATCCATGCTCTTGTACTTCAGAACCTTTCCTCTCTTTCTAATTGTACACTTATTGACGAAAATATTTCATTGATGGATTTCTTCCCAATAGACAGAAAAACCATAAAACCAATAAGCATGTGTATGTTGGCTTATCATTGTATCCATTCTTCCTAACAGAGTGCTTATCACAGAGTAGGGTGGAAAATAAAATATTTGTTGGTGAATGGTAAGTGGATAAATATATGCATCGATAGAGAAAAGGATGAAACTATAAAGAATTTGACCTAGTATGAATAGCTTCTTCAGTAATGTAAAGATTCAAGATAAACACTAGAAAGAAATACATTGAATTCATTTCAATCACTCATATTTTCCCTTGTGTAATGTTATTGCCATATACTCTTGTTGCCTACTTCTTTTACAAGAAAAATAGAATGGAAGTAGATATAATATACAACGACATTTAGTTGTATTAGCAAGTGTTCTTTTGCAAGCCTGGTAAGTAGTGAGCAATTGTCGGCAAACAACTTCTTGCATTTCACTTGACTTAATACTGCCTATATATTATATTAGAATTCTATTATTTTTATGTATGACTGTCTTCCTATAGTCCCCTGTAGTCTCATCTATTACCTCTTTTGGCCTAAAAATCTACAATTGAGTAATACCTACTTGCATTTCTTCCATACCCCTCTTGTTACTTGCTTATCATTATACTTAACATACTTTATTGTAAGCATATAATTTATCAGTCTCCCCATGAGGCCTTCCTCTCCTTAAGGGCTGGGACTGTATTTTATTCATCTGTGTATCCACGGGATGCGATAAGGTGTTTAGCACTTGATAAACACTCAATAAATGAAAATATGAGTAAATTATTGAACTAACCACTTAATTAATGGCATGACATATTCCTTAACTTTTTAATTAAATTGTTCCAGTTAAAACTCAGGTAATGGGAGAAATCAAGATTGCACTGAAGAAAGAAATGAAGACAGATGGGGAACAACTCATAGTTGAAATCCTCCAATGCAGAAATATCACCTACAAATTTAAATCTCCTGATCACTTACCAGGTATCTAATTTTATGATCATGAGCAATATAATGTATCTAGGAACTCTTTAGGAGTATGTCCTAAATAGCTAAAAAATGCTAATTAAAATTTGGGCTGTGTACCAAATATATCTGAAAAATATGAAATAAGAATGAGTTTCTCTTATATAGAGCAAGTTGATATTTTACTAGTTAAAAATTAGATTTTTTCAACACAAATGTAGAGTGATGTATTTATTATACAACAAGAAAACATTTAAGTTGCTAAGAAAATTGATGTATATTTTAATTACTCTATGTTGTCTGAAACAAATTGTTCACAGGCTACTGGCTTTGTGTAAAATGTAGGAGAACTGTCCATATACAATTATAACTCTTTCAGTGGAAAATTGTATTATTAATGGACACTTAACAAGCTGAATTCTTATTTTCAGATTTATATGTGAAAATATATGTGATGAATATTTCTACCCAAAAAAAGGTGATCAAGAAAAAAACAAGAGTATGTAGACATGATCGAGAGCCTTCATTCAATGAAACTTTTAGATTCAGCCTAAGTCCTGCTGGACATTCTCTTCAGGTAACTCATACAGTTCCAATTTTTAGATTTTCATTTATACTGTAGTTATTTCCCATTTAATTATTCAATATTTAAATGCCAATCATACACTATGTGATATTTTATAAGTTAATTTTTAGAGGTAACTTCCCAGGGGCCCTTTAAAATTCCCCAACCCGCTCATCCCACCCATTTAGCTACCAAGTTGCCTCTCCTACCAACTCAGTTTCTTTTACATAGATTTTTTCCATGCTTACTGCCACACTAATTCTCTTTGTGTCCTCATCTTTGTTATGCAAATCATCTCAGCAGTATATACCTGGCCTACTTGCCATCAATATCTTACCCTTTAATTCATTTTATCACACTGATGGCAGAGGTATCTTTTAAAAACACTGGCTAGGTTACATTGAAACCCTCCAGTGATTCATCATTAACCTGACTCATTCAGAGTCCTCTAAGGTGAGTTCTAATTGTATTGACTTAATTTCATCTCCTTGTATACATTTCCACTCACGCTTGACCCCAGTCACACCAGAATCTTGAAATCAAGTTAAACCTCTAATTCTTTGCTCATATTCTTCCTCTCCTTCAATACTCCCTTCTCCATCTCTCTCCATCTATTGCAATTTTCCATGTCTTTTGATGTAAACAGCTCTTTAATAATGACCCTGGGTATAATTTATCACACCTTATTCACATAATGTTTTGCTTATCTCATTAGGCCATTAATCCCAGTCTTGTACAACAATTTGTGTACTTACCTCTCACTGCTTCTGTACTATCAGCTTCTCTAGTGCAAGGCTTGATTTTCGTTGCTCTTTGTTTTGTAGCCTAGCACAATGCTTGTGCATAGTATATCTTTAGTAGATAGAGAGACATGGAATGAAAGAGGAAAAAGGAGGAGGGAGGGAAGAGATGAAAAAATGTGGGAAGAGAAGACCATGGTACTGGCACTTAGAGGCCTGTACTAGAGACCTATATAAGAGATATTGCAAAGCAAAAACTGCACTGAGAGGATTACTTGACATTAGAGTTGAAGGGAGTAAAAAAGTTAAAGGATACTCTGAAATCTGTGTGAACAAATGTGTCAATCACAGAGATTGAGTAGTTACAGAAGGGATGGATAGGGAGAAAGAACATGAGTTTTTCTGAAATGTGATAAACTTGATAGGAAGGCAGGGTCCAAGTAAAACATATAATGTGCCATTTGAAATCCCCAAACCAGAGGCTAAAAGAGACAGAAAAGTAGATTTTGAAGTCAGAAACATAACAGTAAATTTTAATCAGGAATAAAGATGAATTATCTGAAGGAGATTCTGAAAAGAAAGAGAGAGCATGAGAGAAGAATTGTCAAGGATTAATGATTATCTCCATCTCAATTTCTCTACCTTTCTTTCAACTGATCCCTAAAAGAAAAATATTCCTTGAGTATGAGATCCCGTGGAATTTCAACTAGTGTAAGCTCTACATATGACAAGAAGCCACTTTGGAAGTGCTTCCTATAATAAAATTCCCAGTAAATTAAATGGCATTTAAAACAGTATTATGTTCTATCCGCCTTGTAAACTCGTATTTATGTACTCACCACTCAAATAATTCTGTATTTGAGTTAATATTTCATTAAGTAATAAAACATGCACCTAGCAAATTTCTTTTTTGAAACTTTCAATCAGTTTAATCACAAACCTAGTTAGAGTTAGCTAGGTTTATCTAGCTAGCTAATATTATCTAGAATTCTCCTGTCCTTCAGGATATGTCTTTGCCTTTGGGAAATGTTGAGGTAAATTAATTAATTTTATGCAAATCTTTTGAGGACATGTTAGTTATTAGTTCTCCTACAAGTATGCCTGCTATTTCTCTCACCCTCACCCTTTCTTGTCTCTGTTACTTCTTTGATGAGCAAATGTCCGTAAAAGAGGTTGAAAATATACACACAAATATATATAATTTTGGCTATTTTTTCTAGATTTTACTTTTTTCCAATGGAGGGAAGTTTATGAAAAAGACCTTGATTGGTGAAGCCTGTATCTGGCTAGACAAAGTGGATCTCAGAAAAAGAATAGTCAACTGGCACAAACTTTTGGTCAGTCCTACTCAAGCCCACTGAAGAAATGTGTCTGCTCAGGGTATAGAAAGTGCTTTAAACAGTCTTAAATCAAGACTATAGTCGAATACTATTGTTCTAAGCTATGTTTACAGGGGTAACCATGAGAAGAAGAACGAAAGGCAAAAACATACTCAAAGGCTTGCAAATGTATTGTTGTGGAACATAGAAAAAAAAACCTCAAATGAAAAAGTTCATATATTGAAGACAAGAAAAAAAGTTCTCAAACCTTGGATTTCTTGTGGCTGTCAAGAAAAACGGTGAGAGAAATTTTGTTTGCTTAATGCAAAAATTTTTGAGTAGAGTTGAGCTACAGCTATCTAAAGGCTGAGACTCAAAGATTAATATGTTTTCTAATGCAGACAAAAGTAATCCTTTATGCAAAAGAACTTGGTTGAAAGGAAAAAACTAATGGAACAAATCTCAGTTTTAAAAAGTCTCTTCTTCATCTTATCTTCTCAGACAACTAACTGTTTTGAGATTCTGACATAGGATACACCTACAATATGTGTCCAGACTAGAAGTAAGGAGCTTGTGTTTACAGGAAAAAGGGAACCAGGGATGTAGAAATTATAGCTTTTAGATCATGTTGTACAGGTTTTCTCTGTGTCTAAATGTTACAAGGGTGAACATCACCAGTTTTAGAATTCATGTTGTAAAAGCACACTAGTAAAACTTGAAATAAAGTATAGTTAAGACAATACTAAGTAGAAATGAAATGACATTTATCTAGAAATAAAGCCATGACTGGCTAACAAAAAAGAATATTGCCCCACAAACTTTTGGAACCTTGGTTGAAACATCAAAAACTCCATAATTTACCCTTAATCCAAGACATTTTCAGTCTACGTAGCAAAGGACCTAGATTAAATTAGTATGTTCTAGGAAGCATGATAACTTGTTCTTTGTGGAATTGCAAATAAATGTATTATCCCATATATTTTCTTTCTCTTGAATGATACATGGACAGAGAGAAAATTCTTCCTCTGGCAAACAAATCGTATTAATCTGTGACATTGATTAAATTGGTGTCATTTCCTGCTCTTCCACAATGGTCTTTTTTTCCCCTTAGTACATTAACTTGTACAATGAAAATCCTGACACTAAATTCAAGTTCTCTTTAGTGCTCTATTTTCCTACTTTAGTGACAGTATCACAGTGATCAAGTTCATCAATGTTGGGAAAATATGTGAAAAATCAACATTATATTAAAGTGAAAATATCCTTTGAGCTATTTTAATAATATGGAATAAAGGACCAACGTCTAAGTCATTAAAATGAAGCATCCTCTTCCCCATCAACCAACAACGTGAACAAAGGAGGTAACGTGGACTTATAGGATATGCACTCGGCTAGGATTAAAAGCCTGGCTTCTGGTCTTGGTTCTGCCACTGACGAACTGTGTCACCTTGCACATGTCACTTAAACTCAATTTTCCTCAGTTTTCTTATTTGTGGGAAAATATAATTATATATTCCTAGCCTTCCTAATGGGATGTTGGGATGATCAAGCTAAGTGATCTATGAGAGAAGATGAAAGCACATTTCCAAATATAGTTTTATACACATAAGTGAGGAATAAGTATTATGCAGTTTTTTATTTCCCAATTTTTATATGTGAAAAAGCATCTTCCAAACCAATAGCAAGCACTGACATGGATAAAAGCAGTACATTGGCTCCAAAACTATTTTTTTCTTTAAAATATAAACTTTCGTTTAACCTAAAAAGGGGAGAAAATTCAATGAAAATGACTTGCAAATCGGATTATCATAAATTAAGTAAATTATGCCGATTTTATCCTATTCCCATATCCACAAAAATAAATTAATTAAATTGCTTCTCTGTGAATTCTGAGCTTAAGAGCTGATTCTTTATTCAAAGGTGAGGTTTTAGTGGGATCAGAGAAATCATCTCCAAATCCATTGCTCAGATATTGAATCTTCTCATTTTTAGAGAAAAACATACTTGAAATCTGAGAGGAATTGATTGAATTTAAGACATTAAAAAATAATTTCTAATAAATACCAGGTTACATATCTTTATTATATTCATAAAAAATACAAATTCACTCCTTTCCAATCTGAGAAAGATAAGTCACTTTTCTTCCCTCTATTTTTTAAGACCCTCTCCCCCGAAAATGCAATGTCATTTATCATTGATATTGCTGTAAAATGAACGTGCAGCGAGGGGATCGCTAAGGATTTGATATTGCTAGGATTCTATTTTTAGAGACAACTAGATCTGCTGATGGTTGCCATGGTTATTTCCAGCAGAATTTAGCACTTTAGGAAGCTTATAATCATCACTCATAACTGGGGAAGGGAAGGGTTCAGGAAGATCTCTTTCTGACACAAAAAGGCTCTGCTGTTTGTCCTTAAAGGAAACTCTGACTCCCGTGGATCCTTTTCTGCAGCCACTTACATCCAGAAGTGTGCGTGAGAGGTTTATGACCAGTTAGTTTACTTCATTCCAGCTGCAGTTTCTTTTAGGATACACAAAAGGAGGTGCCACCGAAACAAAGGTCATACCTTGGTAGCTATTTGACCTGAAAAAGTAGGAGTCTTTCCATTACAGGTGCCCCTCTGTTCCAACAACTGGTGATGGGGCCAGGCCAATCCAGAGAGTTAAGTGACAGGGCTTCTTTTTGTGCACCAGCATCCCCCTTCAGAGAGCATAAGTGTGCCAAGTTTGCAGCTGACCAAACACCTAGGTTGTACTGGAATTATTCTATGCAACACTGATCCTTCTACAAATGCATTTCTTCTGAATGATATTGATTACCCTTCTTACAACAAAACTATTTCTTTTTTAATTGCAAATAGGGCTCGTGGTGTTTTTTACTTTTTGTATATATCACAGCACATGATTTTCCACTTTTTATTTCATTTGTTTTACCAGAATTAGCTTTTTTTATCCTAATAGAGACAAAGTTTGTAGTCTCTAAATAACACGTGATTAGTCCGACTATAGCACTTATACCTTGAAAAGCATCTTAATTTTTCCTACAACTTCATTGAGTCATCAGAGACGGAAGTTGCTTCTTGGTTTAAAATTCGGTCCTCAAGAAACCTTTAGCTGTGAAGCAAAAGCACAGAGTGAATTTTTACAAAAGACAGGGATATCTAGAATGGTCGTGACAGACACAGACAACGCTAGGAGCAAGAAGTTGGTGTTTCCCTGTTTTACTTAAGGTTAAGGAGACTTTTGGCGACTCTGAACTCTTTATTTATCACTTCAGTTTAAAGGAAGAGTATCCAAGACTAAGGGGTAGTGATTGTCTTTGCTCCTTAGTGTTGCCCATATTGTAATTAATCACACTAGTAAATGCATATTTTCAGCATATCAGTGGATTTAATTTTGTGGATCACACACATTAAGATAGTCATATTGTGGGAATATTATAGCTGGTAACCAGCTGATATTGATTCTTATTATAGGAACGGTTGTGATGATCATGGTGATAGAGGTAGTGAACTAGGTTGGTGGTGATGTGAAATAAAATGAAATAATATACTATATTGTGCCCAATTTATTAGAAACGATTTGATCAGTGTTTCATTTCATTAAGATATCATAAAGATGTTTATAGTATTTTTTTACTTTATTATTTAAATCATAACTAACAATATTTTTAAAAACTTATTTTCATTGCTACAATGTCTAATATTCCAAAAGCAGCCAACTACAGCTATATATGTGTTTATAACTCTATGTGTGACAGAGTGATTTTCCCTCTTTTTGAGCTTGGAGCTGGAAGTAAAAGAAAGCTCAATGAATAATTATGAGCTGTCTCTTTAATAATAACTTGCCTTTGATGTAACACAAGAATGAATGAGTGAAACAGATAATCTCATTGAATATGACACATTGATGTTTTCTGTATGTTCCATGTTGTTATTATTAAAGATAATAAATCAAAAGCATCTAATCAAGTGATTCCTTATCTGATACGTAGATTGACAGCATTTTCTTAATTCGTTACCCTGTACATAATGATACATTTGGTAACCTAGACGAAGTTGAAATATTAAATCCTTGTGGCATTCAGCATGTGAATATGATTCTTGTTTGATTGTGTCTGTATATTTGTTGGTGATGTGCTCAGGTGCTCCCACTACCAATTAATGTGTGTGCTGATATCCTAACAAAAACACATCTGATGTTAAAGGAAATAAATTTCTTGTCTGAAAAAATAAAAACCTAATAAAATTGATTTCAAGATAAAAAATAGAGTACTTGGAGATATGTCTTGTTTCTAACTGTATGTTGCATGCTGTGTTGGTGATTTGCTAATGTGTCCTTTTTTTCTGTTCTACCCAAATCTCTCTGGAAAATCTAATGAACAAATAAAAATTCTTGGGCTAAATGTTGTGTAAATTGAACTGAAATACATGAGATTTGTATAAAAATGCTTGTAAATCTGTCTTGAGTTTTATTCTATGTAAAAATATGTCTTGGTTTTGTGATTGTATACAAGAAGTATCTTGATAACTTACGCAAATTGTGCTGTATAAAGGCTGTGGCCTCAGCCTTACTAATAAATATTGAAGATATCAACTTCGACTTCTTGTGTTTATCAACTTGATAGATTGATACTTAATATAGACATGGAACTTTCTGGAACATTTTCTCTGAAAATTATATGATGGATACATTCACTCAGTTTAAAAAGTATGTTTTAAACAGCACGGTTACAGAAACAGAATTAAACAAATGTATAACTTAATAAATGATTATATCAGACATTCTTATAACCACCACCCAGATCAAGAAATTGAACTCTAACATATTTGATACATTTTAATTCATTGAAGTTGTTACTCTTATTAATCCTCAAATTTACCCTCTTGGGCCAGCAGGTAAGTCTTTGAGTGGACTTACATGTGTCTTAGTTTATTCGATAACTTTCTCTCTGTGGCAAGAATGTTATATATCATTTCTTTAACCTTAAAACAGTGTAGGAAACCTACTTAACTTGAATTTTTACTTTTATTTTTCTTTCTATTTATCTCTATAAAATAATTAAATTTAGGAATGCATTGAACTGATTGAAAAACTTTTATCTAATGTGCTATCCCTTCTCAATGTTTTGCTAAGATCAAGTGTAACATAGATGCCAATACCAAAAGCCAAAATTTAACAAACCCAATCAAACAGTGTATAAAAGTGGTAGACTCATGGCCATGTTGAATTATCCCAGTTACACAAGATTATTTCAATATTGGGAAATGAATTAATGAAATCCAGTACATTAATATATTAAAGTATAAAAATCATAAGATGGTGGAAAACATTTGATAAAATCCAACATCTATTTATATCTATAAATTGAACAACTGAACAAAATAGTGAGACCAGCCGACTCGCACAGGAATGGACCCTTCATATCTAACAGGAGATAAAGCAGAGCTGCAAAAAAGCATGAACTTTCTAAGCACGGGTCAGTTGGGTAGCCACTTGAAAAAGGTGCTTAGCAAAATAAGGTTAATTAGAACATGTGTAGCTTGTTTTGAGTGGAGTGATGGGGACAGAACCAGTTTTTTTTTAATGGACTTAACAAATATTTAATTCTTTTTAGACCTTTGGATTGTATCAAAGGTAGACTGAAAACTCTTGGACAGAAGTGGACCTGCAGTCCACAGGTAGAATTTCTTCATTTTGGAGCCTAAGCTTTTGAAAGGTTTTTAGGACTTTCAGCTGATGAGATCAGCCACACCCACGCAGATGATTGAGGATAATCAACTTACTTAAAATCAGCTGTTTAGAGATGTTAAATATCTCTACAAAACGCCATCCCGGCAATGCCTCCAGTCGTGTTTGGATGAATAACTGGGTGCTACAGCCTAGCCAAGCTGATACAGAAAACTGCTCACCACAGGTAGGCTGGAGAAATTTAAAGTTTTTTGTTTTGGTTGGTTGATTGGTTCGTTTGCTGGTGGATTGGTTTGGTTTGTTCTTCTGTTTGTTTGTTTTTAACGCCTCTGTGGGTTTTTTTTTTCTTAACATCTTTATTAGAGTGTAATTGCTTTAAAATAGAGTGTTAGTTTCTGCTTTATAACAAAGTGAATCAACCATACATATACATATATCCCAATATCTCCTCTCTCTTGCGTTTCCCTCCCACCCTCCCTAACTCACCTCTCTAGATGGTCACAAATCACCGAGCTGATCTGCCTGGGCTATGCAGTTCTTCCCACTAACTATCTGTTTTACGTTTGGTAGTATATATAAGTTCATACCACTCTCTCACTTCGTCCCAGCTTACCCTTCCCCCTCCCTGTGTCCTCAAGTCCCTTCTCTACGTCTGTGTCTTTATTCCTATCCTGCTCCTAGGTTCTGCAGAACCTTTTTTTTTTTTTTCTAGATTCCATATATATGTGTTAGCATACGGTATTTTTCTCTTTCTGACTTACTTCACTCTGTATGACAGACTCTAGGTCCTTCCACCTCATTACAAATATCTCAATTTCATTTCTTTTTTTTTTTTTTTTCTTGCGGTACACGGGCCTCTCACTGTTGTGGCCTCTCCCGTTGCGGAGCACAGGCTCGGGACGCGCAGGCTCAGTGGCCATGGCTCACGGGCCCAGTCGCTCCGCGCATGTGGGATCTTCCCACACCGGGGCACGAAGCCGAGTCCCCTGCATTGGCAGGCGGACTCTCAACCACTAGCGCCACCAGGGAAGCCCTCATTTCTTTTTATGGCTGAGAAATATTCCATTGTATATATGTGCCACATCTTTATCCATTCATCTGTCGATGGAAACTTAGTTTGCTTCCATGTCCTGGCTATTGTAAATAGAGCTGCAATGAACACTGTGGTACATGACTCTTTCTGAGTTATGGTTTTCTCAGGTTATGTGACCAGTAGTGGGATTGCTGAGTCGTATGGTAGTTCTATTTTTAGCTTTCTAAGGAACCTCCGTACTGTTCTCCATAGTGGCTGAATCAATTTACATTCCCACCAACAGTGTAGGAGCGTTCCCTTTACTCCACACCCTCTCCGGCATTTATTGTTTGTAGATTTTTTGATGATGGCCGTTCTGACCGGTGTGAGGTGATACCTGGTAATTTTGATTTGCATTTCTCTAATGATTAGTGATGTTGAGCATCCTTTCATGTGTTTGTTGGCAATCTGTATATCTTCTTTGGAGAAATGTCTATTTAGGTCTTCTGCCCATTTTTGGATTGGGTTGTTTGTTTTTTTGATATTGAGCTGCATGAGCTGCTTGTAAATTTTGGAGATTAATCCTTTGTCAGTTGCTTCGTTTGCAAATATTTTCTCCCATTCTGAGGGTTGTCTTGTCTTTTTTTTTTTTACACCTTTATTGGAGTATAATTGCTTTAAAATGGTGTGTTAGTTTCTGCTTTATAACAAAGTGAATCAGCTATACATATACATATATCCCGATATCTCTTCCTTCTTGCATCTCCTTCCCTCCCACCCTCCCTATCCTACCCCTCTAGGTGGTCACAAAGCACCGAGCTGATCTCCCTGTGCTATGCGGCTGCTTCCCACTAGCTATCGGTTTTACATTTGATAGTGTATATATGTACATGCCACTCTCTCACTTCGTCCCAGCTTACCCTTTCCCCTCCCCATGTCCTCAAGTCCCTTCTTTAGTAGGTCTGCGTCTTTATTCCCATTCTGCCCCTAGGTTCTTCATGACCATTTTTTTCTTTTAGAGTCCATATATATGTGTTAGCATACGGTATTTGTTTTTCTCTCTGACTTACTTCACTCTGCATGACAGACTCTAGCTCCATCCACCTCACTACAAATAACTCAGTTTTGTTCTTTTTATGGCTGAGTAGTATTCCATTGTATATATGTGCCACGTCCTCTTTATCCATTCATCTGTTGATGGACACTTAGGTTGCTTCCATGGCTTTGTAAATAGAACTGCAGTGAACATTTTGGTACATGACTCTTTTTGAATTATGGTTTTCTCAGGCTATATTCCCAGTACTGGGATTGCTGGGTCATATGCTCGTTCTGTTTTTAGTTTTTTAAGGCCAATAACAATTTTTATAATGATTTCCTGGCCATATGCATACGTATATCCCCTCCCTCCTGTGTCTCCCTCCCACCTTTCCTATCCCACCCTTCTAGCTGGTCACAAATCACTGAGCTGATCTCCCTGTGCTGTGTGACTACTTCCCACTAACTAGCTATTTTACATTTGGTAGTGTATTTATGTCCATATATACACTACCACTCTCCCACTTTGTCCCAGCTTACCCTTCCCCCTCCCTGTGTCCTCAAGTCCATTCTCTAGTAGGTCTGCACCTTTATTCCCATCTTGCCCCTAGGTTCTTCATGACCTTTTTTTTATTTTTTAGATTCCATATATATGTATTAGCATATGGTATTTGTTTTTCTCTCTGACTTACTTCACTCTGCATGACAGACTCTAGCTCCATCCACCTCACTACAAATAATTCAGTTTCTTCTCTTTTTATGGCTGAGTAATATTCCATTGTATATATGTGCCACATCTTCTTTATCCATTCATCTGTTGATGGACACTTCGGTTGCTTCCATGTCCTGGCTATTGTAAATAGAGCTGCAATGAACATTTTGGTACATGACTCTTTTTGAATTATGGTTTACTCAGGGTGTGTGCCCAGTAGTGGGATTGCTGTGTCCTATGGTAGTTCTATTTGTAGTTTTTTAAGGAACCTCCATACTGTTCTCCATAGTGGCTGTATTAATTTACATTCCCACCAACAGTGCAAGAGGGTTCCATTTTCTCCACACCCTCTCCAGCGTTTATTGTTTGTAGATTTTCATGATGGCCATTCTGACTGGTGTGAGATGATATCTCATTGTAGTTTTGATTTGCATTTCTCTAATGATTAATGAAGTTGAACATTCTTTCATGTGTTTGTTGGCAATCTGTATATCTTCTTTGGAGAAATGTCTATTTAGGTCTTCTGCCCATTTTTGGATTGGGTTGTTTTTTTGTTATTGAGCTGCATGAGCTGCTTGTAAATTTTGGAGATTAATCCTTTGTCAGTTGCTTCATTTGCAAATATTTTCTCCCATTCTGGCAGTTGTCTTTTGGTCTTGTTTATGGTTTCCTTTGCTGTGCAAATGTTTTTAAGTTTCATTAGGTCCCATTTGTTTATTGTTGTTTTTATTTACATTTCTCTAGGAGGTGGGTTCAAAAGGATCTTGCTGTGATTGATGTTGTAGAGTGTTCTATGTTTTCCTCTAAGAGTTTTACAGTTTCTGGCCTTACATTTAGGTCTTCAATCCATTTCGAGTGTATTTTTGTGTATGGAGTTAGGGAGTGTTCTAATTTCATTCTTTTACATGTAGCTGTCCAGTTTTCCCAGCACCACTTATTGAAGAGGCTGTCTTTTCTCCATTGCATATTCTTGCCACCTTTATCAAAGATAAGGTGACCATATGTGCGTGGGTTTATCTCTGGGCTTTCTATCCTGTTCCATTGATCTATATTTCTGTTTTTGTGCTAGTACCATACTGTCTTGATTACTGTAGATTTGTAGTAGAGTCTGAAGTCCGAGAGACTGATTCCTCCAGCTCCATTTTTCTTTCTCAAGATTTTTTTGGCTATTCGGCATCTTTTGTGTTTCCATACAAATTGTGAAATTTTTGTTCTAGTTCTGTGTAAAATGCCATTGGTAGTTTGATAGGGATTGCATTGAATCTGTAAATTGCTTTGGGTAGTATACGTATTTTCACAATGCTGATTCTTCCAATCCAAGAACATGGTATATCTCTCCATTTATTTGTATCATCTTTAATTTCTTTCATCAGTGTCTTATAGTTTTCTGCATACAGGTCTTTTGTCTCCTATGTAGGTTTATTCCTAGGTACTTTATTCTTTTTGTTGCAATGCTAAATGGGAGAGTTTCTTTAATTTCTCTTTCAGATTTTTCATCATTAGTGTATAGGAATGCCAGAGATTTCTGTGCATTAATTTTGTATCCTGCTACTTTACCAGATTCATTGATTAGCTCTAGTAGTTTTCTGGTAGCATCTTTAAGATTCTCTACGTATAGTGTCATGTCATCTGCAAACAGTGACAGCTTTACTTCTTCTTTTCCGATTTGGATTCCTTTTATTTCTTTTCCTTCTCAGATTGCTGTGGCTAAAACTTCCAAAACTATGTTGAATAGTAGTGGTGAGGGTTGGCAACCTTGTCATGTTCCTCATCTTAGAGGAAATGGTTTTAGTTTTTCACCATTCAGAACATTGTTGGCTGGTGGTTTGTCATATATGGCCTTTATTATGTTGAGGTAATTTCCCTCTATACCTACTTTCTGGAGGGTTTTTATCATAAATGGGTGTTGAACCTTGCCAAAACTTTTATTGCATCTCTTGAGATGATCATATGGTTTTTATCCTTCAGTTGGTTAATATGGTGTATCACATTGATTGATTTGTGTATATTGAAGAATCCTTGCATTCCTGAGATAAACCCCACTTGATCATGGTGTATGACCCTTTTAATGTGCTGTTGGATTCTGTTTGCTAGTATTTTGTTGAGGATTTTTGCATCTTTGTTCCTCAGTGATATTGGCCTGTAGTTTTCTTTTTTTGTGACATCTTTGTCTGGTTTTGGTATCAGGGTGGTGGTGGCCTCGTAGAATGAGTTTGGGAGTATTCCACCCTCTGCTATATTTTGGAAGATTTTGAGAAGGATAGGTGTTATCTCTTCTCTAAATGTTTAACAGAATTCGCCTGTGAAGCCATCTGGTCCTGGGCTTTTCTTTTTTGGAAAATTTTCAGTCCCACTATCAATTTCAGTGCTTGTGATTGGTCTGTTTATATTTTCTGTTTCTTCCTGGTTCAGTCTTGGAAGGTTGTGCTTTTCTGAGAATTTGTCCATTTCTTCTAGGTTGTCCATTTTATTGGCATATAGTTGTTTGTAGTAATCTTTCATGATCCTTTGTATTTCTGCAGTGTCAGTTACTTCTCCTTTTTCAATTCTAATTCTATTGTTTTGAGTCTTCTCTCTTTTTTTCTTGATGAGTGTGGCTAATGATCTATCAATTTTGTTTATCTTCTCAAAGAACCAGCTTTTAATTTTATTGACCTTTGCTACGGTTTCCTTCATTTCTTTTTCATTTATTTCTGATTTCATCTTTATGATTTATTTCCTTCTGCTAACTTTGGGTTTTTTTAAATTATTCTTTCTTTAATTGCTTTAGCTGTAAGATTAGGTTGTTTATTTGAGATTTTTCTTGAGGTAGAATTGCATTGCTATAAACTTCCCTCTTAGAACTGCTTTTGCTTCATTCCTTAGAATTTGGGTCACTGTGTTTTCATTGTCAGTTGTTTCTAGGTATTTTTTTATTTCTTCTTACATTTCTTCAGTGATCTCTTGGTTATTTAGGAGTGTATTGTTTAGCCTTCATGTGTTTTTTTTGTTAGTTTTTTTTTTCCGCAGTACATGGACCTCTCACTGTTGTGACCTCTCCCATTTGGAGCACAGGCTCCAGACGCACAGGCTCACTGGCCATGGCTCACGGGCCCAGCCGCTCCATGGCGTGTGGGATCCTCCTGGACCAGGGTACGAACCCGTGTCCGCTGCATTGGCAGGCAGACTCTCAACCGCTGCGCCACCAGGGAAGCCCAATATATTTTTTACAGTTTTTTTCTTGTAATTGATATCTAGTCTTATAGCATTCTATTAGGAAAAGATACTTGATATGATTTTAATTTTCTTAAATTTACCAAGGTTTGATTTGTGACCCAAGATAAGATCTATCCTGGAGAATGTTCCATGAGCTCTTGAGAAGAAAGTGTGTTCTGTTGTTTTTGGATGGAATATCCTATAAATATCAGTTAAGTCAATCTTGTTTAATGTATCATTTAAAGCTTGTGTTTCCTTATTTATTTTCCCTTTGGATGATCTGTCCATTGGTGAAAGTGGGTTGTTAAAGTCCCCCACTATGATTGTGTTACTGTCAGTTTCCCCTTTTGTGGCTGTTAGCATTTGCCTTATGTATTGAGGTTTCCTATGTTGGGTGCATAAATATTTACAATTGTTATATCTTCTTCTTGGATTGATCCCTTCATCATTATGTAGTGTCCTTCTTTGTTTCTTGTAATAGTCTTTATTTTAAAGTCTATTTTGTCTGTTATGAGAATTGCTACTTCAACTTTCTTTTGATTTCCATTTGCATGGAATATGTTTTTCCATCAACACACTTTCAGTCTGTATGTGTCCCTAGGTCTGAAGTGGGTCTCTTGTAGACAGCATATATACAGGTCTTGTTTCTGTGTCCATTCAGCCAGTCTATGTCTTTTGGTTGGAGCATTTGATCCATTTCATTTAAGGTAATTATCGGTATGTATTTTCCTATTACCCTTTTCTTCATTGTTTTGAGTTGGTTACTGTAGGTCTTTTCCTTCTCTTGTGTTTCCTGCCTAGAGAAGTTCCTTTAGCATTTGTTGTAAAGCAGGTTATGTGGTGCTGCATCCTCTTAGCTTTTGCTTGTCTGTAAAGTTTTTAATGTCTCCGTCAAATCTGATTGAGATCCTTGCTGGGTAGAGTAATCTTAGTTGTAGGTTTTTTCCCTTTCATCACTTTAAATATGTCCTGCCACACTCTTCTGGCTTGAAGAGTTTCTGCTGAAAGATCAACTGTTAACCTTATGGGGATTCCCTTGTATGGTATTTGTTGTGTTTCCTTTGCTGCTTTAAAATTTTTTCTTTTTATTTAATTTTTGATAGTTTGATTAATATGTTGGTGTGATTCTCTTTGGATTTATCCTTTATGGGACTCTCTGTGCTTTCTGGACTTTATTAACTATATCATTTCCCATATTAGGGAACTTTCCAACTATAATCTCTTCAAATATTTTCTCAGTCCCTTTCTTTTTCAATTCTTCTTCTGGGACCCCTATAGTTCACATGTTGGTGTGTCTAATATTGTCCCAGAGGTCTCTGAGACTGTCCTCAATTCTTTTCATTCTTTTTTCTTTATGCTGCTCTGTGGTAGTTATTTCCAGTATTTTTTCTTCCAGGTCACTTATCCGCTCTTCTGCTTCAGTTATTCTGCTATTGATTCCTTCTAGAGAATTTTAAATTTCATTTATTGTATTGTTCATCATTGTTTGTTTGCTCTTTAGTTCTTTTAGATCCTTGTTAAATGTTTCTTGTATTTTCTCCATTCTATTTCCAAGATTTTGGCTCATCTTTACTATTACTCTGAATTCTTTTTTCAGGTAGACTGCCTATTTCCTCTTCATTTGTTTGGCCTGGTGGGTTTTTACCTTGCTCGTTTATCTGCTGCATATTTCTCTGTCATCTCATTTTGCTTAACTTACTGTGTTTGGGGTCTCCTTTCCTCAGGCTGCAGCTTCATAGTTCCCGTTGTTTTTGGTGTCTGCCCCCAGGGTAGGTTCAGTGGGTTGTATAGGCTTCCTGGTGGAAGGGTGTTGGTGCCTCTGTTCTGATGTATGAGGCTGGATCTTGTCTTTCTTCTGGGCAGGACCTCATCCAGTGGTGTGTTTTGTGATGTCTGTAAACTTATTATGATTTTAGGCAGCCTCTCTGCTAATGGGTGGTATTGTGTTACTGTCTTGCTAGTTGTTTGGCATGGTGTGTCCAACACTGGAGCTTACTGGTCGTTGAGTGAAGCTGGTTCTTAGCATTGAGACGGAGATGTCTAGGAGAACTCTTGCCAATTGATATTATGAGGGGCCAGGAAGACTGGTGGACCAATGTCCTGGACTTGGCTCTCCCACCTCAGAGGCTCAGGCCTGACACCCAGCCAGAGTACCAAGACCCTGTCAGCCACATGGCTCAGAAGAAAAGGAAGAAAAGAAAGAAAAAAGAAAGAAAGAAAAAGATAAAATAAATAGTTATTAAAATAAATATTTTTAATTTATTAAAATTAAAAAGTAATTAAAAAAAGAAGAGAGCAGCCAAACCAATAAACAAATCCAATTATAACAAGTGCTAAAAACTATAATAAAAAAATGGGCAGATGGACCCTAGGACAAATGGTAAAAACAAAGCTATACAGACAAAATCGTAGAAAGAAGCATACACATACACACTCTCAAAAAGAGAAAAAGGAATAATATATGTGTATATATATATATATATATAGAGAGAGAGAGAGAGAGAGCAACCAAATCAATAAACAAATCTACCAATGATAATAAGCTCTAAATACTAAACTAAGATAAATATAAAAATAGGAACAAATTAGATGTGGAAAACAAACCCCAAGTCTAGAGTTGCTCCCAAAATCCACCACCTCAGTTTTGGGATGATTCACTGTCTATTCAGGTATTCCACAGGTGCAGAGTACATCAAGTTGATTGTGGAGATTTAATCTGCTGCTCCTGAGGCTGCTGGGAGAGATTTCCCTTTCTCTTCTTTGTTCACACAGCTCCTGGGGTTCAGCTTTCGATTTGGCCCCACCTCTGCATGTAGGTCGCCTGAGAGCATCTGTTCCCCATGCAGACAGGACGGGTTTAAAGTAGCAGCTGATTAGGGGGCTCTGGCTCACTCAGGCCGGGGGGAGGGAGGGGTACGGAATGTAGGGTAAGCCTGCGGTGGCAGAGGCTGGCATGACGTTGCAACAGCCTGAGGCGTGCCGTGTGTTCTCCTGGGGAAGTTGTCCCTGGATCACGAGCCCTGTCAGTGGCGGGCTGCACAGACTCTCAGGAGGGGAGGTGGGGATAGTGATCTGTGCTTGCACACAGGTTTCTTGGTGGCTGCAGCAGCAGCCTTAGCATTTCATGCCCATCTCTGGTGTCCATGCTGATAGCCACGGCTCGCGTCATCTCTGGAGCTCGTTTAGGTGGTGCTCTGAATCCCCTCTCCTCGTGCTCTCCTGCCTCTTAGACAGATCCAGACATTTTCCTGGACTCCCTCCCGGCTAGCTGTGGTGCAGTAGCCCTCTTCAGGCTGTGTTCACTCAGCCAACCCCAGTCCTCTCCCTGGCATCTGACCTCCAAAGCCCAAGCCTCAGCTCCCAGGCCCAACCCACCCCGGTAGGTGAGCAGACAAGCCTTTTGGGCTGGTGAGTGCTGGTTGGCACCAATCCTCTGTGCGGGAATCTCCCCGCTTTGCCCTCCGCACCCCTGTGGCTGCGCTCTCCTCTGTGGCTCCGAAGCTTCCCCCCTCTGCCCCCCGCAGTCTCCACCTGCAAAGGGGCTTCCTAGTGTATGGAAACCTTTCCTCCTTCACAGCTCCCTCCCAGAGGTACAGGTCCTGTCCCTATTCTTTTGTCTCTGTTTTGCCTTTTTACTTTTGCCCTACCCAGGTACGTGGGAAGTTTCTTGCCTTTTGGGAAGTCTGATGTCTTCTGCCAGCATTCAGTAGGTGTTCTGTAGGAGTTGTTCCGCATGTAGATGTATTTTTGATGTATTTGTGGGGAGGAAGGTGATCTCCACGTCTTACTCCTCTGCCATCTTGAAGGTCCTCCCTTTGGTTTGGTTTTTAATATGAGAGAAGATTGAGCAAATTGCAGTGTCAATGGAAAAAATGAATTTGAGAGGGAGTGATTCTCTAAACTCCCTCTATATATAAAGAACAAACAAATTAGTTTGAGTGTATGATATGAGAAGATGGAATGTTAATACTTGTTCAGCAACTCCTCTTTAAGAGGAGAAAGAAAAATTTTTCTAAGGATTGATTCCCAGTCTTGACTACGCATTAGAATCATATGAGGAGCTTTCAAAAACATGGATACCCAAACTCCAACCCAGACTATTTAAACCAGCATCACTGGTGTTTGAGCCCAGGTAGAAGTATTTTTTGAAAGCTCCCCAGGTGCTACTATCAATGTGGAGCCAAGGCTTAAAACTACTACCCTAATGAAACAAAAAAAGAAAGGGAGATCTTTAGTACAGAAGTAGACATTGTAAGTTTGATAGGAAGAGGTTAAGAGTCTTTGCTTCTGATGGCTATATTTTTCTCAGTGAGCTATGAGGTCATCTGCTTTGAGTGAAGAGGAAATGAATAGAAGTTAGATATTTGAAGAGCAAAGGAGATTTAAAATAGTCCTGGAAATGAGTGGGAGAGCAAGTAGACAGGAAGAGAAGGATGCTGTGCTGTATTGAAGGCTCTTTGGAGCTTAGTGACAGCACATAGTCACACCAATCTTCCTTCCATATGGCTTTCCCCTGCCTTGACTTGGTTTATTTCTAGGAGCAGAGAACAGACACTGTAAATTTTAATTAAGTGAATTAGACAAAAAGATAGATGTGCAAGGGAGCACAGGTCTCAGGACCTTTACGTTGCCAGACCATAGAAGGCATAACTGTTTTGGTTTTTTTTGGCTGTGTCAAGTCTTTGTTGTGGCACGGGGGATCTTTGTTGAGGCATACAGGGTCTTTCATTGTGACAAGTAGGCCCTCTTGTTGAGGCACATGAGCTCAGTAGTTGTGGCACGCGGGCTTAGTTGCACCACTGCATGTGGGATCTTATTTCCCTGACCAGGGATCAAACCCACCCATGTCCCCTGCATTGGAAGGTGGAGCCTTTACCACTGGACCACCTGGGAAGTCCTGGTATAATTGTTAAGGAGGGAAGTAAAGAAAGTGAATGATGATTGGATTGGGTAAAAGAATAATATAAAAAATTAAGTAAGATGGAATAACTAATTCTTCCTGGGAAAATCAGGGAAATTTTAGGGAACTATGAGTAAAGTTTTAGAAGGGGACTAGAATTTACCAGTTGAAACAAGAGACTAAGAATTAGGCTAAGGGAATATTGTAAACAAGTGTTGTGAAAACGCATTGCTTATTTCAAAAATACTGAGAAACTGTATTTCCCAAGCTTACAATGGTAAAGAAGACCTGAAAAGAGAGGTTTATAAAGTATCAGGATCAGATTGCATAAACTGTCATAAATTCTGATTTTTGGTAATAATGGTATTGCTATAAAATAAGTGTTATGATTCCAGGGGGGCAATATCTGATTCTATCTTTTATTTATCAATTGAAAATTTTTCAAATAATATATTTCTAAACATATTTTAGTCTCTATTCTTCAAAGAATGTTTCCCAAAAAAATAAGAGATTACCACTTTCTTCAAAATATACAGTATTGCACCTAAAAGTTTGAAAAAAGCTGAACCAGAGACAATAACTGATTATTAGCAAAACTGACCAATTTTCCTTCATCAGATGACATTTCTGCTTTCAATGAAGAAAAGTTTCTAATGTGGGGGCCAGCTTTATTCTGTTGAGCTGGAGAATTTAATTTTCTGTTCTACCTGTGAAATTCAAGGAACTGTTTTTGTCAATTGATTGGAGCTTTTGAATGCTTCCCATATTCCCTTGAAAGGGACTACTCAAATCTGCTGTAGACCTTGAAAAGAAAGTCATACACTATTGAATTACTTCCTTTTAACAGTAGTTAGGACTTGCAGACTAAATGAATTACAGCTGCCTAGAATATTTGATTCAGTTATGCCTCATTCAGACTCTATCAACTCCTACTTGGATTTCCACAGTAGCTTCTTAATGGCTTTGCCACCTCCTCTCTTTCAAATGCATCCCCTGCACAGTCACCTGTGACTTATCTAAAATCCATATCTGACCATAACAGGTCCCTTCTAAAACTTCATAGTGGTTCCTATTGCCAAACCATACCAAGAAACTGGACAACATCCTTGACACCTTCTTCTCTTATACTCTCCCCCTCAAATTCAAGCCATTAAAAAAACTGCATCCTTCTGTTTTTTTTCTAACTCTCTCTCGCACTTGAACTATTGCAAATGCTTCTTGTTCGGTTCACCCACTTGCATGGGGAGTTGTTTTTCCATGGGTATAAAGTTTCAGTTGTGCAAGATGAGTAAATTCTAGAGATCTGCTGTACAATGTAGTGCCTAGGGTTAACAATACTGAATTGTGCACTTAAAAATGTAAGTGGGTAAATCTCATGTTAGGTGTTCTTATCACTAAAAAGGGAGACATGAGGAAAGTTTTGGAGGCGATGAATATGTTTACTAACTTGATTGTGGTGATGGTTTCCACATTTGTATATGTCCAAACTCATTGAATCTTATCCATTAAATATATATCTTTTGTATATCAAGATTATATTAAGAAATTAAAATTAAAGTAAGCTCTAAGGAAAGAGAGGTCAGGGGCCTAGAGGCAGAAAGAAGCCTGTCTAAAGTTTGGCAAAGCTGAATGAAATGTTAAGGCCATTTTGGTCACTAACTTATTTCTCACTCACCCCCCATCTTCAACATACACACAGACACACACACACACACACACACACACACACACACATACATACACTTACACATACATACTACATACACACAGACACTTTTCCTTTTCTCTTGAAAGAAAAAGGATAAATACCAGGTGGGATGAAAGTCAGGAGAAACACTGATAGAAAAGAGGATTACATCTGTCTTAGTCTTTATAAGCAGTAAGGTTAGGAGGGAGGTGATGGCTTGTCAGAAAGTGTGGTGTGGAAAGGGAGAAGGGGAAAAAGGACTTTGAGGCCAGAATGGTATTGGTATAACAGTAAAAGATTTTCACAAGTTTCAGTACTTTAGAGAATAGGAGAGTGGAAAAATCACTTTAACTTTCTTGGCCTTATGTTATTTCCTTTCTGATTCTAGCATTCAGTCAAATCTTAGACAAGTGGACCTTTTTTCTTACAATTTCTGATAGAACATTTCTTGTCATTCAATATTTTTGTCAATGAATTTAATGTAAGGTGCTCATACAAAGTACATTTTACATAATAAAAATATTTCACAGTAAAAGGCTATTGAATTTATAAAATATATAGAGAAGAAGGAGAAAATTATTCTCAGATAAACTTTTGTCACCTTATGATCTCAGAATCATCACCTGAGTGATGAAAATACTTACACTGATGAGGAATCTGAGAAAGAAAAAAAAATTCAAGAAAAGCGGTGTGAAATGCTGATTAGCTAGTGCTACAGAAATAATCTGAAGTTTAGAATTGGAAATGGGAAAAACCCTGAAAGTGAGCTCTTGTCGTTAAACTGATCAAAAGCAAATTTAAATTTTAAATGAAATCTTAGAGTTGAGGATGGATAATCTATAACCTCATCTCAAGAAGGTACATGGTAATCAAAGAAGAGTGTCCAGGGGTAGAATAGGTTGATTAACATTTTCTAAAAAATGGCACTATTAAATATGTGAGAAAACAGCTGGTATAAATTCATAATTTAGAAAGTTACCTGTTATCAATGTTCATACTTTTCAGCATTATCACCATTTCCTCAAGTTGCATTTTTAATTCTTCTTTTTTTTTTTTTTTTTTTTTTGCGGTACGCGGACCTCTCACTGTTGTGGCCTCTCCCGTTGCGGAGCACAGGCTCCGGATGCGCAGGCTCAGCGGCCATGGCTCACGGACCCAGCCGCTCCGCGGTATGTGGGATCTTCCCGGACCGGGACACGAACCCAGGTCCCCTGCATTGGCAGGTGGACTCTCAACCACTGCGCCACCAGGGAAACCCTAATTCTTCTTTTGGACAAAGCAAATGCAGGATTTATTCAGGGCCACCATTAAGACGAATTAAGAGATCAGTTATTTCAAGGAATATGAATTTCATGTGGGTAACGACAGTATTTTCAAATAACATTATTCTAAGTACAATAGACTATATGACATAGTGGAAAAATAATAGACTGTCAGAATAGCTGGATTCTAACACTAGTTTTACCACTAATTAGTGCTATGACACTGTCTCCCTTCTCAAGGCCTGATTTTCCCAGACCTACATAATCTGCAAGGTACCCCACAAATCTAACAAAATTGAGAATGCAATTGCATTCCTGAAACAAAACCTTTCTGCTGACTCATTTGCTCCCATTTTATGTAATTTCTCCCCCCACCCCCACCAAATCACTATAAGTAGCCATGTTTTAAAACAAGATTTTTCTACAAAGTCTGAGTCAAAATCTGAATCTAAATAAGTGCTATCAATAAAGTAAGGCTCGGACTTCCCTGGTGGCGCAGTGGTTGAGAGTCCGCCTGCCGATGCAGGGGACACAGGTTCGTGCCCCGGTCCGGGAAGATCTCACATGCCGCGGAGCAGCTGGGCCCGTGAGCCATGGCCGCTGAGCGTGCGCGTCCGGAGCCTGTGCTCCGCAACGGGAGAGGCCACAGCAGTGAGAGGCCCGCGTACAGCAAAAATAAATTAATTAATTAATTAAATAAAGTAAGGCTCACTTTCTGTGGAACTTACTGTGCTTCTGGTTGAATACTGTCTTGCTACATAATTCTGGTATTGATAATTTTCTTCTAAACCTCATGACTTGTTTATATAATTATCATAATTCTTGGTTCTATATTTTAAACACAATAGAAACGTATGGGGACAATTAAAGACAAAGCAGTAAGCATAAACATCATTTAAGCTTTGCCCATTAAAAAAAAAATCTTTGCCCAGGATCAAGAAATACCCGTAGTGTGACTGGCCATTCCATTCATGTGTCCCTAATGCCAGTTCTAGACTGGACAATGACAAAAGTGGCTAATGTCAACTGAGCCAAATCATTTTGTCTACTTCATTGTTCAGTGCCTCTTCTTTGGTGGATACTTTCTGTTAGGCATTAATATATGATTCAAAAATTATACTCAGTGCCAACTCCCACATATCCATCCACAGCTATCCCAGACCTTCTCGTCTCTGATTTTCCAATCTTTTCCTTCCATGCTCCTGACCAGTCTACTAGGCCATTAGCAAATGGTCAGAAATGTACATATGTTCTCCCCTTAGGTCACTTCTCCTTCCACAAAGAGTGGGTGATCAGATTCTCTGTTTGGACTTCTACCCATTGGGAAGGTTTTCTCTCTTCACTATTATCAAGAAATACTGCTCTCCACTGTTATCCAGTTTCAGTTTGCATTCTTATACCCATCTAGAAATTAAGCTTAGGCCTTTTCCTCTTTCTTCAGCTCGTCATAGGGAATTTACCCACAAAGGGGCTCTAGTACAACAATTGTGAATGACATGGGGTCTGGGCCACCTGCTCATGCAGCTTGCCTATGCCCTCTGTTGTCATTTACACTTGATCCCAAATGCACTATTTCTAACTTATGAGGGACTGCTGCTCAGCCTTCTGCTTTTTGAGGTTGTGGGCCTAAGAGAATTCAACCCATTATGGGCAGTTCCAGACACATGGTCACTTGGTACCCCTTTGTCACGTATCATGCCAGGAGACGATTCTCTAATGAAGTAGAATTCTCCACTGCAGATGGCATGGCCTTGTTCCAGAAGCCCAGTAGCACGCATTAGGATTCTCTCACTAAGGTTTGCCGTAAACTTGGATTCTATCTTTCCCACCACTGACACTTCTAACAATATAGAACCTACAAGATTATGTGGCCCGAGTAGCAGGACCGCTTGTACCATAGCCTGGGCCAGCTGCAGAACCCTTTTCCACTCTGGGATTTTATTCAGTTCTGGTAAGCTTCCATATCATTGTACTTAAGCATCATAGCATTTCTATGTGCACAATGTGTTCCGGCCAGAACCCCAAATGTTCTACCATGAGTTGTGGTTTCTTTCCTATTATAGGAATTGTAAGACACATCAATTTGTCTTTTACCTTTCAGGGGATATTGCAAATGTCCCTGGCCACTGGACCCCTAAAAACTTTACTGAAATAGCAGTTCTCTGAAATGTGTCTTAGCAAGGCCTCCAATTTAATAGCCACCAGTTTTTCATAGTGCCTAACTTAGCATCAATGTAATGTCATCAGTGTAATAATGTGATAATCTGTCCAGATAATATATTCAGAAGAAATCTGAATTATGTCAGAGGAGTGAGAGAGTTAATATAGTCCTGGGGGAAAGCCATAAGTAAATGGTGTTGTCCATTCCACAAAAATGCAACTTTTTCCTGATCTTTTGTGATCAAATTTTTTTTTAAAGCGCATTTGCAAAACCCATGTCTGTATACCATGCACTTGAAGCCTTATTAGTAAGCTTTAGCAGCAATACCGCATATAACATAGCAGCTACGACCAGAGCCATTACTTGCCTGAGCTTATAGTAGTCTGTGGTCACTCTCCACAATCCATTCATTTTCTCTGAGGGCCAGAATGATGAACATTAGGGCCATGCATCCTTTACGTCTGTAATGGTGGTGCCAATTTCTATATTCCTTCCTGTCCCCCAGGGATGCTTTGATTTACTATCTCGGCTGGGAGGAGAGTAGAGGAAGTAATTTTGGAGTCTTCCACTTGGTCTTTCCAATAAATTCAAGGACTCAACATGGGGCATACCCCAACTTCCAAGTGACATGCCAATTGTGTATTTGGAGACCAAGAAATGACTTTCAGTTATATCTATTGACACAGTGGATCCACTCTAAGCCAGATTTTAGCAGGATTCCATTTATTCCATGGCTCCTGTAATCCCCAGAGTAACTAGGGGGTCATGATGATATACTAAATCTACAAGTATCACTGTCAGCTCGGACTCTGTGTCTAATAGTCCTCTGGGTGTTTCCGTCTCCCCAGTATATAATCACATGAGAAAATGGCTGTAAGTCTCTTTGGAGAAGGACCTGGCGAATCAGTACAGCATACACTTGCTGTGGTGTTACAGACTTGTTCCTCCTGGATACGTGGTCCTCTCTTCAGTCCATGAATTCTGTTTTAGGTTTGAGAACTGAGCAAGGAATTTCGAGTTTTTATTGAGACAATAGCCCTCAGCTTCCTGCTTTTCCGTTCTAGGCTGCTTCTGATTGTACAAGTCAAACAGCACACTCAGTGGCTACCTGTCTATTTTGCGTGTGGTGGTGTCATGTTCTATTAACAATCTCTGTAACTCCCTGCAAGTCCAGCCCCCTTTGGCTACTACTCCAATCCTATGGGCCCCTTGTTTCCGGCAGTTAATCACTGCCACCTAGACTCGATTACTTCAGGGCTTCTCATCCTCATGGAGAGTGATCAGACCAGCTCTATGAGCACTTCTTCTAATGACTGCCCTGTCACTCCGAGATGAGCCGCCCCTGAACTTATGGATGCTGGTACCCCTACCAATGCATTCCTGACTGCCCTGCTGAATGCTGGATTCCCCTGAATGCTGGCATCCTCTAATGGGTCTTCTGACCTCACATAACATCAGTTCCACCGGGCCCACATTCCTGAGTCTTCTTCTTCTTCCTCTACAACCTGCCAGGCAACAAAGGCATTTGCACTTTGCTCAGTGTGAACCATCTTATTCTTAGCTTCTAAGAGCCACTCTTAGCAGTGAGTGTTCCATTTTCTGGGGTCCTTACCCAGGTATAAAATCAAACATTCCAAGAAGATGCTGCCGAGTCAATATATTGCTCTTGTTCAGTTTTTAATTCTGGCCCCCTTGATCAAACAGCCTCAAAACCTAATCCCAGTGGTATTCCCTTGGCTACCACTTGTAGCTTCTTCAGTGTATAACCTCATTCCTCCCTTCTCAGGCCCATCATATCTCTCATTAAATGATGCTAGGATTTAATCATAGTCATCAGCCTAGTAGCCAGGATGCAGGGAGGGGCAACTCTTGAGAAGGACACCTGCTTAGTGTCTTGCATCCTATTCCTGCCTGGAGAAGCATTAGCTCTTACTAAGGAGGGACAGCCTCCTCCCCTCTGTAAGTCCCCAAGGTCAGAGGGATCTGAAGAGCTACTATTCTCAGGGATGTTGTGAAAACAAAAATTGCACAGGAAAACTTTACTCAAGGCTGTTGAAATAGGGGAGAGAGACCAGAACTCATCTGACCTCAACCCCATGGAAACAAATGTCAAGAGGGTTTTCCAGCTCTGGGGTGAGCTAGCAAAAGTATGCTGGAGGATGTCAGGGGCAGGGTTGACAATGGGGTGTGTCTAGCACATTGAGTCATTCCTGAGTTCACAAATGTTCTTCTCTGTTACTAGGCCTTCTGTATAATTGGTGCCCATGGAAGTTAGTCTCCTACTTTCCCAGAGAAACTGGGAGAAGATGCCCTAGCTTCCTGATGGTTAGGTTTTGAAAGGATGGCTCCCAGTTCACCCCAGAAATACTTCCCTGGGTTGTAAAGCAGTCAAGATGTTTTTTTAAAGGATTTACATAGGAAAAGGACAAAGAAAAATATATAGCACATTTTCTAAAGTAAATGCTCAAAGGAAAGAGAGGTCAGGGGCTTAGAGGCAGGATGAAGCCTGTCTAAAGTTTAGTCAAGGAAAGGGGAGCGTTAAGGCCATTTTGGTCAGCATTTCCAAGGTTCACGTTTTTCCAGCCACTGCCCTGACCTCAGGGTACCAGTACTGTCTGTGCTGAACATTTAATTTGTCTCTGGAGCTCTGCAGTTCTAAATATGAAATGTGGGTCAGCTCCCCTACTGCATCTGCTCTTCCAGTACAGGAAACAAGGGCTTCTACTTCACACTACAATAGTGGTCCTCCAGCCATCACATTTTAATTATTTGTTAACTGCCCTCAATTTGTCATTGTCCTTCTATAAAGCCTCAATTTAATTCAGTAGTAAACAGTCAATTGTGCTGTCCTTATGGGCTTTTTTAACCCTATATCTTTAAAACGCCTTAATCATCACACCAGCAAGGACATTCCTCTCTATGGGGACATCTTCCTAAGTCACCACTCATGAACTCATGGCAATTGGGCTGCCTTATTTTTTTTTTTTTTTTTTTGTGGTACGCGGGCCTCTCACTGTTGTGGCCTCTCTCGTTGCGGACGCGCAGGCTCCGCGGCATGTGGGATCTTCCCGGACCGGGGCACGAACCCGTGTCCCCTGCATCGGCAGGCAGACTCTCAACCACTGCGCCACCAGGGAAGCCCTGGGCTGCCTCTTTATGCAGGAACTTTCTTTGCCTCACATTTCATTCAAGATGAGGTCTCACTTGCCAAGTGGACAGTGACCCCAAACCACATCTCGTCACCTGTATACAATTTGTGTCAGTTTGTGTCTTCCAAGAAGACATCTGGAGTAGACATCTGGGCAGGATTGGATGTGTCAGGGATTTGGGGTATTACCTGTGAAGGATAAGGCAGTGGGGAGAGGAAGCAGGCAGGGAGAGCGTTCAGGATGAGATGGAAGGGTGACAACTGTGAAGACAGAGAAGAAAAGGAAGGCTGGGCAAGCAAGGGAGCCTCAGATCACAGAACAAGTCTGAGAAAATCTTGGGCAAGCTAAGGGAAGGCTCCAAGGAAAATTCGTTCATTAGAAGTATGACTTCAGGCAGGCCTGGGCTGGGTCTCATCCCCTGTCCTGCTTAGCCATTGGCTGGGAGTAGCTGGGATGCATGGCTTCAGGGCTCATGGGGGTAGCTCATCAACGTGCTTGATCCCCTAGTCTCCACACAGCAGGTTTTCATGAAGGCATGACCACTTCCCCAGCTACCACAATTCACATGCAAGAATCCACTGTACGACACAGAAACAGGCTAGAGAAGTTTAAAGGCAACTAAAACTTAAGACTATGGAAAAATTGGGATTGGGTTTAGAATTAGAAACCAGTGTACCTCATATTCCATTCTACTTTAGAAAATACTGAACACGACCTTTTGTTTGTTTAAGTAAAATTTAGATATTTAACCCAAATGAATATGTTTCCTTCAAATAGTCTATTTCTTACACCAAGTACAATGCATAGGTAAAGTTTGCCCTTTAAAAAATTACACAATTTGCAATTGTATAAATGTGCAATTAAAGAGAGATACAATGTTTCAACTGTAGCTTCAAGTCTGGTGATCTTGGAATTTTCAGAAATATGTTGTGTGAACTATGTTATCTACTTATTCCTTTAGCTCAGAGGAGAGGCTTTTGAAATGTTTCCCAAAGTCAGAAATTTAGTGATCTTAGGTTAGAATCTGCAAACTCTAATTTTAGTGTTCTATTAAGTTTCCTTTCGAGAAAAAGATTTTTTATTTTTGGAATTTTTGTTTGCTTACTAAAAAAAAACAGTTTTGGAAAACAAATCATGCCTTCTAGCCAAATAGATTCAAATAATTTGAGAAGTTTGAGTGCAGGAATAGAGTTAAGCATTTTTAAAAAAAATCAGATGTGAATCTGATAGTAAAAATTTTAGGAAGCATAAGTGTTTATGTCTTTATTACTTGTAATAAATAAAAATAAAAAATTATACAAACAGAACACTAAAAATGCTAAGAATATGCTGGCCAAGTGCTTTATTTGTTGATGAGTAAACAAGAAGAGCCCTTTTTAACAAATGATTTTGGATGGCTTGATGTTCTTTTAATGTATGAAAGAAATGTTTGAGCCTAGTGTAAACATGCTTTTAGTCCCTGAATTTTAATACTGACTTTTAATGATAGTGCAGCAGACATTTAGTAGAGCTTGAAATGCCTCCTTAGTAAATATTTCAAAGGAATGCCAAGCCACTGCCTCTGCAATTCTTTGGTACTCTCATAAAATGGAAAATGAAAGTGTGTCTGCTCCCAAGGAAGAAGAAAAATCCCAGGGCCTACATACATTTAGATATGTAATTGAGATGGATATTTTATTTTTTTCACTGGGGTCCAGGACCTCAGTTGAAACAGCCTATTGCCCTTTCTATTCGTATTTGTTTTCTATGTTCTCCATTGTTCTTTGTTCTATTTGCACAGTGTTGTTTTTCATTACCATCATCAACATTATCAAAAGTCACTATTAAAACTATCACTTTGCCTTCAATGTGTTATATGTTACCCAATCTGAGATAATGTCTGAAATCTCCTATGTGCAACAGGACATATTCAGGGCTGAGGGCCAAATACAAGCTAAAGCTAAAAACTCAAACCCATCGTTTTCAGAAACACCGAGATCAAATGTTGGGATCTTGAGTCAGAAGGTGAGAGAGAGCTATTGGGGATTTTTTTCTTCCAGTCATCATAAAGTTTATGATGGACAAGGTGTCGGCGGTGGGGTGGGGTGACCCCACCCACAGAGGAACGTTGTATGGAAGCTCCTCTGAGGTCAGGACATTTTGGGTAGGCGGAGAAATCCTGATGATGGAGATTCGTCCCTCAGCTCCTCTACCAGTTTCCTCATATTCCCTGAATATTTTTGACCTCAGGAATATTTTTAAATTACAACATATAGATTTTAAGACACTCGCCTGAGAAGAAAAGCTAATTATTATTCAGTGGTGGGGTTTATGTGTGTGTGCATACATGTGCTGTTTAGAATTCATTATTAAGAACTCTTATCAAGCTCTGGGTGCTTTCCCAACTGTAGTCACCTTTCCTTCCTAAGATAGGCTGTTAACTTGGCATTAAAAAATATGTTTTTTCCCCCTCCTTCAGATTCTGGACTCAATAAGGCAGCTCATATCCATAAAGAAAGAAACATAGTCAAGCATTTTAAAGAAAAATGCAATTTGCCAAAAAGAATCATTTTTCAGTAAATATTTTTAAATATTTTATTCAATAATTAATCTCTCTCTAGAAAACCAGCCTCCTGTTTCTCATTGCCATTTTCGTTTGTTTGTTTGTTTTGTTTTTTGCGGTACGCGGGCCTCTCACTGTTGTGGCCTCTCCCGTCGCAGAGCACGGGCTCGGGACGCGCAGGCTCAGCGGCCATGGCTCACGGGCCCAGCCGCTCCGCGGCATGTGGGATCTTCCCGGACCGGGGCACAAACCCGTGTCCCCTGCATCGGCAGGCGGACTCTCAACCACTGCGTCACCAAGGAAGCCCTCATTGCCATTTTCTAGGGTAAAAAACATGAAGTATATTAGCTTTCATTACTAACGCCCTGAATGGAGCCCACTACAAAAGGAAAGCAATCTGAGGTTGAGAGAAATTGGAAATTTCAGATCCATCTCCAGATAGATGGATAGATAGATAGATAGATAGAATAAATAGATAACGCTTCCCCCTCTGCGGCATTTGTGAATCATGCCCTCTGCTGGAGTCCTACAGCTTTGGTTTAAAGATGTGGGATCAATACTGAATGATTATACTAAGTGCACCAAGAGCTCTTTCATCAGTGCCAATCCTGCTAATGGAGAAGATGCACAAAGTGTATGCTCAGCAGTCCCTCAGAGATGACAGCTTTTCTATTGTGATCTATTTATGATTTATTTCTTAAATGACTAACGTGGCTTAGTCAGATTTTTCTGACAGCTTTGGGTCTTCAGCTTTCTGCTTTCATCATTTGTCCTTAATAGCAAAATCTAGATTTAAAGTGTTTTAGTTTTCTATTCACTTATACATAGTTATATAGATAAAAAATGTCAACATCCTATACAAATGCACCCTTCCCTACTTCTACCTCTCAGTATTTTGTGGAGACTTTTGTCTTTATGCAGAGAGTGTATTTGGAGGGGGGAGGGGGGGAGGGGGGCCCTGTTTAAATAAAATTGCATTTAATATAAACCAAAATCAATACTTTATACCGTTAGTACCACCAATATGCCACTCAGGCTGTCCTAAAAGCATCCCTAAAGCAGTTCCTGTGGAAAACAGAAAACAGGCTGTTTGCAGTTCGTGAAGAACACCCCAATACTATTCCATTGTATTTTATGTCAAAAAAATCACGGTCTCTATCAATTTGAGACATCATATTTTAGAAAATTCAGATATAAGATGCATTTTTTCCCTTTCCTAGCGAACCTAAATTAATAGCAAAAGTAATCATTTATTGAGCACCTACTATGTTACACAAATTATTTATAATCTTTATAACACACCTGCAATGTAGGCATTATAGTTGCCATTTTTTAAATGAGGAAATTGAAACTCAGAAATACAATATAAGCTGAGCATTTACACAGCTATTGAACAGCAGAGCTAGTATTTAAACCTGTCTTGTCATATACAAAAGTCTATGTCTGTATTAAGATAGGAAGACTATAACTTTCTGATACTCAATACACCTAAAACAGTGAAATTTAGAGAATTTGAAAATTCCCCCCATATCAGAAAACTAGTCTAATTTTTAAAAGAAGTATCATGAGCAGAATCAGGCAATTAAGTAAAAGTACTATTCAAGTACACAAATCACTGTGATCATTGGAGAACGTGTTACTGTCACATGAAAGGCAACGAGAGAAGAGTAGTATTTACAGCAGTGGGAGAAAATTTCTATATCTTTATGCTTCTTTTCCTTTTAAAATGTTAATCTCATAATGATAAAACTAAAGGAACAATAAGGTTTTGTTTCCAAAAGCTGCTAATAATGATGTGTTCACTATACCATAGGCTGGCTAGGCCAGTGTGTTTGTACATTACTTGTTTATTTATGTATATACTTAATTTTTAAAATAAGTCTTTTATTATAAATATATCTTCATTGCTACATATTCAAGCCATAGAGAAAGGCACAGAATCATTTTTCATTATATTCTTCCAGATTTTATTATTTTTCACTTCCTTTTACTTTCCTCCCTTTATTTGAGGTTGTTATTTATGGAAAGGCTGGCCCAAAGCTTGAAGTTTCTAATGACTCTATTAAGCTTCTACCATCCCACTTCCTGTTTCCAAGTGGCAACCGCTTTGAATTTTTCAACTTGATCTTTTGGTATTTACCTCTGCATCTCCATGTAACATGTTTAAACATGTTTCTACTTCTTGTATTTTCTCATTGAAATTACCTTTTGACTTCCCATTTTTGGAAGATGAGGATTTATATCTTTTCTAAATCCCTTCTCACCCCCCACTACACACACACACACACACACACACATATGTACACACATCCTTTCACCTTGGTAAGAGTGAAATTTTGGTTTCGTTTTTTAGGACTGAATCCCGTATACTATGATCACTTTTTCTTGTACATTTTGTTTAACTTTGAGCTAATATTTTCTTATGTACTCTTCACTAATTCACCCCCAAAGTCTCCTTCTCTTATATAATAAACTTCTTATTATATCCAAACACGTTAGGTCTTCTCCGAATTTTCTCTTCTTACTAAAAAATAACTTTCCTGGAAACTTCTGAACTGCTAAAATCTGGACTCAATCCTCTCTGTGCCCACCTTTGGTCCTGGACACACTTCACTATCATTTTAATTCCCTTCATTGTAGGATCTCCTATTTCCTGGGTTCCATCTCCTGTTGGGGAAGAAGGGAGTGTTTGTTTGTTTGTTTACTTCCTGTTTGGGTGGAGTATATCTTCCAGCATATTCCTAATAAAGGGATGCATGTGAAACATTTTTGGAGAATTTGCATATGTGAATATTCCCTTATTCTATCATCTTTCTACTTAATAGCTTGGCAAAGTATAGAACACTAGATTGGAAATTGGTGTCTCACAAAATTTTGAAGGTATTTCTCTGCTGTCTTCTAGGCCCAAATGTGACTGAAATCATTCAAATTCTTATCTTTTCTTTGAAACCTAGTTGTCTCTCTCTCTCTCTTTCTCTCTCACCTTGTCAATATTCCTCTGATTCGCAGGTATATACTTTGATGGGCTCTGTTTCCTTCCATTATGTTAGGCACTCTGTGTGTGAATCCCTTTTGAGTGCAAATTTATATTCTCCAGATCTGCTAATCTTTTGAAAAATATTTTATTCATGACTTTATCCTTTCTACGGACTTTTTTTCTCTTTTTGGAAATTTTTATCAGATCTCTTGGACTGTTTCCTTTCTTTTTCCCCCTCACTGTTTCCTATTTATTTGCTTCTTTACCTTACTTTATGCGAGAATTGTTGACTTCATATTCCAAATCTTGTGAATTTTTTTCTTTTCTGCTCTAATAGTTTCAATTTTCAAAATATCTCTATTAGTTCTTTGAATGTTACTTTTTCAAAGCATCCATTTTAGTTTATGAATGCAATATCTCATGGCTCTGAGGATACTTATGATATTTTAATAATGTTTTTCTTCTCTCCACTTAATTCACATTTTTTTTTCTTTTTTTTTCTACCTGTTTTGTTGCTTGCGTGTTTGCTCATATTTAAGAGTGGTACATTAGAAACCCAAATGGAAACTCTGAGAGCAGATGAATTTTTTAAACCGTGATCTTTATGTAGAGTGATCTGGCGGGGACATTTCCTTGTGGAAATCCCGATGTTGGCGTATTTAGAGCTTTCCTCTGGGGCTGCTCAAATTCCCAAGCATAGTTTTCCTCTGTCCGGTTTGGAGGGAATCCTCCTGGTTGCTACTTCGGGAATTTGTTTTTTCCCCAGCTTGCTAACACACACCCAATTTTGTGATTTATTATTAAAATTACGTTCTCTTGGGACTTCCCTGGTGTCCAGTGGCTAAGACTCTGTGCTCTCAATGCAGGGGGCCCAGGTTTGATCCCTAGTCAGGGAATTAGATACCACATGCCAAAACTAAGAGTTCACATGCCACAACTAAAAGATCCCTCATGCCACAACTAAGACCTGGCACAGCCCAATAAATAAATAAATATTTTAAAAAATAATAAATAAAATTACATTCTCTCACTTGAACACAATTTATGTGAAGGAACTAGGATAACTAGGAGGCAGAGGTGTCAGGCACTTAAAAATTATCTCAATGGAATTTTTCTTTTCACTGACGTCCTTAATACTCTACTGTTTGTGAGGGCCTGTTACAAGAGCAAACTCTTGGAGTTAACAAAACTGTGTATAAGGTATGGGATTACGAAGTTGAGGTCAGCTGATAGAGAAAATTGAACCAGGTGACATTAGCACCACAATTCAGGGTTATATTTTTTCTGTAAAGTACAGCACCAAAAACTTAATTGACTAAATCAAGTTGTCCTTCCTGATAGAGTTCACAATCTATAATGTTGAAAGCTATTTTGGTGAGTGTGATGTTGCAATTTATAATAAAAAGTATATATTCAGTCTTCAAACCCTGTTCCTGCCACAAATCTCCTAAAAGTCTTGGAATTTCCTAAGTTATAAGGGCAACAAAAGTGTGTTTTTACATTAATGAGGTGACTTTTGGAAAGAACCTAAGGATGGGGGCTGGTTGCTAGCTGAGTCAAAGATTTGATTAGAATGTTGGAACTTTCGCTTTCCTCCCCACCCCTGAACCTCCAGCCTCAGGGGAGAAGACAGAGCTGGAGACTGAGTTCAGCCATAAGTGTTGTAATCAGTCATGCCTTTCAGGAAGCCTCCATAAAAACTCAAAAAGAGGGGTTCCAAGAGCTTCCGAGTTGGTGAACAAGTGGAGATTTGGGGAGTCACACCCAAAGAGGGCAAGGAAGCTCCATGCCCTTTCTCATACCTTACCCTAGGCATCTCTTCTATCTGGCTACTTCTGAGTCTTATTCTTTTATAATAGACCAGCAATCAGTTAAGTAAATGTTTCTCTGAGCTCTGTGAGCCACTCAAGCAAATTTACCCCAAACCAAGGAGGGTCGCTGGAATTGCTGATCTATAGTCAATCAGTCAGAAGCACAGGTGATAACCTGGACTTGCGATTCACATCTGAAGTGTGTGTGTGTGTGTGTGTGTATGTGTGTTTGTAAGGAGGTGGGTGGCAGTGGAGGGCCATGTGGTCTGGTAGGACTGAGCCCATAACCTGTGGAATCTGATGCTGTTTCCAAGTATGTAGTGTTAGAATTGAGTTGAACTGTAGGACACCAAGTTGGCGTCCAGAAAACTTCTTGGTGGTGGGAAACACCCTCCCTCCACACATTAGAAATGAGGTGTTCAGAGGACCAAATAGTGAGTTTCCAAAATAATTGAGATCAGTTCAAAAGTGACACTGAGATGTGTGTGCACAGACACACATAAATCCTTCACTGTGTTCATGAAATTCACATTTATTTAATAGAGTAGGTGGTTTGTCAGTGTGTGGGGGGAAGAAAAAAAATACAAACCTCATTAAGTAGAAGTAAATAAACTCATTGAATCAGACAACAATCTATGACTTCAGATATTGAATAAAAATGTAGCACATGTGCTGGTAAATTTAAGAGGCCCCCTACAGATGACTTTAAAATTATAAAATTACCTAATTTTATTTCCAAGTCAAAATCTAGAATAACTTTATGAATATAACGAGCTAATTCATGGCTTCTTGGGATAGATCCTCAACCACATGACAGCTTCTGATAACTGGAATATTACTTTTATGTATTAGTTCAAATTCCTTGGAAAGTGGATCGGTTTGGTCTAGCTAATCTTAATGAGCCTGTCCATCGAGTTCACTGGTTACCTGTCACCTTTGGATCTGCTGCCCATTAGTCACGTGCCCACACCTGAGCAATGAACTCTGGAGGAAGGACAACTGGAGATGGGCTGCACGTCATGGTCACTAGGCAAGAAGGAACTGTCTGAAGGAAAATTTTTACCTAGAAGGGAAATATCATCATTTCCTCCCTAGCTTTAAGATTCAATGTTTTTCCATTGCTTTTTTAAAAAAAAATTTTTATTAGAGTATAGTTGATTTACAATGTTGTGTCAGTTTCTGGTGTACAACAAAATGAATTTTATATATATATATATATATATCAGCTCTGTTTTAGATCCTTTTCCCATATAGGTCATTACAGAGTTCTGAGTAGAGTTCACTGTGCTATACAGTAGGTCCTTATTAGCTATCTATTTTATATATAGTAGTGTGTATATGTCAATCTCAATCTCCAAGTTTATCCCTCCCTCCCATCCTCGCTGGTAACCATAAGATTCTTTTCTACATCTGTGACTCTCCTTCTGTTTGGACAATGATTTTTTTCTTTTTTTACATCTTTATTGGAGTATAATTGCTTTACAATGGTGTGTTAATTTCTGCTTTATAACAAAGTGAATCAGCTGTACATATACATATGTTCCCAAATCTCTTCGCTCCCACCCTCCCTATCTCACCCCTCTAGGTGGTCACAAAGCACCGAGCTGATCACCCTGTGCTATGCGGCTGCTTCCCACTAGCTATCTATTTTACGTTTGGTAGTGTATATATGTCCATGCCACTCTCTCACTTTGTCACAGCTTACCCTTCCCCCTCCCCATATCCTCAAATCCATTCTCTAGTAGGTCTGTGTCTTTATTCCTGTCTTACCCCTAGCTTCTCCATGACATTTTTTTTTCTTAAATTCCATATATATGTGTTAGCATACGGTATTTGTTTTTCTCTTTCTGACTTACTTCACTCTGTATGACAGACTCTAGGTCCATCCACCCCATTACAAATAGCTCAATTTCCTTTCTTTTTATGGCTGAGTAATATTCCATTGTGTATATGTGCCACATCTTCTTTATCCATTCATCCGATGATGGACACTTAGGTTGTTTCCATCTCTGGGCTATTGTAAATAGAGCTGCAATGAACATTTTGGTACATGACTCTATGCCCAGTAGTGGGATTGCTGGGTCCTATGGTAGTTCTATTTGTAGTTTTTTTAAGGAACCTCCATACTGCTCTGCATAGTGGTTGTACCAATTCACATTCCCACCAGCAGTGCAAGAGTGTTCCCTTTTCTCCACACCCTCTCCAGCATTTATTGTTTGTAGATTTTTTGATGACGGCCATTCTGACTGGTGTGAAATGATATCTCATTGTAGTTTTGATTTGCATTTCCCTAATGATAAATGATGTTGAGCATTCTTTCATGTGTTTGTTGGCAGTCTGTATATCTTCTTTGGAGAAATCTCTATTTAGGTCTTCTGCCCATTTTTGGATTGGGTTTTTTTTTGTTATTGAGCTGTATGAGCTGCTTATAAATTTTGGAGATTAATCCTTTGTCAGTTGCTTCATTTGCAAATATTTTCTCCCATTCTGAGGGTTGTCTTTTGGTCTTGTTTATGGTTTCCTTTGCTGTGCAAAAGCTTTGAAGTTTCATTAGGTCCCATTTATTTTTGTTTTTATTTCCATTTCTCTAGGAGGTGGGTCAAAAAGGATCTTGCTGTGATTTATGTCATCAAGTGTTCTGCCTATGTTTTCCTCTAAGAGTTTGATAGTTTCTGGCCTTACATTTAGGTCTTTAATCCACTTTGAGCTCAGTTTTGTGTATGGTGTTAGGGAGTGATCTAATCTCATACTTTTACATGTACCTGTCCAGTTTTCCCAGCACCACTTATTGAAGAGGCTGTCCTTTCTCCACTGTACATTCCTGCCTCCTTTATCAAAGATAAGGTGGCCATATGTGTGTGGGTTTATCTCTGGGCTTTCTATCCTGTTCCATTGATCTATATTTCTGTTTTTGTGCCAGTACCATACAGTCTTGATTACTGTAGCTTTGTAGTATAGTCTGAAGCCAGGGAGCCTGATTCCTCTAGCTCTGTTTTTCATTCTCAACATTGCTTTGGCTATTCGGGGTCTTTTGTGTTTCCATACAAATTGTGAATTTTTTGGTTCTAGTTCTGTGAAAAAGGCCAGTGGTGATTTGATAGGGATTGCATTGAATCTGTATATTGCTTTGTGTAGTAGAGTCATTTTCACAATGTTGATTCTTCCGATCCAAGAACATGGTATATCTCTCCATCTATTTGTATCATCTTTAATTTCTTTCATCAGTGTCTTATAATTTTCTGCATACAGGTCCTTGGTCTCCTTAGGTAGGTTTATTCCTAGATATTTTATTCTTTGTGTTGCATTGGTAAATGGCAGTGTTTTCTTGATTTCACTTTCAGATTTTTCATCATTAGTGTATAGGAATGCCAGAGATTTCTGTGCATTAATTTTGTATCCTGCTACTTTACTAGAATCATTGATTAGCTCTAGTAGTTTTCTGGTAGCATTTTTAAGATTCTCTATGTATAGTATCATGTCATCTGCAAACAGTGACAGCTTTACTTCTTTTCCGATTTGGATTCCTTTTATTTCCTTTTCTTCTCTGATTGCTGTGGCTACAACTTCTAAAACTATGTTGAATAAGAGTGGTGAGAGTGGGCAACCTTGTCATGTTCCTCATCTTAGTGGAAATGGTTTCAGTTTTTCACCATTGAGGACGATGTTGGCTGTGGGTTTGTCATATATGGCCTTTATTATGTTGAGGAAAGTTCCCTCTATGCCTACTTTCTGCAGGGTTTTTATCATAAATGGGTGTTGAATTTTGTCGAAAGCTTTCTCTGCATCTATTGAGATGATCATATGGTTTTTCTCCTTCAGTTTGTTAAGATGGTGTATCACATTGATTGATTTGTGTATATTGAAGAATCCTTGCATTCCTGGAATAAACCCCACTTGATCATGGTGTTTGATCCTTTTAATGTGCTGGTGGATTCTGTTTGCTAGTATTTTGTTGCGGATTTTTACGTCTATGTTCATCAGTGATATTGGCCTGTAGTTTTCTTTCTTTGTGACATCCTTGTCTGGTTTTGGTATCAGGGTGATGGTGGCCTCATAGAATGAATTTGGGAGTGTTCCTCCCTTTGCTATATTTTGGAAGAGTTTGAGAAGGATAGGTGTTAGCTTTTCTCTAAATGTTTGATAGAATTCGCCTGTGAAGCCATCTGGTCCTGGGCTTTTGTTTGTTGGAAGATTTTTAATCACAGTTTCAATTTCAGTGCTTGTGATTGGTCTGTTCATATTTTCTTTTTCTTCTTGGTTCAGTCTTGGCAGGTTGTACATTTCTAAGAATTTGTCCATTTCTTCCAGGTTGTCCATTTTATTGGCATAGAGTTGCTTGTAGTAATCTCTCATGATTTTTTGTATTTCTTCAGTGTCAGTTGTTACTTCTCCTTTTTCATTTCTAATTCTATTGATTTGAGTCTTCTCCCTTTTTTTCTTGATGAGTTTGGCTAATGGTTTATCAATTTTCTTTATCTTCTCAAAGAACCAGCTTTTAGTTTCATTGATCTTTGCTATTGTTTCCTTCATTTATTTCTGATCTGATTTTTATGATTTCTTTCCTTCTGATAACTTTGGGGGTTTTTTGTTGTTCTTCTTCTTCTTTCTCTAATTGCTTTAGGTGCAAGGTTAGGTTGTTTATTCAGGATGTTTCCTGTTTCTTAAGGTAGGAGTGTATTGCTATAAACTTCCCTCTTAGAACTGCTTTTGCTGCATCCCATAGGTTTTGGGTCATAATGTCTCAATTGTCATTTGTTTCTAGGTATTTTTTGATATCCTCTTTGATTTCTTCAGGGATCACTTCGTTATTAAGTAGTGTATTGTTTAGCCTCCATGTGTTTGTATTTTTTACAGATCTTTTCCTGTGATTAATATCTAGTCTCATAGCGTTGTGGTTGGAAAAGATACTTAGTACAATTTCATTTTCTTAAATTTACCAAGGCTTGATTTGTGACCCAATTTATGATCTATCCTGGAGAGTGTTCCATGAGCACTTGAGAAAAATGTGTATTCTGTTGTTTTTGGATGGAGTGTCCTATAAATATCAATTAAGTCCAGCTTGTTTAATGTATCATTTAAAGCTTGTGTTTCCTTATTTATTTTCATTTTGGATGATCTGTCCATTGGTGAAAGTGGGGTGTTAAAGTCCCCTACTCTGAATGTGTTACTGTTGATTTATCCTTTTGTGGCTGTTAGTATTGGCCTATGTATTGAGGTGCCCCTATGTTGGGTGCATAAATATTTACAATTGTTATATCTTCTTGGATCGATCCCTTGATTGTTATGTAGTGTCCTTATTTGTCTCTTCTAATAGTCTTTATTTTAAAGTCTATTTTGTCTGATATGAGAATTGCTACTCCAGCTTTCTTTTGGTTTCCATTTGCATGGAATATCTTTTTCCATCCCCTTTCTTTCAGTCTGTATGTGTCTCTAGGTCTGAAGTGGGTCTCTTGTAGACAGCATATATATGGGTCTTGTTTTTGTATCCATTCAGCCAATCTGTGTCTTTTGGTGGGAGCATTTAGTCCATTTACATTTAAGGTAATTATCGATATGTATGTTCCTATTCCCATTTTCTTAATTGTTTTGGGTTCGTTATTGTAGGTCTATTCCTTCTCTTGTATTTCTTGCCTAGAGAAGTTCCTTTAGCATTTGTTGTAAAGCTGGTTTTGTGGTGCTGAACTCTCTCAGCTTTTACTTTTCTGTAAAGTTTTTAATTTCTCCATTAAATCTGAATGAGATCCTTGCTGGGTAGAGTAATCTTGGTTGCAGGTTTTTCTCCTTCATCACTTTTAATATGTCCTGCCAGTCACTTCTGACTTGCAGAGTTTCTGCTGAAAGATCAGCTGTTAACCTTATGGGGATTCCCTTGTGTGTTATTTGTTGTTTTTCCCATTATGATTTTAATATATTTTCTTTGTATTTAATTTTTGACAGTGTGATTAATATGTGTCTTGGCGTATTTCTCCTTGGATTTATCCTTTATGGGACTCTCTGTGCTTCCTGGACTTGATTACCTATTTCCTTTCCCATATTAGGGAAGTTTTCAACTATAATCTCTTCAAATATTTTCTCAGTCCCTTTCTTTTTCTCTTCTTCTTCTGGAACCCCTATAATTCGAACGTTGGTGCATTTAATGTTGTCCCAGAGGTCTCTGAGACTGTTCTCAGCTCTTTTCATTCTTTTTTCTTTATTCTGCTCTGCAGTAGTTATTTCCACTATTTTATCTTCCAGGTCACTTATCTGTTCTTCTGCCTCAGTTATTCTGCTATTGATCCCTTCTAGAGTATTTTTAATTTCATTTATTGTGTTGTTCATCATTGCTTGTTTCATCTTTAGTTCTTCTAGTTCCTTGTTAAATGTTTCTTGCCTTTTGTCTATTCTATTTCCAAGGTTTTGGATCATCTTTACTATAATTATTCTGAATTCTTTTTCAGGTAGACTGCCTATTTCCTCTTCATTTGTTAGGTCTGGTGGGTTTTTATCTTGCTCCTTCATCTGCTGTGTGTTTTTCTGTCTTCTTATTTTGCTTATCTTACTGTGTTTGGGGTCTCCTTTTTGCAGGCTGCAGGTTCATAGTTCCCGTTGTTTTTGGTGTCTGTCCACAGTGGCTAAAGTTGGTTCAGTGGATTGTGTAGGCTTCCTGGTGGAGGGGAGTAGTGCCTGTGCTCTGGTGGATGAGGCTGGATCTTGTCTTTCTGGTGGGCAGGTCCACGTCTGGTGGTGCGTTTTGGGGGTGTCTGTGGACTTATTATGATTTTAGGCTGCCTCTTTGCTAATGGGTGTGGTTGTGTTCCTGTCTTGCTAGTTGTTTGGCATAGGGTGTCTAGCACTGTAGCTTGCTGGTCGTTGAGTGAAGCTGGGTGCTGGTGTTGAGATGGAGATTTCTGGGAGATTTTCGTCATTTGATATTATGTGGAGCTGGGAATTGTCTTGTGGACCAGTGTCCTGAAGATGGCTCTCCCACCTCAGAGGCCCAGCACTGACTCCTGGCTGCAGCTCCAAGAGCCTTTTATCCACATGGCTCAGAATAAAAGGGAGAAAAAGAAGAAAGAAAGAAAGGAAGGAAGGAAGAAAGGAAGAAAAGAAGAAAGGAGGGAGGGAGGGAGGAAGGAAAGAAGGAAAGAAGATAAAATAAAGATAAAATAAAATAAATTTATTAAAATAAAAAATATTAAGAAAAAAAATTTTTTTAAAAGAAAACAAACAAAAAAACAGACAGATAGAACCCTAGGACAAATGGTGGAAGCAAAGCTATACAGAGAAAATCTCACAGAGAAGCATACACATACACACTCACAAAAAGAGGAAAAGGGGAAAAAATAATAAATCTTGCTCTCAAAGTCCACCTCCTCAATTTGGGATGATTCGTTGTCTCTTCAGGTATTCCATAGATGCAGGGTACATCAAGCTGATTGTGGAGCTTTAATCCGCTGCTCCTGAGGCTGCTGGGAGAGATTTCCCTTTCTCTTCTTTGTTCTCACAGCTCCCGAGGCTCAGCTTTGGATTTGGCCCCGCCTCTGCGTGTAGGTCCCCGGAGGGCGTCTGTTCTTCGCTCAGACAGGATGGGGTTAAAGGAGACGCTGATTCAGGGGCTCTGGCTCACTCAGGCTGGGGGGAGGGAGGGGCACGGAGTGTGGGGCGAGCCTGCGATGACAGAGGCCATTGTGACGTTGCACCAGCCTGAGGTGCACCGTGCGTTCTCCCGGGGAAGTTGTCCCTGGATCCCGAGACCATGGCAGTGGCGGGCTGCACAGGCTCCCGGGAGGGGCGTGTGGAGAGTGACCTGTGCTCACACACAGGTTTCTTGGTGGCGGCAGCAGCAGCCTTAGCATCTCATGCCCGTCTCTGGGGTCCGCGCTTTTAGCCGCGGCTCACGCCCATCTCTGGAGCTCCTTTAAAGCAGTGCTCTTAGTCCCCTCTCCTCACACACCAGGAAACAAAGAGAGAAGGAAAAGTCTCTTGCCTCTTTGGCAGGTCCAGACTTTTCCCCGGACTCCCTCCCGGCTAGCCGTGGCGCACTAACCCCTGCAGGCTGTGTTCACGCTGCCAACACCAGTCCTCTCCCTTCGATCTGACCGAAGCCCGAGCCTCAGCTCCCAGCCCCCGCCCGCCCCGGTGGATGAGCAGACAAGCCTCTCGGGCTGGTGAGTGCCGGTCAGCACTGATCCTCTGTGCAGGAATCTCTCCGCTTTGCCCTCCGCACCCCTGTTGCTGCGCTCTTCTCCGCAGCTCCGAAGCTTTCCTGCTCCGCCACCTGCAGTCTCCGCCCATGAAGGGGCTTCCCAGTGTGTGGAAACCTTTCCTCCTTCACAGCTCTCTCCCACTGGTGCAGTCGACCATGATTTTTGATTCCACATATAAGCAATATTATATAATATTTGTCTTTCTCTGACTTACTTCACTCAGTATGACAATCTCTAGGTCCATCATGCTGCAAATGTTACTATTTTTTGTCATTCTTTTTTAATGCCCGAATAATATTCCATTATGTATATATGTATACACACACACACACACACACACACACATCGTGTCTTTTTTATCCATTCATCTGTTGATGGACATTTAGGTTGCTTCCGTTTCCTCGCTATGGTAAATAGTGCTGCAATGAACATTCAGGTGCATGTATCTTTTTCAAATTATGGTCTTCTCTGGATATATGCCTGGGAGCAGGATTGCTAGAACTTACGGTAGCTCTAAAAACAATTAATGCTGGAGAGGGTGTGGAGAAAAGGGAACCCTTGTACACTGTTGGTGGGAATGTAAGTTGGTATAGCCACTGTGGAGAACAATATGGAGGTTCCTTAAAAACAAACAAAACCGGCGGGGTGGTGGTAGTGGTGTGATGAATTGGGCGATTGGGATTGACATGTATACACTGATGTGTATAAAATTGATGACTAATTAAAAACAACAACAACAACAAAATCTACTAAAAATAGAGCTTCCATTGATTTTAGGATAGATCCTACAAAGGCTGATGTGACTGGGCCCCTGCCTCGCCTCTTCTCTCATCACTCTTCCCTCCTTCTCTCTGCTGCAGCCATGCTTACTTTGCAGTTTCTCAAATCACCCTTGTTTCCATGTTGCCACACAATATTTGCCTAGGCTTTTCCCTTTGCCCACCTAATAATCACCCTTTAGATCTCATTTCAAATTACATTCTCAGTGTCTTTGAAGAAGTCTGCAGAACAACTTACTTCTGGAAATTAGAGCTGCCAATTAAATTCCATTTTGTTATGAAACTAATTGTGTGAATCTGTTGATTGGGGTTCAGGACACACTAACCCAAAATATGACACCGTGGCATACTGAATATTTTAAGCTGAAGGAATTTGAGAAAGAGCATATGTAAGAAGGACTCTCTGACCTTCCCCTGAAGGAGATCATAAGACCCTTATGTGAGGGGCGCCTTTTCTTTACCCAGAGAAAATGTTCATCCCCATCTCCAAGACGTCAAGAGGAATTAGACTGAAAAGGCTTTGCTGTTTCCCCTAATTTACCGCATTAAACTCATACCCCTTTTTGTCCTATCATATTTTCCATGACTTTCCAGTCTTCTTCCAACCAAACAGAAACACTCCCAGGTTTAACCACTTCTTCAGGTCTTCATCTTTCTAATGAAGTTTCCAGTGTCACGTGAAACTTACAATAAACGAATTTGTATGCTTTTCTCTTGTCCATCTGTCTTTTGTTAGAGGGGTCTCTGTCAAGAACTTAGAAGGGTAGAGGAAACAGCTCTTTTTCTTCCCTACTTCAGTAACCAGGTAAGAGGCTGTCAAGGTAGCCAAAAAAGAGGAAGTTTCTAGATGGTGAGAAGGGTCACACTGTGTTGAGTAGTGATTAGCAAGGAGAGAAGAGTTAGTAGCAGGGGAGTGGTACTGCTCTCAGAAGTCATCTCTCCCATCTCTGAAGTCTCCTCACATTTGCTACTTAGGCAGTGAATTGTTCCCATAGTATATTTTTTTTCTTCTCCTTATCTGAGATGCTCATTGAAGACCACATTTATAAGGTACAATTTGATCAATATATGTGGATGGCTTGGTGCATTATATTTGGAAAATTTTTAATTGTTATTGAGTAATAAGTAAGCTTTGTTGAAGCCTTGGCTTTTTTTCAGTGTTTGTAATATACTTTAATTTGATTTGATTTTTTACTGAAGTATAGTTAATTAACAATGTTGTGCTAGTTTCAGGTATACAGGAGAGTGATTTAGTTTTATATATGCATATATTAAGATTAAGTTATATATATATTGTATAATATATATATTCTTTTTCAGATTCTTTTCCATTATAGGTTATTACAAGATATTGAATATAGTTCCCTGTGCTATACAATGGTTGCTTTTTCATGTTCTTATTAGGTTTCATCTTCCTGCATTTTGTTTTTTAAGATGCATTTTTTTTAACATCTTTATTGGGGTATAATTGCTTTACAATGGTGTGTTAGTTTCTGCTTTATAACAAAGTGAATCAGTTATACATATACATATGTTCCCATATCTCTTCCCTCTTGCGTCTCCCTCCCTCCCACCCTCCCTATCCCACCCCTGCATTTTTTTTTAAACGGGAAACTTTTTTCTGATTATGTTAGTCTATGGACTATCATAGTTCTCTAAATTCAGAAATATATATTAGTAAATGTTCCCTTCTGCATCCCTACATTCATGGGTAATCTCTTGCTAATTATTAGCATGGTGAAGTAAATTAAGGAAGCTATTATTGGGTGTATATGTTAATAGAGTAATAATTGGATACCAGTGGGTAAGAATTAAGTAGGAAATGTCCAGGTGAGTTCAGAGACGTTTCCTTAAAGAAAAAAATAGGAAAATGCTGAGGAGCTTACAATCAATTGCTTATTTTACACCAAATGGCTTTTTAAAATTAATCTCATCTGGTCATAAAAAGTGGATAAGCAGTAAAATCTACATTTGAGCTGATACAAATTGTCAGAAGAGAAATAAATATTGACACGTTTCACATTTGAGGTAGATTAAATAAATGTTTGATTTTTGAACATTCATTTCAAACAACAAAATTGAAATAACCTAAAATTTTCATGAAAGCTGTGCTGACCTTCTAAATCAGTTATGCCATCATTTTGAAAATGGTCAAGATGGGAAGGGGAGGTAGGAAGATGGAATTCCACGTAAAATTCATCCGAAATATTTTTCTAAGAGGATTTGAACAACACACTTAGGATTTCAGGGATGCCCATTCTGTGTATAACGTCTCTATCTGCAAACGTGTTACGGCAAGCATCACTTGACTGACACACCTGCCTACTGTCCTACCTAAAGTGAGCTGTCTGAGATATCGTGGGAGTTGCCTCTAACCGGGACCTGATACCCAATGCCCTGACACCGCTGTCTTTTCAAAGCTTGAACTGCGGCTCTTCACTTGGCTCCGCAGGCCCAGGGCACCTTGAACACCTGGCAAGACAGTAAGTTGGCAGATTCCTGCCTCTGAAAGATTTGCAATTTTCAAGTGAGAGCTGCATTTCTCAGTTTTACTTTTTTGTTCAGGGATTGGTTTGCTTATTTGTTCACTTATTCATTCACACATTTACGTTTATCGGCCAATATTTGTACAATTACGTTTTGTTTCTTCACTTAAATAAATAATTATTTTCTCCGTGATGACTAAGGAGCAAGCTGGTAAATGGTTGTTTTCTCTACAGTCATTTTGCCACAAGGTGGTGGTATAACTCTTTGAAGTTAAAAAAAAAAAACTTGCAAAAAGTGTAATTGCAAGATTTATAAAAACAAATATAACTCATGAGAACGGCTTATTTTTGTTTCATAGTTTAATTTCTCTACAGCTTTAATAACTGTAGAAATTATGTTTCTATTGCAAATGAATTTTTCTTCAATGATATATAAATTCTAAGAATTGAAGTCACTCTGATAATGATGATGATATGCAGTTATAACAGCTAACATTATCTAAGGCCTTATTTTGTGCCAGGCACTGTGAGAGGTGTTTTACATACAGTGAGTCAGTGCTTACTGTCCTATCATTACTTGAATACAATCACTGCTACCCTCTTTGCAGATAAGAAAACCAACACTTATATTAACAGGGATTCTTATTTATCTGGTCTTTTAATACTGTGTCTTATGTTAGGTTTATAGTTGAATTAGAGCTATGTTTCCTGAGTTAGCAGGACAGTAATCTCCAGGGGGTACATTTTTCCATAAATAATTTTTGCAGAGTCCTAACCTGAAGATTCTAATTCCGAGGGTCTGGAATTGGGGCCTAGTAAACTGTACTTTGAACAAATGTCCCTTATGATTCTTACTGTTAAACAAGTTTAAAAACTATTGATTGATAGTTAGTTGTCTTTGAGTTTAACTGCTTTGCTTAAAAGATGCTTAAAATCACTTATTTCCAGCACTGCATCATTTACCTCAAGATTTTAAAATCAAGATTATAAAATTACAATAATGTTTCATTCAGGCTCTTCAATATCACTTTCACCCTGATTTTGAGGATTTGGGCAAGTGATGTATTATAAAGAGGTGAATGCTTTTGTATTTTATTGTAAAAAAAAAAAAGTGATATGTAAAGAAAGTATTTTGTGCTCTGTTACAGAAATATCCTGGTGAAATTCATACTACACAATGTAGTAAAAACAGATATAAAATGCTTTATCAGTTTAAAAGCACTGAAAATTCTAATTTATCTTTTAGGGACGCATATAAACTATTAATTCAAATATTATATGGCAATATTGAGTTAGTAAAATCTCTTTAACATAACTGATCCCAACTTTTTAAAAAGCATGTAATATTTCACCTCACAAGCTTTACACTGCTGAAGTTTAAAAATGAACAAAGTACTGAAATCCAGTGACAACAGCTAGCAGAACATTTCCCTTTGCATCTAAAATATTTATAGTGCTCTGTGTATTTAGATTTCTCTTCTCCTAGATATTAGGTATCCGTATTAGGCATCAGTATTTTCATTTTTGCATTTTTTCAGAACAATTTAATTGTTTGCTCTACAGTCATTTTATCACAAGGTGGTGGTATAACCTTCTGTCTTAGATTCCTTGACACTCCCAAAACTTAACTGGATTAAAATTGCTTAGAGAAAAATATCCCATTACCTTTGTAACTATTTTAACAAACTTTAAGAGGTTTAATTAATTATTATGTGTTGCCAATGCACCTATAATTTATACCAATTTGACAAGTGATATTTTCTTAAAATGATAAAGAAAACCTAATGTTTTAAAACTCTTGTGTGCTATACCAAGAGATGACACTAATCACCAGAAAAACTTAAGCTAATTCTGGAACTAGCCAACATTAATGGAGATACTATAATAGGAGTAGTAGGATGAGGTCTCTGAATATTTTTCATTGCCTTGAACTTTACTTTTAGAACTTGGTAGTTTATCTATTTAATGTTTATTCTAAAACTGGATTTTTCCAAATTAATTTTTTCTTTTTTTATATTACTGGTAGCAGCCTTAATCCTAAGTGCCCCATACTGAAACATTTATATAAGTTACTGTGGTAGATACTTGAGTGTACCTTTCAGATGTGGTCTGCAGAGAGCCTCTAGCTATCAGCTCCTTCTGTCTCAGCTGCAGAGAACCACCTATGTGGAGGTTAGGTCCTTCCCAGGGCAGCCCACTTCTACTGACTGAACAAGATGGCAGTATAACGACCTGACCATTTGGGCTCTATGCAGAATTTATTTTTATTGACATATAAATGACATATAACTTTGTATTAGTTTTAATCATACAATATAATTATCTGATACCTGTTTATATTGCAAAATGATTAACATGAGTTTAGTTAACATCCATTACAACACATAGTAACAATTTTTTTCCTTGTGATGAGAACTTTTAAGACTACTCTCTTAGCAACTTCTAAATATACAATACTGTATTGTTAACTGTAGTCACCATGCTGTATATTACATTCCCAGGACTTATTTATCTTACAACTGGAAGTTTGTACCTTTGCACCACCCTGACTCATTTCTCCCATTTTCCCACACACCCTCCTACCCCACACACACACCTGCTCTGGTAATCACAAATCTGTTCTCTGTATCCATGAGGTTACTTTTTTTAATTTTAACTTATTTTTTAAGATTCCACATATAAGTGATATTATAAGTATTTGTCTTTCTCTGAGTGTCTTATTTCACTTACCCTCCAGATCCATCCATGTTGCCACAAATGGCAGGATTCCCGTCATTTTTATGGCTGAATAATATCTCATTGTGTATATACACTATATTTTCTTTATCCATTCATTCATCCATGGACACTTAGTTTGTTTCCATGCCTTGGCTATTGGAAATAATGCTGCAATCTATATGGGGCTGCAGATATCTTTTGGAGACAGTGATTCTGTTTCTGTTAGATAGATACCCAGAAATATAATTGCTAGACCATATGACAGTTCTCATTTTTATTTTTTGAGGAGCCTCCATACTGTTTTCCACAGTGGCTGCACCAATTTACATTCCCACCAACAATGTACGACGTTTCCCTTTTCTCTACATCCTTGCCAACACTTGTTATTTCTTGTCTTTTTGATAATAGCTATTCTAACATGCATGGAGCAATATCTAATTATGGTTTTGATTTGCATTTCCCTGATGATTAGTGACGTTGAGCATCTTTTCATGTGTCTGTTGGCTTTCCGTATGTCTTCTTTGGAAAAATCTCTATTCAGATATTCTGCCCATTTTTAAACTAGATTGTTTCTTGCTTCTTTATTCTGCTGAGTTGTATGAGTTTAAATACTTTTTAGATATTTACCCCTTATCAGATACATAATTTGCAAGTATTTTCTCCCATTCCATAGGTTGCCTTTTCATTTTTTTTTTTTTTTTTTTTTTTTTTGCCTTTTCATTTTGTTGATCGTTTCCTGTGCTGTGCAGAAGTCTTTTAGTTTGATATAGTCCTACTTGTTTATTTTTGCTTTTTTGCCTTTCTGTTTAGTGTCAAATCCAAAAAGTCATTACCACAACTGATGTCAAGGAGCTTACCTCCTATGTTTTCTTCTAGGAGTTTTAAGGTTTCAAGTCTTCTGTTCAAGTCTTTAATCTATTTTGGGTTAATTTTTGTGTATGATGTAAGATAGAGCTTCATTCTCTTGCATGTGGCTGTCTAGTTTTACCAATACAATTTATTGAAGAGATTATCCATTCTCCATTGTATATTCTTGTCTCCTTTGTTGTAAATTAATTGACCATACATATGAGAGTTTACTTTTGGGCTTTTGATTCTGTTCCATTGATCTATGTTTCCATTTCTGTGCCAGTACCATACTGTTTCAATTACTGTAGCTTTGTAATACGGTTTGAAAACAAGAAGCATGTTGCCTCCAGCTTTGTTCTTCTTTCTTTCTTTTTTTTTTTTTGTTCTTCTTTCTTAAGATTGTTTTGGCTATTCCAGGTCTTTGTGGTTTTATATAAATTTTAGGATTATTTGTTCTAGTTCTGTGAAAAATGCCATTGGTATTTTGATAGGAATTGCATTGAATCTGTAGATTGATTTGGATAGTATGGACATTTTAATATCTATTCTTCCAATCCATGAACCTGGAATATTTTTCCATTTGTTTGTGTCTTCTATTTCTTTCATCAGTGTCTTATAGGTTTCAGTGTACAGATCTTTCACCTCATTGGTTAAGTTTATTCCTAACTATTTTATTCATTTTGATGTAATTGTCAATGGATTGTTTTCTTAATTTCTCTTCATAATAGCTTGTTATTAGCATATAAAAATGCAACTGATTTGTATGTATTGATTTTGTATCCTGCAACTTACTGAATTCATTGATTAGTTCTAACTTTTTTTTGGTGGAGTCTTTAAGGTTTTCTATATATAATGTCATGTCATCTGCAAATAGAAACAGTTTTATTTCTTCTTTCCTTCCTTCCAAGCCTATACCGAATAAATGTGACAAGACTGGGCATCCTTGTCTTATTCCTGATCTTAGAGAAAAAACTTTATGTTTTTCGCTGTTGAATATGATATTAGCTGCAGGCTTGTCACATATGGCCTTTATTACATTAACATATGTTCCCTCTATACCTACCTTTTTGAGAGTTTTTTCATAAATAAATGTTGAATTTTGTCAAATACTTTTTCTGTGTCTATTAAAATGATCATATGATTCTTATCCTTCATTTTGTTAATGTGGTTTATAACATTGATTTGCTGATAGTGAACCATCCTTGAATCCCTGGAATAAATCCCACTTGATCATGGTGTATGGTCTTTTTAATGTATTGTTGACTTAGTTTGCTAATATTTTGTTCAGAATGTTTGCATCCATCTTCATCAGGGATATTGGCCTGTAAATTTCTTTCCTCGTAGTGTCCTTGTCTGGTTTTGGTATCAGGGTAATGGTGGTATCATAGAATGAGTTTGGAAGTGTTGCTTCCTGTTCTCTTTTTTGGGAGAGTTTGAGAAAGATTGGTATTAATTTTTCTTTAAATGTTTGGTAGAATTCACCAGTGAAGCCATCTGGGTGAGGACTACTGTTTGTTGGTAGGTTTGATTATTGATTCAATCTCCTTACTAGTAATTGGTCTGTTCAGATTTTCTGTTAATTCATGATTCAGTCTTGGTATGTTCTATGTTTCTAGGAATTTATCCATTTCTTGTAGATAGTCCAATTTGTTAGCATATAATTTTTATAGTAGACTCTTGTGATCCTTTGTATTTCTGAGGTATGAATTGTAACATCTCTTTCATTTCTGATTTTATTTATTTGAATCCTCTCTCTTCTTTTCTTAATGAGTCTGGCTAATGATCTATTTTGTTTATCTTTTCAAAGACCCAGCTCTTAGTTTCACAGATCTTTTCTGTTGCCTTTTTAGTCTCGATTTCATTTATTTCTACTCTGACCTTTGTTATTTTCTTCCTTCGACTAACTTTTGTCTTAGTTTCTCCTTTTTCTAGTTCCTTTAGGTACAAAGTTAGGTTGTTTGATATTTTCTTTTTTCTTCATGTAGGGGTTTATCCTTATAAATTTCCCTCTTAAAACTGCTACTACTCTATCCAGTAAGTTTTGGTACATTGTATTACCATTTTCACTTGGCTCAAATTTTTTTTTTAATTTCTTTTCAACTCACTGGTTGTTCAGTAGCATGCTATTTAATCTCCACATATTTGTGAATTTTCCAGTTTTCTTCTTGTAATTGATTTCTAGTTTCACACCACTGTTGTTGGAAAAGATACTTGATATGATTTCAATCGTCTTAAATTTAAGATGTGTTTTGTGGTTTAATACACGATCTATACTGGAGAATGTTCCATGTGTATATGAGAAGTATGTGTATTCTATTGCTTTTGAATGGATGTTGTGTAAATGCATGTTAAGTCCATCTGGTCTAACATATTGTTTAAGTCTAATGTTTTCTTGTTGATTTTCTGTTTGATATTCTATATCTGTCCATTGACGAAAGTGGGGTGTTGAAGTCCCTTACTATTACTGTATTGTTGTCTTTTTTCCCCCTTTGTGTCATTAATATTATATATTTAGGTGCTCCTTTTTGGGGTGCATAAATATTTACAAATGTTACATTCTCTCGTTGGATTGACTGCTTTATAATTATATAATGACCTTCTTTGTCTCTTATTACAATCTTTGTCTTAAAGTCTATCTTGTATTATATATTACCTCAGCTTTCTTTTGGTTTCCGTTTGCATGGAATGCCTTTTTCCATCCTTTCACTTTCAGTCCGTGTGTGTCCTTAAAACTGAAGTGACTCTCTCACTTAAGGCAGCATATATAAATTGGGTCCTGTCCATTTACCTTTTATAACTCCCAGTGAGATCCATTTATCATGGAATAATATATTTAATAATATAAATGCAATTCACTATTAGCATTATTATGAAGAATAAGAAATATCAAAACAATTCCTGGGCTTCCCTGGTGGCTCAGTGGTTCAGAGTCCACCTGCCGATGCAGGGTACACAGGTTCGTGCCCTGGTCCGGGAAGATCCCACATGCCGTAGAGCGGCTGGGCCCGTGAGCCATGGCCGCTGAGCCTGCGTGTCCGGAGCCTGTGCTCCACAATGGGAGAGGCCACAACAGTGAGAGGCCCACATACTGCAAAATAAACAAACAAAAAAAAACAAACAAAAAGCCAATTCCTATATTTATTTGGCTATTGTTATTCAAGGAAGTGATTTTTTAAAAAGAAACGTCTGATCAAATAAGTTATTGTTAAACTCTAGAAGGAAACAAGTGAAGAAATCACTTCTCCATTCACTGTTCTCTCCTTTGCTCACTGTGCTCCGGCAACACTGCCTTTCTTGCAAGCTTTCTAACACGCTGGGGACACTACCCTTGAACCTTTGTTCTGGCTGTTTCTTCTGTGGGTCTAGATGTGGTCAATCCAGGTTGCATCACAGCTCCTGAACAAATTTTGTAAGAATTTCTCTCCCTCTCACTGTCTTTCTCTTTTTTCTTTTCTAATTAATTTTTATAATGGGGTATAGCTGATTTTCAATGCTGTGTTTCTTCCTTCTGTACATCCACTCGATTCACTTACAGAGAGACATCAATAAATTCTTTTTCAGATTCTTACCAGTCTTATATATTCTTTTCCGGTGACTAGAGTGTGCTGACTAAAGTGCTTTGAGCTATAGAGTAGGCCTTGTTGATTACCTATTTGGTCTATGGAATGGTATCTGTGCTAATTTCAACCTCCTGATTTGTGCCTCACACCACCCCACCTTTCCCCTTTAGCAGCCATAAGTGTTTTCTAAATGTGTGACTCTGTTTCTGTTTCGTCATTTAGTTCATGTGTAGCCATTTTTAGATTCCAACTAGAAGTGATATCTTATGATAAGTCTCTTTTACTGTCTGACTTATGTCACTTAGAATGATCTTACCTAAGTCCACCCGAGTTGCTGAAACTGGCCTTCTTTCATTCATTTCATGGCTGAGTAATATTCCGTTTTACATAAGTACCACATATTCTTTTTTTTTTACTGTACACGGGCCTTTCACTGTTGTGGCCTCTCCTGTTGCGGAGCACAGGCTCCAGACGTGCAGGTTCAGTGGCCATGGCTCACGGGCCCAGCCGCTCCACAGCATGTAGGATCCTCCTGGACCGGGGCACGAACCCGCTCCCCCTGCATCAGCAGGCAGTCTCCCAACCACTGCGCCACCAGAGAAGCCCAGTACCACATATTCTTAATCCACTTTTTCCTTCCAAGGTCATTTACGTTGTTTGCAAGTCGAGGCTCTTGTAAACAGAGCAGCACTAAAGGTTGGGGTGCCTGTGTCCTGTCGATTTTTGATTTCCCAAGAAATATGCCCATGGGCTTATATGCTCTGTAGCTCTGTTTTTTAGACTTTTAAGGAAACACAATACACTTCTCCAGAATAGCCTTGGCAATTTACATCCCCACCATCAGCGTAACAGGGCTCCCTTTTCTCCACCCCCTGTCCTGCATTTCTGGTTTTTACACTTTGTGAGGATGGCCCTTCTGAATGATGCGAAGTGATACCTCTTTGTAGTGTTAATTTGCATTGCCTGCTTGTTTGGTTGGCCAAAAAGGGCGTATGCGTTTGTCCTGAATATATTCAGGACAAACGCATACGCCCTTTTTGGCCAACTGCATCATTGGCAAAGTTCAGCCGCTTTTCATGTGCTTTAATGACGAGTCCATTCTACCTCTTGAAATCTCTTTCCTGCAATTGTGCCTTGATTACAAGTCCTTTTCGATGACTTACCTCAAGACATTTTTCAATGATAGGTATCATTTACAAACCTGCTGGTTTGTGAATTGCAGTGCCCCTGAGCTCCATTTTTCAACTTATATTTTTGGGAACGGGCCACAAAACAGTAGGATTGCTTCAAGCCCTATTCTTGTTCCAGGGGTAAAGTGAGCCTTTGGTCAGTTCCTCTTCCTGATTGGAAATTAGCGTGGCATGTGCCTGTCCAAACACCTAGGGCTTGTCTCTCATTGGTTCCCCCGCTTCCACTTCATCCTCCAGACAACTTCCAAACTGTGTGAAACAGGGTGTTGAAGGTGCTGACTTCCCCAAGTGGGGAGATTGTTAGGAAAGAGGCTGCAGGGGGAACCCGAGCACCTGGAGATGAGCAGATGAGGTGCCTTTTCCAAACACTTCCTTATCAGACGGTGTACCATCCTCTGGGTGTGACAGGCATGTTTTAGGTGTAGGAAGGGTCCCCTCCAAGTAAGGGGAACACCAGGGACCTTTCCAAAGTAGTGTCTCCCCGAACCCTAAAACTGGGGATGTTTTAAGCTACGGGTACTTGCACGTTCATGAAGGGCCTTGGACAGTAGGCAGAGTCCAAGCTTTAGATGATTGAAGTCTTGAGTGTCAGAAGCGGTCATCATCGGTCTCCCTTAGGTTCCATTTTATCTGGCGTTTATAGATGATGTACATATAGATATCTATTCATTTTCAGATTATTTCCTCTTATAGGTTATTACAAAATGTTGTGTGTAGTTCCCTGTGCTATACAGTAGGTCCTTGTTTATTATCTATTTTATATATAGCAGTGTGTATATGTTAATCCCAAACTCTTAATTTATTCCTCCCCCCGCCTTTCCCGTTTGGTAACAATAAGTTGTAGGATTTTATATTCCTCAGAAATGGGGGAGTTGAAAGAGGGGTGTCATTTTCAATAGAAAATTATCCAAAAGAAGATTGGAGCTTCAGTCCAGATTATTAGATGAACATCCTTGGAAAAAAATCACTTAGTTTCTCTAAACTTGACCTGACAAATAAGACGAAAGCCCTTCACTGAACTTGCTTATAATAAAGTGATGGAAAAATCAAATCGAAGTGTCAGAAACATCTTATTTTACCCGAGCCTTATACACTGCTCTCTGTTAATTACAGTTTGGCTCACACATCTGTTCGTTGAAGTTACAATGTTCTCAAATTCTGTCACTGATCCTCCAGAATGGGTCCCAACAAGGGTCCCCCTGCCCAGTGTCATTGGAGCCAACAGAACGAGACTGAGTTTGGTTCAGAAGCAAAGGAAAACTTTATTATTATTATTTTTGCGGTACGCGGGCCTCTCACCGCTGTGGCCTCTCCCGTTGCGGAGCACAGGCTCCGGACGCGCAGGCTCAGCGGCCATGGCTCACAGGCCCAGCCGCTCCGCGGTATGTGGGATCTTCGCGGAACGGGGGCATGAACCCACGTTCCCTGCTTCAGCAGGCGGACTCCCAACCACTGCGCCACCAGGGAAATCCGGAAAACTTGATACTTTAATCAGAGAATGGAGAGGTGAGAGCGTGCGCTCCCCTGCGGGCTGTGGGCCGGGCTGCTGTGTAGGGATCCCGGAGGCGTCAGCGGGAGGGAGGGGGCGGAGCTCTCGAGTTCCTGCTTGGCTGTAGCTCAGGCTCTATGTCGCCGAGTCTGCACCGGGTCCCGCGAGCTGAGGTGTCAGCCCAGCCATTTAGGAAATCGGGTCTGAAGTGCCGGGTGTGGGACCTCTGCATGTGGAAAGCTAGGAGCAAGTGAAATTAGACAAAGCACAAAGGAGAAAAAGGTTAGACTTTATTTTATTGCCCAGATTCTATTTTTATCTCCCAGGAATTTTTCATGGTTCTGCGGGTGACAAACCCCTCCTCTGCCTTTTGTCCCGTTCCTCATTCTTGGGGCGCTGTGGGTGCAGACCCCTCTTCTGTAAATGCTTCGTGCTGAGTTGGGAGTCCTCATACCGGGGGGAGGGGCAGAACTTCTCCCCAGCAGCCTCCAGGTGAGGTTGATTGTCCCCAGGCCTCCTGCCTCACCTCTCGTCCACCTGAGCACCAGCATTGGAAGTGTTATAGATTCTAAGGACCTTTAAGGGTCCAGGAAAGAGATGCGCAGAGACGCTGGGGGAGCCGGTTTTACCCCGCCCCACATTTGTTTGGCCACCTTAGGCTGACGGTTTCTGCCAGCCTAGATGCTCTGACCAGTCATCTGCACTTTCTTCAATTAGGCCCCTGGATTAACGTACAAACAGCACCAGGTGTCAGAGCCCAGACCGTTCAACTCCCAGACAGTCCAGGGCCGGTGGTGATCCAGGACCATGATGGCCACTGAGTCAACGGCCTTTTGAAGTAGCCAGGAGTCCAGCCGGTCTCATTGGCCACCGTCACCGTGGTGTCTGTAAGCTTTTCTATGGTGACAGCATGATATACGGTTCCCCCGTCAAGCTTATTAGCTCCCCTCTGGGTGCAGTAAGTCCTGCAAGCAGCAGTCTGCTCTTTTGGGGCACACTCTTGTTGTTTTCTGAGAGAAGCTCCAGGTCAAGTGATGGTCACACGAGTCGTCATGGGGGCCCGTTGCCCCCGGTTGTCTCTCTGGAGGTTGGAGTTGGAGGGCCTCCTCACTCGAGGTCAGCGTGCCCACGGAGCGACCCCTGCAACTTCAGGGCATGGTAGGTGGTTAGGATTACCACGTGGAGTCCTTTTCCCTTAGGAGGGAGCTGGCCTTGTGGGCTGCTGATTTCCAGGTTTTTAGATACCCCCAGTATCCTGGCCGGATGGGGCGGTGGGGCGGTGGGCCAAGCCCTTGGTGACCGTAGTTTCTCCTCCCTGGAGGGCATTCTTGCGTTGTTCCATTTCAAGTGGTCCCAGTTTTTGCACTAATACTCCAAGGGCGATTCACCTTCCACGGGAATGTAAAGGTCAAAGGGTTTAGCTAAATTAGGGAGTTCCAGGGCAAGGGTCTGAATTGACTGCTCTTTCCATTATTGAAAGGCCGCTTCTGGATTCTATTCAAAAGGATCATCATCTTTTCCTTTCAGTGCTTCACATAGAGGCCCAGCTATTAGACTGTAGTTAGGGATCCAGAAGCAGCAATCCCCGGCCTCCCCAGGAACCCCTAAGCTGTCTTCAAGTTTTAGAAGGGGTAAGGCTGCAAGTGGCTTCTTCCATTTCCTGGGATGGGCTTCTCCGACCTTCTGTGAGAATGAAGCCCAGGCAGGTCACCTTAGTCTGTGATATTTGAGGCTTTTACTTGGACACCTTCTATCTTTTATTGGCTAGGTAATTCAGAGGCCTCCTTAGTAGGGCTGGCGATCAGAATGTCGTCTGCATATTGAAGGAAGTTTCCCTTCTCCAGAGGTAGATCTTTCAGGTCTTTAGCTGAAGTTTCCCCCAAAGGTGGTGGGGGAATTTTTGAACCCTTGGGGCAGGATGGTCCAGCAGTATTGTTTTCCTTGTATGTTGAGTTCTGCCACTCAAAAGCCAAAATTTGTTGGGACTCTGGGACTAATGGAATACAGAAGAAGGCATTTTTTAAGTCTAATACAGAATACTAGGTCCTGGTGGATGGTAGAATGACCAGCAGGATGTAGGAATTAGGAACTACTGGATGTATATCCTCAGTGGCTTCACTGACTATCCTGACGTCCTTTACCAGGTACCCAGCAGCCCACGGGGCTCTCGTGGTCAGGCCCCCCCCCCCCAGGATATGGAGCTCGCCTGAGCATGTACCCAGCAGCCCACGGGGATCTCATGGGCAGGGCCCTCCCAGGATACGGAGCTCCCCTGGGCAGGTACCCCGGCAGGGCTGGGCACACAGGAACCGTGCACATAGCCCTCATTGCAGAGCACCCCCAGCTCACCTATCGCTCAGAGCTGACACAGAGCACATCAGAGCAGGACTTGAACTAACAAACAGCAGCTCAGACAGGTCTGTGACCCTGATCTACAGTCTGTGCGGCCTCCCTCCACCTGGTCTTCCAGAGGCTTCCACTGCAGCCGGAACGCCAGGCCTCTGTCTCCACCCACCACCCCTCCTCTCCCTGACTCCTGGGTTCCTCTCATTAGGAGAGGGTCTTCTTGAAGTTGTCTCCCACTCATGGGCCAGATAAAATGATTAGAAAACAAGCCAGAGCTGCAGCCCCTTGTCTATCCTGACTCTCAGGAGGCCACACCTGTTCCTTGGACCTGGCCGGTTCATCAAGGTCCATTTTCTGCAGCTGTGAGCCCCTGAGGGGCGAGGATTGGCTGACCTGGGCAGCCTGACACTGCCGGCCAGCCCTCCCCAGGTGTGCCTGGGTTGAGGTCAATATAAACACCGCTCCAGGCAGCAAGAGCCCCTGCAGCCGTGCCTGACGCCATATTCTCTGCCCCGTCAGCAGTGTCGGGGCTCAGCTGGTGGGAGGGAGTGAGGGGCCATGGCTTTGTGGGTGGCCTGGTGTGAGTGGGGCTCTGCTGGACTTTCTGCAGGAGTTGCTGGGCTGCCACCTGCTAAACAAGAGGATGTGTCACCCATACCTGCCGCAGGAATTTCTCCCCGGGCATAGGTAAGGAAGGAAAAAAGCAGTGGGGGCCGGGACAGGAGGGGTACCTCAGGCAGGGAAATGGAAAGCTTCCAGAAGAGCGCCCGGGGCCAGGACCATCCTGGCTGGCCTGCAGGCACCAAGTCGGCCGGCATGCTCTCGCTGGTGTGGCTCCATGACCCTTCCTCTAGGCTTTCAAGTCCTTGTACATATTTAGGTGTTTTACCTGGGAAGGGTGGGAAAAGTTCGGCAGCAGCTGGCCTGGGGCTCAGCTCACATTTACTGAGAGACGCCTCGGCTCGGTCCCCCAGATTTGCTATGAGAACGCTCCTTGCGGGGGTGCTGCTGGCTGCATGGGAGATGATTCTCCACCTCTGACCAACTTCAGCATTGTTTACCACTGGAGCAAGTGCCCTGATAGGGTTTTCCTCTGTATAACCAGTAGGTTCTGTTTTTTATTTTTTGGTTCAAGGTAGGTTTTATTCCTCTTTTTTGTATTTATAGATATAAGCGTGGAAATAATTCATTCATATAAATAGGTCTATGGGAAGGGAAGAAATTCTTTTTAATTTTATTTTTTTTTAATTTTTGAGTTTTATTTATTTTTTTATACAGCAGGTTCTTATTTGTTATCTATTTTATACGTATTAGTGTATATATGTCAATCCCAATGTCTCAGTTCATCCCACCCACTCCCTGCCACTTTCCCCCCTTGGTGTCCATATGTTTGTTCTCTACATCTGTGTCTCTATTTCTGCCCTGCAAACTGGTTCATCAGTACCATTTTTCTAGGTTCCACATATATGCGTTAGTATACAATATTTTTCTCTTTCTGACGTAGTTCACTCTGTATGACAGTCTCTAAATCCATCCACATCTTTACAAATGTCCCAATTTCGTTCCTTTTTATGGCTGAGTGATATTCCATTGTATATATGTACCACATCTTTATCCATTCATCCATCGATGGGCAGTTAGGTTGCTTCCATGACCTGGCTATTGTAAATAGTGCTACAGTGAACATTGGGGTGCGTGTGTCTTTTGGAATTATGGTTTTCTCTGGGTATATTCCCAGTAGTGGGATTGCTGGATCATATGGTAATTCTGTTTTTAGTTTTTTAAGGAACCTCCATACTGTTCTCCATAGTGACTTGGTATGTTCATGCAAATTGAATGTATCAATTTACATTCCCACCAACAGTGCAAGAGGGTTCCCTTTTCTCCACACCCTACAGCATTTGCCGTTTGTAAATTTTCTGATGATAACCATTCTAACTGGTGTGAGGTGATACCTCATTGTAGTTTTGATTTGCATTTCTCTAATAATTAGTGATGTTGAACAGCTTTTCATGTGCTTCTTGGCCACCTGTATGTCTTTTTTGGAGAAATGTCTATTTAGGTCTTCTGCCCGTTTTTGGATTGGGTTGTTTGTTTGCTTAATATTGAGCTGCATGAGCTGTTATATATTTAGAAGATTAATCCTTTGTCTGTTGATTCATTTGCAAATATTTTCTCCCATTCTGAGGGTTGTCTTTTCGTCTTGTTTGTAGTTTCCTTTGTTTTGCAAAAGGTTTTACGTTTCATTAGGTCCCATTTGTTTATTTTTGTTTTTTATTCCATTACTCCAGGAGGTGGATCAAAAAAGAACTTGCTGTGATTTACGGCAAAGAATCTTCTTCCTATGTTTTCCTCTAAGAGTTTTATAGTGCCTGGTCTTACATTTACGTCTCTAATCCATCTGGAGTTTATTTTAATACTTGGTTAAACAAAATACATCTTTTGTAAACAAACCCAGCACAAGGCCAACAAAAAGGAATAAAAGCAAGAAAAACAAAAAGCTTAGGATTGCCCCTTACTGGGCATCAGGGTCAGGACTGCCCCCTTTCTTAAAGGAAGTGGGGCTTTTTGCCCTTGGGCATCAGCATAGGTCCCTGTTCCTAAGCACCAGAATTGGATATGAACAGAGAAACCAGCCCTGAAATGTTTAAGCGTCTTTGCATATATCCCACTGGCTCATGGGGACTCCTTTGAAGTGCCATTTGCACAGGCCTCAGCAGATTGGTGGCGAGGAGTTTCCTTCTCCTCCCAGGAAATGGCTTACATCACTGACAGTGCCAGTGGACCCAAGGTCCTGCTTGTGACAATCAGCAACGTTGGCTGTAACTTCTGGCTGGTGGTGGTTGGAATGTCTGTGCAGTGGCGAAGAGCTCCCTGTGGTGCCAAGCAGGTCTGGTGTAGAAAATGGTGTGGAAGAGAATGCGGCCACTTGCTGAGAGGGTGTAATGCAGTTGCCACTTGGTGGCCTCTGTTACCCAGCATAAAAAATGGCCTTGTTGGATTGAAGATACATGTGCAGAAAAAGTGCTGGTGTACACATGCACTCCAGTCACAGTGGGGAGAAAGCCTCAGCTTCATCCTGTTAAGCTTGCTCAGGCTGGACATGCAAGTCCCAGGCTGGCTCTGCTATTGGAGAGGTCTGGCCAGTGGGGCAGCTCTCAGACCTGCCGAAAACACTGACTTGTGAGGGCTGGACAGGCCATCCTTGCCTGCCCGCCTGCCCTGAGAAAACCACAGCCCCTGTAGTTACAGGCGGTGTAGTATGACCCTTACTTCTCCTTTTGTTTTCCCAAGTTACAGGGAGAATAGTGGCCTACAACTATTTAAAGAGGTAGGGGGCAGGTCTATTCTCAGTTGGTCTGTAAAGGAAGCTACAGAGAGATGACAAAGCGTAATGCACATGTCCACCCAATGTGAGGGCTCTGCTTCTTGTCACTATAGTGACTCCAAGCCTAGGATTTCTACCCATTCTAGCTGCTCCAAGTTTCTGAAGGCTTATCTTCCCAATACTTTCCTTGCCCAACTCTGTCTCAAACTAGTAGAATTTGATGTCAAAGGCAGTCTTATTTTTTTCCTGATTTTTGCCAGAGTGGGTCAGCTGGAAAAACTGCCCTTTTGACTATCTTGTGCCCCAAAGCCTCCTAAACCAGTGCAATGCAGTGAAGTGGGAGGGATGATGATGGAGTGAGGAGGACAAGCTGCCCATGCCTTCCCCAGCCTGGTTCTGGCCACATCCTCTTAGGTATCTAGCTCACCCTGTCACACTAGACTGTTGCAGGATTCAACCACCAGGCATGGAATATTAGAGACCTTTTCATTATAAAACTCCAAGGATGGCCATAAACCACTCTTAAAAATGGGGTAAGGGCTGCATTAAGTGTTGGAGACAGCATGCTGTACTGCTGCTGCAGTTTTGGAGATGGTTTCCTAAGAGGCCTTTTTGCTCTAAGTCCTTCAAACCCGTCAACATGGGCTTTGCCTGTACTGTGTCTTCAGATCCACTGGTTGCCAGGAAAGGGGAATTGAAGGCAACATCTCCAGGTGAGTCAGAGTAGCAGTGAACTCCAGCAGAGCCTCTGCCAAGTCCTCAGAGAAATGGGGAAATGAGCTAAGACCCACCTTTCTTTCTCCTCTCTTAAATAAAACAAAAGTCTTCCATAACTTGCCCTAAGCACACAGAGCTCCCACTTTCCTTTCCCAGAACAAGTAACACTGGTTGGTTCTGTAACAGTCTACACGTCTGTCCTATTGCACTGTCAGACCTGAGGGGGAAAACCCGTTGAGATGTTTGGGGACATGGCAAGGGCAGACCCACTGTAGAGGCCACAGCACATCACAGAGGATTTCGGGGTTTGAGGTGAGGGAAGGCTGGGTAGAACTGTGTTACACATCAGCCCTCCAACTCTGATGGGCCTCCACCTCTTCTGGTACCACCAGCAGGAGTTCACAGTTCTTTCCTCGCAAAAGATGTTTTAGAAATTTCCTGAGCTCGCCCTTGCGTCCCATCCATTCGGGAGTCTTCAGTTTGGAGTCGAGGTTGTAATAGGCACCTCCCACCTCTCGAACACAGATCCAGTGCTGCCCTTTGAGTGGCAACTTCAGTGGACCCCAACACAGGCTGGAGGGCAGATTCATGAAGCCTATAACGTTAGTGAGAGCAATGGCTCCGACATCCTTGAGCTTGTCCCACCAAACGGCTTCATAGTCTTTGGTTTGAAGTGCTGCCATAATGACGTTCACATCGTAGTTCCCATTTCCCAGCATGCTCTTCTTGTGGGGGGTCATCACCATGGTGTTTGGAGACAACCTCTGGAAAATCTCTTGCAGCGTGTCCCGGGTGAAGGCATTGCTGTCCTGGAAGACGTTATTGAGGGCGTGCAGAGCACAAAGCTCCCTACGCTGTTTCTCATGGTAGATTTGTAGGGGTGCAGCCTGGGGCAGCTCCAATGATTCGGATTTGGCCTTGTCTCCTTTCCATGGCACGCAACTCATGTTTTTCGTTTTAGGTTCCAGAGAGGGCTAAAAACACCCCACTCTTCCCTCCTGAGGAGGAATGTAAGCTTCTCAGTTTTTGCAGGATTCCTGGGGTCTACCTTATTTTCTGCTGTCCATGATTTATGCTTTGTCACGGGGAGAAAAGGTTGTAATCAAAAGGAACAATAATCCCCCTCTTCTCAAAACAAAGATAACTTTTGGATTTAGTGTATTTTGCCACCACTGTCGAAGTGCAGAAGTTTAAAAAAATCATATAAAATCTAAGACCTTGTTTTCCTTCTTCCACCCTCCTCTTCTACCCCTTCCAAAAAAACACGATTTTCTTGCTGTATTTTCCTTTCTGCAAATGCCAAATAGGCCTCAAGGCAGGAGGACCGAACGGAGTCGGTCACATCGCTCCTTTTCTTCCATTTCTTTGGTACCACAATGCCACTGACTCAGCAGACAAGGCCTAGGTGGCGGATAAAATGCAAATTTCGAGCAGCTAGCGAGGGCCGGCCAGCGTGGGATCGCGGGCCCTGCTGGGGCGTCGGGAGAGGCTCTCCATCCTCTCGGGTGCGGTGGGACCCCGCGGGGCCGAGGACGGCGCAGCTCCCTCGGAAAGCACGGACTCTCACCCTCTCGCCGCGGCCCGCTGCAGGCCGCCACCTGGGCCGCGCTCGGGCAGGCGAGCGAGCGCGCGCACCTGAGCCCGACGTCAGCGGCCCCAGCCCGGCGCCGTGCTCCGAAAACGCCCTCCTTCGCCGTCCCAGCCCCCGCCCCGCCGCGGCATCCCCTCTGATGTCGGCCTGACGTCAGCGGCGCCGGCTTTGGGGCCCCGGCCCCCGTGCGTCTGTTGCGCCGGTGCAGGCTGCGTTGGGCCCCCTGGCGGTATGGGGTGGGTAGCCCGGCGGCGGCTGTAGCGGCAACTCTCCGCAGGTGGAGATAGTGCCAGGCTACTCGGCTGGTGCCCGGATCCTCTGCTCTCTCCCTCCGGGGCTGGGCAGGGCGGACGGAGTCCCGCCCCGATGCCTGTCCCACCCCTCTCCTCCCCCTGGGGCGTCGGCTCAGTTTCCAGTCTATTTTTTCTGATATGAGTGTTGCTACTTTTGATTGTTGCTTTCTTTTGATTTCCATTTGCATGGAATATCTTTTTCTATCCCCTCACTTTCAGTTTGTATGTGTCCCTACGTCTGAAGTGGGTCTCTTCTAGACAGCATATATATGGGTCTTCTTTTTGTATCCATCCAGCGAGCCTATGTCTTTTGGTTGGAGCATTTAATCCATTCACGTTTAAGGTAATTATCCATATGTATGTTCCTATTACCATTTTCTTAATTGTTATGGGTTTCTTTTTGTAGGTCCTTTTCTTCTCTTGTGTTTCCTACTTAGAGAAGTTCCTTTAGCATTTGTTGTAGAGCTGGTTTCGTGGTGCTGAATTTTCTTGTTTTTTGCTTGTCTGTAAAATTTTGATTTCTCCATCGAATCTGAATGAGATCCTTGCTGGGTAGAGTAGTCTTGGTTGTAGGTTCTTCCCTTTCATCACTTTAAATATATCATGCTACTCCCTTCTGGCTTGTAGAGTTTCTGCTGAGAAATCAGCTGTTAACCTTATGGGAGTTCCCTTGTATGTTATTTGTCGTTTTTCCCTTGTTGCTTTCAGTAATTTTTCTTTGTCTTTAATTTTTGTCAATTTGATTACTATGTGTCTCGGTATGTTTCTCCTTGGGTTTATCCTGCCTGAGACTCTCTGTGCTTCCTGGACTTGGGTGGCTGTTTCCTTTCCCATGTTAGGTAAGTTTTCAACTGTAATCGCTTCAAATATTTTTTCGTGTCCTTTCTCTCTCTCTTATCCTTCTGGGACCCCTATAATGGGAATGTTGTTGGATTTAATGTTGTCCCAGAGGTCTCTTAGGCTGTCTTAATTTCTTTTCATTCTTTTTTCTTTATTCTGTTCTGCATCAGTGAATTCCACGATTCTGTCTTCCAGGTCACTTATCTGTTCTTCTGCCTCAGTTATTCTGCTATTGATTCCGTCTAGTGTAATTTTCATTTCACTTATTGTATTGTTCATCTCTGTTTGTTTGTTCTTTAATAATTCTTCTAGGTCTTTGTTAAACATTTCTTGCATCTTCTTGATCTTTGCCTCTATTCTTTTTCCAAAGTCCTGGATCATCTTCACTGTCATTATTCAAGGTTGCCTATCTCCACCTCATTTAGTTGTTTTTCTGGGGTTTTATCTTGTTCCTTCATCTGGTACAAAGTCCTCTGCCTTTTCATTTTGTCTGTCTTTCTGTGAATGTGGTTTTTTTTCCCACAGGCTGTAGGACTGTAGTTCTTGCTTCTGCTGTTTGCCCTCTGGTGGATGAGGCTATCTAAGAGGCTTGTGCAAGCTTCCTGATGGGAGGGACTGGTGATGGGTAGAGCTGGGTGTTGCTCTGGTGGGCAGAGCTCAAAAAAACTTATTCTGCTTGTCTGCTGATGTGTGGGGCTGTGTTCCCTCCCTGTTGGTTTTTTGGCCTGAAGTGATCCAGCACTGGAGCCTACCTGGCTTTTTGGTGGGGCTAATGGCAGACACTGGGAGGGCTCACTCCAAGGGGTACTTCCCAGAACTTCTGCTGCCAGTGTCCTTGGCCCCACGGTGAGCCACAGCCACCCCCTGCCTCTCCAGGAGACCCTCTAACACTAGCAGGTAGGTCTGGTTCAGTCTCCTATGGGGTCACTGCTCCTTCCCCTGGGTCCTGATATGCACACTACTTTGTGTGTGCCCTCCAAGAGTGGAGTCTCTGTTTCCCCCAGTCCTGTCAGAGTCCTGCAATCAAATCCCACTAGCCTTCTAAGTCTGATCCTCTAGGAATTCCTCCTCCTGTGGCCAGAACCCCAGGGCAGGAAGCGTGATGTAGGGCTCAGAACCTTCACTCCAGTGGGTGGACTTCTGTGGTGTAAGTGTTCTCCAGTTTGTGAGTCACCCACCCAGCAGTTACAGAATTTGATTTGATTGTGATTGTGCCCCTCCTACCGTCTCATTGTGGCTTCTCCTTTGTCTTTGGATGTGGGATATTTTTTTGGTGAGTTCCAGTGTCTTCCTTTCGATGAGTGTTCAGCAGTTAGTTGTGATTCTGGTGCTCTCGCAAGAGGGAGTGAGCGCACGTCCTTCTACTCTGCCATCTTGAACCAATCTCCACTGGTGAGTTCTTAATTAACAGTGTGAATGGTATTGTTAAAGGTCCTGAATCAGGATTGAAATACCCCCCACACGTAAAGGTGTAAGAACCTGGGGAGGCCACGTGCAGACAGCACCCTTAGGGCTTCCGACTTGACCCCTCAACACTCTGGTGTCCAGCCACTGCTTTAGGATTTCTGGGGGCCCAATGCTGACTTTAAGGGTTCCATAATCCAGCCTCTGTCTACCTTTAGTGAGACCCACATTGCCAGGATCCTACAGAGCAGGGTCTGTGTGACTGTTCTGTGGCTTCTCTAACAAACGACCACAAGCTGAGTGGTTTAAAACAACAGGAATTCATTCTCCCCCAGTCCTGGAGATCAGACATCTGAGATCAAGGTGTTGTAGGACTGAAGTCCCTCCAGAGGTTCCAGGATAGGGTTTTTCCTGCCTTATCCAGATTCTGGGGGCTCCATGCATCCCCAGGCTTTTGACTGTATCCCTCCCATCTCTGCCTCTGTCTTCACGTGGCTTCTCCTGTGTCTGGGCCTCTCCTTTTTTGTCTCTTGCGAGGATGCTATCATTGGATTGGGGGCCACCCTAACCCAAAATGACCTCACCTCGAGATCCTTAACTACATATATGAAGACCCTTTTCCGACATATGGTCCTGTTCACGTGTTCTGGGGGGACACATCTTTTGGGGTCACCATTCAACCTATTATCTGTGTATAAAATAACCCTAATTTTAGGAGATTACCAAGATCTCAAACAGATTGGCACAGACAACAGCCATGTGGGTGGGGGTCTGGTGATGATGAGGACTCTAGAATCACCTGGAAAGGATCAAGGCCTGGCTTCATCAGAAAGTGAGCTCTTCTACCATGGGGCCCGTGGAAACAGCCACTCCTCTCGTTCCGTGGAAAGAGACACAGTGCCAAGTCCAGAAGTGGTTACATTGCAAAGCTGGCTCTTCTGGGATTTCCTCATCAATAGCATTATGTAACCAATAACTACTGGCTTGGAGAAATCGCTTTCTGGTACGTGATGACAGCACTGTCACTTTAGGTGCAGCAAGCCTAGAGTAGGAATGTTTGAAGGAGAAGAGTTTGAGAGATTGTGAAGCTTGTTTGTTAAGGAAACTGAGCAGATTTTTCAAGGTTGTCAAAGAAACTTCTCTCTTAAACTGAAGGCAGGGCTGAGAGAGCTGAACTCCAGGGATCTTTTAAAGGGGCTGCTCTGAAGCACCATCACTAAGTGGTGGTCTCAGCATGAGCTGGGGTTTGTGAAAAGTGTGATGAGATTAAGCCTGACTTTATGTGACAGGTGGGGAGGGGTTTGCAAAGCACCTTGGCTTTTAGAGTAAAGGTTTGTTGCTGGAACAAAGTGTCTCCCAAAAATGGGCCGCAGCTGAAGATGCCTCTGTCCCCCTCCTTGTGAAAGTCCAGGGAAGGTGGGTGTCGGGGCCCAGGCTTTTTTCCCCTTGTTTCTCCTCCCTGCTTCCAGGTGAGGGCTCTAACCAGCAGGGTGGGGTGACCACGGGGGCATCATTCCCTCCATCCTAGGATGCAGGCTGGCCAAGCCTCTCACCACCTCCCCCGCTTCCCCTTGGTAACACAAGACACTGTGTCCCAGCTGCAAGGGGTGGGAAGGCTGGGGGGTGCAGGGTAGCCATAAACAGGAAAAAGGGAAATGGGTTCTGATGCACAGCTGGGCGGCTCTCCTGTGAGGGTCACCTGGACACTAGTGTGGTCCTGTGAAGCTTTGATGCTTTGTGGTTCTGGAAATCCTATAGGAGACGGTCCACAGCAGGTGAAACTATTGCTGTCAGTGGAGGTGGTGAAGCCAAAGATCTACAGTCCAGACTAAAGGTGCCGATGTACATACAGGACAAAACCATCTCATGTGAATGTAGTTCAGGCATGTTTAACATGAATGCAGTCGTGTTAATGCCTAACATCTTCTATCTTGTGCCTCCCCTCCGGGACCCCCTCCTCGGTTCCTGAGGCTCCTGTAAGTCATGTACAGGGGAATGGAGAGTGGGCTCTGTCCAGTCTGAGCCCTGAGTTATCCTGTGTGTGAGTCTCTTTGGGGCTGCCGTAACTAATACCACAGACAGGACAGCTTAAACAACAGACATCTCCCAGTCCTGGATGCTGTCTGAGATCAAGGTGTTTCTTCTCAGGCTTCTCTCCTTGGCATGTAGACAGCCATCTTCTCCCCATGTCCTCACATGGTCTCCTCCTGTGCCCATCTGTGTCCTAATCTCTTCTTGTAGGACATCAGTGTTTTGGATTAGGATCCACCCTAGTGACCTCATTTTTACCTTGATCGCCTCTTTAAAAACCCCGTCTCCAAATACAGCCACATCCTGGGGTCCTGGGTTTTAGGGATTCAACATGTGAATTTGTGGGGGACATGGCTGAGCCCACACCATCCTGCTTAGGAACCAATATGTGCCTCAGTCCCTGCTTCCCTCAAGTCCCACGGGGATCATGCGATGGCTCAGGGAGAGTCTGGGCAGCGTTTGTGTCCCGGCTGGGGAACCCTTCTCTGCTCTCTTTGATTATGCAGTGGCAGTGCATTGCTAGCCCCGTCCTGAGGTGAGCCGTTCTGGGGTTCTGTGCCGTGTCGCCTAGCCTGCTGAGATGCTCATTGTCAGGGGACGCAGGAGCCAGCAGCCTAGTGGGGATGCCAGGGACTCTCAGGGCCGTGATGGATGCCTCTCCCACCAGACACCCCAGCAAAAGTGGGGAAACTTTGCGGGGGTGTACAGGTGGGAGAGAGTCAAAGTCTCATTTATGCTTCAGAAAGACCACTCTTTGGGGTGGGATGTGAGATGCACTTTGGGGGCAGCGAGCTTTGTCAGGGCCTAATGGAGGGATCGGGCTTGGGCCGGGGCTGTGGGTGTAGAGGTGAAATAGTGTGGAGACTGGCCACAGACTCTGGAGGAGGAGCTGACAGTCACTGGGGCACAGGGAGAGTGAGAGGCTGGGAGGCCCCAGTGTTACTGAACCAAACTTGGGTCCCCTTGCCCAAGCGCAGTAAAGCCAATCTACTGACACCGGTTGTGGTGAAGGAAAGTAGAGCTTTAATTGTAAAAGTGCTGGTACGTGGAGGACAGGTGGCTTTTGCTCTAAAACCCCGAACTCCCTGAGGGATTTCAGCAAAGCATTTTAAAGGCCAGTTTAAGAAGGGAGGTCACAGGGTATGTGACCAGCTGGTGCACAACCCTCTGGCTGATGGTGAGGTAACAGGGCAGTTAACATTGTAAATTCTTAGGCACCAGAAGCTCTGGGGCTACCTGTTCATAATCATCAAGTAGTTAATTTCTTCCACTTGGTGGTAGTTTTAACATCTGTAAACAACTCAGGAAGCGTACATCAGATACTGTTATCCAGGTACTTCAGAGAGGAGCTACAGAAGAGGATATGGGGGAGGCCTCTGTCCTGGGAAGGCCCTATAGGGTCCTGCTCTGTTACACCTGGTGCCTGGGCTCGGCAACCTGGGAAGGTGGGGCTGCTCCTGGGTGTGGGGAGCTGCAGGATCACAGTCCTCTGAGGGGCCTGGTAACCCCCAAGGTGAGATGGGGATGCAGTGGCTGGACAGAGGCGTCTGGCCTGGGAGAGGGGTCCAGGCTGGAAATGTCACTGGAATCATCACAGGGAGGGAGAGGAAAGGCCAATGAGGGCAGGTAGGTCACAGCAGACTACGTGCAGGTGACGACTGCGGTCCTGATGGAAACACCTCAGAGTCAGAAAGGAGTGGCCGTCAGGGACTCAGCTTCATTCTCTTGTTCCTTTGTAAAACCACTGTGTCAGAGTTTGAGTCACTGCCAGGAGACTTCTGAGCCCAGTGCTGCCATGGCTTCATCAAAGGGCCCAGGTGGAACACATAACCAATGCAGGCCCCGCCCATGTCCCCACAGGGAATGAATCCCATCAGGGCACCAGACATCACAGACTTCAGAGAACCTCTGTCCTCAGGACCGGTCTTCCTCCTTCCTCTCACCTGCTGGTCAGAGGCCCAGGAACCCCCAATCTGGCTCCACCCCCAGGGCCTGGATTCTGGGACAGCTTAGGGGTAAGCAAGACCCTTAGGCTCTGTTATCTGCCTAGTGGTGAGGATGTCTTAAAAGCTACAATTGACTGATTATGCAGGACTGAGTGTCTCCAGCAGGTATGGGTGGAATGATGGAGTGTGAAGTTCCTATGCCTGCAGGGTCTTCCCAGCGTGAAGGTCTGTGCGTTTCCCCCGGCCAGTCAGCATCCTCCCAGGCAGCCCAGATCCAGGATTATGAGGGCAGAGGCTCTCCCCTTGCTTACTTGTAACTTCCCACTCCCACACCAAGGAGGCTGGCTCCCACCATCTGCCATTTATCTATGCATTGCTCCTTTCCAGGTTACATGTGCAGAGGTTTCAGAATTGTTAGCTACTACACCCTGGAAAGAACTTCATGAAATAAAGCCCACTGTTTATGCATGGTCAACTTTACCTTTAGTCTACAGATTCTGTTCATTTCCAAAGGTTACTTAGGTCAGCACATTTTGCCCTATCCCCTACCCCTACTGTGAGTTTTCTCCATACATTTCTTTCTTTTTGGGGGGAGAGTTTGCATTGGGTCTTCGTTGCTGTGCGTGGGGTTTCTCTAGTTGCGGCGAGCGGGGGCTACTCTTCGTTGTGGTGCGTGGGCTTCTCGTTGTGGTGGCTTCTCATGTTGCAGAGCATGGGCTCTAGGCTCGCGGGCTTCAGTAGTTGTGGTGCGCAGGCTCAGTAGTTGTGGTGCGCAGGCTCAGTAGTTATGGCGCACGGGCTTAGTTGCTCTGCAGCATGTGGGATCTTCCTGGACCAGGGCTCGAACCGTGTCCCCTGCATTGGCAGGTGGATTCTTAACCACTGAGCCACCAGAGAAGCCCCTTCCATACATTTCTAATGCAGTTACATTCTGACACATTATGTATTCCATCCTGTGACACTCCTACATTCTAAATAACTAAAGTTGAATACATTATGATTGACCCCTTGGGCTATACAAATCTATGGGCATAGACAAATGTATAGTGACAGGTATCCATCCTAGAGTGTCACATGGAATACTTCAAACCCCCACCCCAGGATCTGCTTATCATCTATGCAGCTTTATCTTTCCTAGTGTGTCATAAATGGGGTCATACTGGGTGCAGCCTCTTCAGACTGGGTCCTTTCACTTAGCAGTATATACTGAAGATTTATCCATGTGTTTACATAGCTTGCTGGTGCATTCCTTTCTACTGCTGAGTAGTATTCCATTGCGCGTGTATGGGAGGAAAAACAATTTTCCCTCTACTTTTCTAGGTTCTTGGTTGAGATGCCCCCCCACCCCCCAATAATAAAAGACAGATTACCAGGGGAAAAACAGAAGTTTAATAACATGTATACCCCCCTGTATACAGGGGAGATACCAAGGAAAACTGACTCACTCCCTGAAATGACCAAAGCCATCACCTTAAATACCATCTTCAGCTAAAAGCAGAAGAAAGATGTTGGGGAAGGGGGGAAGCCAGTTATGGCAGGTTATCATGCAAAGCACAGCAAACAAACGTATGATTGTTAGCACATTTAAGTCAGGACTTCTTCACTGATAACAGTTACTTGAGATTTCATTATCCTTTCTGGTGCAAAGAGGGACATACCCTTATAAATGGAGACTTCTATATTGTAAATGTCCTTCACAAAAGGGAAATCTCTACTCAGTTTTCTGAGATTCCTTTTTTTTTTTTTTTTAAGCAGACTGAAATAAACCTTATGCCAGAGAGGCATATTTTGGGGTGGCATATTCTACTTACCTTGACATGGATGTACCCCAGTTTGCTTATGCATTCATGTATTGAAGGACATTCTGATTTCCTCAGGTTTTTAGCCATTTATGAGTAGAGCTGCTGTGCGTAATTGCATCTTTGTTTGCATTTGGACATAGATTTTCAAAGCAGTTGTCTAAATACTGAAAGCACGATTGTTGGATCCCAAGGTGAGACTTGTTTAGCTTTGGAAAGAAGTGACAAACTGTCTTACAAAGTGGCTGTACATGCATCCCACCAGTAAGCAGGGAGAGTTCCTGTTGTTCCTCACCCTCTAGCAATTGGTATTGTCATTATTTTCAGTTTGGCTGTCCTGATCTTGGAGAGGCACCAGTAAGTGGTGGCGTGAAGTGAGATCTTAATTCCCTGCCCAGGAATTGAACCTGGGTAACCTGGATGAAAACTAGGAATGCTAGCCACCACACCCCCTGGCTCTTGCCCCCAGTGAAAAATGCATTTCTTACAGAGGCAAAACTGTAAAAACAGGTACAAAGTTTATTATTAGAGACATAGCACAATAAGTGGGAAAGCACACAGAGAAACAGTTTGTTTAGTTAAGACAGAAGCAAGGCAGAGATGCACACCCGGAGAGAAAGGGTGTGGGCATCCCCCCAATGAGAAGGAGCGTAGTAAAGACATCATTAAGTCACTTATATAGGGCAGTTCTTCCGGGTCTCTGTTTACCTCTGGCCAATTATCTGGTTTCTTTTTCCACACCTTCCCTGCCCTAGGACCCTCCCCAACATGCATGTGCAACTTTTTTCCAAGATGGATTACAGCCCAAGAGACCTATGGGACATCCTTAGCATCACCTATTTTGGGGTGGTGCCCCTTCCTTTTTGACCCCCAAGGAGGCTTTCTGCACATGTGCAATGTCTCCCTTGCCCCAAGGATGAGAAATGTATGACCTCTTGATCTTTTAACAGGGTTTAGTCCCACTCTGTCCTTGCCATAAAAATGTCCAATGTCCAGTTACTCACCCTGTTTCTGTTGCTGGGTTTTGTATCGAGGTGCAGATCTCGAAATATAGACAGGAGTCCAGTCATAAACATGCAGTCCTGGAGCCCGTTTGTCTCTTGCTTCAGGAAATGTAAACAGGGGGCTGCTAATGAATGTCCGGCCTGGAGCCCATCTTCTTCTCACCCCAGGAAGTGTGAACAGGAGGCCAGTTGTAAATTTCTATCCTGGAGGCCATCTATCTCCTGCCTCAGTCCTAATAGGTGTGCTGTCCTATCTCATGATTTTAATTTGTAATTCCCTAACGGTGTATGATGTTGACCATGTTTTTGTATGACTTTTACTATCTGTATATCTTTTTTGGCTGGGTGTCTGTTCAGATCCTAACCCATTTTTTTACGGGGTTGTTTTAGAGGTTTTTGTCTATTTTGAGTCCAAATCCTTTATCAGATACAAGTTTTGCAAATATTTTTCTCCCAGTTTGTGGCTTGTCTCTTGATTTTCTGAATAAGGTCTTTGAGAGTAGAAATTTTTAATTTCATAAAGCCCATAAGATTACTTTTTTCTTTTGTGCATTGACATTTGTGTTGTGTGTTAAAACTCAAAGCTCATGATCTCCAGACCAAACCCAAGGTCATATAGATTTTCTGTTTATCTCTGTAATTTTTATAGTTTCACATTTTAAATGTCTGTTAATAAATTTGAGTGAGTTTGGCATAAGTTTTAAAGTTTGTGTCTACAGTCATTTCACTTCATACAGTTTCCAGTTAATTGTTCCTTAACTATTTTGGAGAAGTCATGGGATACTTGACTATTTCAGTTCGAATTTTCACGGTTTATCGGATGCAGCAAAAGTGCCCTTAAAGGGCGGGGCCACCACTGAACTGGGAGGTGGCTTGGTCTGCACGTTTCCATTGGCTGGCAGGGAACGTGAGCCCGCCTTCCTGACCCTCGGCAGGAACGCACATTTTGCCTGCGGACTTGGCTCCCCACGCAGCCGACGGGAGCCCCGTCTCCTCAGGACCGCTGGGGCTTTGGCTTCTGGAACACGCGGGGCTGAGTCCATGCTGACAGCCAGGCTTCAGGACAACAGGGTCGAGTCCACACTAACGGAAGCCGGGTCTCCTCAGGACCCACTGGGGCTTCAGCTTTGGGACATCATGGGGTCCATTTCTCTCTGACAGGAGCCTGGTCTTCTCAGGACCTGCCGGGAGGTGATGCCACTGAGGGAAAAGGTGTGGAAAAGTGGGGAGAAGGCTCCTGTGTGTGAATGGCCACTGAGGGTGTCTGTCTTCAGAGGAGCCAGGAGAGGAAGGGCTTGATGTGGAAAACTGGGTTTGGGGCCACTTTTGTAGTGTTGTTCTTTGGCGTGTGGCGTCTGGTTTTCCCAGAACCATTTATTGAGGGGACTGTCCTTTCCCTGGTGTATGTTCTTGGCTCCTTTCTTGTGAATTAACTGACCACATACCTGTAGGTTTATTCCTGGACTCTCTGCTCTGTTCCTCTGGTCTGTGTGCCTGTTTTTTTGCCAATTCCACACAGTTTTGGGACTGTAGCTTTGTAATGTAGTGTGAAATCAGGGAGTGAGATGCCTCCAGCCGGTTCTCCTTCCTCAGGGTCGCTTTGGCTCTTCTGGGTCTTTTGTGGCTCCACATAAATGTTAAGATTGTTTGTTTTGTTTCTATGAAATGTCATTGAAATTTTGGTCGTGGTCACACGTATATGTATATTCCTTTGGGTAGCATGGACATTTTCACAATATTTTCACCCATGCGCACGGGATACCTGTCCATTGATCTGTGTCTGTTCAGTTTCTTTCATCAATGTCTTAGTTTTCAGTGTGCAGGTCTTTCAAGTCCTTGGTTAAATTTATTCCGAGTTTTTTGGGGGATGAAATTATAAATGGAATTGTTTTCTTAATTCTTCTTTCTGATAGTTCATTATTAGTGTATAGAATCACAAATGATCCTGCAGTTTTACTGAATTCATTTTTTCAGTTCTGACAATTTTTTTGGTGGTTTTATGTGAAAACCTAGAATTCAGAAATCCCACTGTTTTCCACTACACCCAGGTCATCCACAGCGCCCAAGACCTAGTGAATCCTAATATTATCTTCCCACAGTGCCTCTTAATACCATGTGGACAAAGTGATTAGCATCACTGCTTTGGTTGAATTTGGTCTGGGTAAGTCTTGGCCTCTCTAGCAATGTTTGATGTCATCTCTGATTTTCTGGCATGTTACTGACATGGCTGTATTGAAAAGTATTTTCTAGTAAATTTCAAATGTTTAAACTTTAAATAGCAGTACAAAGTTTTCTACATTCACACCAAATACTGCAGTGTGTTTTAGCCAAAACAGGGCCAGTCTCCCAGGGAACCAGGACATAACTTCAAAATGAGGGATAATTATGGTTTCCACATTATAATCCTATCCACAGGACCACTTCAGCTTTCACCAGCTGCCTCAACTTTGTGGAAATGTCTTTCTCCATTCTAATCCAGTTTTCTTTTTCTGGAACCATCACTGGGGCTTTCCCTCATTTTAAAAACCTTCATGGATTTTAAGTGTACAAGATGAGTATGATCTGGGTGGCTTTTCCTGTATGGCTTCTTTCACTTAGGATGTCTTCAGTGTTTATCCATGTTGTAACGTGTATCATTTTTTTCATTGTGATTGAAAACACATAACATTTATCATTTAAGTCATTTTAAGTATACGCTTCTATAGCATTAATACATTCACATTGTTGTAAAAACATCCTCACCATCCGTCTCCAGAACTTTTTCCTTTTCCCCAAGTGAAACTGTAACCGTTAAACACTTACTCCCCTCAACCCCTGGCAAACTTATTCTACTTTTTGTCTTTGAATTTGACTTATCTGGATACCTCATACTAGTGGAATCATAGAATGTTTGTCCTTTTGTGTCTGGCTTGTTTCACTTAGCATAATGACTTCAAGGTTCAGAGACATTGCAACCTGTGTGAGAATTACCTTAGTTTTAAAGGTTGAACCATATTCCACTGTGTATATACTACACTGTATTTATGCATTCATCTGTTGAAGGACACTTGTGTTGCTTCCACCTTTTGGCTACTGTGAATAATGTTGCTATGAATATGGGGTACAGATATCTGTTCCAGTGCTTGCTTTCTAATATTTTGGGTGTATGCCCTGGAGCGGAATTGAGGGATCATACGTTAATTCCATGTTTAAGTTTTTGAGGAGCCGCCGTACTGTTTTCCACAGCAGCAGCACAATTTTACTTTATTTCTTTATATGACAGAATAATGCAGCTTATGGATCTACTTTATTTTGCTTATCCATTCACCCGTTGGTGGACATTTTAATTGTTTCTATCTTGGGCTATTGTGAACATTGCTGCTATGAATATTGATGTATAAGTTTTTATTTGAACCCCTGTTATCAGTTCTTTGGGTGTATATCTAGGAGTAGAGTTGTTGAAAATATGATAATTATATTTGTGAGAAAATGCCAAAGTTTTGTACCCATAGATTGTACCATTTTACATTTGCATAAGTAAAGTTTAAGGGTTTCAATTTCCCTACATTGTTGCCAACATTTGTTATTTTTATTTATTTTTAATATAACCATTTTAGTGTGTGTGAAGGGGTATCACATTGTGGTTTTAATTTGCATTTCCATCATGACTACTGATGTGTGACATCTTTTCATGTGCTTGTTGACCATTTGTATGCCTTGTCTGGAGAACAGTCTATGCAAGTCCTTTGTGCATTTCAAAAATTGGGTTGCTCTTTTACTGAGTGGTAAAAATTCTTGATATATTCTGTAAAGACTCTTAATCAGATATATAATGTGCCTAAATTTTCTTCCATTCTGTGGGCTGTCTTTTTACTTTTTGGATAGCCTCTTCTGATGTACAAAAGTTTGTAATTTTGAGGAACTCCACATTATCTGGTTTTTTTCTTTCATTTCTTGTGTTTTAGTGTCAGATCTGAGAAACTATTGTTAAATGCAGGGTCATGAATCCCTTGGTTTATTCCAGAGTACCGTCATCCCTCTGTATCTACTGGGCTAGGGTTTAGGTCTGAGGTTTGAGTCAGGTCATGGGAGTCAGGGTAGAGGGTCTAGGGTTCTGGGGTTAGGGTGTTAGGGTTAGAGGTTAGGGTTCTCTGGAGTTAGGGTTAGGTTTAAGCATAACTGGCCCCCATTACCCTTCCTTTCTCCTCTCTGAGGTCTCCAGGATGGATAGCATTTGCCCAGGATCACACACGAGTCAGGGAGTTGAGCTGGACCACTGTATTTCTACCCCCCAGTCCTGGGCTCTGAGAGAAGAATGAAATGTCTGTACTGTCTCTGACTGTTTCAAATCAAACTCGATGTCAGTCATGGGTTTTGGAGGGTGTCAGGAGTCATGCATGGTTGCTTCCTGCCCTCCCATCTGGGAAAGGTGGTGCTGGCCTACTCTGCCAGAGAGGAGGGCACTCAGTGGACATGTGTGGATTAATGCAGGACTGGGTGTAGCAATGTGCCAGCCCCCTGCCTACTTGAGGGCTGGTGGGGCCCTCCTGGGACTGCAGGCATCCTTTGTCCCATCTGAGTGGGTATCAATAGACAATCAAGTCTCAGGCAGGACAGTCCTTGACCTCTGACCATTCAGGGAGGCATCTGTGGTCCTCTAGCTCAGTTCAGCCTGGGCCCTGTCAAGACCCTGTGGACAGTTAGTGAGCTGACCATGGTGGTGAGCAATGGAATAGCCATGTGGGCAATGTAGCCTTTCCTTTGAGAAGTTTCAACTACCAACATCCATGTGGTTGAGATAAGGGCCTCCCCTTCACAGCCTTCACAGCCTCATAGCCTGCTAAGAGAGGTAATAACCCTCTAAATATTTGAGTGTGTCCGTGACACAACAACCATACAGCAGACCATGGCCCTGCAATCCTTTGTCCTTTTAGTTGTTAGAAATTTTGACATTCATATTCATTAAGAGTCAAAGTTATGGGAGTAACTGGACCTCCCAATGGTAGGTTCACACTGAGACTGCATTGTCTTGGAGAGCCATGTGCATCCATGTGGCCTCTGGAAAGCCTGCCAATTATGGGTTCCAAGGCATGGAATAATTCTGAGCCTCCCATTACTTCATTGCACAAGAGTTTCCTTACCACCCTAGCATTTGGTTTCTTCCCTTAGTAAAGGAGACAGAAGAAACTGGAAAAGGAGCACTATTGTTTTTCAGGGATGGGTAATTAATATGGCAAGGGGGATGGCATAACTCAAGGGCTCCCACCTCTCAGGGGCAGGAGTGAGGTCTGTGTGTCTTCTGAGGGCACATGGGCTGCTCTGGGCCAGCCTCTGAGATGTGAGGACCTGATGCCCAAGGCAGGAGACTTGAGTTTACCAACAACAATGATCCTGCCTTTTCAGCAAGTCAAAGAACTTCTTGCAGTCTTGGGAAGACAGTAAAAGCACTGGATGAGTAGCTGCAGCCCCTGACCCTAAGTGAACCCCTTTCTTCCTTTTGTGTCAGATTGTGTGCTATGCTGTGAGCTGTCATTGACATAGAATCTGCTGCTTTCTCACAGCCAGCATCTGTTCTCATGCCCAAATCTAGTGCCTCAGTTTTCCTTTGGGAATTACATCTCACCTGCTTCCAGTCCAAATAGTTCCAGAAGAATGAGTCCATGTTCCACCCAGCTCGAAGATGGGTTTACAACCCACATCTAGCCGGTCCCATTTTCCATCTTCTGGTGATGGGTCAAGGATGAGAATGAAACCCAAGCCAAGCCAAAGGTATTCAAAACCATGACTTTTCTTAGAACCCAGGAAAAGGAGAAACTTTTTATCGGAAAAAGGATGGTGAGTGGTTGTCAGCCTAGAGTTGCTGTTGGTCCAAGGGCAGTGAGAGAGACTGTGCCTGTGAATGGGGTCCCCCAAAGGCACTGAGCAGGACAAAGGTTTGGTGAGAAACAAGGTCACACAGAGAGTGTGAGACACTGGACCTGCCAGGTCCAAACCCATTCTTAAACTTGCCACTTGCAAGTATTAATTTATTTCTACCCTTATAATAAATACTAATTTATTTTACTTCAGTAAGTGTGTCCAGTTCCTGGGAATAAAAAAAGTCCTAGTTGACACATCCAAATGAATAATCCCTGATCCATCCTCAGGTGTCCTCACTGGGTAGGTGTGGCTGGGGGAGATGAAGACACTGGCTGGGGTCATATACTAGGGGAGCTGCCAAACAGCTCTTTCCCTGTCCTGGGAGAGGAAAACCCTGGAACAGTGATAGGACAACCAATAGGGGAAGAGGTTCCTCAGTGGTTAATTAGTCTTTTTGTATTTTCCTTAATTTAGGGTTCATTTTGGTAATGTGTTTTTACAAAGAAATCACCTGTTTCCTCTAGATTTCCAGTTTGTTACAATAGGTTTCTCTTATTTGACTTTTAATTTTTCCAGTCTAATTTTCTACAGAATCATCACAAATAATGAACAAATATTGATACTTTATTATTAACTTAAGTCTCTATTCATGTTTCCTTTGTTATACCTTTCCTTGTCAGGGTCTCAAAGGACATGGGGTAATCATGTCTGTTTAGTCTCTTCTGGGCTTTGACAGTTGCTCAGACTCTCCTTGTTTCCATGACCTTGACAGTGTGGAGGAGGACTGGTCAGGTATTGTGTAAGCTGCCCTGCACTGGAATTTGCTTGGTGTTTTTGTTGTAATTAGACTTGGCTTTGAAAAAGCAGATCACAGAGGTAAAGTGCTTCCTCACTGTATATCAAGAGAACAGGCTCTTAAGGGAACTGCTCACTTACATTGTTAACTTTGGTCACCAGGCTGAGGTAGTGTTTGTGAAGTTTTCCCACAGTGCAATTAATTTTTTCCTGTGTGTCTTATTAGGAGGAAGTCATAATGCAGAAGCCACACTTGAGGAGAGAGGGGTTAGCTTCACATCCTTGATGGACAGCTGATGTCCATCCTTGATGGACAGCTAGAGTTGCTTAGTCTGTATGAATTGTTTAGAAGCTTTCTGCCTAGGAGATTTCTATTTAACATCATTCATCAAAAACTATGTAACTTATTTTTACCAGTTTGGACACATGAATAATCATTGTAAACTTTTGGTTATAATCCAGCACTACATTATTAGACTGCTTAGTTCATTCTTGCTTCGGCTGTTGAGAGCATTTTCTGTTTGCTCCTGTTTTCATTTTACATAATTTTTCTTTTGTGGGTTTTTAAAATTTTTGGTACTTCTTTACTCTGATATTTTAAGATTATCCTGCTTCATATATTTACTGTCTCAGTCCTAGCATCAGCCCTTTCTTCAAAGAGCCCTTGTTCCTTTTATTAGAGAATGGTGTTAAAAACTTACATGTGGGAGCTAAATATGCTCAGCTGACAGTGCATGGAAATATATGCATGTATCCCAGCCTACGCATATACACATAAGTATAAAGATTTCCATGTGGAACTATGTGTATCTCTATTAGCCTAAAGATAGTTTATACTGATGCCTCCAACCTGATCTGTTATGACATGGATATTGCAACCTTCTCACTTTGTCTGTGACTTCCCACTCCAGTGGTAAGAAACCTGGCTTCCACCATTTGTCATTAAATTCAGTACTTGTTCCATTCAATTACTGATATAGTAGTTTCAGGACTGTTAGCTACTACTCCCCATGGGAAAGAACTTATAGAGTCCACTGTGTACGTACAGCATATTTTGCCTTTGGCTTACAGAGTCTGCTCATTTCCAAAGTTAACTTAGGTCAGCCCATTTTGTCCCACCACCAACAGTGAGTTTTTTCATGCCTTTCTAAATCAGTTAGATTGTTTGTTACATTCTGTATGCCAGTCTTTGACACTCCCATATCCTAAGTAAATAATTATAATTTATTTGTTGGGTTGTAAAAAATCTGGGGGTGTAGACAAATGCACAGTGACAGGTATTCACTAAAGTATCATACGGACCTTTTCAACTACACATACCATAAACTGTTTACCATGTCTGTTTTGCCTTTTCTAGAATGTCATATAAATGAGGTCATACAGTGTGTAGCACTTCAGACTGGATTCTTTCACTTAGCAATGTGTTAGATTCATCTTTTTTTTTTTTGCACGGGTTGATGATTCATTCCTTTATATCTCTGAATACTATTGCATTGCACTTATATGAGAGGAAAAATAATTTTCCCTCGACCCTTCTACGTTCTTCATTGAGATCCCCCTTGTAATGAAAGGGAGATGAACTGGAGAAAAACAATCAGAAGTTTAATATATACCATGCATACCTCCTGTATTCTTGAAAGATACCCAGGAAAACTTAGTCTGGCCCAAGCCATTACCTTAAAGGCTACCTTCAGCTAAAAACAGAAGAAAGATATTAGGGAATGAAGGAAGCCATTTAAGGAAGGTTATTAGGCAAAGCACAGTAAACAAGGGTATGGTTGTTATGCAGATTTACATCCAGACCTATTTCATTGACAAGCTTTTATTTTTTTTTAATATTTATTTATTTGGCTGTGCCAGGTGTTAGTTGCGTTATGTGGGATCTAGTTCCCTGACCAGGGATCGAACCCAGGCCCCCTGTATTGGGAGTGTGGAGTCTTAACCACTGGATGACCAGGGAAGCCCCGACAAGTTTTTCTTGATATTTATTCATCATTCACTTCCTGGTCCAGAGAGGGACATACCCTAATAAATGGAGATATCCTCAATAAATGTGAATTTACCTCATAAAAGGGCATTTTCTACTTGGTTTTCAAAGATTCTCCTGGGTCTGCTGTTTTTTAAATTAATCAGTCCAAAATAATCCTTTTGTCTAATGAGCATATTTTGGGGTGGTGTATTCGGCTCCCCTTGACATGTATGTGCCCTAATTTGCTTATGATTTCATCTACAGAAGCACATCGTGATATCTTTAAGTTTTTAGCCATTATGAATAGAGCTGCTGTGCATTACTTGATGCTAGTTTTTGTTTGAACACAGGTTTTCAAAGCAGTTGTCTAAATACAAGAGGTACGCTTCTTGGATCCTAAGGTGAGACTATTTAGACGTGGAAAAAAATGCCAAACTGTCTTCCAAAGTTGGTTGTACATGCATTCCACCAGCATCTTGAGTATATTCCTGTATGCTTATTTAGTATCTGTTTATCTTCTTTGGCCAGGTGTGTGTTTCAATCTTTATCAAATTTTAATGGCATTGTTTGGTATAATTTGGGTACAAACCCTTTATCAGATATGTGTTTTAGAAATAGTTTATTCCAGTTTGTGCTTTGTCTTTTGGTTTTCTGAATAAGTTCTTTCATAGAGTAGAAATTTTTAATTTTATAAAGTCCACATTATCAATTATTTTTCTTTTGTTGATAGACTTTTGGTGTTGTGTGTTAAAAACGCATCACCAGACGCAAGGTCATGTAGATTTTCTTTCTTTTTTTAAAATAAATTTATTTATTTACTTATTTTTGGCTGCGTTAGGTCTTCGTTGCTGCACGCAGGCTTTCTCTAGTTGCGGCGAGCGGGGGCTACTTTTGTTGCCATGAGTGGGCTTCTCATTGCGGTGGCTTCTCTAGTTGTGGAGCATGGGCTCTAGGGGCGCGGGCTTCAATAGTTGTGGCATGTGTGCTCAGTAGTTGTGGTGCGTAGGCTCTAGAGTGCAGGCTCTGTAGTTGTGACGCACGGGCTTAGTTGCTCTGTGGCATGTGGGATCTTCCCGGACCAGGGCTCGAACCTGTGTCCCCTGCATTGGCAGGCGGATTCTTAACCACTGCACCACCAGGAAAGTCCTAGATTTTCTTTTTTCTTCTAGAATTTTTATAGTTTGGTAATTTAAACTTGTCTATGGGCACTTTTGAGTGAATTTCGGTTTACATTGTAAAGTTTGTGTCTACATTCATTTCATTACATATGGTTTCTAATTAATTGTTCCTTAACCATGTTTTGAGAAGATACAGAGAGATACTTGTCTCCATTTCAGTTTGGATTTCCAAACTTAGTATATACAGCAGAACAGCATTCTGGATGAGGCCTCTGGGTTTGTGAGTGTGGCACTCCCGGCACTTTTCTGATGTCCCACAGGGGGCGCTGTCTGACCCTGGGGGCACAGGTGCATCCGGCCCACAGACTTTGCTCTGTGACAAGCAGACAGCAGCTTTGACTCCTGTCAGGGTTTAGGTTTCTGGACCATGGGGCAGTGTCTACACTGATTGGAGCTGGCTTTTCTCAGGACCCATTGGTGAGGAGATGCCACGAGAGGAAAAAATGAGAAAGTGTGGAGAATCTTCCTGTGCAGCTGACTGCTGGGTGGGTGGGGTGCATCTTCAGGGGACTCAGGAGAGAAAGGGTTTAATGTGGAATACTGTGCGCTTTTAGTTAGTTTTATGTGCAGTGTAGATGGTGACCAGTGTTGTTCTTTGGAGCCTGGTGTCTAGTTTTCCTGGCACTGTTTGTTGATGGCTTTGGGTAGAATAAACATTTTAATAATAGTCATTTTTCTGATGCATGAACATGGAATATTGTTTTCTATTGTGTCTTCAATTTCTTTATCAATACTTTATAGTTTTCTGAGTATAGGTCTTTCATGTCCTTGGTTAAATTTATTCCTAAATAGTTTGTTCTTTTTGATGGAGTTGCAAATGGGATTGTTTTCTTAATTTTTCTTTCTGATGGTTCGTTTTAAGTGTATAGAAACAAAACTGATTTGTGCGTAATGATTCCATATTTTGCAACTTTACTGAATTTATTTTTTTAACATTTTTTTTGAAGTAATGTGAAAAATTGTAATGCTAAAATCTCACTGTTTCTACTGCATCCCAGGTAATCCACAGGACCCAAGACATGGTAGCTACTAATGTACTCCTCTCATGGTGCCTTTTTTTTTTTAAATTTATTTATTTTTGGCTGTGTTGGGTCTTTGTTGCTGTGCACGGGCTTTCTGTAGTTGCAGCAGTGGAAGCTACTCTTTGCTGCAGTACGCGGGTTTCTCATTGCAGTGACTTCTCTTGTTGTGGAGCACGGGTTCTAGGCACGTGGGCTCAGTAGTTGTGATGCATGGGCTTAGTTTCTCCACAGCACGTGGGATCTTCCCAGACCAGGGGTTGAACCCGTGTTCCCTGCATTGGCAGACTGATTCTTAACCACTGTGCCACCAGGGAAGTCCCTCCCACTGTGCCTCTTAATACCACGTGGACCCCTACAAAGGAAATAACAATCACAACTTTGGTTGAACTTTGTCTGGGTAAGTCTTGGCCTCTATAACAAAGTTTGATGGCTGTCTTATCTGATTTTCTGGCATGGTACTGACATGGTTGTTTTGAAAAGTAATTCACTTGCCAGTAATTTAAAATGTACAGAAAAGTTTCAATGATGGCAAAAGTACTCACATTTGCCACTTCACACAAAACGCTCAGTGTGTTTTACCCAAAACAGGGACACTCTCCTGAGGAATCAGCATATAACCCCTAAATGAGGTTAGGGGTTAAATGAGGAAATCATGATGTCTACATTATAATTTAATATAATTTAATTATAAATTATATTAAATGTATAATTTAATATACAGGCCCACTTCAACTTTCGCCTGTTGTCCCAACTGTATGAAAATGTATTTTTCCATCCTGATCTAGTTTTCTTTTTCTGGAACCATTACTGAGTTTTTTTCTCATTTGGACAACCTTGATGGATTTGAAGCAGACAAGATGAGTATGGGATCTGGGTGGCCTTTTCTGTATGGCTTTTTTCACTAAGGATGTTTTTAATATACATTTGTGTTGTGAGAAATATCAGCAATACACTTTTTTTTCATTGTCATTAAAAATACAAACATGACATTTACCATTTAATTCATTTTACATATACACTTTTGTGGTATTGACTGCCTTCGTATAGTTGCACAAACAAGTTAACTAACATGTATACCTCCTGTGTGCATGGGAGATACACAGGAAATTGAGTAACACCCTGAAATGGCCGAAGACATCACCTTAAATACCGTCTTCATCTCAAAGGAAAAAAAAGGAAGGGTATGGTTGTTTCTGTCTACATTCATTTGATTGCATATGGTTTCCAATTGATTGTCGTATAACTAGTTTTGGAGAAGTCATGGGATAGTTGGCTTCATTTCAGTTTGAATTTCCAAATTTAGTGGATTCTGCAGGCTTGATACAAGGTTTACAAACTTGATATTGGATCAGGACACCCCATGGTGTAATCAGTATTAATGTTTTTTTCAACAATTAAAGTTCTGTGTGATATGAGTTCAGACTGGAGTAATCCTGGTTAGTTTCTATCTGTTATACATTTGTCCCAGGATGAAAGGACAAGAAAAACAAGGCCTACTTTATAAAAGTGCCTTCAAACTAATTGATGGTATAATCTACACCTCATTTTTTTTTTTTTTTTTTTTTTTTTTTTTTGCGGTACGCGGGCCTCTCACTCTTGTGGCCTCTCCCGTTGCAGAGCACAGGCTCCCGACGCGCAGGCTCAGTGGCCATGGCTCACGGGCCCAGCCGCTCCGCGGCATGTGGGATCTTCCCGGACCGGGGCATGAACCCGTGTCCCCTGCATCGGCAGGCGGACTCTCAACCACTGCACCACCAGGGAAGCCCTCTCCACCTAATTTTTAAAAAATTTATTTCATTGAAGTACAGTTGACTTACAATGTTGTGTTAATTTCTGCTGTACAAGTGATTCAGATATATATATATATATATATATACACAAACATACTGTTTATTACATATGGTTTACTACAGGGTATTGAATATAGCTTCCTGTGCTGTACAGTAAGACTTTATTTTTTATCCATCCTATATATAATAGTTTGCATCTGCTAATCCCAAACTCGCAATCCATCCCTCCCCCGTCTTCCCCTTGGCAGCCACAAGTCTGTTTTCCGTGAGTCGGTTTCTGTTTTGTAGATTCATTTGTCTCATTTTAGATTTCACATATAAGTGATATCATATGGTATTTGTCGTTCTCTGTCTGACTGTACTTAGTATAATTGCTAGGTCCGTCCATGTAGATGCAAATGGCATTATTTCACTCTGTTTTATGGCTGAGTAATATCCCATTGTATATATTTATCATATCTTCTTTATCCATTCATCTGTTGATGGACATTCAGGTTGCTTTCATGTCTTGGCTATTGTGAATAGTGGTGCTATGAACATAGTGGTGCATGTATCTTTTCAAATTATAGTTTTGTATAGATATGTGCCCAGGAGTGGGATTGCTGGTTCATATGGCAATTCTATTTTTATTTTATTTATATTTTTATAAATTTATTTATTTTATTATTTATTTTTATTTTTGGCTGTGTTGGGTCTTCATTGCTGTGTGCGGGCTTTCTCTGGTTACAGCGAGTGGGGGCTACTCTTCATTGCGGTACACGGGCTTCTCACTGCGGTGGCTTCTCTTGTTGGGATCACGGGCTCTGGGCGCGTGGGCTTCAGTAGTTGTGTCATGTAGGCTCAGTAGTTGTGGCTCATGGGCTCTAGAGCACAGGCTTAGTAGTTGTTGCTCACGGGCTTAGTTACTCCACAGCATTTGGGATCTTCCCGGGCCAGGGCTCGAACCCGTGTCCCTTGCATTGGCAGGCGGATTCTTAACCACTGCACCAACAAGGAAGCCCCAGCAGCTCTATTTATAGTTTTTTGAGGAACCTCCATACTGTTTTTCATAGTGGCTGCACCAATTTACGTTCTGACCAACAGCATAGGAGGGTTTCCTTTTCTCCACACACCCTCCAGCGTTTATTTGTAGACTTTTTATTGATGGCTATTCTGACCACTATAAGGGGATACCTCACTGTAGTTTTGATCTGCATTGTTCTAATAATTAGCAACGTGGAGCATCTTTTCATGTGCCTATTGGCCATCTGTATGTCTTCTTTGGAGAAATGTCTATTTAGACCTTCTGCCCACTTTTTGATTTTTTTTTTTGAGTTGTATGAGCTGTTTGTATATTTTAGAAATTAGGCCCTTGTTGGTCACATCATCTGCAAATATTTTCTCCCAAACAGTTAGCACAGGTGCTGGGACAGCTGGATACTGACACACAGAAGAAAAAAGTTAGACCCTTACCTTCCCCCCATCCCGTAAACAAAATCAACACAAAATGGATCAAAGGCCTAGATCTAAGAACCAAAATTATAAAACTCATAGAAGAAAACATGAGAGTAAATCTTCATGACCTTGGATTTGGGTATGATTTCTTAGATCTGCTACAAAAAGCACAAGCAACAAAAGATAAAATAGATGAAATTGGACTTCCTCAAAATGAAAAAAACATTGTTTATAAAAGGAGCAAGGAACAAGATAATCCACCATCCAAAATGGCACAAGATGTTTGCAAACCATGTATCTGATAAAGGACTGTAGCCCACCAGCCAAGCCCCCGGTGGTCCAGTGGAGTGTCTGTGTGGCCCCTCCCGTCCTAGGTGCTCAGGAGATTTCAGGCCCCACAGCACCAAGGGGTGGACACTGGTCATTCTCAGCACCCTCAAGGAGTGAGTGCCAGATTGTTTTGAGCCCATATTCCCTCCCATTACTGCCCTCAAAGGCTGAAGGCCTCAGCATGCCTCCAGAAGGACACAGAGTATTTGCAAGTCTTTGAGAACCAAGAGAAGAGTCTTTACTTTTCTGAAAAAGGCATCTTATTATTTCACGACATGAACATTTTCTATCTGGCTCCCAGGGGCGCCCTCCCACCTTCTTTATTTCTCTGAAAGTGGGCATGGTGGTTTGGATGTCCCCAATCCCCACACCAGGTGACAAGGCCAGTGGGGCCAGCTCCTGGTGGTCCTTAGCTTCGTTGCAGATTAACCCAGACTCAGCCTGAGATTGCACATGGACGCCCTTGCTTCTCCCCATCATCGATTCTCATCTCCTGCCCTGTCTCTTTTCCTCTTGCTTTTCAGAATCAGATTTACCTGGTGGTTACCACTCACAGTTCCCTCAGAATCCAGAGATTTCTCCTTGAAGGAAAGGTTCTGGAAAAATCAGAGGGATAAATAAAGAATGCAGCTGATTCCGGCCTTGTGCTGATGCCTAAGAGGGTGATGAGAATGAGTGTTTTCATTAGAATTTTAAATCCTCCAAGTAATAGATCCTTGGTGGGGGGGGCGTCCTGTGCCTTCCTGCTCATTCTAATAATGTCATTCCTGAATTTTAATGTGGCAAATAATTTCTATTATAAATATGCCGAGGGGGAGATCCATTTAAAAAATGTTAGAGGTAACTGCAAGGGTTTTACAACAAACAAGGACACAGAACTGTGTCCAGACACTGGCTGAGTGATTCCTACCCTGAGCCGCAGTCCCCTGGAGGGCAGAGTGGCCATGACCCTCCTCCCGCAGGTCAGCTTATTCAGGCACATCCCACATGGGACCACTGCATCATAGAATCTTAGAGTGGCCAATGGCAGGCAGCTGGCTAGAGATGCGGACAAGAGAAAACTGCCCATCAGCCTGGGACAACCCCGATGTGAGGCCTTAGTAAGCGCAGTGTCATGTCATTAGTTAGGGCCAGCATCAGGGCCAAAGTTAAGACCATTCTCAGGGCATTAGTGAGGGATATAATTAGGGTGTTAGTTAGATACAGAGTCAGGTCATTAGTTACAGACAGTGGCAGGGCCACAGATAGAGACTTTGACAAGGCCTTAGTTAAGAAGAGCATCGGAGCTTCATCAATGTTAGGGACAGCATCAGGACATTAGTTAGGGCCAGCCTCAAGGCCTTAGTTAGGGATAGTGTCAGGACCTCAGAGAAAACTTGAGGGCCTTAATATAAGACAGTTCAGGCCGTTAGTTAGGGACACATCAGAGACTTTCTTAGGGACATATTCAGGGCCTTAGTAATGGTCAGGATCGGGGTGTTATTTAGTGACAGTAAATGCTATGAGGGACAGCTTCAGGGCCTCAGAGATAACTTAGGGCCTTAGTAAAGAGAGTTCAGGCCGTTAGTTAGGGACATCGTAAGAGACTTTCTTAGGGACATATTCAGGGCCTTAATTATGGACAGGATCAGGGTGATAGTGTTGGATATCTCAGTCTATTAGGGTCACCGTCAGGGACTTAGTTAGAAATAGTTCAGGCTGTTCTTTAGGTATACTCTCATAGACTTAAATAATGCCAGAATCAGAGCTGTGGATAGGGTGAGTGTCAGGGTATTACTGTGGGATGTCTGCAGCTATTAGCGACATCATCAGGGTATTAGTTAGGGAAAGAGGCAGGCCATTATTGTAGACAGTGTCAGGGCCTCAGGTAGAGACAGCATCAAGGCCTTAGTTAGGAAGAGCATCAGGGCTTTAGTGTCAGGACCTCAGAGAAAACTTGAGGGCCTTAGTAAGAGATAGTTAGGGACACCTCACTGACTTTTTTAGGGACATATTTAGGACCTTAGTAATGGACAGGATCAGGGCATTATTTAGTGACCACTTAGGCTCTGAGAGCATCAGGGCCTAAGTTCGGGAGAGTATCAGGGTCCTAGGGACAGGGTTAAGGACTTTGCAAGTTCTAGTTCAGACCATTAGCTTGGGACAGCATCAGGGGCTTCGTTAGGGAGAATGTCAAGGCTTCAGTTAGAGATAATTTGCGGGCCTTAATTGGACACAGTTCAGGCTGTTACTTAGGGACATCTTCAGAGCCTCAGGGACAGCATCAGTGTGTTAGTTAGGGAAAGAGTCGGGCCATTATTATAGACAGTGTCAGTGCCTCAGGTAGAGAGTGCATCAGGGCCTTAGGGACAGCATCAGAGACTTACTTAGGGACATATTCAGGGCCTTAGTTAGACGGAATCAGGGCATTATTGAGAGGTATATGAGGCTATCAGGGACAGCATCACGGTGTTAGGGAAAGAGTTGGGGCATTATTATAGACAGTGTTAGTGCCTTAGGTAGAGATATTATCACAACCTTAGGAAGAGGGTCAGGGCCTTGGTTAGGGACAGGGTCAGGCCAACAGTGAGGGCATCTAAGGCTATGAGGGACATCATCAAGACCTTAGACTGGGTCAACATCAGGGCTGTTGTGTCGACCAGTGTCAGTGCATTAATGAGGGACAAAATTAGGGTGTCAGGGAAAGAGGTCATTAGTTATAGGCAGTTTTAGGGCCTCAGGTAGAATCAGCATCAAGGCCTTAGGAAGAGCATCAGGGCCCCAATTAGGTTCAGCATCAGGACGTTAGTTAGGGCCCAGCAACAGGGCCTTAGGGACAGTGTTGTCAGGACCTCAGAAATAATTTGAGGGCTTTAGTAAGAGACAGTTCAGGCCGTTACTTAGGGACACTTCAGAGACTTTCTTAGGGACATATTCAGGGCTTTAGTAATGGGCAGGATCAGGGTGTTATTTAGTGACAGCCTGGTCTATGAGGGAAAGCGTCAGAGCCCAAGTTAGGGAGAGTGTCAAGGTCTTAGGGACAGGGTTTGGGTCTTCACAAGTTATAGCTCAGGCCATTAGCTTGGGATGGCATCAGGGGCTTGGTTAGGGAGAATGTCAAGGCTTCAGTTAGAGATAGCTTGAGGGACTTGATTAGACACAGTTCAGGCTGTTACTTAGGGACATTGTCAGGGCCTTAGTTAGGACTAGTGTCAGGGTGTTAGGGACAAAGTTAGGGTGTTAGCTAGGGAAAGAGTCAGATAATTAGTTACAGAAAATGTTAGTGCCTTAGGTAGACACAGCATCAAGTCTTTAGGAAGAGTGTCAGGGCCTCAGTTAGGGACACTGTCAGGACATTAATAGGGCCAGCCTCAGAGTGTTAGGTAGGGCCATTGTTAGGACATTAGTTAGGGGCAGATTCAGGGCCTTAGTTAGGGACAGCATCAGGGCCTCTGTTAGAGAAAACTTGAGACCCCTAGTAAGAGACAGTACAGGTGTTAGGGACATTGTCAGGGCCTTAGGGACAGTGTCAGGTACTTAGGGGTAGTGTCAGGACCTTAGTTATCGACAGTATCAGGGCCTACGTTAGCAACACTGTCAGCATCTATTCAGGGACATGTCAGGGCCTTTGTTAGTGCCAGTGTCATAGAGTAATTAGGGAAAAAGTTAGGCCATTAGTTAAAGACAGACTTAGGGAATTAGAGACAGCATCATGGCCTTAGTTAGGACCAGCGTCAGGACATTAGCTAAGGATAGTGTCAGGACCTTAGTTATTGACAGCATCAGGGCCTACTTTAGGGACAGCACCAGCGTCTAGTTAGGACCAGCATCAGGGCCTTAGTTAGGGAAAGCACTTCAGCCATTATGAGAATAAAATATGTTGTTTATAAACTACCAAGTCTCTGGTATTTCATTTTAGTAGCCAAAGAGCTGGCTGAGGATAAATATCTCTGAGCTTGAATACCTATCAAGAGAAACCTTCAAATCTCAAAAGAAAAGAGAAAATGGGCTGGAAAGAAACCAACAGAACCAAATAATCAATAATTGTGGAACAACTAAAAATGCTATGACATATACATAATGGGTATAGCAAGAGAAGAATAAAGATAGAAAACAAGATATTTTTTAAATGACTGAGAATTTCCTCAAATGAAAGTCTGACACCAAAAACACAACGTGGGAACTCAGACAAAAATATGACTGGTAAAGGAAACTACTGACCAATATCTCTCTGGAACTTAGATGCAAAACTCCTCAAAAAAATATTAACGAATTAACGAACCCAACAATGTTTTGACAGAATTGTGTACCATGAATGAGAAGGATTTATTCCAGATATGCAAGGCCTGTTCCACATTCTAAAATCCAATAATTACAGCCATCATATTAACAACCTAAAGAAGAAAACTATATTATCATATCAATAGATGCAGAAGACTTTTTTAAAAAATCCAACGCTCATTCTTCATGAAAACTCTCAATAAAATAGAAATAAATAGGAGTTTTCTCAGGTTGATAACAAAAATCTACAAAAACTTTCACCGCACATTGTGCTTAGTGGTTAGAAACATGAGACTTTCCCAGTAAATTCAGTTAAAAATCAAGGATGTCCCTTGCTTATGCAGTAAGGCAAGAAAAGAAATAAAATACAGGTTGGGTCAAAAAAAAAATAAGAAAAGCAGCTCAGTTAAAAAGTGAACCAACACAATTTACAGCCACCTCACCAAAGAATACAGACACTTTGCATGTAAGTATATGGAAGAATAATCCAGATTACATGCTGTCATTAAAATGCAAATTAAAAATACAATGATATACCACTATGTAACACTTAGACTGGCCAAAATGTGGAACAATGACAGCAACAAATGCTGTAGAAGATGTGGATCAATAGGAGCTCTCGTTCATTGCTGGTGGAAATGAAAAATAATAGACCTACTTTGGAAGACAGATCGACACTTTCTACAACATTGAACATACTCTTACTATACAATCCAGAAAGTGTTCTCATGCATGTATACTGAAAGGAGTTAAAAACATTTGTCCATAAAAAATCTGCATATGGATATTTTTAGTACCTTTATTCAATATTGCCAAAATGTGAATGAAACTAAGGTGTCCTTCAGTAGATGAATGGAAAAATATGCTCTAGCATATTCTGGGAAGGGAATAATATTCAGCACTAAAAAAGTAAGCTATCAAGCCATAAAAATATATGGGAAATTCTTTTTTTCTCTTTTGAAGTACAAATGATATAAAATAATGTTAGTTTCTGTTGTACAGCATACTGATTTTTTTTTTGCAGATTCCATTCCATTATAGGTTATTATAGGCTACTGAATAAAGTTCTCTGTGCTATACAGTAAATCCTTGCTGCTTATCTATGTTATGTATAATAGCTTGTATATGTTAATTCCATACCCTAATTTGTTCGTCTTCCCCTGCCTTTCCCCTCTGGTAACCATAAGTTTGTTTTCTGTGTCTGTGAGTGTGTTTCTGTTTTGTATATAAATTTATGTATTATTTTTTTAGATTCCACCTATAAGTGATCATATAGCATTTGTCTTCCTCTGTCTTATTTCATTAAGCATAATGTTCTCTAGGTCCATCCATGTTGCTTTAAATAGCATTATTTTATTCTTTTTTATGGCTGAGTAATATTCCATTATACAGGTACATACACCACATCTTTTTTTTTTTTTTTTTTTGTGGTACGCGGGCCTCTCACTATTGTGGCCTCTCCCGTTGCGGGGCACAGGCTCCGGACACGCAGGCTCAGCGGCCATGGCTCACAGGCCCAGCCGCTCCGCGGCATGTGGGATCCTCCCGGAACGGGGCGCGAACCCGTGTCCCCTGCATCGGCAGGCGGACTCTCAACCACTGCGCCACCAGGGAAGCCCCACACCACATCTTTTTAAAAATATTTATTTATTTAATTTCTGGCTGCGTTGTGTCTTCATTGCTGTGCATGGCTTTCCCTAGTCGTGGCAAGTGGGGGCCACTCTTCATCGTGGTGTGCAGTCTTCTCGTTGCGGTGGCTTCTCTTGTTGCGGAGCAGGGGTTCTAGGCACGTGGGCCTCAGCAGTCGTGGCATGCAGGTTCAGCAGTTGTGGCTCATGGGGCCAGTTGCTCCACGATATGTGGGATCTTCTCAGACCAGGGCTCAAACCCATGTCCCCTGCATTGGCAGGTGGATTCTCAACCACTGTGCCAGCAGGGAAGTCCCTACCGTATCTTCTAAGGTCAGTTGTCTGTTGATAGTAACTTGTGTTGTTTCAGTGTCTTGGCTACTGTAAATAGTGCTGCTATCAACATAGAGGTGTAAGTATCCTTTCGGATTAGTGTTTTTGTTTTTTTCAGATTTATACCAAGTAGTGGAATTGCTGGATCATATGGTAGCTTTTAGTTTTTTAAGGAATCTCCAAACTCTTTTCCATAGTGGCTGGAATTCTTAAGTGCATATTACAAGGTGAAAGAAACAAGTATGAAAATGGTATAAGATATATGATTCCAAAGATATGATATTATGTTAAAGACATATGTATAAGACAGTTAAAAAGTCAGTGGTAGCCCAGGGTGGCAGAGATGGGACAATGAATAGCTTAAGTCTAGAGAATTCTCAGGATAATTAAAATAATCTGTATAATACTATTGATATAATGATGGATTCTTATCATTATGCATTTGTCCAATCCCACAGAATGTACATCACTAAGGATGAACCATAAGGTAAACTATGGTCTTTGAACAAGTATGATGTATCAATGTAGATCCAGCGACGGTACAAATGTACCACTCTTTTGTGGGGTGTTGAGCATGAGGGGCCTATACCTGTGTGGGAGCAGGAAGCATATGAGAAATCTCTGTCATGTTTTCACTTTTGCTATGAACCTAAATGGCTTTTTAAACAATCACTTAAAATTTAAATATTTACATTGGTAAGTGGAGCATGAAACACTTATTGGCATATATTAAAAGATTCCAAAACTAAAAATAGAACTACCATATGACCCAGCGATTCCACTCCTGGGTGGATAACAAAAACAGTCCCAAAACACTAATTCAAAAAGATACATGAATCTCAGTGTTCATAGCAGCATTTTTTACAACTGCCAAGATATGGAAGCAAGCTAAGTGTTCATCAACAGATGAATGGATAAAGATGATGTGATATATATACACACAATGCCATCCTACTCAGCCATAAAAAAACATAAAATTTTTCCATTTTCAGCAACACGGGTGGAGTTGGAGGGCATTATGCTAAGTGACATAAGTCAGACTGAGAAAGGCAAGTACCGTGTGATATCACATATATGTGGAATCTAAAAAGTACAACAAATCAGTAAATATAACAAAACAAACTCACAGATATATAGAACAAACTAGTGGTTACCCCTGGGGTTCATGGAGGAGCAATATAGGGGTTGGGGAGTGGGAGGTACAAATATTGGCTGTGGGTGGGGTTGTATTTTACAAAACAGGGAAATAGTCAATATTTTATAATAACTAAATGAAATGTAAACTTAAAATTGTATAAAAAATTAAATTTAAAAAAAGAATAAAATACAATTTTTAAATGATTCAGTATTTTCAAAGAATATTTGAAAAAGCAGATATGCTTTTCTCTAATTTTTATTTAATTAATGCACTTTAAAGATGTTAGAAAGTATAAAGTGGGGGTCAGGAGAACAAACTGTGACTCTACAATTCATAACACACACACAGTAAGCAAATTATTCTGATCTGTTGATTCATTTATAATGTGCTTTATTACTTAATATAGATCATGACTTTTTTTGTTAATCATCAGATACGCATTCACGTCATTATTTTCAAAGGTTTCTGTCCATTCCCAGCCCAAAATGTTAACCCACCCTCCATCACTGCCTTCGGTTTATTTTCAAACAAATCTGTGATGTAAACAACTTTGTGCTCTGCATCTTTTGGGGTATGGAGTCTCAGCTTACCTAAGGACAGGTGGTCATGCTCTGCCCCCAGGAAGTCCTGTGGGTCAAGTGGGCCCTGAGAGGAGAGGGGGCTAGAGGACCTGAGGACTAAGGGTACCTTTCAGTAGATTTCTATGGGTGACCCCTCACATCTCCCTAAACCCACCACATGATTTCCACCAACACAGTAGCATCTACCCTAGGCAACAGCAAGGCCACACCCATTCCAGGAAGAGCTCAGTCCCTAGGAATCAGGCCCAGGGAACCTGCACTTCTGGAAGTTCTTATCCCAAACCTTCACGCTACACAGTGGACTCAGGTGTGCTATGCCTAATATCTCTAGCTCAGTGCTGCTGAATACGGGTCTCGGGGAGTAACATCTGCTCCAACAAAAAGCTTGTTAAAGATGCCATTTCATGAGCCCCATAAGGAGAATCATAGCTTAAAGTGGGGCCCTGATCTCCCTCAAATTTATATGCACTTTGAAGCTGCAGAAGAAATGTTTGCGACGTGGGTCCCATGCAGTTTCCCATTAGTACTACATGATGAGTATTTAGAAATAACATCATCTGTGCCCTCCCCACAGAGTCTGTCTATTGATCTGGGTGGGAGCATCCATGTTGTTTTAATTCCAGGTGATTCTAAGGTGAGGCCAGGTTTAAGCCCGAGGGCTGCTGGGTAATCGGTGAGAGTTGCTTCCAGTCTTTGGTCCTTCTTCCTTTGGGGAGGCATTGGTGTCTGCTCTACATGGGACTGGAAGGGGCGGGGCAGCATAGTCCACTGACTCTGTGCTGTAGCAGAGTTTTTGGGCATCTGCGTGAGGGGAGAGTGTGTGTAGACAGGAAGGAAAAAGCTCACAGTTTGGTCTCCATTCAGGGGTCATCGTTCCTGAATCTCTCTTTTTCAAAATGTTGGCATTTCAGCATTTTGAGGTCCGTTTGTCTGTGGCTGTAGTGGGAACAGGTGAAGAAGCTGTGCTGATGGTGCTGAAAGCATATTCTCAACATGCTGATGTGGTGCCTCAACATAATGTCCATGAGAAGACGACCAAAGCAGGAGGAAGATGAGGGAATGGCAGCTTCCCAGGGGAGTGTCCTGTCCTGGGCCAGAGGCTGTGTCTGCTTTTCCTCCTGAAATTTCATGGATTGCGAACCTACAAACCTTTAATTTTCTACTGATGTTCCTGCCTTGCAAAGTTCTTTTCAACTACTTATTTTTTTCCTTCTTATGATAGTCAAAGTCCACTCTTTAGGGTACCTCTCCCCTGTGATCCAGAGCCTTTTCCCCGTTGTCTGCATCCAGGCTCCCTACACAGCATGGAGAATTCTCACTATGAATAAATGACATTCAACTACTGAAATTATTCTCTTTGTGAAAGATCAACATGGGAAGGCAGTAATAGCCGAAATGCCCTATGGCATAATTTCAGATGCTGGATATTAGTGAAGAAGGGAAAGTGGAATGATTAATGTACATCTGAATGCAACAGAAACGTCAGCTTATCACAGCAGGATTAAGAAAATGCTCTTTTAAGTGGGATGGCATTGTGGCCCAGATAAGGTTCTGGGAGAAAAAGTAATTAGGAGAGATTTGCTCTGTATATTGATAAGAAAGACTATTTAAATACAGTGTAACAGTCAGGGAACATGGGAGGTATATGTGGACTGAAATTTGCATAAAAGTGACATTTTTTTCACGATAGTTTCAGATTTTGCTTTTCTTATGTATTTTCACCTGGAATACCACAGTAGTGATAATGTGTCTTGTGAGCTTCAGTCACCTGATAAGCATTTGTCCCATTACACCTGCCGTTCACTGGTTCAGGTGCTTTCCGCAAGATTCCTCCACTATGAAGTTCATATATTTTATCTTTAGTAAATGTCTGGTGTGATTCACTGAGAAAATGTGCATAAACCATTAAGGTAAATCTGGAAAACCCCATTTCTTCTTCTTCTTTCTTTTTTTTTGCTTGTAGTTTTCTTTGGAAAATGAACATTGTCACCTTTGTTTATTAAAGATATTGGCTTTTCAAGTGGAGGTTGCAATTGGTCAAGCCTTGTTCTTGTAAGTCTCCATTATACTCCATACTAATGTAACAGACATACTCTTCTTTATCACTTCTTTGTATTTTCAAAAAAGTTTACAAAAATCTCATTATTAATGTATGCTCATTTGTGTTTAATTTATGAAACAAAGCTCAACTCAAATGATAAATAATTTTTCAAAGAAATCAGAGATTAAGAACCAGTAGCTCTTATTTTATATCACTGTGGGTATGTCTCCCCTAGTGTATTTATAATATACAAAGTGTATCACCCACAAATAGATTTATATGATTTACCCAATTAAAAATGATTCATATTAATTCTTCTTTAAAAGTTTCGTAGAAGTCACCAGTGAAGCCATCTAGTCATGGTATTTTTTTGTTAGAAGGTTTTTGAGAACTGATTCAATCTCCTTAATAGTAATTTGGTCTGTTTAGATTGTTACATTTCTTCATGATTCAGTCTTTTTATTGATTTTTTAAAATAAATTAATTTATTTGTTTTTATCTTTGGCTGTATTGTGTCGGCGTTGCTGCACACGGGTTTTCTCTGGTTGCCGTGAGTGGGGGCTACTCTTTGTTGCGGTGCGCGGGCTTCTCATTGCAGTGGCTTCTCTTGTTGCAGAGCACGGGCTCTAGGCATGCGGGCTTCAGTAGTTGTGGCATGTGGGCTCATTAGTTGTGGCTTGCGGGCTCTTGAGCACAGGCTCAATAGTTCGGCGCACGGGCTTAGTTGCTCTGCAGCATGTGCGATCTTCCTGGGCCAGGGATCCAACCCGTGTCCCTTGCATTGGCAGGCAGATTCTTAACTATGGTGCCACCAGGGAAGCCCGTGGTCTTTTTATTTAGTTTTTTCCTTTGGCCCATTGATTATTTAGGATCATGTTGTTTAATTTCCACATATTGTAAATTTTCCAGAGTCTGTCCTGTTCGTTTCTGGTTTCTTACCATTATGGTTGAAAAAATACTTAGTATGATGTCAGTCTTCTTAAATTTGTGAAGACTTGTTTAGTGACCCATCACATGATCTGTCCTGGAGAATGTTCAATGTTCACTTGAGAAGAATATGTATTCTGCTGCTGTTGGATGGACTGTTCTGTTTTGGTCTGTTCAGTCCATTTGGTCTAATGTACAGCTCAGGTTCAGTACTTCCTTATTGATTTTCTTTTTGGATGACCTATTCGTTGTTGAAAGTTGGGTATTAAAGATCCCTACACTTTTTTTTTTTTTTTAGTATTGTCTACTTGTCTCTTCAAATCTGTTAGTGTTTGCTTAATATATTAAGATCCTCCACTGTTAGGTACATATTTATTTATGATTTTTGTCTTGATAAATTGAAAACATTATCATTATATAATGCCCTTATTTTTTTTTTCCTTGTTGCAGCTTTAGGCTTAAAGTCTATTTTGTCTGGTATAACTCTACCTAGCACTGCTTTCTTTTGGTTTCCACTTGTATGGAATATCTTGTACCAGAGCTTCAATTTGAGCTTATTTGTGTTTTTAACTCTGAAGTGAGTCTCTGATAGCCAGCATACAGTTCGATCTTGTATTTTTATCTGTCTAGCCACTCTATGACTTTGGACTAAAGAATTTAATACATTTATGTTTACAGTAATTATTGACAGTTAAGGACTTTCTGATGCCATCTTATTGTTTTCTGGATTTTTTTGTTGTTTCTTGTTCCTTCCTCTGTTGCTGCCTTTCTTTGTGAATTAGTGATATTCTGTAGTGGTATGTTATGATTCCCATCTCTTTATGTTTTCTGAATCTACTGTAAAATTTTTGCTCTGTGGTTCCATGAGGCATACAGAAAACATCTTACAGATATAAGTATATTTTATGTTGATAATAATATAATTCCATGACACAAATGCAAAACTCTGCTTTTACTCCCCTCCATGAATTTTTGTATATGGTGTTACAGCTTACCTCTTTGTATATTGTTTACACGTTAAAATTATTATAGCTGCAGTTATTTTAATAATCACATACTTTAACCTTTATACTAAAGTTAATCGGTTAACACACCACCATATCACATTATTAAAAGTATTCTTACCTTAACTATATACTTATGTTTACAAGTCTTGCGTATTCTCGTATGTTTTCATGGTACTATTTAGTTTACTTTTATTATAGCTTGAGGAACTCTTTTAGAATTTTTTAAAGACAGAAATAGTGATTATGAACTCAGCTTTTTTGGGAAAGTTTTTAATCTCTTTATTTAAGAAGGACAATTATGATGGAGAGGATATTCTTTGTTGGCAGTTTTTTTTTTTCGTTGGGTAATTTGAATGTATTATCCCACTCTCTCCTAGCCTGTGAGGTTTCTGCTGAGAAATCAACTGATAACCTTATGAGGTTTCTCCTGTAAGTTATAAGCTTCTCTCCACTTGGTGCTTTTCAGATTCTTTGCTTTTGATGGTTGACAGGTTTACTATAATGTGTTTTGGGTAATGTTTTTCTTTAATTTTTTTTTATTTTGGTGCCCTGTGAGCTTCATGAACTTGGATATCCAAATCTCCCCCCTGATTACAAAAGTTCTCTGCAACTATTTCTTTAAATAAGCCTTCTCTCTCTATCTTTTCCTTATAAGACTCCATAATTCACAGAAGGTTTCTTTTGATGGTATCCGATAGATCACAAAATCCTTCTTCACTCTTTTTTTCGTTGTTCTCCTCTGAGTGGATATTTTCAACTTACTGTCTTCTAACTTACAGAAAATTTATTCTGCTTGATCTGTTTGTATATTGATTATGCTTATTGCATTTCTTTTTTCTTATACTTAACATAAAATATTACTTGAATTTAATGGTGCTTTGATACATTTAAGTGTTATGCTTTGCCACTGTAGCAGTAGCTATCACCTCTGTCATGTAACATAATTATTATTTCTTTATTGTGGTTAGAAAAATTAAGATCTAGTCTCTTAGCAAGTTTGATGATTATAATACAATACCATGGTCTGTATTGACTATCGTGTGCATCAGATCTTTAGGAATTATTTACTATTAGTTAAAAGTTTGTATCCTTAAACAACATCTCTCCTATTCCCCACATGCCAGCCCCTGGTGACCAACATTGTATTCTTTATTTTTATAAGTTTGGCTTCTTTTTATTTCCATATATAAAGGATATCACATAGTATTTGTCTTTTTCTTTATGACTTATATCAGCATAATTACCCAGGGTACATCAGTGTTAAAAATGGTAGAATTTCTTTCTTTCTAATGCCTAAATAATATCCACTGTATGTATGTAAATATAGGTAAGTATATAGATATAGATATAATATCTTTCTTATCCCTTCATCTTTTGATAGGAACTTAGGTTGATTCCATATATTGGTTATTGTGGATAATGCTGCAAGAAATATGGGAGTGCATATTTCTTTTCAAGTTAGTGCTTTTATTTTTTTTTTGGATAAATACCCAGAAGTGGAATTGCTGGATTGTGTAACAGGGCTATTTTTAACTTTTCTGAGCAAGCTTCATATTGTTTTCCATAGTTGCTGCAAAATTATATCCCCACTAACAGTTCACAAGTGTTCCCTTTTGTCAACATCATCACCAACACTTATTTTCTCGTCTTTTTGATGATAGCCATTCTAACAGGTGTGAGATAATATCTCATTGTGGTTTTTATGGGCACTGTACTGATGATTAGTCATGTTGAGTACATTTTTGTATACTTATTGGCCATCTATATGTCCTTTTTAGAAAAATGTTTCCTTTGCCCATTCATACATTGGATTGTTTGATTTCTTGTGGCATTTTATGAGGTTTTTTAAAATGTATTTTGATTACATGCCCCTTATCCAGTCTATGGTTTGAATTTTTTCCCCATTTGGTAGGTTTACTTTTCATTTTGTTGATTGTCTATATTGTTGTACAGTAGCTTTTTTTTTAGCTTTATTTATTATTCATTCATGTATTTTATTTATTTATTTTTTGGCTGCATTGGGTTTTGGTTGCGGCATGCGGGCTCTTTGTTGCTGTGTGCGGGTTTCTCCCTAGCTGTGGTGTGTGGGGTTTTTTTTTTCTTCTCTCTCTCTAGTTGTGGTGCGCAGGCTCCAGGGCGCGTGGGCTCTATAGTTTGCAGCATGCAGGCTCTCTAATTGAGGCGGGCAAGCTGAGTAGTTGTGACGCACGGGATTAGTTTCCCTGCGGCATGTGGGATCTCAGTTCCCCGACCAGTGTTCAAACCCACGTCACCTGCATTGTAAGGCAGATTCTTTACCACTGGACCCCCAGGGAAGTCCCTAGAAGATTTTAAGTTTGATTTCTTCTTGGTTGCGGATTTCTGCTTTTGTTGTTTGTGCTGTTAGCGTCATATTAAAAAAAATAATCATCAGAACCAATGTGGAAGAGTTTTTTATGCTTTCTTTTAAGACTTTTATGGTATCAGTCCTTAGGTTCAAGTCTTTGATCCATCTTGAGTTAATTCTTGTGACTGACCTAAGATAGGGGTTCAAATTTCTGTTTTGCTTGTGCTTCTCCAGATGTTCTAACCCCATTTATTGAAAACACTATTATTTCCCTATGGTTGCTCTTGGCTACCTTGTCAAAAATTAGTTAACCTTAAATGTAGGGGTTTAATTCTGGGCTCTCTGTTCTGTCGCATTGGTCTGGGTGTCTATTTTGATGCCAGCACTTTACTGTTTTAATTAATATAGATTGTAGTATAGTTTGAAATTAGGAACTGTGATGCTTCAGGTGTTGTTCTTCTTTCTCAGGACTGTACTGGCTATTCAGATTTTCTCTGGTTCCATAGAAAGTTTAAAATTGAATTTTTTATTTCTGTGGAGAATGTCATTGGATTTTTGAGAGAGATTGTTAGAATCTACAGATGGTGTTAAGGACTTTTAATCTTAGAAATTCCTCCAATCTATAAACATAGGATATCTTTCCATTTTTTAGTAACTCCAGTTTATTTTATCAGTGTCTTGCAGTGTTCAATGTAGAGACTTTTCAACAATTTGTCAAATTTATTTCTAGATATTTTATTATTTTTGATGCTATTGTAAATTAGATTGTTTTCTTTATTTTTTCAGATGTTTTACTATCTGTGTATAGAAATACAACTGATGATGTATGTTGATTTTATATACTGCAATTTTACATACTTTCTTGATTAGTTACAACTTTTTCGTGAATTCCTTGGGATTTTTTACATACAAAATCATACCATCTTCAAATAATGATAATTTTAGTTCTCTCTTTCTGATTTGTATACCTTTCTTTGTCTTGCCTAATTGCTCCAGCTAACACTGCCTGTACTATATTGAATAAGAGTGATTAAGTGGGCATCACTGTCTTGTTCTTGATCTTAGAAAAATAGCTTTTACCTTTTTACCAACGAGTATGATGTTAGCTATGGGCTTATTACATATGGCCTTAATTATGTTGAGGTACATACCCCCCTATACTCAATCTCTTCAGAGTTTTTAATCATAAAAGAATAGCATTCTGTCCATTGCTTTTTCTGCATGTATTGAAACAATCATGTGTTTTTTATTTTTACTCTGTTAATGTGATGTATCTCGCATATTCACTTGTGTATGTTGAAACATTCTTAAATCCCAGCGATAAATCCCACTTGGTCACAGTGTATTATCCTTTTAATGTATTGTTGAAGTTGATTTGCTAATATTTTGTGCAGAATTTTTACATCTGTGTTAATCAGTTTTATAGACCTGTAGTTCTCTTTCCTTTTCTTTCTTTTTTTTCTTTTTTGCGGTATGCGGGCCTCTCACTGTTGTGGCCTCTCCCACTGTGGAGCACAGGCTCCGGATGCACAGGCTCAGTGGCCATGGCTCACGGGCCCAGCCGCTCCGCGGCATGTGGGATCTTCCCGGACCGGGGCACGAACCCGTGTCCCCTGCATTGGCAGGCGGACTCTCAACCACTGTGCCACCACGGAAGCCCCTGTGTTGGGAGTTTTTTGATTACTGATTCAATCCCTTGTTATTGGTCTGTTTAGATTTTCTATTTCTTCCTGATTCAGTCTTGGTAGGTAGCGTGTTTCTAGGAGTTACCAGTTTCTTCTAGGATATCTAATTTGTTGGCATATATTTGTTCATAGTAGTCTCTCATGATCCTGTATTTCTGTCGTATCAGTGGTACTGTCTCCTCCTTCATTTCTGATTTTGTCTTCTCTCTTTTTTCCTAGTCTAGCTGAAAGTTTGTGAATTTTATGGTTTTGAAAATACAGCCTTTATTTTGTTCCTTTCTATTGATTTTCTTCTATTGATTTTCTTTTATCTATTTTATTTATTTCTACTCTAGTCTTTATTGCATCCCTCCCTCTGCTAACTTTGGGGTACATTTCTTCTGTTTCTAGTTCCTTGAAATGTACAGTTAGATTATTTAGGTGCTTTCTAATTTCTTGCCATATGCACTTATGGCTGTAAACTTTCCTCTCTGACTGCTTTTGCAGCATCCCATAGGTTTCGGTAGGTTGTGTTTCCATTTCCATTTGTTTTGAAGTTTTTTTTAAATTCACTTTTTAAAAATTTATTTATTTATTTTTGGCTGTGTTTGGTCTTTGTTGCTGCACAGGGGCTTTCTCTAGTTGTGGCGAGCAGGGGCTACTCTTGGCTGTGGTGTGCAGGCACTACTCTTCATTGCGGTGCGCTGGCTTCTTATTGTGGCGGCTTCTCTTGTTGTGGAGCACAGGCTCTAGGCGTGTGGACTTTAGTAGTTGTGGCACACAGGCTCAGTAGTTGTGGCCCGTGGGCTCTAGAGCACAGGCTCAGGGGTTGTGGCGCACGGGCTTAGCTGCTCCATGGCATGTGGGATCTTCCTGGACCAGGGCTCAAACCCATGTCTGCTGCATTCTTAAGCACCGCACCACCAGGGAAGTCCTTTTAATTCACTTCTGATTTCTTTTTTGACCCACTGATTTTTCAGAAGTGTACTGTTTAGTTTCCACATTTTTGTAGATTTTCCAGATAGACTCTTGTTGATTTCTAGTTCTATATCATTGTGTCCAGACAGTTGATATGATTTTGATCTCCTTAAATTTGCTAAGACGTATTTGTGTTTTATGATATGACCTATCCTGGAGTATGTTCCATGAGAACAAGTTGTTGAATGAAATGTCCTGTAAATGCCTGTTAAGTCCATTTGCTGTAATTATAGGTCAGATCTTGATTGTCAGGAAGTTGCAGTGGGGGATACGGGGGATGCTGTTCAAATGGTATAAAACTTTGATGAAAGATGAGTGAATTCTTGATCACTGAATACAGCCTGGTGAAACAGTCAGTTATGGAGTGTATTATACTTTAAAAAAAAACCTTAGATTTAATCAACAAATTATCAATAACATTCTGAAACATACCGTGCATTACAACAGAGTTCACCAGTTAAAGTATAATGTTAAAGCAAATCTTCTGCGGTGAAAAATTACTCCTTTTCCAAACTATCCTTGCACTCATATAACTTTTTTAATGCAATTTATTTTTTATATTTTTTATTGAAGTATAGTTAATATACTATATTCCTCCCCCACATCTTTCACCTTTGGTAACCATAAGTTTGTTTTCTTTATCTGTGAGTTGACTTCTGTTTTGTAAATAAGTTCATGTGTATCATTTTTTTTTAGGTTCCACATACCAGTGGTATCATACGGTATTTGTCTTTCTCTGTCTGACTTACTTCACTTAGTATGATTATTTCTAGGTCCATTCATGTTGCTGCAAATGGCATTATTTCATCTTTTTTATGTCTGAGTAGTGTTCCATTGTATATATATACCACATCTTCTCTGTCCATTCATCTGTCAATGGACATTCAGGTTGCTTCCATGCCTTGGCAATTGTAAATAGTGCTGCAGTGAACATTGGGGTGCATGTGTTTTTTTATTAATTAATATATTTTTAACATCTTTATTGGACTATAATTGCTTTACAATGTTGTCTTAGTTTCTGCTGTATAACAGGGTGAATCAGCTATACTTATACACATACCCCCATATCCCCTCCCTCTTGCATCTCCCTCCCACCCTCCATATCCCACCCATCTAGGTGGTCACAAACCACCAAGGTGATCTCCCTGTGCTATGAAGCTGCTTCCCACTAGCTACCTATTTAACATTTGGTAGTGTATATATGTCAATGCTACCCTCTCACTTCATCTCAGCTTAGCCTTCCCCCTTCCTGTGTGCTCAAGCCCATTCTCTCCATCTGCGTCTTTATTCCCGTCCTGCCCCTAGGTTCATCAGAATTATTATTATTATTTTTAGATTCCATATATATGTGTTAGCATACAGTATTTGTTTTTCTCTTTCTAACTTACTTCACTCTGTAGGACAGACTCTAGGTCCATCCACCTCACTACAAACAACTCAGTTTCGTTTCTTTGTATGGCTGAGTAATAGCCCATTGTATATATGTGCAACATCTTCTTTATCCATTCATCTGTCAGTGGACACTTAGGTTGCTTCCATGTCCTGGCTATGGTAAATAGTGTTGCAATGAACATTGTGGTACATGACTCTTTTTGAATTATGGTTTTCTCAGTGTATGTGCCCAGTAGTGGTGTTGCTGGGTCATATAGTGGTTCTATTTTTAGTTTTTAAGGAACCTCCATACTGTTCTCCATAGTGGCTATATCAATTTACATTCCCACCAACAGTGCACACCCTTTCTATCATTTATTGTTTGTAGATTTTTTGATGATGGCCATTCTGACCAGTGTGAGATGATACCTCATTGTAGTTTTGATTTGCATTTCTCTAATGATTAATGATGTTGAGCATCCTTTCATGTGTTGGTTGGCAATCTGTGTATCTTCTTTAGGGAAATGTATATTTAGGTCTTCTGCCCATTTTTGGATTGGGTTGTTTGTCTTTGTGATGTGGAGCTGCATGAGCTGCCTGTATATTTTGGAAATTAATCATTTGTCAGTTCCTTCATTTGAAAATACTTTCTCCCATTCTGAGGGTTGTCTTTTCATCTTGTTTATGGTTTCCTTTGCTGTGCAAAAGCTTTTAAGTTTCATTAGGTCCCATTTGTTTATTTTTTGTTTTATTTCCATTTCTCTTGGAGGTGGGTGAAAAAGGATCTTGTGATTTATGTCATAGAGTGTTCTGCCTATGTTTTCCTCTAAGAGTTTGATAGTGTCTGGCCTTACGTTTAGGTCTTTAATCCATTTTGTGTTTATTTTTGTGAGTGGTGTTAGGGAGTGTTCTAATTTCATTCTTTTACATGTAGCTGTCCATTTTCCCCAGCACCACTTATTGAAGAGGCTGTCTTTTCTCCTTTGTATATTCTTGCCTCCTTTATCAAACATAAGGTGACCATATGTGCGTGGGTTTATCTCTGGGCTTCCTATCCTGTTCCATTGATCTATATTTCTGTTTTTCTGCCAGTACCATACTGTATTGATTACAAAAGCTTTGTAGTATAGTCTGAAGACACGGAGCCTGATTCCTCCAGCTCCATTTTTCTTCCTCAAGATTGCTTTCGCTATTTGGGGTCTTTTGTGTTTCCACACAAATTGTGAAATTTTTTGTTCTAGTTCTGTGGAAAATGCCATTGGTAGTTTGATAGGGATTGCACTGAATCTGTAGATTGCTTTGGGTAGTACAGTCATTTTCACAATGTTGATTCTTCTAATCCAACAACATGGTATATCTCTCCATATGTTTGTATCATCTTTAATTTCTTTCATCAGTGTCTTACAGTTTTCTGACTACAGGTCTTTTGTCTCCTTAGGTAGGTTTATTCCTAGGTATTTTATTCTTTTTGTTGCAGTGGTAAATGGGAGTGTTTCCTTAACTTCTATTTCAGATTTTTCATCATTAGTGTAAAGGAATGTAAGAGATTTCTGTGCATTAATTTAGTATCCTGGTACTTTACCAAATTCATTGATTAGCTCTAGTAATTTTCTGGTGGCATCTTTAGGATTCTCTATGTATAGTGTCATGTCATCTGCAGATAGTGACAATTTTACTTCTTCTTTTCTGATTTGGATTCCTTTTCTTTCTTTTTTGTCTCTGACTGCTGTGGCTAAAGCTTCCAAAACTATGTTGAATAATAGTGGTGAGAGTGGACAACCTTGTCTTGTTGCTGATGTTAGAGGAAATGGATTCAGTGTTTCACCATTGAGAATGATGTTGGCTGTGGGTTTGTCGTATATGGCCTTTATTATGTTGAGGTAAGTTCCCTCTATGCCTACTTTCTAGAGAGTATTTATCATAAATGGGGTGTTGAATTTTGTCAAAATGTTTTTCTGCATCTATTGAGATTATAATATGGTTTTTATCCTTTACTTTGTTTATATGGTGTATCACATTGATTAATTTGCATATATTGAAGAATCCTTGCATTCCTGGGATAAACCTCACTTGGTCGTGGTGTATGATCCTTTTAATATGCTGTTGGATTCTGTTTGCTAGTATTTTGTTGAGGAATTTTGCATCTATGTTTATCAGTGATACTGGTTTGTAGTTTTCTTTTTTTGTGACTTCTTTGTCTGGTTTTGGTATCAGGATGATGGTGGCCTCATAGAATGAGTTTGGGAGTGTTCCTCCTCTGCAATATTTTGGAAGAGTTTGAGAAGGATAGGTGTTACCTCTTCTCTAAATGTTTCATAGAATTTGCCTGTGAAGCCATCTGTTCCTGGGCCTTTGTTTGTTAGAAGATTTTAAGTCACAGTTTCAATTTCAGTGTTTGTGATTGGTCTGTTTATATTTTCTATTTCTTCCTGGTTCAGTCTCAGAGCGTTGTGCTTTTCTAAGAATTTTTCCATTTCTTCCAGGTCGTCCATTATATTGGCGTATAGTTGCTTGTAGTAATCTCTCATGATCCTTTGTATTTCTGCATTGTCAGTTGTTACTTCTTTTCATTTCTAATTCTATTGATTTGAGTCTTCTCCCTTTTTTTCTTGATGAGTCTGGCTAATGGTTTATCAATTTTGTTTATCTTCTCAAAGAACCAGCTTTTAATTTTATTGCTCTTTGCTATCATTTCCCTCTTTTTTATTTATTTCTGATCTGATCTTTATGGTTTCTTTCTTTCTGCTAACTTTGGGGGTTTTTGTTATTGTTCTTCTTCTTTCTCTAATTGCTTTAGGTGTAAGTTTAGGTTGTTTATTTGCTTGTCTCTCTCTCTCTCTTTTTTTTTTGTGGTATGCGGGCCTCTCCCATTGTGGAGCATAGGCTCCACACGCACAGGCTCAGCGGCCATGGCTCACAGGCCTAGCCGCTCAGCGGCACGTGGGATCCTCCCGGACCGGGGCATGAACCCGTGTCCCCTGCATTGGCAGGCGGACTCTCAACCACTGCACCACCAGGGAAGCCCTAACTTGTTTCTTGAGGTAGGATTGTATTGCTATAAACTTCCCTCTTAGAACTGCTTTTGCTGCATCCCATAGGTTTGGGCTGTCGTGTTTTCATTTTATTTTGCTTCTAGGTATTTTTTGATTTCCTCTTTGATTTCTTCAGTGATCTCTTGAATAGTTTAGCCTCCATGTGTATGTATTTTTTACATATTTTTTTCCTGCAATTGATATCTAGTCTCATAGCACTGTGGTCGGAAAAGATACTTGATACAATTTCAATTTTCTTAAATTTACCAAGGCTTGATATGTGACCCAAGATATGATCTATCCTGGACCATGTTCCATGAGCACTTGAGATGAAAGTGTATTGTGTTGTTTTTGGATGGAATGTCCTATAAATATCAATTAAGTCCGTCTTGTTTAATGTATCATTTAAAGCTTGTGTTTTTAAATTTATTTTCATTTTGGTTGATCTGTCCATTGGTGAAAGTGGGGTGTTAAAGTCCCCTACTATTATTGTGTTACTGTCGATTTCCCCTTTTATGGCTGTTAGCATTTGCCTTATGTATTGAGGGGCTCCTATGTTGGGTGAATAAATGTTTACAGTTGTTACATCTTCTAGGATTGGTCCCTTGATCCTTATGTAGTGTTCTTCTTTGTCTCTTGTAATAGTCTTTATTTTAAAGTCTATTCTGTCTTATATGAGAATTACTACTCCAGCTTTCTTTTGATTTCCATTTGCATGGAATATCTTTTTCCATGCCCTCTCTTTCAGTCTGTATGTGTCCCTAGGTCTGAAGTGGGACTCTTGTAGACAGCATATATACTGGTCTTGTTTTTGTAGCCATTCAGCCAGTCTCTGTCTTTTGGTTGGAGCTTTAACCCATTTACATTTACGGTAATTATCAATATGTATGTTCCTACCATTTTCTTAATTGTTTTGGGTTTGTTTCTGTAGGTCTTTTCCTTCTCTTGTGTTTCTTGCCTAGAGAAGTTCCTTTAGTATTTGTTGTAAAGCTGGTTTGGTGATGCTGAATTCTCTTAGCTTTTGCTTGTGTGTAAAGGTTTTAATTTCTCCGTCAAATCTGAAAGAGATCCTTGCTGGGTACAGTAATCTTGGTTATAGGTTTTTCCCTTTCATCACTTTAAATATGTCCTGCCCCTCCATTCTGGCTTGCAGAGTTGCTGCTGACAGATCAGCTGTTAACCTTATGGGGATTCCCTTGTATGTTATTTGTTGTTTTTCCCTTGCTGCTTTTAATAATTTTTCTTTTTAGTTAATGTTTGATAGTTTAATTTGCGTTTTGGTGTGTTTCTCCTTAGATTTATCCTGTATGGGACTCTGAGCTTCCTGGACTTGATTGACTATTTCCTTTCCCACATTAGGGAAGTTTTCAACTATAATCTCTTCAAATATTTTCTCATTCCCTTTCTTTTTCTCTTCTTCTGGGACCCCTATAATTCGAATGTTGGTGCGTTTAATGTTGTCCCAGAGGTTTCTGAGAATGTCCTTCATTCTTTTTTCTTTATTCTGCTCCGTGGTAGTTGTTTCCACTACTTTACCTTCCAGGTCACTTATCCATTCTTCTGCCTCAGTTATTCTGTTATTGGTCCCTTCTAGAGAATTTTTAATTTCACTTATTGTGTTGTTCATCATTGTTTGTTTGCTCTTTAGTTCTTCTAGGTCCTTGTTAAACGTTTCTTGTGTTTTCTCCCTTCATTGTAGTTTTGATTTACACTTCTCTAATAATTAGTAATTTGAGCATCTTTTCATGTGCCTGTTGGCCATCTGTATGTCTTCTTGGGGAAAATGTCTATTTAGATCTTCTGCATTTTTTTCATTGTGTTTTTTTATATTGAGCTGCATGAGCTGTTTGTATATTTTAGAGTTTAATCCATTTGTTTATTTTGGATGGATGTCCCATTGGTTTATTTTTGTTTGTATCATCATTACTCTAGGAGGTGGATCCAAAAAGATTTTGCTGCAATTATGTGAAAGTGTCTTCTGCCTATGTTTTTCTCTAGGAGTTTTATAGTATCCACTCTTACATTTAGGTCTTTAATTCATTTTAAAATTATTTTTGTGTATGATGTTAAAGAATGTTCTAATTTCATTCTTTTACATGTAGCTGTACAGTTTTCCCAGCACCACTTACTGAAGAGGCTGTCTTTTCTCCATTGTATATTCTTGCCTCTGTTGTCATAGATTAATTGACCACAGGTGATTGGGTTTACTTCTGGGCTTTCTTTCCTGCTCCATTGATCTATATTTCTGTTTTGTGCCAGTACCCTGTTGTTTTCAGGACTGTAACTTTGTAGTATGGCCTGAAGTCAGGAAGTCTGATACCTCCAGCTCCGTTTTTCTTTCTTAAGGTTAGTGTGGCTACTAGGGGTCTTTGTGTTTTCATACAAACTTAAATTTTTTTATTCTAGTTGTGTGAAATATGCCATTGGTCATTTGATAGGGATTGCATTTAATCTGTGGATTGTCTTGCGTTATATTATCATTTTAACAATATTGATTCTTCCAGTCCAAGAACATAGTGTATCATTCCATCTGTTTGTGTCATTTTTAATTTCTTTAATCAGCATCTTATGGTGTTCCTAGTATGGTTCCTTTGTCTCCTCAGGTAGGTTTGTTCCTAGGTATTTATTTCTTTTGATGTGTTAGTAAATAAGATTGTTTCCTTCATTTTTCTTTCTGATCATTCATTGTGCCTTAAGGCTCCAGTTACCCCCTCTACTCCCAGTCCAGCCACACACACAGGGACCTTGCCACCTGGCTTCCAGTCAAAACCTTGTAAAGATCCATGAAAAATCTGGACTGCGGAGGTGGTCCCTGGGGCCTCCAGCTTAAGAAGTGCTGCCCCAGGGGTTCCAGAAATTGAGAACGGAAAAGTGAATGGAATAGTGGGGTGGCATAGAGAAGGGTGAGTGCCCTGGGAGATTTTGAGAGAAATACCCTCCATCCAAAACCCCTGTCCCTGCAGCTGACCCAACGGTGCCATGGGATTTCAGTGTCTTTTGTGAGGTGATGGCTCTTCTTCTTTACTCCTGTGTTCAACACTGTGCCAAATGAAATCCTCGCCTCTTACTGATTTCCAATGCCTTTATATGCATGTGTGTGTGTGTTTATTTGTTTATTCATCATTCATTCAGTCTCTCTTTTTCTTATTCTTGCTAACAGTTTGTCAATTTTGTTTATCTTTTCAAAAAGAAACTCCAATATTATTTATCCTTGTATTGTTTTTGTAGTCTCTATTTATTTTTAATTTTTTTTGGAGTATAGTTGATGTACAATGTGTGTTCTGTAAAGTGAATCAGTTATATGTATGTCCACTCTTTTTTAGATTTTTTCCCATATAGATCACTACAGAGTATTGAGTAGAGTTCCCTGTGCTAGACAGTAGGCCCTTTTATTACTTTTATAACTGCTCTAATCCTTATTATTTATTTCATTCTGCAAATACTGGGCTTAGTTTGTTCTTTTCCTAGTTCCTTTCATTGTAAAGTTAGGTTCTTTGAGGTTTTTTTCAGAGACAAAAGGTTTTATTACCTATGACACAGCAAGCATGAGCATAATATTGTATTGGTTCTCCTTCCCTATACCCCAGTTCCCACTGGGATGACAGAGAGGGATCCAGTTGAGTGCTATGCATGCACTCGGTTGTGTTACACTGAGGAATCCTGAGTTTGAGGACTCCACTGCTTTTAAAATGAGAGGTTAGCAGGTTCCTGTGTGTCTGAGGGAGAGACATTAGCTCATTCTTCAAGGCTGTTCATTACAAACACACTCCCAAGAAATGGCTCAGGGGAAATTCTGTCAGGGCATGCTCTCTTTTTCTTTCTTTCTTTCTTTTTTTTAATTGAAGAATAATTGACATAATATTACATTAGTTTCATATGTACAACAATGATTTAGGATTTAAGTATATTACAAAACGATCACCTGATGAGGCTAGTAACCATCTGTCCCCATCCACAGTTACTGCAATATCATGAACCATATTCTTTATTCTGTATATTAAATTCTTGTCAATTTTTATCATATAACTGAAATTTTGTACTTCTTACACCCCTTCACCTGCCTTGTCCAAGACCCACTCACCTCCCCTTTTGCAACCACCAGTTTGTTCACTGTGTCTGTAAAACTGGTTTTGTTGTGTTTGTTTTGTTTTTAGATTACACATATGAGTGAGATCATGTGGTATTTGTCTTTCTCTGTGTGACTGACTTCACTGAGCATAATACTCTCTAGGTCCATCCATGTTGTCAAAAATGGCAAGACTTTATCTTTTTATGGCTAATATATAATATATAACTGTATATGTACATTTGTATACACATATATACGTGTATGTATCTGAATATATATCTACATATGTATAGATACATGTATATATGTGTATATTCATATGTATGTGTATACATGTATGTGTGTGTATATATATATATAAAAAACACTTTTTTATCCATTTGTCTATCATTGAACATTTAGGTTTCTATCATATATCGGCTATTGTAAGTTATGTTGCAATAAACACAGGTGCATGTATCTCTTTAAATTAGTTTTTTGCTTTGTTTTATTTTCTTTGGATAAATAGCCAAAAGTGGAATTGGTAACTCATACGTAGTTTTATGTTTTTGTTTTCAGAACCCTTCGTAATGTTTTCAATAGTGGCTGCACTGATATACATTCTTGGCAACAGTGCAGGTGAGTGCTCTTTTCTCCACATCCTCAGCAACACTAATTAATTGTTGTCATTTTGATGATAGCCATTCTAACACGTTTAAGGTGATCTCTTTTTGTGGTTTTGATTTGCATTTCCCTCCTGATGATTAGTGATGTTGAGCATGTTTACATGTGCCTTATAGCCATCTTTTTTTTTTCTTTTTTTTGGCAAAATGTATATTCAGTTCCTCTACCCAATTGTTTTTTTGTTTTGTTTATTTTTTAAAAGTATAGTATATTTACAATATTATAACAGTTTCAGGTGATCTGGGAGTTTTTACAAATTACACTTGATTAAATGTTTTTACAAGAGAATGGCAATAATTCCCTGTCCTATACAATATATCTTTGTTGCTTATCTATTTTATACATAGTAGTTTGTACCTCTTAATCCTATATGCCTAATTTGCCCCTTCCCACTTACCTGTCCCCACTGGTAACCACTAGTTTGTTTATAGGTCTGTGAGTCTGTTTCTGTTTTGCATATACATTCATTTGTATTATTGTTAGATTCCACATATAAATAATATCACAGAGTATTTGTCTCTCTCTGACTTACTTCATTAAGCATAATATTCTTGAGGTCCATCCACGATGCTGCAAATGGCAGAATTTCATTCTTTTTATGGCTGTGTAATATTCCACTGTACATATATACCATATCTTATTTATCCATTTGTCTGTTCATGGGCATTTCGGTTGCTTTCATATCTTGGCCATTGTCAATAGTGCTGCTATGCACATTGGGGCTTAACATATTTTTTGAGTTAGTGTTTTCATTTTTTTCCTAGATAGGTACCCAGGAGTGTTATTGAGGAATCATATGGTAGTTGTATTTTTAGTTTTTTGAGAAAGCTCCATCCTATTTTCCATATTGCCTGCAACAATTTACAGTCCTACCCACAGTATACAAGGGTTCACTTTTCTCCACATCCTCTCAAAAATTTGGTATTTGTAGACATTTTGATGAGAGCTATTTTGATATCTCTTTTTGATATCTCATGGTTGTTTTGAATTGAAATTCTCTAATAATTAGTGATGTGGGGCACTTTTTCATCTGCCTTTTAGCCATCTGTATCTTCTTTGGAAAGATGTCTGTTCATGTCTTCTGACCATTATTGATTGTGTTTGTTCATTTTTTATGTATGTGTTATTGAGTTGTATGAACCATTTATATATTTTGGATATTAACCTTTTGTCAGTCAGACCATTTGCAAATATTTTCTTACACTTTGCACTTTGAATTTTGATTTTGTTGATGGTTTTCATGGCTGTGCAAAAGGTCTTAAGTTTTATTTAGCTTCCATTTGTTTATTTTTGCTTTTATTTCTTTTGCCTTAGAGGCCAGATCCCAAAACAATATTGCTACAATTTATGTCAAAGAGTGTTCTGCCTATGTTTTCTCCTACAAGTTTTATGGCTTGGTGTATTACCTTTACATCCTTAATCCATTTTGAATTTTGTGTCTGTTTGAGGAATGTTCTAAAATCATTGTTGTACATGTAGCCCTCCAGTTTTCACAACACCACTTATTGAAGAGACTGTCTTTTCTCCATTGTATATTCTTGCATCCTTGGTGGTAGATATTTTCACCATGAGTGTGTGGGTTCCTTTCTGAGCTCTCTGTTCGATTCCCTTGATCTATGTGTCTTTTTTTTGTGATTATTGTAGCTTTGTACTCAGGGAGCATGCTATCTCCAGCTTTGGTCTTTTTTTCTCAGGATTGCTTTGGCAGTGTGGGTATTTTGTGGTTCTATATTTATTTGGGGATTATTTGTTCTGTTTGTGAACAATGTCATGGGTATTTTGATAGGGACTGCTTTAAATCTGCAGGTTGCTTTGAGTAATAAGCCTATTTTAAAAAGATTAATTCTTCTGATCCAAGAGCATGGGATATCTTTTCATTTATTTGTGTCATCTTCAATTTCCTTCATCAATGTCTTATAATTTTTAATATAAAAATCTTTCACCTCCGTGGTAAATTTATTCCCAGGTATTTTATTATTTTTGGTACAATTGTAAATTTTTTTCTTAATTTCTCTGATAGTTTGTTATTAGAGCAGAGAAAAACTGTATATTAATTGTGTATACTTCAATGAAAATAAAAACAAAAATTAACAAATGGGACCTAATTAAACTTAAAAGCTTTTTTACACAGCAAAGGAAACCATAAACAAGACGAAAACACAACACTTACAATGGGAGAAAATATTTGCAAATGAAGCAACTGACAGAGGATTAATCTCCAAAATATACGAACAGCTCATGTAGCTCAATATCAAAAAAGACAAACAACCCAATCAAAAACTGGGTGGAAGACCTAAATAGGCGTTTCTCCAAAAAAGACATACAGATGGCCAACAGGCACATGAAAAGATGCTCAACACCATTAATTATTAGGGAAATGCAAATCAAAACTATAATGAGGTATCACCTCACACCGGTCAGAACGGCCATCATCATAAAATCTACAAACAATAAATGCTGGAGAGGGTGTGGAGAAAAGGGAACCCTCTTGCACCGTTGGTGGGAATGTAAATTGATACAGCCACTATGGAGAACAGTATGGAGCTTCCTTAAAAAACTAAGAATAGAGCTACGTTATGATACAGCAATCCCACTACTGGGCATATACCCACGCAGAGAAAACCATAATTCAAAAGGACACATGCACCCCAATATTCACTGTGACACTATTTACAGTAGCCAGGACATGGAAGCAACCTAAATGTTCATCAACGGAGTAATGGATAAAGAAGATGTGGTACATATATACAACAGAATATTACTCAACTACAGAAAGGAACGAAATTGGGTTATTTGTAGAGATGTGGATGGACCTAGAGTGTCATACAGAGTGAAGGAAGTCAGAAAGAGAAAAACAAATATATATTAACGCATATATATGGAATCTAGAAAAATGGTATAGATGATCTAATTTGCAAAACAAATAGAGACACAGATGTAGAGAACAAATGTATGGACACAAAGGGGGGAAAACGGGGATGGGAGAAATTGGAAGATTGGGATTGACAGATATACACTATTGATACTATGTATAAAATAGATAACCAATGAGAACCTACTGTATAGCACAGGGAAATCTACTCAGTGCTCTGTGGTGACCTAAATGGGAAGGAAACCCAGAAAAGAGGGGATATATGTATATGTATATAGGTGCTTCACTTTGCTGTATAGTAAAAAGTAACACAACATTGTAAAGCAACTATACTCCAAAAAACTTAATAAGAAGAAAAAAATTGTGTATACTTCAAATTTACTGAGTTTATTTATGCTGATAGTTTGATGGTGAGATCTTTAGGGTTTTCTCTAAATATTATCATGTCATCTGCAAACAGTGACAGTTCTACTTCCTTTACAAGTTAGATCCTATTTTTTATTTTAATTTTTGTCTTTTGGCTGTGGCTGGAACTATTCATCCTGTGTTGAATAAAAGTGGTGAGAGTAGGCATCCTTGTCTTGTTCCTCTTCTTAGAGGAGATGCTTTCAGCTTTTCACCATTACGTATGATATTAGGTCTGCTTTTGTCCTATATCCCCTTTATATTTATTTATTTATTCATTCATTCATTCATTCAGGCTGCACCACACAGCATGGGGGACCCTAGTTCCCTGACCAGGGATTGAACCCACACCTGCTGCAGTGGAATCGCGAATTCCCAACCACTGGACTGCCAGGGAAGTCCCTGTCCTTTATTATAAAAAGGTATGTTGCCTCTATACCCACCTTGTTGAGAGTTATCATAATTCAAATACTGAATTTTGTTGAATTTTGCCAAATCCTCTACTGGAGGCATGAAGTTGATCATATGATTTTATCCTTTGTTCTGCTAAACTGGATTGTCACTTAATTGATCTGCATAGACGGAATCATTCTGCATTACTCAGATGATCCATTTTATCATGGAGTATGTTTCTTTTAGTGTATTGTTGAATTCAGTTTACTAACATTTTGTTGAGGATTTTTGCATCTATGTTCATCAGGGATATTGGTCTGTAATTTACCTTTTTTGATGTGTGTTTTTCTGTTTTTCATATATGGGTGATGCTAGCCTCAGAAAATAAGTTTGGAAGCATTCCTTCATCAATTGTTTGGAATAGTTTGAGAAGGATAGATGTTAGCTGTCTTTTAAATGTTTGGTAGAATTTATTAGTAAAGCTACCTGGTCCTGGACATTTATTTATTGGGAGTTTTTTGATTATTGATTGATTTCATTTCTAGTAATTGATCTGTTTAGATTTTTTATTTATTGCTAACTCAATCGTGGAAGATTTATGTTTTTAGGAATTTATCCATTTCTTCTAGGTTGCCCCATTTGTTGGTGTATAATTGTTTGTTGTAATCTCTTAGGATACTTTGTATTTCTCTGGTGTCTGCTGTAACTTCATCTCTATCGTTTCTGATTTATTTGGGCCCTATCTTTTTAAAAAAAACATATTACTACAGTCTTTTATTCTTTACAGAAGATTAATAAGTGTTTGATCTACTACCCTTACTCTATGTATACTTTTTGCAGTGAGATTTTTACTTTTGTTTGTTTTCTTGTTACTATCAATAATTAGTGAGACTTCTTTTAAGCCTAAGTAAATTCCTTCAACATTGCTTATAAGGCTGTTTTATTAGTGATGAACTCTTTTAGCTTTTGCTAGTCTGGGAAACTCTTGATCTCTCCTTCAATTTTTTTTTTTCCTTAAATTTACTTATTTATTTATTTTTGGCTGCGTTGGGTGTTCGTTGCTGCGCACGGGCTTTTCTCTAGTTTTGGCCAGCAGGGGCTACTTTTTGTTGTGGTGTGCGGGTTTCATTGCGGTGGCTTCTCTTGTTACAGAGCACGGGCTCTAGGTACACGGGCTTCAATAGTTGTGGCTCACGGGCTCAGTAGTTCTGGCTCACGGGCTCTAGACCACAGGCTCAGTAGTTGTGGCGCACAGGCATAGTTGCTCTGTGGCATGTGGGATCTTCCTGGACCAGGGCTCGAACCCGTGTCCCCTGCATTGGCAGGCAGATTCTCAACCACTGTGCCACCAGGGAAGCCCTCTCCTTCAATTCTGAATCATAATCTTGCCAGTATTCTTATTGTAGGCTTTTTCCTTTTAGCCCATTGAATATATCCTGTCATTCCTTCCTAGTCTGCAAATTCTGCTGAAAAGTCAGCTGTCTTATGGGAATACCTTGAACATAACTAGATGCTTTTATTTCACTGCTTCTATGGTCTCTCTTTACCTTAAATTTTTGGCACTTTATAATATGTCTTGGTTTGGACCTGTTTGTCTTCATCTTGTTTGGGACTCTGTGTTTCCTGGACCTGGATGTATGTTTCCTTCCCTAGGTTAGGAAAGTTATCAGTTACTGTATCCTCTAATAAGCTCCCTGCCCCTTTCTCTCTTCTCCTCTTTCTGGGACCCCTGTAATGCTCATGTGAATATTCTTGATGTTGTCTCAGAGGTCCCTTTACCTATAGTCTTACTTCTTTTTTCTATTCATGCTATTAAGCTTGGGTGATTTTCACTACTCTGTTTTTCATTTCACTGATCTGTTCTTCTGTATCATATAACTTTGCTTCCCTCATATGTGTGTATGTGTGTGTGTGTGTGTGTTTTAATCTCATTTATTGTATTTTTCAGCTGTTTGGTTCTTTATGACATGTTATTACTCTTTGTTGAAGTTCTCACTATGTCCATCTATTCTTCTCCTGACTTGGGTGAGCATCTTTATAATCATTACTGTGAACACTTTTTTTATCGGGTAGAATGCTTATCCCTGTTTTATTCAGTTCTTTTTCTGATGTCGTGTCTTGTTACTTCATTTGTAACACATTCCTCTATTTCCTCATGTTTCCTAATTCTCTGTGCATTTCTATTCATTAGGTTCAGGTTGTTACATTCCCGGGTCTCAGAGAAGTGGCCTTATATAGGAGATGACTCATAGGGCCCAGTAGCATATTGTCCTCTGGCCAGCAGAGCCACATACATGCTCCAGGGGTGTCCCCTGTGTGGGCTGCACACACCTTTCTCTTACAGCAGGACCAACTACTGTGGACAAGCTGGTAGGTGGTGTTGGACCCTGGCCTAAACGGCTGTGAGCCCCTGCAGTATGTGATTGCTGTGGGTGTGCTGGTAGCCAAGGAAGCCCTCTGTTATGGGTGGCTGTGTGGTGCTCCAGGTGCACAGGTGGACAGGGTAGGCCCCCAGTGTGTCTGGTTGTGAGGCCTTGTGGTGCAGGAGTGCTATGGGCATGTTGGTTGATGGGGCAGGCCCCTGATTCTAATCAGTTCCAGGGAAGACGCTAAAATGTTGCTTGCCAATGTCTCAGTTCCTAGCGGGAATCTCAGCTGCCTCCTGCCTCTCCAAGAAGCTCTCTGAGATTAGCAAGTGGGTCTGACCCAGGTGTCTTTCACACTGTTGGCTCTGCATAGGGACTGAGAACGTGTGAGATTTGTGTGTGCCCTATGAGAGCAAAGTCTCAGTTTTCTTTAGCCTCCAGCTTTCCTGAAAGTAAGCCCTGCAGGTTTTCAAAGCCACACCTGCTGTGTTCTTTTCTTCCCAGTGCAGGAACCCTGGGCTGAGCAGCCTGATGCAGGGTTCAGACCCTTCCCTTCGTGTGGAGAACCTATGCAATTGTGATATCTTCCAGCTGTGGGTCACTTTGCTTGAGGTGTGGGTTCCAATTAGACTGTGTTTCTAGTGCTCCTACCTGCCTTGTGGTTTCTCCTTCCTTATATCTTTAGTTGTGGAAATTTTCCCTGCTAGTCTTCAGGTCATTCTCAGAGATAATTTCCCTGTACATTGTTGTAATTTGGGTGTGTCCATGGCAGGAGGGCAGCTCAGTATCTTCCTACTCTATCATCTTGATCCCTTCTCAAGAATTTTTTTTAATATATGCATTTATCACTGTAAACAAAACTCTTTGAATTGCATTGTTTTTCCTGTATTCCATAAATTTAGGTACTTTGTGTTTTCAATTTTGTTTAAGATTTTTTAAAAATTTCCCTTTTGATTTATTCCTGTATGCATTGGCTATTCAGGAGCTTATTGTTGAATTTCTAAGTGTTCTTGAATTTTCAATTTTTCTTTTTAATATTGAATTTCAGTTTCATACCATTGTGGTTGGAAATGATACTTGATATGATTTCAGTATTCTTGGATTTTGAAGACTTGTTTTGTGGCTTAACATATAATCTACGCTAGGAAATCTTCTTTGTGTACTTAAGAAAAATGGAAATTTTACTGCTGTCGAGTGGAATGTACTGTATATGTCTGTTAGGTTCATTTGATATCAATTGTTATATGTTGAGAGGCTCCAATGTTGGATACATACATATTTATAATTGTGATAATTTCTTGATTAATGATAACCTTCTTTCCTTTGAGAGGTTTGACTTCAGGTTTTTTCCTGCCTGATAATAGACTAGTCAGGCAAGTATCATTTTCATGGAGTATCTTTTTTCCAATCATTCAATTTTATGCTATATATGGATTTAAAGTTAACATGAATCTCTTGTACACAGTATGTAACTGAACTTTCTTTAATCCATTCAGTCACCCTAGGGATTATTTAAATTGAAGTATAGTTGATTTATGATATTACATGAGTCTCAGTGCTACAACATATGGATTTAATATTTTCATAGAGCATGCTCCACTTAAAGTTATTACAAAATAGTGGCTATATTTCCCTGTGTTGTACTATATATCCTTGTTTATTTCATACATAGGAGTATTAGATTTAGAGAAACAAACTACTGTCTTTCCCTCCCCACTTCACTCGCCCCACCAGTAACCACTAATTTGTTCTCTGTGAGTCTATTTCTATTTTGTTCTATACATTCCATTCTTGCATTTTTTAGATTCCACAGAGAAGTGAGAACATAGGGTATTCCTCTTTCTCTAAGTTATTTAAGTAGGTATAAATATTGTAGGCCTATCCACTTTGTTGCAAGTGGCAGAATTTTATCCTTTTTAATGGCTGAGTAATAGTCTATTGTGTATACATACCACATCTTCTTTATCCACTCATCTGTTGATGGACATTTAGTTTGCTTCCATATGTTGGCAATTGTAAATAATGCTGCTATGAACATTGGGATGCATGTATCTTGTCAAATTGGTGTCTTCATTTTCTTTGGACATATACCAAGCAGTGGAATTGTTGGCTAATATGATAATTCTACTTTTAGCTTTTTTCAGGACCTCCATATTGTTTCCATAGTGCTTGTACCAATTTACAATCCCACCAACAGTGTACTAGGATTCCCTTCTCTCCATGTCAGGAACAACATTTCATATTTGTAGACTTTGGAATAACAGCCATGTTGAGAGGGATGACGTGATGTCTCATTGTGGGGTTTTTTGTGGATCATTGATTAAGTTTAATTTACAAAAGAAGGTGATAGGCTGGATGTGATCTGCAGGTTTAGTTTGCTAATACCTGGTATAGGTTAATTTGAGGAGAAGTAATACCTTTACAATGTTATTTATTGCTTTTTTCAGGGTGACATTTTTAAAAACTTTTCTCCCTAAAGGGTATCTGAAGTCTATCGGTTTCTGTTTTATAAATTAGTTCATTTCTATCATTTTTAGACTCCTATAAGTGATATCATAGGATATTTGTCTTTTTCTATCTGACTTACTTCACTTAGAATGAAATAATGCCATTTGCAGCAACAGGGATGGACCTAGAGATGATCATGCTTTTTCATTTCTGAGTAATAATCGATTGTGTACATGTACCACTTTTTCTTTGTACATTCGTTGATAGACATTTTGGTTGCTTCCATGTCTTGGATATTGAAAATAGTGCTGCAGTGCATGTTTGGGTTTGCGTACATTTGTCTTTTTGAATTCTGGTTTTCTGTAGATGTACTCCCAGAAGCAGGACTCCTGGATGATATGGTAAGTGTATTTTTACTTTTTAAAGGCATCTTACTGTGCTTTATAGTGACCGTTACCAGCTTACATCCCACCAACAGCATAGGAGGGTTCCCTTTTCTCCATGTCCTCTCCAGCATTTATGGTTCATAGACTTTTTGATGATGGCCATTCTCACTGTGCTAGGTGATACCTTGCTGTAGTTTTGATTGCATGTGTCTTATATTTCGAGATGTTGAGCATCTTTGCATGTGTTTTCTTAAACACTGTGAGAAAAAGTTACAGTTGACATTGGCTTTTTGAAAGTCTATTTTGAATTTTTTTTCTATAACTACCACAGGACATTTGTTAAGAGCAGGTGTCATTTACACCCTGGCAGTCCTTGTGAATATTAAGTGCCCATAAGCACATGTTTTATAGTTGCTATTGTGGAAATGGGCACAAGCAGTTGGATTTCCTTCATGCCCCTCTCTGATTACTTTGGTAACCAGAGCCACTGTGGAAGATGGGCACCTGGATTGTAAATGAGTGTGGACTGTGCCGGAACAAACACCCAAAATCTTGTGTTTTGTTATTCTTGGGCTTTTTAAAATTTAATGTTTCTTTTTAATTGGAGTAAAGCTGATTTAACATAGTGTGTCTGTGGTAGGCATACAGAATCTTGTTCAGTTGTGTATACTCATATGTCTATTCATCTTCAGATTCTTTTCCCATTTAGATTATTAGAGAGTGTTGAGTAGACTTCCCTTTGTTATACAGTAGGTCTTTGTTGATTACCTATTTTATATGTATTAGTGTGTAAATGTTTTTTCCCAACCTCCTGATTTATTCCTTCCCCCCACCTTTCTCAGTGGGTAACCATAAGTTTGTTTTCTAAGTCTGTGAGTCCGTTTCTCTTTTATTTCTTTGGCTGCACTGCGAGGCAGGGATCGAAACCACACCCCCTGCAGCGGAAGCTCAGATTCTTAACCATTGGATCACCAGGAAAGTTCCTGTTTTTCTCTTGTAAATTAGTTCATTGGTATCAATTTTTAAATTTCACCTATAAGTGGTATCATATGATATTTGACTTTCTCTTTCTGACTTCACTTAGTCCATCCATTATGCTGCAAATGGCATTCTTTCATTCTTTTTCATTTCTGAGTAATATTTCACTGTGAACATGTACGACTTCTTTATCCATCCACCTGCCGATGGATCTTTTGGTTGCTTCCATGTCGTAGACATTGTAAATTGTGCTGCGGTGCACATATGGGCGCATGTGGGTTTTCCAATTCTGCTTTTCTCTCGATATACGCCTGGGAGTGGGACTGCTGGATCGTATGGCAGCTCTAAGTTTACCTTGTAAAGGCACCTCCATACTGTTTTCTATAGTGGCTGTTACCACCTTAGATCCCAACATCAGCATAGGAGGGTTCCCTTTTTTCTACGAACTCTCAAGCATTTATTGTTTGTAGACTTTTTGATGATGGCTATTCTGACTCACGCTAAGTGATCCCTCATTGTAGTTTTGATTTCCATGCTGCTAATAAACATGAATTAGAGCATCTTTTCAAGTGTTCTTTTATACAGTGTGAGTAAAATTTACCTAGTGAAATAGGATCCTGAAAGTCTCTTTCTTTTGGATTTTTCTTTTTGCTTACCTACCCCTGGACATTTCCTGATTGCAGGTGTCATTTACAGCCCTACAGACCTTGTGAATATTAAGAACCCATAAGCATTGGTTTTAAAGTTGCAGTTGCAGGAAAGGGCAGCAAGGCAGCAAAATTTATTCATACTCAACTTGATAGCTAGGGCAAACAGAGCCTCAGTGGAACTCCTGTCCCTAGGTTGTAAATTAGAGTGGAAAATGCCAGGACAAATACCCAAAAGCTTGTGTCACATTACTTCTTGTTAATTTAATTTTTATTTCTTATTGGAGTAAATTTGATTACAATGTTTTGTTTATTCTAGGTGTACAGAATCTGGATCATTCCTACATATACATATATCTAATCAGGTTTAGATTCTTTCCCATCTTGGTCATCACAGAGCATTGAGTAGACCTGCCTTGGCATCCAGTAGGTCCTTCCTGATTATACATTTTATATGCATTATTAAATGTAGGTTAACCCCAACCTTCTAAGTTTTACATTCCTTTCACCTTTTTCTAAGTCTGTACAGGTCTTCCTCTGTGGAAATATGTTCATGGGTATCAATTTTCAGATCACACCAGTAAATGATAGCATCAGATATTTGTCTTTCTCTTTCTGACTTACTTTATGTAGTATGATTATCTCTAGGCTCATCTGTGGTGCTGCAAAAGGCATTGTTTCATCTTTTCCATAGCTAATATTCCATTCTGTCCATGTACCACTTCTTCTTTGTCCATTCATCTGTAGATGGACATTTTGATTGCATCCACGTCTGGCTATTTTAAATATCACTGCAGTGCACGTTTGGGTGCTGGGTCTTTCTGAATTCTGGTCTTCTCGGGTTATAGGCCCATTAGAGGTTCGGCAGGATCATATGGTCGCTCAACTGTTACCTTTTAAAGGCACCTTCATTCTGTTCTGATTAGTGGCTGTTACCAGTTTACATCCCAGCAACAGCACAGGAGGGTACACATTCTCAGAAACCCATTCAGCATTTGTGGTTTGCAGACATTTTTTTTTCTGATGGCCATTCAGACTACTGTGAGGTGATACCTTTCTGTAGTTTAAAATTGCATGTCTCTAATAATTCTTGATGTTGAACATTTTTTCATGTCCCTTTAAAAAAAAAAAGAAAAACACTGTGAGGAAATTTACCTGTTGAAATTGTCTTCTCGAGAGTTTGCCGTGCTTTGAATATTAATGTACGTCCCTGACCCCATGATATTTTTTGAGGGCAGGTGTCATTTACAGCCCTGCAGTCCTTGTGAATATTAAGTGACCATTAGCACTGTGTTTAACGCTGCTGTTGTGGTAAACAGCCACAAGGCGGCAGCATTATTACGTTCTCAACTCTTGTTACTAGGGCAACAGAGTCTTCCTGGATGTCGTGTTCCTCCGTTGTAAATTAGAGTGGAATGTGCTCGGAGAAACCCCCGGAAGTTTGTTTCCTTACTTAGGTTTGTTTTTTAAATTTAATTTATATTCCTTAGCGGAGTCATTTGATTAGAGTGTTGTGATTGGCTGGCTGTACAGAATCTGGTCAATTATTCATATATATATATCTTTTCATCTTTGGATCCTGTTACCATGTATGTTATTACAGAGTGTTGAGTAGACCTCCCTTGGTATTTGGTAGGTGTTTGGTCATTATATATTTTATATGTATTGCTGATTATATAATTCTTATAGTTTATATGTTATATGTTTATATACATTTAACATACATTAGTATATGTATGTTACCCCCATAATCCTAATTTATCCATCCTCCCACCTTTCATTTTGGTTAACCATTGGTTCGTTTTATAAGTCTGTGAGTGTCTTTTTCTGTGGAAATATGCTCACTGGTAGCAATCTTAGGATAACATCTATAAATGGTATGATATTTGTCATTCCCTTTTGACTTACTTCATAGTATGATTATTCCTACGCTCATCTGTAGTCATGAAAATGGCATTGTTCATTTTTTTCCGGGGCCAATATTCCATTTGGTACATATACCACTTCATCTTTGTCCATTTATCTGTTCATGGACATTTTGTTGGCTTGCATGTCTTGGCTATTGTAAATACTGCTGCAGTGCATGTTTGCCTGTCTGTGTCTTTCTGATTCTGGTCTTAGGTTATAGGCCCATTAGGGGATCGGCCGCATCATATGGTACCTCAATTTTTAGCTTTTAAACGCAGCTCCATTCTGTTCTCATGATTAGCTGTTACTGGTTTACATCCAACCAACAGCATAGTGGGTATGCATTTCTCCACAAACCCATCAGCATTCATTGTTTGTAGACTTTTTACTGATGGCATTTTGAATACTGGGTGGCGAAATCTTTCTGTAGTTTGGATTTGCATCCAACTAATAATTCCTGATATTGAGCTTTTATCCATGTTCTTCTATTTTTTTAAATGAGTGAGTAAAACTTACCTCTTCAAATTGTTTTCCTGAAAATTTTTCTGTGTTTTTAACTTTTTTTGCCATTACCTACCCCAGGACATTTTTTGAGGACACGTGTCATTTACAGCCTTACAATTACTGTGAATATTAAGTGACCGTTAGCCCTGTGTTTAACTACAATTACTGTGAATATTAAGTGACCGTTAGCCCTGTGTTTAAAGCTGCTGCTGTGGGAAACGGCCACAAGGTGGCAGCATTTCTACATTCCTAAATCTGGTTACTAGGGCAGCAGAGCCTTCCGGGAAGTCGTGTTCCTAGGTTGTAAATTAGAAAGGAATCTGCCGGGAAAAACCCCAGTAAGATTGTCTTAATTGTTGTTCGTGGTTTTAATTTTTTAAATTGGGGTAATGATTAGAATATTGTTTTTTCTAGGTTACACAATTGGGTTCAATTAACATTATATATATATATTCATGTATAGATCCTTTTCCCATGTAAATTATTATTATTTAATTATTTGTTCATGTATTTTTGGCTGAGTTGGATCTTCGTTGCTGTATGTGGGCTTTCCCTAGTTGCGATGAGCGGGGGGCTCCTCTTCATTGTGGTGCATGGGCTTCTCACTACAGTGGCTTCTCTTGTTGCACAGCACGGGTTCTGGTGTGCAGGCTTCAGTAGTGGCTCGTGGGCTCTAGAGCGCAGGCTCGATAGTTGTGGTGCACGATCGTACTTGCTCTGCAGTATGTGGGATCTACCCGGACCAGGGATCAAATCTGTGTCCCGTGCATTGTCAGGCAGATTCTTAACCATGGCACCACCAGGGAAGCCCGTATGTAAATTATTACAGAGCATTCAGTAGACCTCCCTTGGTACATGGTCGGTCTTTTTGATATATGTATTTGTATATGTATGGTAACCCTAATCTTTTTTTGTGTGTGGTACACGGGCCTCCCACTGCTGTGGCCTCTTCTGTTGCCCTGGATGTGCAGGCTCAGCAGCCATGGCTCACAGGCCCAGCTGCTCTGTGGCACGTAGGATCCTCCCGGACCGGGGCATGAACCTGTGTCCCCTGCATCGGCAGGCACACTCTCAACCACTGCACCATCAGGGAAGCCCCACACCAGGGCATTACTTGAGGGCAGTTGTCATTTACAACCCTGTAGTAATTGTGAATATTATGTGACAATTAGCACTCGGATTAAAGCTGCTGTTGCAGGAAATGGCCACAAGGTGGCAACAATTCTCTATTCCCAATGCTGGTTACTAGGGCAACAGAGCCTTCCTGGAACTCCTGTTTGTAGGTTGTAAATTAGAGTGGAATGTGCCAGGACAAATCCCCCAAAACTTATGTCTCCTTATTTTCTGTTGGTATTATTAGTTTAATTTTTATTTTTATCAGAGCAAATTTGATTACACTGTTGTGTTTGTTCTAGGTGTACAGAATCTGTTTCATTGTTACATATATCTTTCATTGTTTGGTCATTATATGCAAACATTTTGTATGTTTAGAGATATAATACACATATCTGTGTATACATTAAAATGAATGTATACACCAAAATGAAACAAAGCCACTTGCAGCACCATAGATGAGTCTAGAAGTAATCACGCAACTTGTAGTAAGTGAGAAAGTGAAAGACATATCCTATCGTATCACTTGTAGGTGTTACCTAAAAGTTGATACCAATGAAGATATGTCCACACAGAAAGGCAATCACAGATTCATTTAAGCAACTTATGGTTCACCAAATGGAAAGTTGTGAGGATTCGATACATTACGATATTGGGGTTAACAGAGATATACAAACACTTGTGAAATAAAGAATTACCCAAGACCTATGGCATACCAAGAGAAGACTACCAAACATTGTGTCATAACCTACATGAGAAAAGGATCTGAAGAAGAAGAGACATATGTATATGTGTAAAAGAACCACAACTTGCACACACCTAGAAGAAACAAAACATTGTAATCAAATTTGCTGTTATAAAAAATTAAATTAAAAAATGAACAAGAAGTAATGAGACGTAATCCTAATGGGCTTTTCCTGGCACTTTCCGTTCTAATTTACAAGCTACAACACAACTTCCATTATGGCTCTGCTGCCCTAGTAACCAGATTTGGTAAGGAGAAATGCTGCCGCCTTCTGGCCGTTTCACACAACAGCGCTAATGGTCACTTAACATTCAAAATAATTGCAGGCCTGTAAATGACACCTGCCATCAAAAAGAAAAAGGGAATGGAAAAATGCTCAACATCAGCAATTAAAAAAGCCTTGCAAATCCAATCTAGAGAAACGTTCACCTCACAGTCGTCAGAATGATCATCAGGAGAATAGTCTACAAAGAATGAATGCTGAAAGGGTTTTAGAGAACTGTGTACCCTCTAGCTGCTGGGGGGAGATAAAATGGTAACAGCCAGTAGTGAGAAGAGAATGGGGGAGATAAAATGGTAACAGCCAGTAGTGAGAAGAGAATGGTGGTGCGTGTAAACTTAAAAATTGAGCTACCATGTGATCTGGGAGGTCCTTTGATGTGCCCATCACCTGAGCAGACCAGAATGAAAAAAGGAAAAGTCTGGCAATCCTGCACTGCAGGAACTTTACCATAGCCAAGACTTGGAAGAAACCAAAATGTCCATCAACAGAAAAATGTGCAACGAACAAGTAGTCCATGGACACAATGGATTATTGGCCATGTTAAAGAATGAAACTGTGCCAATTTGCACCACCATAGAAGAACCTAAACATCATCACCCAACTTGAAGTACGAAAGAAACTGAAAGACAGATATCCTATGACATCACTTATAGGTGTTACCGAAAAATTGATACCCACGAACTTATTTCCAAGAGAAGGAAAAGCATGGATTAAGAAAACAAAATTACGTTTAGCCAAATGGAAAGGTGTAAGGAATGGAAATTAAGATCTGGGGGTTGGGGCTTCCCTGGTGGCGCAGTGGTTGAGAGTCTGCTTGCCGATGCAGGGGATACGGATTCAAGCCCCGGTCCAGAAAGATCCCACATGCTGTGGAGTGGCTGGGCCCGTGAGCCATGGCCGCTAAGCCTGCGCGTCCGGAACCTGTGCTCCGCAAAGGGAGAGGCCACAGCAGTGAGAGGCCCGCGTGCCGCAAAAAAAAAAACAAAAAAAAAGATATGGGGGTTAACAGACATGTACTAATATATATGAAATATATAATCACAAAATACCTATGGAATACCAAGAAAGGTCTACTCAAAACTCTGTAATAACATACACGGGAAAGAATCCAAAGATAAAAAGACAGATACATTGATATAATGAACCAGATTCTGTACACCTAGGAGAAACAAAATATTTTTATCCAATTTGCTCTGATAACTAATAAAAATTAAATTTAAAAAACAAACAAAAAGTAAGGAGATGTAAGCTCTTGGGGATGTGCCCTGGCACATTCCACTGTAATTTGCAGCCTACTAACACGATTTCCAGGAAGGCTCTGCTGCCCAAAAACCCCCGAGTCGGAAATGGAGAAACGCTTCCGCCTTGTGGCCGTTTCCCGCAAGAGCGGCTTTAAGCCCACAGCTAACGGTCCCTTAACATTCACAAGGACTCAGGGCTGTAAAGGACACCTGCCCTCAAAAAATGTCCTGAGGTAGGGAATGGCCAGAAAATTCAAAGCAGGCAAAATGTTCAAGAAGATAACATGAAGAGGTAAGTTTTACTCACTCTCTTTAAAAGGAAAAGGAAAATGGATAAAAGCTCAACATCAGGATATATTAGACTCATGCAAATCTAATCTACAAAAAGGTTTCAACTCACACCAGTCGACTGACCATCATCAAAAAGTCTTCAAACAGTAAGTGCTGAAGGGGTTTTTTAGAGAACTGTGTACCCTCTGGCTGCTGGTGAGATGTAAAGTGGTAACAGCCAATAATGAGAACAGAAAGGAGCTGCGTTTAAAAGTAAAAACGGAGCTCCCATTCGATGCAGCAGGCCCACCGCTGGGCCTCTCACCTGACAAGACCAGAATCCAGAGGACACAGGCTGCAAAAGCTGCACTGCGGCCTTATTCACAATAGCCAAGACATGGAAGCAACCTAGATGTCCATCAACAGATGAATGGATAAGGAAGAAGTGGTCCATGTACACAATGGAATACCAGCCATGTAAAACAATGAAACACTGCTCTTTGAGGCACCATAGATGAGCCTAGGGAGAATCACAGAACATGAGGTAAATTGGAAAGCAAAAGACAGATATCCTATCATATCACTTATAGGTGTTACCTAACTACTGACAAAAATGGACATATTTCCACCGACAAAGACACACAGAGACTTTAAAAAACAAACTATGTGTATCTAAGAGGAAAGGTGGTAGCAATGGATAAATTAAGATTAGATTTACCATACCTATAGAAAGACAGATTAAGTACATATATCAAAAAGACGGAGCACATAGCAAGGCAGGTCTTCGGAACACTCTGTAATCTTTTACGTGGGAAAAGGATCTGTACGTGAATAGATATATATGATGTACAAATGAACCAGACTGTGTACACCGAGGACAAACTGTATTCTAATCATTACCCCGATTAAAACAACGAACAGGAAGTAATGAGACATAAACTTCAGGGGTTTTTCCTGGCACATTCCATTCTAATTTACAACCTGGGAACACGACTTCCAGAAAGGCTGTGCTGCCCTAGTAACCAGATTTGGGGATGGAGAAATGCTGCCGCCTTGCGGCCGTTTCCCACAACAGCCGCTTTAAACCCAGTGCTAATGGTCACTAAATATTCACCAAACTTGCAGGTCTGTAAATTACACCTGGCCTCCAAAAAAAATCCTGGGGTCAAAAATCGACCAAAAATTCAAAAGAGGGCAACCTTCCAAGAAGACAATTTCAAGAGGTATATTGTTCTCACACTTTTTCTCTTTGTTTTTCCTAAAGAAAAGAGAAAGGTGTGGAAAGATGCTGAACATTAGGGATTATTAAAGACACACAAATCCAAATTACAGAAACCTATCAGCTCACGCCAGTCAGAAAGGCCACAAGCAAACATTCTGCAGACAATAAATGCTGAAGGGGTTGTGGAGAAATGCATACCCTTGGTGCTAATTGGGATGTGGTAAGAGCCACTAATGAAAAAACACAATGGAGGTGCTTTGAAAAGGGAAACATTGAGCTAGCAGTCAATCAATCACACCCACTGCCGGGCCTATCCCCTGAGAAAATGAGAATCAAAAAGTCACAGGCTGGCAATCCTGCACTCCAGCAATATTTACCATAGCCAACACTTGGAAGCAACGAAAATGTCCATCAACAGAGGAATGCACACAGAAGTGGTCCATGAATACAATGGAATATTACTCCACTAAAAAATATAAATTAAATTAAAACACCAAACATAAGTAAGGAGACATCAGCTTTTGGGGGTTTATCAGGGCACATGGCACTCTAATTTATAACTGAGGAACACCACTGGCAGGAAGGTCTGTTTCCCTAGGTACCAGAGTGGGGAACGTAGAAAGGCTGCCGACCTCTGGCCAATACCTGCAACAGCAGATTTGAAATCTGTGCTAATGGTCACTTAATATTCAAAATAATTGCAGACTTGTAAATGACACCTGCCATCAAAAAAAAATCTTGGGGTTGTAAAGCGACTACAAAATTCAATAGACGTCAACATTTCAAGAAGACAATTTCAAGAGGCATATTTTACGCACATTTTGTCTTTTCTTGCGTTTTTATCTTTAAAAAGGAAAAGGGAATGGGAAAATGCTCAACATCAGCAATTAATAAAGCCTTGCAAATCCAATTACAGAAATGTTTACCTCACAGCCGTCAGAATGTTCTTCACCGAAAAGTCTACAAAGAATAAATGCTGAAGGGGTTTCAGAGAACTGTGTACCCTCTAGCTGCTGAGGGGGATGTAAACTGCTCACAGCCAGTACTGAGAACATAATGGAGGTGCCTTTAGGGGTAAAAATTGAGCTACCATGTGATCTGGTAGGTCGTTTGATGCGCCTATCACCTGAGCAGACCAGAATGGAAAAGACACAGGCTGGCAATCCTGCACTGCAGGAACATTTAACATAGCCAAGACTTGGAAGAAACCAAAATGTCCATCAACAGAAAAATGCACAAAGAGGAAGTGGTCCATGTAAACAATGGAATATTAGCCATGGAAAACAATGAAACAGTGCCGTTTGCACCACCATATAAGGACCTAGAGATAATCACCCACCTTGAAGTAAGAAAGAAGCTGAAAGACAGATATCCTATGACATCACTTATAGGTGTTACCTAAAAATTGATACTCAGGAACTTATTGCCAAGAGAAGGAAAAGCATGGATTAAGAAGAAACAATTATGTTTAACCAAATGGAAAAGTGCAAGGAATGTGTGAATTAGGATATGGGGGTTAACAGACATGTACTAATACATATGAAATATATAATCACAAAATACCTATGGAATACCAAGAGAGGTCTACTCAACACTCTGCAATAACCTACACAGTAAAGAATCCAAAGATAAAAAGACAGATACATTGATATCATGAACCAGATTCTGTACACCTAGGAGAAACAAAATATTTTTATCAAATTTGCTCTGATAACTAATAAAAATTAAATTTAAAAAACAAACAAAAAGTGAGGAGATGTAAGCTCTTGGGGATGTGCCCTGGCACATTCCACTCTAATTTGCAGCCTACTAACACGATTTCCAGGAAGGCTCTGCTGCCCAAAAACCCAGAGTTGGAAAATGGAGAAATGCTGCCGCCTTGTGGCCGTTTCACACAACAGCAGCTTTAAACCCAGGGCTAAAGGTCACTAAATAGTCACCAAACTCGCAGTTCTGTAATGACACCTGCCCACCAAAAACATCCTGGGGTCGAAAATCGACCACAAAATTCAAAAAACGGCGAGCGTCCAAGAGGACAATTTCAAGAGGTAAATTGTTCTCACACCTTTCTCTCTCTCTTTTTTTTTAACAGGAAAGAAAAAGGCGTGGAAAAACGATGAATTTTAGGAATTTCTAAAGACACGCAAACCCAAATTACAAAAACCTAGCGGCTCACAGCAGTCAGAAAAGCCATTAGCCAAAATGCTGCAAGCAATCGATGCTGAAGGGATTGTGGAGCAATGCGTACCCTCCGTTCTAAGGGGGACGTGGGAAGAGCCACTAATGAAAACACAGTGGAGGTGCTTTGAAAAGGGGAACATGGAGCTAGCAGTCCGTCAGTCACACCCACTGCCGGGCCTATCCCCTGAGAAAATGAGAATCAAAAAGTCACAGGCTGGCAATCCTGCACTCCAGCAATACTTACCGTAGCCAACACTGGGAAGCAATGAAAATGGCCATCAACAGAGGAATGCCCCAAGAAGAAGCCGTCCATGTACGCAACGGAATGTTACTCCACTGAAAAATATAAATTAAATTAAAACATCAAACGTAAGTAAGGACACAAGGTTTTGGGCGTTTCTCAGGGCACACTGCACTCTAATTTGTATCTGAGGAACACCACTGGCAGGAAGGTCTGCTTCCCTAGGTACCAGGGTGGGGAACGTAGAAATACTGCGGCCCTCTAGCTGATACCTGCAACAGCAGCTTTGAAATCTCTGCTAATGGTCACTTCATATGCACAAGTACCGCAGGGCTGCAAAGGAAACCTGCCCTCAAAATGTCCTGACGCAGGTGAAGGCCAAAACATTTCAAAATGTGGCACGTGTTTCAAGAAAACAATTTGAAGAAGTAAGCTGTAATAACAGTTTGAAAAATAAAAGGACATGCCTGAAAGCTCAATTTCAAGGGATTATGAGACACATGCGGATCCAACCACAAAGAGGTATCAGCTCACCCCGCTAAGAATAACCATCAGCAAAGAAACTACAAACGCTCAATGCTGAAGAGGTTGTGGAGAAATGCATACCCTCAATTTGAAGTGGGACGTAACCTGGTAAGAGCCACTAATGGGAAGAGAATGGATGTGTCTTTAAAAGGTAAACACTGAGCTACTATATGATCCATCAGGCCCACTCCTCGGCCTGTAACCTAAGAAGACAGAATTGGAAAGACACAGGCAGGAAATCTGCACTGCAGCAGTACAACAACAGCCAAGACACGGAATCAACCAAAAAGTCCATCAAGAGATGAGTGGACAGAGAAGAAGTGGTACGTGTACAGATGGAATATTGGCCAAGGAAAAAAATGAAACAATGACACTTGCAGCACGGTAGATGAGTCTAGAGGTAATCATGCAACTGGTAGTAAGTGAGAAAGCGAAAGACACATATCCTATCGTATCACTTATAGGCGTTACCTAAAAATTGATACCAGTGAAGGTATTTCCACAGAGAAATGTAATCACAGATTCATTAAGCAAACTTATGGTTCACCAAATGGAAAGGTGTGAGGATTGGATACATTAGGATGTTGGGGTTAACGGAGATATGCAAACACACGTGAAATGTATCATCACCAAAGACCTACGGCATACCAAGAGAAGACTACTCAACATTGGGTCATAACCTACATGGGAAAAGGATCCGAAGAAGACTAGATATATGTATGTGTGTAAAAGAGTCACATCTTGCACACGCCTAGAACAAACAAAACATTGTAATCAAATTTTCTCGGATACAAAATAAAAATTAAATTAAAACAAAACGAACAGCAAGTAATGAGACATAAACGTAAGGGGCTTTTTCCTGGCACATTCCGTTCTAATTTACAAGCTACAACACAACTTCCATTATGGCTCTGCTGCCCTAGTAACCAGATTTGGTAAGGAGAAGTGCTGCCGCCTTCTGGCCGTTTCACACAACAGCGCTAATGGTCACTTAATATTCAAAATAATTGCAGGCCTGTAAATGACACCCTGCCATCAAAAAACATCCTGGGGGCGTAAATCGACCAGAGAATTCAAACGACGTCAACATTTCAAGAAGACATCTCAAGAGGCATATTGTATGCACATTGTGTCTTTTCTTTCTTTTTTTCTTTAAAATAAAAGGGAATTGAACAATGCTCAACATCAGCAATTAATAAAGCCATGAAAATCCAACCTACATAAATGTTCACCTCACGGCCGTCAGAATGACCTTCAGTAAAAAGTCTACAAAGAATAACTGCTGAAGGGGTTTCAGAGAACTGTGTACCCTCTAGCTGCTGGGGGGATGTAAACTTGTAACAGCCAGTAGTGAGAACATAACGGAAGTGCGTTTAAGGGTAAAAATTGAGCTACCGTGTGATCTGGTAGGTCCTGTGATGCGCCGCCTATCGCCTGAGCAGAGCAGAATGGAAAAGACACAGGCTGGCAATCCTGCCCTGCAGGAACCTTTAACACAGCCAACACTTGGAAGAACCCGATAAAGGTCCATCAGCAGAAAAATGCACAAAGAGGAAGTGGTCCACGTAAACAATGGAATATTAGCTATGGAAAACGATGAAACAGTGCCCTTTGCACCACGATATAAGGACGTAGAGATAACCACCCAACTTGAAGAAAGAAACTGAAAGACAGATATACTATGACGTCACTCATAGGTGTTATCTAAAAAGTGATACTCATGAACTTATTTCCAAGAGAGGGAAAAGCACGGATTAAGAAAACAAAATGATCTTTAACGAAATGGAAAGGTGTAAGGAGTGGGTGAATTAGGATACGGGGGTTAACAGACACGTACTAATACATATGACATATATAATCACAAAATCCTACGGGATACCAACAGAGGTCTACTCAACACGGTATAATAACCTTTCCTTTGGAAAGGATCCAAAGATGAATAGACGGATACGTTGATATGATGAACCAGATTCTGTACACCTAGCAGAAACTGCATGATATATCAAATTTGCTCTGATAATTAATAAAAATTAAATTTAAAAAAACGAACACGAAGTAGGAGATATAATCTCTTGGGGGTCTGCCCCTGGCACATTCCACTCTAATTTGCAGCCTACTAACAGGATTGCCAGGAAGGCTCTGCTGCCCAAAAACCCCCGAGTCGGAAATGGAGAAACGCTTCCGCCTTGTGGCCGTTTCCCGCAAGAGCGGCTTTAAGCCCACAGCTAACGGTCCCTTAACATTCACAAGGACTCAGGGCTGTAAAGGACACCTGCCCTCAAAAAATGTCCTGAGGTAGGGAATGGCCAGAAAATTCAAAGCAGGCAAAATGTTCAAGAAGATAACATGAAGAGGTAAGTTTTACTCACTCTCTTTAAAAGGAAAAGGAAAATGGATAAAAGCTCAACATCAGGATATATTAGACTCATGCAAATCTAATCTACAAAAAGGTTTCAACTCACACCAGTCGACTGACCATCATCAAAAAGTCTTCAAACAGTAAGTGCTGAAGGGGTTTTTTAGAGAACTGTGTACCCTCTGGCTGCTGATGAGATGTAAAGTGGTAACAGCCAATAATGAGAACAGAAAGGAGCTGCGTTTAAAAGTAAAAACGGAGCTCCCATTCGATGCAGCGGGCCCACCGCTGGGCCTCTCACCTGACAAGACCAGAATCCAGAGGACACAGGCTGCAAAAGCTGCACTGCGGCCTTATTCACCATAGCCAAGACATGGAAGCAACCTAGCTGTCCATCAACAGATGAATGGATAAGGAAGAAGTGGTCCATGTACACAAATGGAATACCAGCCATGTAAAACAATGAAACACTGCACTTTGAGGCACCATAGATGAGCCTAGGGAGAATCACAGAACATGAGGTAAATTGGAAAGCAAAAGACAGATATCCTATCATATCACTTATAGGTGTTACCTAACTACTGACAAAAATGGACATATTTCCACCGACAAAGACACACAGAGACTTTAAAAAACAAACTATGTGTATCTAAGAGGAAAGGTGGTAGCAATGGATAAATTAAGATTAGATTTACCATACCTATAGAAAGACAGATTAAGTACATATATCAAAAAGACGGAGCACATAGCAAGGCAGGTCTTCGGAACACTCTGTAATCTTTTACGTGGGAAAAGGATCTGTACATGAATAGATATATATGATGTACAAATGAACCAGACTGTGTACACCGAGGACAAACTGTATTCTAATCATTACCCCGATTAAAACAACGAACAGGAAGTAATGAGACATAAACTTCAGGGGTTTTTCCTGGCACATTCCATTCTAATTTACAACCTGGGAACACGACTTCCAGAAAGGCTGTGCTGCCCTAGTAACCAGATTTGGGGATGGAGAAATGCTGCCGCCTTGCGGCCGTTTCCCACAACAGCCGCTTTAAACCCAGTGCTAATGGTCACTAAATATTCACCAAACTTGCAGGTCTGTAAATTACACCTGGCCTCCAAAAAAATCCTGGGGTCAAAAATCGACCAAAAATTCAAAAGAGGGCAACCTTCCAAGAAGACAATTTCAAGAGGTATATTGTTCTCACACTTTTTTTCTTTGTTTTTCCTAAAGAAAAGAGAAAGGTGTGGAAAGATGCTGAACATTAGGGATTATTAAAGACATACAAATCCAAATTACAGAAACCTATCAGCTCACGCCAGTCAGAAAGGCCACAAGCAAACATTCTGCAGACAATAAATGCTGAAGGGGTTGTGGAGAAATGCATACCCTTGGTGCTAATTGGGATGTGGTAAGAGCCACTAATGAAAAAACACAATGGAGGTGCTTTGAAAAGGGAAACATTGAGCTAGCAGTCAATCAATCACACCCACTGCCGGGCCTATCCCCTGAGAAAATGAGAATCAAAAAGTCACAGGCTGGCAATCCTGCACTCCAGCAATATTTACCATAGCCAACACTTGGAAGCAACGAAAATGTCCATCAACAGAGGAATGCACACAGAAGTGGTCCATGAATACAATGGAATATTACTCCACTAAAAAATATAAATTAAATTAAAACACCAAACATAAGTAAGGAGCATCAGCTTTTGGGGGTTTATCAGGGCACATGGCACTCTAATTTATAACTGAGGAACACCACTGGCAGGAAGGTCTGTTTCCCTAGGTACCAGAGTGGGGAACGTAGAAAGGCTGCCGACCTCTGGCCAATACCTGCAACAGCAGATTTGAAATCTGTGCTAATGGTCACTTAATATTCAAAATAATTGCAGACTTGTAAATGACACCTGCCATCAAAAAAAAATCTTGGGGTTGTAAAGCGACTACAAAATTCAATAGACGTCAACATTTCAAGAAGACAATTTCAAGAGGCATATTTTACGCACATGTTGTCTTTTCTTGCGTTTTTATCTTTAAAAAGGAAAAGGGAATGGGAAAATGCTCAACATCAGCAATTAATAAAGCCTTGCAAATCCAATTACAGAAATGTTTACCTCACAGCCGTCAGAATGTTCTTCACCGAAAAGTCTACAAAGAATAAATGCTGAAGGGGTTTCAGAGAACTGTGTACCCTCTAGCTGCTGGGGGGATGTAAACTGCTCACAGCCAGTACTGAGAACATAATGGAGGTGCCTTTAGGGGTAAAAATTGAGCTACCATGTGATCTGGTAGGTCGTTTGATGCGCCTATCACCTGAGCAGACCAGAATGGAAAAGACACAGGCTGGCAATCCTGCACTGCAGGAACATTTAACATAGCCAAGACTTGGAAGAAACCAAAATGTCCATCAACAGAAAAATGCACAAAGAGGAAGTGGTCCATGTAAACAATGGAATATTAGCCATGGAAAACAATGAAACAGTGCCGTTTGCACCACCATATAAGGACCTAGAGATAATCACCCACCTTGAAGTAAGAAAGAAGCTGAAAGACAGATATCCTATGACATCACTTATAGGTGTTACCTAAAAATTGATACTCAGGAACTTATTGCCAAGAGAAGGAAAAGCATGGATTAAGAAGAAACAATTATGTTTAACCAAATGGAAAAGTGCAAGGAATGTGTGAATTAGGATATGGGGGTTAACAGACATGTACTAATACATATGAAATATATAATCACAAAATACCTATGGAATACCAAGAGAGGTCTACTCAACACTCTGCAATAACCTACACAGTAAAGAATCCAAAGATAAAAAGACAGATACATTGATATCATGAACCAGATTCTGTACACCTAGGAGAAACAAAATATTTTTATCAAATTTGCTCTGATAACTAATAAAAATTAAATTTAAAAAACAAACAAAAAGTGAGGAGATGTAAGCTCTTGGGGATGTGCCCTGGCACATTCCACTCTAATTTGCAGCCTACTAACACGATTTCCAGGAAGGCTCTGCTGCCCAAAAACCCAGAGTTGGAAAATGGAGAAATGCTGCCGCCTTGTGGCCGTTTCACACAACAGCAGCTTTAAACCCAGGGCTAAAGGTCACTAAATAGTCACCAAACTCGCAGTTCTGTAATGACACCTGCCCACCAAAAACATCCTGGGGTCGAAAATCGACCACAAAATTCAAAAAACGGCGAGCGTCCAAGAGGACAATTTCAAGAGGTAAATTGTTCTCACACCTTTCTCTCTCTCTTTTTTTTTAACAGGAAAGAAAAAGGCGTGGAAAAACGATGAATTTTAGGAATTTCTAAAGACACGCAAACCCAAATTACAAAAACCTAGCGGCTCACAGCAGTCAGAAAAGCCATTAGCCAAAATGCTGCAAGCAATCGATGCTGAAGGGATTGTGGAGCAATGCGTACCCTCCGTTCTAAGGGGGACGTGGGAAGAGCCACTAATGAAAACACAGTGGAGGTGCTTTGAAAAGGGGAACATGGAGCTAGCAGTCCGTCAGTCACACCCACTGCCGGGCCTATCCCCTGAGAAAATGAGAATCAAAAAGTCACAGGCTGGCAATCCTGCACTCCAGCAATACTTACCGTAGCCAACACTGGGAAGCAATGAAAATGGCCATCAACAGAGGAATGCCCCAAGAAGAAGCCGTCCATGTACGCAACGGAATGTTACTCCACTGAAAAATATAAATTAAATTAAAACATCAAACGTAAGTAAGGACACAAGGTTTTGGGCGTTTCTCAGGGCACACTGCACTCTAATTTGTATCTGAGGAACACCACTGGCAGGAAGGTCTGCTTCCCTAGGTACCAGGGTGGGGAACGTAGAAATACTGCGGCCCTCTAGCTGATACCTGCAACAGCAGCTTTGAAATCTCTGCTAATGGTCACTTCATATGCACAAGTACCGCAGGGCTGCAAAGGAAACCTGCCCTCAAAATGTCCTGACGCAGGTGAAGGCCAAAACATTTCAAAATGTGGCACGTGTTTCAAGAAAACAATTTGAAGAAGTAAGCTGTAATAACAGTTTGAAAAATAAAAGGACATGCCTGAAAGCTCAATTTCAAGGGATTATGAGACACATGCGGATCCAACCACAAAGAGGTATCAGCTCACCCCGCTAAGAATAACCATCAGCAAAGAAACTACAAACGCTCAATGCTGAAGAGGTTGTGGAGAAATGCATACCCTCAATTTGAAGTGGGACGTAACCTGGTAAGAGCCACTAATGGGAAGAGAATGGATGTGTCTTTAAAAGGTAAACACTGAGCTACTATATGATCCATCAGGCCCACTCCTCGGCCTGTAACCTAAGAAGACAGAATTGGAAAGACACAGGCAGGAAATCTGCACTGCAGCAGTACAACAACAGCCAAGACACGGAATCAACCAAAAAGTCCATCAAGAGATGAGTGGACAGAGAAGAAGTGGTACGTGTACAGATGGAATATTGGCCAAGGAAAAAAATGAAACAATGACACTTGCAGCACGGTAGATGAGTCTAGAGGTAATCATGCAACTGGTAGTAAGTGAGAAAGCGAAAGACACATATCCTATCGTATCACTTATAGGCGTTACCTAAAAATTGATACCAGTGAAGGTATTTCCACAGAGAAATGTAATCACAGATTCATTAAGCAAACTTATGGTTCACCAAATGGAAAGGTGTGAGGATTGGATACATTAGGATGTTGGGGTTAACGGAGATATGCAAACACACGTGAAATGTATCATCACCAAAGACCTACGGCATACCAAGAGAAGACTACTCAACATTGGGTCATAACCTACATGGGAAAAGGATCCGAAGAAGACTAGATATATGTATGTGTGTAAAAGAGTCACATCTTGCACACGCCTAGAACAAACAAAACATTGTAATCAAATTTTCTCGGATACAAAATAAAAATTAAATTAAAACAAAACGAACAGCAAGTAATGAGACATAAACGTAAGGGGCTTTTTCCTGGCACATTCCGTTCTAATTTACAAGCTACAACACAACTTCCATTATGGCTCTGCTGCCCTAGTAACCAGATTTGGTAAGGAGAAGTGCTGCCGCCTTCTGGCCGTTTCACACAACAGCGCTAATGGTCACTTAATATTCAAAATAATTGCAGGCCTGTAAATGACACCCTGCCATCAAAAAACATCCTGGGGGCGTAAATCGACCAGAGAATTCAAACGACGTCAACATTTCAAGAAGACATCTCAAGAGGCATATTGTATGCACATTGTGTCTTTTCTTTCTTTTTTTCTTTAAAATAAAAGGGAATTGAACAATGCTCAACATCAGCAATTAATAAAGCCATGAAAATCCAACCTACATAAATGTTCACCTCACGGCCGTCAGAATGACCTTCAGTAAAAAGTCTACAAAGAATAACTGCTGAAGGGGTTTCAGAGAACTGTGTACCCTCTAGCTGCTGGGGGGATGTAAACTTGTAACAGCCAGTAGTGAGAACATAACGGAAGTGCGTTTAAGGGTAAAAATTGAGCTACCGTGTGATCTGGTAGGTCCTGTGATGCGCCGCCTATCGCCTGAGCAGAGCAGAATGGAAAAGACACAGGCTGGCAATCCTGCCCTGCAGGAACCTTTAACACAGCCAACACTTGGAAGAACCCGATAAAGGTCCATCAGCAGAAAAATGCACAAAGAGGAAGTGGTCCACGTAAACAATGGAATATTAGCTATGGAAAACGATGAAACAGTGCCCTTTGCACCACGATATAAGGACGTAGAGATAACCACCCAACTTGAAGAAAGAAACTGAAAGACAGATATACTATGACGTCACTCATAGGTGTTATCTAAAAAGTGATACTCATGAACTTATTTCCAAGAGAGGGAAAAGCACGGATTAAGAAAACAAAATGATCTTTAACGAAATGGAAAGGTGTAAGGAGTGGGTGAATTAGGATACGGGGGTTAACAGACACGTACTAATACATATGACATATATAATCACAAAATCCTACGGGATACCAACAGAGGTCTACTCAACACGGTATAATAACCTTTCCTTTGGAAAGGATCCAAAGATGAATAGACGGATACGTTGATATGATGAACCAGATTCTGTACACCTAGCAGAAACTGCATGATATATCAAATTTGCTCTGATAATTAATAAAAATTAAATTTAAAAAAACGAACACGAAGTAGGAGATATAATCTCTTGGGGGTCTGCCCCTGGCACATTCCACTCTAATTTGCAGCCTACTAACAGGATTGCCAGGAAGGCTCTGCTGCCCAAAAACCCCCGAGTCGGAAATGGAGAAACGCTTCCGCCTTGTGGCCGTTTCCCGCAAGAGCGGCTTTAAGCCCACAGCTAACGGTCCCTTAACATTCACAAGGACTCAGGGCTGTAAAGGACACCTGCCCTCAAAAAATGTCCTGAGGTAGGGAATGGCCAGAAAATTCAAAGCAGGCAAAATGTTCAAGAAGATAACATGAAGAGGTAAGTTTTACTCACTCTCTTTAAAAGGAAAAGGAAAATGGATAAAAGCTCAACATCAGGATATATTAGACTCATGCAAATCTAATCTACAAAAAGGTTTCAACTCACACCAGTCGACTGACCATCATCAAAAAGTCTTCAAACAGTAAGTGCTGAAGGGGTTTTTTAGAGAACTGTGTACCCTCTGGCTGCTGATGAGATGTAAAGTGGTAACAGCCAATAATGAGAACAGAAAGGAGCTGCGTTTAAAAGTAAAAACGGAGCTCCCATTCGATGCAGCGGGCCCACCGCTGGGCCTCTCACCTGACAAGACCAGAATCCAGAGGACACAGGCTGCAAAAGCTGCACTGCGGCCTTATTCACCATAGCCAAGACATGGAAGCAACCTAGCTGTCCATCAACAGATGAATGGATAAGGAAGAAGTGGTCCATGTACACAAATGGAATACCAGCCATGTAAAACAATGAAACACTGCACTTTGAGGCACCATAGATGAGCCTAGGGAGAATCACAGAACATGAGGTAAATTGGAAAGCAAAAGACAGATATCCTATCATATCACTTATAGGTGTTACCTAACTACTGACAAAAATGGACATATTTCCACCGACAAAGACACACAGAGACTTTAAAAAACAAACTATGTGTATCTAAGAGGAAAGGTGGTAGCAATGGATAAATTAAGATTAGATTTACCATACCTATAGAAAGACAGATTAAGTACATATATCAAAAAGACGGAGCACATAGCAAGGCAGGTCTTCGGAACACTCTGTAATCTTTTACGTGGGAAAAGGATCTGTACATGAATAGATATATATGATGTACAAATGAACCAGACTGTGTACACCGAGGACAAACTGTATTCTAATCATTACCCCGATTAAAACAACGAACAGGAAGTAATGAGACATAAACTTCAGGGGTTTTTCCTGGCACATTCCATTCTAATTTACAACCTGGGAACACGACTTCCAGAAAGGCTGTGCTGCCCTAGTAACCAGATTTGGGGATGGAGAAATGCTGCCGCCTTGCGGCCGTTTCCCACAACAGCCGCTTTAAACCCAGTGCTAATGGTCACTAAATATTCACCAAACTTGCAGGTCTGTAAATTACACCTGGCCTCCAAAAAAATCCTGGGGTCAAAAATCGACCAAAAATTCAAAAGAGGGCAACCTTCCAAGAAGACAATTTCAAGAGGTATATTGTTCTCACACTTTTTTTCTTTGTTTTTCCTAAAGAAAAGAGAAAGGTGTGGAAAGATGCTGAACATTAGGGATTATTAAAGACATACAAATCCAAATTACAGAAACCTATCAGCTCACGCCAGTCAGAAAGGCCACAAGCAAACATTCTGCAGACAATAAATGCTGAAGGGGTTGTGGAGAAATGCATACCCTTGGTGCTAATTGGGATGTGGTAAGAGCCACTAATGAAAAAACACAATGGAGGTGCTTTGAAAAGGGAAACATTGAGCTAGCAGTCAATCAATCACACCCACTGCCGGGCCTATCCCCTGAGAAAATGAGAATCAAAAAGTCACAGGCTGGCAATCCTGCACTCCAGCAATATTTACCATAGCCAACACTTGGAAGCAACGAAAATGTCCATCAACAGAGGAATGCACACAGAAGTGGTCCATGAATACAATGGAATATTACTCCACTAAAAAATATAAATTAAATTAAAACACCAAACATAAGTAAGGAGACATCAGCTTTTGGGGGTTTATCAGGGCACATGGCACTCTAATTTATAACTGAGGAACACCACTGGCAGGAAGGTCTGTTTCCCTAGGTACCAGAGTGGGGAACGTAGAAAGGCTGCCGACCTCTGGCCAATACCTGCAACAGCAGATTTGAAATCTGTGCTAATGGTCACTTAATATTCAAAATAATTGCAGACTTGTAAATGACACCTGCCATCAAAAAAAATCTTGGGGTTGTAAAGCGACTACAAAATTCAATAGACGTCAACATTTCAAGAAGACAATTTCAAGAGGCATATTTTACGCACATTTTGTCTTTTCTTGCGTTTTTATCTTTAAAAAGGAAAAGGGAATGGGAAAATGCTCAACATCAGCAATTAATAAAGCCTTGCAAATCCAATTACAGAAATGTTTACCTCACAGCCGTCAGAATGTTCTTCACCGAAAAGTCTACAAAGAATAAATGCTGAAGGGGTTTCAGAGAACTGTGTACCCTCTAGCTGCTGGGGGGATGTAAACTGCTCACAGCCAGTACTGAGAACATAATGGAGGTGCCTTTAGGGGTAAAAATTGAGCTACCATGTGATCTGGTAGGTCGTTTGATGTGCCTATCACCTGAGCAGACCAGAATGGAAAAGACACAGGCTGGCAATCCTGCACTGCAGGAACATTTAACATAGCCAAGACTTGGAAGAAACCAAAATGTCCATCAACAGAAAAATGCACAAAGAGGAAGTGGTCCATGTAAACAATGGAATATTAGCCATGGAAAACAATGAAACAGTGCCGTTTGCACCACCATATAAGGACCTAGAGATAATCACCCACCTTGAAGTAAGAAAGAAGCTGAAAGACAGATATCCTATGACATCACTTATAGGTGTTACCTAAAAATTGATACTCAGGAACTTATTGCCAAGAGAAGGAAAAGCATGGATTAAGAAGAAACAATTATGTTTAACCAAATGGAAAAGTGCAAGGAATGTGTGAATTAGGATATGGGGGTTAACAGACATGTACTAATACATATGAAATATATAATCACAAAATACCTATGGAATACCAAGAGAGGTCTACTCAACACTCTGCAATAACCTACACAGTAAAGAATCCAAAGATAAAAAGACAGATACATTGATATCATGAACCAGATTCTGTACACCTAGGAGAAACAAAATATTTTTATCAAATTTGCTCTGATAACTAATAAAAATTAAATTTAAAAAACAAACAAAAAGTGAGGAGATGTAAGCTCTTGGGGATGTGCCCTGGCACATTCCACTCTAATTTGCAGCCTACTAACACGATTTCCAGGAAGGCTCTGCTGCCCAAAAACCCAGAGTTGGAAAATGGAGAAATGCTGCCGCCTTGTGGCCGTTTCACACAACAGCAGCTTTAAACCCAGGGCTAAAGGTCACTAAATAGTCACCAAACTCGCAGTTCTGTAATGACACCTGCCCACCAAAAACATCCTGGGGTCGAAAATCGACCACAAAATTCAAAAAACGGCGAGCGTCCAAGAGGACAATTTCAAGAGGTAAATTGTTCTCACACCTTTCTCTCTCTCTTTTTTTTTAACAGGAAAGAAAAAGGCGTGGAAAAACGATGAATTTTAGGAATTTCTAAAGACACGCAAACCCAAATTACAAAAACCTAGCGGCTCACAGCAGTCAGAAAAGCCATTAGCCAAAATGCTGCAAGCAATCGATGCTGAAGGGATTGTGGAGCAATGCGTACCCTCCGTTCTAAGGGGGACGTGGGAAGAGCCACTAATGAAAACACAGTGGAGGTGCTTTGAAAAGGGGAACATGGAGCTAGCAGTCCGTCAGTCACACCCACTGCCGGGCCTATCCCCTGAGAAAATGAGAATCAAAAAGTCACAGGCTGGCAATCCTGCACTCCAGCAATACTTACCGTAGCCAACACTGGGAAGCAATGAAAATGGCCATCAACAGAGGAATGCCCCAAGAAGAAGCCGTCCATGTACGCAACGGAATGTTACTCCACTGAAAAATATAAATTAAATTAAAACATCAAACGTAAGTAAGGACACAAGGTTTTGGGCGTTTCTCAGGGCACACTGCACTCTAATTTGTATCTGAGGAACACCACTGGCAGGAAGGTCTGCTTCCCTAGGTACCAGGGTGGGGAACGTAGAAATACTGCGGCCCTCTAGCTGATACCTGCAACAGCAGCTTTGAAATCTCTGCTAATGGTCACTTCATATGCACAAGTACCGCAGGGCTGCAAAGGAAACCTGCCCTCAAAATGTCCTGACGCAGGTGAAGGCCAAAACATTTCAAAATGTGGCACGTGTTTCAAGAAAACAATTTGAAGAAGTAAGCTGTAATAACAGTTTGAAAAATAAAAGGACATGCCTGAAAGCTCAATTTCAAGGGATTATGAGACACATGCGGATCCAACCACAAAGAGGTATCAGCTCACCCCGCTAAGAATAACCATCAGCAAAGAAACTACAAACGCTCAATGCTGAAGAGGTTGTGGAGAAATGCATACCCTCAATTTGAAGTGGGACGTAACCTGGTAAGAGCCACTAATGGGAAGAGAATGGATGTGTCTTTAAAAGGTAAACACTGAGCTACTATATGATCCATCAGGCCCACTCCTCGGCCTGTAACCTAAGAAGACAGAATTGGAAAGACACAGGCAGGAAATCTGCACTGCAGCAGTACAACAACAGCCAAGACACGGAATCAACCAAAAAGTCCATCAAGAGATGAGTGGACAGAGAAGAAGTGGTACGTGTACAGATGGAATATTGGCCAAGGAAAAAAATGAAACAATGACACTTGCAGCACGGTAGATGAGTCTAGAGGTAATCATGCAACTGGTAGTAAGTGAGAAAGCGAAAGACACATATCCTATCGTATCACTTATAGGCGTTACCTAAAAATTGATACCAGTGAAGGTATTTCCACAGAGAAATGTAATCACAGATTCATTAAGCAAACTTATGGTTCACCAAATGGAAAGGTGTGAGGATTGGATACATTAGGATGTTGGGGTTAACGGAGATATGCAAACACACGTGAAATGTATCATCACCAAAGACCTACGGCATACCAAGAGAAGACTACTCAACATTGGGTCATAACCTACATGGGAAAAGGATCCGAAGAAGACTAGATATATGTATGTGTGTAAAAGAGTCACATCTTGCACACGCCTAGAACAAACAAAACATTGTAATCAAATTTTCTCGGATACAAAATAAAAATTAAATTAAAACAAAACGAACAGCAAGTAATGAGACATAAACGTAAGGGGCTTTTTCCTGGCACATTCCGTTCTAATTTACAAGCTACAACACAACTTCCATTATGGCTCTGCTGCCCTAGTAACCAGATTTGGTAAGGAGAAGTGCTGCCGCCTTCTGGCCGTTTCACACAACAGCGCTAATGGTCACTTAATATTCAAAATAATTGCAGGCCTGTAAATGACACCCTGCCATCAAAAAACATCCTGGGGGCGTAAATCGACCAGAGAATTCAAACGACGTCAACATTTCAAGAAGACATCTCAAGAGGCATATTGTATGCACATTGTGTCTTTTCTTTCTTTTTTTCTTTAAAATAAAAGGGAATTGAACAATGCTCAACATCAGCAATTAATAAAGCCATGAAAATCCAACCTACATAAATGTTCACCTCACGGCCGTCAGAATGACCTTCAGTAAAAAGTCTACAAAGAATAACTGCTGAAGGGGTTTCAGAGAACTGTGTACCCTCTAGCTGCTGGGGGGATGTAAACTTGTAACAGCCAGTAGTGAGAACATAACGGAAGTGCGTTTAAGGGTAAAAATTGAGCTACCGTGTGATCTGGTAGGTCCTGTGATGCGCCGCCTATCGCCTGAGCAGAGCAGAATGGAAAAGACACAGGCTGGCAATCCTGCCCTGCAGGAACCTTTAACACAGCCAACACTTGGAAGAACCCGATAAAGGTCCATCAGCAGAAAAATGCACAAAGAGGAAGTGGTCCACGTAAACAATGGAATATTAGCTATGGAAAACGATGAAACAGTGCCCTTTGCACCACGATATAAGGACGTAGAGATAACCACCCAACTTGAAGAAAGAAACTGAAAGACAGATATACTATGACGTCACTCATAGGTGTTATCTAAAAAGTGATACTCATGAACTTATTTCCAAGAGAGGGAAAAGCACGGATTAAGAAAACAAAATGATCTTTAACGAAATGGAAAGGTGTAAGGAGTGGGTGAATTAGGATACGGGGGTTAACAGACACGTACTAATACATATGACATATATAATCACAAAATCCTACGGGATACCAACAGAGGTCTACTCAACACGGTATAATAACCTTTCCTTTGGAAAGGATCCAAAGATGAATAGACGGATACGTTGATATGATGAACCAGATTCTGTACACCTAGCAGAAACTGCATGATATATCAAATTTGCTCTGATAATTAATAAAAATTAAATTTAAAAAAACGAACACGAAGTAGGAGATATAATCTCTTGGGGGTCTGCCCCTGGCACATTCCACTCTAATTTGCAGCCTACTAACAGGATTGCCAGGAAGGCTCTGCTGCCCAAAAACCCCCGAGTCGGAAATGGAGAAACGCTTCCGCCTTGTGGCCGTTTCCCGCAAGAGCGGCTTTAAGCCCACAGCTAACGGTCCCTTAACATTCACAAGGACTCAGGGCTGTAAAGGACACCTGCCCTCAAAAAATGTCCTGAGGTAGGGAATGGCCAGAAAATTCAAAGCAGGCAAAATGTTCAAGAAGATAACATGAAGAGGTAAGTTTTACTCACTCTCTTTAAAAGGAAAAGGAAAATGGATAAAAGCTCAACATCAGGATATATTAGACTCATGCAAATCTAATCTACAAAAAGGTTTCAACTCACACCAGTCGACTGACCATCATCAAAAAGTCTTCAAACAGTAAGTGCTGAAGGGGTTTTTTAGAGAACTGTGTACCCTCTGGCTGCTGATGAGATGTAAAGTGGTAACAGCCAATAATGAGAACAGAAAGGAGCTGCGTTTAAAAGTAAAAACGGAGCTCCCATTCGATGCAGCGGGCCCACCGCTGGGCCTCTCACCTGACAAGACCAGAATCCAGAGGACACAGGCTGCAAAAGCTGCACTGCGGCCTTATTCACCATAGCCAAGACATGGAAGCAACCTAGCTGTCCATCAACAGATGAATGGATAAGGAAGAAGTGGTCCATGTACACAAATGGAATACCAGCCATGTAAAACAATGAAACACTGCACTTTGAGGCACCATAGATGAGCCTAGGGAGAATCACAGAACATGAGGTAAATTGGAAAGCAAAAGACAGATATCCTATCATATCACTTATAGGTGTTACCTAACTACTGACAAAAATGGACATATTTCCACCGACAAAGACACACAGAGACTTTAAAAAACAAACTATGTGTATCTAAGAGGAAAGGTGGTAGCAATGGATAAATTAAGATTAGATTTACCATACCTATAGAAAGACAGATTAAGTACATATATCAAAAAGACGGAGCACATAGCAAGGCAGGTCTTCGGAACACTCTGTAATCTTTTACGTGGGAAAAGGATCTGTACATGAATAGATATATATGATGTACAAATGAACCAGACTGTGTACACCGAGGACAAACTGTATTCTAATCATTACCCCGATTAAAACAACGAACAGGAAGTAATGAGACATAAACTTCAGGGGTTTTTCCTGGCACATTCCATTCTAATTTACAACCTGGGAACACGACTTCCAGAAAGGCTGTGCTGCCCTAGTAACCAGATTTGGGGATGGAGAAATGCTGCCGCCTTGCGGCCGTTTCCCACAACAGCCGCTTTAAACCCAGTGCTAATGGTCACTAAATATTCACCAAACTTGCAGGTCTGTAAATTACACCTGGCCTCCAAAAAAATCCTGGGGTCAAAAATCGACCAAAAATTCAAAAGAGGGCAACCTTCCAAGAAGACAATTTCAAGAGGTATATTGTTCTCACACTTTTTTTCTTTGTTTTTCCTAAAGAAAAGAGAAAGGTGTGGAAAGATGCTGAACATTAGGGATTATTAAAGACATACAAATCCAAATTACAGAAACCTATCAGCTCACGCCAGTCAGAAAGGCCACAAGCAAACATTCTGCAGACAATAAATGCTGAAGGGGTTGTGGAGAAATGCATACCCTTGGTGCTAATTGGGATGTGGTAAGAGCCACTAATGAAAAAACACAATGGAGGTGCTTTGAAAAGGGAAACATTGAGCTAGCAGTCAATCAATCACACCCACTGCCGGGCCTATCCCCTGAGAAAATGAGAATCAAAAAGTCACAGGCTGGCAATCCTGCACTCCAGCAATATTTACCATAGCCAACACTTGGAAGCAACGAAAATGTCCATCAACAGAGGAATGCACACAGAAGTGGTCCATGAATACAATGGAATATTACTCCACTAAAAAATATAAATTAAATTAAAACACCAAACATAAGTAAGGAGACATCAGCTTTTGGGGGTTTATCAGGGCACATGGCACTCTAATTTATAACTGAGGAACACCACTGGCAGGAAGGTCTGTTTCCCTAGGTACCAGAGTGGGGAACGTAGAAAGGCTGCCGACCTCTGGCCAATACCTGCAACAGCAGATTTGAAATCTGTGCTAATGGTCACTTAATATTCAAAATAATTGCAGACTTGTAAATGACACCTGCCATCAAAAAAAAACTTGGGGTTGTAAAGCGACTACAAAATTCAATAGACGTCAACATTTCAAGAAGACAATTTCAAGAGGCATATTTTACGCACATGTTGTCTTTTCTTGCGTTTTTATCTTTAAAAAGGAAAAGGGAATGGGAAAATGCTCAACATCAGCAATTAATAAAGCCTTGCAAATCCAATTACAGAAATGTTTACCTCACAGCCGTCAGAATGTTCTTCACCGAAAAGTCTACAAAGAATAAATGCTGAAGGGGTTTCAGAGAACTGTGTACCCTCTAGCTGCTGGGGGGATGTAAACTGCTCACAGCCAGTACTGAGAACATAATGGAGGTGCCTTTAGGGGTAAAAATTGAGCTACCATGTGATCTGGTAGGTCGTTTGATGCGCCTATCACCTGAGCAGACCAGAATGGAAAAGACACAGGCTGGCAATCCTGCACTGCAGGAACATTTAACATAGCCAAGACTTGGAAGAAACCAAAATGTCCATCAACAGAAAAATGCACAAAGAGGAAGTGGTCCATGTAAACAATGGAATATTAGCCATGGAAAACAATGAAACAGTGCCGTTTGCACCACCATATAAGGACCTAGAGATAATCACCCACCTTGAAGTAAGAAAGAAGCTGAAAGACAGATATCCTATGACATCACTTATAGGTGTTACCTAAAAATTGATACTCAGGAACTTATTGCCAAGAGAAGGAAAAGCATGGATTAAGAAGAAACAATTATGTTTAACCAAATGGAAAAGTGCAAGGAATGTGTGAATTAGGATATGGGGGTTAACAGACATGTACTAATACATATGAAATATATAATCACAAAATACCTATGGAATACCAAGAGAGGTCTACTCAACACTCTGCAATAACCTACACAGTAAAGAATCCAAAGATAAAAAGACAGATACATTGATATCATGAACCAGATTCTGTACACCTAGGAGAAACAAAATATTTTTATCAAATTTGCTCTGATAACTAATAAAAATTAAATTTAAAAAACAAACAAAAAGTGAGGAGATGTAAGCTCTTGGGGATGTGCCCTGGCACATTCCACTCTAATTTGCAGCCTACTAACACGATTTCCAGGAAGGCTCTGCTGCCCAAAAACCCAGAGTTGGAAAATGGAGAAATGCTGCCGCCTTGTGGCCGTTTCACACAACAGCAGCTTTAAACCCAGGGCTAAAGGTCACTAAATAGTCACCAAACTCGCAGTTCTGTAATGACACCTGCCCACCAAAAACATCCTGGGGTCGAAAATCGACCACAAAATTCAAAAAACGGCGAGCGTCCAAGAGGACAATTTCAAGAGGTAAATTGTTCTCACACCTTTCTCTCTCTCTTTTTTTTTAACAGGAAAGAAAAAGGCGTGGAAAAACGATGAATTTTAGGAATTTCTAAAGACACGCAAACCCAAATTACAAAAACCTAGCGGCTCACAGCAGTCAGAAAAGCCATTAGCCAAAATGCTGCAAGCAATCGATGCTGAAGGGATTGTGGAGCAATGCGTACCCTCCGTTCTAAGGGGGACGTGGGAAGAGCCACTAATGAAAACACAGTGGAGGTGCTTTGAAAAGGGGAACATGGAGCTAGCAGTCCGTCAGTCACACCCACTGCCGGGCCTATCCCCTGAGAAAATGAGAATCAAAAAGTCACAGGCTGGCAATCCTGCACTCCAGCAATACTTACCGTAGCCAACACTGGGAAGCAATGAAAATGGCCATCAACAGAGGAATGCCCCAAGAAGAAGCCGTCCATGTACGCAACGGAATGTTACTCCACTGAAAAATATAAATTAAATTAAAACATCAAACGTAAGTAAGGACACAAGGTTTTGGGCGTTTCTCAGGGCACACTGCACTCTAATTTGTATCTGAGGAACACCACTGGCAGGAAGGTCTGCTTCCCTAGGTACCAGGGTGGGGAACGTAGAAATACTGCGGCCCTCTAGCTGATACCTGCAACAGCAGCTTTGAAATCTCTGCTAATGGTCACTTCATATGCACAAGTACCGCAGGGCTGCAAAGGAAACCTGCCCTCAAAATGTCCTGACGCAGGTGAAGGCCAAAACATTTCAAAATGTGGCACGTGTTTCAAGAAAACAATTTGAAGAAGTAAGCTGTAATAACAGTTTGAAAAATAAAAGGACATGCCTGAAAGCTCAATTTCAAGGGATTATGAGACACATGCGGATCCAACCACAAAGAGGTATCAGCTCACCCCGCTAAGAATAACCATCAGCAAAGAAACTACAAACGCTCAATGCTGAAGAGGTTGTGGAGAAATGCATACCCTCAATTTGAAGTGGGACGTAACCTGGTAAGAGCCACTAATGGGAAGAGAATGGATGTGTCTTTAAAAGGTAAACACTGAGCTACTATATGATCCATCAGGCCCACTCCTCGGCCTGTAACCTAAGAAGACAGAATTGGAAAGACACAGGCAGGAAATCTGCACTGCAGCAGTACAACAACAGCCAAGACACGGAATCAACCAAAAAGTCCATCAAGAGATGAGTGGACAGAGAAGAAGTGGTACGTGTACAGATGGAATATTGGCCAAGGAAAAAAATGAAACAATGACACTTGCAGCACGGTAGATGAGTCTAGAGGTAATCATGCAACTGGTAGTAAGTGAGAAAGCGAAAGACACATATCCTATCGTATCACTTATAGGCGTTACCTAAAAATTGATACCAGTGAAGGTATTTCCACAGAGAAATGTAATCACAGATTCATTAAGCAAACTTATGGTTCACCAAATGGAAAGGTGTGAGGATTGGATACATTAGGATGTTGGGGTTAACGGAGATATGCAAACACACGTGAAATGTATCATCACCAAAGACCTACGGCATACCAAGAGAAGACTACTCAACATTGGGTCATAACCTACATGGGAAAAGGATCCGAAGAAGACTAGATATATGTATGTGTGTAAAAGAGTCACATCTTGCACACGCCTAGAACAAACAAAACATTGTAATCAAATTTTCTCGGATACAAAATAAAAATTAAATTAAAACAAAACGAGCAGCAAGTAATGAGACATAAACGTAAGGGGCTTTTTCCTGGCACATTCCGTTCTAATTTACAAGCTACAACACAACTTCCATTATGGCTCTGCTGCCCTAGTAACCAGATTTGGTAAGGAGAAGTGCTGCCGCCTTCTGGCCGTTTCACACAACAGCGCTAATGGTCACTTAATATTCAAAATAATTGCAGGCCTGTAAATGACACCCTGCCATCAAAAAACATCCTGGGGGCGTAAATCGACCAGAGAATTCAAACGACGTCAACATTTCAAGAAGACATCTCAAGAGGCATATTGTATGCACATTGTGTCTTTTCTTTCTTTTTTTCTTTAAAATAAAAGGGAATTGAACAATGCTCAACATCAGCAATTAATAAAGCCATGAAAATCCAACCTACATAAATGTTCACCTCACGGCCGTCAGAATGACCTTCAGCAAAAAGTCTACAAAGAATAACTGCTGAAGGGGTTTCAGAGAACTGTGTACCCTCTAGCTGCTGGGGGGATGTAAACTTGTAACAGCCAGTAGTGAGAACATAACGGAAGTGCGTTTAAGGGTAAAAATTGAGCTACCGTGTGATCTGGTAGGTCCTGTGATGCGCCGCCTATCGCCTGAGCAGAGCAGAATGGAAAAGACACAGGCTGGCAATCCTGCCCTGCAGGAACCTTTAACACAGCCAACACTTGGAAGAACCCGATAAAGGTCCATCAGCAGAAAAATGCACAAAGAGGAAGTGGTCCACGTAAACAATGGAATATTAGCTATGGAAAACGATGAAACAGTGCCCTTTGCACCACGATATAAGGACGTAGAGATAACCACCCAACTTGAAGAAAGAAACTGAAAGACAGATATACTATGACGTCACTCATAGGTGTTATCTAAAAAGTGATACTCATGAACTTATTTCCAAGAGAGGGAAAAGCACGGATTAAGAAAACAAAATGATCTTTAACGAAATGGAAAGGTGTAAGGAGTGGGTGAATTAGGATACGGGGGTTAACAGACACGTACTAATACATATGACATATATAATCACAAAATCCTACGGGATACCAACAGAGGTCTACTCAACACGGTATAATAACCTTTCCTTTGGAAAGGATCCAAAGATGAATAGACGGATACGTTGATATGATGAACCAGATTCTGTACACCTAGCAGAAACTGCATGATATATCAAATTTGCTCTGATAATTAATAAAAATTAAATTTAAAAAAACGAACACGAAGTAGGAGATATAATCTCTTGGGGGTCTGCCCCTGGCACATTCCACTCTAATTTGCAGCCTACTAACAGGATTGCCAGGAAGGCTCTGCTGCCCAAAAACCCCCGAGTCGGAAATGGAGAAACGCTTCCGCCTTGTGGCCGTTTCCCGCAAGAGCGGCTTTAAGCCCACAGCTAACGGTCCCTTAACATTCACAAGGACTCAGGGCTGTAAAGGACACCTGCCCTCAAAAAATGTCCTGAGGTAGGGAATGGCCAGAAAATTCAAAGCAGGCAAAATGTTCAAGAAGATAACATGAAGAGGTAAGTTTTACTCACTCTCTTTAAAAGGAAAAGGAAAATGGATAAAAGCTCAACATCAGGATATATTAGACTCATGCAAATCTAATCTACAAAAAGGTTTCAACTCACACCAGTCGACTGACCATCATCAAAAAGTCTTCAAACAGTAAGTGCTGAAGGGGTTTTTTAGAGAACTGTGTACCCTCTGGCTGCTGGTGAGATGTAAAGTGGTAACAGCCAATAATGAGAATAGAAAGGAGCTGCGTTTAAAAGTAAAAACGGAGCTCCCATTCGATGCAGCAGGCCCACCGCTGGGCCTCTCACCTGACAAGACCAGAATCCAGAGGACACAGGCTGCAAAAGCTGCACTGCGGCCTTATTCACAATAGCCAAGACATGGAAGCAACCTAGCTGTCCATCAACAGATGAATGGATAAGGAAGAAGTGGTCCATGTACACAATGGAATACCAGCCATGTAAAACAATGAAACACTGCACTTTGAGGCACCATAGATGAGCCTAGGGAGAATCACAGAACATGAGGTAAATTGGAAAGCAAAAGACAGATATCCTATCATATCACTTATAGGTGTTACCTAACTACTGACAAAAATGGACATATTTCCACCGACAAAGACACACAGAGACTTTAAAAAACAAACTATGTGTATCTAAGAGGAAAGGTGGTAGCAATGGATAAATTAAGATTAGATTTACCATACCTATAGAAAGACAGATTAAGTACATATATCAAAAAGACGGAGCACATAGCAAGGCAGGTCTTCGGAACACTCTGTAATCTTTTACGTGGGAAAAGGATCTGTACATGAATAGATATATATGATGTACAAATGAACCAGACTGTGTACACCGAGGACAAACTGTATTCTAATCATTACCCCGATTAAAACAACGAACAGGAAGTAATGACACATAAACTTCAGGGGTTTTTCCTGGCACATTCCATTCTAATTTACAACCTGGGAACACGACTTCCAGAAAGGCTGTGCTGCCCTAGTAACCAGATTTGGGGATGGAGAAATGCTGCCGCCTTGCGGCCGTTTCCCACAACAGCCGCTTTAAACCCAGTGCTAATGGTCACTAAATATTCACCAAACTTGCAGGTCTGTAAATTACACCTGGCCTCCAAAAAAATCCTGGGGTCAAAAATCGACCAAAAATTCAAAAGAGGGCAACCTTCCAAGAAGACAATTTCAAGAGGTATATTGTTCTCACACTTTTTTTCTTTGTTTTTCCTAAAGAAAAGAGAAAGGTGTGGAAAGATGCTGAACATTAGGGATTATTAAAGACATACAAATCCAAATTACAGAAACCTATCAGCTCACGCCAGTCAGAAAGGCCACAAGCAAACATTCTGCAGACAATAAATGCTGAAGGGGTTGTGGAGAAATGCATACCCTTGGTGCTAATTGGGATGTGGTAAGAGCCACTAATGAAAAAACACAATGGAGGTGCTTTGAAAAGGGAAACATTGAGCTAGCAGTCAATCAATCACACCCACTGCCGGGCCTATCCCCTGAGAAAATGAGAATCAAAAAGTCACAGGCTGGCAATCCTGCACTCCAGCAATATTTACCATAGCCAACACTTGGAAGCAACGAAAATGTCCATCAACAGAGGAATGCACACAGAAGTGGTCCATGAATACAATGGAATATTACTCCACTAAAAAATATAAATTAAATTAAAACACCAAACATAAGTAAGGAGACATCAGCTTTTGGGGGTTTATCAGGGCACATGGCACTCTAATTTATAACTGAGGAACACCACTGGCAGGAAGGTCTGTTTCCCTAGGTACCAGAGTGGGGAACGTAGAAAGGCTGCCGACCTCTGGCCAATACCTGCAACAGCAGATTTGAAATCTGTGCTAATGGTCACTTAATATTCAAAATAATTGCAGACTTGTAAATGACACCTGCCATCAAAAAAAAATCTTGGGGTTGTAAAGCGACTACAAAATTCAATAGACGTCAACATTTCAAGAAGACAATTTCAAGAGGCATATTTTACGCACATTTTGTCTTGTCTTGCGTTTTTATCTTTAAAAAGGAAAAGGGAATGGGAAAATGCTCAACATCAGCAATTAATAAAGCCTTGCAAATCCAATTACAGAAATGTTTACCTCACAGCCGTCAGAATGTTCTTCACCGAAAAGTCTACAAAGAATAAATGCTGAAGGGGTTTCAGAGAACTGTGTACCCTCTAGCTGCTGGGGGGGATGTAAACTGCTCACAGCCAGTACTGAGAACATAATGGAGGTGCCTTTAGGGGTAAAAATTGAGCTACCATGTGATCTGGTAGGTCGTTTGATGCGCCTATCACCTGAGCAGACCAGAATGGAAAAGACACAGGCTGGCAATCCTGCACTGCAGGAACATGTAACATAGCCAAGACTTGGAAGAAACCAAAATGTCCATCAACAGAAAAATGCACAAAGAGGAAGTGGTCCATGTAAACAATGGAATATTAGCCATGGAAAACAATGAAACAGTGCCGTTTGCACCACCATATAAGGACCTAGAGATAATCACCCACCTTGAAGTAAGAAAGAAGCTGAAAGACAGATATCCTATGACATCACTTATAGGTGTTACCTAAAAATTGATACTCATGAACTTATTGCCAAGAGAAGGAAAAGCATGGATTAAGAAGAAACAGTTATGTTTAACCAAATGGAAAAGTGCAAGGAATGTGTGAATTAGGATATGGGGGTTAACAGACATGTACTAATACATATGAAATATATAATCACAAAATACCTATGGAATACCAAGAGAGGTCTACTCAACACTCTGCAATAACCTACACAGTAAAGAATCCAAAGATAAAAAGACAGATACATTGATATCATGAACCAGATTCTGTACACCTAGGAGAAACAAAATATTTTTATCAAATTTGCTCTGATAACTAATAAAAATTAAATTTAAAAAACAAACAAAAAGTGAGGAGATGTAAGCTCTTGGGGATGTGCCCTGGCACATTCCACTCTAATTTGCAGCCTACTAACACGATTTCCAGGAAGGCTCTGCTGCCCAAAAACCCAGAGTTGGAAAATGCTGCCGCCTTGTGGCCGTTTCACACAACAGCAGCTTTAAACCCAGGGCTAAAGGTCACTAAATAGTCACCAAACTCGCAGTTCTGTAATGACACCTGCCCACCAAAAACATCCTGGGGTCGAAAATCGACCACAAAATTCAAAAAACGGCGAGCGTCCAAGAGGACAATTTCAAGAGGTAAATTGTTCTCACACCTTTCTCTCTCTCTTTTTTTTTTAACAGGAAAGAAAAAGGCGTGGAAAAACGATGAATTTTAGGAATTTCTAAAGACACGCAAACCCAAATTACAAAAACCTAGCGGCTCACAGCAGTCAGAAAAGCCATTAGCCAAAATGCTGCAAGCAATCGATGCTGAAGGGATTGTGGAGCAATGCGTACCCTCCGTTCTAAGGGGGACGTGGGAAGAGCCACTAATGAAAACACAGTGGAGGTGCTTTGAAAAGGGGAACATGGAGCTAGCAGTCAGTCAGTCACACCCACTGCCGGGCCTATCCCCTGAGAAAATGAGAATCAAAAAGTCACAGGCTGGCAATCCTGCACTCCAGCAATACTTACCGTAGCCAACACTGGGAAGCAATGAAAATGGCCATCAACAGAGGAATGCCCCAAGAAGAAGCCGTCCATGTACGCAACGGAATGTTACTCCACTGAAAAATATAAATTAAATTAAAACATCAAACGTAAGTAAGGACACAAGGTTTTGGGCGTTTATCAGGGCACACTGCACTCTAATTTGTATCTGAGGAACACCACTGGCAGGAAGGTCTGCTTCCCTAGGTACCAGGGTGGGGAACGTAGAAATACTGCGGCCCTCTAGCTGATACCTGCAACAGCAGCTTTGAAATCTCTGCTAATGGTCACTTCATATGCACAAGTACCGCAGGGCTGCAAAGGAAACCTGCCCTCAAAATGTCCTGACGCAGGTGAAGGCCAAAACATTTCAAAATGTGGCACGTGTTTCAAGAAAACAATTTGAAGAAGTAAGCTGTAATAACAGTTTGAAAAATAAAAGGACATGCCTGAAAGCTCAATTTCAAGGGATTATGAGACACATGCGGATCCAACCACAAAGAGGTATCAGCTCACCCCGCTAAGAATAACCATCAGCAAAGAAACTACAAACGCTCAATGCTGAAGAGGTTGTGGAGAAATGCATACCCTCAATTTGAAGTGGGACGTAACCTGGTAAGAGCCACTAATGGGAAGAGAATGGATGTGTCTTTAAAAGGTAAACACTGAGCTACTATATGATCCATCAGGCCCACTCCTCGGCCTGTAACCTAAGAAGACAGAATTGGAAAGACACAGGCAGGAAATCTGCACTGCAGCAGTACAACAATAGCCAAGACACGGAATCAACCAAAAAGTCCATCAAGAGATGAGTGGACAGAGAAGAAGTGGTACGTGTACAGATGGAATATTGGCCAAGGAAAAAAATGAAACAATGACACTTGCAGCACGGTAGATGAGTCTAGAGGTAATCATGCAACTGGTAGTAAGTGAGAAAGCGAAAGACACATATCCTATCGTATCACTTATAGGCGTTACCTAAAAATTGATACCAGTGAAGGTATTTCCACAGAGAAATGTAATCACAGATTCATTAAGCAAACTTATGGTTCACCAAATGGAAAGGTGTGAGGATTGGATACATTAGGATGTTGGGGTTAACGGAGATATGCAAACACACGTGAAATGTATCATCACCAAAGACCTACGGCATACCAAGAGAAGACTACTCAACATTGGGTCATAACCTACATGGGAAAAGGATCCGAAGAAGACTAGATATATGTATGTGTGTAAAAGAGTCACATCTTGCACACGCCTAGAACAAACAAAACATTGTAATCAAATTTTCTCGGATACAAAATAAAAATTAAATTAAAACAAAACGAACAGCAAGTAATGAGACATAAACGTAAGGGGCTTTTTCCTGGCACATTCCGTTCTAATTTACAAGCTACAACACAACTTCCATTATGGCTCTGCTGCCCTAGTAACCAGATTTGGTAAGGAGAAGTGCTGCCGCCTTCTGGCCGTTTCACACAACAGCGCTAATGGTCACTTAATATTCAAAATAATTGCAGGCCTGTAAATGACACCCTGCCATCAAAAAACATCCTGGGGGCGTAAATCGACCAGAGAATTCAAACGACGTCAACATTTCAAGAAGACATCTCAAGAGGCATATTGTATGCACATTGTGTCTTTTCTTTCTTTTTTTCTTTAAAATAAAAGGGAATTGAACAATGCTCAACATCAGCAATTAATAAAGCCATGAAAATCCAACCTACATAAATGTTCACCTCACGGCCGTCAGAATGACCTTCAGCAAAAAGTCTACAAAGAATAACTGCTGAAGGGGTTTCAGAGAACTGTGTACCCTCTAGCTGCTGGAGGGATGTAAACTTGTAACAGCCAGTAGTGAGAACATAACGGAAGTGCGTTTAAGGGTAAAAATTGAGCTACCGTGTGATCTGGTAGGTCCTGTGATGCGCCGCCTATCGCCTGAGCAGAGCAGAATGGAAAAGACACAGGCTGGCAATCCTGCCCTGCAGGAACCTTTAACACAGCCAACACTTGGAAGAACCCGATAAAGGTCCATCAGCAGAAAAATGCACAAAGAGGAAGTGGTCCACGTAAACAATGGAATATTAGCTATGGAAAACGATGAAACAGTGCCCTTTGCACCACGATATAAGGACGTAGAGATAACCACCCAACTTGAAGAAAGAAACTGAAAGACAGATATACTATGACGTCACTCATAGGTGTTATCTAAAAAGTGATACTCATGAACTTATTTCCAAGAGAGGGAAAAGCACGGATTAAGAAAACAAAATGATCTTTAACGAAATGGAAAGGTGTAAGGAGTGGGTGAATTAGGATACGGGGGTTAACAGACACGTACTAATACATATGACATATATAATCACAAAATCCTACGGGATACCAACAGAGGTCTACTCAACACGGTATAATAACCTTTCCTTTGGAAAGGATCCAAAGATGAATAGACGGATACGTTGATATGATGAACCAGATTCTGTACACCTAGCAGAAACTGCATGATATATCAAATTTGCTCTGATAATTAATAAAAATTAAATTTAAAAAAACGAACACGAAGTAGGAGATATAATCTCTTGGGGGTCTGCCCCTGGCACATTCCACTCTAATTTGCAGCCTACTAACAGGATTGCCAGGAAGGCTCTGCTGCCCAAAAACCCCCGAGTCGGAAATGGAGAAACGCTTCCGCCTTGTGGCCGTTTCCCGCAAGAGCGGCTTTAAGCCCACAGCTAACGGTCCCTTAACATTCACAAGGACTCAGGGCTGTAAAGGACACCTGCCCTCAAAAAATGTCCTGAGGTAGGGAATGGCCAGAAAATTCAAAGCAGGCAAAATGTTCAAGAAGATAACATGAAGAGGTAAGTTTTACTCACTCTCTTTAAAAGGAAAAGGAAAATGGATAAAAGCTCAACATCAGGATATATTAGACTCATGCAAATCTAATCTACAAAAAGGTTTCAACTCACACCAGTCGACTGACCATCATCAAAAAGTCTTCAAACAGTAAGTGCTGAAGGGGTTTTTTAGAGAACTGTGTACCCTCTGGCTGCTGGTGAGATGTAAAGTGGTAACAGCCAATAATGAGAACAGAAAGGAGCTGCGTTTAAAAGTAAAAACGGAGCTCCCATTCGATGCAGCAGGCCCACCGCTGGGCCTCTCACCTGACAAGACCAGAATCCAGAGGACACAGGCTGCAAAAGCTGCACTGCGGCCTTATTCACAATAGCCAAGACATGGAAGCAACCTAGATGTCCATCAACAGATGAATGGATAAGGAAGAAGTGGTCCATGTACACAATGGAATACCAGCCATGTAAAACAATGAAACACTGCTCTTTGAGGCACCATAGATGAGCCTAGGGAGAATCACAGAACATGAGGTAAATTGGAAAGCAAAAGACAGATATCCTATCATATCACTTATAGGTGTTACCTAACTACTGACAAAAATGGACATATTTCCACCGACAAAGACACACAGAGACTTTAAAAAACAAACTATGTGTATCTAAGAGGAAAGGTGGTAGCAATGGATAAATTAAGATTAGATTTACCATACCTATAGAAAGACAGATTAAGTACATATATCAAAAAGACGGAGCACATAGCAAGGCAGGTCTTCGGAACACTCTGTAATCTTTTACGTGGGAAAAGGATCTGTACGTGAATAGATATATATGATGTACAAATGAACCAGACTGTGTACACCGAGGACAAACTGTATTCTAATCATTACCCCGATTAAAACAACGAACAGGAAGTAATGAGACATAAACTTCAGGGGTTTTTCCTGGCACATTCCATTCTAATTTACAACCTGGGAACACGACTTCCAGAAAGGCTGTGCTGCCCTAGTAACCAGATTTGGGGATGGAGAAATGCTGCCGCCTTGCGGCCGTTTCCCACAACAGCCGCTTTAAACCCAGTGCTAATGGTCACTAAATATTCACCAAACTTGCAGGTCTGTAAATTACACCTGGCCTCCAAAAAAAATCCTGGGGTCAAAAATCGACCAAAAATTCAAAAGAGGGCAACCTTCCAAGAAGACAATTTCAAGAGGTATATTGTTCTCACACTTTTTCTCTTTGTTTTTCCTAAAGAAAAGAGAAAGGTGTGGAAAGATGCTGAACATTAGGGATTATTAAAGACACACAAATCCAAATTACAGAAACCTATCAGCTCACGCCAGTCAGAAAGGCCACAAGCAAACATTCTGCAGACAATAAATGCTGAAGGGGTTGTGGAGAAATGCATACCCTTGGTGCTAATTGGGATGTGGTAAGAGCCACTAATGAAAAAACACAATGGAGGTGCTTTGAAAAGGGAAACATTGAGCTAGCAGTCAATCAATCACACCCACTGCCGGGCCTATCCCCTGAGAAAATGAGAATCAAAAAGTCACAGGCTGGCAATCCTGCACTCCAGCAATATTTACCATAGCCAACACTTGGAAGCAACGAAAATGTCCATCAACAGAGGAATGCACACAGAAGTGGTCCATGAATACAATGGAATATTACTCCACTAAAAAATATAAATTAAATTAAAAAACCAAACATAAGTAAGGAGACATCAGCTTTTGGGGGTTTATCAGGGCACATGGCACTCTAATTTATAACTGAGGAACACCACTGGCAGGAAGGTCTGTTTCCCTAGGTACCAGAGTGGGGAACGTAGAAAGGCTGCCGACCTCTGGCCAATACCTGCAACAGCAGATTTGAAATCTGTGCTAATGGTCACTTAATATTCAAAATAATTGCAGACTTGTAAATGACACCTGCCATCAAAAAAAAATCTTGGGGTTGTAAAGCGACTACAAAATTCAATAGACGTCAACATTTCAAGAAGACAATTTCAAGAGGCATATTTTACGCACATTTTGTCTTTTCTTGCGTTTTTATCTTTAAAAAGGAAAAGGGAATGGGAAAATGCTCAACATCAGCAATTAATAAAGCCTTGCAAATCCAATTACAGAAATGTTTACCTCACAGCCGTCAGAATGTTCTTCACCGAAAAGTCTACAAAGAATAAATGCTGAAGGGGTTTCAGAGAACTGTGTACCCTCTAGCTGCTGGGGGGGATGTAAACTGCTCACAGCCAGTACTGAGAACATAATGGAGGTGCCTTTAGGGGTAAAAATTGAGCTACCATGTGATCTGGTAGGTCGTTTGATGCGCCTATCACCTGAGCAGACCAGAATGGAAAAGACACAGGCTGGCAATCCTGCACTGCAGGAACATTTAACATAGCCAAGACTTGGAAGAAACCAAAATGTCCATCAACAGAAAAATGCACAAAGAGGAAGTGGTCCATGTAAACAATGGAATATTAGCCATGGAAAACAATGAAACAGTGCCGTTTGCACCACCATATAAGGACCTAGAGATAATCACCCACCTTGAAGTAAGAAAGAAGCTGAAAGACAGATATCCTATGACATCACTTATAGGTGTTACCTAAAAATTGATACTCATGAACTTATTGCCAAGAGAAGGAAAAGCATGGATTAAGAAGAAACAGTTATGTTTAACCAAATGGAAAAGTGCAAGGAATGTGTGAATTAGGATATGGGGGTTAACAGACATGTACTAATACATATGAAATATATAATCACAAAATACCTATGGAATACCAAGAGAGGTCTACTCAACACTCTGCAATAACCTACACAGTAAAGAATCCAAAGATAAAAAGACAGATACATTGATATCATGAACCAGATTCTGTACACCTAGGAGAAACAAAATATTTTTATCAAATTTGCTCTGATAACTAATAAAAATTAAATTTAAAAAACAAACAAAAAGTGAGGAGATGTAAGCTCTTGGGGATGTGCCCTGGCACATTCCACTCTAATTTGCAGCCTACTAACACGATTTCCAGGAAGGCTCTGCTGCCCAAAAACCCAGAGTTGGAAAATGCTGCCGCCTTGTGGCCGTTTCACACAACAGCAGCTTTAAACCCAGGGCTAAAGGTCACTAAATAGTCACCAAACTCGCAGTTCTGTAATGACACCTGCCCACCAAAAACATCCTGGGGTCGAAAATCGACCACAAAATTCAAAAAACGGCGAGCGTCCAAGAGGACAATTTCAAGAGGTAAATTGTTCTCACACCTTTCTCTCTCTCTTTTTTTTTTAACAGGAAAGAAAAAGGCGTGGAAAAACGATGAATTTTAGGAATTTCTAAAGACACGCAAACCCAAATTACAAAAACCTAGCGGCTCACAGCAGTCAGAAAAGCCATTAGCCAAAATGCTGCAAGCAATCGATGCTGAAGGGATTGTGGAGCAATGCGTACCCTCCGTTCTAAGGGGGACGTGGGAAGAGCCACTAATGAAAACACAGTGGAGGTGCTTTGAAAAGGGGAACATGGAGCTAGCAGTCAGTCAGTCACACCCACTGCCGGGCCTATCCCCTGAGAAAATGAGAATCAAAAAGTCACAGGCTGGCAATCCTGCACTCCAGCAATACTTACCGTAGCCAACACTGGGAAGCAATGAAAATGGCCATCAACAGAGGAATGCCCCAAGAAGAAGCCGTCCATGTACGCAACGGAATGTTACTCCACTGAAAAATATAAATTAAATTAAAACATCAAACGTAAGTAAGGACACAAGGTTTTGGGCGTTTATCAGGGCACACTGCACTCTAATTTGTATCTGAGGAACACCACTGGCAGGAAGGTCTGCTTCCCTAGGTACCAGGGTGGGGAACGTAGAAATACTGCGGCCCTCTAGCTGATACCTGCAACAGCAGCTTTGAAATCTCTGCTAATGGTCACTTCATATGCACAAGTACCGCAGGGCTGCAAAGGAAACCTGCCCTCAAAATGTCCTGACGCAGGTGAAGGCCAAAACATTTCAAAATGTGGCACGTGTTTCAAGAAAACAATTTGAAGAAGTAAGCTGTAATAACAGTTTGAAAAATAAAAGGACATGCCTGAAAGCTCAATTTCAAGGGATTATGAGACACATGCGGATCCAACCACAAAGAGGTATCAGCTCACCCCGCTAAGAATAACCATCAGCAAAGAAACTACAAACGCTCAATGCTGAAGAGGTTGTGGAGAAATGCATACCCTCAATTTGAAGTGGGACGTAACCTGGTAAGAGCCACTAATGGGAAGAGAATGGATGTGTCTTTAAAAGGTAAACACTGAGCTACTATATGATCCATCAGGCCCACTCCTCGGCCTGTAACCTAAGAAGACAGAATTGGAAAGACACAGGCAGGAAATCTGCACTGCAGCAGTACAACAATAGCCAAGACACGGAATCAACCAAAAAGTCCATCAAGAGATGAGTGGACAGAGAAGAAGTGGTACGTGTACAGATGGAATATTGGCCAAGGAAAAAAATGAAACAATGACACTTGCAGCACGGTAGATGAGTCTAGAGGTAATCATGCAACTGGTAGTAAGTGAGAAAGCGAAAGACACATATCCTATCGTATCACTTATAGGCGTTACCTAAAAATTGATACCAGTGAAGGTATTTCCACAGAGAAATGTAATCACAGATTCATTAAGCAAACTTATGGTTCACCAAATGGAAAGGTGTGAGGATTGGATACATTAGGATGTTGGGGTTAACGGAGATATGCAAACACACGTGAAATGTATCATCACCAAAGACCTACGGCATACCAAGAGAAGACTACTCAACATTGGGTCATAACCTACATGGGAAAAGGATCCGAAGAAGACTAGATATATGTATGTGTGTAAAAGAGTCACATCTTGCACACGCCTAGAACAAACAAAACATTGTAATCAAATTTTCTCGGATACAAAATAAAAATTAAATTAAAACAAAACGAACAGCAAGTAATGAGACATAAACGTAAGGGGCTTTTTCCTGGCACATTCCGTTCTAATTTACAAGCTACAACACAACTTCCATTATGGCTCTGCTGCCCTAGTAACCAGATTTGGTAAGGAGAAGTGCTGCCGCCTTCTGGCCGTTTCACACAACAGCGCTAATGGTCACTTAATATTCAAAATAATTGCAGGCCTGTAAATGACACCCTGCCATCAAAAAACATCCTGGGGGCGTAAATCGACCAGAGAATTCAAACGACGTCAACATTTCAAGAAGACATCTCAAGAGGCATATTGTATGCACATTGTGTCTTTTCTTTCTTTTTTTCTTTAAAATAAAAGGGAATTGAACAATGCTCAACATCAGCAATTAATAAAGCCATGAAAATCCAACCTACATAAATGTTCACCTCACGGCCGTCAGAATGACCTTCAGCAAAAAGTCTACAAAGAATAACTGCTGAAGGGGTTTCAGAGAACTGTGTACCCTCTAGCTGCTGGAGGGATGTAAACTTGTAACAGCCAGTAGTGAGAACATAACGGAAGTGCGTTTAAGGGTAAAAATTGAGCTACCGTGTGATCTGGTAGGTCCTGTGATGCGCCGCCTATCGCCTGAGCAGAGCAGAATGGAAAAGACACAGGCTGGCAATCCTGCCCTGCAGGAACCTTTAACACAGCCAACACTTGGAAGAACCCGATAAAGGTCCATCAGCAGAAAAATGCACAAAGAGGAAGTGGTCCACGTAAACAATGGAATATTAGCTATGGAAAACGATGAAACAGTGCCCTTTGCACCACGATATAAGGACGTAGAGATAACCACCCAACTTGAAGAAAGAAACTGAAAGACAGATATACTATGACGTCACTCATAGGTGTTATCTAAAAAGTGATACTCATGAACTTATTTCCAAGAGAGGGAAAAGCACGGATTAAGAAAACAAAATGATCTTTAACGAAATGGAAAGGTGTAAGGAGTGGGTGAATTAGGATACGGGGGTTAACAGACACGTACTAATACATATGACATATATAATCACAAAATCCTACGGGATACCAACAGAGGTCTACTCAACACGGTATAATAACCTTTCCTTTGGAAAGGATCCAAAGATGAATAGACGGATACGTTGATATGATGAACCAGATTCTGTACACCTAGCAGAAACTGCATGATATATCAAATTTGCTCTGATAATTAATAAAAATTAAATTTAAAAAAACGAACACGAAGTAGGAGATATAATCTCTTGGGGGTCTGCCCCTGGCACATTCCACTCTAATTTGCAGCCTACTAACAGGATTGCCAGGAAGGCTCTGCTGCCCAAAAACCCCCGAGTCGGAAATGGAGAAACGCTTCCGCCTTGTGGCCGTTTCCCGCAAGAGCGGCTTTAAGCCCACAGCTAACGGTCCCTTAACATTCACAAGGACTCAGGGCTGTAAAGGACACCTGCCCTCAAAAAATGTCCTGAGGTAGGGAATGGCCAGAAAATTCAAAGCAGGCAAAATGTTCAAGAAGATAACATGAAGAGGTAAGTTTTACTCACTCTCTTTAAAAGGAAAAGGAAAATGGATAAAAGCTCAACATCAGGATATATTAGACTCATGCAAATCTAATCTACAAAAAGGTTTCAACTCACACCAGTCGACTGACCATCATCAAAAAGTCTTCAAACAGTAAGTGCTGAAGGGGTTTTTTAGAGAACTGTGTACCCTCTGGCTGCTGGTGAGATGTAAAGTGGTAACAGCCAATAATGAGAACAGAAAGGAGCTGCGTTTAAAAGTAAAAACGGAGCTCCCATTCGATGCAGCAGGCCCACCGCTGGGCCTCTCACCTGACAAGACCAGAATCCAGAGGACACAGGCTGCAAAAGCTGCACTGCGGCCTTATTCACAATAGCCAAGACATGGAAGCAACCTAGATGTCCATCAACAGATGAATGGATAAGGAAGAAGTGGTCCATGTACACAATGGAATACCAGCCATGTAAAACAATGAAACACTGCTCTTTGAGGCACCATAGATGAGCCTAGGGAGAATCACAGAACATGAGGTAAATTGGAAAGCAAAAGACAGATATCCTATCATATCACTTATAGGTGTTACCTAACTACTGACAAAAATGGACATATTTCCACCGACAAAGACACACAGAGACTTTAAAAAACAAACTATGTGTATCTAAGAGGAAAGGTGGTAGCAATGGATAAATTAAGATTAGATTTACCATACCTATAGAAAGACAGATTAAGTACATATATCAAAAAGACGGAGCACATAGCAAGGCAGGTCTTCGGAACACTCTGTAATCTTTTACGTGGGAAAAGGATCTGTACGTGAATAGATATATATGATGTACAAATGAACCAGACTGTGTACACCGAGGACAAACTGTATTCTAATCATTACCCCGATTAAAACAACGAACAGGAAGTAATGAGACATAAACTTCAGGGGTTTTTCCTGGCACATTCCATTCTAATTTACAACCTGGGAACACGACTTCCAGAAAGGCTGTGCTGCCCTAGTAACCAGATTTGGGGATGGAGAAATGCTGCCGCCTTGCGGCCGTTTCCCACAACAGCCGCTTTAAACCCAGTGCTAATGGTCACTAAATATTCACCAAACTTGCAGGTCTGTAAATTACACCTGGCCTCCAAAAAAAATCCTGGGGTCAAAAATCGACCAAAAATTCAAAAGAGGGCAACCTTCCAAGAAGACAATTTCAAGAGGTATATTGTTCTCACACTTTTTCTCTTTGTTTTTCCTAAAGAAAAGAGAAAGGTGTGGAAAGATGCTGAACATTAGGGATTATTAAAGACATACAAATCCAAATTACAGAAACCTATCAGCTCACGCCAGTCAGAAAGGCCACAAGCAAACATTCTGCAGACAATAAATGCTGAAGGGGTTGTGGAGAAATGCATACCCTTGGTGCTAATTGGGATGTGGTAAGAGCCACTAATGAAAAAACACAATGGAGGTGCTTTGAAAAGGGAAACATTGAGCTAGCAGTCAATCAATCACACCCACTGCCGGGCCTATCCCCTGAGAAAATGAGAATCAAAAAGTCACAGGCTGGCAATCCTGCACTCCAGCAATATTTACCATAGCCAACACTTGGAAGCAACGAAAATGTCCATCAACAGAGGAATGCACACAGAAGTGGTCCATGAATACAATGGAATATTACTCCACTAAAAAATATAAATTAAATTAAAACACCAAACATAAGTAAGGAGACATCAGCTTTTGGGGGTTTATCAGGGCACATGGCACTCTAATTTATAACTGAGGAACACCACTGGCAGGAAGGTCTGTTTCCCTAGGTACCAGAGTGGGGAACGTAGAAAGGCTGCCGACCTCTGGCCAATACCTGCAACAGCAGATTTGAAATCTGTGCTAATGGTCACTTAATATTCAAAATAATTGCAGACTTGTAAATGACACCTGCCATCAAAAAAAAATCTTGGGGTTGTAAAGCGACTACAAAATTCAATAGACGTCAACATTTCAAGAAGACAATTTCAAGAGGCATATTTTACGCACATTTTGTCTTTTCTTGCGTTTTTATCTTTAAAAAGGAAAAGGGAATGGGAAAATGCTCAACATCAGCAATTAATAAAGCCTTGCAAATCCAATTACAGAAATGTTTACCTCACAGCCGTCAGAATGTTCTTCACCGAAAAGTCTACAAAGAATAAATGCTGAAGGGGTTTCAGAGAACTGTGTACCCTCTAGCTGCTGGGGGGGATGTAAACTGCTCACAGCCAGTACTGAGAACATAATGGAGGTGCCTTTAGGGGTAAAAATTGAGCTACCATGTGATCTGGTAGGTCGTTTGATGCGCCTATCACCTGAGCAGACCAGAATGGAAAAGACACAGGCTGGCAATCCTGCACTGCAGGAACATTTAACATAGCCAAGACTTGGAAGAAACCAAAATGTCCATCAACAGAAAAATGCACAAAGAGGAAGTGGTCCATGTAAACAATGGAATATTAGCCATGGAAAACAATGAAACAGTGCCGTTTGCACCACCATATAAGGACCTAGAGATAATCACCCACCTTGAAGTAAGAAAGAAGCTGAAAGACAGATATCCTATGACATCACTTATAGGTGTTACCTAAAAATTGATACTCATGAACTTATTGCCAAGAGAAGGAAAAGCATGGATTAAGAAGAAACAATTATGTTTAACCAAATGGAAAAGTGCAAGGAATGTGTGAATTAGGATATGGGGGTTAACAGACATGTACTAATACATATGAAATATATAATCACAAAATACCTATGGAATACCAAGAGAGGTCTACTCAACACTCTGCAATAACCTACACAGTAAAGAATCCAAAGATAAAAAGACAGATACATTGATATCATGAACCAGATTCTGTACACCTAGGAGAAACAAAATATTTTTATCAAATTTGCTCTGATAACTAATAAAAATTAAATTTAAAAAACAAACAAAAAGTGAGGAGATGTAAGCTCTTGGGGATGTGCCCTGGCACATTCCACTCTAATTTGCAGCCTACTAACACGATTTCCAGGAAGGCTCTGCTGCCCAAAAACCCAGAGTTGGAAAATGCTGCCGCCTTGTGGCCGTTTCACACAACAGCAGCTTTAAACCCAGGGCTGAAGGTCACTAAATAGTCACCAAACTCGCAGTTCTGTAATGACACCTGCCCACCAAAAACATCCTGGGGTCGAAAATCGACCACAAAATTCAAAAAACGGCGAGCGTCCAAGAGGACAATTTCAAGAGGTAAATTGTTCTCACACCTTTCTCTCTCTCTTTTTTTTTAACAGGAAAGAAAAAGGCGTGGAAAAACGATGAATTTTAGGAATTTCTAAAGACACGCAAACCCAAATTACAAAAACCTAGCGGCTCACAGCAGTCAGAAAAGCCATTAGCCAAAATGCTGCAAGCAATCGATGCTGAAGGGATTGTGGAGCAATGCGTACCCTCCGTTCTAAGGGGGACGTGGGAAGAGCCACTAATGAAAACACAGTGGAGGTGCTTTGAAAAGGGGAACATGGAGCTAGCAGTCAGTCAGTCACACCCACTGCCGGGCCTATCCCCTGAGAAAATGAGAATCAAAAAGTCACAGGCTGGCAATCCTGCACTCCAGCAATACTTACCGTAGCCAACACTGGGAAGCAATGAAAATGGCCATCAACAGAGGAATGCCCCAAGAAGAAGCCGTCCATGTACGCAACGGAATGTTACTCCACTGAAAAATATAAATTAAATTAAAACATCAAACGTAAGTAAGGACACAAGGTTTTGGGCGTTTATCAGGGCACACTGCACTCTAATTTGTATCTGAGGAACACCACTGGCAGGAAGGTCTGCTTCCCTAGGTACCAGGGTGGGGAACGTAGAAATACTGCGGCCCTCTAGCTGATACCTGCAACAGCAGCTTTGAAATCTCTGCTAATGGTCACTTCATATGCACAAGTACCGCAGGGCTGCAAAGGAAACCTGCCCTCAAAATGTCCTGACGCAGGTGAAGGCCAAAACATTTCAAAATGTGGCACGTGTTTCAAGAAAACAATTTGAAGAAGTAAGCTGTAATAACAGTTTGAAAAATAAAAGGACATGCCTGAAAGCTCAATTTCAAGGGATTATGAGACACATGCGGATCCAACCACAAAGAGGTATCAGCTCACCCCGCTAAGAATAACCATCAGCAAAGAAACTACAAACGCTCAATGCTGAAGAGGTTGTGGAGAAATGCATACCCTCAATTTGAAGTGGGACGTAACCTGGTAAGAGCCACTAATGGGAAGAGAATGGATGTGTCTTTAAAAGGTAAACACTGAGCTACTATATGATCCATCAGGCCCACTCCTCGGCCTGTAACCTAAGAAGACAGAATTGGAAAGACACAGGCAGGAAATCTGCACTGCAGCAGTACAACAATAGCCAAGACACGGAATCAACCAAAAAGTCCATCAAGAGATGAGTGGACAGAGAAGAAGTGGTACGTGTACAGATGGAATATTGGCCAAGGAAAAAAATGAAACAATGACACTTGCAGCACGGTAGATGAGTCTAGAGGTAATCATGCAACTGGTAGTAAGTGAGAAAGCGAAAGACACATATCCTATCGTATCACTTATAGGCGTTACCTAAAAATTGATACCAGTGAAGGTATTTCCACAGAGAAATGTAATCACAGATTCATTAAGCAAACTTATGGTTCACCAAATGGAAAGGTGTGAGGATTGGATACATTAGGATGTTGGGGTTAACGGAGATATGCAAACACACGTGAAATGTATCATCACCAAAGACCTACGGCATACCAAGAGAAGACTACTCAACATTGGGTCATAACCTACATGGGAAAAGGATCCGAAGAAGACTAGATATATGTATGTGTGTAAAAGAGTCACATCTTGCACACGCCTAGAACAAACAAAACATTGTAATCAAATTTTCTTGGATACAAAATAAAAATTAAATTAAAACAAAACGAACAGCAAGTAATGAGACATAAACGTAAGGGGCTTTTTCCTGGCACATTCCGTTCTAATTTACAAGCTACAACACAACTTCCATTATGGCTCTGCTGCCCTAGTAACCAGATTTGGTAAGGAGAAGTGCTGCCGCCTTCTGGCCGTTTCACACAACAGCGCTAATGGTCACTTAATATTCAAAATAATTGCAGGCCTGTAAATGACACCCTGCCATCAAAAAACATCCTGGGGGCGTAAATCGACCAGAGAATTCAAACGACGTCAACATTTCAAGAAGACATCTCAAGAGGCATATTGTATGCACATTGTGTCTTTTCTTTCTTTTTTTCTTTAAAATAAAAGGGAATTGAACAATGCTCAACATCAGCAATTAATAAAGCCATGAAAATCCAACCTACATAAATGTTCACCTCACGGCCGTCAGAATGACCTTCAGCAAAAAGTCTACAAAGAATAACTGCTGAAGGGGTTTCAGAGAACTGTGTACCCTCTAGCTGCTGGGGGGATGTAAACTTGTAACAGCCAGTAGTGAGAACATAACGGAAGTGCGTTTAAGGGTAAAAATTGAGCTACCGTGTGATCTGGTAGGTCCTGTGATGCGCCGCCTATCGCCTGAGCAGAGCAGAATGGAAAAGACACAGGCTGGCAATCCTGCCCTGCAGGAACCTTTAACACAGCCAACACTTGGAAGAACCCGATAAAGGTCCATCAGCAGAAAAATGCACAAAGAGGAAGTGGTCCACGTAAACAATGGAATATTAGCTATGGAAAACGATGAAACAGTGCCCTTTGCACCACGATATAAGGACGTAGAGATAACCACCCAACTTGAAGAAAGAAACTGAAAGACAGATATACTATGACGTCACTCATAGGTGTTATCTAAAAAGTGATACTCATGAACTTATTTCCAAGAGAGGGAAAAGCACGGATTAAGAAAACAAAATGATCTTTAACGAAATGGAAAGGTGTAAGGAGTGGGTGAATTAGGATACGGGGGTTAACAGACACGTACTAATACATATGACATATATAATCACAAAATCCTACGGGATACCAACAGAGGTCTACTCAACACGGTATAATAACCTTTCCTTTGGAAAGGATCCAAAGATGAATAGACGGATACGTTGATATGATGAACCAGATTCTGTACACCTAGCAGAAACTGCATGATATATCAAATTTGCTCTGATAATTAATAAAAATTAAATTTAAAAAAACGAACACGAAGTAGGAGATATAATCTCTTGGGGGTCTGCCCCTGGCACATTCCACTCTAATTTGCAGCCTACTAACAGGATTGCCAGGAAGGCTCTGCTGCCCAAAAACCCCCGAGTCGGAAATGGAGAAACGCTTCCGCCTTGTGGCCGTTTCCCGCAAGAGCGGCTTTAAGCCCACAGCTAACGGTCCCTTAACATTCACAAGGACTCAGGGCTGTAAAGGACACCTGCCCTCAAAAAATGTCCTGAGGTAGGGAATGGCCAGAAAATTCAAAGCAGGCAAAATGTTCAAGAAGATAACATGAAGAGGTAAGTTTTACTCACTCTCTTTAAAAGGAAAAGGAAAATGGATAAAAGCTCAACATCAGGATATATTAGACTCATGCAAATCTAATCTACAAAAAGGTTTCAACTCACACCAGTCGACTGACCATCATCAAAAAGTCTTCAAACAGTAAGTGCTGAAGGGGTTTTTTAGAGAACTGTGTACCCTCTGGCTGCTGGTGAGATGTAAAGTGGTAACAGCCAATAATGAGAACAGAAAGGAGCTGCGTTTAAAAGTAAAAACGGAGCTCCCATTCGATGCAGCAGGCCCACCGCTGGGCCTCTCACCTGACAAGACCAGAATCCAGAGGACACAGGCTGCAAAAGCTGCACTGCGGCCTTATTCACAATAGCCAAGACATGGAAGCAACCTAGATGTCCATCAACAGATGAATGGATAAGGAAGAAGTGGTCCATGTACACAATGGAATACCAGCCATGTAAAACAATGAAACACTGCTCTTTGAGGCACCATAGATGAGCCTAGGGAGAATCACAGAACATGAGGTAAATTGGAAAGCAAAAGACAGATATCCTATCATATCACTTATAGGTGTTACCTAACTACTGACAAAAATGGACATATTTCCACCGACAAAGACACACAGAGACTTTAAAAAACAAACTATGTGTATCTAAGAGGAAAGGTGGTAGCAATGGATAAATTAAGATTAGATTTACCATACCTATAGAAAGACAGATTAAGTACATATATCAAAAAGACGGAGCACATAGCAAGGCAGGTCTTCGGAACACTCTGTAATCTTTTACGTGGGAAAAGGATCTGTACGTGAATAGATATATATGATGTACAAATGAACCAGACTGTGTACACCGAGGACAAACTGTATTCTAATCATTACCCCGATTAAAACAACGAACAGGAAGTAATGAGACATAAACTTCAGGGGTTTTTCCTGGCACATTCCATTCTAATTTACAACCTGGGAACACGACTTCCAGAAAGGCTGTGCTGCCCTAGTAACCAGATTTGGGGATGGAGAAATGCTGCCGCCTTGCGGCCGTTTCCCACAACAGCCGCTTTAAACCCAGTGCTAATGGTCACTAAATATTCACCAAACTTGCAGGTCTGTAAATTACACCTGGCCTCCAAAAAAAATCCTGGGGTCAAAAATCGACCAAAAATTCAAAAGAGGGCAACCTTCCAAGAAGACAATTTCAAGAGGTATATTGTTCTCACACTTTTTCTCTTTGTTTTTCCTAAAGAAAAGAGAAAGGTGTGGAAAGATGCTGAACATTAGGGATTATTAAAGACACACAAATCCAAATTACAGAAACCTATCAGCTCACGCCAGTCAGAAAGGCCACAAGCAAACATTCTGCAGACAATAAATGCTGAAGGGGTTGTGGAGAAATGCATACCCTTGGTGCTAATTGGGATGTGGTAAGAGCCACTAATGAAAAAACACAATGGAGGTGCTTTGAAAAGGGAAACATTGAGCTAGCAGTCAATCAATCACACCCACTGCCGGGCCTATCCCCTGAGAAAATGAGAATCAAAAAGTCACAGGCTGGCAATCCTGCACTCCAGCAATATTTACCATAGCCAACACTTGGAAGCAACGAAAATGTCCATCAACAGAGGAATGCACACAGAAGTGGTCCATGAATACAATGGAATATTACTCCACTAAAAAATATAAATTAAATTAAAACACCAAACATAAGTAAGGAGACATCAGCTTTTGGGGGTTTATCAGGGCACATGGCACTCTAATTTATAACTGAGGAACACCACTGGCAGGAAGGTCTGTTTCCCTAGGTACCAGAGTGGGGAACGTAGAAAGGCTGCCGACCTCTGGCCAATACCTGCAACAGCAGATTTGAAATCTGTGCTAATGGTCACTTAATATTCAAAATAATTGCAGACTTGTAAATGACACCTGCCATCAAAAAAAAATCTTGGGGTTGTAAAGCGACTACAAAATTCAATAGACGTCAACATTTCAAGAAGACAATTTCAAGAGGCATATTTTACGCACATTTTGTCTTGTCTTGCGTTTTTATCTTTAAAAAGGAAAAGGGAATGGGAAAATGCTCAACATCAGCAATTAATAAAGCCTTGCAAATCCAATTACAGAAATGTTTACCTCACAGCCGTCAGAATGTTCTTCACCGAAAAGTCTACAAAGAATAAATGCTGAAGGGGTTTCAGAGAACTGTGTACCCTCTAGCTGCTGGGGGGGATGTAAACTGCTCACAGCCAGTACTGAGAACATAATGGAGGTGCCTTTAGGGGTAAAAATTGAGCTACCATGTGATCTGGTAGGTCGTTTGATGCGCCTATCACCTGAGCAGACCAGAATGGAAAAGACACAGGCTGGCAATCCTGCACTGCAGGAACATTTAACATAGCCAAGACTTGGAAGAAACCAAAATGTCCATCAACAGAAAAATGCACAAAGAGGAAGTGGTCCATGTAAACAATGGAATATTAGCCATGGAAAACAATGAAACAGTGCCGTTTGCACCACCATATAAGGACCTAGAGATAATCACCCACCTTGAAGTAAGAAAGAAGCTGAAAGACAGATATCCTATGACATCACTTATAGGTGTTACCTAAAAATTGATACTCATGAACTTATTGCCAAGAGAAGGAAAAGCATGGATTAAGAAGAAACAATTATGTTTAACCAAATGGAAAAGTGCAAGGAATGTGTGAATTAGGATATGGGGGTTAACAGACATGTACTAATACATATGAAATATATAATCACAAAATACCTATGGAATACCAAGAGAGGTCTACTCAACACTCTGCAATAACCTACACAGTAAAGAATCCAAAGATAAAAAGACAGATACATTGATATCATGAACCAGATTCTGTACACCTAGGAGAAACAAAATATTTTTATCAAATTTGCTCTGATAACTAATAAAAATTAAATTTAAAAAACAAACAAAAAGTGAGGAGATGTAAGCTCTTGGGGATGTGCCCTGGCACATTCCACTCTAATTTGCAGCCTACTAACACGATTTCCAGGAAGGCTCTGCTGCCCAAAAACCCAGAGTTGGAAAATGCTGCCGCCTTGTGGCCGTTTCACACAACAGCAGCTTTAAACCCAGGGCTGAAGGTCACTAAATAGTCACCAAACTCGCAGTTCTGTAATGACACCTGCCCACCAAAAACATCCTGGGGTCGAAAATCGACCACAAAATTCAAAAAACGGCGAGCGTCCAAGAGGACAATTTCAAGAGGTAAATTGTTCTCACACCTTTCTCTCTCTCTTTTTTTTTAACAGGAAAGAAAAAGGCGTGGAAAAACGATGAATTTTAGGAATTTCTAAAGACACGCAAACCCAAATTACAAAAACCTAGCGGCTCACAGCAGTCAGAAAAGCCATTAGCCAAAATGCTGCAAGCAATCGATGCTGAAGGGATTGTGGAGCAATGCGTACCCTCCGTTCTAAGGGGGACGTGGGAAGAGCCACTAATGAAAACACAGTGGAGGTGCTTTGAAAAGGGGAACATGGAGCTAGCAGTCAGTCAGTCACACCCACTGCCGGGCCTATCCCCTGAGAAAATGAGAATCAAAAAGTCACAGGCTGGCAATCCTGCACTCCAGCAATACTTACCGTAGCCAACACTGGGAAGCAATGAAAATGGCCATCAACAGAGGAATGCCCCAAGAAGAAGCCGTCCATGTACGCAACGGAATGTTACTCCACTGAAAAATATAAATTAAATTAAAACATCAAACGTAAGTAAGGACACAAGGTTTTGGGCGTTTATCAGGGCACACTGCACTCTAATTTGTATCTGAGGAACACCACTGGCAGGAAGGTCTGCTTCCCTAGGTACCAGGGTGGGGAACGTAGAAATACTGCGGCCCTCTAGCTGATACCTGCAACAGCAGCTTTGAAATCTCTGCTAATGGTCACTTCATATGCACAAGTACCGCAGGGCTGCAAAGGAAACCTGCCCTCAAAATGTCCTGACGCAGGTGAAGGCCAAAACATTTCAAAATGTGGCACGTGTTTCAAGAAAACAATTTGAAGAAGTAAGCTGTAATAACAGTTTGAAAAATAAAAGGACATGCCTGAAAGCTCAATTTCAAGGGATTATGAGACACATGCGGATCCAACCACAAAGAGGTATCAGCTCACCCCGCTAAGAATAACCATCAGCAAAGAAACTACAAACGCTCAATGCTGAAGAGGTTGTGGAGAAATGCATACCCTCAATTTGAAGTGGGACGTAACCTGGTAAGAGCCACTAATGGGAAGAGAATGGATGTGTCTTTAAAAGGTAAACACTGAGCTACTATATGATCCATCAGGCCCACTCCTCGGCCTGTAACCTAAGAAGACAGAATTGGAAAGACACAGGCAGGAAATCTGCACTGCAGCAGTACAACAATAGCCAAGACACGGAATCAACCAAAAAGTCCATCAAGAGATGAGTGGACAGAGAAGAAGTGGTACGTGTACAGATGGAATATTGGCCAAGGAAAAAAATGAAACAATGACACTTGCAGCACGGTAGATGAGTCTAGAGGTAATCATGCAACTGGTAGTAAGTGAGAAAGCGAAAGACACATATCCTATCGTATCACTTATAGGCGTTACCTAAAAATTGATACCAGTGAAGGTATTTCCACAGAGAAATGTAATCACAGATTCATTAAGCAAACTTATGGTTCACCAAATGGAAAGGTGTGAGGATTGGATACATTAGGATGTTGGGGTTAACGGAGATATGCAAACACACGTGAAATGTATCATCACCAAAGACCTACGGCATACCAAGAGAAGACTACTCAACATTGGGTCATAACCTACATGGGAAAAGGATCCGAAGAAGACTAGATATATGTATGTGTGTAAAAGAGTCACATCTTGCACACGCCTAGAACAAACAAAACATTGTAATCAAATTTTCTTGGATACAAAATAAAAATTAAATTAAAACAAAACGAACAGCAAGTAATGAGACATAAACGTAAGGGGCTTTTTCCTGGCACATTCCGTTCTAATTTACAAGCTACAACACAACTTCCATTATGGCTCTGCTGCCCTAGTAACCAGATTTGGTAAGGAGAAGTGCTGCCGCCTTCTGGCCGTTTCACACAACAGCGCTAATGGTCACTTAATATTCAAAATAATTGCAGGCCTGTAAATGACACCCTGCCATCAAAAAACATCCTGGGGGCGTAAATCGACCAGAGAATTCAAACGACGTCAACATTTCAAGAAGACATCTCAAGAGGCATATTGTATGCACATTGTGTCTTTTCTTTCTTTTTTTCTTTAAAATAAAAGGGAATTGAACAATGCTCAACATCAGCAATTAATAAAGCCATGAAAATCCAACCTACATAAATGTTCACCTCACGGCCGTCAGAATGACCTTCAGCAAAAAGTCTACAAAGAATAACTGCTGAAGGGGTTTCAGAGAACTGTGTACCCTCTAGCTGCTGGGGGGATGTAAACTTGTAACAGCCAGTAGTGAGAACATAACGGAAGTGCGTTTAAGGGTAAAAATTGAGCTACCGTGTGATCTGGTAGGTCCTGTGATGCGCCGCCTATCGCCTGAGCAGAGCAGAATGGAAAAGACACAGGCTGGCAATCCTGCCCTGCAGGAACCTTTAACACAGCCAACACTTGGAAGAACCCGATAAAGGTCCATCAGCAGAAAAATGCACAAAGAGGAAGTGGTCCACGTAAACAATGGAATATTAGCTATGGAAAACGATGAAACAGTGCCCTTTGCACCACGATATAAGGACGTAGAGATAACCACCCAACTTGAAGAAAGAAACTGAAAGACAGATATACTATGACGTCACTCATAGGTGTTATCTAAAAAGTGATACTCATGAACTTATTTCCAAGAGAGGGAAAAGCACGGATTAAGAAAACAAAATGATCTTTAACGAAATGGAAAGGTGTAAGGAGTGGGTGAATTAGGATACGGGGGTTAACAGACACGTACTAATACATATGACATATATAATCACAAAATCCTACGGGATACCAACAGAGGTCTACTCAACACGGTATAATAACCTTTCCTTTGGAAAGGATCCAAAGATGAATAGACGGATACGTTGATATGATGAACCAGATTCTGTACACCTAGCAGAAACTGCATGATATATCAAATTTGCTCTGATAATTAATAAAAATTAAATTTAAAAAAACGAACACGAAGTAGGAGATATAATCTCTTGGGGGTCTGCCCCTGGCACATTCCACTCTAATTTGCAGCCTACTAACAGGATTGCCAGGAAGGCTCTGCTGCCCAAAAACCCCCGAGTCGGAAATGGAGAAACGCTTCCGCCTTGTGGCCGTTTCCCGCAAGAGCGGCTTTAAGCCCACAGCTAACGGTCCCTTAACATTCACAAGGACTCAGGGCTGTAAAGGACACCTGCCCTCAAAAAATGTCCTGAGGTAGGGAATGGCCAGAAAATTCAAAGCAGGCAAAATGTTCAAGAAGATAACATGAAGAGGTAAGTTTTACTCACTCTCTTTAAAAGGAAAAGGAAAATGGATAAAAGCTCAACATCAGGATATATTAGACTCATGCAAATCTAATCTACAAAAAGGTTTCAACTCACACCAGTCGACTGACCATCATCAAAAAGTCTTCAAACAGTAAGTGCTGAAGGGGTTTTTTAGAGAACTGTGTACCCTCTGGCTGCTAGTGAGATGTAAAGTGGTAACAGCCAATAATGAGAACAGAAAGGAGCTGCGTTTAAAAGTAAAAACGGAGCTCCCATTCGATGCAGCAGGCCCACCGCTGGGCCTCTCACCTGACAAGACCAGAATCCAGAGGACACAGGCTGCAAAAGCTGCACTGCGGCCTTATTCACAATAGCCAAGACATGGAAGCAACCTAGATGTCCATCAACAGATGAATGGATAAGGAAGAAGTGGTCCATGTACACAATGGAATACCAGCCATGTAAAACAATGAAACACTGCACTTTGAGGCACCATAGATGAGCCTAGGGAGAATCACAGAACATGAGGTAAATTGGAAAGCAAAAGACAGATATCCTATCATATCACTTATAGGTGTTACCTAACTACTGACAAAAATGGACATATTTCCACCGACAAAGACACACAGAGACTTTAAAAAACAAACTATGTATATCTAAGAGGAAAGGTGGTAGCAATGGATGAATTAAGATTAGATTTACCATACCTATAGAAAGACAGATTAAGTACATATATCAAAAAGACGGAGCACATAGCAAGGGAGGTCTTCGGAACACTCTGTAATCTTTTACGTGGGAAAAGGATCTGTACATGAATAGATATATATGATGCACAAATGAACCAGACTGTGTACACCTAGGACAAACTGTATCCTGATCATTACCCCGATTAAAACAACGAACAGGAAGTAATGAGACATAAACTTCAGGGGTTTTTCCTGGCACATTCCATTCTAATTTACAACCTGGGAACACGACTTCCAGAAAGGCTGTGCTGCCCTAGTAACCAGATTTGGGAATGGAGAAATGCTGCCGCCTTGCGGCCGTTTCCCACAACAGCAGCTTTAAACCCAGTGCTAATGGTCACTAAATATTCACCAAACTTGCAGGTCTGTAAATTACACCTGGCCTCCAAAAAAATCCTGGGGTCAAAAATCGACCAAAAATTCAAAAGAGGGCAACCTTCCAAGAAGACAATTTCAAGAGGTATATTGTTCTCACCCTTTAGTTTTAACAGAAAAGAAAAAGGCGTGTAAAATGATGAATTTTAGGAATTTTTAAAGACATGCAAACCCAAATTACAAAAACCTATCAGGTCACAGCAGTCAGGATAGCCATTAGCAAAAATGCTGCCAACTATAAATGCTAAAGGGATTATGGAGAAATTCGTACCCCCGGCTCTAAGGGGGACATAGTAAGAGCCACTAATGAAAACACAATGGAGGTGCTTTGAAAAGGTAAACACTGAGCTACTAGTCAATCAGTCACACCCACTGCTGGGCCTATCACCTGAGAAAATGAGAATGAAAATGTCACAGGCTGGTAATCTTGCACTCCAGCAATATTTAATATAGCCAACACCTAGAAGCAACAAAAATGTCCATTAACAGAGGAATGCACCAAGAAGTGGTCCATGAATACAATGGAATATTACTCCAATAAAAATATAAGTTAAATTTAAAAAACAAACAAACGTAAGGAGACATCAGTTTTTGGGGTTTATCTGGGCATATTGCACTCTAATTTATAACCGAGGAAGACCACTGGCAGGAAGGTCTGTTTCCCTAGTGCCAGCATGGGGAACAAAGACAGGCTGCCGCACTCTGGCCGTTACCTGCAAAAGCAGCTTTAAAGCTTGTGCTAATGGTCACTTCATGTGAACAAGTACTGCAGGGCTGTAAATGAAACCTGCCCTCAAAATGTCTTGAGGGAGGTAATGGCCAATAAATTTCAAAATGACAAACAACATACAACGGAACTCCCATAACGTTAACAGCTGATTTCTCAGCAAAAATCTACAAGCCACAGGGAGTGACATGATAAAATTAAAGTGATGAAAGGGGAGAACCTACAACCAAGAGTACTCCACCCAGCAAGTATCTCATTCGGATCTGATGGGGAAATCAAAAGCTTTCCAGACAAGCAAAAGCTAAGAGAATTCAGCACCACGAAACCAGCTCTACAACAAATGCTAAAGGAACTTCTCTAAGTGGGAAATACAAGAGAAGAAAAGGACCCACCAAGACAAAGCCACAACAATTAAGAAAATAGTAATGGGAACATACATATCGATAATTACCTTAAACATGAATGGATTAAATGCTCCAACCAAAAGACACAGGCTCGCTGAATGGATACAAAAACAAGACCCATATATATGCTGTCTACAAGAGACCCATTTCAGACCTAGGGACACATACAGACTGAAAGTGAGGGGATGGAAAAATATATTCCATGCAAATGAAAATCAAAAGAAAGCTGGAGTAGCAATACTCATATCAGATAAAATAGATTTTAAAATAAAGAATGTTACAAGACACAAGGAAGGACACTACATAATGATCAAGGGATCAATCCAAGAAGATATAACAATTATAAATATATATGTACCCAACATAGGAGCACCTCAATATATAAGGCAACTGCTAACAGCTATAAGAGGAAATCGACAGTAACACAATAATAGCTGGGGACTTTAACACCTCACTTACACCAATGGAGATCATCCAGACAGAAAATTAATAAGGAAACACAAGCTTTAAATGACACAATAGACCAGATAGATTTAATGGATATTTATAGGACATTCCATCCAAAAACAGCAGATTACACGTTCTTCTCAACGGCACACGGAACATTCTCCAGGATAGTTCACATCTTGGGTCACAAATAAAGCCTCAGTAAATTTAAGAAAACTGAAATCATATCAAGCAGCTGTTCCGACCACAATGCTATGAGATTAGAAATCAATTACAGGGAAAAAAACGTAAAAAGCACAAACACATGGAAGTTTAACGATACGTTACTAAATAACCAAGAGATCACTGAAGAAATAAAAGAGGAAATCAAAAACTACCTAGAGACAAATGACAACAAAAACACGATGATCCAAAACCTATGGGATGCAGCAAAACCAGTTCTAAGAGGAAAGCTTATAGCAATACAAACCTACCCCAAGAAACCAGAAAAATCTCAAATAAACAATCTAACCTTACACCTAAAGGAACTAGAGAAAGAAGAACAAAACCCAAAGTTACTAGAAGGAAAGAAATCATAAAGATCAGAGCAGAAATAAATGAAATAAAAACAATAGCACAGATCAATAAAACTAAAAGCTGGTTCTTTGAGAAAATAAACAAAAATGATAAACCTTTAGCCAGACTCAAGAAAAAGAGGGAGAGGACTCAAATCAATAAAATTAGAAATGAAAAAGGAGAAGTTGTAACAGACACCACAGAAATACAAAGCATCCTAAGAGACTACTACAAGCAACTCTATGCCAATAAAATGGACAACCTGGAAGAAATGGACAAATTCTTAGAAAGGTATAAGCTTCCCAGACTGAACCAGGAAGAAATAGAAAATATGAATAGACCAATCACAAGTAATGAAATTGAAACTGTGATTTAAAATCTTCCAACAAACAAAAGTCCAGAACGAGATGGCATCAGAGGAGAATTCTATCAAACATTTAGACAAGAGCTAACACCCAAACTTCTCAAACTCTTCAGAAATTTTCAGGGGAAGGAACACTCCCAAACTCATTCTATGAGGCCACCATCACCCTGATACCAAAACCAGACAAAGATACTACAGAAAAAGAAAATTAGAGACCAATATCATTTATGAATATAGATGTAAAAATTCTCAACAAAATACTAGGAAACAGAATTGAACAACACATTAAAAGGATCATACACCATAATCAAGTGGGGTTTAACCCAGGGATGAAAGCATTCTTCAATATACACAAATCAATCAATGTGATACACCATATTAACAAAATGTAGAATAAAAATATGATCATCCCAATAGATGCAGGGAAAGCTTTTAAAAAAATTCAACACCCATTTATGATGAAAATGTGTTAGGGTATGGGTACCTGTACCTGTACCCTAAACCATCCCAGTTCCGTAACCCTAACACTAACCCTGATCCTAACCCTAACGCTTACCCGAAACCTTACCCTAAACCATCCCCTAATCCTAAGCCTTACACTAACACGAACTCGTACCCTAACATGTACGCTCACCCTAAACCGTTGTCGAACCCTAACCTGTACCGAATCCGTCCCCGTTCCCTAACCCTAACCCTAAATCTAACCCTAACAAGAAGCCTTAACCTAAACCGTCCCCTAATCCTAACCAGTACAATAACACTAATCCGTACCCTAACACGTACGCTAACCCGAAACCGTTGTCGTACCCTAACCTGTCCCCTAAACCGTCCCCGTCCCCTAACCCTAACCCTTACCCGAAGCCTCACCCTAACCCGTCCCCTAATCCTAACCCGTACGCTAACACTAACCCGTACCCTCACACGTACGCTCACCCTAAACCGTTGTCGTACCCTAACCTGTACCCTAAACCATCCCTGTCCCCTAACCCTAACCCTAACCCTTACCCGAAGACTTACCCTAACCCGTTAGAATTGGCATCATCAGGAAATCTACAAACAACAAATGGTGGAGAAGGTGTGGATAAAAGGAACCCTCTTCCACTATTGGTGGGAATGTAAATTGTTACAGTCGCTATGGAGGACAGCATGGAGGTTCCTCAAAAAACTAAATATAGAATTACCATATGATCCAGCAATCCCACTACTCGACATATACCCAGAGAAAACCATCAACTGAAAGGACACATTCACCACAGTATCCTTTGCAGCACTATTTACAATAGCCAGGTAATAGAAGCAACCTAAATGCCCAGAGGCAGACGAATGGATAAAGATGTGGTACATATATAAAATGGAATATTACGCAGCCATAAAAAGCAATGAAATTGGGTCATTTGTAGAGACATCAATGGATCTAGAGACTGTCCTACAGAGTGAAGTAAGTCAGAAAGAGGAAAACAAATATTGTATATTAATGCATATATGTGGAACCTAGAAAAATGGTACAGATGAACCGGTTTGCAGGGCAGAAATAGAGACACAGATGTAGAGAAGAAACGTATGGACACCGAGAGGGTAAAGCCGTGGGGTTGGGTGGTGGTGGGAGGAGTTGGGAGATTGGGATTAACATGTATACATTCATATGTATAAAATAGCCAATTCTTAATAGCCAAAATGGCTATAAAATAGCCAATAAGAATCTGCTGTATAAAAATGTAAATAAAATTAAACTAAAAAATTAAAAAATAAATAAAATTTAAAAAACAGAAAAAAAGTTATTCCCTTCACATACATGTATTTATAGGAATGAATTATTTCCATGCTTGTATCTATAAATACAAAAAAGAGGAATAAAATCTACCTTGAACCAAAAAAGAAAAAAAAAAAAAAACCCACCAGTTATACAGAGGAAAACCCTATCAGGGTACTTGCTCCAGTGGTAAACAATGCTGACGTTGGTCAGAGGTGGGGAATCATCTCCCATGCAGCCAGCATCCCCTGACCCCGCAAGGAGCGTCCTCATTGCAAAGCTGGGGGACCGTGCCGGCTCGTCTGTGAGTAAACGTGAGCTGAGCCCCAGGCCAGCTGCTGCTGAACTGTTCCCACCCTTCCCAGGTAAAACACCTAAATAGGTACAAGGACTTGAAAGCCTACAGGAAGGGCCGTGGAGCCACCCCAGCGACAGCACACTGGCCGACTTGGTGCCTGCAGGCCTGCCAGGATTGTCCTGGCCCCGGGCGCTCTTCTGGAAGCTTTCCATTTCCCTGCCTGAGATACTCCTCCTGTACAGGCCCCCACTGCTTTTTTCCTTCCTCACCTCTACCCGGGGAGAAATTCCAGCGGCAGTTACAGGTGACACATCCTCTTCTTTAGCAGGTGGCAGCTTGGCAACTCCTGCAGAAAGTCCAGCAGAGCCCCACTCACACCAGGCCACCCACAAAGCCGTGGCCCCTCACTCCCTCCCACCAGCCAAGCCCCGACACTGCTGACGGGGCAGAGAATATGGCGTCAGGCACAGCTGCAGGGGCTCTTGCTGCCTGGAGCGGTGTTTATATTGACCTCAACCCAGGCACACCTGGAGAGGGCTGGCCGGCAGTGTCAGGCTGCCCAGGTCAGCCAATCCTCGCCCCTCAGGGGCTCACAGCTGCAGAAAATGGACCTTGATGAACCGGCCAGGTCCAAGGAACAGGTGTGGCCTCCTGAGAGTCAGGATAGACAAGGGGCTGCAGCTCTGGCTTGTTTTCTAATCATTTTATCTGGCCCATGAGTGGGAGACAACTTCAAGAAGACCCTCTCCTAATGAGAGGAACCCAGGAGTCAGGGAGAGGAGGGGTGGTGGGTGGAGACAGAGGCCTGGTGCCCAAGCAGCAGTGGAAATCTGTGGAAGGCCAGGCGGAGGGTGGCCGCACAGAGTGATGCCCAGGGTCACAGACCTGTAGGCGCTGCTGTTTGTTAGTTCAAGTCCTGCTCTGAGGTGCTCTGTGTCAGCTCTGACCGACAGGTGAGCTGGGGGTGCTCTGCAGTGAGGGCTATGTGCACGGTTCCTGTGTGCCCAGCCCTGCCAGGGTACCTGCCCAGGGGAGCTCTGTATCCTGGGAGGGGCCTGACTACGAGAGCCTCATGGGCTGCTGGGTAGCTGCACAGGTGAGATCCATACCCTGGGAGGGGCCTGACCATGAGAGCCCTGTGGGCTGCTGGCGACCTGCCCAGGTGAGCTCCATATCCTGGGATTGGCCTGACCACGAGAGCCCCGTGGGCTGCTGGGGACCTGCTGAAGGATGTCAGGACAGTCAGTGAATCCACCGAGGATATACATCCAGTAGTTCCTAATTCCTACACCCTGCTGGTCATTCTACCAGCCACCAGGACATGGTATTCTGTATTAGGCTTCAATGATGCCTTCTTCTGTATTCCATTAGTCCCAGAGTCACAAGAAATTTTGGCTTGTGAGTGGCAAGACTCAACATACACCAAAAACAATACTGCTGGGCCGTCCCGCCCCAAGGGTTCAAAAATTCCCACACCATCTTTGGGGAAACGTTAGCTAAACACCTAAAAGTTCTACCTCTGCAAAAGGGAACCCTCCTTCAATATGTAGACGACATTCTGATCGCCAGCCCTACTAAGGAGGTCTCTGAGCTACCTAGCCAATAAAGGATAGAAGGTGTCGAAGAAAAAGGCTCAAATATCACAGACTAAGGTGACCTGCCTGGGCTTCATTCTCACAGAAGGTCGGAGAACCGCATCCCAGGAAATGGAAGAAGCCACTTGCAGCCTTACCCCTTCTAAACCTTGAAGACAGCTTAGGTGTTCCTGGGGAGGCCGGGGTTTGCTGCATCTGGATTCCTAACTACAGTCTAATAGCTGGGCCTCTATAGGAAACACTGAAAGGAAAAGATGATGATCCTTTCGAATAGAATCCAGAAGCGGCCTTTCAAGAATGCAAAGAGCAGTCAATTCAGACACTTGCCCAGCAACTCCCTAATTTAGCTAAACCCTTTGAACTTTACATCCCCATAGAATGTGAATCGCCCTTGGAGTATTAGTGCAAAAACTGGGACCACTTGAAATGGAACAACGCAAGAACGCCCTCCAGGTAGGATAAACTACGGTCACCAATGGCTTGGCCCACCGCCCCATCCGGTCAGGGTACTGGGGGTATCTAAGAACCTGGAAATCAGCAGCCCGCAAATCCAGCTTCCTCCTAAGGGAAAAGGACCCCACGTGGAAATCCTAACCACCCACCATGCCCTGAAGTTGCAGGGGTCGCTCCGTGGGCACGCTGACCTCGAGTGAGGAGGCCCTCCAACTCCAACCTCCAGAGAGACAACCGGGGGCAACGGGCCCCCATGACGACTCGTGTGACCATCACTTGACCTGGAGTTTCTCTCAGAAAACAACTAGAGTGTGCCCCAAAAGAGCAGACTGCTGCTTGCAGGACTTACTGCACCCAGAGGGGAGATAATATGCTCCGCTGGGGAACCGTGTATCACGCTGTCACCACAGAAAAACCTACAGACACTGCGGTGATGACGCCAATAAGACCGGCTGGACTCCTGGCTACTTCAAAAGGCCGTTGACTCAGTGGCCGTCATGGTCCTGGATCACCACCGGGCCTGGACTGTCTGGGAGTTGAGTGGGCAGCGCTCTGACATCTGGTGCTGTTTGTACGTTAATTTAGGGGCTTAATTGAAGAAAGCGCAGACTACTGGTCAGAACATCTAGGGTGGCAGAAACTGTCCGCCTAAGGTGGCTGAACAAATGTGGGGCGGGATAAAACCAGCCCCTCCAGTGTCTCTGCGCATCTCTTTCCTGGACCCTTAAAGGCCATTAGAATCTATAACACTTCCAATGCTGGCGCTCAGGCGGACAAGCACTGAGGCAGGAGGCCTGGGGACAATCAACCTCACCTGGAGGCTGCTGGGGAGAAGTTCTGCCCCTCCCCCCCGGGTATGAGGACTCCCAACTCAGCACGAAGCAGTTACAGAAGAGGGGTCTGCACCCTCAGCACCCCAAGAATGAGGAACGGGACAAAAGGCAGAGGAGTGGTTTGTCACCGGCAAAGCCCATGAAAAATTCCTGGGAGATAAAAATAGAATCTGGGCAATAAAATAAAGTCTAACCTTTTTTTCCTCTGTGCTTTGTCTAATTTCACGTGCGCCTAGGGTTCCGCATGCAGAGGTCCCACACCCGGCACTTCAGACCCGATTTCCTAATGCAGAATGGCTGGGTCGACAATTCAGCTCCCGGGGCCCCATGCAGACTCCGCGACATAGAGCCTGAGCTGCAGCCAACACGCCCCTCGAGAGCTCCGCCCCTCCCTCCCACTGACACCGCTGGGATCCCTACACAGCAGCCCAGCCTACAGCCCGCGGGGTAGTGCACGCTCTCATCTCTCCATTCTCTGAAGAAAATATAAAGTATCCCTTGCTTCTGAACCAAACTCAGTCTCGATCTGTTGGCTCCAATGACACTGGACAAGGGGAGCCTTATTGGGGCCCACTCTGGTGGATCAGGAATAGGAATTGACAACACTGTAACTTAAATGAACAGATGTGTGAGCAAAACCGTAATTAACATATAGCAGTGTAAAAGGCTCGGGTAAAATAGGATGTTTCTAACACTTCCATTGGACATTTCCATCACTTTATATGGAGCACAGGGGCACTGCAATTCACCCGTTCCCTAACCCTAACCCTAACCCTAATCCTAAATCGAACACTTACCCTAACCCTTACACTACACGGTACCTTAATCCTAACCGATACACTAACAATAACGCATAACCTAACACGTACCCTAACACTAACCCGCTGTCATACACTAAACTGGACCCTGAAACGTACCCGTTCCCTAACCCTAACCCTAACCTTAACCCTAACCCTAACCCTAAACCTAATCCTAACCCGTATACTAACACTAACACTTACCCAAACACGTACGCTAACACTAAAATGTTGTCGTACCATAAACTGTACCATAAACCGTCCCCGTTCCCTAATACTAACCCTAACCCTAACAATACACCTAACCCTTACCCGAAGACTTACCCCAACCCGTACCCAAATCCTAACCCGTACAATAACAATAAAATGTACCCTAACATGTACACTAACACTAAAACGTTTTCGTATCCTAACCTGTAACATAAACCGTCTCTGTTCCATAACCCTAACCCTAACCCTTACCCGAAGCCTTACCCTAACCTGTCCGCTACTCATAACACCTACACTAACAGTAACCCGTACCCTAAAACGTACGCTAACACTAAACCGTTTTCGTACCCTAACCTGTACCCTAAACGGTCCCCGTTCCCTAACCCTAACACTAACACCCGTAGCCTTACCCTAACCCATACCCTAATCCTAACACGTATACTAACACTAACTCATACCCTAAGAGGTACGCTAACTCGAAACCATACCCGTTCCCTAAACCTAATCCTAACCCGAACCCTAACCATTGCCCAAAGCTTTACCCTAGCCCATACCCTAATCCTCAACCGTACACTAACACTAACCCATACACTAACACGTACGCTAACCCTAAACAGTTGTCGTACCCTAACCTGTACACTAATCCGTCCCTTTACCTAACCCTAACCCTAACGCTAACCCTTACCCGAAGCCTTACTGTAAGCTGTAACCAAATCCTAACCCGTACACTAAAATTAACCCGTACCCTAACACGTACGTTAAACTTAAACCGTACCCATTCCCTAACCATAACGCTAAGCCTAACACTTACCCGAAGCCTTACCCTCACCCGTACCCTAACCCTAACCCGTACCGTAAACCATAGCCGTAACCTAACCCATACCCTAACCATAACCCTAACTCTAAACCTAACCCTAACTTGTTCCCCAACACATACGCTAACCCTAACCCGTACCCTAACCCTAATCTGTACACTAATCCTAACCTGTAACCTAACCCTAAACCATACCCTAAACCCTAATCCTTACCCCTATCTTAATTTTGTTTTTTTGTATTTTCAACAATATTTTCTGGGCTTAGAACAAGTTAGCAGAACAACAAAATAAAACAGAAAGTAACCTGAGTGTCTCTCAGTAAGCTACGTCTGCAATAGGTGGTATTTCTGTTCTATGGACTGTTACGTAGCCTATAAAAAGTGTAAGAGCTAAATCTGTCTTTTTACTGTGAGTAACATGATATACTAAATGTATAGAACACCTGGATAAAATGAGAAGTCTACACATTATGCTGGTCGTTTCAGTAAATGGGAAAGGATGGCAAGTGGTAAAATATTATCTTTTCCTTTAATCTTTTTAAATTTCAGTTGTTAAAAAGAACTTGAATTATAATTGTACTTTAAAAGAGTAACAATAGAGTTTTAAAGAAAAAATTATATAGTGTGTTCAATTACATTTCAGAGAATTATGAAATGCTGCCACCCTCTGGCCGTTACCTGCAAAAGCAGCTTTAAAACGTATGCTAATTGTCAATTCATATGAGCAAGTACTGCAAGACTCTAAAGGAAACCTGCCCTCATCATGTCTTGAGGGAGGTAAAGGCCAAAAAATTTCAAAATGTGGCACATACTTCAAGAAAACAATTTGAAGGAGTCAGCTGTAATAACAGTTTGAAAAATAAAAGGACATGCCTGAAAGCTCAATTTCAAGGGAGTATGAGACACATGCAAATTCAACCACAAAGAGGTATCAGCTAACATCACTCAGAATAACCATCAGCAAAAAAAAAAAAAAACTACAAACGATCAATGCTGAAGAGGTTTTGGAGAAATGCATACCCTCAATTTGAAGTGGGACGTAACCTGGTAAGAGTCACTAACGGGAACAGAACGGAGGTGCCTTTAAAAGGTAAACATTGATCTACTATATGATCCAGCAGGCCCACTCCTGGGCCTATAACCTAAGAAGACAGAACTGGAAAGACACAGGCAGGCAAATCTGCAATGCAGCAGTATTACAATAGCCAAGACATGGAAGCAACCAAAAGTCCATCAACAGATGGGTGGACAAAGAAGAACTGCTACATGTACAGATGGAATATTAGCTCGGGAAAAAAAATGAAACAATGCCATTTGCAGCACCACAGATGAGTCTAGAGGTAATCATGCGACTTGTAGTAAGTGAGAAAGCGAAAGACACCTAACGTATATCACCTATAGGTGTTACCTAAAAATTGATAACAATGAAGATATTTCCACAGAGAAAGGCAATCGCAGATTCATTAAACAAACTTATGGTTCCCCAAATCGAAAGGTGTGAGGACTGGATACATTACGATATTGGGGTTAACAGAGATATACAAACACATGTGAAATATATAATCACCAAAGACCTACGAAATACCGAGAAGACTATATAACATTGTGTCATAACCTACATGGGAAAAGGATCCGAAGAAGAATAGATATATGTATGTGTGTGAAAGAACCACATCTTGCACACCTAGAACAAAAAAATACATTGTAATCAAATTTGCTGCGATAAAAAATAAAAATTAAATTAAAAATATGAACAAAAAATAATGAGACATAAACTTAAAGGAATTTTTCCTGGCACATTCCATTCTAATTTTCAACCTAGAACAGGACTTCCATTAAGGCTCTGTTGCCCTGGTAACCAGATTTGGTAAAGGAGAAATGCTGCCGCCTTGTGGCCGTTTCACACAACAGCAGCTTTAAACTAACAGCTAATGGTCACTTAATATTCAAAATATGTGCAGGACTGTAAAGGATACCGGGCCTCAAAAAATTCGTGGGGTCGTAAATCGACCAGAAAATTCAAAAGACGTCAACATTTCAAAAAGACAATGTCAAGAGGCATATTTTGCACACATTTTGTCTTTTCTTTTTCTTTTAATTTAAAAAATGCATGGAATAATGCTCAATATCAGGAACTAATAAAGCCATGCAAATCCAATCTACAAAAACGTTCACCTTATCACCATCAGAATGATCATCAGCAAAATAGTCTAAAAAACATGAATGCTGAAAGGGTTTTAGAGAACTGTGTATCCTCTAGCTGCTGCTGGGACGTAAACTGGTAACAGCCAGTAGTGAAAAGAGAATGGTGGTGCCCTTAAAATTAAAAATGGAGCTCATCACTCTGTTATAACCTACACGGGAAAGGAACCAAAGATGAATAGCTAAATACATAGGTATAATGAACCAGATTCTGTACACCTAGAACAAACACAACATTTTTATCAAATTTGCTCTGATACTTAATAAAAATTAAATTTAAAAAACAAACAAGAGGTAAGGAGATATAAGCTCTTGGGGGTGTGCCCTGGCACATTCCACTCTAATTTGAAGCCTGCTAACACGATTTCCAGGAAGGCTCTGCTGCCCAAAAAAAAGAGTTGGAAATGTGGAAATGCTGCCGCCTTGTGGCTGTTTCTCGCAAGAGCAGCTTTAAACCCACAGCTAATGGTCACGTAACATTCACAAGGACTCAGGGCGGTAAAGGACCCCTGCCCTCAAAACCTGTCCTGAGGTAGGGAATGGCAAACAAAATTCAAAACAGGCAAATTTTTCAAGAAGATAGTATGAAGACGTAAGTTTTACTCACTGTCTTTTAAAGAAAAGGAAAAATGGATAAAAGCTCAACCTCAGGAATTATTACACTCATGCAAATGTAATCTGTAAAAAGGTTTCAACTCACAAAGGTTGACTGACCATCAACAAAAAGTCCACAAATAATAAACGCTGAAGTGTTTTTTGAGAACTGTGTACCCTCTAGCTGCTGGTGAGGTGTAAAGTGGTAACAGCCAGTAAGGAGAACAGAAAGGAGCTGCGTTTAAAAGTAAAAACTGAGCTACCATTCGATGCAGCAGGCCCACCGCTGGGCCTCTCCCCTAAGAAGACCAGAATCCACATGACAGAGGCTGCAAAAGCTGCACTGCAGCGTTATTCACAATAGCCAAGACATGGAAGCAACCTAGATGTCCATCAACAGATGAATGGATAAAGAAGAAATGGTCCATGTACACAATGGAATATTAGCCATGGAAAACAATGAAACACTGCTCTTTGAGGTACCATAGCTGAGCCTAGAGATAATCACAGAACGTGAGGTTAGTTGGAAAGCAAAAGACATATATCCTATGATATCACTTATAGGTGTTACCTAACAACTGACAAAAATGGACATATTTCCACAGAGAAAGACACACACGGACTTAGAAAACAAACTATGCTTATCTGAAAGGAAAGGTGGTGGCAATGGATAAATTAAGATTAGGTTTACCATACCTATACAAATACAGATTAAGTACATACATCAAAAAGCCCGAGCACATAGCAAGGGAGGTGTACAGAACACTGTAATCTTTTACATGGGAAAAGGATCTGTACATGAAGAGTTATGTATGATGTAAGAAAGAACCAGACTGTGTACACCCAGGACAAACTGTATCGTAATCATGACCCTGATTAAAACAATTAAAACAACGAACAAGAAATAATGAGACATAAACTTCAGGGGCTTTTTCCTGGCACATTCCATTCTAATTTACAACCTGGGAACACGACTTCCAGAAAGGCTGTGCTGCCCTAGTAACCAGATTTGGGAATGGAGAAATGCTGCCGCTTTGTGGCCGTTACCCACAACACCAGCTTTAAACGCAGTGCTAATGGTCACTAAGTATTGACAATCATTGCAGGCCTGTGAATGACACCTGCTCTCAAAAAAAATCATGGGGTCAGAAATCGACCACAAAATTCAAAAGAGGACAACCTTCCAAGAAGACAATTTCAAGGGGTATATTGTACTCACTTTTTTTTTCGTAAATAAAAGAGAAAGGTGTGGGAAAATGCTGAATTTTAGGAGTTATTAAAGACATGCAAATCAAATTACAAAAACCTATCAGCTCACACCAGTCAGAATGGCCATGAGCAAACATTCTAAAAACAATAAATGCTGAAGGGTTTGTAGAAAAATGCGTACCCTCGGTGTTAATTGGGACGTGGTAAGAGCCACTAATGAAAACAAATACAGGTGCTTTGAAATGGTAAACACTGAGCTACCAGTCAATGAATCATACCCACTGTTGGGCCTATCACCTGAGAAAATGAGAATCAAAAGTCACAGCCTGGGGCTTCCCTGGTGGCGCAGTGGTTGAGAGTCCGCCTGCCGATGCAGGGGACATGGGTTCGTGCCCCGGTCTGGGAAGATCCCACATGCCGCGGAGCGGCTGGGCCCGTGAGCCATGGCCGCTGGGCCTGCACGTCCGGAGCCTGTCCTCCACAATGGGAGAGGCCACAGCAGTGAGAGGCCCACGTACCACAAAAAAAAAAAAAAAAAAAAAAAAAGTCACAGCCTGGCAATATTGCACTCCAGTAATATTTACCATAGGCAACACTTGGAAGCAACGAAAATGTCCATCAACAGAGGAATGCACAAAGAAGAAGTGGTCTATGTACAGAATGGAATATTACTCCACTAAGAAATATAAATTAAATTTCAAAAACAAACAAAATAAGGAGACATCAGCTTTGGTGTGTTTATCTGGGCACATTCCACTCTAAGTTATAATTGTGGAACACCACTGGCAGGAAGGTCTGTTTCCCTAGGTACCAGAGTGGGGAATGTAGAAATCCTGCCATCCTCTGGCCGATACCTGCAACAGCAGCTTTGAAATCTGTGCTAATGGGTGCTTCATATACACAAGTACTGCAGGGCTGCAAATGAAACCTGCCCTTAAAATGTCTTGATGCAGGTAAAGGCCAAAAAATTTCAAAATGTGGCATATACTGCAAGAAAACAATTTGAAGGAGTCAGCTGTAACAACAGTTTGAAAAATAAAAGGACATACCTGAAAGCTCAATTTCAAGGGAGTATGAGACACATGCAAATCCAACCACAAAGAGGTATCAGCTAACATCACTCAGAATAACCATCAGCAAAAAAAACCTACAAACGATCAATACTGAAGAGGTCGTGGAGAAATGCATACCCTCAATTTGAAGTGGGACGTAACCTGGTAAGAGCCACTAACGGGAACAGAACAGAGGTGCCTTTAAAAGGTAAACATTGAGCTACTATATGATCCAGCAGGCCCACTCCTCGGCCTGTAACCTAAGAAGACAGAATTGGAAAGACACAGGCAGGAAATCTGCACTGCAGCAGTACAACAACAGCCAAGACACGGAATCAACCAAAAGTCCATCAACAGATAGGTGGAAAAAGCAGAACTGCTACATGTACAGATGGAATATTAGCCAAGGAAAAAAATGAAACAATGCCATTTGCAGGACCATAGAGGAATCTAGAGGTAATCATGCAACTGGTAGTAAGTGAGAAAGCGAAAGACACATATTCTATCATATCATTTATCGATGTTACCTAAAAATTGATACCAATGAAGTATTTCCAGCGAGAAAGGCAATCACGGATTCATTAAACAAACTTATGGTGCACCAAATGGAAAGGTGTGAGGATTGGATACATTACGATATTGGGGTTATCAGAGATATACAAACACATGTGAAATATATAATCACCAAAAACCTACGGCATACCAAGAGAAGACTACTCTACATTGTGTCATAACCTACATGGGAAAAGGATCTGAAGAAGAAGAGATATATGTATATGTGTAAAAGAACCATATCTTGCACACCTAGAACAAACAAAACATTGTAATCTAATTTGCTGTGATAAAGAAATTAAAGAAACGAACAAGAAGTAATGAGAAATAATCTTAAGGGGATTTTCCTGGCACTTTCCCTGCTAATTTACAACCTACAACACAACTTCCATTATGGCTCTGTTGCCCTAGTAAGCAGATTTGGTAAGAAGAAGTGCTGCCACCTTCTGGTCGTTTCACACAACAGCAGTAATGGTCACTTAATATTCAAGATAATTGCAGGCCTGTAAATGATACCTGCCATCAAAAAAATCCAGGGGTCGTAAATCGACAAGAAAATTCAAACGACGTCAACATTTCAAGAAGACAATTTCAACAGCCATATTTTACGCACATTTTGTCCTTTCTTTTTCTTTAAAATAAAAGGGAATTGAAAAATGTGCAACATCTGCAATTAATAAAGCCATGCAAATCCAATTACAGAAATGTTTACCTCACAGCCGTCAGAATGTTCTTCAGCAAAAAGTCTACAAAGAATAAATGCTGAAGGGGTTTCAGAAAACTGTGTACCCTCTAGCTGCTGGGGGGATGTAAACTTGTAACAGCCAGTAGTGAGAACATAACGGAAGTGCGTTTAAGGGTAAAAATTGAGCTACCATGTGATCTGGTAGGTCGTTAGATGCGCCTATCACCTGAGCAGACCAGAATGGAAAAGACACAGGCTGGCAATCCTGCACTGCAGGAACATTTAACATAGCCAAGACTTGGAAGAAACCAAAATGTCCATCAACAGAAAAATGCACAAAGAGGAAGTGGTCCATGTAAACAATGGAATATTAGCCATGGAAAACAATGAAACAGTGCCGTTTGCACCACCATATAAGGACCTAGAGATAATCATCCACCTTGAAATAAGAAAGAAAGTGAAAGACAGATATCCTATGACATCACTTATAGGCGTTACCTAAAAATTGATACTCATGAACTTATTGCCAAGAGAAGGAAAAGCATGGATTAAAAAGAAACAATTATGTTTAACCAAATGGAAAAGTGCAAGGAATGTGTGAATTAGGATATGGGGGTTAACAGACATGTACTAATACATATGAAATATATAATCACAAAACACCTACGGAATACCAAGAGAGCTCTACTCAACACTCTGTAATAACCTACACAGTAAAGAATCCAAAGATAAATAGACAGATACATTGATATAATGAACCAGATTCTGTACACCTAGGAGAAACAAAATATTTTTATCAAATTTGCTCTGATAACTAATAAAAATTAAATTTAAAAAACAAACAAAAAGTAAGCAGATGTAAGCTCTTGGGGGTTTTCCCTGGCACATTCCACTCTAATTTGCAGCCTACTAACACGATTTCCAGGAAAGCTCTGTTGCCCAAAATCCCAGAGTTGTAAATGTAGAAATGCTGCCGCCTTGTGGCCGTTTCCCACAACAGCAGCTTTAAACCCAGTGCTAATGGCCACTAAATATTCACCAAACTTGCAGTTCTGTAATGACACCTGCCCTCCAAAAAAATCCTGGGGTCGAATATCGACCAAAAATTCAAAAGAGGGCAACCTTCCAAGAAGACAATTTCAAGAGATATACTGTACTCACACTTTATTTTTAACAGAAAAGAAAAAGGCGTGTAAAATGATGAATTTTAGGAATTTTTAAAGACATGCAAACCCAAATTACAAATACCTATCAGGTCACAACAGTCAGAATAGCCATTAGCAAAAATGCTGCAAACTATAAATGCTGAAGGGACTGTGTAGAAACTCGTACCCTCGGTTCTAAGGGGGACATGGTAAGAGCCACTAATGAAAACACAATGGAGGTGCTTTGAAAAGGTAAACACTGAGCTACTAGTCAATCAGTCACACCCACTGCTGGGCCTATCACCTGAGAAAATGAGAATCAAAATGTCACAGGCTGGCAATCTTGCACTCCAGCAATATTTAATATAGCCAACACCTAGAAGCAACAAAAATGTCCATTAACAGAGGAATGCACCAAGAAGTGGTCCATATACACAATGGAATATTACTCCAATAAAAATATAAATTAAATTTAAAAAACAAACAAAAGTAAGGAGACATCAGTTTTGGGGGTTTATCCGGGCACATTCCACTCTAATTTATAACCGAGGAAGACCACTGGCCGGAAGGTCTGTTCCCTAGTACCAGCATGGGGAACGAAGAAAGGCTGCCGCACTCTGGCCGTTACCTGCAAAAGCAGCTTTAAAGCTTGTGCTAATGGTCCCTTCATGTGAACAAGTACTGCAGGGCTGTAAATGAAACCTGCCCTCAAAATGACTTGAGGGAGGTAATGGCGAATAAATTTCAAAATGTGACACATACTTTAAGAAAACAGTTTGAAGAACTAGGCTGTAATCACAGTTTGAAAAATAAAAAGGACATGCCTTAAAGCTCAATTTCAACGGATTATGAGTTACATGCAAATTCAACCACAAAGAGGTATCAGCTCACACCAGTCAGAATATCCATCAGCAAGAAAACTACAAACAATAAATGCTGAAGGTGTTGTGGAGAAATGCATACCCTCAAGTTTAAGTGGGACGTAACCTGGAAAGAGCCAGTAATGAGAAAGAATCGTGGTTCATTTAAAAGGTAAACCCTGAGATACCATATGATACAGGAGGCCCACTCCTGGGCCTATAACATAAGAAGACAGAATTGGAAAGACACAGGCAGGCAACTGTGCAGTGCAGCAGTATAACAATAGCCAAGACATGGAGGCAACCAAAAAGTCCATCAAAAGGTGAGTGGACAAAGAAGAACTGGTACATGTACAGATGGAATATTAGCTAGGGAAAAAAATGAAACAAAGCCATTTGCAGCACCGTAGATGATTTTAGAGGTAATCAGGCAAATTGTACTATGTCAGACAGCAAAAGACACATATCCTATAATATCACTTATAGGTGTTAGCTAAAAATTGATACCAATGAAGATATTTCCACAGAGAAAGGTAATCACAGATTCATTAAACAAAGTTATGGTTCAGCAAATGGAAAGGTGTGAGGATTGGGTACATTAGGATATTGGGGTTAACACAGATATAGAAACACATGTGAAATATATGATCACCAAAGAACTACGGAATACCAAGAGAAGATTACTCAACATTGTGTCATAACCTACGTGAGAAAACAATCTGAAGAAGTATAGATACATGTATATGTGTAAAAGAACCACATCTTGCACACCTAGAACAAAACAGTTTAATCAAATTTACTGTTAAAAAATAAAAATTAAATTTAAAAAAGAACAAGAAGTAATGAGACATAAACGTAAGGGGATTTTTGCTGGCACATTGCATTCTAATTTACAACCAGAACACGACTTCCATTAAAGCTCTGTCATCACTAATAAAGCAGCTTTAGAAGCAATGTTGAAGGTAGCTTAAAAGAAGTCTCACTGATTATTGATAGTAACAATAAACAAACAAAAGTAAAAATCTCACTGCAAAAAAGTATACATAGACTAAGGGTAGTAGATCAAACACGTATTAAACTTCTGTAAAGAATAAAAGACAACAGTTGTATGTTTTTTTAAAAAGAGAGGGCACAAATAAATCAGAAATGAAAGAGATGATGTTACAAGAACCACCACAGAAATACAAAGTATCCTAAGATACACACAGGGTAACTCAGGGCTCAGACTGGACAGAGCCCACTCTCCATTCCCCTGTACATGACTTACAGGAGCCTCAGGAACTGAGGAGGGGGTCCCTGAGGAGGGGCACAAGATAGAAGATGTTACGCATTAACATGACTGCATTCATCTTAAACGTGCCTGAACTACATTCACACGAGATGATTTTGTTCTGTATGTACATCAGCACCTCTAGGCAGAACTGCAGATCTTTGGCTTCACCACCTCTACTGACAGCATTAGCTTCACCTGCTGTGGACCGTCTCCTATAGGATTTCTAGAACTACAAAGCATCAAAGCTTCACAGGACCCAGAGTCTGTGCGACTCCACTCCCAGTCTCAGAGTCTCAACTGCACTCAGAGACTCAGAGTCTCAATAGAGACTCCACTCTTGGAGGGCACACACAAAGTAGTGTGCACATCAGGACCCAGAGGAAGGAGCAGTCACCCCGTAGGCGAATGACCATACCTACCTGCTAGTTTTAGAGGGTCTCCTGCAGAGGCGAGGAGTGGCTGTGGCTCACCATGGGGACAAAGACACTGGCAGCAGAAGTTCTGGGAAATACTCCTTGGTGTGAGCCCTCCCAGAGTCCGCCATTAGCCCCACCAAGAGCAAGGTAGGCTCCAGTGCTGGGTCGCCTCAGGCCAAACAACCAACAGGGAGGGAACCCAGCCCCATGCATCAGCAGACAAGCAGATTAAACATTTTATTAAAGTTTTATTTAATCCGCAGACTAACAGATTAAAGCTCTGCCCACCAGAGCAACATCCAGCTCAACCCACCACCAGTCCTTCCCATCAGTAAGCTTGCACAAGCCTCTAAGATAGATTCAATCACCAGAGAGCAGACAGCAGAAGCAAGAAGAACTACAATTCTGCAGCCTGTGTAAGGAAAACCACATTCACAGAAAGAGAAAATGAAAAGGCAGAGGACTTTATACCAGATCAAGGAACAAGATAAATCCACAGAAAAACAACGAAATGAGGTGGGGATAGGCAACCTTCCAGTAAAAGAATTCAGAATAATGATAGTGAAGGTGATCCAAGACCTTGGAAAAAGAATAGACGCAAAGATAGAGAAGATGCAAGAAAAGCTTAACAAAGACCTAGAAGAATTAAGGAACAAACACCTAGAAGAATTAAAGAGCAAACAAACAGAGATGAACAATAAAATAACTGAAATGAAAAATACACTAAAAGGAATCAGTAGCAGAATAACTGTGGCAGAAGAAAGGATAAGTGACCTGGAAGACAGAAAGGTAGAAATCACTGCCATGGAACAGAATAAAGAAAAAGAATGAAAATAAATGAAGACATCATAAGAGACCTCTGGGACAACATTAAACGCAACAACATTCGCGTTATAGGGGTCCCAGATGGAGAAGAGAGAGAGAAAGGATCCGAGAAATTATTTGAAGAGATTATAGTCGAAAACTGCCCTAGCATGGGAAAATAAATAGCCACTGAAGTCCATGAAGCGAAGAGAGTCCAAGGCAGGATAAACCAAAGGAGAAAAATGCCGAGACACACAGTAATCAAATTGACAAAAATTAAAGACAAAGAAAAACTATTGAAAGCGACAAGGGAAAAATGACAAATAACACAGAACGGAACTCCCATAAGGTTAACAGCTGATTTCTCAGCAGAAAATCTACAAGCCAGAGGGAGTGGCATGATAAAATTAAAGTGATGAAAGGGAAGACCCTACCACCAAGAGTACTCCACCCAGCAAGTATCTCATTCGGATCTGATGGGGAAATCAAAAGCTTTCCAGACAAGCAAAAGCTAAGAGAATTCAGCACCATGAAACCAGCTCTACAACAAATGCTAAAGGAACTTCTCTAAGTGGGAAATACAAGAGAAGAAAAGGACCCACCAAGACAAAGCCATAACAATTAAGAAAATAGTAATGGGAACATACATATCGATAATTACCTTAAACATGAATGGATTAAATGCTCCAACCAAAAGACACAGGCTCGCTGAATGGATACAAAAACAAGACCCATATATATGCTGTCTACAAGAGACCCATTTCAGACCTAGGGACACATATAGACTGAAAGTGAGGGGATGGAAAAATATATTCCATGCAAATGAAAATCAAAAGAAAGCTGGAGTAGCAATACTCATATCAGATAAAATAGATTTTAAAATAAAGAATGTTACAAGACACAAGGAAGGACACTACATAATGATCAAGGGATCAATCCAAGAAGATATAACAATTATAAATATATATGTACCCAACATAGGAGCACCTCAATATATAAGGCAACTGCTAACAGCTATAAGAGGAAACCGACAGTAACACAATAATAGCTGGGGACTTTAACACCTCACTTACACCAATGGAGATCATCCAGACAGAAAATTAATAAGGAAACACAAGCTTTAAATGACACAATAGACCAGATAGATTTAATGGATATTTATAGGACATTCCATCCAAAAACAGCAGATTACACGTTCTTCTCAACGGCACACGGAACATTCTCCAGGACAGTTCACATCTTGGGTCACAAATAAAGCCTCAGTAAATTTAAGGAAACTGAAATCATATCAAGCAGCTGTTCCGACCACAATGCTATGAGATTAGAAATCAATTACAGGGGAAAAAACGTAAAAAGCACAAACACATGGAAGTTTAACGATACGTTACTAAATAACCAAGAGATCACTGAAGAAATAAAAGAGGAAATCAAAAACTACCTAGAGACAAATGACAACAAAAACACGATGATCCAAAACCTATGGGATGCAGCAAAAGCAGTTCTAAGAGGGAAGTTTATAGCAATACAAGCCTACCTCAAGAAACCAGAAAAATCTCAAACAATCTAACCTTACACCTAAAGGAACTAGAGAAAGAAGAACAAAACCCAAAGTTAGCAGGAGGAAAGAAATCATAAAAATCAGATCAGAAATAAATGAAAAAGAAATGAAGGAAACGATAGCAAAGATCAATAAAACTAAAAGCTGGTTCTTTGAAAGGATAAACAAAATTGATAAACCATTAGCCAGACTCATCAAGAAAAAAAAGGGAGAAGACTCAAATCAATAGAATTAGAAATGAAAAAGGAGAAGTAACGACTGACACTGCAGAAATACAAAAGATCATGAGAGATTACTACAAGCAACTCTATGCCAATAAAATGGACAACCTGGAAGAAATGGACAAATTCTTAGAAAGGCACAACCTGCCAAGGCTGAATCAGGAAGAAATAGAAAATATGAACAGACCAATCACAAGCACTGAAATTGAAACTGTGATTAAAAATCTTCCAACAAGCAAAAGCCCAGGACCAGATGGCTTCACAGGCGAATTCTATCAAACATTTAGAGAAGAGCTATCACCTATCCTTCTCAGACTCTTCCAAAATATAGCAGAGGAAGGAACACTCCCCAACTCATTCTACGAGGCCACCATCACCCTGATACCAAAACCAGACAAGGATGTCACAAAGAAAGAAAACTACAGGCCAATATCACTGATGAACATAGATGCAAAGATCCTCAACAAAATACTAGCAAACAGAATCCAACAGCACATTAAACGGATCATACACCATGATCAAGTGGGGTTTATTCCAGGAATGCAAGGATTCTTCAATATACGCAAATCAATCAACGTGATACACCATATTAACAAATTGAAGGAGAAAAACCATATGATCATCTCAATAGATGCAGAGAAAGCTTTTGACAAAATTCAACACCCATTTATGATAAAAACCCTGCAGAAAGTAGGCATAGAGGGAACTTTCCTCAACATAATAAAGGCCATATATGACAAACCCACAGCCAACATCGTCCTCAATGGTGAAAAACTGGAAGCATTTCCACTAAGATCAGGAACAAGACAAGGTTGCCCACTCTCACCACTCTTATTCAACATAGTTTTGGAAGTTTTAGCCACAGCAATCAGAGAAGAAAAGGAAATAAAAGGAATCCAAATCGGAAAAGAAGAAGTAAAGCTGTCACTGTTTGCAGATGACATGATACTATACATACAGAACCCTAAAGATGCTACCAGAAAACTACTAGAGCTAATCAATGAATTTGGTAAAGTAGCAGGATACAAAATTAATGCACAGAAATCTCTGGCATTCCTATACATTAAGGATGAAAAATCTGAAAGTGAAATCAAGAAAACACTCCCATTTACCATTGCAACAAAAAGAATAAAATACCTAGGAATAAACCTACCTAAGGAGACAAAAGACCTGTATGCAGAAAATTATAAGACACTGATGAAAGAAATTAAAAATGATACAAATAGATGGAGAGATATACCATGTTCTTGGATTGGAAGAATCAACATTGTGAAAATGACTCTACTACCCAAGGCAATCTACAGATTCAATGCAATCCCTATGAAACTACCACTGGCATTTTTCACAGAACTAGAACAAAAAATCTCACAATTTGTATGGAAACACAAAAGACCCCGAATAGCCAAAGCAATTTTGAGAACGAAAAATGGAGCTGGAGGAATCAGGCTTCCTGACTTCAGACTATACTACAAAGCTACAGTAATCAAGACAGTATGGTACTGGCACAAAAACAGAAATATAGATCAATGGAACAGGATAGAAAGCCCAGAGATAAACCCACGCACATATGGTCACCTTATCTTTGACAAAGGAGGCAGAAATGTACAGTGGAGAAAGGACAGCCTATTCAATAAGTGGTGCTGGGAAAACTGGACAGCTACATGTAAAAGTATGAGATTAGATCACTCCCTAACACCATACACAAAAATAAGCTCAAAATGGATTAAAGACCTAAATGTAAGGCCAGAAACTATCAAACTCTTAGAGGAAAACATAGGCAGAACACTCTATGACATGATTCACAGCAAGATCCTTTTTGACCCACCTCCTAGAGAAATGGAAATAAAAACAAAAGTAAACAAATGGGACCTAATGAAACTTAAAAGCTTTTGCGCAGCAAAGGAAACCATAAAGAAGACCAAAAGACAACCCTCAGAATGGGAGAAAATATTTGCAAATGAAGCAACTGACAAAGGATTAATCTCCAAAATTTATAAGCAGCTCATGCAGCTTAATAACAAAAGAACAAACAACCCAATCCAAAAATGGGCAGAAGACCTAAATAGACATTTCTCCAAAGAAGATATACAGAGTGCCAACAAACACATGAAAGAATGCTCAACATCACTAATCATTAGAGAAATGCAAATCAAAACTACAATGAGATATCATCTCACACCAGTCAGAATGGCCATCATCAAAAAATCTAGAAAGAATAAATGCTGGAGAGGGTGTGGAGAAAAGGGAACCCTCTTACACTGTTGGTGGGAATGTAAATTGATACAGCCACTGTGGAGAACAGTATGGAGGTTCCTTAAAAAGCTACAAATAGAACTACCATATGACCCAGCAATCCCACTACTGGGCATATACCCTGAGAAAACCATAATTCAAAAAGAGTCATGTACCAAAATGTTCATTGCAGCTCTATTTACAATAGCCCAGAGATGGAAACAACCTAAGTGTCCATCATCGGATGAATGGATAAAGAAGATGTGGCACATATATACAATGGAGTATTACTCAGCCATAAAAAGAGACGAAATTGAGCTATTTGTAATGAGGTGGATAGACCTAGAGTCTGTCATACAGAGTGAAGTAAGTCAGAAAGAGAGAGACAAATACCGTATGCTAACACATATATATGGAATTTAAGAAAAAAAAAAATGTCATGAAAAACCTAGGGGTAAGACAGGAATAAAGACACAGACTTACTAGAGAATGGACTTGAGGCTATGGGGAGGGGGAAGGGTAAACGGTGACAAAGCAATAAAGAGGCATGGACATGTATACACTACCAAACGTAAGGTAGATAGCTAATGGGAAGCAGCCGCATAGCACAGGGAGATCAGCTCGGTGCTGTGTGACCGCCTGGAGGGGTGGGATAGGGAGGGTGGGAGGGAGGGTGACGCAAGCGGGAAGAGATATGGGAACATATGTATATATATAACTGATTCATTTTGTTGTGAAGCTGAAACTAACATACCATTGTAAAGCAATTATGCTCCAATAAAGATGTTTAAAAAAAAAAAAAAAGAATGAAATTAGAACACTCCATAACATCATACACAAAAATAAAGTCAAAATGGATTAGAGATCTAAATGTAAGACCAGACACTATAAAATTCTTAGAGGAAAATATAGGCAGAACACCCTATGACATAAATCACAGCAAGATTCTTTTTGATCCACCTCCTAGAGAAGTGGAAATAAAAACAAACAAATGGGACCTAATGAAACTTCAAAGCTTTTGTACAGCAAAGGAAAACAAACAAGACGAAAAGACAACCCACAGAATGGGAGAAAATGTTCTCAAATGAAGCAAATGACAAAGGATTAATCTTCAAAATTTACAAGCAGCTCATGTAGCTCAATATCACATAAACAACCAACCCAATCCAAAAATGGGCAGAAGACCTAAATAGACATTTCTCCAAAAAAGATATACAGATTGCTAACAAACACATGAAAGGATGCTGAACATCACTAATCATTAGAGAAATGCAAATCAAAATTACAATGAGGTATCATCTCACACCTGTTAGAATGGGCATAATCAGAAAATCTACAAACAACAAATGCTGGAGAGGGTGTGGAGAGAAGGAACCCTCTTCCACTATTGGTGGGAATGTAAATTGATACAGTCACTATGGAGAACAGTATGAAGGTTCCTTAAAAAACTAAAAACAGTATTACCATATGATCCAGCAATCCCAATACTGGGCATATGCCCAGAGAAAACCATAAATCAAAAAAATACATTCACCACAATGTTCATTGCAGCACTATTTACAATAGCCAGGTAATGGAAGCAACCTAAATGCCCACAGACAGACGAATGGATAAAGAAGTGGTACATATATAAAATGGAATATTACTCAGCCATAAATAGGAATGAAATTGGGTCATTTGTAAAGACACTGATGTATCTAGAGACTGTCATACAGAGTGAAGTAAGTCAGAAAGAGAAAAACAAATATTGTATATTAATGCATATATGTGGAAGCTAGAAAAATGGTACAGATGAACCGGTTTGCAGGGCAGAAATAGAGACACAGATGTAGAGAAGAAACGTACGGACACCAAGGGGGGAAAGCCGTGGGGGGGGGGGGTGGGATGAGTTGGGAGATTGGGATTGACATGTATACATTTATATGTATAAAATAGATAACCAATAAGAACCTGCTGTATAAAAAAATTAATTAAATTAAAAAACTAAAAAAATAAACAAAAATTTAAAAAGTAAAACAGAAAAAAATGTTCTTCCCTTCACATACATGTATTTATAGGAATGAATTATTTCCATGCTTATATCTATAAATACAAAAAAGAGGAATAAAATCTACCTTGAACCAAAAAAGAGAGAAAAAAAAAAACAGAACCCACCAGTTATACAGAGGAAAACCCTATCAGGGCACTTGCTCCAGTGGTAAACAATGCTGAAGTTGGTCAGAAGTGGGGAATCGTCTCCCATGCAGCCAGCATCCCCTCACCCCGCAAGGAGCGTCCTCATTGCAAAGCTGGGGGACCGAGCCGAGGCGTCTGTGAGTAGCCAAGGCGTCTGTGAGTAAACGTGAGCTGAGCTCCAGGCCAGCTGCTGCTGAACTTTTCCCACCCTTCCCAGGGAAAACACCTGAATATGTACAAAGACTGGAAAGCCTAGAGGAAGGGCTGTGGAGCCACACCAGCGACAGCACGCCGGCCAACTTGGTGCCTGCAGGCCAGCCAGGACGGTCCTGGCCCCGGGCGCTCTTCTGGAAGCTTTCCATTTCCCTGCCTGAGGTACCCCTCCTGTCCCGGCCCCCACTGCTTTTTTCCTTCCTTACCTATGCCCGGGGAGAAATTCCTGCGGCAGGTATGGGTGACACATCCTCTTGTTTAGCAGGTGGCAGCCCAGCAACTCCTGCAGAAAGTCCAGCAGAGCCCCACTCACACCAGGCCACCCACAAAGCCGTGGCCCCTCACTCCCTCCCACCAGCCAAGCCCCGACACTGCTGACGGGGCAGAGAATATGGCGTCAGGCACAGCTGCAGGGGCTCTTGCTGCCTGGAGCGGTGTTTATATTGACCTCAACCCAGGCACACCTGGGGAGGGCTGGCCGGCAGTGTCAGGCTGCCCAGGTCAGCCAATCCTCGCCCCTCAGGGGCTCACAGCTGCAGAAAATGGACCTTGATGAACAGGCCAGGTCCAAGGAACAGGTGTGGCCTCCTGAGAGTCAGGATAGACAAGGGGCTGCAGCTCTGGCTTGTTTTCTAATCATTTTATCTGGCCCATGAGTGGGAGACAACTTCAAGAAGACCCTCTCCTAATGAGAGGAACCCAGGAGTCAGGGAGAGGAGGGGTGGTGGGTGGAGAGAGAGACCTGGTGCCCCAGCAGCAGTGGAAATCTCTGGAAGGCCAGGCGGAGGGTGGCCGCACAGAGTGATGCCCAGGGTCACAGACCTGTCCGAGCTGCTGTTTGTCCGAGCTGCGCCTCAGAGCAGGACTTGAACTGCTCTGTGTCAACTCTGAGCGACAGGTGGCCTGGGGGTGCTCTGCAGTGAGGGCTATGTGCACGGTTCCTGTGTGCCCAGCCCTGCCGGTGTACCTGCCGAGGGGAGCTCTGTATCCTGGGAGGGGCCTGACCACGAGAGCCCCATGGGCTACTGGGGACCTGCCCAGGTGAGCCCCATATCCTGGGAGAGGCATGACCACGAGAGCCCTGTTGGCTGCTGGGGACCTGCCAAGGTGAGCTCCATATCCTGGGAGGGGCCTGATCATGAGAGCCCCATGGGCTGTGAGGGGGGGGGACTGCCCAGGTGAGCTCCATATCCTGGGAGGGGCCTGACCACGAGAGCCCCATGGGCTGCTGGGGACCTACTAAAGGACGTCAGGACAGTCAGTGAATCCACCGAGGATATACATCCAGTAGTTCCTAATTCCTACACCCTGCTGGTCATTCTACCAGCCACCAGGACATAGTATTCTGTATTAGACTTCAATGATGCCTTCTTCTGTATTCCATTAGTCCCAGAGTCACAGGAAATTTTGGCTTGTGAGTGGCAAGACTCAACATACACCAAAAACAATACTGCTGGGCCGTCCCGCCCCAAGGGTTCAAAAATTCCCACACCATCCTTTGGGAAACGTTAGCTAAACACCTAAAAGTTCTACCTCTGGAAAAGGGAACCCTCTTTCAATATGCAGACGACATTCTGATCGCCAGCCCTACTAAGGAGGTCTCTGAGCTACCTAGCCAATAAAGGATAGAAGGTGTCGAAGAAAAAGGCTCAAATATCACAGACTAAGGTGACCTGCCTGGGCTTCATTCTCACAGAAGGTCGGAGAACCGCATCCCAGGAAATGGAAGAAGCCACTTGCAGCCTTACCCCTTCTAAAACTAGAAGACAGCTTAGGGGTTCCTGGGGAGGCCGGGGTTTGCTGCATCTGGATTCCTAACTACAGTCTAATAGCTGGGCCTCTATAGGAAACACTGAAAGGAAAAGATGATGATCCTTTCGAATAGAATCCAGAAGCGGCCTTTCAAGAATGCAAAGAGCAGTCAATTCAGACACTTGCCCAGCAACTCCCTAATTTAGCTAAACCCTTTGAACTTTACATCCCCATAGAATGTGAATCGCCCTTGGAGTATTAGTGCAAAAACTGGGACCACTTGAAATGGAACAACGCAAGAATGCCCTCCAGGTAGGATAAATTACGGTCACCAATGGCTTGGCCCACCGCCCCATCCGGCCAGGATACTGGGAGTATCTAAGAACCTGGAAATCAGCAGCCCGCAAATCCAGCTTCCTCCTAAGGGAAAAGGACCCCACGTGGTAATCCTAACCACCCACCATGCCCTGAAGTTGCAGGGGTCGCTCCGTGGGCACGCTGACCTCGAGTGAGGAGGCCCTCCAACTACAACCTTCAGAGAGACAACCGGGGGCAACGGGCCCCCATGACGACTCGTGTGACCATCACTTGACCTGGAGTTTCTCTCAGAAAACAACAACAGTGTGCCCCAAAAGAGCAGACTACTGCTTGCAGGACTTACTGCACCCAGAGGGGAGCTAATAAGCTTGGCTGGGGAACCGTATATCACGCTGTCACAATAGAAAAGCCTACAGACACCACGGTGACGGCAGTCAATGAGACCAACTGGACTCCTGGCTACTTCAAAAGGCCATTGACTCAGTGGCCATCATGGTCCTGGATCACCACCGACCCTGGACTGTCTGGGAGTTGAGTGGGCAGGGCTCTGACATCTGGTGCTGTTTGTACGTTAATCCAGGGGCCTAATTGAAGAAAGCGCAGACTACTGGTCAGAACATCTAGGGTGGCAGAAACTGTCCGCCTAAGGTGGCTGAACAAATGTGGGGCGGGATAAAACCAGCCCCTCCAGTGTCTCTGCGCATCTCTTTCCTGGACCCTTAAAGGCCATTAGAATCTATAACACTTCCAATGCTGGCGCTCAGGCGGACAAGCACTGAGGCAGGAGGCCTGGGGACAATCAGCCTCACCTGGAGGCTGCTGGGGAGAAGTTCTGCCCCTCCCCCCTGGGTATGAGGACTCCCAACTCAGCACGAAACAGTTACAGAAGAGGGGTCTGCACCCTCAGCACCCCAAGAATGAGGAACGGGACAAAAGGCAGAGGAGGGGTTTGTCACCGGCAGAGCCCATTAAAAATTCCTGGGAGATAAAAATAGAATCTGGGCAATAAAATAAAGTCTAACCTTTTTTTCCTTTGTGCTTTGTCTAATTTCACGTGCTTCTAGGGTTCTGCATGCAGAGGTCTCACACCCGGCACTGCAGACCCAATTTCCTAGTGCAGAATGCCTGGGCCGACACCTCAGCTCCCGGGGCCCCGTGCAGACTCCGCGACATAGAGCCTGAGCTGCAGCCAACCCGCCCCTCGAGAGCTCCGCCCCCACCCTCCCGCTGACGCTGCCGGGATCGCTACACAGCAGCCCCGCCCACAGCCCGCAGGGGAGCCCACGCTCTCACCTCTCCATTCTCTGATCAAAATATAAAGTTGCCTTTGTTTCTGAACGAATCTCAGTCTCTATCTGTTGGCTCCAATGACACAGGGCAGGGGGACCCTTCTTGGGGCCCACTCTGGAGGATCAGTAACAGAAATTGAGAACATTGTAACTTCAATGAACAGATATGTGAGCCAAACTGTAATTAACAGAGAGCAGTGTATAAGGCTCGGGTAAAATAAGATGTTTCTGACACTTCCATTTGATATTTCCATCACTTTATTATAAGCAAGTTCAGTGAAGAGGTTTGTCATATTTGTCAGGTCAACATTAGAGAAATGAAGTGATTTCTTTCAAAGGATGTACATCTAATAATCTTGGCTGAAGCTTCAATCTTGTTTTGAATGCTTTTCCATTGAAAATGATACCTCTCTTTCAGCTCCCCCATTTCTGCTAAGTATAAAATCTTATAATTTATTATTACCAAAGGGGAAAGGTGGGAGGAGGGATAAATTAACAGTTTGGGATTAACACATACACACTGCTATGTATAAAATAGGAACTACTGTATAGCACAGGGAATTGCACTCAATATTTTGCAATAACCTATAAGGGGAAATAACCTGAAAAAAAATAGATATTTTTATCAACATCATCTATTAACGACAGATAAAATGTAACCTAAGAGAAGCCGATGGTGAGCGCTTCTGAACCTGAAGACTTCAATCATCTAAAGTTCGGACTCTGCCTACTTCCCAAGGCCCTTAATGAACATACGTGTAGCCGTAGCTTAAAAAATTCCCCAGTTTGGGGTTCGGGGAGACACTGATTTGGAAAAATCCCTGGTGTTCTCCTTACGTGCATGCGACCCTTCCTACTGCTAAAACATGCCTGTCACACCCAGAGGATGGTACACCGTCTGATCGGGAAGAGTTTGGAAAAGGCATCTCATCTCCTCATCTCCTGGTGCTCGGGTTCACCCCTCCAGCGTCTTTCCTAACAAGCTCCCCACTTGGGGATGTCAGCACCGTCAACATCCTGTTGCACACAGTTTGGAATTTGTCCAGAGGATGAAGCAGAAGGATGTAAAACAATGGAAACAAGTCCTAGGTGTTCGGACAGGCACATGTAACTCTAATTTCCAATCAGGAAGATGAATTGTCCAAAGGCTAGGATTGCCCACGGAAACAGAATAAGGCTTGAGGAAATCCCGCTGTTTTGTGGCCAGTTCCCAAAAACACAAGTTGAAAAATAGAACTCAGGGACGGTAAAATTCAAGAAACTGCAGAGTTGAAAATATCTATCGTCGAAAAATGTCTTCAGGTAAGTCACCGAAAAGGACTTGTAAGCAAGGGAGAATGGCAGGAAAGGGATTTGAAGAGGTAGAAAGGACTCGCCATTAAGCACAAGAAAAGGGGCTGAACCTCGCCAACGATGCAGTTGGCCAAAAAGGGCGCATGTGTTTTTTCTGAATATATTCAAGAAAAGGGCATACACGCTTTTTAGCCAACCAAACAGGTGGGCACTGGAAATCAATACTACAAAAGGCATCACTTCGCATCAATCAGAAGAGCCATCCTCATAAAGTGTAAACACCAGAAATGCAGGACAGGGCGAGGAGAAAAGGGAGCCCTGTGAGGCTGATAGTGGAAATGTAAATTGCCAATGGCCACTCTGGAGAAGTGCATTGTGTTTATTAAAACATCTAAAAAATGAGCTACAGAGCATAGGGCACTTGCACTCATGGGCGTATATCTTGGGAAAAACAAAAATCGACAGGACACAGGCACCCCAACGTTTACCGCCTCTCTGTTTAAAAGAGCCTCGACTAGGATATAACCTAAATGTCCCTGGAAGGAAAAAAGGGATAAAAGAGATGTGGTATTTATGTAGAGTGGAATATTACTCAGCCCGGAAATCAATGAAATAAGGCCAGTTGCAACAACTCCGGAGGAGTTACGTATGATCATTCTAAGTGACATGAGTCAAAAAGAAAAGGACATATATCATAAGATATCACTTAAAGATGGAATCAAAAATGGCTACACATGAAATAAATGACAAAACAGAAACATAGTCAAATATGTAGAAAACACACATAAGGCTGCTAAAGGGGAAAGGTGGGGAGGGGTGAGGCATTATCCAGGAGGTTGAAATTAGCAAAGATACCATTCCAAATACCAAATTGATAATCAACGAGGCCTACACAGTAGCTCAAAGAAATGCACTCAGCACACTCAAGTCACCGGAAAAGAATATATACGACTGGTAAGAATCTGAAAAAGAATTTATTGATGTCTCTCTGTACGTGAATCAAGTGGACGTACAGCAGCAAGAACAGGGCTTTGAAAATCAGCTGTAACCAATACAATAACAAATTTTTAAAAAGACAGTGAGACAGAGAAAAATTGTTACAACTTTTGCTCAGGGGCTGTACTGCAACATGGAGTGAACACACCTAGACCCACAGCAGGATGAGACATAAGGCTGGAAACCATTCACGCTAAGAGAATTAGTGAGGTTGGATGAGGAAATGCAGACCCTTTAAAGTAATACTACCTGGTAGCCATTCCATGGGTGCCAAACCTGCAGGTTCAAGGGAATCTTCCTACAGCTAAAACATGCATGGGAAACCCAGAGGACTGTACACCGAGAGATGGGGAAAGGTGTGTAAAATGTACCTCATGTTTCATCTCCTGGTGCTCAGGTTCGCCATTCCAGCCACGTTACTAAGAATCTGCCCACTTGGAGAATCAGCACCTTTAACCTCCTGTTTCGCACAGGATGAATGGGAAGAGGGGGAACCAATGACAGACTAGCTGTAGGTGTTTCGACAGGCACATGTCACTGTAATTTCCCATTGGGAAGAATTAAACAAAGGCTCAGCCTGCCGCCCAGAACCAAAATAGGGCCTGAAGCAGTCCTGCGGTTTTGCGGCCACCTCAAAAAAAGCGAGTTGAAAAATGGAGCTCAGGGGCAGTGCAATTCACAAATCTGCAGAGTTATAAATGACAACTAACGTCCAAAAATATATTGAGGTAAGGTACGAAGAGGATCTGAATGCAAGGCAGAACTGCAGGAAAAAGATTTCAAGAGGTAGATTGGACTCGCCTTTAAAGCACATGAAAACCGCAGAAGTTCGACAATGATGCACTTGGCCAAAAAGGACGTATGCGTTTCTTCCTGAATATATTCAGGAAGAAACGCATACGCCCTTTTTAGGCAACCAAGTAAGCCCGCAATGTAAATCCGCACAACAAAAAAGTCTTATTTCCCATCAGTCAAAACGGCCATCCGAAAAAAGTGTAAAAACCAGAAATGCAGGACAGGCCATGGAGAACAGGGAGTCTTGTTACGCTGATGGGCGGGGTGTAAACTGCCGAGAGCCACTCTGGAGAAGTGTATGGTGTTTCCTAAAACATCTAAACAACAGAGCTACAGAGCATAGGGCACGTCCACTCACGGGAGTATATCTTAGGAAGACTAAAAGTCAACAAGACACAGGCACCCCAAAGTTTAGGGCTGCTCTGTTTACAAGAACCTCAACTTCGGTACACCTTAGATATACCAGGAAAGAGAAAAATGGATAAAGAAGTTGTGGTACTTATGTAAAATGGAATATCACTCAGCCATGAATTCAATGTCATAAGGCTAGTAGAAGCATAATGAGTGGATTTACGTACGATGATTCTAAGTGAAATAAGTCACACAGAAAAAGAAACTTATCATAAGATATCACTTATAGAGGGAATGAACATGGCTACACATGAACTGAATTACAAAACAGAACAGTCACACATTTAGAAAACACGCTTATGCATGCTTAAGGGGAAAGGTGAGGTGGGGTGATGCATAAAACAAGAGTTTGAAATTAGCACAGATACCGTTCTATAAACCAAATATGTAATAGAAAAGTCCTACTCCTTGCTCAATGAACTGGACTTAACACCCCGTATTCACTGCAGAAGAATACATCTGACTACTAAGAATCTTAAAACCTATGTATTGATATGTGGCTGTCGGTGAATCAAGTGTGTGTAGAGAGGCATAAACACAGCAATGAAAATCAGCTATACTCCATTATAAAAATAAATTTCAAACACAAAGACAGCGAAAGAGAGGGAAAATCTTAGAAAATTCGTTCATGGGCTGTGAGGCAAACCGGAATGACCACATCTACACCCACAGCTGGATGAGACATAAGGCTGGACACTCTTGGGGCTGAGAGGATTGGTTACGTTGGGTGAGCAAAGGCAGACCCTCTGAAGTAATTCTGCACGCTAACCATTCCATGGGTCCCAACTATCCAGGTTCAAGGGAATCTTCCTACAGCTAAAAGACGCATGGGAAACCCAGAGGATGGTACACCGTGTGATCCAGAAACGTTTCTAAAACGCACCTCATTTTTCCTCTCCTGCTGCTCGAGTTCACCATTCCAGCCGCTTTATTAACAACCTCCTCACTTGGAGAATCAGCACCTTTAACCTCCTGTTTCGCACAGTTTCCAATATGTGCGGAAGATGAACGAGAAGAGGGGGAACCAACGAGAGACTAGCTGTAGGTGTTTGGACGGGCACATGTCACTCTAATTTCCAATCAGGAAGAAGAATTAAACAAAGGCTCAGACTGCCGCCCCAGAAACAGAATAGGGCCCGAAGCAATCCTGCGGTTCTGCGGCCAGCTCACAAAAAAGTGAGTTGAAAAATGGAGCTCAGGGACACTGCAATTCACAAATATGCAGAGTTATAAAGGAAAACTATCGTCCAAAAATATATTGAAGTAAGGCACCGAAGAGGATTTGAAAACAAGGGAGAATTGCAGGAAACAGATTTCAAGAGGTCGATTGGAGTCGCCTTTAAAGCACATGAAAAGCGGCACAACTTCGAAGGTGATGCACTTGGCCGAAAAGTGCCTATGCGATTTTTCCTAAATATATTCAGGAAAAACTGCATATGCTCTTTTTTGCCAACCAAGCAAGCGGGCAAGGCAAATCCGCACTACAAACAAGTGTAATTTCCCACCGTTCAAGAGGGCATCTGAAAGAAGTGTAAAAACCAGAAAGGAAGCACAGGTCATGGAGAAAAGGGAGCCCTGTTACACTGATGGGCGGGATGTAAATTGCCAACAGCCAGTCTAGAGAAGTGTATGGTGTTTCCTGAAACATCTAAAAGACAGAGCTACAGAGCATAGGGCACTTCCACTCATGGCCATATTACTTCGGAAAACTAAAAATTAACAAGACACTGCCACCCCAAAGATTAGGGCTGCTCTCTTTACAACAACCTCGACTTCGGTACACCATAAATATCCCAGGAAAGAGAAACATGGATAAAGTGTTCTGGTACTTATGTACAATGGAATATCACTCAGACATGAAATCATTGTCATAACACCAATAGCAGCATAATGAGCGGATTTAGGTATGAAGATTCTAAGTGAAAAAAGTCACACAAAAAAGAAACTTATCGTAAGGTATCACTTATAGAGGGAATGTAAACATGGCTACACATGAACTGAGTTACAAAACAGAACAGAACTCACATTTAGAAAACACGCTTATGCCTGCTTAAATGGAAACGTGAGGTGAGATGATGCATAAACCCAGAGTTTGAAGTTAGCACAGATACCGTTCCATAAACCAAATATGTAATAGACAATACCTACTCCTTGCTCAATGAACTGGACTCAACACCACCTATTCACCACAGAGGAATATATCTGACTAGTAAGAATCTTAAAACCTATGTATTGATATCCCTGTGTCAGTGAATCAAGTGTTTGTATAGCGGCATAACCACAGCAGTCAAAACCAGCTAAACCCCATTATAAAAATAAATTTTAAAAACGAAACATAAAGACAGCAAAAGAGAGAGAAATTCTTACAAAGTTCGTTCATGGGCTATGATGCAACCTGGATTGAACACATGTACACCCACAGCTGGATGAGACATAAGGCTGGACACTTGGGGCTGAGAGGATTGGTGAGGTACGGTGAGTAAATGCATTCCCTTTAAAGCAATACTGTGTGCTACCCATTCCATGGGTCCCAACTCTCCAGGTTTAAGGGCATGTTCCTACAGCAAAAACATGCATGAGAAACTCAGAGGATGGTGCAACGTGTGATCGGGAAAGGTTTCTAAAACGCACCTCACTTTGCCTCTCCAGGTGCTCAGGTTCGCCATTCCAGCCGATTTACTAACAATCTCCCCACATGTAGAGTCAGCACCTTTAACCTCCTGTTTCGCACAGTCTGCAGTATGTGCGGAGGATGAACGAGAAGAGGGGGATCCAATGAGAGACTAGCTGTAGGTGTTTGGATGGGCACATGTCACTCTACTTTTCCATCAGGAAGAAAAATTAAACAAAGGCTCAGCCTGCTGCCCCCCAACCAGAATAGGGCCTGAAGCAATCCTGCGGATTTGCAGCCAGCTCACAAAACAGCGAGTTGAAAAAAGGAGCTCAGGGGCACTGCAATTCACAAACCTGCAGAGTTATAAAGGACAACTATTATCCAAAAAATATTGAGGCAAGTCAAAGAAGAGTATGTGAAAGCAAAGCAGAATTGCAGGAAAAAGGTTTCAAGAGGTAGATTGGAGTCGCCTTTAAAGCACATGAAAATAGGCAGAATTTCGACAATGATGCAGTTGGCCAAAAAGGGCGTATGCGTTTTTTCCAGAATATATTCAGGAAAAATCGCATACGGACTTTTTGGCCAACCAAGCAAGTGGGCAATGCAAATCCGCACTACAAAGAAGTCTCACTTCCCAACGCTCAAAACGGCCATCGGAATAAAGTGTAAAATCCAGAAAGGAAGGACAGGCCATGGAGAACAGGAAGACTTGTGACGCTGATGGGCGGGATGTACATTGCCAACAGCCACTTTGGAGAAGTGTATGGTGTTTCCTAAAACATCTAAAAAACAGAGCTACAGAGCATAGTGCACTTCCACTCATGGGAGTATATCTTGGGAAAACTAAAAATCAACATGACACAGCCACCCCAAGATTTAGGGCTGCTCTGTTTACAAGAACCTCGACCTCGGTACACCTTAAATATCCCAGGAAAGAGAAAAAAGGATAAAAAAGTTGTGGTACTTATGTACAATGGAATATCACTCAGCCAAGAAATCAATGTCATAAGACCAGTAGCAGCATAGTGAGTGGATTTAGGTACGAAAATTGTAAGTTTAATAAGTCACGCAGAAAAAGAAACTTATCATAAGATATCACTTATAGAGGGAATGTAAACATGGGTACCCAAGAACTGAATTACAAGACAGAACAGAGTCTCACATTTAGAAAACACACTTATCCCTGCTTAAGGGGAAAGGTAACGTGGGCTGATGCATCAAACCCGAGTTTGAAATTAGCACAGATATCGTTCCATAAACCAAATATGTAATAAACAAGACCTACTCCTTGCTCATTCAACTGGACTCAACACACCCTATTCACCGCAGAGGAATATACCTGACTAGTAAGGATCTTAATACCTAAGTATTGGTATGTCTCCGTAGAGAAACAAGTGTGTGTAGAGCGGCATAAACACAGCAGTGAAAATCAGCTAAACCCCATTATAAAAATAAATTTCAAAAGCAAAACACAGAGACAGCGAAAGAGAGAGAAATTCTTACAAAATTCGTTCAGGGGCTGTGATGCAACCTGGATTGACCACATGTACACCCACAGCTGGATGAGACATAAGGCTGGACACTTGGTGTTGAGAGGACTGGTGAGGTAGGGTGAGCAAATGGAGACCCTTTAAAGCATACTGCGTGCTACCCATTCCATGGGTCCCAACTCTCCAGGTTTAAAGGAATCTTCCTACTGCTAAAACATGCATGGGAAACCCAGAGGATGGTACACCGCGTGATCGGGAAAGGTTTCTAAAACGCACCTCATTTTTCCTCTCCTGGTGTTCGGGTTCGCCATAGCAACCATTATACTAACAATCTCCCCACTTGGAGAGTCAGCGCCTTTAATCTCCTGTTTCCCACAGTCTGCAGTTAGTATGCGGAGGATGAACGGGAGAGGGGGAACCAAAAAGAGACTACCTGTAGGTGTTTGGAAGGACACATGTCACTCTAGTTTACCATCAGGAAGAAGAATTAACCAAAGGCTCAGCGGGCGGCCACGGAACCAAAATAGGGCCTGAAGCCATCCTGCGGTTTTGCGGCCAGCTCACAAAAAAAGCGAGTTGAAAAATGGAGCTCCGGGGCACTGCAATTCACAAACCTGCAGAGTTATAAAGGAAAACTATCGTCCAAAAATATATTGAGGTAAGGCAATGAAGAGGATGTGAAAGCAAGGCAGAATTACAGGAAACAGGTTTCAAGAGGTCGATTGGAGTCGCCTTTAAAGCACATGAAAATAGGCAGAACTTCGACAATGATGCAATTGGCCAAAAAGGGCGTACGCGTTTTTTCCTGAATATATTCAGAAAAAAACGCGTACGCCCTTTTTGGCCAACCAAGCAGGCGGGCAATGCAAATCCGCACTACAAAGAAGTCTCACTGCCCAATGCTCAAAACGGCCATCCGAAAAAAGTGTAATATCCAGAAAGGCAGGACAGGCCATGGAGAACAGGGAGCCTTGATACGCTGATGGGCGGGATGTATATTGCCAACAGCCACTCCGGAGAAGTGTATGGTGTTTCCTAAAACATCTAAAACACAGAGCTACAGAGCATAGGGCACTTCCACTCATTGGCGTATATCTTGGGAAAACTAAAAATCAACAAGACATAGCCACCCCAAAGTTTAGGGCTGCTCTGTTTACAAGAACCTCGACCTCGATACACCTCAAATATCCCAGGAAAGAGAAAAACGGATCCAAATGTTGTGGTACTTATGTACAATGGAATATCACTCAGCCAAGAAATCAATGTCATAAGGCCAGTAGCAGCATAATGAGTTGACTTTGGTACGATGATTCTAAGTGAAATAAGTCACACAGAAAAATAAACATCATAAGATATCACTTAGAGAGGGAATGTAAACATGGCTACCCAAGAACTGAATTACAAAACAGAACAGAGTCTCACATCTAGAAAACACACTTATCCCTGCTTAAGGGGAAAGGTGAGGTGGGGTGATGCATAAATCCAGAGTTTGAAATTAGCACAGATACCGTTCCATAAACCAAATATATAATAGACAAGACATACTCCTTGCTCAATGGACTGGACTCAAAACCCCCTATTCACCGCAGAGAAATATATCTGAGTTGTAATGATCTTAAAACCTATGTATTGATATGTCTCTGTAAGGGAATCAAGTGTGGGTAGAGCGGCATAAACACAGCAGTAAAAATCAGCTAAACACCATTATAAAAATAAATTTCAAAAACAAAACACAAAGACAGCGAAAGAGAGAGAAATTCTTACAAAATTCGTTCAGGGGCTCTGATGCACCCTGGACCCATGGGAGTACACCCACAGATATCTATTTAATACACCCTCAGAGTAATTTTTTTTCTTTTTTCTAAAGTCTCTTCTGTCCAATGAAGAGTCTCAGCTCTTTTTCCTCAACATATACAGTGTCTCACCCTCTGATTACTCTCTGCTCTATCGCAGGTCCACTCCCTTTCCTGATATTACATTCTTTCCCAATTTTGTATGTTGGTAAAATCAAATAACATAAAATATAACATGTTAATTATTATCAAGTGCACCGTTCAGTGATATTAAATACATTCATATTATTGGACGATCAACATCCCCATTTATCTTTCTAATTCTTTTCTACGTTTTAAAACTGTAACTCTATATCCTTTAAACATAACTATCCATTTTGTTCCGTTACCACCTGAAAAGCATCATTACCCTCCCAATTTCTATGGTTTTGACTACACTAAGTACCCCATATAATTCAAATAAGTAGTTGTATGGATATGACTCAACAAAAGTCACAAAATGGCATTTTTGGTAAATTTCCTCAAGATTCATCCATGTTGTAGCATATTCTTAGATCTTTTCCTTCTTATCACTGAATAATACAGTATTATATGGGAATACCACACTTTGCTTATCCAGGAACTAATGGATGAACACTTAGGTTGCTTTCATATTTTAGCTACTGTGATTATTACTGCTCTAAACACTGGAGTACAAATATTTCTTTAAGCCCCTGATTTCAATTCCTTTGGGTATACCTCACAGTAAAATTCCTGGATCATGTAGTAATTCCATTTTTCAATATCTGAAAAATTGGCATACTCTGCTGCAAAGCAGCTGTATCATTCTACATTCCCAGTGACATAGCACAATGCTTCCAACTCCCTCACATCCTCACCAATACTTGTTTTCTGCTTGTGTATGTGTGTGTGTGTGCTTCTGGGTGTATGCATGCACACAAATATATAAACATGCATTTAGTGATATGGAGCATCTATTCAAGTGCTTACTCATTTGTACATCTTTTTGAAGAACCATCTATTCAAATCTTTTATCCATATTTGAATCAGGGTGTTTGCTTTTGGTTGAGTTGTAAGAGTTCTCTGTGTATTCTGAATAGAAATCTCTTGTCTGATAGATGGCTTTCACATATTTTCTCCCATCTTGTGGACTGCCATTTTATTCTGTTTACATTTCTTTGATACACATTTTTTAAATTATGTACTGCAAATTGTTTAGTTTTTTTGTTAGCTGTACCTTTGTTGTTCCTTCATTTCATATTGAGGAAAACACTGCCAAATCCAATGTCATGAAGCTCTTCTTCTAAGACTTTTTATTTTATTAGGTCTTATATTTAGTTTCTTGATACGTTTTCATTAATTTTTGCATATGATGTTAGGTAAGGGTCCATCTTCCTTCTTTTGCATGTTGACAACAAGACTTCTCAGCACCATGTGTTGAAAATACTATCCTTTCTACTTTGAAAAGTCTTGGCAACCCGTCAAAAATCATTTGGCCATATATCAGGGTTTATTTCTCGGTGTTCTATTCTATTGGTCTTGAATAAGGAAGAAAATAGTATAAAATATCCAGGATGATGAAGAACATAAAGAAAGACCAAGACTGAGAATTAGGAGGGTAATAATAAACAGCAGGGAGTAAAAGACAGTGTGAGAGAAGATCCTGTATTTGTGAGTTCATGGAAATATGATCATGCTAAAACCACTAAAAGCCTAACTTTGAACAATACGGTAAATGTGCTAGCAAGAAACATAACACTTACCCATCTCTGGAAAATATAGCATGGGCATAAAGATAAACTACACACAAATATATTAAAAAGGGAAGGGTTTTCATGGTGTGAGAATATTGTGGGATTTGAAATACAATTTACTTCTCTTCTACCATTGTCTCTAAAATTTATCAAAGTGTATATACAAGCAATTCCAACTCTGGTAATCTGCTTGACAGGTTTACATATGAACTTCAGCAGACCAGTAAATGTACATTCATAGTAGGAGTGTTCCCTAAACCAAAAAACAAAACACAAAAACTGGAAAGATTAGAGTTCACTTTGTCAACACACATACAGATGCAGTGATGGTTAACGGTCCAAAAACAGACGGTGAGCATGGGTGCAAGAGGTTAATACCCAGGCTTGGGTGGGGTGCAGAGTTTGAGGGTAACACAGGTAGAAAAGACTTTTGTCTTATCCTTGATTTTTGAGGTATGGAAATTCACAGGTCACTACCTTCATTTCAAAATGAATGAATGCACTATTCAATTTTTTAAAACAGGCGAAGTAAACATGAGTGATAATAAATTTCAAACTGTCACTAATCAAATAAGATACTAAGAAAAATTAAATAATATGATTTAAGAATGAAGTGGAGAGATTGTCCAAGACGGTAGCATTCAAAGACCCAGAGCGTGATGCCTCTCATGGGCACACCAAAGTCACAAGTGTTTACAGAACAGCAATTGATGAAAAAGGCCGGGAGCTACCATAAAAGATGTTTTACAGCTAAAGATATAAGGAAGGCACCTCGGCAAGACACGAAGGAAGGACAAAATCTCAACAGAGTCAAGACCCATACCACCAGGTGGGTGGCCCACAAATGGGAGAATAATTACAATTTCTGAGGTGCTCCCAGCTAGCAAGGGGTATGAACCCAACATCAGGCTCCCCAAGCCCAGGGATCCTGTGCTGGAAAGAAGAGTTCCTAGAAAGTTGGGCTTTGAAGACCAGTAGTGTTTATTTTCCAGAGAGCCAGAGGGTTGTGGGAAATAGAGATTCCACTCTTAAAAGATGCTCACAAAATCCCACATGATCCGAGAATCAGAACAGAAGCAGTCATTTGAAAGGATCCTGGGTCACATCTACCTCCTGATCGTGGAGAGTCTCCCAGAGAGGCAAGAGGCAACTACAGCACAGCCTCAGGGACACAGACACTGACAGCAGCCATTTGGGGGAGCTCCTTCTACCTCGTGGCCACTGGTACCAGCAAGCATAATTTCAGAATCCTCCCTCTTATCTTTTTAGCCTCAGGACCCAGCCCTACCCATTTCCACCAGACTATAGACACAAGTACTAGGATGCTACATGCCAAGCAACTAACTGAGCAGGGGCATAGCCCCATCCACCAGCAAACAGGCTGCCTTCAGACCCTCTAAATGCACAGCTGCCCCTAGACATGGTCCCAGCCCCCAAAAGCCCCAGGACCAGCATCCACACATCAGTGGACAGGAACCAGCCCCAGAATCCCTGGCCCCTCTGACAAGTGAGCCTGCTCTGGCCTTGGAATCAGCCTCACCATCGGTAGGTGATTACTGCACAGGGACTGGATGGAGCTTGGACCTACCCAACAGCAAACCTGCTCTAGCAGTGGGATCAGCCTCATACACCAACAGGCACACACCAGCTCCAGGAATACCGCAGCCCAGCAGCCTGTGTGACCAGAACACTCACTTGCAGGCCACAAGCAGCCATGCACTCAGCTGGGTCCTGACCCTGCCCATCAGAATGCCAACGCAAGATTAGGGATACCCCTACCCTGCAGACAGCTGTGTTAGGAAGAGTGATCCAACACCACTCTGAGACTCCTGGGCCCTGAAGCCAGAACTCAGGACCTGTGTCTTCCTCCCAGCAGCCAGCATAGCTCCAGGACCAGTGACTGGGCACTAGCCCTGATATCACCTGGACTGCAATTCTACCCATAAGTGAACCAGCACTAGATCTGGTGTCCCCCAGAGTTGTGCAGCCAGCTGCCTTATGATGTAGCCTCACCAAGCAGCACAGACAGCCTCCATACAAGGCAGAGGCTGGCAAACAAGCACTCTGGGGGCAGCCAAGCCTACCAGACCACCCACAGTAGTCAACCCTCCACAACAGAAGAGCCCAAGCAGCCCACATAGGGGGTACACCTAGAACATATAGTCTAGTGACCAGGGGACAGTGGGCTGCTGGGACACATAGGACCTCTCCTACAAAAGGCCACTTCTCTAAGGTCAGGAAATGTAACGAACCTACTACATACATAGCAATAAAAGCAGCAAGTTAAGTAAAATGAGGTGACACAGAAACACGATCCAAATGAAGGAACAAGATAAGAACTCAGAAGAAGATCTAAGTGAAGTGGAGATAGCCAGTCTCCTCAAAAAAGAGTTCAGGGCTTCCCTGGTGGCGCAGTGGTTGAGAGTCCGCCTGCCGGTGCGGGGGACACGGGTTCGTGCCCCGGTCCGGAAGGGTGCCACATGCCGCGGAGCGGCTGGGCCCGTGAGCCATGGCCGCTGGGCCTGCGCGTCCGGAGCCTGTGTTCCACAACGGGAGAGGCCACAACAGTGAGAGGCCCACATAACGCAAAAAAAAAAAAAAAAAAAAAAAAGAGTTCAAAGTAATGACTGTAAAGATGATCAAAGAACTCAGGAGAAGAATGGAGGACCAAAGCAAGAAGTTAGAATTTTTTAAAAAAGAGTTAGACCATTAAAGAACAACAAAACAGATATGAGGAATACAATAACTGAAATCAAAAATACACTAAAATGAAACTATTGTAGACTAAATGATACAGAGGAATGAATCAGAAAACTGAAGGACAGAGTACTGGCAATCACTGAAGATGAACGGTAAAACAATAGATTAAAATGAAATAAGGAAAGTTGAACAGACTTGTGAAACAACATCAAGTGTACTAATATTTGCATTATTCTGGTCCCAGAAGCAAAAAGGAAAGAGAAAGCAGTGTAGAACATACCTGAAGACATAAGAGCTGAAAACTTCCGTACGCTGGGAAAGAAAACAGACATCCAAGTCCAGTAAACACAGTAAGGCCAAAACAGGATCAACCCAAAGAGGACCACACCAAGACTCATTGTAATTAAAATGGCAAATAAATAAAGATAAAAAGACACTATTAAAAGGAGCAAAGGAAAAGCAGCAAGTTACAAACATGGGAACTTGCATAAAGTTATTGGTGGACTTTTCAGGATAACCTCTGCATGCCAGAAGGGAGTAGCATGGTATATTTAAAGTCATGAAAGGGAAAAGCCTATAACCAAAAATACTCTACCCAGCAAAGCTCTGCTTCAGATTTGATGGTGAGATCTAAAGTTTTACAGAGAAGTAAAACTAAAAGAGCTCAGCATCGCCAAACCATTTTTATGAGAAATTTTAAAGGGGCTTCTCTAAGTGAAAAAGAAAAGGCCACGACTGAAACATAAAAATTAGGAAAGGAAACTTACTGAAGGAAAAACCTCGTTGGATAAGGCAAATATTCAACAAAGGTAGTAAATCAACCACGTACACAGCTAATAGGGAGGATGAAATAAAACAGTAATAAAATCATCTATATTCACAATAAGAAGTTAAGGGACACACAAAACAAGTAGATGTAAAATATAAGGTCAAATTCAGTAACTGTGAGGGAGCAGAGTAACAATGCAGGGTTGTTAGTGTCCATGTGAAATTAAGAGCTCAGCAACTTAAATAATCACACATACACACACACACACACACACAAACACAACTGAAAGAAATCCAAACATAATATTAAAGATAGCCCTCACATCACAGATGAAGGGAATAAAAGGGGAAGAAAGGAACACTGAAGAAATTAAAGAGGGATTCTAAAAATACCCAAGACAAATGAAAATGAACACATAATGATCCAAAATCTATGGGACACAGCCAACGCAGTTCACAGGGGGAAGTTATAATGATACAAGCTCATTCTTAGGAGACAAAAATATCAAATAAACAGGCTAACATTACACCTGCAGGAATTAGAAAAAGAAGAAAAAACAAAACTCAAAGCTGTCAGAAAGAAAAAAATTAAGAAAACAATACCATATGCAATCACACCAAAAAGAATAAGATACATAGGAACAAACACACCTAAGCAGGTAAAAGACATGCGCTCAGAAATCCATCAGCCATTGGTGAAAGAAGTTGAAGGCAACAGAAAAAGATGGGAAAATATAGCATGTGCATGGACTGGAAGAATTAATACTCTTAAAATAACCATACTACCAAAGACAACCTACAGATTTAATGCAATCCCTATCAGAATACCAAAGCATTTTCACAGAACTTGAAAAAGTAATTTTAAAATTTGTATAGAAACACAAAGACCCCAAATAGCCAAACTATCTTGAGAAAGAACAGAGCTGGAGGCATCACGCACCTTGAATTCAGATTATACTGCAAAGCGACAATTTTCTCTTACAAAGAGAAAATTGTACCGGAGCAAAAACAGACACAAAGATCACTGGAATAGAATAGAGATCCCAGAAATAAGCCCACACACTTATATTTAATTGATTTATGACAAAGCAGGCAATGTGGAGAAAAAACTCTCTTTAATAAGTGGTACTGGGAAAACCAGTCAGCTACAAGGAAAAGAATAAAATTAGAGTGTTTTAGCACACCATATATAAAATAAGCGCAAAACTGAATAAAGACCTAAATGTAGGACCATAAAACCCCTAGAGGAGGGCTTCCCTGGTGGCGCAGTGGTTGAGAGTCCGCCTGCCGATGCAGGGGACGGGGGTTCCTGCCCCGGTCCGGGAGGATCCCGCATGCCGCGGAGCGACTGGGCCCGTGAGCCATGGCCGCTGAGCCTGCGCTCCGCAACAGGAGAGGCCACAGCGGTGAGAGACCCGCGTACCGACAAAAAAAACCTAGAGGAAAATACAGAACATTCTTCAACATAAATGATAGCAACAGTTTTAGGTTCAGTCTACTAAGGCAAATGAAACAAAAGCAAAAATAAACAAATGGGACTTCACTAAACTTAAAATATTTTGCACAGCAAAGAAAACCAATGACAAAATGAAAAGACAGCCTGCTGAAGGAGAGACTATATTTGCACATGATAAAGAGGTTAACACCTAACAGATGACCAAGCAAGGGTTTATATCTAAACTACAGAAACAGCATATACAACTCAATATCAGAACAACACCCAAAATCATTTTTAAAGAAATGAGAAGACCTAAATAGACATTTTTCCAAGGAAAAAATACAGATAGACAGTCAGAACTCACAAAGATGCTAAACATAGCTAATCGGCAGTAAAATGCAAATCAAAACTATGAGATATATCACCTCAGTCTTGTCAGAATGGCTGTCATCAAAAAGGTCACAAATAACAAAGGTTAGTGAGGATGTGGAGAAAGGGAAACTCTTGTACACTCGATGTGAATGTGAAGTAGTGCAGCTACTGTGGAAAGCAGAATGGAGGTTCCACAAAAAACTAAAAATAGAACTACCATAATATCCAGCCATTTCACTCTTGGGTATATCAGAAGAAAACAAAAACACTATTTCAAAAAAATAACTGCACACCAATGTTTATAACAGTGTTATTTGCCATAGCCAAGATATAGAGTCAAACTAAGTGTTCATCAATAGGTTAGGGGATAAAAAAGACTTTTTATGATGACTTCAGCAAAAAATGAAATTTTGCCATTTGCAAGAACATGGATAGACTTGGAGAGTATTATGCTTAGTAAAATAAGCTGCAGAGAAAACAAGCATGGTAGGTTATCACTTACCCGTGGCATCTAAACAACTGAATACAACAACAACAACAACAAAACAGACTCACAGATTAAAGAACAGACTAGTGGTTACCAGCAGGGAGAGACAGGGTGGAGGAGCAAAATACTGGTAGGAGATTCTGAGGAAGAATCCACTATGTATAAAATCAATAATCTACAGTGACGTACTGTGTAGCATGGGGGATAGAGCCACTCTTTTATAATAAGTATAAATGGAGAAGAGCCTAAACATTTATGAATCACTATATTGTACCTCTGAAACTAATATAATAATGTAAATTAACTATGGGCCAATAAACTATAAAGTAAGAAACAATAAAGGGGAGACAGGTTATTAGATAGAAATCAATTAAATAAACAGATGTTTTGGAAATCAAGGAATTAAAAAACAACATGTAAGACACAACATTGGCATTTAAAGTGTACAATCTATTCATTTAAAAGAAATCATTTAAATGGTGAGAAATGGTACCTATTCTCACAATTTTGTATATCTAGGATAAATTATTATCTACAAAAATATGTTACAAATATTCACTCAAAAAGAAAGAGAAAATTTGGATTAACCCATTTTAGTATACAAATTTAATATCAAAGTCTCTATGTAAAATTGATTTGAATAAGTTCTGTTAGCCACTTCTAGTTTCTTTGTGATGTAAAATCTTTTAAAGCATAAAAATCAGCCTTTCTACATTATTCCATTAGACATACATAGAGGTTAAAAGAAATAAGAAGACAGAACAATCAACCAGGAAGGTGAATTTACTGAGAAACAGTCATTCATTCTCCCTCCTCCTTTTCTTTTCCTCCTTTTCCAGGTCTCTTTCGGTTCCAATCAAGAGAAGTCTTGAGGGCTTCCCTGGTGGCGCAGTGGTTGAGAGTCCGCCTGCTGATGCAGGGGACACGGGTTCGTGCCCCGGTCTGGGAAGATCCCATATGCCGTGGAGTGGCTGGGCCCGTGAGCCATGGCCTCTGAGCCTGCACGTCCGGAGCCTGTGCTCCGCAACGAGAGAGGCCACAACAGTGAGAGGCCCACGTACCACAAAAAAAAAAAAAAAAAAAAAGAGAAGTCTTGAGAGTTCTGAGAATATTTCTTTGAGGGCTTCAAATCACCATACCTACATCCTCTGCCACAACTACACACACGGGAACAAAAATAAACCTCTGCTATCTACTCATGTAGGAGGGATTAATGCAAAATAAACTCCTATGTGGAGACCAACAGGTGAGTTTTCTACCAGTTCTTTATAATGTCCTTCCATTATAGTAAATTGCACACATTATGAGGCAGAAGGGGTTATGTGAGCTTTTCCTTGAAGTCAAAAAACTTGCAGTCATTTCAAGTACCTTGCTACAGCCAGGGAAGGTGCCATCCCCCTTGGGGGAGGGCGGTGAATGGGCTCCCACAACCATGCACCTCCTGATGTACAGATTCTGGAGAAACAAAGGGCGGTCATACCGCAGTCAGGCTGTCGGGCCACTGGCAACCCGACCAGCCTGGAAGTGCCCCATCAATTGCTGAGAGCAAAACTCTGTCCCCCCTGTGAAGCCAGGCAATTTGGGCCAAAGAGTCAGAGGAGGCCGGTAATCAACTCCTCTCTGCTCACCTCCTTGTGGTTACAGCAACCCCAACTCCAAACCCAAATGTGACCCTGGAGTGCCAAACTGGGAGTGGCAGGTGGGCTCTGCCGGTGCTTAGCGCCCTCTGGAGGTTGTCTGCTGTAATTGCAACTCTCAGCCCTTCTCCTTCCCTAGTCCTGGGGGCTGCCTTGCCTCCTGCAGCTGCTGCCCTGATTTCATTCTTGTTTTTTATCCAATTGCAATGAAGTGTCTTACAGAGGTTTGTAATCTCTCGAAGAAGGAAGATCTTTTAGTCAATACACCTTAACCATGAGAAGTTGCTTTCAAGAATGAACCTGAAATACTGTACTTTTCTCCTGATGATTCCAAGGAGACACAGCTCAAGTTTTCTAAATCATAAGAAAAACCAAGGTAAATACAATATTCTGAGCCAAAGATGAAAAAGCCGTTTTTAACACCCCCTCCTCATGTCATATGACTGGGATTTAAATCAATCAACTGCCACTGGTTTTTAAATCACATGACCCAACATTAAATCAATCAGCTGCTTCCCTGTAACTCACGTGACTTGGCTTTGAATAGTAAGAAATGCAGAGGTATAAAAATGATGTTCAAACAATAAATGGAAAAACATTTTAGAAAGTTTTTTTCTTTTTGAATGGATGATTCATTGCATACAGAATAAAGGATTCTCTTGTGGATTTCTTGAACTGTAAACACATAGAATGTCTCCGTTGGCTTGATTGACTTAGTTTTTTGGGTTTTGTTGTTGTTGTTGTTGTTAACATCTTTATTGGAGTATAATTGCTTTACCATGTTGTGTTAGCTTCTGCTGTATAACAAAGTGAATCAGCTATTCGTATACATATATCCTCATATCCCCTCCCTCTTGCATCTCCCTCCCACTCTCCCTATCCCAACCCTCTAGGTGGTCACAAAGCACTGAGCTGATCTCCCTGTGCTATGCTGCTGCTTCCCACTAGCTATCTATTTAACCTTTGGTAGTGTATATATGTCCATGCCACTCTCTCACTTCATCCCAGCTTACCCTTCCCCCTCCCTGTGTCCTAAAGTCCTTTCTCTATATCTGCCTCTTTGTTCCTCTGCAGCGACTCCTGCTAGGGATGGATACTTCCTTTTATGCTCAGGGAAATCCCCTAACTTGAATACGATTTGAGTTTGATCCAGTGAAACCATCAGAACTTCCCACCAGAGATAAATGAGGAGATTCTGGCCTTTATTAGTATGCATGATGAACACGGGTGTCCTGGCTGTAATTGCCAACCCTCCTATTTTACCTACCTATTTTTATCCACCTTCCTCCCTGTAAGTACCTTTGACCAACCCTGAGCTCAGACTCCTGACCTATTACAGTGACTTTGTCAGTCTTTCTTTAAGAATGGACAGGTAATAAAATGAATTTAACCTAGAAGCAGCAGCTCAGTAAGGGAAATAAAATCACCAGAAGTTATCTAATCACAGCCACAGCCATCCAGGGCTCTGTCTTATCTCCTGGGTCATAAGAATGGGACCTTCCTAAAGTTGAAGGGCATCCAATCAAATAAGTAAAGGTGTTGCTCACCTCTGGCTCTTGGAGGGATTGCTAGGCAGTCTACCCAGTGAATAATAACTGCAAAACACTGTCATGGTCTTGAAACACCTATGTTCCAGGAAAGCTTTTGGGGGTGCATGGGCAAGGTTTCTTTTTGACATCAAGCAAAAAATAAATCATCAAGCTCTTTGAGCACAGGGGTTCTTAAGAGGGCAGTAGAAGGAAGGAATGGGTAGAAAAGACTATCTCCTCTGAAGTGAAGGTCGTTTTTCCAAAAGAGTAGGATTTAGTCTCAGTTTAAGGAGAACGCTTTTAAATAGCTTGGGCAGCTCCAAACTGCGGTTTAGGGAACGAGTGCTTCAAAAGAACAGTGCTTTAAAAGTCCTGGCGAGGCAGCAAGAGGATGAAGAGTTGGTTTTGCATAGTTTTGAACAAGGAGTAAAGAAGCAGAGGCATCTCTGACTAAAAGGCCCTGAGATCCTATGGCATCAATGGGTCAGTTGCAGGGGGCAGGGGGTGTGGGGGTGATATTTCTCTCTCAACGTCTCCCAGGGTAGCCACCCCTCCCTACCCCACGCCCCTACTCCCTTCACCCTTCCTCCCTCCACTGTTGGGTCCCCAGGGACAGCACTTCTTAAGCTGGAGCGCTCAGGCACCATCTCTGCAGTCTGGATTCTTCCTGGAGCCTGACAAGTTCTGGGACAGGAAGCCAGGTCTGCAAGGCTGCTGGGGTGCAGTCGGACCTGGAGGCCTGGAGGGGAACTGGAGCTCTGAAGCCCAGCCACGTCCTTGAAGCTGAGGGAGGAACACATCCTCCTAACAGTACTTCTCAGGGGTCAGCGTGTTTCCCACCCGATGGTGATCCATACTCACCTGAGGCAGCAAGGACTGCCTCTAACTGGCCCCCTCGATTCCACCTTAAGGGTCCTCGGACATATGTGAGAGCACAGGCCCCGGATCTCTTTAGTCAGCTGAGGCCAGTGCTGCCGGGGTCCCTCCAGTCCCATCCCCCAGCCCCTCCCTCTGGGACTGTATCTAATAGAAGAAAGAGCACAGAGGAATTGGATGAATCAAGGGACCCGGGAGCCTGGGTATGAGTTTGAAGACCGAGAACCTAAGGCGCAATTACATATTATTGGAAACTCTTGTGGGGCGTGTGGGGGGAGGTTAGGAGGCTGAGAGGCTGAGTCGACCTGGTGAGTCCAGCCCCAGGACACCACACAGGCATGCCCCCCTCTCCCTGCCATCAGAGAAGGGGTGCCGCAACTCCAGCCGGGACTCTGCACTTCCCCCTCTCTGATTCTCCTCCAGAAGGGCAGGTGGCCCCCCTCTGAGGGCAGCGGCAAGACAATGGACCAAGTGCCCCTGCACTAAGGTGCTACTGGAAGCTCTTCCTGAACAGCAGTGCTGGTTTAGAGCGAACCCGTGCACCGCCGAAGTTGGTCTCGTCCTGCAGCTGAGGGATGCAGGCTTTAAGTCAGCTGCCTCGGCTTTAAATCAATCAGCCCCCCCTTTAAGTCAGGTGACCCGACTTTAAATCACTGTGTGCCCCTCAAGCCTGCAACTTCAAAAGCTGGGAACTTCACTTTGATGCCGGCACCTAACATAGCCGAATGCACACTGTAGTCACTCCCAAGCCTGGCTTAGAGGCAGGATATAAGGTAAGGGGATGGACGTGCACACATGGTGATGAGGGTGTACTTCATGTACCAGAATGGTCTAGGCACTCTGGGGTACAGCAAGCAGTGCACGATACAGCAGCTCCCTGGCAAAGCTGGTGATGAACAGGGAGAGCAGGCACACGCAGGCGTGCAGAGGTTCCAGGACGGGAGCTGGGGCACAGCCAGCTGGGAGGGTGTGACAGCGGAGGATCTGAGCCTTCCTGAGAAAGGCAGACACAGAGGATGGATGAGAAACAAAGACCAGATGAAATATGGATTTGAAAAACACACAGTGCTCTTGGAATTGGGGTGGGGCACCCCGGATTTGAGTCTTCTTACTCCCCAGTACCTAGTGCTTTGGCATTTGCCCAATTACTTATAAAATTTACCGATAATATCTTACCCATAGAATACTGCATTTGTAGTGGTATTGCGTGTTAATGTTTCTATAGTGGAATAATCGTTTCTACAAGAAAAATGTACACTATCTGAAATAAATTAAAACCCCTTACTAAAAAGTACTATATCAGACTTCCCTGGTGGTGCAGTGGTTAAGAATCTGCCTGCCAAAGCAGGGGACATCGGCTCCAGCCCTGGTCAGGGAAGATCCCACATGCCACGGAGCAGCTAAGTCCATGCGCCACAACTACTGAGCCTGCAGGCCACAACTACTGAAGCCCGTGCACCTAGAGCCGGTGCTCTACAACAAGCGCAGCAAGGGAAGCCACTGCAATGAGAAGCCCGCACACTGCAACAAAGAGTAGCCCCCGCTCGCCGCAACTAGAGAAAGCCCGCGCATAGCAACGAAGACCCAACTCAGCCGAAAATAAATTAATTAATTAATTATTTTTAAAAAGTACTATATCCTTCTGTACAACTTCTCTGGGAAGAACAGAGAGATAGGGTGGGAGAGTGAGAAAGACCAATATTTAGTGCACATCTCTCATGCAGGTGCTCTGCTGGCTCAGATAGATTTATCCCCACTTTACAAAGGAGGAAATAAGCTCAGAGAGGTTTAGTAATTTTCCCAAAGCCAAACAGCTATTGAGTGGAAGAACCAAGATCTGAGCCAAGCCTGTTACCTTCAAAGCCTAAGTTCTCATCACAACAAAACTCAATTAATATTTACATTTATTGGGCTTCCCTGGTGGCACAGTGGTTGAGAGTCCGCCTGCCGATGCAGGGGACATGGGTTCGTGCCCTGGTCCGGGAAGATCCCACATGCCGCGGAGCGGCTGGGCCCGTGAGCCATGGCTGCTGAGCCTGCGCGTCCGGAGCCTGTGCGCCGCAACGGGAGAGGCCACAACAGTGAGAGGCCCGCATACCGCAAAAAAAAACAAAACAAAACAACAAAAAAAAAATTTACATTTATCGAATTACATTGCAACCTGGGGACTTCTTGGCACAATCCAATAAGAGTGAGAAAGAAAGAAATAGCATTGTTCACACAGTCAACCAAAATTTTTGGAGCAGCTGCTAGATGCCAGGGCCTTTTTTGGCATTCAGCAGTGATCAAGATAGGAAGAGTCCTGCTTTCAAGAACGATGTAGTGGGGAGGAGAGACGGGTGCAACTTGAGTGAGGGATTTCACCTTGCTGGGCCTCTGTTTTCTCATCTGGAAAATGGGATGGGTGTTCCTCATTTTGTGGGATTGTTCAGCCCTCACATTCTCTGATTCCATAAGAAGCATTTGTTTTCCTGTTTCTTCAAAATTCATTCAGGCCGTGAGCTGTGATGAATGTTGTTAGCTGCTCCCCAAATCACTCTATTCCCACCCTTTTCCTGTGATCCGGTCTTTCCCAAAACATGACTCACAATCAATCAATCAAGTCACAGAACCTAAGGGGCACCCAGCAAAAGTATTCCAACCCTGGCTTCTCAGGAGCTCTGTGGTCTACCTGGCCAGGTAAACTTAACTCACCTGGCACAAGGTGGCCATCCCTGGTTTCACATCAACATGATCTCAGGCACAAACCTCCTTCTTTTTCCATTTTGTCTTTAAGTTACTTGTTGAAACAACTGAACAAATATGACAAAGATATAAAATCAGGCATCTTCTGCCCCCAGTGCCTGCTAATAAATGACTTTCTGCCACTTTAATGATAAAGATAGAACATTTCAACATTCTGCTGCCCTTATTATTTGTCAATTTTGTTGATATTTCTATTGAATACATCTTTCAATATTTTAACAAAGGAACATTTATTTAGGTTGTTCCATACCCAGCCTTTAGTGGTAAAGTTTTTGTTGTTATATTTCTATTATGTTTCCCTTAAAAATCATTATCCTGTTTAAATGGATTAAGTCAATTCTATAGGCATTTATCTTATGATACTGATGAAATTTATACATAGATGGCAGTAGTACAAGTTGATTGGACTTGAGAACCTCTATTAGCACAGTTAAGTATAAATATTATCTATATGTAAACCAAAGTACATGCTGAGTGAGGTTCTCCGACTCTTTTTCACTGTCTGCCCCTCAAGCCTGTGAGAAATGGAATATTTCCTGCCATCTCAGCAGACAAAGGATGTCACAATCATCAGCACTTGCAGCCCTCCAGTGTGAGCCGCGGGCCCTGAGGAACTCAGGATATGCAAATACAGAATGCTGGCCCCAGAGAGCTGAGGTGCATATCAAAGGAAGGATTTCAGTGAGCCCAGACTCTGGCATTTTCCCATACGAAGAAAAGCGCTACATTCCTCACGTTGGGAGAGCTGGTTTTCCTTAGTTAACAATCACGTTTTGATGTTCTCCATTACCTGCGCCAGTCCCCTGCCCTGTCCCCTCCCCCCAGTACTTTAGCTGAGGGAGGAAGGAGCGCAGAGGGACTCGGCTGAATAAGGGGCCTGCGAGCCTCGGGAGGAGTGTTCAGCCGCTTCCCCGCAGTCGGGAGGAGGGGCGCTGACGCTTCCGCCAGAACCTGCGGCTCCCTTGCCCCGTTTCCCCTCAGAACTCTCAGACCGACCCCCTCCCCACGCCCCCCAGGACCCGCGAGTCAGGCCGAGGGCAGGGGCGAGAGGAGGGACCGAAGTTCCCGGGACCAGACGCTGGGGGGCCGCCCTTTCTGCACAGTAGTGGTGGGTGGCAGCGAACCCCTGCCCCTCAGAAGCTGGTCTTGCGCTGCCGCCCGGGCACCGGACCAGGCGGAAGGTCGGCGCTCACTTACCGGGCCCGCCGTCCCCACGACTGTCGCGGCTTCGACCGCCGGGGCCCCTCCAGAGCCGGCAGCCTCAGTGAGGCCGCCCTCCCCTCGGGCTCCGGGGCAGTTCCGTCACAGCGGAGGGAAGAAACCCCGAGCCGGGAGTTCCAGCTCTGCGGAAACGCGGGCTCCGTTCTGGGCGCAGAGGGTGGGACTTCTCTGCCCCGAGGCCTTTCGGGAGGGAAGGGGCGCTGGAGGAGGGAGCCGCCAGGAGCGCAGGGCCCAGTCGGGGGTCCTGGAGGGGCGGCCCGGCCTGGGGGCCCCGCCCACTGTGACCGCAGCCCAGGGCTTTTTCCTGGAATTCTACACAAAAAGTTAGAAGGATACACGGTCTCCAGTAAATATTCACAAATGATTGTTGCTGCTGTGCTTACTATCCTATTAAAGGTGTAAAATCCATAAAACACTTTAAGTTCAAAATTAAATATGAATTTTTACCTTTCTAATTATGCCTCTGCTATTCACAATTGTCGTTAATGAATCAGAGACTGTGGCATCATTAGTTAAAAATGAGCTTGTGCCGGGCGCGGTGGCGCGCGCCTGTAGTCCCAGCTACTCGGGAGGCTGAGGCAGGAGGATCGCTTGAGCCCAGGAGTTCTGGGCTGTAGTGCGCTATGCCGATCGGGTGTCCGCACTAAGTTCGGCACCAATATGGTGACCTCCCGGGAGCGGGGGACCACCAGGTTGCCTAAGGAGGGGTGAACCGGCCCAGGTCGGAAACGGAGCAGGTCAAAACTCCCGTGCTGATCAGTAGTGGGATCGCGCCTGTGAATAGCCACTGCACTCCAGCCTGGGCAACATAGCGAGACCCCGTCTCTTAAAAGTAAAAAATTAAAAAAAAAAAAATGAGCTTGTTAAAAATATAGAACTCAGGCCTACTGGACCTACTGAATCACAATCTGCACTTTTACAATCTCCGCAGTGTGCTTGTGTACCCATGAATAGTTGAAAGGTACATTTCTACCTGGACATGTCTTTTCTGTCTGAGAAATACACACATTTTATCCAGTTTGATATAAATAAAACACTCAAAAATGCATATGCCTGTGTTGAAACCATCATTTTATCATTTCTTTTCCAGATAAGTATAGTCTCTATACTGGTTTTGTGGATCACATGCCATACTCTTTTCTTGTAGTTAGAAATAAGGTAGAGAAAGTTACTTTGTAAAATATATATATATATATATATATTAGTGGATACTTGAAGACACTTCTAAATTAAAACCAGTTCTCTTAACTTGCTGTTTTCTTCTTGGGTCACATTATGAACTCTTCCCGTGGCCACATGGCATGTGTACTTTTAATTTCAGGGACTGCTGACATCCCAGGATATGGTCATAGACTTCTCTCAAGAGGAGTGAGAATGCCTGGACCAAGATCAGTGGGAATTGTACAGGGATGTGATGTTAGAGAAGTATAAGAACCAGCTCTCCTTGGGTGAGGATACCTTCCTTCCAGAATTCCTTATCCAACCACAGCGTTTAGAGTCCTTCATTTGTAGAATGTCTCCTGGAATCTTCTGCTTCCTACAATAGGGTTTCAGATTGCAACGTTTCAGGAAAGATTGGGAGTTTGTGGGTATAATTTATCTTATTCTTTTAAAATTGCAGCCTCCCTTTTAATATATTTTTTAACTGCTTGGGATGTGTCTATATGAACCGTGTACTATATGCTTCTGTTATAGTCCTTACAATATTTTATTGTCTTATTTTCTGTAACAATTTTTCATGGATTCTTTGGGCTTAAGGTATATTAAAAGGGAGACTGCAATTCTGGGACTTCCCTGGTGATGCAATGGTTAAGAATTCGCCTGCCAATGCAGGGGACACGGGTTCGATCCCCGGTCCGGGAAGATCCCACGTGCCACGGAGCAACTAAGCCAGTGGGCCACAACTACTGAGCCTGCACACCACAGCTACTGAAGCCAGTGTGCCTTGAGCCCATGCGCCATTCATTTTTTGGAGAATAAAACCACCTCTGAGTGATTAAAATTTAGACCAGCTAGTCAAAATGCTTTATCACCTGTTGTAAAACACTGATCAACGGAACAAGTTTTACTAGGGATAACAGTGTAATTGTATTCTGGAGTTCATACCGGCAATATGGTTTATGACCTTGATGCTGGATCACGACATGTCCATGGTATAACGGCTGTTAATTGTCTGTTTGTTCATGATTAAAGTCTCATGTGATCTGAGTTCAGACTGGAGTCATCCTGGTTGGTTTCTGTCTATTGCAGATTTCTTTTTCCCATTGCCCCATTGCCCAATTACAAATTTCCCATTGCCGCCTTTCCTCTCTTACCATTTAGACCTAAACTGTTTCTCATTTCTCAAAGTAACATCTTCACGTCCATCATTTCCCATTGTGTTTTCCCTACAATTTCAGTAAAATCAATTCTCTGCCATTATTTATCCTGGGGAAAAAATACATCTTCCTGATGGTGACCAATATTATAGCAAAAAAGTCATGTCATTTTTTATATCACATTTTTTTTTTTTTTTTTGCGGTACGCGGGCCTCTCACTGCTGTGGCCTCTCCCACTGCAGAGCGCAGGCTCAGTGGCCATGGCTCATGGGCCCAGCCGCTGCGCGCCACGTGGGATCCTCCCGGACCAGGGCACGAACCCGCGTCCCCTGCATCGGCAGGCGGACTCCCAACCACTGTGCCACCAGGGAAGCCCCACACAGTAGGTTCTTATTAGTTATCTATTTTATACATATTAGTGTATATATGTCAATCCCAATCGCCCAATTCAGCACACCACCACCACCACCACCACATTCCCCCCTTGGTGTCCATACGTTTGTTCTCTACATCTGTGTCTTTATTTCTGCCCTGCAAACTGGTTCATCTATACCATTTTTCTAGGTTCCACATATATGCGTTAATATACGATATTTGTTTTTCTCTTTCTGACTTACTTCACTCTGTATGGCAGTCTCTAGATCCATCCACGTCTCTACAAATGACCCACTTTCATTCCTTTTTATGGCTAATATTCCATTGTATATCTGTACCACATCTTCTTTATCCATTCGTCTGCCGATGGGCATTTAGGTTGCTTCCATGACCTGGCTGTTGTAAACAGTGCTGCAGTGAACATTGGGGTGCATGTGTCTTTTTGAATTATGGTTTTCTCTCCGTATATGCCCTGTAGTGGGATTGCTGGTTCACGTGGTAATTCTGTTTTTAGTTTTTTAAGGAACCTCTAAGTAAGGTCGGATCTTAACAAACGGCACCACGAAACAGAGGAAAGCTTCAAGTGAGCTTTATTAGGGAGCGCTCCCGGGCGAGGTTCACTGGTCCGAGAGAAAGGGGCCAGAGAAGTCGCACCCGGGCGAGGGTTGGGCAAGATTTTATAGGGGAAGAAGGGAAAGGGGTGTGGTGAATCTGGGAGGGCGCAGGGTATTCCTTATTTGGTGGTCTTTTCGGGTATCCTGGGGGACTGTTAGTCCCGCCCCTCGAAAGGCGGGAAGGCTGGGCTGGGTTCAAAGTCCCCAGGTCAGTTCCTGGAACTGGGTGGTCCGGAGTGTCTCCAGGGCAGTTTCTGGAACTGGGTGGTCCGGCGAGTTTCGGTCTGATGCAACCTGTGAATCTGATTGTGTTCCCCTGCCTCGGGCCAGTTGGCCTTACACTCTATACTGTTCTCCATAGTGATTTTATCAATTTACATTCCCACCAACAGTGCAAGAGGGTTCCCTTTAGTATTTTTTTTTAAGCCTTGTACCATGGGCATATAAGTAATTCTATTTATATGAAGAACACATAAATAATTCCATTTATGTGTAGTTCTAGAGCAGGCAAAACTAAGCTATGGGGGAAGAATCAGAATATCATTTAACTCTGGAAGTGGGGGTGGGCAGTGATTGGAAAGGAACGTCATGGAACTTTCAGAGACCTTTAGTGATGTTACACTTAAGATTGTGTATTTCATCTGGGATTTCCCTGGTGGCCCAGTGGTTAAGACTCTACACTTCTGCAGCACAGATTTGATCCCTGGTCAGGGAACTAAGATCCCACATGCAGTGAAGCGTGGCCTAAGTAAGTAAATAAATAAGCTTGTGTACTTCATCATATGTAAATTTTACCAGAAAAAGAAACTGTAAACAAACATTCTAGCTAATTACATGCATAGGCATATGCTAAAGAGTAAGTGTAATAAAATATTAATTATAGAATCTAGTTGATAAGTATTTGGGTGCTCAATGCACAATTCTTTCAATTTTTCTTTTGAAGATTTTCATGTTAGAAAAATACAGATGGATCAAGAAGCTCAATCTAATAATTGAGAGAAGTTAAAATGAGGACAAAGAATGCAAATGTACAAATATGGAAAGCTTAAGTTGTAAAATTAAACTCAGGATATCAATGTGACTTTCCTTCTTCCAGCTCTTTTCTTTTCAAGAAATGTAATAAAAATGTGTGAAAATGTAACTAAAACCAAGTGATTCTTCAGTAGCAACATGATTGATTTTTAAAGTATTAAGTTGATATGATAGTTTTATATGACATTTGTCATGACAATAATGAAAAAACAGAGGAAGTAGAGTGAAAGCAAGATCCCAAGATGTGTAATAAAGTTGGTCAAAGGGTAGACATTTTTTCCCACTGAATATATTTGACATATAACATTATGTAAATTTAAGGGATATAGCATGTGTATTTGATACATTTATATATTGTATATGGTTGCCATTTTAAGGAATTTTAGCACTTCTATCACGTGTAAGTTAGCATTTCTTTTTTGTGGTGGGAATAATTAAGTTCTAGGCTCTTAGCAAGTTTGATGATTATAAAACAATACCCTGTAGTTTTTTAAAATAATGCTTGCCCACTCTACCAAGTGGCAGCTTAGCCTTTCTCCCCTTTCCCTTTCTCTCTGCCCAGGTCATGCCTGGCTCTGCCCTGAGAACTCAGTCCCAGGGTCTCTCCGCTAAATGTTAGAAACTCCCCACCTTCACTCTGCCTCAGCTGGAGTTCCTTCTTCAAGGATGCCTGATGTCGTCCTTCAGGCAGATTTCATCAGCAGCTTTTCTTTCATTAAACCCCTTATCTCACATGTCAAATAAAAAACAAATCTGGACTGAGTAAGGAGAGACTTTATTTGAAAGGATTATTGCAAGGGGTGGAGAGGGAGTGTGGAAGGAGGTACTATTACAGTAAAGAAAGCTCTGCCCATAAATTCTGGAAGCTTCTCTAGGGTTAGGCAAAAAAGGTCTTTGTTTTACAATGAGGAAGAAATAAGCCTGGAAAAAAGCAGTGTGGGGAAGCAGAGTGAAAAGGTGGCTTGGTTGGATAATACATCAAAGAATATTTACCTTGAGGCCCACGTATACACAAGACAGGCTGTATGCTAGATGAGGCTGAGGATGGGTCAAAGTTCATGTGTGTGGAAGAAGAAGAGAAGCTTAACGTTTAATAGTCATTGCGCCAAGCTCACTAATCATTTCTGAGGCAAAGAATGGGAATTTGGAGCGTCTGTGTTTGGCCTTGATGTAGGTAAACACAGGGGTGAATCCATGAATCTTATCTAAATCATATGAGGAAGTATGGTTCTCTGCAGTAAGCCATTTCCTAGACACAAGGTAGGGGGTTTCTTTAACCAGTGCTCTTTTCTGGTATCACAGGGATCCAGTAAAGTTCAACAATGTCACACTTTGTACTTATACATTCATTAGTATGACTATCTGACTTTTGTATGTCTCACCCATGAAATTATGTTACAGGAAAACATGGGCCGAGTCTATTTTTGCTGCACACCATTATAACCTCAGAGCTGGACATTCTGAATACTAACTAGTAGTCATAGTATAAAAAGGAAAGAATGAACAAATGGTTTCAGAATAGTCAGTAGAAATTTTACTTCTTTTTTTCACATACATTAAATGAAGGATTTATAGAGCTGTCTTCCTATTCTGAAATATTTTAGTTTTGTGAAAACAGGTTGTTTACACAAACACATAGTATATGGATGGAATTGATTTAACAAAACTTTTAACTGTTGAGGGCAAAATGGCATTTCATTGGGTATTTTATCTTGGGCATTTGAAGTTTTGTTGAAGTATAATTCATATAGTAAATGATTGCAAAAATAGAGATTTTAATTTGTGAAAAGTGTAACATTTTAGTTTAATTGCCTTTCTTCTCCATCTTCCTGAGAAACAGAATAACCACTATCATCAATCTTGTGAGTACACCTGCACAATGTCTGATGACTCTCATGATGCTTTTTCTTCCCTTAGAATCTCACCTCACTTCCATCCATTCTCCTTTTAAGAAATTAGCCAATCCACAAGCACACTCTGCTTCTGATGTCCTGCCTGAGCAACTCCATAGCTCAATGCAATAAGCAATACAAACTTGCTCTCCTTCTCCTAATGAGATGCCATTTGGAATTGTCAGTATAAGGTGTTCTTCCTTGAGGAAGTAAGTCATTAAAACTTGATTTGTTTTTATAATTACAGGTTACTTTATTCAAGAGGGCTTTTCCACACTTTATTATAATGAAACTGGAAGAAACATGACCTCCTTTAAGAAAAGGAAGTATTTGAAGAAACTATCATGTAAGTAAGCAGTCCTTCCAAAGCATACCTCTCTTGAGGGTAAGGCCAGGTGGAAATTCTCTTTTAGTAAAATACGGTCAGAGTTATATGCAGAATGGGAATCTCATATCTAACGTAGACCAACTGAGGGTTTCAACAGGAAAATAATTCTCAAAGTCCAAGATATGTTTACTATTACAGGTACTTGAGAAAAAAAATAATGGCAACTTGGGAGTCTAAGGAACCAAGGGTCATTTCGCCCCCTTCCAAGGTACCTTGAACTTAAGCAGAAGAAGCAGAAGAAACTTAAACACCAGAACTTTAGAAGGAGAACTTTAAAACGCAGAAGGGAACCTGAAACTCAGTAATTTTAGTGGGGGAGTGAAGTAGTATTTCAGGAAATAGTTGATTTAAAAGAGAAAGGGCTGTGAGAAGTGGGTGGTCTGTGAGCTCCTCAAGAGCTTAAAGCAGTGCTTCTCAGTGTAATGTGTGCATAAATCACCTAGAGATCTTGTTAAAATGCAGGTTTTTATCCATTAGGTCTTGAGTAGTGCCTGAGATTTTGCATTTGAAACAGGCTTTCAAGTGATGCTCATACTATTGGTCCTTGGTCCACACTTTGAGTAGCCAAGTCCCTGTGGAATGTCACAAGGCACACCCCAAAGACAGAGATGTTCAGCAGTAACAAGGAAATGGTACCAGGAAGTGTAGCCCCTGATCATCAACTGAATGGCTAAGCTCCACCTGGATTTATAAAAGGAATCCTTTCTAAGGATCTTTGCAAGTTTTCTTCAGTGAGACGGAGATTTGTATAGTACCAGCATGTGTCAAGCAGGAATGTTTAAGGATTTCTTCCGTGTGAATATTAAAATTTAAATTTCTTTTTTATTCTTTAACCCTCAAGGTGGTTTTTATATTGTCAATGAAAAAAAATTAATCAATAGTTGATTGAAGAAAGAAATGGAAAATTTTATTCAAGCCAGTTTGACGATTTTAACCTGAGAGACAGTCTTCAGAAAACTCTGAGATTGTCTTTCATTATGTTTATGGCTTCCTTTGCTGTGCAAAAGGTTTTAAGTTTAATTAGGTCTGATTTATTTTTGCTTTTGTTTCCATTACTCTAGGAGACAGATCCAAAAAAAATATTGTTGTGATTTATGGCAAAGAGTGTCTGTCTATGTTTTCCTCTAGGAGTTTTATAGTATCCAGTCTAACATTTAGGTTTTTAATCCATGTTGAGTTTACTTTTGTATATGGCATTAAGGAATGTTCTAAATTCATTTTTTTACATGTAGCTGTCCAGTTTTCCCAGCACTACTTATTGAAGAGACTGTCTTTTCTCCATTGTATATTCTTGCCTCCTTTGTCGTAGATAAATTGACCATAAATGTGTGGGTTTATTTCTGGACTTTCTATCCTGTTCCATTGATCTATGTGTCTGTTCTTTGTGCCAGTACCATACTGTATTGATTACTGTAGTTTTGTAGTATAGTCTTAAGTCAGGGAGCCTGATTCCTCCAGCTCTGTTCTTCTTTCTCAAGATTGTTTTGGCTATTCGGGATCGTCTATGTTTCCATACAAATTTTAAAATCATTTGTTCTAGTTCTGTGAAAAATGCTATTGGTAATTTGATAGGAATTGCATTGAATCTGAAGACTGTCTTGGATAGTATTTTCATTTTAACAATGTTGATTCTTCCTATCTAAGAACATGGTATATATATCTTTCCATCTGTTTGCGTGGGCTTCAATTTCTTTCATCAGCACCTTACAGTTTTCGGAGTACAGGTCTTTTGCCTTGTTAGGTAGGTTTATTCATAGCTATTTTATTCTTTTGATGCAGTGGTAAATGGGATTGTTTTCTTAATTTTTCTTTCTGATATTTTGTTGTTAGTGTACAGAAATAAACTTAAAAGCTTTGCATGACAAAGGAAACCATAAACAAAATGAAAAGACAACCTACAGAATGGGAGAAAATACTTGTAAATGACACAACCAACAAGGGCTTAATTTCCAAAATATATGAACAACTTATACAGTTCAATATCAAAAAAACTAAACAAACCAATCAAAAAGTGGGCAGAAGACCTAAATAGACATTTCTCTGAAGAAGACATACAAATGGCCAACAGGCACATGCAAAGATCCTCAGCATCATTGATTACTAGAGAAATGCAAATGAAAACTGCAATGAGATACCACCTCAAACCGGTCAGAATAGCTGTCATCAAAAAGTCTACAAATAATAAATGGTGGAGAATGTGTGGAGTAAAGGGAACCCTCCTACACTGTTGGTGGGAATGTAAATTGTTGCAGCCATATGGAGAACAGTATGGAGGTTCCTTAAAAAACTAAAAATAGAGTTACCATATGACTCAGCAATCCCACTGCTGGGCATATATCTGGAGAAAATGATAATTCAAAAAGATACATACACCTTAATGTACATAGAAGCACTATTTACAATAGCCAACACTTGGAAGCAATGCAAATGTCCATCAACAGAGGACTGAATAAAGAAGATATGGTACTTATATGCAATGGAATATTACTTAGCCATAAAAAAGAATGAAATAATGTCATTTGCAGCAACATGGATGGACCTAGAGATTATGATACTAACTGAGGTAAGTCAGACAGAGAAAGACAAATATCATGATATCACTTATATGTGGAATCTAAAAAAAAAATACAAATGAACTTATTTACAAAACAGAAATAGACTCACAGACATAGAAAAACTTATGGTTACCAAAGGAAAAAGGGTGGGAGGGATAAATTCAGAATTTGGGATTAACAGATAGACACTAATATATATCAAATAAATAAACAAGGGCTTACTGTATAGCACAAGGAACTTTATTCAATATCTTGTAATAAACTATAATGGAAAAGGATCTGAAAAAGAATATATATATATATATATATATAAACATAACTGAATCACTTTCTGTACACCTGAATCATTGTAAGTCAACTATACTTCAGTAAAAAAAAAAAAGAAAACTTAAAAAAAAGAAAGCTCTGAGGTCAAGCACAGTTATTATACACAGTTTTTGAGACAAAGGGTTATATGTCAAATGACATATTGACAGTTTACACAATCCAGATCTGCATATGCAAAGGCAGTAGTGGGTCATCTTGACCCTTTACAAGATGAAGAAGGAATGTTACCTCCTAAGGAGGTCTGGTTAAGGAAGATGCACAATACACACCAAAGAGGAGGGGGTAGGAAAAAAAAAAAGAGGAGGAAGGCCCAAAGGGGCAGAGAAAATTTTGTTTAAATTTTTCTTGTCTTGCTATAAAATATGAATTTTATTTCATTGATATAAAAATATGGTCCTGGTTACAAATTTAACTTTAGTGATTAAAAAAAGAGTTTCTGTTTATTGAGTCAGGACTTTGTCAATCTTTGAATTGAGCCTTGTCAATCTTTTCCGGTGCTGCTCATTAATCCCCATAGAGGCTTGAGGCTAAAGTTGTGACTAACTAAGTACTTAACACTGAATGATGAAGAAGTGAAAGACATCTTTTTCCCCTGAAGCAGAATGTAAGTTCATGCCTAATGGAAATCATGGCTTTCAATCTCTAAGTACATTAGTGAATTCGTATATCATCTCTAGCATGTGAATATTTGAACCACTTTAGGAAGTATTTCTCACAATAACCAGTCTATTTATCAGAAACATATTTAATTTTTTTCCCTGGAATTTTTAATGCTTTTAATTTAAATTTTTTGTTTTATAATACAGTTTTATGTATTTTGTAAAAAGCTGTTTACACGTAGTGTATCCCTTTAACTGTATAGTAATTTTCAGTGGAGGTTGTTTAGAGCATGCAGTTGAAATCAAGACTCAAGCATAATCAATAAAAATACATGTACCAGGGCTTCCCTGGTGGCACAGTGGTTGAGAGTCCGCCTGCCGATGCAGGGCACACGGGTTCATGCCCCGGGCCAGGAAGATCCCACATGCCGTGGAGCGGCTAGGCCTGTGAGCCATGGCCACTGAGCCTGCGCGTCTGGAGCCTGTGCTCCGCAACGGGAGAGGCCACAACAGCGAGAGGCCTGCATACCGCAAAAAAACAACAACAAAAAAAAACATGTACCAGTTCAGCTGTCCCTAAACTCAAAGCTAAAGCATACGTGTATCCTGAACAAAATAAGAAAGATCTATTTAATGAAAACTCCATCTCCCATGGCTGGAGCAGATGGATCACTTTAAATTGAGTCACAGTTGATAACCATTTCTCCAAGATTTACATTTCATACCCAGTATTCCTGTAGAACTCTTATGCTGTTCAGTATATAGTTACTTGATAGGAAAATTTTCTAGAGACCATGTAGAAAATGAATTCATTATTTTAAATAATTTAAAAAAATATCATTTGCTTCCCAGTTAATGGTTCTGGAGGAGAATGTATAGTGAGATAATTGTTATTAATTACTTGACCTTATGATTTTCAATCATTCTCTCTATGGAGTTGGGTATTTTGGATTTTTTCACTTAAGTTAAAATGTGAGTATTTTTCTATTATTAACTACACTTTGAAAACATCTGATAATATTTGTATAGTTTGCCATTATGTGGATGCTTTTACATTCAGTTTGGACATTTTTTCCTTATTTTTTCCCTAATTTTTCACTAATTTTAGCAATAAATTTTGTCTGCTTGACCCTATGGTTTCTTCAAAAGACATTTATGTATTGCTGTATTTTTCTACTATATTGCTTAGAGATATTTTTAAAAACATTTTTTCACTTAAGGATCTTATAAAGCACTGAAATTTCCTATTTTTAACATTTTTTTAGAGTTATTAACTGTGTCTTTTAGCAATCTAGAGGCTTCTTATTCTATCCATGTACATATTTTAGAAGGGAGAAAAGCTAACTTTATTACTGTGCTCTTTTTCTGTTTTAAGGACAGACTACATCTGCTGTATTTCAAAAGATATATGGAACTTTCCAATTGTATTCTAATTACACTTTTTAATGATGTTTAATGTTGTCATATACAGTGAGCCATAAAATGCTATATATACGCCGAGGATGCAGATGTTAATGACTGCTTCAAAAGACTATGGCTTAGGGAATGTGCAGCATTGCAGACAGGAATATTTTTTTTCCTATCTCTGGAGGGATTTTCAATGTAGCAGTACTTAGAGAAACTGCATCTATGATTCTGCTGAGTTTACCTCAAAGACATTTTCTGTTTTATCCTTTATTTGCTAAGCAGCCTTCAAGCAACAAACTTACATGAGAAAACCATAGTGTACTGACTTAATTAAAACTGCACACCCGGGGCTTCCCTGGTGGCGCAGTGGTTGAGAGTCTGCCTGCTGATGCAGGGGACACGGGTTCGTGCCCCGGTCCAGGAAGGTCCCACATGCCGCGGAGCAGCTAGGCCTGTGAGCCATGGCCGCTGAACCTGCGCATCCGGAGCCTGTGCTCCGCAATGGGAGAGGCCACAACAGTGAGAGGCCCGCATACTGCAAAAAAAGAAAGAAAAAAAAAAACTTCACACCCAAAATGCATTGGGATTGAATTTCAATATTTAATCGAAACACAGCTTTTAAATGAAAATAACAAAGGAGGGATTTGAGACTAAGTTACTGCATGACTAAGAGACACTTTGATTTAACCATGACAGGTACACTGTCTAGGGCACTCTTCTGACCTATGGATCACTAAATTTGTCTTGCTAATGAATAGCCCCTCCTATGTATTTTGCAGGCACTAAAGTTCAAGTCAGCCAACATTAAAATCATCATCCCATCATTCTCCTGTACTTTTTCTTGTGGTGAATGACACTGACATCCCTCTAGTTATGAAAGCTTGAAGCCCTAATGTCTCCTACTCCCTCCCTCTCCTTAATAATCAGTGTCTTTTATGAAGACACCTTGGCACACAGCTCTGCCTACACAGGGACAATGCTAATTGACTGGCTTCATCAGAGTTTCTTTTTCTACAATTTGAGCAAGGAATTTAGAAGAACACAAGAGCAGTGGAGTCAAATCAATTCTAGCACACTCTTGTAGAAATCAATGAACTCTTGCTCTAGAGAGGGCAGCAAGGTCATGTGAAAGCCAGAGTGGCATTGAATTCAGAATGGTGTTGCATCCAATGAGTTGTGTCTGCAGCAATTCTTGTGTCTTCCCTGAAAGTTGAGCGTGTAGCTTTTGCTAGGTCCCAGTGAGATTTAGCCACAAAATACAATTCCTGTTTTTAATATTCTCAAATTACTTGAGGAAGCCTGAGCAAGCCTTTTCTGCTAACAACCAATGCATAGATGATCCTAAACCATAAATGTTAAAGGGTATTGTTCAGGCACTGTATCAAATGGGCATTAATGGTGATAAACATAGTTGGATTGAGTCCTGGCTCTGCCACTTACCAGCTGTGTGACCTTAGACAGATCATTTAACCTCTCTGTACTTCAGTTTCTTTATGTGTAAAATGATGATAATAGGACTTACCTCATGAGAATTTTCTGATTATATGACTGGAATTTCTTCTGTCTAATGGGCATTTTGTGTTTTTCTTTTGATTTATAGGAATTTTAAAAGTATTATGGGATAAATTTGATAATAAAATTAAAAAGTATTATGGGGCTTCCCTGGTGGCACAGTGGTTAAGAATCCGCCTGCCAGTGCAGGGAGACGCGGGTTTGAGCCCTGGTCAGGGAAAATCCCACATGCCACGGAGCAACTAAGCCTGTGCGCCACAACTACTGAGCCTGCACTCTAGAGCCGGCGAGCCACAACTACTGACCCCGCGTGCCACACTACTGAAACCCGCTCGCCTAGGGCATGTGCTCTGCAAGAGGAGCCACCGCAGTGAGAAGCCTGAGCACCGCAACGAAGAGTAGCCCCCGCTTGCCGCAACTAGGGAAAGCCTGCGCGCAGCAACGAAGACCCAACACAGCCAAAAATAAATATATAAAATAAATAAATTTATTTTAAAAATAAATAAATGAAATGTATTATGAATAGTAATTTTTATATGCATTGTGTATATTTTGAGAGATATGTGTGTTCTAACGTCCTTTTACTTCTGGCCTTGTCTATAGATAAGAATTATTCTGATCACTTGACACACTATTACAATGTTGATACAGGAAGTTGTTATGTACCACTGCAATCACCTTAAAGACTGTTTCCATTCACTTCCTAAATTCCATGATTTATTCTTCTAAATGTAGATCTCAAAGGAAATAGGTACTTGCAGGAAGACCACGCCCAAAACAATGCACGATATGAAAAAAGAGCTATTTTGTATCATTTTCCCAAAGATTATATTTTTTTCTTCTACGCTAAAGCAATAATAAAGTAACATCAGTTTGGTGCAATAAGGGCTAAAGTTTATTTTCCACTTTCACTTAAAAGGGGAACTGTCATTCTTCTTTGATCAGGTCATTCATGACCTTGAAACTCATTGCTAAAAATAAATTTCAGTGTTTAATTCACTTGTGTGCTGAGATCAGCATGTAATGGCTTTCACAAGCATTGATGTTTTAGGAATTTATAAGCCAGTTGACATGACGTTGGTGACTTGAAATTGTAAACGGTAGGAGTTCTTACATCAAGAATATCAGCAAATGCTACAAATTAGGGTTGGGTTTTTTGGGTTTGCTTTCTTTTTTCAGAGAGTTGGCTTTTAAGCGTTTGCCAGCACACCACTGATACCATTTTTCCAACATCCTGTGTTTTTCTCATTTGAAACCGAATGACTCTTTCAAATCCACTCAAACATTTGGCTGTAATACTTATTCCACAGTAAATGTAAGTAGATTTATGATAGAAGCCTGGTATCTTCTGTCCTTGGTAGAAAGCAAGAACATAAATCCATTCTGCTCAGAATATGGTCAGAGTAAAGACTTGCTCTGTCTTTCTTATCCCATCTGTCATCATAGGTAAAATTTCAGCTAAACCTTCTGAGAAATCTGAATAGAATATTTACAAAGTCTTATAATTCAGGTTGTACTCAGCAATTTCAGTTACAGAAAAAGTAGATTTTCATCCAAGAAAAAACCAAGAATGTTCTCTAAATGAATATGCATAGAAATCAGAGAAAACTTTTTTACTTATCTTGGTAAATAAGCAATTCAGAAAACATTAGCTTCTAATCTCATTCAAACTGCCTTTGAGAGAATTATTAGGTCATCTTATTCTGGTGGTAATATTTGGGGCTCATAGAAAAACCTAGACTTGTTTCCCTTTATTTTTTGTTTGATAAGGAGAATTCTCATTAATAAAAACTAAGCATAATGGATAAATGTAATTCATACAACTTACCAGGATTCCCTACTTACCTGTGGAATCCTCAAAATTACCCTTCCCAAAAGTAGAGCAACAGGTAGATTTGTTATTCCCTTTTAGAATTTCTTTTAGAGTATCTGAGCTAGTAGTATTTAGAACAACACTATCAACCGAAAAGCAGAAATTCTGGTTAACAAATAGCTTGATAAAAAGTTTTATCCATATAACGTAAGGTAAGACATCTCTCTGTATGAGTTGGTTGAAAGAAAAAAGTTATATTAGTCTAATTTGTGTGTATTTGTTTAATAATCACAATGTATAATGCATTTTACTAAGTGTTATTGGGAGTAGTAAGACATGACCACAGACATCCACAGAGAAGCTTATAATTATTTTCATGCTGAAATGATGCAAAGCCAGCAAGTACATCTTAGGCAATTAACCCAAAGACATATATTGCGCTCCCATTTTTCTTTACCTGTTTTTTCCTTTATTGAGGTATGATTCACATGCAGTAAAATCTACCTGTTTTAAGTATACAGATTGATGAGTTTTGGGCAAATATATATTGTCAGGTAATCACCATCACAATCAAGATATAGAATATTTCCATCGCCATAAAAAGTTCCCTTTTGCCCTTTAGAAGTTAATTCTTTGATTTCTAGTCCAAATGATCACTTGCTTTCTAGCGTAGATTAATTTGCCTTTTCTAAACTTTCAAATAAATGAAATCATACAGTGTGTATACACTGGATCTGGCTTCTTTTGTATCTGGCTTCTTTCACTCAGCATAATAATTTTACATTATCTTATTGTTACATACATATATCAGGAGTTCATTGAATTCACCTATTGATGGGCATTTAGTTGTTTGCAGTTTGGGGTTATTTTGAATACAAGTGTGCAATTCTTTGGTAAGACGTGCTTTCATCTCTCTTGGGCAAGTAGTTAGGAATTAAATTGCTCAGTTACATATTAAGTGTATGTTTAACTTTATAAGAAACTGCAGAACCATCTTCCAGAGTGGTTGTGCAATTTTGTACTCCCACAAGCAATATATGAGATTTCTGATTACCCCATATTCTCACCCAACACTTGGTATTGTCCGATTTTTAAACTTTTTGATATTCTAGTGGGTCTGTAGTAATATTTCTTTTTAGTTTTAATTTGCATTTCCCTAATGACTAATGATACTAATCATCTTTTCTTGTACTGATTGTTTGTCTTCTCTTTTGACCCCTAGTTTTTCTTCTACATGTCTATATCACATGCTAGTATTTAGGTCTCTTTCGTATGTAAGCAAAAGAAACTCACTGGATGGTTTTGACCAAAAAGGCACTTTACTCACAAGATACCAGAGAAACTAAAGAAAAGTTGTACAGCCAATCCTTGGGTGAAGAAGAAACAGGAGCAGGTATCCTTTAGTATGAATGTAAATATAAATAGATCCGTTTCTTACAGAGTTGACATTTAAATGTCTCACTTCCAAAGCCTGCATACATCACAATTCCAAATTTTAGATTTCTGGAAGAAACATTGCTTCTATTTGAATTAGGATCTTCTTTAGAAAATTATACTTCTTAAATGCTTTCCCTTTAAATTATGGGTTGGGGGGGGAATGTCACATTTGACACAATTTCCTCTCCTATGTTATAGTTCCTTCTCATTACTCTGATCTTTCCTTACAGAATAGCTTATCCTCATATTCACCTTTATATGGTGATGATAAAGATTCTAAATGCACTGGGCAGAAAAGAGGACGGAAATCTGCCTCACACCCACCTCTTTGATGATGAAGAGAAGCAGACCATCAAATGGATTGTGCCCAGGTGTAACAGGTCGACACGGAAGGCAGAGTGAATGGTGGACCACAGAGCCTGGAGAACTGGGCAGAGAACTTGCTCATGCCAGAGAAAATGGACACTGGACCCCTAGGGCAGAGACCAGTGCTTCACCTGTGGAGGCAAGAGGTGACTGTGGATGCATGAGAATTTGTAGGTAGGTGATTTGGAAGTTGAGAAACTTCATGCCTAAAGATCTTATTTTCTTGGTCAAGAATTCTGACGGTGAGAGGAAAGATGGTGGCACTTGAAGAAATAAGGGAAGAAAATAGCTTCAGTGAGGAATAGCTTTAAGAACCAAGGAAAATCTGAACTCATCACGCAAGGTTGGAGAGAGGCTCCAGGAGAGACTGTAGCCCACACATTTGTAATGGTTCCTAAATGCATACTTTTGTAATATTTTCTCTTAAAGCCCAGCAATCTGGAATAGGGAGAGAACAGCAAGACAATTAAATTATTACTAAGACTGAACTTTTTAAGGAAGTTGCTGTAGAAGAGAAGGACTAATGTGATACATCATACTGTTTATTCTGGAAAGAGAAAAAAGTGGAGCCTTGCGTGTGAAGCTAAATTGACCTCATTGGGTTTTTTTGTTGTTGTTGTTGTTGTTTTTGCGGTACGCGGGCCGCTCACTGTTGTGGCCTCTCCTGTTGCGGAGCACAGGCTCTGGAGGCTCAGACTCAGTGGCCATGGCTCACAGGTCCAGCCGCTCCGCGGCATGTGGGATCTTCCCGGACCGGGGCACGAACCCGTGTCTCCTGTATCGGCAGGCAGACTCTCAACCACTGCGCCACCAGGGAAGCCCCTGACCTCATTGTTTTTGGTGTTTGGTTTTGCTTGTGTGGTGAAGTCCTTCACATTAAGAAAGTAAAAGGATAGACACTTGCTAATATTTCATTATATTTAACACTGGTATTGGTACTTTGCTGACTGTAAACCCCATTTTTTCATGTATTTTGTGATAAAATATGTTATTGGTAATCTTAATGGTAAGGTCATCAATATAATTACCTCTGAAAACCTCTGCTTATCCTGTAAGACTCACTTAGCTTAAAACATCTCCTCTGTATTAGATTTTCTTTAACCCCTCCAGGTCCATATATATTCCTTAATATTTTGTAAAAGTTCTCTGTTAACATAAGCCACATTGGCAATTTTGGGCATGCATATATTTCTATTTCCTCTACTAGTAATTAAGCACTTCCAGGATAGAACCAACATCTTTCTCTCATTCTTGCCTTAATACCTAGTACTTAAAATATTTATTAAGTAGATGAAAATTTTGGAGAATCAAGAGATAAAGTAGTACATCAGCCAATCACAATACATCTTTTAGAGAAATGCTTGATAATGGTAATTACTAATATTTATTGAATGCTTATGATGTGACATTCCCTGCTGCAAGTGCTTTTCTTATTACACCTTACTACAACCCTATGATATGGGGAAACTGAGGGTTAGGTCAAGTAAGATGCGTAAGTCCACTGCTAGCAAACAGTAAAGCTGATATTTGAGGCCAGGAAGTATGACTGCAGCCTGAGTGATTAACCTGATGTCATTTTATATTACATTGGTGATGAATATAAAAGTCAGTCATGGATGCATAACACACATCTACATAAAATCACAAGTGTGTATCTATATATACAAAACATTGTGAATTATTTCCCCTGTTATATGTGCTATTTATTACTAGCATTATGTTCCTTAAAAATGGACTTGCTTTGATATACTAATGAAAACCTGCCTACCCTAATGGTTAATTACATTTTACTAATTTGCAGTGATGGATTGCTTTCTATATTAAATTAACTCTTGTGCTTAAATACTCATTTTCCGATGGCTTTGTAAAGTCCCTGACAACAAAATCAATGCTTTAAAATATAATAAGGCCTTCCTTCACCTGTACTTTCTTACCCTATATGCTGTTCATTCTCTCAATCACTTTTTAATTTATTTAATAAGACTGACTAAAATATTAATTAGGTTTCTAAATATTTATCTAAATGTAAAGAAAACAGTAATCACTGATCAAAGTCCATTTGTTCTTGCAAAAATATGTAGTTAACTACATATGTGGTTAAAAATAAATGTTTATTCCTGGAAATTTAATGCAAATGCATTGTATGGAAACCATATTGTGGGGATGAACTCCGCTCTTTGGGCCTCTCACTGTTGTGGCCTCTCCCGTTGCAGAGCACAGGCTCCGGACGCGCAGGCTCAGCGGCCATGCCTCACGGGCCCAGCCGCTCCGCGGCATGTGGGATACTCCCGGACCGGGGCACTAACCCGCGTCCCCTGCATCTGCAGGCGGACTCCCAACCACTGCGCCACCAGGGAAGCCCTGAGCTCCTCTTTTGATAGATTCTAACCAGACTTGGCACCCAGTAACCGGTGAGCTGACACTGACTCACACAGTTTGGGTTTAGGTTTGTTTTTATGGAAATTTGATATATTTGGCAACATTTAAAATTAAGGAGAATTCATACAAACTCTGATTTCTGTTTTCCCTTTTAATAATCAGATCTGGCCACTGAGCCCATCTTTTTTCAAGGCAACAATTCACTCCTCCTGAGCAGCGATAACCCCTTTAGATTATGAATATGACCTTATTTCCCTTTGTTCTCCCTAGTTACTGAGTTCACCCTGGCCCAACTCACTTGGCTACATAACCTAGCCCATTCCTGCAGACATTTAATTTTGTCCCCCTTATTCCAAGCTGAGTTTTTTCATATAAGCACAAGTAAATACCATTTATAATTTATTATTGTTTATAATTATTAACTATAATTATGTCATTATTCAGTAACTCTTTGTTTTCTACTTCTTAAACTTTCAAATAAATGGCACAGAAGATGCTAAATGAGCTAAGCTATTTTGAGAAACCCTGCAATATCTTTGGATTTTCATACCCGGATCATAGTGCTTAATGAAAGTGACTGTTCATCCTTGACATGCTAAGAAACATGGAAGAATGCAAAAAATAAATTACGTGGCCTTCAGTTTGACAGCATTGATGTATCTTAAGGTTATGACTTTATACCCTCAATTTCTTTTTCAAGTGCAACAAAGAAAATGAAATCATGCATGAAAACTTCTAGGACAACAATGAAAGCAGTTTTCTTGATCAAAGAAAATTTGGAAATGAGGTACAACTGTTAGACAAAAACTTTTGGTCTTGGAAAATAATTTTTATTACAAAAAATATTTTTAGCATACTGAGTTGAAGTCATATTTTTCATTAATATTTTAAACTTCATATAGACTTCATCTAACCCTACCCCCACTTTTAGTTCCCTTGATGGAAGATTGCCCATTTTCTGAGGAAAAAAGTAACCAGTGTTAGTATACAGATTTTAAGAAACATAATGGCCTTTAGGAAAGCTGATGTAGAAGGTGGGAAAAAAAAGGTGACTTAAGACATATAATAGTTATGGACCAGCACTAAGGAAAGGTGTGAATAGGGGTGCATCTGTCCTATAATTTTCTTACAACATCACTACAAACTATACAACTGGCTTTTAAAAATATTTTGAAAGCAATGTTGATTACATGTATGAAAGGTAGTTAGATTTCCAGTAAGCAATGAAGAATTATCTTTTGGGACTCTGTCTCTATTCACAGTACCAACCTGATGTTTTAAACTAGCCAATCCATTTATTGGTTAAAAATACACCGTACACATCAATGAACAGGTTATTTCCACCCTTACCATTATAGTGTTGACCATATAGACACTCAAATCTTGCCTTCAATGTTTTCTGGAAGAAAACATGGAATAAATATAAATAAGTAAATGAAAAGAATAAAAGGCCACACTTCCTCAATGGAGTTCTACAACACCAAACAAAAATGAAAAGAGAATGTAGAACTAGTAATTCCTCAATAGCATACATTTAGGAGTTCATAAATATTTTAAGACATAGTTGTTGAGAGCAGAAAAACTGACCAAGAAACTAAGATATATTTATCCACAAGCTGTTAAAGGATCATTTGCTTATATTTTAGCATCTTGTTCTCTCTTTATCTACCTTATATTTAACGTACTCTGATAAAAACCACATACTTTCATTGGAAACACTTTTCTTGAGACTAGCTTAAGCTTTAAAAACACATATGGGGACTTCCATGGTGGTGTGGTGGTTAAGAATCCGCCTGCCAGTGCAGGGGACATAGGTTCAATCCTCGGTCTGGGAAGATATCACATGCCTTAGAGCAGCTGAGCCCGTGTGCCACAACTACTGAGCCTGCGCTCTAGAGCCTGTGAGCCACAACTACTGAGCCCACGTGCCCTAGAGCCCACATGCCACAACAACTGAGCCCATGTGCCTCAACTACTGAAACCCCATACTCTAGCACATGTGTGCCACAACTACAGAGCCCACATGCTGCAAGTACTGAAGCCCACGTGCCTAGAGCCTATGCTCCACAGCAAGAGAAGCCACTGCAATGAGAAGCCTGCGCACTGCAACAAACAGTAGCCCCCGCTCGCTGCAATTAGAGAAAGCCTGTGCACAGCAATGAAGACCCAACAGTCAAAAATAATAAGAAGAAGAATAACATGTATGTGTGTGTCTATATTCATATTCAAAATATTAATTTTTTTTCAAAATACAGAATAATATATAAAATAACCCCAATTCTTACCGTTTTCTTTTTTATTATTGAGTAACAATTGGGGATAAATGACAAAAGTATATATATTTAAAGTATACAATGTGGTGATTTAATATACATATACATTGTGGAATGATTACCAAGGTCAAGATAATGAACACATCCTGCACCTCACAGTTAACATTTTTTTCTTTTTTGGTGGTGAGAATGCTTAAGATCTACTCTCAGTAACTTTCAAGTACCATATCCTTACCCGCTTGACTCCTATGACAAATAAAGTATGACATAAAGTTAGAAAATTTATATTTTCCAGGAAATTGCAAAATGCTTACCACCAGTTCCTCTCCTCAAAACATCCACTATTAACAGTTTCTTATGATTCCTTTCCCTCATCAAAATATACATTTATTCACATACATGTAGCTAGTTTTAAATTTACTTTCATAAAAATGATCTTATATTATTCTGTATTTTTCGTTTTTCCATTAACATAGATCTTAGAGATCTGTTCGCACTAGCATGTATATCAATATTTTATTATTTATCATTATGGTAGAGTATACCATCATATTCATACATTGTAATGTATTAACCTGTCCCCTTTTGATGAACAGCATTTTGGTGGTTTTTAACATTTTGCTCTTATGAAAATTTCTGCACTGAGTATGCTTGTACATAAACTTTCACAGGCTTTTGTAAGGCTATTGATAGATTAAATTTCAAGAAGTGAGCAAAAGGTATAAATATTTTAAATTTTGATAGATGCTGTGAAATTGTCCTCCAGACAGAATGGAGCAACATTTATATTCTTGACAGCAAAGTATGAGAGAGCCCATTTATCCACACCCTGGCCAGCACTGGAAAAATCAAAGTATTTTAATTTTTGACAGTTTAATAGGAGAATAATGTACTTTTTTCATAATTTGCATTTTTCCATTGTTACCACTGTTACGGAGATTGAGCATCATTTACATGCCATTTATTGTCATTTGTATTTTTTTAAAAATGCCTTGCTCAGGCTTCCCTGGTGGTGCAGTGATTGAGAGTCCGCCTGCCGATGCAGGGACACGGGTTCGTGCCCCGGTCCAGGAAGATCCCACATGCTTCCGTACCGCAGAAAAAAAAAAAAAAAAAGAAAAAGAAAATGCCTTGCTCTTTTAAGAAATTGGTTCATTTTTTTCTTATTGATTTGCATAAGCTTTTTGTAAATTAAGAAAATTACCATTTTGTTATTTTTCAAGTTGTTATTAATTTTTCAGTTTTGATTTTGGAATGTATTATCATCCAGAATTTTTGTTGTTAATTTTATAAGATCAATTTTTCAATCTTTTAATTAACAGCTACTCAAAAGCCGTTTTGTATTCCAATATTGTGACTAGCTTCACTCACATTTTCCTCACTTTTATTTATGGCCTCATTTTTTTTTTTTTTTGTGGTACGCGGGCCTCTCATTGTTGTGGCTCTCCCGTTGCGGAGCACAGGCTCCGGACGCGCAGGCTCAGCGGCCATGGCTCATGGGCCCAGCCGCTCCGCGGCATGTGGGATCTTGCCGGACCGGGGCACGAACCCTCATCCCCTGCATCGGCAGGCAGACTCTCAACCACTGCGCCACCAGGGAAGCCCATATGGCCTCATTTTTTAAAACGCTTACTCCTTTGTGCTATTGGAAACTTATCTTGTTTGATTGTTCCAATTTTCAGTCATTTTTACACCACTTATTGAATGATACATTTTGTATTGTACTTGAAATTTTGATATGCCACAATTACCATCAATCTAATTCTCCTAGGTGTTTAGGTCTATATAAAAAAAAATCTCTTTTCAGCTTCATGGCCCTGACATATTTTTCCCTCTATCATACTACCTTAAGTATTTTCAATAAGAATAGGTACACTTTATTGAGTGACTTTGCCTTGAAACACTTTTATTTGTTTGTTTGTGTGTTTAGTTATTTAATTAATTTTAGGACTATGACTCCCTAGAAGTGAGAGGAGGTGTGGTACACCTGACTTTCCCTGAACGCCTGTATTTGCTATCTCATTGAATTGCTTAATTTATTCCTAACCATCATACTTCTATGCAGGTGTTAATTATCCAGTGTTGCAGATGGTAAAAATAAACTTCAGAAAGGTCGTGTATCTTGTGCAAAGTCACATAACTAACAAGTTGCAAAGTTGAGATTCAAACTATATATGTCTGACCCTAAAGCCCATGCTTTTTCCACAAACCTACAATGTTAGATGCACTTGAAAATACTAGAAAATACTTGACAGAGTCAATTGCAGAGCAATTTCTACCAGACAATTTTTTGTTATAAATAAATTTTATGGGAACACAGCCACTGCCATTTGTTTACATAGTATCTGTGAATGCTTCTGTGCTACAAAGACTGAGCTGAGTAGCTTCATATTGCATGAAAAGTCTAAAAATCTGTCCTTTATAGAAAAAGCCTGACAACCCTTGTACTAGTGTATTTTCTCAAAACCACACTATGGTTGCCCTGCATAAACAGATCAACTTTGTTTATGTGAACAAAATGCCAGGTAAGGATTTTCAACATTGATTCAATATTGACTGATTCTTCAACTCCTGTCACCTTGTATAAATGCTTGAGGCACCATTTATATTAAAACTTGTACTTATTTAATTTTGTCACTATACGATGAAACCCTTTAACTCATTGATGTCATTCAGAAAAGTGAATAAAAGTTCAGAACATAAATTGATCAGTGGAGATATTTATAAGGCCTAGATATGTCATAAAATACCTTGGAGAACACTCTTTTAAGCTTTGCGGTAATATGAAAAATTTTAGAAATATTCAAGGGATACATCAAGAATAAAAAACTGAGTTTAATGTAATAAGGAAATAGTACTGGCTATATACTATGCAAATTTAAGAGGAGGCCAAATAGACATTAATGATACTGATTATTTACTTGAATTTTCATTGCTAAAATACTTGAGCCATTAGCCAATTAACATAAAGTGCAATTTGTGAGATGTGGGAGAGGGAAAATGTCACTAGAGTATATCCAAAGTGATTTGATTCCAAGAGCCAACTGAGCTCTCAGCAGCTCTGCCTCTTCAGCTCCTTGACTGGCGACCACATCCTGTGGTACTCAAAGTGTCTCCTGCAAATGTCACCTTCCTGCTCAATGACCTCTTCCTTCTGAACTTGTATAGAGCTTGAATTGCGTTTAAATCAATTGTGAATAATTTTTAGAAAAATGTGAACACAAAAATTCAGGGCTTATTTAAATTGATAAGGAGTAAAAATTAATAATATGCTTCTAATCAGGGTCAAAATGACTTCCTATCATTATATACTTGAAGAATAAAGCTTTTCATATTTCAAGGCAACCTATATTTTTATCCGTACCCTAGACCAAAGTTCCTCATCCTTGGCACTGTTGACATTTTGGGCCAGATGGTTTTTGGATGTGAGGCTGTTCTGTATATTGCAGGATGTTTTCCAGATTCTCCAGTCTCTACCCACTGGCTGGCAGTAGCAACCCCCGGGCCCCCTGCAAATAGTGGCAAAATTAGCCCTGGCTGAGACACTGCCCTAGATAAAGATGTGTGAAAACCTGTATCAGAACCTGTACTTTATCATCTAGTTAGTCATAAAAACCATGGTTTAAATAGGCAGCCTGCTGCTCCTCTTGTGCTCTTTTTCTTGAGAATTATATTTATTTATTCATCTTTTATGGGGAAGCAATGTGAAGACTCAAATGTTTAATCTTCAAATTAAACTATCTTTACCACTAGGCTCTGCCATTTGCTAGCTGTATGGCTTGACAAATTGCTTGACCTCTAGGGGGTTTCAAGTTTCTTCTAACAGGAATAATATAAAGTACTTAGCACTATGCCTGATATATGTTAAGTGATTAACAATTTGGGGTTGTTATGGATGATTATATTAAACTGTATTATGATTAAAAATATTTTTTCCTTCCCTATAAAAATATTTTATATTTTCATCTTATGAATTTCCTGTATGGCTTGCTTTGGCCAATAAATTGTGAGTGAAAGTAACCACTTTCAAGAAGAGGCTTTAAGAACCGTTGTAATGGTCTACTACCTCTACCCTGGCTCTCTCCTGAAACCAGCGATGTCTCAGATAGGGGCTGTTCCTTCAGCCTAGGACCTGTTCCCCCAGAATAAAGATGACATGGAACAGAACCACAGCCTGTGATAGACATATAACTTGAACTAGGAATAAACCTTGGTTGTCCAGAAGGAATGAGTCTTAAGTTTTTTGTTTCTGTTTTTAACGGCAGCCTGTCCTGGACTAAGGTAATTGATAAAATTATTTATCAAACATTTCTTGGACGTATATCACATGCCAGACATTATGTTACGGATAAAGAGATTAGCAAAACTCTCCATGCTGTTTTAGAACATAGATTTCAGTGGCAGAGAAGAGAAAAAATGGTATTAAACATAACACACTGTGATGGAGGCAGCTACAGATAGGGGACAGGGAAGAGCCTCTTTGAGTTGAAACCCTGAACAGAAAGGCAGAAAAAGAATCAAGCTAAAGGAAGTATAAGGCAGAGAAGCATGGGAGCATGGGACATTTTCCTTTAATGGTGAAGAGTTGGGAGGGAACGTAGCATGCAATGCATCAGAACAGGAAACGGAGATGCCACAGATAGTTTAAAGACATATTGACGCCCATGTTCTGAAATTTGAGATTTATCTTTCAGTCAAAGGGAAACCATCAAACATTTTTTAAAATAATTTTTAAAAAAATTATTTATTTTATTTTTAGCTGCATTGGGTCTTCGTTGCTGCACGGGAGCTTTCTCTAGTTGCGGTGAGGGGGGGCTACTCTTCACTACGGTGCCCGGGCTTCTCATTGCGGTGGCTTCTCTCGTTGCAGAGCCCAGGCTCTAGGCGCGTGGGCTTCAGTAGTTGTAGCACACGGGCTCAGTAGTTGTGGTTCGCGGGTTCTAGAGCGCAGGCTCAGTAGTTGTAGCGCACGGGCTTAGTTGTTCCATGGCATGTGGGATTTTCCCGGACCACGGCTTGAATCCACGTCCCCTGCGCTGGCAAGCGGATTCTCAACCACTGCGCCACCAGGGAAACCCCCCATCAAACATTTCTAATCAGGAAAATGACAATGTCCTAAATTATCAATTTGATCATCGACTGTCCCTACTTATTGCCTCTTTAGAAGACTTAATGCCCTTGCAACATTACTTACAGATGTTCATCTGTGTCTGAATATCTTATTTCTCAGAGCCAACTCAAAGAATATACGTGCTTCTAATGAGCCAACATTCAACTTTTCTAATATTGAAGTTATTACTTTGAGAGATTATGATCCTAAAAGTAATCCGGAAAATTCACTTATTGAATATCATTAGATGTTTACTTCCTGTTGAAATGTTGCCAGTGATGGTGCAGTAAGGTAGTGTTTCAGGGAGAAAGATAATAGCAGCAAGAGAAATAACAACAACAACAAAAACACAATACTGAGCAAGTCCAAAATAGAAATGCAAAGTTGTCATTGAAAAGGTTTCTGGAAATGGAAGACTCATCTCTTCATTATTTGAATTCTCCCTATGTGGGATTCATAAGGAATCATTGTCATTTTGTCATTTTTTCATTGGGGCTGGGTGGATCTATTCCACTGATAACAATGCCATCCTTTATAGATTTTCTGAAAGCTGTTTCTTGCTACAGAATACATTCCTAACTGATAAATCAGGACACTGAGCCCTTCCAAGAATTGTGTATCCATTATTGTCACCATCATCTTACTATTATATCATTATCATTATTGTTATTATATATCAAGTGGTTCTGCTCTCATGACTACACTCTGAGATACAGTCTCATTGATCATAACTGTGATACATGGCCACAGTCAACTGCAAAGGGATACAGAGAAAATGAGTTCTTAGTTTTTTAACTTCTATAGCCACTCTGTCCAATTTTATAGCCACAAGCCACATGTGATTATTTAAATGTAAATTTAAGTTAATTTTTTTATATTGGACTATAGTTGATTTACAATGTTGTGTCAGTTTTAGAGTACGACAAATTGATTCAGTTATACATATACATATATCTATTCTTTTTCAAATTATTTTCCCATTTAGGTTATTACAGAATATTCAGCAGAGTTCCCTGTGCTATACAGTAGGTCCTTGTTGGTTATTTGTCTTATATATAATAGTGTGTATATGTTAATCCCAAATTCCTAATTTATCCCGCCCCACCACCTTTCCCCTTTGGTAACCATAAGTTTGCTTTCTAAGTCTGTGAATCTGTTTCTCTTTTGTAAATAAGTTCATTTGTACCATTTTTTTTTGGATTCCGCATATAAGCAATATCATATGATACTCGTCTTTCTCTGTCTGACTTACTTCACTTAGTATGACCAACTCTAGATCCATCCATGTTGCTGCAAATAGTTAAATAAAATTTAAAATTTAGTTCCGTGGTCTCAGTAGGCAGGTTTCAAGTACTCAAAGCTGTATGTGCCTAGTGGCTACCATAGTCCTCTGTGCACCAGGTATAGGACATTTTCATCATCACAGAACATTCTGTTGGAAACTGCTGCTCTATAGTAAAGACATGTAGTGGGGAAGAAGTTTTGCCAAACTTCCATACTGCCAGCATGGCTAATATAGAGCAGATCCATGTGCAAGGGTTCTTTTAAAAGATTAATAATCATTTGTCTATTTTTGTTGAAACCCAAATATTTTATCTCCTTACTAACATTTTATATTTAGAAAGGGGAAGGTAATAATGGATAAATTAAAAAGTGACTGTACTCTATTGTCTAAAATTCAATGGAATCACCTGCAAACTTTGATCCTCTACTGCTACTACAAAATTCAAGTAAAGGCGTAAAATAAAAAAGACAGCAGTCTCTCAGAGATTTAATGTCACTTTCTCTGCCAGCCATTCTATAAAATATTAATGAGGACATTTGTGGTAATAAATGTTAATACATTCTTCTGAACGTGTGAACACTGGCAGATGATTCTTTATAGTGGCATTCAGTAGTAGGAAGAGATTATTAAAACAAAATTTTAATTTTTAGGAAGTTAAAAATAATGCTTAAATTCATATCCAAAGTTTTTAATAGTTTTCTATTTCTTTTCGATTGGAGGAAGGTAATATTTTGCATCAGAAAGTGTTTGAAACCAGGAACCAAAATACTGGGTCCATAAAGTACCTGAATCTTACTGTCTTTTCTTCATCACAACAGTGCTAGGGTCAGGAAAGAATAACTAACATCTTATGAGCCTCCGCTCTATGGCTGAGAGACACACTAATCCATCCCTAGTTACTTAATGGACATGACTTAAAGTATAGTATCACTCAATATGTGGTGTTGGGAAACAGTTCAAGAAACTCTTTCATATACTAAAAGCCAACTCTAGTTTGTGTATATACCCCCAAAATCCTTATTTGAGAAATAAATTGAATGGATACTCTCTTTTCCTCTGTTTTGATGTAACAACTGTGGTCTATATGTTATTTACGTGGTATTTCTTAGACCACTCAAGGATGAGAGCATGATTTTGAAATTTGTTTTTTCACTAATCTGTAGATCATGTCACAGTTGACATGCGTGTAACTGGCATGGTTTTTGCAAACACTAATTACATTTGCCTTCTATAAGGTCGATAATTTTGTTTGATATTTCTGTTTATGGTCATAGTGATGTAACCTTATCTTTCTGGAAATTAGGAAGTGCAAGTAGAGCAACCCAGAGTAAGATTCAAAATTCCATTCTAGTGATCCTCCTTAAGTAGTAAAGGCATGCCAAGAATATTGTAAGGCCTCATTTATTTAGCAAATATTTATGAAGTACCTTCCTCAGGCAACTCTTTGTACTGCATGTTTTGAGGGGCCAAAGGAGAGTTGAAAACAAAACAGCAAAACAACTTAATAGTTGGTTTGTAGTCCCTACAAGAGTCATTTTCTTCTGGCAGCATACTGGAATCACCTGGGAAGCTGTGATGACCTGAAGGTGTGTTTTCTCCCCCAATTGATATGTTGAAGCTTTCCCTCCCGATGTGATGGTATTGGGAGCTGGGGCTTTGGGAGGTAATTAGAGTTCGATGAGGTCATCAGGCAGGGCCCGCATAATAGGATTGGTGCCCTTCTAAAAAGAGGCACCAGAGCGCTTATTTCTCCATCGGCCATGCGCACGTTGCGTAGAGGTCACGTGAGCACAAAGCAAGATGGCAGCAACTTACAAGCCGAGGGGTGAGACCGCTGAATGAAACTTGCCTTGCTAGCACGTTTATCTTGGACTTCCCAACCTCCAGAATGGTAAGAAACTAAATTTTTGTTGTTTAAGCCACCTTGTTTACGGTATTTTGTTATGGCTCCTGAGATGACTAATACAGAAGCTAAGAGAATTTTAAAAAGCCAACAACAAAATCTCAAACCCAATCCCACTTCCGGGTATTCTTATTTAATTGGTCTTGTCTTCAGGGCATTTGTATCGTTTTAAAACTTCTTCGGGTGAATTTAATGTGCAGCCAGGTGTGAGAAGTACTGTCTTGGGAAGGAGTCTGTGTTTTTGTTCTCAGTTCTTGTACTCCCGAGGGATGTAACAGTACCCACAGAAGCTTCTCAGTTAGCAGAGTACTCTGGGTAAGGAGATGAGTCGGCCCAGCTTGCAAAGTTTCCTAGACTAATGTGTCATTTCTTCTCTGTTCCCATCGGGAATCACTGTGTAAGGTAAAGAAGTATTAGGGCAGAAGATACGGCTGTTGTTTTCATGAGAGGCTTTTTGAGACCAGTGTTGTTGTTACTTTGGTGCTCAGGTGATAACAGTTGGCTTAGTGTTTAATGAGAGGCAAACCTACCTTTTGCTACATGGACTCCCTTTATTTCCCTTAGGTCCTGGGAGAACTGCATCTTAGGGACACATGTGGGACAGCAGGAGGCATGTGAGAGTCCTCAGAAGGTGCTATGTCTTGGCATGTATGTTATTTTTGCTCTTGGGAAGACTCACGAATTTTGCAGGGAGAATGGGAGGTCTTAGGGTGCAGGTTTGAGCTAAAACTGGGATATGGGGTTATTTATGTGACTAGATTTTTTTCAGTCATAGCATTGTAAAGTCTGGGCATACAGGTGTAGTCACTTATATCTTTGTATGAATTTAAGCTGATTTGCCAATAATAATACGTATTATTCGGAAATTAAAGTCGAAGTTCCCATTATAGGAGTTTTAGTGTCGGGGGTTAGTGGGAAAGGCAATATTAGTTGCTTTCTCCATCTCATCCCAGTAATTTAAAATCATACGTGTAACTGGAAGAACAAAGTACATTATTCTCCACGTTCCAACAACTCTGAGTAGGACAGGGTGGTACCTTCCCTGAGGGGCATTATCTTATCAATACAAGAAAGAATTTCAAAGCATTTATAGTCTGTAGAGAACACTGAGGCCAGAGCTGATGCAGGGGGTACCAAAAGCTGCATAAGAGAATGAGAATAATTTGCCATTATTCCAGCTTTTTTTTTTAATTTTTAAAATTTATTTTATTTATTTATTTTTGGCTGCGTTGCTCTTTGTTGCTGTGCACAGGCTTTCTCTAGTTGCTGCAAGCGGAGGCTACTCTTCATTGTGGTGCTCGGGTTTCTCGTTGCGGTGGCTTCTCTTGTGGCGGAGCACGGGCTCTAGGCGCATGGGCTTCAGTAGTTGGGGCTCCTGGGCTTAGTTGCTCCGTGGCATGTGGGATCTTCCCGGACCAGGGCTCGAACCCGTGTTCCCTGCCTTGGCAGGTGGATTCTTAACCACTGCACCACCAGGGAAGTCCCTATTCAAGCTTCTTCATCCTTCTTCTTTCTCATAATCTGCTCGCTTGTGTCTCAGAGCCGGAGAAAATAAAATAGAAATTGGTTAAGTAACGAGAGTGCACGAAGAACTCTGATTTCATCCTAGTGGAGAGGGTCAGATAGTCAGTGATCAATTGGTAAACAAACTGGTTCTTTGGTTAAAATGTAAAACTTCCTCCATGTCTCTAAATCTTTAGTCAGGTCCATACATACATTTGTGTGACTGTTTCTGTTTGGTTTTGGTCAATCTCAGGAAAACAGACTGAGTCCCACATTTGGGTTAAAGCCAAAATGAAGCTGGAGGATATAAAGTAGAATTGAGGAATTCAGAAAGCACAAACATGAAATGAAATACAGGTGTAAGCCCTTATAAACTTGCTAAAATTCGGAATAAGAATTTGTTCTGAGCATATGGTATGGGATTTTAAGACATCCCTATCTAGATTATATGAGTCAGGTGAGTTATACCGTTTCCAGAGGAACACTCTAGTGGGGAAAAATGAGCCTTAAAAAAAAAAAAGGAGTCCCACATTAAATAAACAAACCAAAAAACTTCACTTGCTATTGAACAAAATGAGTCCTTTTTTCTGCATGGACCCTGATCTCACTTTCAGTATTTTCGACACACACACACTTGATGCAGCTCCCTGTGAAATTTTAGGAATTCAGTTACTTAGGAGACTTCAGGAACCTGCTTAAGTCCCTCAAATCATAGAAACAGTAAAATATGTCCCCTGTGGTTGTGAAATGAGCTATCTCCCTGCACCCTTCCTTTTGCTTGGGAACAATCAACACAGAAGTCTTTGCAAGGTAACTTTGCAGCAGTGGTTCTCAAAGGGTATAGGTGGTGGTGGGTGGGTCAGCTGCCACAGCATCACCAGACACTGATCAGAACTGCTGATTACTTGGAATCGGAAGCTCTGGGGGTGGGTTCAGCAGTCAGAGCCTCAGCAAGCCTTGCAGGTGATTTGGATGCAGGCTCCAATGTGAGAAGCATTGCTTTAAAATAACATCAGCTGTGGAGAGGTACAACAGTTGCTGTAGAAACAGTATTCAGTGGACACCTACAAAATAGGGGCAATGATAAGCCTGCAGAACCGTGACTCTGTGACAAGCACTAGGCTTTATACATATTAATCAGGGACAGTGTAGTACAGTGATTAAGAGCATAGACTCTGGAACCAGATTTATAGGCTTGAATCCCCACCATTACCATTAAAGAGCTCTATTGCTGTAGACAAGTTCCTTAAATTTTTTTTTTTACATCTTTATAGGAGTATAATTGCTTTACAATGGTGTGTAGTTTCTGCTTTATAACAAAGTGAGTCAGTTATACATATACATGTGTTCCCATATCTCTTGCATCTCCCTCCCTCCCACCCTCCTTATCCCACCCCTCCAGGTGGTCACAAAGCACTGAGCTGATCTCCCTGTGCTATGCGGCTGCTTCCCACTAGCTATCTACCTGACGTTTGGTAGTGTATATATGTCCATGCCTCTCTCTCGCTTTGACAAGTTCCTTAAATTCTGTGCCTTAATTTCTTTGCCTTAATTTCTTCATCTGCAAAATACCTAACTCAAAAAAAAAAAAAAACCTAACTCAAAGAGTTAGGGGGATTAATGCATTAATATGTGTAAAGCATTTCAAACGGTGTCTGGTGTTAGACCTTCGCGGTCTCCTAGGAGTTTCGACTCGCCCAGGAAACAACAAGAGTCGGAAGCCGATGCAAAACGCAAGAGGTTTATTGAAGGCCGGTGCACCGGGGTTCCTTGGTCCTCACGCAGGAGGTCGAAGAAGGAACCCTTTTTGGGCGCGAATATGTCAGTTTTATAGGTTCCCATTTCCCCGTATGTAAATTATAGATTTGGTTGTGTTTTCCTGCTGATTGGTCCCGGCTTAGGCTCGGACCAGAGAGGGAACTTATCCCCAGCTTCCTGATTGGTCTTTGACAGACACCTTTTTTACATTTTGTTTATCTCCCTCCTTCTCGGAAGGGGGCCGGACATCCTGGAAATTCACCCATTGTCTAAGAAGCCCCTATTGTCTGGAGAGTTCTTAATCATTAGCTGGAACAATGTCCCTCGAGTCCCACACTGGAACACAGAGCTCTAAAAGTCTAGGCTATTATGTTTACATTTATCAATATAATGTATAATTTTATATTATTAAGACCCCTTACTCCAATTGTAAGCTTTGCATTATCCCTTTTTTGTACATATAAACACTGCATCTTCAAGAGTTTAAAAAACTTGAATTAGGATCCTTTCAATTACAAGTATCAGATCTAATCAAGGTGCTTTTTTTTTTTTCTTTGAGGGATTCTATTGACTTGCATAGCTGAAAATTCTAGAGAGAGATCCAGGAAAGGTCTGTATTCATGGCGTTCAAATAATGGTAGCAAGACCTGTGTTCTCTCCATATCATTTCCTCGGGAAGACAACTGTTTACCCTGGCTCTGCCTCACCCATTCTGCTAACTCCTAGCTGAAAAGAGTGATAAAGTTAATTCTTAAATTGTGATCCACAAAAGGGAGACTGCCCCAGTGGCCTGGCCCACGTCACAACTCTAAACCCAAGTCAGCCTACACTAACGGGAAACACCTGCCAAGGCATCATACCGTATGCTAGTCACAATCTTCCAACTTAGCTACCTTCCCTTGCTATAGAAAACAGGACCTGCTAGTCTTACAAGAAAATCCCCAAACTCCTGGCCAGTCATGCCATTTCCACATTGCCTCTTCTAACTCTCTGTAACACTCACTCTTGCCCCTAATCTCTTGGGAACCGAGTTCTACTGCTTGTACGGCACTGTACTGCCCCAGTCCATGGATTGTTTTCCCTGGAATAAAGGACAGCAAACTTGTTACTAAGTTGTTTTAGTTTGGTCATTTGATAAGAGGCTCTCTCTTCCCCCGTAGTTTTAACAAGCTCCAGGCTTACCTGAAAAAGTCTGATGGATGATGTACCTGTCTTGAAGACAGGTTATTTAGCCTGGGTCCTGTGACCATCTTTCCAAACTGGGATGGGGGTCAGAGCACCTGATCTACATCCTCTTTCTTCCGAAGAAGGGGAAAACTCAGGGTTCCACAACAGAAAGAAGGGGAATCATGTAGGAATTAAAACAACAGATGTTGACTTTTTTTTTTAATACATTTGCCTAGGTATCCAGTGGTTAAAGCCGTGCCTCAAAGCCAGATCTGTTTGACTTGGAAGACAATGCTGTTAAATACAACTTCTTTAAATATGTTTGCTTTTCCCTGTGTGCTAATCAATGTCCTAGGTCCTACCTAGGAATGTAAAGATGTATAAGAATACTCTTGCCCCGAGGAGCTTTATTTAATGGTGGAGGCAAGTGTAAAGATGACAGTGCCGTAATTAAGGTGCTCAGAAAGAGGCGTGGAGGGCTCATTAGCAGCAATTAGAAGTACTTCCTGAATGATCATTAATCATCAACCCACACTTCTGAACTCCAGAATCTCCACCCTTCCTTTGCCAGGGAGCACCACGGGAGAGACTACATGAATACAAGATTTATCTCCCGGAGGGAGGAGAAATTGTCCTCAATTATTTTATTTTATTTATTATTTTTTAAATTTATTTATTTTTGGCTGCATTGGGTATTCGTTGCTGCGTGCAGGCTTTCTCTAGTTGCGGCGAGCGGGGGCTACTCTTTGTTGCGGTGCACGGGCTTCTCATTGCGGTGGCTTCTCTTGTTGCAGAGCATGGGGTCTAGGCGCACGGGGTTCAGTAACTCTGGCACCCAGGCTCAGTAGTTGTGGCTTGCGGGCTCTAGAGCGCAGGCTCAGTAGTTGTGGCATACGGGCTTAGTTGCTCCGCGGCACGTGGGATCTCCCCGGACCAGGGCTCGCACCACTGTCCCTGGATTGGCAGGCGGATTCTTAACCACTGCGCCACAAGGGAAGCCCCCAGTTAGTTTAATTTGACTAGAAAACCTTGATGTTTATGGTCAATTTCAGGGAAGTTACTGTACTGGATAAACAAAAATAGCAAAAAAAAGAAAAGAAATTAAATATTCTGTGATGACATATTAGAATTGATATTCTCCAAAAGTGGATATCTTGCCTAACCCTCCCCCCTCCACGGTTTTTCTTTCTTTTTTTTTTAACATCTTTATTGGAGTATTGAAATGCCCAAGGTCGCGAGGGCCCTCCACAAGACCACCAGAGTCGAGAGTCAAAGCCAAACGGCAAGGGTCATTTATTGCAGGTTCGAACCTGGACCTCCGCGCACTCGTTGCCGGTGACGCTAAGAGGTCCCGATGGAGTTTAGTTCAGCTCTTTTATAGACAAGTACAAACAAGTTCGGGACGTTTTGCGGGGCTTTCCAGGGGTGGGGAGTACTGATTGGTTGATTTTTGAACAAAGACACTAGTCGCCGTCTGATTGGTTGGACGGTTGCGGGGGGGGGGGGCGGTCAGCAAGCGTAATTATAGAAGCGAGAGCGGCTAGTTAAGTTTTGGTTTCCTGAGGTTTCGTTTCTCAATTGGAAATACTTAAGACGGGGCCATGGTCACAAAAAGAAATAGTGCAAACAGGAAGACTGATGCAACCCTAGCAGTGCTGCGGCCTTCACCAGCCCAATGGCAGGGCGGCGGGAGGCTGTGCGCCCAACTTCAGGCGGCGCTCCCAAATGTGGCAAGCCCAGCGCCGCGCCCTGGAATGGCCCTTTTTCGGCCCTTCTCCTCCGGGAGGAACAGAAAAGAAACTCCAGGAAAGGCACAAATTGAATGCAGGGCGTCAACTCAGTCCTATTCCCACCAAAGTAGAACATAGCCCCCTCAGTATAATTGCTTTACAGTGGTGTGTTAGTTTCTGCTTTATAATAGTGAATCAGCTATACCCCCCAATTTTTCTACACACTTTTTTTAGTACATTATGGAGAGCCTGAATTCATTCACAAGGGAATAAAAACAAATTCATTTTCTTTTGGCGCTTAATGGTGAAATGGTTCATTTAATATAAAAATGACACATTGGGTGAAACCAGCTCCATCTGGATAAACGAGACAGCTGACGTTGAAGCTACACTGAGTGCCAATTAAGACTGCATTTGACATTAAATGCTGTGCTTGGCTTGCAAGACAGAATGACCAGACTATAGTAGACAACAGAGAATTTTTCATTCATTTCAAGTAAATTTTGTGAATTTACAAAGAGAAATAAACACAAGTTGAAGAACCTGCAGCACTCCATGGTTAAATCTATGAGATGAAGGGAATAATGTAATAGTGATGCTACGTGTCTGATTTAGAATTAAATGATTCTGGTACAAAGAGAGAAATGAAAACTCTTCTGGCATTTTATAAAACTTCAGTGATTTGTGAGACTATATACTGTAAGTTCTAAGACTGTTAGCGTTGCTGAGCACTTGAGAGGTTTAAACTGTTCATAATGGACTTGTTCAGCTGCTGTCTGGTCTGGCAAATTCTTTAGGAAGAGTAGCACTCTGCTCAATAGCATTGCACCTATCAGTGGTCTCATCTTGTACAATCTGTCGTGGACATCTGCTAAGGAAACATTTTGAGTAAAAAAAGATAAAAGCATTCAGAATTGAACAGACTGTGCAAAAAAGAATGCAAGAAATTTGAAAATCAACTCTATATGCTTTGATCATAAACAATAAAAAGTATACTTTTATTTAGTATTGAACCTATAAAGAGTCAGGTTTAGTATTTGATAGAATTGGCTGATGTATCCAATTAAGTGGCTGATTATTTTTGTGGAATAATTGTCTTCACTATTTCAGTAGCTTACATATAGATAGATGTATGGACTGAATGGTTGTATACCCCACAAATCCAAATGTTGAAGCCCCCACCTCCAGACTGGCTGTGTTTAGAGTGAGGAAGTGAAGATAAATGAGGAGCTAAGGGTGGGGCCTGATCTGTTAGGATTAGTGTCCTTCTGAAAGAGAGATGACAGAGCTCACACTCCATGTGCGTGCTCAAAGGAAAGGTTGTCAGCTGCTTTGATTCTACTGGATGAGACCATAGAGCTATTCAGCTTTAAACATGCTTTAGCCTTCAAGACAAAGGAAGAATGACGCCAAAGGTGATTATATCATCTCAGGGCTGCCACCTCTACCACTTCTACCAGGTCCACAGGACAAGGCTGGTTCCTCCATTTTGAAGAGTGGGGCTAGATTCCAGTGCCTCAGGGGCAAGGTCTTGGCCCAGTGTTAGAAAGGCAGAGCTGCTCTACAGCCAGAGGGGTGATGTGGCACTCCAGTGGATCTAGAGAGCAGAACATCAAGCCAGAGAAATATTATCGAGCCTTAAGATCTAATGGAATTTGTCTTGCTAGGTTTTCAACTTGATTGGGATCTATCACCCCTTTTTTCTTCTAAGTTTTCCCTTTCGGAATGAGAATGTCTACCCTATGCTTGTCCCATCATTGTATCTTGGAAGCACATAACTTATCTGGTTTCACAGGCTCACAGCTGAAAGAGAATTTGCCTCAGGTTAAATCATAGTTGGAGTCTCACCCTTATCTGATCTAGATGATACTTAGATGATACTTTGGACCTTAGACTTCAGAGTTGTTGCAGGAATAAGTTAAGACTTTTGAGGCTGTCGGGATGGAATGAATGTGTTTTACTTGAGAGAAAGACATGAATTAGGGGTTGGAATGAGATGTTATGGACTGAATGTTTGTGTCTCTCCAAAATCCATATGTTGAATCCCTAACTTCCAATGTGACTTAGAGTAAATAATTAAGGATAAATAGGATAATAAGGCTGGGCCCTGATCCCATAGGATTAGTGTCCTTATAAGAAGAGACACCAGAGAGTTGGCTTTTGCTCTCTCGGTGCATGCTCAGAGGAAAGGCCACATAAACTTTATCTATTTACAAGCCAGGAAGAGGATTCTCACTAGGAGCCAAATTCTGCCAAAACCTTGATCTTGGACTTCCCAGCCTCCAGAACTGTGAGAAAATAAATTTCTGTTTTTAAACTACCCAGCCTATGAGCTGACAAAATACAGTAGAGAAGACCATGTTCCTATATGTTACTATTATATACACCCGTCTATATTAATGGAAATTACTATTATTAATGGAAATTAATATCTATTATTGAATTGATTCATTGATAATGTAAATTATTTTTCCAAATATACTGTTCTAGTAGCCCTTATATTGAAAAGAAATAATACTTACCTAGTATAAATTTTCCTGACTATTTCTACCTTAAGATTCTGCTATCTCTCACTTTATCTTCCTATCTAGCAATGAACCATTTGCAATTCCTAGCATACATAATATTTTATACCTTTATATGATTGAGCATAATGTTCTCTTCATAGAATTCCCTTTTGCCTTCTGTGGAACTAACAAACTTGTAATCTTCCAGTGTCTGAGTTACATACTACATTGACATTCTTTGTGAAGCCTAACCTTGATAGGCAGAAAAAACTCTTTCCCCTGAGATACCTGTGTATCATGTACATAGTTTAATGTATTTAGACAAATACATAAGACGTATGCAAGGAGAGGGCTGGAAGAATAAGAGCTTGTCAGAGTTAGCGCTGATGTACAATATTTCTTAGATGTAATTAAGAAGAAGTAATTAAAGTTTTTTTTAGTACAAAAGTACAGGATGATGCCAAGATCCAGGTATCATCCAGAGATGGAGTAGCTGATGTTATTTATAAATTTAGTTTTTGATGAGTCTAATCGATGCAGATTTAAGTGCAAGCTAGAATTCAGAGTTCAGTGACCCATAGGAGCGACTGGGAGGTCATTAGGGTTACTAGATTATAGAACAAGAAGAGTTATAGTTGGGTTACTAGTATGAACTTCAAAAGAGGATGAGCCTAAAGATGAGGATGGGAGAGTAATGGTCCAGAATTGGGAGTGAAATGGTCCATATCAGCAGAGGTAGTAAAATGGGTGGAAATACATCCCTTAAATCTCCTCAGTTACCCAAGCTAGAAATCTCAGAGCCTTGTTTGACTATTATTTGCCATTCATTTGGTACAGTTAGGCCACTTCCTGGTTATCATGCTTTTTACCTATTTTTCAAATCCTACCATCTTCTCTATTCCCAAGACCTTTGCTTATGTTACTAAATTAGAATCACAGCAATAATGGGTATCTTTGGTTTATCCTTCAAGATCCACTAGCTTGCCTTCTCTACCTGGCCCTGTGCCCTGGGAGGCTGTGCGCCCTAGTTTCAGTTGGGATTGGCCAGTGGCAAGCCTTAGCAGGAGATGAGAGTGAGGGAAGAGAGCGAGGTTGGGGGTATTGAATCTCCTGGTTCCTTCCATGTGAGGTATTTAAGGATACCTGTGTTGTGGCTGCAGGTCACTGTTCCTTTTGAATTCAACCAGTCTGCGTGACTCTTTGTCCATGTTCCTATAACCTTTCATTCTCCTGTCCTTTTGCCCTTAGTGCCTGGTTCATGCACCATCCTTTGTGATTCCCCTACCGTCTGTCCATGCCTTTGGAAGTACTCCATGTGCACACCCTCTCTGGTTTATCCTACGTTGAGTGAGTGTGCCGGCTGTTGGGATCCTGCCAAACATTAACTCTTAGCTCCTCTCCTGAGTCAGTCCCACTCTGATAGCTGTTTCTGCCATCTTCCAAACACGTTTCAAAAGGAGGCTCTGATCACGTCATTCTACAAACTTATAAATTGCCCTACAAGATGAATTCCATTTCTTTGACATGGTGTTTAAGACCATTTAATCACTAACCTTTTAGGGAAGAACCTCCCCCTCACCATACTCACAGAGGGACTCTGCACTCAGGCAACAATGAGCACTCAGGCCCTGGCGCAGCCTGTGGCCCTTCCTGTCTCTGCGCTTTTGCATAAATTGTGTCCTCAATGTGAAATCACTATCTCTTCCTTAGTTCACATGGAAATGTCTCTATTTATCATCCCAAAACAAATAATCATGGGAGGCTGGCAGTAATTTCCTAACTTACCTCTGGCAAATTGTACCTACTTCTATTGCCTTGCCAGTGATACTGAATTTTCATGATTATTCGGCAGATTTTCTTAGGTCTCCTAGATTCTGGGCTTCTTAGGGAAAGGAATGTGGTCTTTCTTTACCTTATTCAGTGTCTACAATAGAGTAGATGCTCAATAAAATACATGGAATAAATATGCCAGCCTGTACATTATTACTCTAGAGATCTCATAGCTGGTTAAAAGGTGAGATGATCCAGTTGTGAAATTTTATTCTATTTATTTATGGCTAGAATGTGTTTCTCTGATCCATCTGGCCAGGCAGATGTCCTTCTCCCCCAGCTGCTCATTTCATATATATCATTCCTAAACTTCAAACACAGAAAAGTTGATATGGGCAGAATATTATGAATGTTTACACTAAAAGTTAAATTTCATAATCATTCATAGGGGATAAAATTCATACCATTTTCTATCAAAAACAAATATTTACTTGCAGTTTACTTAGACATCTAATAATTTTTGAAAGAGCAGTAAAAAAAAAAAAGTCCATGCCTTTTGACTATAGTTCAATGATTGAGATATATATAGTGGAGGTATAGTTAAATAAGACAAATTCAGTTTATTCTATTATAACATAGGTAATAAAATATTATTACATGGATAATTTATACCTAATAAGTTAAATGGAGACCATCTTTCTTAAATCTATGATCCTATTTTCCTTTGGTTTAATGAACTACCTATAAATAATTGGTAGGTAAAATGCAAACTTCTAGTAGGATTTTTAACTCAGCCCTTTGCCACTCTTAGTTTAATAAACAGTAAGCTAAGGGGTATGCTTTCTTTGTTTTCCTGCACAGATGAAGCTTTCAAATAAAGTTTCCCACCTTCTGTTAAGCTTTCAGGGAGGCATCTGTGCCTCTGTAACTAAGCAGCTAAGAGGCTAAGGCACATATTTTTCAACTGAAAAGTCAGATCTGGATTCCTCTGCTGCCTCATTCACGTGAGACTCTACGGCAGCCCTTGCAACCCTGCTCTGGTGAAGGACGAAGGTGAAAGAGTACCTTTGAGTTGTACTGAAGTTGTTCTAAGGCCAGACCATTTGGTGGTTCACAGATTTCCTATGATAAAGGGTTCTATGAGACACTGGCCCACGAGGAACAGGAAGGACCTTTATTCTCAGGAGCAGGTTATTCTTAAAAGAGGTCAGAATGAAGACTGAAATGTAAATCACAGATTCAGCACTGAGGATACCTGTTGAAGGAATAGCATAGATTCTTGTCATTATTTCTTCCCTTAGAAGAAACACGCTATTGTGGAGAAATAAATAAACTCGTTGAGCTTGAACAGAAAAATGGTCAGTTGAATAATTCGGATAAACTCAAACTATTTCCTGGCACAGGTATATCATAACATATGAAATAAAGGTTCAGTTTAAGAGTTTATGTAAACCAAAATTTCCCAATGAATTAATAATAAATGCATTGGTTGAGTTTGCCTTTTAAGGAAGACCTGAGGATTCCTTGGGAAAAATCATTAATTTGGTAAAACGTATTTTTGGATCCAAATTTATCTGAAACAATTTAAATTTTTGTGTTCAGTGATGACGTTACTTCAGGTGATACCTGTACACTGTTTTTTGCCACTTGGCCCATTTAAAGTGGTATGAAGGTAAAGGTAGGATTACATCATCAGCAGTCTGTGTAGCCATCTAGTCTTGCAGCTGTTCACATTTGGAAAGTAAATGGAGTATATTCCATTCCCAGGGAAGACCTTCAGCAGTACCTCTTCAAAGCACTAGATCACACCAATAACCTGAAGACAAAATAAGTTGTCTAATCTGTGTCCATTTTATAAGACATTTTTCTTCATAGTTAAGTTTTGCTTAATACACCAACTCTTTGAGAAGCCATGGATCTTGAAGGAGATGAGGTCTGAAAATAAAGCAAGGCACGAGTTTCAGACCCAGAAATGCCTCAATTTTTTATGAGTTATGATCAATACCATTGTGTATGCTTTTGCTTTAATATTTCATAATAAATATTTCCATGTTAAGAGACTTACAGAATGTTGCCTTATACTGAGGTTCCACGATTACGGAATCATCTTTGTAGATTATTTCAACTTAAAAAAAATAGTATAGGTAATACTGCAGTGGGTACCTTTATTTATAAACTTGTTTTTACTTTGACTCAATACATAAACGCTCGGTAATGTTATTTTCATATGGCAAAGAATTCTGCACAGTTACATCCTTCATATTGCTAGAGCTGAAGTTATCACAGTGCCATAACAGTGGTTGGTATAGACCCTGATCACTGTACTGTAGTATGGCAGCACTGGGAGATTGTCCTTCAGAATTTGTTCTTGCTAAATTGGTGTATATAAAAGAGTGTCTTAAGATAGCAGGTCTTTTACCTATGTGTTTGGTGATCTATCTGCAAAGTGTCATGATCACCAAACATCTAAACTTGCAGATAATTTATTCCAGGGAGATACTCTATTGCTTCCATTAAATAATCCTCAAATTATATAATGAAAAGCATGGTGCTTCCTTCAGAAGCATTCCCTCTATAGGCAGCTGGACAAGGGCCTGACAGGTTTCATTTTGTTTTGTTTAATTAATTTATTTTGTTATTTATTTATTTTTGGCAGTGTTGGGTCTTTGTTGCTGCGCGCGGGCTTTCTCTAGTTGCGGCGAGCGGGGTCTACTCTTCGTTGCGATGCGCAGGCTTCTCATTGAGGTGGCTTCTCTTATTGTGGAGCACGGGCTCTAGGTGCTTGGGCTTCAGCAGTTGTAGCGCATGGGCTCAGTAGTTGTGGCTTGCGGGTTCTAGAGCGCAGGCTCAGTACTTGTGGCGCACGGGCTTAGTTGCTCCGCAGCATGTGGGATCTTCGCGGACTAGGGCTCGAACCCGTGTCCCTTGCATTGGCAGGCGGATTCTTAACCACTGCGCCACCAGGGAAGTCCAGGTTTTGTTTTGATAACTTCAGAGAACTAAGGAATACAACAGTGCCTGGTGCAGGAAGGACAAAAAATTAACAGTGCTAAAGATGTATTAGAGACCTTTGTGAACCCTCCAAATTTATGAGTAGACAATGATATGAATAGCATGAGGACTTGGAAAAGTTTTAGCCAAGACCTTATATGCACTCAGGAGTAAATGCTCAGGTAATTCCTGTCCTTTCACATACAGTTGTGCTTCCTTGTATAGATTTAATACACTTTGTTTAGGGAGTAAATTCCTCTCCTTGATTTTTGAAAATCAAATTGCCCAGTTGCAGCTTCTTAGATTTCTTCCCTGTCACTGGCAATGGCTTATACAAGCACACACTATATTTCATATAATTTTATCCCATTATTAGGATTACTAGGTAAACTAAATTAGAAATCAACACATCAAAATAAAAATTGTAAATGCTGTGCAGATGGCTAGGCTCAATGTAATGTTAATTGATTGAAACGAGAAGTTCAGATTATAAATTACATGTTCAGTGGGCCTTCCAGATAACTCGTATTTAAAACTATAATTATTCAATTGTTGAAAAACAAAGTTCTACTATATTTTGAAAACTACTTTATAAGAATGACTCTCAGCCTTTATGCCTGGAAAGAAGAAACTCTATTTTACTTAAGGAAAAAATTTCCCTTGTGCTGGCTAATATTGAATAGTTGTATTAACCTGAAAGTTACTAATTTACAAAGTTTTAAAAGATCTTTTAACAATTTAAGGCATATGGTGATATATGTATAAATATATATGTATACATTTAGGGAGTGTGGTGATATATATTTCTAGGCTCCTAATTTCCCTGACCAGATGCAAGTGTACCTATCCCAGCCACAGTCTATGCATATACCAGTTCATATGACTGTGGATGTGCTACATAAACACACACCCTTTATAGTTTTGATACATAGTATAGACCATCTTCTGCCCCTTATTTACATTTTTTTTTCATTTTAAAATGTCTTGGAGATTATTCCATATGTGTCTTATTCTTTTTATAAGCCACACAGTGTTCCATACATCATTAGGTATTGGTCAGCTCCAGTCTTTCACTGATATAAAAATACAGTGATGGATATTCTTATAAAAATACCATAACATACATACTTGATAATACTTTTTAAATAATTTAAAAAATTGAGTTGGTGTATCAAAGGATAGGTGCATCTTTATAACTAATAATTGCTACAAAATCTTTTTCCAAAGAGTTTGCCACCTTGCCCTCTAACAAAGAATGTGAAATCAGCACACTGCATACTGCATGGACATTTCAGATGTTACCTTTGTCAATCCTGTAGGTGGAAGGTATCTCCACATGGATAGTTTGATTTACATTTCATTAGTTAAGACTGAGGTTGAGCATCATTTCACATGCTCTTGCTGTCAACTGTGCTTTTTGTGAATATGTGCTTTTTCCAAAACACATGGTAGGCTTGGTTTTTGTTTATAATAAACCTTTTATACAGACATTAAAATTTGGGTGGTCAAATTTATTAATTCTTTAATAGTTTAAAGGTTGGAGTCATGCTTAGAAAGACCTTTGTACTCACAATTTTTTTTTTATTCTTTAAAAAATATTTTAGAGCATTTTCTCACATTTAAATCTTTGATTCTTCTGGAATTCTCATAGGTAAAAGGAATGTGGAAGAGATTCAGCTTGTTTCATAGCCATTCCCCTCAACCTTTAAGAGTTATTACACTGCCTTAAGACTATGTATTCATCAATATTTACTCTACTAATCGGAAATGCCATATTTACCATACACTAAAAATTTATGTCTGTTTTTGAAATCTTCACTTCTGTCTGTATGTTCATGCTTCAGTACCAAACTGTTTTTTAATTCATATGGCTTTATGCAATCATAGAACTAGTCTTATTACTTTTTTTTCTCTTTGTGTTCCATATTTTTTATGAAGTCTAGTAATCTTCTCCAGTCACCTAAAATTCCTGTTGGTATTTTATTGCAATTAATTTAGGGAAACTTGGGGGGCTTTGCTGGTGGCGCAGTGGTTGAGAGTCCGCCTGCCGATGCAGGGGACACGGGTTCGTGCCCCGGTCTGGGAGTATCCCACATGCCGAGGATCCCACATGCCGCGGAGCGGCTGGGCCCGTGAGCCATGGCCGCTGAGCCTGCACGTCCGGAGCCTGTGCTCCACAACGGGAGAGGCCACAACAGTGAGAGGCCCGAGTACCACAAAAAACAAAAAAAAAATTAAGGAAACTTGATATTACTTTATAATTGAGATTTTCTATTCAATAATATTCTATAGAATAGAAAAGTATACATTTAGAATAAATCAATATTTATCTACTCAGTTTCAGAAGTTAAGTTTTGTACAGATCTTACAAATCTTATTTCTAGATACTTTACTTTTTTTTTTACTACTATAAATATTTTTCTTTCAAATATGTGGCTATTAATTTTGTTAATTGTATACCTGCCGTGTTTACTGGATTATGTTCTTAAAATACATTTTCATCAAATGTTTAAGTATACAATTATTTATTGAAAATTTTGTATCTTCCTTTACAAATTTTTTGGGGACTCAAACTCTTTGGATCTGTGGATTTATAATCTTCTTCAAAATTAGAAAATTTTGGCCATTATTTTTCATTTTTTTTTTCTGCATACTGCCCTCTTCCCCTTTTTCTGGGTTTCCAATTTTATGATGTTAAACTACTTGATATTTTTTCATAGGTCATGGATGTTCTTTATTATTTTTCAGTCTTTATTTCTGTGCAGTCAGGAGCTCAGCTGAGCTGAAAGAGCTGAGCTGAGCTACCAGGTGTTGGAGTAGCTGGTGAAAGCAACTAGCCCAAAATAAAAGAGTTAAACCTTCATCACTTACTGTGATGGTGTAAGCAAGAGGATAAAACCACAGAAAGCTTCCACTTCCTCTCTTCATTGTCCCCCATAGAACACACCTGGTAGAGGGGAAAGTGGCTCAGTGCAGACTCTTGTAGTCTTCCCACTGTTGAGCACCCGCACCTCACACCCCAACAAAAGACCTGGGCAGTTTTGTGTTCACTGGGGTCAGAGAGAAGGCAAGGGGGAAAGACTGGGGTGGAGAAGGACTGGGTACTGAATCTGAGTGGGGAGAAGTATTTTCAGTGTTTCCCTCTGTCCTCAAGGCCTGATCTCCCCCCTGCCCCATAAGGAGGACTGAACAGATGTACTTGGACACCTCTTTTCAAGGCCGCAGTTAAAGAAATCCGAGAATGAAGGTGCCTGGGCCATGGATGCAAATATGCAAAGAGCATGGCCAGCCATCTGAGTCCTTGACCTCAGCTCTCTTCAGAAACAAACGTGCCTGAGTCCAGTGCGGGGAGGGCAGCTTTTCCAGTATGGCCTATCAGATAAAGTTTCTATAATGGCCTATGGTCAGGGCTGAAAAGTCACACACAGGTTTTTAACCAGGAACCAGATCCTCACGTGCTTAGTTGTGGGCAGGTTCTATTTATTCAAGTTACTGATAGGTGTTTTCCTACAGTGTCTGATTCAGTGTATTTTTCATTTCAGAGATGGTATGTTTTTTTTTAACATTTTATTTATTTATTTATTTGGTTGTGCCGGCTCCTTAGTTGTGACATGCGAACTCTTAGTTGTGGCATGCATGTGGGACCTAGTTTCCTGACCAGGGATCGAACCCGGGCCCCCTGCATTGGGAACTCAGAGTATTAACCACTGTGCTGCCAGGAAAGTCCCAGAGATGGTATTTTTTATCTCTAGAGTTTGCGTTTACGTCCTTTCATTTTTATTTATTTATTTTAAAATATTTTGATTTACTTATTTATTTGGTTGCACCAGGTCTTAATTGTGGCAGGTGGGCTTCTTAGTTGCGGTACATGAACTCTTAGTTGGGATCTAGTTCCCTGACCAGGGATCGAACCCTGGCCCCCTGCATTGGAAGCGCGGTGTCCTATCCACTGCACCACCAGGGAAGTTCCATATGTCTTTTTAAATATCATTCATTTTGCTCACTGTGCTCATGTTTTCGTCTGATTTCTTGAATGTACACATCATATGCACAATAGCTGCTTTAGTGCGTCTCTGTCTGTGTGCCACATCCACCATGTCTGTTATTTCATAGTTTGTTCGTATTACTGAGTTTTCTCCTAATTATGGAATATATTATATATTTTCTTGCTTCCTTTGCCTGCCTGGTACTTTTTTACTGGATGCCAGATATTGTGTTTTTTTACTTTGTTGATGGCTGACTTTGTTGTATTCCTTAAAATCACTTTGGATTGTGTTTTGGCAAGCAGTTAAGTTAATAAAAAATCAGTAAAAACCTTTCGAGTCTTGCTTTAAAGCTTGGTCAGGAAAGGTCCAGAGTAGCCATTGTTCCAGGGCTAATTTGGCCCCTCTACTAGGATGATACTCTACAGAGGAGTCTACCTGATGTCCATGTATTACAAGGTCTTTCCACTGTGGGACACAGACTAGGTATATATGAACAGATTAGCACTCAGGCAAAGATGCAAAAGGACCCCTGTGCAAATCTCCAGAGCCCTCTCTCAATCCATGTAATAATTTTCTTTTAGTACTGTACCCCATCAAATCTAGCTGTGTGGGCCTCCCTAACCCAGTGAGGCCACAGACATCGGTATAGATTCTTCCTCCCTGCACTGTAGCCTAGACTTTGACTCCAGGCAGAAAGCTGGTCAAATCATATAGCTCACTTTGTTCCTTATTATGGATATCACATTCCTTTGTACTGCTGGTTATCTAGTGTCTGAAAATTATTTTCATGTATTTTGTCTGGGTTTTATTCAGTTATTGAAGTGTATATTAGTTCCTATCACTGTGCGTTGACCTGAAATAAATAGCCTGCAAGATATTTAATTCTCTGGCAAAGATACGTTTATTTGGGATCAGTAGAGAATTGCAGTTTGAGGTCTGCAGCCATAGCGAGGTATGTGCAAGTCCCTGCTTGGCAAGGGGAGGAGAACTGTTTTATAGAGCAGCAAAGAAAGCTGGGTGGGTTAAGTAAACAAAGAGTCTAGGACTTTTACCTAGGAATAAACCTACCTAAGGAGACAAAAGACCTGTATGTCAAAAACTATAAGACACTGATGAAAGAAATTAAAGATGATACAAACAGATGGAGAGATACACCATGTTCTTGGATTGGAAGAATCAATATTGTGAAAATGACTATACTACCCAAAGCAATCTACAGATTCAATGCAATCCCTGTCAAACTACCACTGGCATTATTCATAGAACTAGAACAAAAAATTTCACAATTTATATGGAAATACAAAAGACCCTGAATAGCTAAAGGAATCTTGAGAAAGAAAAACGGAGCTGGAGGAATCGGGCTTCCTGACTTCAGACTATACTACAAGGCTACAGTAATCAAGAGAGTATGGTACTGGCGCAAAAACAAATATAGATCAATGGAACAAGATAGAAAGCCCAGAGATTAAACCCACGCACATATGGTCACCTTATTTTTGATAAAGGAGGCAAGAATATAGAATGGAGAAAAGACAGCCTCTTCAGTATGTGGTGCTGGGAAAACTGGAAAGCTACATGTAAAAGAACGAAATTAGAACACTCCCTGACACCATACACAGGAATAAACTCAAAATGGATTAAAGACATAAATGTATGGGGAGAGAGAGAGACAGAAACAGAAAATATATAATAGTATTACCATTTCTGGATGGCATAATGGAAGTTACAAAATGCTATGGGAAACAAATAGAAATAAGACACCAGTTTGCCCAGAGCATGAAGGAAGGCAGAGACAAGAAGAAGTATGGAAAAGCATTAGATGTGAACCTTAGAAATTGGCAGAAATTTTCTAATTAGTCAATTGTAGGAAAGATGTTAATTGAAGAGGGAACAGCAACTGTGAGGCACAAAGATACTTAGAAAAGGCTGAAGACAGGTGGAAAGAAAGTTTACGATAAACGTTGTTTAGGGGTTGTATGTCTTGCTAGATGCTTCTGGCTCTTTCCATGACCGTATTACTGAAAGAAGACTGATGTATCATCTATCCTCCCATGTCTTGCTGCAGATTCCAAGCCATTATTATACTGAATGTGTTTTGTAAATTATAAACAGTGACACAAACGTTAAGTATTAGCTCCGGTGGATTCCAAGATTGGTCCATAAACTTAAATATGGTACATAATTATCCTAGCTTTCAAATGACAATGTCCTAAAACTGATCATTGAATAAAATGAATAGAATGCTGATGGTAGCTATCTTAAGTGGATGTGACGGTAGTGAAGAATTGTGGAAGGAAAGAATATTGTGCAGAAAAAAGTAATTTATTTTAATCTAATGTCACATAAGATTTGGCACTTTTGTAAAAGGGAAGAGGTTATTAATCGTTTACATTTTTAAATTGTATATAGGCATTTTGCATTTCATGTTTTACTAAGCGGCTCATTTGACATTATCTATTAAATTCCTGGGCTTTATATTTCAGCACCTCTGTGCTCACTTTATCACTGTGGCTCCTATTAACAATATGTGTTTTATCTGTTTTTTATCACGGCCCAAGGAGAAAGTTCTTGGATTGTATTTTGTCAGATAATGGGAACTACTTAATAATAATTTATAAAGGGAAAAAGATGAACACCAGCAATTAATTTTTGCCTCCCTTTAGCTTTTCTGTATGAATAGACTGCAAACTATCTGAAACTAAGGACTTTCTTTTCAACTTCAAATTCTTAGTGTTAACTAGTGTTTGATCAGAAATACGCATTCAATAAATATTATTGAATGAATGAATAAATTCATGAAAGAAATTGTATTATAAAAGACAGACTATTGATCATTGATTAGTCAACAAAAAGTTCAAACTCAAAAGTATAAAAGACAGGTCAATTAACTGAATAAGTTAACCTTTTTTCATCACATTAACATAATAAAGATGTTAATAGCAAGGGCACAGAGAAATTGGTGTATTCAGACAGTGCTTATGAAAAATAAATTGAGCCAGTCTTTGGAAAACACTTTTCTCCTTAAAAACTATTTATATCCTTCTATTCTAAATTCTTCTTTTAGGAATCTATCCTAAGGAAATAATCCAAACTTTTTAAACAGATATATGTAAACAGATAATCATTTTAAAAAGTGCAAAATAATTGAAGCAGCCTAAATGGCATCTAATGGAGAAATGTGGAGGTAAATTCTTGTACCCTTTTAGAGGAGCACTAGGCAGAAATAAAAAATTATGTTTAGGAATACAGTCGTAGAAACAACTTCTTAAAATGTCAGGCTGTTTTGTCAAAAGCCTTACTTTCGGTTTCAATGTTCGTAGGATTCGTTGGCAAAATAACCACTCTACATTCAGTTAATCAAGAATTTAGAGATAGTTTATTGAATTAACAAAGATTACAGTATACTAATTAAGAAAAGAATAGTATAACTAACCAAGCAAGAATAGTAAAGACAGAGGTTTATACGTCACCGAATTGGGGAAGCACCTACATTCAGATCCAAGCAGCGCAGGGAAATCCCTTGAACAGCAAACTGGAGTCCCAGTTGGGAAGGTCCTGGGGGGTGCGTCCATCCCACGGGTGAGATTTCAGAGTGTCATCCAAAGGAACCCTGCTTTTATTGCCAAGCAACAAGCTGATAATCATCAGCTTATGTGTGCAAATGTTCAGCTCTGGCTACTATATTAAATGCTTGTATTTCTAATCATAAGTCTCAGAATGTTCGCTGATCCCCAGGAACTGGCTAGATTCCCAGGGCCCAGGAAGCTCCGTGACCCACTCCCTTCTTTGTGACTTGCTCCCTTCCTTATCTGTGGGTTCTCAAGACCTACTTTCGTGGTTTCTGCCAGTCAGCAGTTTGGCATGTAACTCTTTCCAGGGTCTCCGTTCAGTCAAAGACCTGTTGTTGCCTCTGAAACCTGAACAAGACCATTTTACTAGCTTCCCCAACACAAGCAAAATTATTGGGATAAAAATTTATACATATAATCTTTTGACGCATATGCATGTTATATGCATAGGAGAAAAAATTAAAGTGGTCAATTCAAATTTTGCATATAATATTTTTGTGGGTACTTCTTAAAATATCTTGTAATTTGTATGGCAGTTACTGACTCTTGCCAGTTCCATTTCCATGACTGTCATTACGTATCCACTCACTGATAGTGAAATAATAGTGAATGTTTACTATGTGCTTGACAATCTGCTAGGCACTGAGAACATAAATTGAATGTAATGTATTTATGATGCTAGTGATCAGTAAAATGCCATCTATGGGGGAAGTTTTTGCTGAATTTCAGCCTATTATCTGCAACCCTGCTAGCCTTTCCAGGTATTGCATTTCCAGGTAGTGCATCACTAACAAAGCTGTTGTGAGGAAGGTAGTGACATAAGAGAGCTTAAAAACTTTATCTTTGGAGGTGAAGAAGTCAAAAGAGGATTTTATCAACAGATAGCTTTTCCAAAAAGCAAGTAGTGGGGAAGGGGTGAGGAGAGGAAGTTTTTTAGAGAGTAATTTAGGTGTTTCTATAAAATTATGAAAATATATAAAATCTAAATACTTCAGCTTTGTAGTAGTCTCCTGGCCCCAAATCCAGACTTGTAATACTATAGTATCCTGAGATTTTTCTCTGCCCTTGACTTTTCTCTGCTTAATACAATCACAAATGTCGTGGATTCTCTCACATGACTTTTTGAATTTAAAGGTGGTGGAATGCTATTGAAATGAATATCTGGAAGAAGAGAGAGCAGTGCCTAAATGTCACTTAATAAACCATAAAACAGATGATCTGAACTTAGGAACTGACTGTATTAGCAGCTTAGTGTGATTCAGAAAGACACTAGAGTTGGAATCGGAAGACTAGTGGTTGAGTTTCTGCTCTACTGCTGCTCAGAATAAGATCTTGGACAAGTCTCTAATTCATTTTTTTTAACTTGTTAATCGATGATGAGAAATCGCTTTATTTACCTACCTACCTATGTTATCAGTTTATTAAGATCAGTTTAAAGTTTAAATGAGAAATGTAAATGAAAATGTGTTTCTCCACTAAAGTGGTATACTATATATACATATATAGTATGTATATATACATATACATATATATATCATTATAAGTGGTAGTAACCCTGATAACATGAAGATACCATATTTTGCTTATGACCCGTATGCCTTTGCCTGAAAGAAAATGACCAAGAATATTTTAGTATTCTTTCTACTCTATTTTAACTACTTCTAAAATTTTTAGCAAATATTATAGTTAAAACAACTGTAAGAAGAATTTCAGTAGTTAAGATTGACAGGGATAACTTGGCTATGCTACAAAGCAAGTTTGACTTCCATAGGGACAAAATCTCTTTATGTAGTCCATTTGTACAGTTGTCATCCTCATGTAATAAATTTTATACTTTCAAATTAATGGAATATTTTTAAAAGGTAGAATAATTAATACCGATGGAGAAATCATCCAAAAATTATTCTTAAGTGTTCAAGTGTGTCCAAATTTCACTGCCCTTTTGAGTCTGAGAGCACTGTCTTTATAATTTTTGAATATTTTTATTTAAAACTTTGTAAACAACTTCATCATATGGGATTTTTAATCCATTTTCATTTCTACTGTGTGAAAAAGAATTGAGCTCTCTAAGAGAAGCAACTTGAACTTTTTTCTCTTTATGACATCTAATGAAAAGGCATACATAGGTCCATAGACAAAGGGATGAACCAAGCGATAGAGAAATGGTTAATAACATTTATCATTGCATAAACTCTACATTTAGAATGTCGAGGGGTTTAAATTCGTCAGTAAATCTCTATGGAGCAAAAAAGCAATTTCAGTATGGCACATCTAATATTTATAGCATATGAATTGGCACAGAAGTTGTTCTATTGAGATCATTAAAAAAAAAAAATCTATTGATGGACTTCTCTGGTGGCACAGTGGTTAACAATTCGCCTGCCAATGCAGGGGACATGGGTACCAGCCCTGCTCTGGGAAGATCCCACATGCCGAGGAGCAGCTAAGCCCGTGTGCCACAATTACTGAGCCTGTGCTCTAGAGCCTGTGCTCCACAACAAGAGAAGCCACCACAAGGAGAAGCCTGTGCACAGCAACAAAGAGCAGTCCCTACTCGCCACAACTAGAGAAAGCCAGTGAGCAACAACGAACACCCAACGCAGCTAAAAAAAAAAAAAAAAAAAAAAAGTATTGATTCAGGCATGCCTGGTACAAATTATCTGCTTCAGAAAACACATCATTATTCTTCCCTTTTGTAAGTTTGACTAAATGGGCAGAAAGTCCAGTCTGGTGTGTGTGTGTGGTGTGAATAAATATTCATCCAACTTAAAGTTTAAAACAAATTTATCTCTATTATGACAGAAAAGAGTAACTCAGGAGAAATGGAAATAGATAGAAATATTCAGACCCCATCATTCTGTCCTGCTTTCCCACTATCCTTTCCCCAAGACACATACCTAGCTTAACTGAGTTGCATCAAAAGTAGTTACTGAATGGTTTCTGGTCCTTACCTAGTCATATATATAATTTGTGTTAAATATTTGTTAGTTGCTTTTTATTTTTTTTTAGTTTTTAAGAGCCATGAAAAATAGACCCATAGAAGAACTTGAAAAACATTTAGAACTGTCAAAGTTTATAAAATTGCTCCTAGCTAACTTAAACAAATTCAAGTGTTTGTTTAAAGCACTCATTCAAAATTCTCTGTTTGTACCTCATCACATGCAAGCTTTGTTTTGACATTTTATTAATGTAACACTTTTAGTAAGATTATATTATATAAATATTGTAAATATTAACAGTGAAAGAGCATCTGAATCGGTTATTCAGTAAGTACCCACTAATATTCACAAATACTTCTTGTTACCTTTAGAAAAAAAGGCAAGTTAATTGCAAAATGATAAACACTTTCAATATTCAACACATTTAGAATGCAGACCTAGTTTGAGATATTTGATTTACAAGTTTCATATACAATTACCCACATTCATAAAACATTGCCTACTGAGTAATATAAGAAGTCCTTGTAACTGTATACCTGCAATAAGAGGCAGCACTGCCAAACAGCTAGTTGTGTCATTTTAGATTCCAGATTAATAGCCAGTCTACTTGGAGCAGATGTTAAATCCTCGTTTACACTGCTGTGCATCTATTGTCTATTTCCAGTGGAATGGGTTTTGCTCTGATCAATAACAGTATCAGCCTAGTTGTTCATCTTATTAGAGAGGTCAGAGCAGTGACAGAGGTACATCTATTTTCATGTCAAATAAGGTTGGAGGTAATGAATCCTCCCCAAGTAAATAAACAACACTTCTGCGATTGTCCTTCGGTCTTCTACTACAGAGCCTATCATGATTAAGCGCAGGCACTTGGGGAATTGGAAGTGTTGGCACAACCTAAAGCGTTTTTTACTCTGAAATTTATTTTCATCTCTGTGGTATTTTCAGTTCTTGGGTAGTGACCCGGTTGCATTACATACATCTAAGATGATGCTTGTTATATAATGCATTTACGTAAGTGGGAAAATGTAGCAGAGAGATGGTTCCAAAATACAGCCAGTTGAAATTGTTTGCAGTTGCCTCCATAACAGTGAAACCCCTCTGCAAGCTTAAATATTACACTTATCATGATAATAATTAATAAACATGCCTAATGAGCACGATGCAAAAGTGCATATAAATGCATGTTAACCTACATAGCTTGTTAACACTTGGTGGATGGAAGTCTAATATGGTACTCTCTTAAATGCCTAAATGAGGCCAACACAAGTCTACAGGGAGGTGAAGCACAAAAAGATGTTCAGACAAATCTAGAAAGGTTCTATATGGAAGTTGAGTTGTTTTAAAGGGAAAAATAAGAAGGTGATGTCTTGCTTGCTTGATGGACAGAGCGTGTTGTTTCTGGTGGATTAAGTTACTGTATTTCATCAGGCCTGTTTCCTGTAACAGACTTGGATGGGATGAGTAGGTTCAGTCACTCTGATTTGTAGTCACTTGCTGAACTGCTAGCATTCATTTTAGCCCCCATTTTGACCTTGATTGACCAGGTAGCCTTGTCCCTTGAGCCCTGTAGTCATCAGTAACTAGATTGGTAAAATACAGAAAATAACCCCTCACCAAACAGCCATCGTTGGGGACAGAGAGTTCTTCGTGTCATTAGAACAAGGTGAAATCTTGCCAATTATCAGAATAATTGACGACCGTGGTAGTGGACAGGCCGTGAGCCTGTTGTTGGCCAGACTCTGGAGGCCCAAGACCAGAATGCAGTTTCCAGAGGTCCAAAGTAGACAGCAGTACTTTGGTGTCAAGGCTGGGGTTCACAGGCCAACTCCAAGCCTGAGGGCAGCACCATGGATTTAGAGGAAACAGGAGCGGGCCAGGTTACTGAGGCCAGACTCAAATTTGAAGAGCAACACATTGAGACCAAGTCTCTAGGGCAAGGGCAAAAGTCAGTGATAACCATGTAGCTGAGCTAATAGTTCGGGCGTAAAAGCAGGAACAAAAGAGAAGCTTAACCCTGAATCTCCTCAGTTTCTGGCTTAGGAATAGTCTTTAAATTATGGAAAATGAAAGACACAATTACCATTGCTAAGGCTAGAGCAGAATCTTTATGTAGCAGTCATTTGCCCTGGTATCCAAGTGAGAGAGTTGTGGATTCAGGGCTCTTCATAGCTCACTACATTGAAGGATGATACGGAGTGGTCCGACCCTATGCTTCGTGGGAAGCCTCTCTGTAGTCACTTCTTATTTCTCTGGAAAACTTGGTAAAATGTTTACATATAAATTTTTGCCTGTGGGATGGCAAAACAAAATACATATCCTTGTAAGTCCTGAAAAGTCAATAGCATGATTCCCACTCTAGGGTGAAAACTGTGTAGCATTAATAGTATGGCAATTCATCAGCATGTAAGTCTTCTTGCATTTGCCAACAATCACTCTTTGACTTGTAGTTGGGATAATTAAGCATCAAGTTTATAAAAAGGTACAATATATGGATCACAACTTTGCATAGACATCTATAGCTAATAGTATTGGGATTTATTTTTGTTATTCATTAAATCATATAGCTACAATTAAAATTGTTCCAACATTTTCTTAACTATTTTAAAGATGTTCAAATTTCGCTGAAGCATCTTTTAACTCAGTGGTTGGGTTGACAAACTACAGCCCACAGGCCACATCCAGTCTACCACCTAATTTTCTATGAACTTCAATCTAAGAATGTTTCTTATTGATGAACATCTTCAGTTGATTTGATGATAGGGGAACACTAACTTTGAACACAAATTGAGCAAAATATTGTTCCCTCAAAACAATTTTATTTTCTTTAGTAGACTAATATTACAAAATATTATACTCAATTATTCCTATATTGAAGTTTGTCAATAAAAATTGTGGACTTTACGTTTTCCCTGTTACATGAGAAATGACATAATACTCTCATTTTTGCCTCTTCTCCACAAAACCCAGCATACATATTATCTAGTCTTACAGAAAAATTTGCTGACCCCTGTTATAAATCATCAAAGCAAGTTTGCTTTCTGTGCATTATACATTTAGACATAGGACAACTTTTAAGTCTTTAAGATAATATTTGATATTTAGGGCAAATCTGGTTAATGACTATTTCTATTAGCAAGAAAATAAATGATAAGGATAGTTGAGCTTAGTAGATTCTGTCCTACTAAATAATTCAAAACATTCACATTGATAAAAAGAATTTTGTTTCAAAATCTAAAATTAAAAAACCCTAATATCAAAATCTTATATTTAGTACTATATTAAGAATTTTGATATATCTATAGGTAGTTCAAATAATACCAAATTAGTAAAACAGGATATTAATGGAAAAGAATTATAAAGAGAATGAGAGCAAATGTTTTATATCAATATAATGGAAGTAAATCATATTTTTTAAAAACTTAAATGTTTTCAAAAGTATAAAGAAAAAATGAAAACAATCAGTTGTTTAGAAAGACAAAGCTTTTTTGTCAAGTTGCATAATTCTTAAGTTTTTAATTATCCACTAATAGGCACATTTACAGAAATACTAAATTAGTGATGCAATGAAGTCATATAGAATGTTACAGCACGGCCAATAGACCACAATAATAAAGGAGGTATCTTGTCATTAAAGATGGAAAAAGTATTACTTCTTGCCTTCAGTTTTTAAATAACATGCATTTATATTGTGTTTTATATATTTCATTTCTAAACAGTGACATGAAGAAAGATATATTTTGTACCATGAAGGTAATTAGATTCTTGAGAACCCATCAACTAAAGTAACTTTAGTGATTAGAATATATGCAAACGTTACCCATTTTTCTTCAAAAAGCGAGACTGAATTAAGACGACAAAACAGTCTTTAAGCTCGAATTTTAAAATCAGAGATCAAACGATAGGACTGTGACCTGTTATTTCTCCTTTTTAATAAGGGATCCATTTCACATGATAAGTAAATTAGTAAGGTGGAAATGGATAGATAAGATTTAATGTCCTTATTAACATTTTAAACAAAGATGCCTAGATAGCTAAATGTCACCTATCTTTTATTATTTTGTCTAGTTATTTCGATGATACCTCGAGTCCCCATACCTGGTCACCAGAACCACCAGGACCATAAAACAGTTAAATGTAATAAGACAGTTAAAGCCAGTGGTACAGGGTCATGACAGTACGTGGCACAGCCTGGATGCTAATACAGCCCTGCCTGAGTCCGTAGGAATAAGAAGGAACGGTTCATCACTGTCATACTTTGCTGCTAAAAGTCCTCATTTTTAAGTTGAAGAACCTAAGACGTAGGAAGAAATACATTGTCTCAGATTGCCTGTATTATACTTCAGTTGTGCTCTGATCAATAAAATCCTGAAATTAAGAAAGTTCTGTACAACTTATACCTAACGATTTTTATTGAAAACTTTTATTCTATTGTATATCCTGATATAATTTTGCTATGCAGATATGACTGACTAGTGAATGACCATTCATTCCATTTCAATAGAGAATAACATTTTAATGTCATGAAATATTTCAGTATTGCTCCTTGACCTGATGACAGCTGTGAGAAAGAGTTCCCCTTCCTGTAAGCTCTTAACATGCAATAGTCTTCTTAAGCTCTTTAACCAGCACCCATAAATTTGAAAATCAGCTTTGTAAAATAGCTTTTATATTTATCCCTCTCTCATACCTGTTAATTCTCTACAGAGGTTAGAGTTACATGACTTAGTAAAAATTTCCTTTTGAATTATCTAAAGGTAAAACTCAACATACCCTAAATGTAATTTTGTTCACTACTAATACCCATACCTCAAACCCACCTTGGACATTAACTTCCCCCTCATATTTCATTAGTATTTTATCATTGTAATCCTAAAATATTCACCCAGATCACCCCCAAGTCTTTATCCCCAAGTCTTTATAAAATGAAAATCATTTTATTTCACAGTTTCAACATGTTTTAAATCTGTTACAATAATCTAACCTCTTCACACTGGAATTCATCCTCCACACTACTTTCCGAACAAACACACACACACACACGCACAAATACACAATCTGACATGGACACTTGTCTGTTTGAAACTCTTTGGGATAGTCTAATATCTGCAGAATAAAGTTTGTCTCTTAGCATTAGAGGCTCTTCGTGATCTGCATCCATTTCTTCTCTAATGATCAGTTTTTCCTTGTCATGTTGCTCAATCTTTAGGCACAAGCTTGCTCCTCAGACCCAGATTTAGTTATGTCACTTTATGCTACTGTGCCTTGTCACTTGAAATTCCTTTTTATCTCACCTTTTCCGCTTATCCTTCACATTCTAGACCTTTCTCTTCTGTGTAGCATTTTTAGACCTGTCCTTGCTCCATTCAGAATTATTACTTTTTATGATTTTATAACATGCTATATAGCATGCATAGACTATTCTATTGCAAATTTTCTCTTTCTTACCCCTACTAGATTGTGTGTGGCTAGATGACAGAGGTTGAGTTATTAATCTTTTTATTCTCCATAAGCTATTTGAGCTATTTAGCAGTGGCTCAAATATATTAGAGAACTAATAGTTTCAAATGAATAAAAGCATGAATAAAAATTATTCTATTCTTTTTTGGCAAAAAATCACATCCTAACTCCTAACCATAGTGTTAAGCCCTTTCATAGCACAACCCTAGCCTGCTCGAGAGTATTGTTCTGCTTTGAGTAAGTGTTCACAAACTTATACAATGAACAAACCATGTAAACAATAAATCTATATTGAGTACATTATGCCTCTAACTAGCTTATTCTTATGCTTGAAAATTTTAATAATAAATATATATAATTAACATTTTAATATATATTATATAATATACAATATAATTACAGATATATATTAAATTATATATACATTTATTGTATATTTTATAGAGAAAATAAATTATGAATTGATTATAACATAATTATATAGTAATTGTTATTTAAATGCTTATTATTGAAATAATAAATGTTAGATATTATCCAAGAAATAATAATTTGCATTTATAAAGCACTTTTATAGCTGTAATGCCCTTCCATATAAATCTGACATATTTTTTAAAACTTGGTATTTGGCAAGACACATAATCCCCATTTTGTAGAAAATGAAATTGAGCTTTGAATTGCTGAAATAATTTGTTCAAGGTCACAAAGTAAGGAATGAACCAGGATAGAACACATGACTTGTGTTTCCCAGTGCAGTTTTTTTCTACCACATCCCATTCACAGAAAAACAATGGGGTAAGTACACAACAGCATAATTTTATTTGGTCACCTCTTATATAATAAATGTGTATGAGAAAATTAGATTCATTCCAGGTATGTGCTTAGCTCCTGTAAAGTTCCAGTACTGAAAAGTTGAAGGAGATGACAAAGGTAATTCTGTTGCTTATACACCAGTTGTTTCATTTTAAATTCTTCCTAAAGTTAGCTGTACTAGAATTTTTCCACTCAGCAACCTCTTGTGACTGTTTACCCCCGAGCTGTCAAAATTATATCGTAATGGAGGGAGAAATTTTTTTATCTTAAAATAAATTTTCTCTGAAAATAAAAGCAGCCACCCAAGTTCACCCTGTCCCTAGCCATCTTAGATAATGTGCATCTCCCTGACATCCTAGCAGAGCAAGGGTTGAGGTCTTTCCTGGCAAACTGAAAGTTGCTCCACTAAGAGAGGAAAGGGGGGAAAAGGCATAGCTACGTCTCTGACCGATGTCTTCTAAGCAGACAGTGTGCTTCTACTGAGTTTAACCTCTCAAGCAGAAGACACCTCCTTGAGCAGAAAGACGTTTCTTTCACAATATCTATGTGTTAGAAGAAAACACCTGCACTGACTGGCAGTTTCCTACTTCACATAAAGGCCATGTTTGAATTTACTGATGATAGAACATTTGGACTTCTCATTAAAATAGTTTAAAATTTTTCTGCGCTCCGTAGAACTTAGGTGGAACACATATGTAATTTTCTATCTATATCTCAGTAACCTAGAAATGACTGCTCACCAGTGATAAAAACACTCGTTCTCTTGGAATTTATCAATTCTGATCTATTCGATCCATTTCATTCTTTAAAAAAATGTTTTTATTGAAGTATAGGTGATTTACACTGTTGTGTTAATTACTGCTGTACAGCAAAGTGACTCAGTTATACACATAGAGACATTCTTTTTCATATTCTTTTCCATTACAGTTTATCACAGGATATTGAAATAGTTCCCTGTGCTATACAGTAGTACCTTGTTTATCCATTCTATATGTACCAGTTTGCATCTGCTAATCCCAAACTCTCACTCCATCCCTCTCCACCCCCCTTCCCTTTGGCAACCACCAGTCCATTCTCTGTGTCTGTGATTCTGTTTATGTTTCACAGTTAGGTTGATTTGTGACATATTTTAGATTCTACATACAAGTGATATCATATGGTATTTGTCTTTCTCTTTCTGACTTCACTTAGTATGATAATCTCTAGTTGCATCCATGTTGCTGCAAATGGCATTATTTCATTTCTTTTTATGGCTGAGGAATATTCCATTGTATACACGGAATATTTTGATCCATTCATCTGTAGATGGACATTTATGTTGCTTCTATATCTTGGCTATTGTACATAGTGCTGCTCTGAACCTAGGGGTGCGTGTATCTTTTTGAATTATGGTTTTATCAGGATATATGCCCAGGAGTGGGATTGCTGGATCATATGGAATGTTTATTTATTCTTGAAACAAAATTATATATCTTCTTTGTGTCAGTAGTTAGGCATAAATAAAATATGTAGGTAAAAATGAGTTAAGAGTTGAATATATCAGGGAGAGCTTTCTGGAAGATCCAATGCTTTTGCTGATCCCTAAAAGAGAGAGACAGAAAACTGGTCCCAGCAGAAGGACCAGTATGTGATGAGAACTAAAGACAGGAGAATACTTTACATATCTATGCAGAACTGTAACTTCAATAATAGCAGAGCTAAGTGAGAATCAGCGGGGATGGAGAAAAGAAAACCGATTCTAGACATTGTAAAGAGGTAGAATTGAAAAAACTTCAGTGTTTGTGTTGGGAGTAAGTCAGAGAAGTGTGACTTTTAGTTTTTGATTTGGGTGATTGGCTGAATTACAGTGCTACTTCCGGCTTGGAAAAATACAAGAGGGTGGGGAGGGGGAGGGGCACATGAGGAGGCAGGAGGAAGCAGCGGCAGGCTGGGAAATAAGGAGCTGGTTATGGACCAGGCAATGGGAGTGTCAAAAACTGGTAAGACAGACCGGTCCGGAGAGATATTTGAACTAGAATTTTAGTTTGGCAGTTATCGGCGTAGAGTTCTTAAGTGGAAATTCTATTTTGAATCTTCTCATTTAGTTTTTAAGAAACTTATTATATGTTCATAGTTTAACAAGTCAAAATTTCTACCAAAGTTTAATGCAAAATGGTAGTGTCCTGCCTCACCTCTACCTACCCCCTTTATTTCACTCCCAGAAGTAAGCTTTTTAAACTCTGTAGCTCTTTATTCTCTTCTTTGCCTCCATATATCTAATATCATGCTCTACAACCACTTCTTGAATTGTTTGTTTTTTTCAGTTTTAGGTATGATATATTGACTTCCTATTACAAAAGCTGAGGATTTTCCTTTTACACCTACCCTGCCCATCTTTTTGATAGTTATGTCACAGTTTTCATTAGAAAAATAACCCATGTTTTTATCACTGTAACTATGAAAATCTTATTCATAATTAGCCATGTAATGTGCTATGCTTGTGTTTCCTTTCTTGTACAACTCTGTTCTTCTCCATGGAGTTAATAACTGCCACATTTTTTTATTTGCTTAGTTTTATTTGTACATATCACCAATTCACCCTCAGATCTGCAGCAGACTAAATATTATCTCAATATTTTCAAACACTTCAGGTAAATCTCTGAGTTTACTGTTTCTCTTGTGGAAATCACTGGGGGAGTCTTGTATCTTCCTGTTTCAAGCTGTACTGGTTACTCTCTGACCTGCTGAAGCTGTCATGCTGGGAAGTTCACTAAAGCATCATCCGTGAGACTAACCTTGTTTCATAGCCTCCTGCTATGGATTAAATTTTCTTTCTCCAAAACTCATATCTTGAAGCCCTAACCCCTGGTACCTCAGAATATAACTGTATTTAGAGATAGGCCCTTCAGACACATAGTTAAGTAAAAATGAATTTGTTAATATGGGCCCTAACCAATCTGACTGGTATATTCATCAGAAGAGGAGATAGACATACAAAGAGAAAAAACGGGGACAAGTATACAGAGGGACAGGTATTAGAAGGGAGAGCAACAGGCTGGCCATCTTCAAGCCAAGGAGAGAGGCCTCAGAGGAAGCCAGCTCTCTCTGCATCTTGGACTTCCAGCCTCCAAGAACTGTGAGAAAATACATTTCTGTTGTTTAAGCCAACCCATCTCGTTCGGGCAGCCCTAGTAAACTAAAACAACTCCATATATTATTCTCGCTTTTTTGCCTCTCTGCCCCACTACTTTTTAGGCAGAGTATATTTTCCAGATGTTTTTTGGAAAAAAAAACAAAACACTGAGGAAATCTATTTTATCCTAGTTTACTCACATGGCACAATGATAACCCAAAAATATGGCATCAAGAACTTCTAAGCTGAGTTGATCAGCTTCATTGGAGATGTATGACGATACAGAAACAGCAAAGATTGTTAAGTACATCACAAAGTGGGTGGTGATACAGATATTATTTTCAACATGTATATTTTGGGGGGTTATATATTAGCATCTTTTCTCAAAGATCTGGAACTTTATCAGAGTACTGAGGACAAGAGAGAGTATCAGTGTAACTGTAATAATCCATCTGTACGCTAAGGGGCGCCAGGACCATGTGTTTAACACTACATTTCTTGATTAGAATTAAGAATTTAATTATCAAACCTCAAGTATCGGTCACTTCTCAGTATAAGCCCCCTTCATTGTGACACTGAATGGGGGCCATCATTGTTTAATAAATATTTCCCCCAAACAAAAGTTCATCGCGGTCCTTGAAATTCCAACTGAACCACACTGAAGAAATTAATGTCTTTTATTGTCCTTAATATTATTAACATCATTAAAGAGCTTTCCATAAATTCATGTAGCAACATCTTACTAAATCTCAGTAAACAATAAATTCTTAGTCTAAGTTTTGAAAAGCCCTGAATGAGACTGATGAACTATTATATGTTCGAAACTTTATCTGGATTGAAGATCGGATAGTCCCATGTCTTTCCACTCTGCCTAACAGGAGAAGTCAGGTTCAGATTAACATCAGGGAATTTTTTTTAGAGAGACCGGCTATATCCTAAGATCTAGGCTACCTCTCAAACTCCTCCTCTTTTGCCACCTAGAATCTCTGCTCTTTTTTTTTTTTTTTTGCAGTACGCGGGCCTCTCACTGTTGTGGCCTCTCCGGTCGTGGAGCACAGGCTCCGGACGCGCAGGCTCAGCGGCCATGGCTCACGGGCCCAGCCGCTCCGCGGCATGTGGGATCCTCCCGGACCGGGGCACGAACCCGTGTCCCCTGCATCGGCAGGCGGGCTCTCAACCACTGCGCCACCAGCTAAGCCCGAACCTCTGCTCTTTTCAGGAGCATGAGGTGCTTCCAAAATGTCAGGATCATCACAGTTCACTATCCATCAGGGAAAGATCTACATATAAGAATACTGTTACTCTAAGGAAGAAGGGCCTTATAGAATCATACAATAAATCTATAAAGAAAACCCATTTAGTAATAACTTCTATAGATAGTCATGTTCACTGTTGCTTTAAATGTTATGTAATCCTCACAATAACTAAGCGGCAAGTATTCTTCCTGTTTCAAATGTAGGAAAACAAAAGCTTAGAGAAGTTAGGTAAACTTGCCCTGAGCCTTACTGGACATAGATGCTAGAGCCAGGATTTTAATTAAAATCTGATTCCAGGGCTCTTATTTCTGATATGTAACTATCACTTTAATTGCTGCCAAACAGTTGTACTGAAAATAATTTTTCTGTGTTTATTATATTTTCCTTCAAAGATGGTGCAAAAGTACATTTTTGTAGTGGAAGCATAACATGATGTAGTTTTTACACCAAATCTTCTAAAAGTTAGGTTTACTCTGAATTCATGTGATTTATTTAAAATGAGAATAGTTAGATATAGATTTGACAGGCAGTATTCTTCATGGGACCTGACTTATAGATATCATTTTACAACTTACAATCAAAATCTATGAATTTCATATGCTGGTTTGTCTCTAGGGGCCTATAATGGTGAGAAGTTAACCAAGAATTGGAGTTTCAGCCAAATTGGGACTTTATTTTCCAAAGGCTTGTCACATCACTGGGCTGTCTTATGTGTCAGTGAGACTGAACGTATTAATATCTGTACACTTTAGTATATAATAGTGTGTTATCTATTCATCAACAGTACTTGAATGCTTTAATAAGGCAAAATAGGTGTATACAGTTAGAACACGGAAGGGTTTGAGCTTGTGAAAAAAGGAAAGCAAAAGAAGCAAAAAAAAAGTTTAATCCAACATATAGTTCAACCATTTTTATGTTAATATCAAATAAGATCAATCGGTTTTCACATTCATTGATTAGAAAGGACATTTTCTGCACTTTGTTTCTTTAATTCCTAAAGCTGAAACTGGATCCAAAAAAAATTCTTATCACTAGTAGGCTGATGGCCAAACATGCAACTTCTGCCTTTTAGGTGATAACTATTCTAAAAGCATGGATTTTTAAAATATAAATAAAAAATTTACTTTGTTATCAGAGTAGAAGAAAGTTTTGATAGTAGATACAATTATGTACTAGAAGTATGGATAGCAATGTAACATATTGGGAAAAAATGGAATGAGCAATATGAACTCATAACCATAGAGAGAACTTATGACCTTATGGAACTTATATCCCAGTTGTGCTTTAACCAGTAGGCCAAGAGCTATATCTTTCTTTCTATGTGTCCCTCTTCGGACCCCAATTCCTCCAGTGCACTTCTAGTGTCCACTTTTGGCTCTATCTTATTCTCACCCCCCTGAGGATTCAGTGCTTCTTGGAGGATGACTGATTTACCGTGCCAGGGCAAAAACTATCAACGTGGTGCTGATCATTTTCTGGAAGACCCTTCAAAGATCTCAGGGGCAATGCTAAAAAGAATTAATATCTAACTTAAACTAGGTCTTAATGGTCAAATTTGATAAGTTGAGCAATAAAATAATAGTAAAAATGATGTTGATTACAATGGTGATGAAAATGACAACTGGAACATAGTGAATCTATAAAAGGGTATGGACGTACAATAGTCAAAAGAGAAATGTTATTTTAAAGTATGTGGGAAGATAATGATCAAGCAAAATTAGGGGGAATAGAAGAGGAAATGACTAGTTCTTTCATTCACCTTAATATGTAGTAAAGCAGAGTATTCATTTTTATAGATATTGTTTTATTTTCTATGTCACTTTTAGAAATATAAATAAACATGTGTCTATTTGTTTAATGGAAGAATAAACACAAAGAATAATGAGTAAACCAAATAGAGCAGGGAAAGTAGATACTACGTGGAAAACAGGAAGGGCTAGTCAATATCAGTGGTCACAAAAAATAACCAAATATGAAAAGAATGAACAAAGTGATGGGTAGAAAGGTATTATTTATTAATAATATTTCATGGTAATAATAGCCCTATGTTCCAGTGCTTGACATATACTAACTCATTCGATCCCTCTAATAGCCCTGTAAATTAGGTGTTATTATCATTCCCATTTTATAGGAGGAAACTGAAACACAGGTTCTGTACTGTGAGCTGTGATTTAATTCCAGGTAGTTAGACGTAAGACCAGTGCCTTTAACCTCTAAACTCATACATTTCACAGGGACCCTTTGAGTCTAACTACTCGGACACCTTCCTGACTTCCCAGAAGGCAACACCTTTGACGCACCTATGAATTAAAATTATTTTAAGGAGTTATAATTACATGCCATACATTGGTCAAAGAAGACTTTTAAAAAATCATTTTGTGGGAAAGACACCAGGCTCAAAATTATAAAATATATGAGGACTTAAAAACCCACATTGATGGAACAAGCAAAATGTAGCTATTAAAAGGAAGTTCAGAATGAGTAATGCCTTGATTTTTGAATCTCCTTGGCAGAAGCAACCAAGAATCAATTGATCCATTTTTATAGTTATATTGAGATATAATTCACATATATTTAATTTACCCATTTAAAGTATATGATGTAATGGTTTTTCGTGTATTGGCAGAGTTGTACAACCATCACCACAATCTAATTTTTGCCACCCCCCAAAAACCCATTTAGCTGTTAGAATCAATTGATCTTTTACCCAATAACTATACCCTCAGCAGGCCTGAGAAGGTATTGTTTGGGAGATGGGGCTCTGCAAGCGTTACTGAAACCCTCAGAAAGAATCAAAATGATATCACTGAATCCCTTATTGTTATCACAATAAGAATGATGATAATATAAGAAATATACAAAAACAGGTACAGGAAAATAGAACAAAGATATTAAGTCCATGGTGCTGACTGTTAAAGAAGGTGTATATACATCAACTTAATGAGTTTTGCGGTCTTTTTTTGCATGTCTGCAGTTTAAGGGGTTTGATGAACTAACCATAGCAATGTATAATTGTTTAAGGAATACAATCAATCAAATTTATAGTAAATATTTCAATGCTCAAGAAAAACTTCCTTTTTTCTTCGATTTATTTGATTTCAGAGTAATAAATTTAGCATTTAAATTGTATACATCATCCTGTGTGTCCCTCTCCACAAAACCCTCTCTATACGTTAAAGTTCCCATGAACATGTATAATCTTTTTTTTGACGGTAGCATTTTATTTTATTTTATTTAACATCTTTATTGGAGTATAATTGCTTTACATTGTTGTGTTAGTTGCTACTGTATAACAAAGTGAATCAGCTGTATGTATGCTTATATCCCCATATCCCCTCCCTCTTGCATCTCCCTCCCACCCTCCCTATCCCACCCCTCTAGGTGGTCACAAAGCACCGAGCTGATCTCCCTGTGCTATGTGGCTGCTTCCCACTAGCTATCTATTTTACATTTGGTAGTGTATATATGTCCATGCCACTCTCTCACTTCATCCCAGCTTACCCTTCCCCCTCCCCGTGTCCTCAAGTCCATTCTCTACGTCTGTGTCTTTATTCCTGTCCTGCCCCTAGGTTCTTCAGAACCACTTTTTTTTTTTAGATTCCATATATATGTGTTAGCATACTGTGTTTGTTTTTCTCTTTCTGACATACTTCACTCTGTATGACAGACCCTAGGTGCATCCACCTCCCTACAGATAACTCAATTTCATTTCTTTTTATGGCTGAGTAATATTCCGTTGTATATATGTGCCACACGAAGGTGGCATTTTATTTTATTATTTTTTTATATTTATTTTATTTATTTTCTTTTTTTTGGCTGCGTTGGGTCTTAATTGTGGCACATGGGGTTTTTGTTGAAGCATGCAGGATCTTTCGTTGTGGCACAGGATCTTTACTGTGGTGTGTGGGCTTCTCTCTATTTGTCACATGCGGGTTTTCTCTCTCTAGTTGTGGCGCAGGGGCTCCAGAGTGCATGGGCTCTGTAATTTGCAGCACGTGGGCTCTCTGGTTGAGGCACGCGAGCTTAGGAGTTGTGGCGTGTGGGCTTAGTTGCCCTGCGGCATGTGGGATCTTAGTTCCCTGACCAGGGATTGAACCCACGTTGCCTGCATTGTAAGGCAGATTCTTGACCACTGGACCACCAGGGAAGTCCCTGAACGTGTATAATCTTAATTACACATGGTATTAACTGTTACACTGTATACAGTGAAGCCTTTCATAAGAGTATCTGGACTGTGTATTCTTAGAGTTCTCCTCATTCAGACCCTTATCTATACAGTTATTTACAAGAAGTTACTCTTGAATGTTGGTTATTCAAGAGAATTTATTAAAATTTACTAAATTTTAGTAAATTTACTAAATTTGATTTAGTAATTTAGAATTTACTAAAAGTGACTGAAATGAAAATCCCTTAATCACTTTATATACATATATATATGCTTAAGTACGTATATATACATATACATACATACATATAGCTCAAACCAGAAATACTTATACATGTTTTTTTTTTTAATTTAAATTTATTTATTTATTTTTGGCTGCGTTAGGTCTTTGTTGCGTGGGCTTTCTCTAGTTGTGGCAAGTGGAGGCTACTCTTTGTTGCGGTGCATGGGCTTCTCATTGCAGTGTCTTCTCTTGTGGAGCACGGGTTCTAGGCGCGCGGGCTTCAGTAGTTGTGGCTCGCGGGCTCTAGAACGCAGGCTCAGTAGTTGTGGCGTACGGGCTTAGTTGCTCCACAGCATGTGGGATCTTCCCGGACCAGGGCTCGAACCCGTGTCCCCTGCATTGGCAGGCAGATTCTTAACCACTGGGCCACCAGGGAAGCCCCATACATGTGGTTTTAACTTCTGCAAGCTTTTCACTAAGGATCCGGTGAAAACACAAAGCTATCCATGCTATTCCTACTCAGATTTCAATCTTTCATCTTTCAGCTCTGCACCACCTACTGGCCTCTTCTAAGTCCCATGAGGTTCATATCCTGCTCTGTCTGCATCATTATAGTTGCTGCTTGATGCCATGGCATTTACTATCGGTCGCAGAGAGAACTGTTTACAGTCTAGATTTTGTTTACAGAATTTGTCTATTTTATCTCTAGCTGTGCAAACATCTGTGCCCCCCTAGAATTTAAGAAAGTGTGCACTCTTTCAAACTGGACCCCTGAGAAAGACTTTCTCTAGTTGTTTATCATCAAAGAAATTGTATATATTCCTTGCATAGTTTTCAGCTCTGTCTTCCGTTTTTAGCTTTGTTCTGTTTTCTTCTATCTTGTCCACTATGGGATTAGAAGGTGTTTTATACAATGGTGAGTTTTTAATAGAAAAATAGCTTCTGGGCATATGTTGATTTTTGTTTATTCAATGTTTAATAGGTTCCAAGCTGATCTAAGTGCTTTACAAACATTGATTCATTTACTCTTTTGAACAACCCAATAAGACAGGCATTATCATGATCTCCATTTTACAAAAGAGGGAGCTGGGGAACAGAGAAATACAAAAATAAAAGTCTGCACTGAAGCTAGATCTTCATGGAAGTTATTGGAATTTAACTGGTGAAACTATCTCCTAAGGGGAAATGGCATGATCAGGCCAGTCCTAAGGAGCCACGTTTACAAGGATATTTTCCACTAAGAGTATCTCTAGTGTTGTAACAGAGTGAATATTTTGTGACAGCTAAAAGTGGCACAGATGGCATTTGAACCCAGGCAGTCTACCTCGAGTCCATGTTCTTAATGTAACATGGGAAGAGTTCCTCTCTTCCCAGAAATTACTGAATTCCAAGATTCTTTTAGCCTAGAACTATTGCTTCAAGTCTCACTTCTCAGTTTCCCAAATGCTACTTTACCTGTAGTCTATTTCATGCCCAAGCCTGTGTATGCTTTATTACCCCCTCATTTGTCGCACATAACCAGTTTAAACTCAATAAATACTTGATGGTGGAGATAAGGACTAATACTGCACAAGAGTGGAAGACACTGTAATTAAAATCTGTAGAAAAGATGTGGTAAGTCTACTTTCAACACCAAAGTTCTGCTAGTGACCAGTCACCATAGTCCTAGGGGTTGTGCAAATCTAGAAGACAAAACCAATCAGTAAAAGGCACCTATTTCCTTTGTACCAAGTTATAGTCGCTGAGGTTTGTTTTTTTTTTTTAAATAAATTTATTTATTTTTGGCTGCATTGGGTCTTCATTGCTGCGCGGGCTTTCTCTAGTTGCGGCGAGTGGGGGCTACTCTTCCTTGCAGTGCATGGGCTTCTCATTGCAGTGGCGTCTCTTGTTGCAGAGCACGGGCTCTAGGCACGCAGGCTTCGGTAGTTGTAGCACGTGGACTCAGTAGTTGTGGCTCGAGGGCTCTAGAGCGCAGGCTCAGTAGTTGTGGCGCACGGGATTAGTTGCTCCATGGCATGTGGGATCTTCCTGGACCATGGCTCAAACCCGTGTCCCCTGCATTGGCAGGTGGATTCTTAACCACTGCGCCACCAGGGAAGCCCAGTCACTGAGGTTTGATGAAATTTTTTGAATTAAATGGAAAAAAATAAAATTGAATGTTTGAATAAGTAATTCTTTTTAGAATACTTAACACATGATGACTTATTTTAAACTACCACTTTCTTTTTTTTAAACATCTTTATTGGGGTATAATTGCTTTACAATGGTGTGTTAGTTTCTGCTTTATAACAAAGTGAATCAGTTATACATATACATATGTTCCCATATCTCTTCCCTCTTGCGTCTCCCTCCCTCCCACCCTCCCTATCCCACCCCTCCAGGCTGTCACAAAGCACCCAGCTGATATCCCTGTGCTATGTGGCTGCTTCCCACTAGCTATCTACCTTATGTTTGGTATAAACTACCACTTTCTGACTGACTTTGGTGATAAATAAAATTCTGTACTGGTGCTAGATTCTCACATAGGTTATTGGGATTTTATTGGTGAAATAATCTCTTGAGTGCAAATGCACAATCAGATCAAGCCTAAGAAGCCACATTTTTGAGGGCTTTGTTTAGTAAGAGAGCTTTCCTAGTTGGTCAGAGCCAATATTTTATAAAGTTTAAGCTGATGTGTTTTAACTTCCCTGATTAGATGAGGATCCATTATGGTCTCCCATCTCTAAGACCAATCTTGAGTATTATCATTCCAAAACAAGAGGGTGGGGTAGGGCAGTAAAAATGTGTCCTCTTTTCCAAGATAATGGTTTCAAGGCTCGGTTTTGTGGTGAGGTGATTTGCTAAATAAATGGGATGACCTAGCATAGAGGATTCTTCCACAGTACTTACCCAAGTCCCTGGACATAAAGTCTGTGATAGAAAGAGATACTTGCAGGGAAAGGGAAGTCTGTCTCTTCTGGGCCTGGAAAGTTGTGGGAGGAGGAAAGAAAAGATTACCAGAGTAAGCGATATCATATGATACTTGTTCACTGTCTGGCTTACTTAGTATGATAATCTCTAGTTGCATCCATGTTGCTGCAAATGGCATTATGTTATTCTTTTTTTTTTTTTTTGGCGGTTTGCGGGTCTCTCGCTGTTGTGGCCTCTCCCGTTGCGGAGCACAGGCTCCGGACGTGCAGGCTCAGCGGCCATGGCTCACGGGCCTAGCTGCTCCGTGGCATGTGGGATCTTCCTGGACCGGGGCACAGAACCCATGTCCCCTGCATCAGAAGGTGGACTCTCAACCACTGCGCCACCAGGGAAGCCCATGTCATTCTTTCTTATGTTTGAGTAGTATTCCATTGTATATATGTACCACATCTTCTTTATCCATTCATCTGTTGATGGGCATTTAGGTTGTTTCCATGTCTTGGCTATTGTAAATAGTGCTGCAGTGAACATTGGTGTGCATGTATCTTTTTGAATTATAGTTTTATTCAGATATATGCCCAGGAGTGGGATTGCAGGATCACAATGGTAACGCTATTTTAGTGTTTTAGGGAACCTCCATGCTGTTCTCCATAGTGGCTGTACCAATTTTGATGTGGAATCTTAAAAAAAAAAGAAAAAAAGAAAAAAAAAATGACACAAATGAACCTATTTACAAAACAGAAATAAACCCACACGGCCATAGAAAAAAAACTTAGAGCTACCAAAGGAGAAAGGTGGAGGAGGGATAAATTAGGAGGTTGGGATTAACATATACATACTACATAAAATAGATAACCAACAAGGACCTACTATATAGCACAGGGAACTATATATTCTGTAAGAAACTATAAGGGAAAGGAATCTGAAAAACAATAAATACGTGTGTGTGTGTGTATATATATATATATATACACACACACACACGTATATATTTTTATATACATAACTGAATCACTGTGCTGTACACCTGAAACTAACACAATATTGTAAATCAGCTATACTTCACTAAAATTAAATTAAAAAATAAAATATTCTTTGTAAATAAAATAAAACTTCACCTACTGTTTTAAAAAAAAAAAATTACCAGAGTAAAGGAGGAAGTTGTAGATAGGTTTTATTCTCCTATTGCCTAGATTCCAACTGGGGGTGGGTCACTAGATAAGGTAAGAGAATCACAATGGGCAAGGGGATTTTCCTCTCTTCCTGGGTGTCTAGAAGAAGATAATTTTAAATACTAATTTTACTTGAAGTGGTGTGGAGCAGAAATCTAAAGGTTGTGTGAAATGGCACTTTTAAATGACTTCGATGAGATAAGCACTTCCTGACTGAGAAGTTCCTGCCTCTGACCTCTATCCACAAGGCCTGAACCGACAGCAAAGAGACAGCTGCAGATGGGAGATGACCATTGTCTCAGAGATCAAGACCTAGCTGAAAAAGTATGAGGCCTTTGAGGAAGCCCCAGCTTTTCATCAGTATCCCAAGATGACTGTTTCTGCTCAAAACCTAACAAGCTGCATTTTATAGCACACTCGGTGCAGGTGCCTCTGACTACTGTTAAAAATTGTCGGCGACTCCCACCCACTGCTCATTTCACTTCCAACAACGGTGTACCACGCGAGGTCCGCAAGTGGCGGCTGGGATGCTGAAAAGCTGAGCAAAAATCCTGGCTGACTCACAGGGCAGAGGAGTTAAAACTGGACTCTAAGACTTGCTGAGGCTTTTGTTCACAACCTAAAAGGCCACCTAGTCATCAATAAGAGTGGTATGAAAACAGAGCAGCCCTCACAGGGATTATAATTAGAGCCTCAAATTATTTCTACAATTTTGCATAGGTAATCTGACATTCAATCCAAAATCACACAATTGAGAAGGTGGCACTTGACAGAAAATCAAGAGAAAAGAATAAAGTAGAAACAGAACCCTCGCCCCTGTGAGCTCACTGTCTGTCAGGTGTTTCTATATCACCTTCCCTTGCTTTATTTTTCTTTTCACCTTTCAACATACTATATAATTATATTTATTTTGTTTATGGTCTGTCTCACTAGAATGTAAGCCTCCTTGAGACATGGATTCATTTCTGTTTTATTCAGTGTTGCCTGATAAATAATAGGTGCTCAAGAAATGTTGAATGAAAGAGTCGTCAAGTTAATTTACATACCAAATAATTGCTGTGAAATTTTAGAGATGCGAGTTTTCGCTTGAGAATGGTCAATAAAAGAAAAACCTTACAGAGGTTATAGAGATAAAGCAAGAGTGTCTTAGGTGAAGACATGAAAAGAAAAAGAGAAGGAGGGAGGAAGTGGTGGTGAAGGAGGAGAAAATTGAGGTCGCAGGGGGAGTAAATCTATTTCTAATGTACATTAGTATAGGAAAAATGAAAAAGAGAGTGGACGTTTGTGAATTCCAAATACGTATTACAATGTTTTACCCAATATCATGATTGTCATCAATATTAATACATTTGAGAAATAATCAGAAATAAGAAACATAATGATAATAAAACACATGAGTTTCTGTATATTTTAATGAGCTTAACTGAATCCAAGTCAGCAAAGCTGTATATTTAACTCTATAGAAGGGTCAATGAGATAGTGATGAAATGAATCAGAATGTCTGCTACTCAGAATTAACTGAACCCATACTGTACCCGATTTTGATTTCTCATCTAAGGAAGGAGTTGAAGCCTTAAATGGTTTTTAAAGTCAAAATCGAGAAATTTTTGAAAAGTGAACCCAAAAGGAGCACTTTAAAAATAACTTTGAGGAAGGAGAATTTTTTTAATGTATGGAATACACTAGTTGTGAATGAAACTATTCTTAATATACAAATGATAAATATTTAAGATGACTGAGGAAAGTTGTAGAATCATCCATCACATTTTAGAGCAAGGATTAACCATACATGGATGTTGTATTTTCTTATCTCAATTTTGTTTCTAATTCTTTGATTCCATTACTTGTATAATTATTTATTTATACGCTGTTTTTGAGTACAGAAATTCTTAGAATGTTTCCATAAAATAAAGGTTAAAAATTCCCTAAGAACAGACCACAGCTACATATTTTTATAATTATTATATCATGGATGCTAAGTGGTTGCTGCATCATAGCCAAATTAATAAAATACAAACTATTCAAGCTATAACAAAAGTTTCCTGGAGTATGGTTGAAATGAGGAAAGGGAGAGAGTAACAAGGAAAGTGTATCAGGGATTAACAGTGAAAGCTAATTGAGTTTTCAAATCTCATGTGGATTTGGACAACCTTAAAATTGCAGGGAAAGCAGAATACGTAGCAAATCACTTTTTACACATTGAAAGTTTTATTGTAGGAAGATTTCTACAGAATTCAATAGCCATGGAAAATTGACATAGACTATAATTAATTATTCATCAGGAAAAAAATCCCTGGGAGAAATCAACAAAAATCAAATTGCAGACACATAGAAGAAAATGGTAGAAGGCCAAATAAAATCTATGCTTAGCCTGCCAGAATGGCCTGCCTCCCTCCTAGGAGATAGAATTAAAACTGATAGATGTGAGCTTTCAAACCCACCATGAGAGCTTGAATTTTTTTTTCCTGTCATGTTTTCTGAATTTCTCTGCTTTCTTTTTCTGCATACAAAAACAACTCCAAAAGGTCTATTTTTAAGCAAAATATTTTAAATCGTATTTTAAATTAAATTTAGGAGGGGGTGGACATAATTGATTCTGCTTAGTGGGGTTTTAGTGGCAGAATCTGAAAACTCCCCCCAGTCTGACCCTTCACTGTGTTTTTGCTCTTCACCTGGTAAGATGGCTCTCAACACCTAAAAATAACCTGGCTGGTTTAGCACGAAGAATGATCCTGAAGTAACTGTGAGAAATGGAGTCCCCCAAGGCTGGCTAGATATTAAAAGCTTTGTGCAAGCGGGATCCAGTGGAGTTGATGAAACAAAGACCAGGCAGCTTTCTCTCAGCTCAGTTTTACCGAGAACAGAGAGAGCAGTGTGGCTGGGACCGTAGCCCGTGGTCGGTTCTCTTCCTTAGATGTGAGGAGGGATTTTTCTTTTCACTTCGGTTAGAGAGAGCTCTGTTGCTTCGCAAAGAGAAAATACAACATCAGCTTTTAAATACTGGCTTTCTGTCTTAGCCGTGTTAAGAGCGTAGGAGACGTGGAAGGATTTAAATAGGTTCCCATGCTCACAATTCCTTAGCAGCACCTCCGTACAGGTTGAACCTTTCATGTGTAACTGAGCTCATGTTTAGCCGTACAGCTCTAAGCTGGAGGTACCGGATGAGATTGCATCTTCCCATATCAGAAATCCTTTTCTCTTTATCCAGCCTCCTCTTTTCATTAAGCATTACTTTAAAAAAATTCATCCCTGTGTATTATAAATAAACCAACACACAAAGCCTGGTTCAGATGTTCACCATGGCATGGGAGATTCACAACGCTTATAGTGTGTACATTTAAACACAGCCAAATGTATATACACGTGTGCACACAGGCTGTAATTTTGAATATGACCATTCTGTTTTGGGGAAAATAATTTTTAAATAAATCGATATCTGATTTATTTAGTAATAATTGTATCTTTTGGAGCTCACAACAAATTAGTGAAAAAATGCACCAATAGTGAGAGTTTTTATCATATACTTATGCGAACCTAGGCATTAAGCTGCATTTCACTCCTACCTACGAGCAGTCATTAGTCACTGCAGCACCTGAAGGTTCCATATGCCCCTGACAGTCCCCCAGGACAGATGTGCTGTTTTTTAAGATTGATGGTTATACCCGTGAATCATCACTATATATAATTCAAAAACTGGCACTTGCCTTGTGCTAGAACATTGATTTTTCTCATTCTATCAATGTCTACATCGTATTTTTAGAAGTTATAATTAGTTTTTCTTAATAAACTAGGTAATGATATATGGTTGTGAGCCAAATGTTTTTTACTTACAATTTAATTAAGTAGGAGAGGAAATATTATCTCACAGAAATAAATATATGTTTGAATTGTTTGGGTAAGTAGAAAAGGTTTGGTTTCGAGAGAAGGCCAAAATTATTTGAGCATGGAAGTCAAACTAGAGAAGAAAGCATGGCCTCTAGGACAACGTCAAGTCTGTTCCATATGCCTAGTCTGCTTCTAGGAATGAAGATGAAATGCAGGGAGCAAAACTGATGGTATCTGAACTGAAGCAGGTAAGCATGGTGGTCTGCACACACAATACAAAGTAGGTGGGCAGTTACGTAAAGTAATTGGACATTCAGGAAGGTAGATTCTAATCCTGTAAGTAGGTATAACAGTGCTAAGATTAACCATCAGAGACTCATTCCCCAGCTTAGTCGCCACCCTCACCCCTTTGGCTCCCTAGAGCCTAAAGGATGGAATCTGGAATCTGTGTTTTATCCTGTCATAAAATATCTCTCAGAATCTATCTTGAGCTTCGTTCCCAAATTCCCTCTGTCCTTTCCCATATATCAAATTTCTCGTCTCCCAGGAAACTTCTATGATTTTATAAAATTCTCTTTTCTCAGAATGCTGTTTCCATTTTTTCTTTAAAAACGAAACAAAGCAACCTCTTAGACACCTTTCAAGACCAAATAAAATATCCCTCTTCTCTGTATGCTTTCCCTCTCTCTCCAGGCAAGAGTAATTGACACCCTCTGCTGTTACCCTTTGCACTTTGATCTATGTCTCTGCTTGAGTTCTTACCCCATCATATGGTAAGTGTATGTGTATAGTTATTTATTGCCCATTAGACTTTAGAAGAATTTAAAGTCTAATGCATCTTAGAATAACTTAAGTTCTCTTCTGAGTTCACAAACTGGAATGCATGATAATGGAGGGTTTTTGGAACATCGCAGCACAGTTATGATGATACATGGCAACTCACCAAGAGGGATGGAGACTGAATAACTGCAGAACACATGCTGAAAAATGCAGCTAAGTGATCTGAAAACACAAGTCAGGCAATGTCTCTCTATTGCCTAGTGCCTCAATGTTTTCCCATTATTTTATACATAGCTAATCAAGTTCTGCCTGACTTGAAATCTCCTGGCCTTTCTATGCTCACTATGACATTTCTTCTTGCTCTCTTCCAGCCTTTCTATCCTTATATCTTCGATCCTCTGTCATATGGCTTTCGACATGCTTTTTCTTCTCTCCTTCCTTTATTAACCCTCACTCATCTCAGTTTCTATCTCAAGTTCCTCAACCAAACCACCAAACACCTCTGTTTGTACCACTAACCACAATGTAGCACTAATTACAATATGTAAGTGGTAATCATGATTATCTGCCTCTGTAGATAGATTCTAAGTTCCAAGAAGGCAAGGATCCTTTAACCATTGACTCTTACCATATTCCCAGAGATAAGCATAGTGCCAGGCAGGAGGTAAGTAATAAATATTTATTGAATAGATGAATGAGTAAATAAATGAATAATACTAAAAATATATTATTAATTTTTAAATGGATGGATGGATGGATGAACGGAAATGGGGAAGCCCTCAAAATTCCATGACTCTAATCACACAATAAGAGGATAGGTCTGTGAAAGAGACAAAATTATTTAAGATCTTACTGTACACCTTTAATTTATGCATGGAGTCACTATGCCAATAGCAAAATTATTAAATAGTAACATTTACATATATATTAGATGTCTGAGTTTATTAACATCGATATAAATAATTTGATACCAGAAAGACGAAAAGTACTTTTAAAAGGTTCTTTTTCAGTTTCATTTGTGGTGGAGAATAGATAGCTTGGTGAGAAAAGATAACCTTTAGTCCTCAGAGAAGTGCTTCTGCTTCTAGTGCCAGATATTTTCTAGCCAAGGTTTCTGGACATCATTCTATTGTAGACTGATCTTTCCCCTTTTGTACTCAACTCTGGAGAGAAATAATATTTCACCAAGTGTTATTTTAACCTGAAAACAGAAAAATCCACATATAACAATACTAATTCCCTGCCACAAAATAGGAAATAAAAATCAGTAAAGATCAAGAAAATACTTAACTGCTAAAAGACAAGAGAAGGAAAAAAAATACTTTGAAGGTGTGATAGGAAATTACATAATAAAATAGTCTTAATGCTTTCAGCATTTAAGTTTGAAATGTTTTTGTTTTTCTCAGTAAGATATTTAAATGATGCTAATTCCACTGCTCTTAACACAAACAAGTTAAAAAATACTTTTTAGATTTCTTTTCAAATATGTGTTATATCCATATATATTTTTCAAATACATATGTGTAAGTTATATGGTCTTCAAATATATCTAGAATATATTTGCTATATATTATATAAAATTATATTATATAATTACATTAAATTATATATGTAAAATTTTATATTACACATACATATATACATTTATGGAGAGAGACTAAGAATTTGGGAAACAGACGTTTTCCTGGCAGTTTTTAACCATTTACCATTTAAAAAAATATAGACTCTTTGCTCCCCAATTGACTTTTTTTTTTTAAATAAATTTATTTCTTTGATTTTTGGCTGTGTCAGGTCTTGATTGCTGCGCACGGGCTTTCTCCAGTTGCGGCGAGCAGGGGCTGCTCTTCGTTGCTGTGCATGGACTTCTCGTTAACGGTGGCTTCTCTTGTTGCGGAGCATGGGCTCTAGGCGCGTGGGCTTCAGTAGTTGTGGGTTGCGGGCTCTAGAGAGCAGGCTCAGTAGTTGTGGCGCACGGGCTTAGCTGCTCCACGGCATGTGGGATCTCCCCAGACCAGGGCTCAAACCCGTGTCCTTTGCTTTGGCAGGCGGATTCTTAACCACTGTGCCACCAGGGAAGCCCTCCCCTATTGACTTTTCATCCACTTCATGGCTAGGTATTTGATGTACAGTGAAGTTTATTACAGGGGATTTAATTACAAATGATTTACCACATTATCACAATTGTGGAATGTCCTGTGTCCTCCTTCCTACCCCACAGAGGTAACCACTATCTCAAATTTTATGTTCATCCTTCATTTGCTTTTCTTTGTTTTTTACCATATTTCTGCACAAAAAATATTTTTTTCTGTTTGCTTTACATGACTGTTCAATCTGTACTTTGTAACTTAATTTTTCATTGAAATATGTTTCAGATAATCAGCCATGTTAACATGTGAGATGTATTTCAGTCATTTACACAGGGGCATAGTATTTCGTTGTAGGAATATGTTCTATTGTATTTATTTATTCTCTTCTGTTTTCCGTGTTAATCTCTTAAGAACAAGGCTCTTATGAATGGTGTAGTTCTTCTAGTGGATGTGTGCAGAAGTTTCACTACAGTATATATCTAAGCTAAACATGGTGAAATGCAAAACTGTTTATCAAAGTGACTCCACTAATGTGTACTCCCACTAGCAGTGAATGGGAGGGCCCACTGCTCCATATCCCCCGATCTTGGCAGTATTTATTAGCAGACTTTTGAAATAGGCCAATCTAGTTAAAATGGTATCTCATTGTGTATGTGTCTAAGAATACAATTCAGTGAATTTTAATATATTCACAGTTATGTAACCATCAACATAATTTTGGAACATTTTTATCACTCCAGAAAGAACCCATTAGGAGTCACTCCCCATAAACTTCTGCTCAGCAGTAGGTAACAATTTCTGTCTGCATAGATTTGTCTACTCTGTATATTTCATATACACGAGAACATACAATATGTGGTTTTTTAGTGATGGTGTCTCAGCATAATGTTTTCAAGGATCTTTGTTCACGTGTATCAATATTTCATTTCTTTGTATTACTGAATAATATGTATGGATATACTGCATTTTGTTTATCCATTCCTCAGTTAATAGACATTTGAGTTTGAACATTTTGGCTGTTATGAATAATGCTGCTATGAATATTTGTATACAAGCTTCTTTGTGGACATATGTTTTCACTTCTCTTAAGTATATACCTAGGAGTGGAATTGCTGGGTTATATGGAAACTCTGTTTATTTAACATTTTGAGGTACTTCCAAACTGTTTTCCAGAGTAGCTGCACCATTTTACATTCTCACCAGCAGTGGATGAGGATTCTAATTTCTCCACAACTTTGACAACAATTATTATCTGTGTTTTTGGTTATAGTCATTCTACTAGGTATGAAGTGCTTTCTCATTAATTTCTTAATGGTTCATGTAGAGAATCATTTCATATGCTTTTTTACCCTTTTTATATTATCTTTGAATAGATATCTATTCAGATCCTTTACCCAAATTTAATTAGATTATTTGCCTTTTTTACTCTTGAGTTGTAAATTTTTTATGTGTTCTAGATGCAAGTCTTGTACCAGATATATCCTGCAAGTGAGTCCATGTCAGGTCAAACAATGACAGCACTCCGTAAATAGGTATTTGCCAAGGAGCTGTAAGGTTAGCTAATAACAGTTCTCTGGCCATGGGACTTTTTGATGAGCTTCAAACCTGGTCTGCCCCCCGCCAGTGGCTGCAAGGCTGTTGGTTCTCACAGCTCTGAGGTTTTGAGGCTGATAATTTTCAAGGCTACTGTGGAGCTGGGAAGAAGAAGACTTGTATCCAGAATACAGAAATAACCCTCACAATTCAATAATAAGAAACCAAAAACTCAATTTAAAAATTGGCAAGAGATTTAAAGAGACACTTTACAAGACAGGAATGACAACTTAGAACATGAAAAGATGCTCAACATCATTAGTCATTAGGGAAATGTAAATTAAAATCTCAATGAGATAACACTTCATACCCACTAGAATGGATAAAAATAAGACTCTTAATACCAAGTGCTGGTGAAAATATGGAGCAATTGGAATTCTTTCACTCTGCTGGTGGGAATGAAAAAAATGGTACAAATACTTTGGAAAACAGTTCTGGAATTTCTCACAAAATTAAAGATTTCTTACATGCTTCAGCAGTTCCACTCTAGAAATCTACCCAACAGAAGTGAAAACTGTCCACACAAAATTCATTAGGTGAATGTTCATAGCAGCTATATTCATAATAACCAAAATCTAGAAACAAGTCAAATGTGGATTAACAAATTGCATTACATCCATAGAATCTGTTCGGCACTAAAAAGGAAAGAACTACTGAAAGGTGCAACAATATGGATGAATTTCAGATGCATTGCACTGAAGAAGCCAGACAAAAAAGGTTATATACCATAATGATTCTATTTATATGACATTCTAGAAAAGGCAAAATAGTAACAGAAAATGGATCAGAGTTTGACAGAGGCTGGGTGTAGGGGAATGGAATTGCCTGCAGTGAGGATCAAAGGAACTTTTTGGAGTGATGAGAAATTTTCAATATCTTGATTGTGGTGGTTTACATTATTATAAATATTAATATAAAGTAGAATTTACATTTAATAGAGTGAATAAATAGACAAAAATAGCATTAAGTCCATAGCAACAGTGTCAACAACAGCAAATGTGTAAGGTTTACAGGAATAAATCTAATAAATATGTGTGAAAACTTCATGTTGGAACCTTTTAAAGGCTTATTAAAATATTTTAGAGAAAACATTTATAGATGGAGAGAGCCATTATTTTCATGGAGCAAAAAAAATGGAATGTTATAAAGATGTCAGCTTTCCCCAGATGAGCCATAAATTCTAGTTAAATTCATTGACTCAGCAAATATTTACTGAGTAGCTATCTTTACTCAAGCATGATCTGTTTTAGGTACTTGAAATGTACCAATGAACAAATCCAATTTTGAGTTTATAGTCTAGCTGGGTAGGAGATGGCTGGGTGAGAAGGAGATAAAATAATAGGCATACGAATAAATAAACCATATAGTATCTTAGAAGATAATACTTGACTATGAACAGAAAGTAGACACAAGTAAATGATTAGAAGTAGTGGGGAGGGGATTGTGACAGGTTACTATTTTAAGTAGAGTTGTCTTTAAGTAAAAAAACTGTATTCTAAAATATATACATGGAAGATCAAATGGGCCAAAAATACTAAATAGTTACTGAAAAAAAAACATACTAGAGAGATTCTCTAACAGATATTAGGATTATTTTAAAGTTTTACTAATATGGTAGTATTGTATTGGTGACTGATAGAGAAAGGAACAGAATACAGAACTCATAAGTATACCGAAAGAGCTATGGAAGCCATATAAGTAAGGAAAGGATGGATTATTTATTAAGTGGTCCTGGAATAGAAATCTACTTCACATATACTGAGAAATAATTTCAAATGGATGAAAGACTTAAATATAAAAGACAAAGTATTCAAGATGGTAATGTAAGAGGGGAATACCTTCATGAAATTGAGGTAGGAAAGAAGTTCTTAAGCAGAATTTTAAAATTGGAAACATTTCTTAATGAAGATTTAAAAAGGAAGCTACATTATATTTAACTGTTGAATCTGACTATGAATATCCACTGTATTAGTAATTAGAAAATTTGAGTTAAATTCACAGCATCATTTCACATTCATCAGACTGACAAAAATAGAAACTTAAAATTTCAAATAACAGCAAGGATGTGGAACAATGGATACTGTTATATTTTGCTCACAGGAGTAGAGAGTGGTATAAATTCTTTGTAAAGAAAATCATGATGCCTCGAAAGTTTTGAGTGTAAGGTCCTAAAGTCATGAACAAGAACGTTCATCAGATCATCATTTTAAATAAATTAGGGTGCAGCAAATCCTCATGAGTACATCTCAGGAGCATAATACTGAGCATGCAAAAAAAGTTACAGTGGAAAGCCTGTAATATGGTTCTATTGATGTAGATTTCAAAATCAAGCAAAAGGAAACAACATATTGTTTGTGGATAGTTATGTATGTGGCAAAACGATATAACAAAGTATGATTAACACAGCTTCTGGCATTTACTTTTTTTTTTAATTTATTAATTTATTTGTGGCCGTGTTAGGTCTTCGTTTCTGTGCGAGGGCTTTCTCCAGTTGCGGCGAGCAGGGGCCACTCTTCGTTGCGGTGCAAGGGCCTCTCACTGTCGCGGCCCCTCCAGTTGCGGAGCACAGGCTCCAGACGCGCAGGCTCAGTAGTTGGGGCTCACGGGCTTAGTTGCTTCGCGGCATGTGGGATCTTCCCAGACCAGGGCTCGAACCCGTGTCCCCTACATTGGCAGGCAGATTCTTAACCACTGCGGCACCAGGGAAGCCCTGGCATTTACTTCTTAGAGGTAGGGAAGGGAAGTAATTGAGGAGGGCCACATAGGGACTTCAAGCATTAAAATATTCTATTTATTAAGCTTCAGTGTGGATAGGTGGGCATTGTCAATTTTAAGCTATTACAAACATATATGTTTATAGATATACTTCATGATGTAAACATTAAAAGAATTGAATATATATTCAACTATCAAATTTCAGCCCTGTGTTCATCTTATCCATTCCATTTTACAGTAGATATATGAAACCCCATCTAATATTTTGTTTGCGAAGGTTAAGCAACTCTTAACTGTTTTTGAATAAAAGTTAACTTGCAAGTTTTTGTTGTTGTTGTTTTAAATGGGGCAGATTTAACATTCTCTGGAGAAATCAGGGACACTTCAGAAAATAAGTGCTGTTAATGCTATCATAGAGAGGTTAAAATTGTTTTCTCTCTTCTCCCCATAGCATAGAACAGAATGTATTCACAAGTAATTGAGTCAATCATAACAAATTATAATAGTAAGAGTTAAAGCTTGCTGAATACTTACTATGTGTCAGGAACTTCTTTAGGTGAGAGAACATAGCCGGCAAAAACCTCTACCCTGATGGAACTCACGTTGTCATGGGAGGAGAGAGAAAATAAACAAAATGATATAAACATGCTGTGTTAGAAGGTGATCCCAGATATGGAGAAAATTGAAGCAGAGAAGGGCCAAGGAAGTGCCGAGGTAGGGGGTGGGTGAATTTTAAATAGGATGATTAGGAAAGGCATCCCTAAGAAGATGACAGTTTGGCTCATGACTTGAAGCTGGTGAAGGAGACTGTTAAAAGGAATCCAAGGGGAAGAGCATCCGGGAACAATAAACAGAGTTACAAACTCTGAGGCCAGAGTATGCCTAGTGTGCAAGAAATAGCAAGGTCAGTGATAGATGGTTGGAGAGGGTCATCAGGGGCAACAGAGTAGGAAACAAAATTAGAGAGGGGGGTAGATCATATGAGAATTTACAGTTTATGATGAGAGATCTTGCTTTTATTTTAAATGAGACTGACAAATTGTATTCTAATTGTATTCTACTGACTTACATTGTAACAGGATCATGCAGAATGTGGCGGAGAACTGAAGTTGGCCAAGGCAGAAGGAGGAAGACAAGGCAGAAGGCTATCACAGTAATCCAGGTAAGTGATTATGGTGCCTTGGACCGTGTTTTAGCAGGCAAGGAGTGAGGTTTTTGGATTTTGAAGCTAGGACAGACAAGACATGCTTACAGAATTCCTGTGGTTTGTTAGAGAAAGGGGGAGTCAAGGGTGACTCCAGTGTTTTTGTCCTGAATAACTGAAAAATACAGTTGCCCTTTTTCCACCCTAAGGTGGGGAAAACTGCAAGTGAAGCATGTTGGGAGAGAAAGATCATGAGTTCAGTTTATTGTTCAGTTTGAGATTTATATATGAGCCTGGAGTTCAGAGGCGAAGCGTGGGCTGAAGATATAAATGTCACTTAAATATATGGTACTTATGGTCCTTAAGGGAGTGAGAGTAGATAAAAAAATAAAAAAGGAACAATGCCTGAGCCCTGGAGTTTTCCAATATTACAAGATCAGGAGAACAAATAAAAAGAACAGCAAAAGAGAGGAAGGGAGTGTGATTGGTGATGGGGAATGGGGAAGGACAAGGAGTGAATTTTGTCCTGGAAATGCAGGACATGTTTCAAACCAGGGGAGGGATATTAACTTTGGCAAATGCTGCTCATGGTTTGAGTAAGATGGGGGGACCAAGAACTGACTATTGGATTTACCTGTATAGAAATCACCAGTGACCAAGATAAGAGAAGTTTCCTGGTGGGAGTGGGGTTTGGGCTAAAGCTGATGTGAATGGGTCTTAGGGAGAAAATAGAAATTGGAATCAGAAAAGATAGACAGCTACCTGGAGTTTTGCTATAAAAACAAACAAACAAAAATAAGATGGCTGCTGCAACAGAATACGGGGTCCAGAGATTTTTTTTTTTTTAATGATGAGAGAAATGTCAGTGTATTGTACATGCAAAAGAGAATGATCAAGTTCAGAGGGTGATTGTATGAGCCGGTCTTTGAGATGGGAGAGGAAATGGGACCTAGTGCACAAGTGGAGAAGGAAGCTTTACAAAGGAGCACAGAGCGTCCACAGTTACAGGAGTGAGGGTTGAGTCCAGGAATGCTTGATGATGGTAGATGTGTAGGTGTGGTTATGGGAACTGGGAAAAGAACTCTTCTCTTTCTTTGAATTTTCTCCATGGCGAAGGAATCACAGATATTAACTGAGAGCAAAGATGAGAGAATAAATTACAAGTTTGACGAAAGAAGAGAGAGCTTAAAATATTTTTTTATGAGAGTAGAAGACTGAATAGACTAAGAAGGAATGTGTAGTATTATTGCTAGAGAGCTCCAAGGACCCACTTGAAGTCAGTGGTCATGAAGTTCAAGTGGAAATGGTGATTATGGCCATATGTTTTTCTCCTACCGAAACTGATGCTTTGGTAGAGGCAGAGAGTACAACAAAAGACGGAAGAGATTTTGGGTATATGTAAGAGAATGAATAGAAGGTTTGATTGTGGAATGTAAACTTGGTAAAAGGGAAATGAGTTCGTAAGGGAAATGCAGAAAAGTGAAGTTTTTGTAAGATTAACAGATTGTATTACTGGGTTTGAAAGATTGTTTGATAATAGAGCGGGCACTTGAAATTGAGATGATGTGGGTTTGCAATGACTGCTAATGACAAATCCTCAGAGATGTATACATTTGTTGATCTTTACCTGATTGTAACTTTTTAATAATTATAATCAACAGTATTCATTGTATTTTTATTTCTTAGAATAATATACTTAAAGTTTATCACTTTGTTTTGTTTTTTACTGAGGTATAGTTGATGTATTCAATACAATATTATGTTTCATGTGTACAACATAATGATTCACAATTTTTAAAGGTTATACTCCATTTATAATTATTATGAAATATTGGCTATATTCCCTGTGCTGTACAATATATCCTTGTAGCTTATTTATTTTATACATAGTAGTTTGTACCTCTTAATCCCCTACCTATATCTTGCCCCTCCCTCCTTCCCTCTCCCAACTGGTAACCATTAGTTTGTTCTCTATATATCTTTGAGTCTGTTTTTTGTTACATTCACTAGTTTTGTTTTTTAGTTTCCATATATGTGATACCATACAGTATTCCTCTTTGTCTGACCTGTTTCACTTAGCATAGTGCCCTCCATCCATGTTGTTAAAAAAGAATGGCAAAATTTCATTCTTTTTGCCATTATGGTTGAATAGTATTCCATTGTGTGTGTGTGTGTGTGTGTGTGTGTATACACATACATGCACACACACACATATATATATATGTATATACCATATTCTCTTTATCCATTCATCTGTTCTTGGACACTTAGGTTGCTTCTATGACCTAGCTATTGTAAATAATGTTGCTATGAACATTGGGGTGCATGTTTCTCTTTGAATTAGTGTTTTTGTTTTGGATAGGAGTGAAATTACTGGGTCATATGGTCGTTCTATTTCTAGGTCGTTCTAGTTTTTGAGAAACCTCCATACTGTTTTCCACAATGGCTGCACCAATTTACATTCCCACCAACAGTGCAAGAGGGTTCCCTTTTGCCCACATCCTTTCCAACATTTGTTCTTTTTGATGCTAGCCATTCTGACTGGTGTGAAATAATATCTCATTGTAGTTTTAATTTGAATTTCTCTGATGATTAACAGTGTTGAGCATCTTTTCATGTGCCTGTTGACCATGTGTATGTCTTCTTTGGAAAAATATCTATTCAGGTCTTGTGCCCATTTTTTAATCGAGTTTTTTTTTTTTGATGTTGAGTTGTATGAGCTGTTTATAGATTTTGGATATTAGTTTCTTATGGGTCATATCATTTGCAAATATTTTCTCCCATGCAGTAGGTTGCCTTTTCCTTTTGTCAGTGGTTTCCTTTGCTATGCAAAAGTTTGTAAATTTAACTAGGTCCCATTTGTTTATTTTTTGCTTCTGTTTCCTTTGCTTTAGGAAGCAGATCCAGAAAAATACGACTACAATTTATGTCAAAGAGCATTCTGACTATGTTTTGTTCTAGCAGTTTTATGGTTTCTGGTCTTACATTTAAGTCTTTAATCCATTTTGAGTTTATTTTTGTATATGGTGTGAGAAAATGTTCTAATTTCATTTTTTTACATGTAGCTGTCCAGTTTTCTCAGGACCACTTTTTGTACAAACTCTTATCCACATTATGTATACTTGCCTGCTTTGTGATAGATTAATTTCACAGAAGTAGAGGAAATAATTTTAAAATTTGTATAGAAACACAAAAGACCTCAAAAAGCAAAAACAATCTTGAGAAAGAAGAACGGAAAGAATCATGCTTCGTGACTTCAGGCTATACTACAAAGCTACTGTAATCAAAACAGTATGGTACTGGCACAAAAACAGACATGTAGATCAATAGAACAGAATAGAGAGCCCAGAAACAAACCCACACACTTATGGTCAATTAATCTATGACAAACCATGCAAGAGTATACAATGGAGAAAAGACAGTCTCTTTTAAGTGGTGCTGGGAAAACTGGAAAGCTACACGTAAAAAAAAAGAAATTAGAACATTTCTTAATGCCATATACAAAAATAAAATGGATTAAAGATTCTGCTTAGTTTTTATAACAGTTTAATGTTTACATAGGTAGTTTATTGTATTAAGGCATTGAACACTCTTTAATTCTACATAAAAATGAACTATTATTTTAATTCTTAAAAACATTTTTTCTTCATTCTTTTAATTCTTAGTAAACAGTTGTAAATAGTGTTTCTTTCCTGTAATAAAAAGAAGTTGGTAATAAAGAATATATTAGTTATGTGTAGAGTGCTGCCACAAAAAGGACTCAAAAGTAGGTTGGCTTAAATTACAAAGCTATTTCTTTCTCTCATGAAAAAATTTGTGTTGCATCTTTTGGGCTGTGAGGAAGTTCTGTCAGGAAGTTCTTTCTCTTGTGGTCATTTAGGGACTCAAGTTCCTTCCAAGTTCTTGTTTCTCCCATCCTCCAGGGCAGGCAGGGGTCTTAAATTTTTTGTGCCATGGACCTCTTTAGTAATCTGCTAAATTATATGGACTTTCTCAGAATAATGTTTAGTAAATGCATAAAGTAAAATGCATCAGATTAAAAAGGAAACAAATTACATTAAAACACCATGATCAAAATATGTAAATGTGTGCTTCCTTAACACTTTAAATTATAAGATATAAAAAGTATATTATGGGTATAAATACCATAAGTTTGAAGCAATTAGGAACAAAAGCAATATTTTAAGATATCTGCAATGGCTATAATATGATTCAAAAATCCCTATGATTTCTATTTTTGCCAAAGCCACATGTACTATTAATAGTACTATAGTTTATTGTCTACATTTTCAACAGAAGAAAGTCTTAAATTTTATCTTTATTTTTTATTAATTTTTCACCATCCAGATTTCATGAGCACATTGAATTCTATCTAGTGTTGGCCCTTGGGTTACAGGTTAAAAGCTCCTTTTCTATGGTGTTGATGTTATGTTCATGGTCTACTCTGAGTGGAGGTGGAAGGAGAATGTGAAGGTCTGAAAACTTAGGCCTAGACGTTGGCACATTGTCCTTCCAGCCCATTCCATTTGAGATAAATCAATCACATATGACACCCAACTGCTAGAGACCTGGAGAAATGTAGACCAGTCATACATCAAGAAGATGAAAGGGCAAGTTAGAGGACCACCAGCAGACTCTGCCACAAAGGCTACACCCTTCATCTCCCCCGTTTGTCCTTCTCCTTCCCTTTCGGTGTTTGTTTTATTTTGTTTAAAGTCAATTAATTTTCTTGTAGGTATGTTCCTTCTGGGTAGTCTCTAAATCTATTAGAAAATCTTCCAATATTAGGATTTTCAGAGAAAATTTTACTTCAAGGTACATTAATCATATGAAGACATTTTTAGCATCATAATGCAACAAATGCTGGGAAGATTATTCAGAGATAAGAAAATGTAAGTATATTATACACCATCAAGTGTATGGTTAAGTTGGTGTATTTTTCTAAAATTTTATTAAATAAAGTAGTTCTTAAAATAAATGTCATCTGACAAATATGACATTAACTCTATATATGTATTGTTTAAAAATTTCTTATATGTATGTGTATGTACATGTACATATTGCTCTTTTTAAAAATTCTAAATCACACAGATTTATTTTTTTAGACTCATACAAATTAGTAGCTAACATAATAATCTTGTAAACCAACAATATGATTATAAGCTGAACTTCTAGCATTGCCTAAGGAAGAAGGACCAATTCTGGACAATGAAGATGACTGTCCATCAGATTATTCTACTGCAGTATCTCTGGTATAACGAGTGAGACCCATATAATTATGCCTTCCGGTAGTTAGATGGGAGAAAGGAGAATCCACTTTTACTAACTTTTTATTTATCAGAACATTTTAAACTTGAAAAATTATTAGTTCTGAGAACTTTATATCACTTGTAATCACCTCAAAAAAATTTTTTTAAAGGATATAAGAATGAAGGTAAAATTTGCTTCCAGGGAACCCAGTTCCATGGGATCAATCTGCCTGAGGCCAACCTTGACTTCATCCAGGGCAGAGGTGTATAAATCAGTGCTTATTTTAATGGTTTATCTAGTCCATCTTTAAAGCAACAGTTCTCTTATTTGATAGATAATGATGAGTGATTTTTTGGTAATTATAAATAAAATACATTCTCTTGGATCTATTTAGTATTGATAATTACATAATTATACCACCATGTTCCATCAGTGTTTCTTAACCTTTTGCAGGGTACCACTGTGGAAACTTGGTAAAAGCTATGGACTCTTTCCTCCAAAAAAAAAAATATATATATATGTGTGTGTGTGTGTGTGTGTATATATATATATATATATATACACACACACACAAATAAACACAAGTTTTGCATAAAGTTTAGGGGTGTTTACTGACACCTCAATACTCTTCCAGAGGCATCCTTAGAATTCAATTCAGGACCTGTTTAAAACCCTGCTTCTGTGTTTTCATGTAATGGCAAAGGAATCTATAAAAGAGTGGTAAGACCATTTTTCTTTAAGTTTCTTCTATAACAGATACTTTTTTTCATTATACTGGTCTTCTTGCTAGCAAAATCATCTTGGTGATATTTTCTTGTTCATTCTTGATACAAATATATTAACTCTATCTTTGTTCTATAGTTTGGTTCTCACCAGTACAAACTAATGGAAGTAAGTGATGTTGTGAATCATCTAAAATAATACATTATTTACAAGACTCACTTGTTTACTTACATTTGTTTAAAGCAAGTTCAGATCCTAATTATATTTTAATTACTTTAATATTAAATTGTGGGCACTTCTCAGTATATATTACCCTAGAAGAGACAGAAATCCAGAAGTGTATTGAATGATGGAGGAAATTTCTCATGTATAACAGGATGATGAGTGGGAATTCTCTGGTTGTCCCAGAATTGGTGACTAGAACCCAAAGACTAGAACAAAGAGGTACTAGGTACTCACTTCTGAAGAGGTACTCCAAAAATGGAGGCCAGAATCCTCTCTGTGGGGTTTACTAGGCAGGATCAGAACCAGCCCTGGAAAGCTGCGGAGTAGTTAGTAGCACAGGTGCTGTACTGAGTCCGCTTGCTTCAAATCCTGGCCCGGCCACACTAGCTGTGTAACCATGAGCAAGTCACTTAATCTCCCTTCCCCCTAGCCTTCCCAGTAAAATGGGAATAATAATAACTACAAAAATAGTGCTCACAACAGTTACACTTAGCACATAGTAAAGGCTCAATGCTGCTCATATCTAGTGGTTAGTAAATACAACTCGATATTTTGTATGCTGCACTGTCCTCCTTTGTAAATACCTACTTCATAGGATTATTGTGAAGATTAAATGCCAGCATAGGCGTAAATAACAAGAAAAGTACCAGGGCCTAGATTAAGTACTCAATAAATGTGTGGTTTTGTCTTTAGTTAATACAACCGTTCCCCCGGGTGTGTGCACGTGTGCGTGTGTGTGTGTGTGTGAAAAACTGGAGGGGAGAAGAGACACAGTTGAAGGTATGGATGTAGCAAGCCCTGTGGAATGGAAAGTGTGCTCTTTGATAACGCTCTTTCTGTACGAGAAAAGGTGTTCCCCCCACATCCAAAGCAAAATGAGGAGGAGGTTTCATTAGAATCACCCAGAGATGAAGCCTCCCTGTAGAAAGAGCAGGGACTCCATTTCCTTCTTGAATGCCTGTTTAGCAAAAGACTTGCTGACATGCCATGTTGCCAGTATTCCTCCCCAGTCCATTTAATGTCTCATCATTCTTTAGGTATCACCTCCAATGTCACTTCCACAGGTAGCTTTTCCTAACCCTCAAACCAGGTAAGATGTCCTGTATAGGCAGGTGACTCTTCTCTTTATAGCACTTATCACATCAGAGTTGACACTTTCATATTCATTTTATGTCTACTTAATAATTATCTACCTTATTAAGATATAAGGTTTAATAAGACAGGGACTGTGTATTCATATCTCACTCCAGTGCCTAGCTGGATGACTGGCTTATGGTTAAGTACTTGATAATTTGGGGGTAAATAAATGATGTAAATTGGGGGAGAGACTTACCAGTGTTCAGTTGAAATTGAATGGGGTTGAATGTTAGGTTCACATGATCCTAAAGAAACACAAGTGCTAGATTAGTTTAGCTAGGAAAGAATGAGATTAATTCTGGTTATATGATCATAGGAGATTTACCATATAATGGCAGATTAGAATGGGAATTTTAAGATAGGTAGATTTAATAAACAAGTTCAAGAGGAGAGACATTTAAGAGAACGTGTGCTAAATATACTGGATTATGAATAAATGAATATGGGAAAGAAAAGGGAATTTATGAAAAAATAATGAAAGATACATCTATAATTGTGAAAAATTTGTCATTGTACAGCCCCTTTGGTGTGATGCTAATTATTTAGATTCCCACAAAGGGTGGTCAGGTATTAAAGCTTTTAAGCAGAGAAGGACATGAGAGGTAAAATACACAAGGTTTATATAGAAAACCAAAACTACGTTAGGTATTGTGTGCAGAAAGTGACTTGACAGAAGATTGGGTACAAAAATTTCTGGAACGGTTTGAGAAGTAAGCACCAGCCTGGGTCTTCAGAGGTGGCTGTACAATGATTCTCACAACCTGAGAAGCTAAAACGTAGAACACTAAAACTCTGCCAGGAAAGTTTTAAAACTGCTGCAGGAAAACTTCATATCCATATGACTTTGAGCAACAGAAACAAACAAACCGGGTCAAACATACAAAATGTCTCCATATTAGTCCCGCCTTTCAAATACCCCAGCATTGCATGTAATTGGCAAAACCTAATTTGCATCAAGAAATCCAGCACTGGAACTTCCGGGCTGATGAACACAGTGAGGTGCTGGGAGGATAGTACACCCAGAGCGGGCGTGAAAGCCCCTCACCCACCGTGCCTTGTCCTGTGCGTCTCTTCCATTTGGCTTTTCCTGAAATGTATCTTTTTTTTTTTTTAATGAACTGGCAATAGAGGCTGAGTCTTGAACTTTATAAGGAACACGCTTGGGTTTCAGACATCCTACCTGGTCTACCTATAGCTGCAATCAACTGCAGTTCTGTCACACCTTCATGATGTTTCCCTTGGCCAGAAATGCACTAAGTACAGTTGATTTGAACAACACAGGTTAGAATTGTGTGGATCTACTTATATGTGGATTTTTTTTCAGTAGTAAATACTATGATACTCATGGTCCTTGACTGGTTGAATCCTTGGGTGGGGAACACCACATATATAGAGGGCTAAGTATAAGTTATACGCAGATTTCTGACTGCACAGAGGGTGGGCACCCCAAAGCCCCTCATTGATCAAGGGTCAACAGTAGTCTCAAAAATCTAAGCATTCAGAAAGTTACAGCAAGAAAGAGCTGCTGAAAATACTTACCATATGACCTAGCACTCCCACTCCTGGGCATATACCCTGAGAAAACCAAAATTGAAAAAGAGTCATGTGCCACAATGTTCATTGCAGCTCTATTTACAATAGCCAGGACATGGAAGCAACCTAAGTGTCCATCCACAGATGAATGGATAAAGAAGATATGGCACATATATACAATGGAATATTACTCAGCCATAAAAAGAAACGAAATTGAGTTATTTGTAGTGAGGTGGATGGACCTAGAATCTGTCATACAGAGTGAAGTAAGTCAGAGAGAAACAAATACCATATGCTAACACATATATATGGATCTAAAAAAAAGAAAAGAAAAAATGGTTCTGATGAACCTAGGGGTAGGACAGGAATAAAGATGCAGATATAGAGAATGGACTTGAGGACACGGGGAGGGAGAAGGGTAAGCTGAGACAAAGAGAGTGGCATGGACATATATACACTACCAAATATAAAATAGATAGCTAGTGGGAAGCAGCCACATAGCACAGGGAGATCAGCTCAGTGCTTTGTGACCACCTAGAGGGGTGGGATAGGGAGGGTGGGAGGGAGACACAAGAGGGAGGGGATATGGGGATATATCTATATATATATAGCTGATTCACTTTGTGATACAGCAGAAACTAACACATTGTAAAGCAATTATACTCCAATAAAGATGTTAAAAAAAAATACTCACTGGATTTTCGTGACAAATTTGGTAATGCTGTGCTAGCCAGCTGAACCGTTTTCTGTGTTGTTCTGTGGGTGCATGCAATCACAGGATGGAATATAATGCAACCTGGTAGAGTCACCCCAAAGGGGTAGAGAGATAAGTAACCATTACAATTGCTCTAATACAGAATTGTTTCAAAACAAATTTGTCATCTAAGCACTCTGCTGCTCATTATAGCATAATTGATGAAAGAAAATACATTAGAAACCTAAAGGAAGAAACAAAGCAAACAAACAAAAATCCAGCAGCAAAGAAATCAAAGAAATGCAGTCTTGGTCTCTGTCTCTGCCATCTCAATCCCTCTCTCTCTCCATAGCACACTCTCTCTCACCACACTTTCAGGGAGAAGACGCAGAGTTTGGGTCAATGCACTGCATCCATCACGAAAAGTTTCCTTTTTGATTAATTCAGTGCCAATGTACTAGTTGGCGTGGAGTTAAAAGATTGATTGAAGTTGTTGGTGAGGGAGAAAAGTCACCAATTACTTACCTCCTGGGACATGTGTCGTGCATTCAAATAAGACAAAGAATTCAGCCACTGTATTAGATGACTTTTTCTTTCAGGGTGGTATATAATCACTTATTCCCTTTATATAGTCAGTATGTTTAAAAAATCCTTTAGAAGCTGAATTTGAACTGTAGCAACATTTCAATTTATATTGAGGGACCAAAAGCGCCGTAAACGTTTTGAATTGTTTTCCACTGAAAGAAAGAAGATAAGCGGGTGAAAAATGTAATATTTGAAAGTGTGTAATGTTATGGTATTAGCTTTTAAAAAAAGAGGTATTTGGTGTAATCACCACATTTCATTAATTTTTAAATATTAAGGAAATATGGCCTATGAGTATTACATTTCCAAGAATAGCATCCACACTTGGTTAATCACCAATAATCCATTCATGTAGTTTATGTACAGCCATGACCAGTCTACAGCCCACACCCCAGTCTACATTTTGCTTTTTACAGTCCTTCCATTTGGAAATGAAAGTCAGGATCTTTGCCAATAGCAACCACCTCCAGTGTTTTCAATATTGCTGTCATCACCCTGGCAACACAGAAGACAGGACATAAATAGTTGCTCTGCCAAACATATCTATTGCCTTATTATACTTGTGGGAGTTAGAGTTGTCAAGGGAAGTTTATACCGAAGTTAAAAGTAAATTTGGACTTATCAATAGCAAGATTTTCTAAAAAGTGCATCTCCACTATATGTAGACAATCAAGTGGAAGTGTAAATAAAATATAAACTCCATGATACCAAAAAATATATATATATAGCTGTCCTGTTCCCCAGCACTGAGCATTAGTAGATGCTCTGTAAATATTTGCTGAATGAATTTGTTCAATGCATATACGGGTTTCTCAAGTCAAAGCCTACAGTTTGACATTATTTATTATCATGTTACTGTGTTGGTTGCATTAAAACATTTTAAAAAATCATAGTCCACAATATTTTTAGGTGACAGAGTTGTAAATGGGTATGGAAATTTAATTAATTAGTTTCACTTGAACCGTCTGGTATGTATAATTAGACATAATGTTATCAGATGTCATCAATGCTCTTGACACTGACTTAGGTGCTTTTTTATAAATTTGTGGCATTTGTAGCCTCTCCAATGTCATGTGTTGTAGGTATTTTGCAGATAAGAAGACCTAGACTCTAATCAGTCAGCAAAGTTGACCAATATTAACTCAGCTTGTCGGGGGAGGGCAAGACGTGAGCTCAGTTTCATCTGGCATCAAAGCTTACACTCCTGCTCATTCCCAGACCGCCTCTCCTGGTATCTCTGCTCCATCTCTACAGCTGTTTGGGCCTTTCCGGAGGTAGGAAGCTAATCTACCAATCATACTGTTATGTGAATCTGGTTTTACTTTCTTAGAATCCCTGCTATCGTCTCTCTTGAGTAGCGATCTTGGCACCTTTTCCATACTTCAGAAACTCCCCACTTTCAAAGGAGAGGGACTGTGGGCTCAGAGCAGAATGGAATATCCCACGTGTGTATTGAGGATCTTTTTGAGAGTGGAACTGGCTTTTGGAAATGGCTTAAGAGAAGCACTGGGTACAGTGGGTTTTGTGTCACTTTAGAATGAGCATAAGCTGACTTAAAAGAAGCCGTTAAATAAGAGACTAATGGGGAAAAAAAATTAGATACATTCACTGATCTCTCAGATGAGGAAATACTGTGGCCTGGTAGCAAAAAAAATGAAATTTGGAATCAGAAATTCCAGGTTTGAATCTTAGCCCCATAAACTACCAATTTTTCTCACTTAGACAAATTACTTAAAGCCTGATTCCTCCTATTTGTAAAATGGCCCATTACAAACTTTGACATTCGAGGCTATTGGGAGTTTAACTGATAGCATAGGGAAGCATTTTGTAAAGGGTAAAGTGCTGCACAAATATGTTATTTGTGATAACAGTATAGTTACTATGTTACATTGTAGTGTTACCTTAGTGTTAATTCTAGGGCAGAACCCAGAGTATTTAATCCAACATTGTAATTTTATAGATAAGAGAACTGAGGCATAGAGGAGTGAAGTGAGACAAAGATTCCCAGTAAAGGTGGAATAAAAAGGAATTTGAGGGCTTCCCTGGTGGTGTAGTGGCTGAGAGTCCGCCTGCCGATGCAGGGGACACGGGTTCGTGCCCCGGTCCGGGAAGATCCCACATGCCGCGGAGCGGCTGGGCCCGTGAGCCATGGCCTCTGAGCCTGCGCGTCCGGAGCCTGTGCTCCACAACGGGAGAGGCCACAACAGTGAGAGGCCCGCGTACCACAAAAAAAAAAAAAAAAAGAAAGAAAAAAGGAGTTTGAAAATAGACACACACAATATTGCGCAGAATCTATGTATTCCAGTACATTGTTCAACCATATATACAAGATTTTAAATGGCAATCATTGCTTTCTGTATTTGACTAAAGTTTTCTTAAAAACTGAATAAAACAAAAATAATCATTATGATAACTGTTATTTGGTCCAGACAGAAAAGTCCAATTTGTAAGATACTAAAAGTTTGCATGAGAATTTTGGTATTTTAATAGAGTAGGATCACTCACTCTATTTCTCACTCTGTTAGGGACCAAATGATTGTGTCCCCCTAAAATTCATATGTTGAAGCTCCAACCCCCAATGTGATGGTATTTGGAGGTGGGGACTTTGGGAGGTAATTAGGTTTAGATGAGATCATGAGGTTGGGGCCCTCATGATGGAGTTAGTGTCTTTATAAGAAGCTTACTATCTCCCCCTGCCCTGGAGGGTGTGAAGGCAGCTGTGTACAAGCCAGGAGCTCTTACCAGAACCCCTCAGCTGAGCTGGTACCCTGATCTTGGACTTCTCATCCTCCAGAACTGTGAGAGATAAATGTCTATTGTTTAAACCTCTCATTCTATGGTATTTTGTTATAGCAGCCCAAACTGACTAATCCACACTCTGCTCTCTCAGATTTCTAAAGTGTTGGCCTAGGCCATGTGTCTGTTATGCCTTGATTTTTCATTCCTTATTCAAATCATTTTTTCAGTATTTGGAGAGGGTCCTCTGACCCCCACCAGTCCTTTAATGGAAAACGATGCTTGTGATGATCCTCTCGACCCTACTCTATTAAAACAGAGAGCTTAACTTCCACCAGGTGGCGCCAAACCATAGCAGGGATGGGAAGGGACAGATTTAGCTCCTTCAGCCTAATTGCTGGAAACTGGGGGCCGGCTTCAGTAGGTCAGGCCTGGGCACTTGAAATAAAGCAACCCTTTATTTTATTCAGTTGTATTTTCAAGGCAAACTTCTCGGATATGGCAGGTTTTACTGTAAGAACGAATGCTTCTTCCTCACTGCTTCTAAACATGCTGTTTCCTTAATAGGGCTAATGAAACTTCCTGACCTTTCAGCTAAGGCTTCCAATGCCAAGGTCTTTTGCAACCGGCATGTTCAGATACTTTTATTGACCATAAGACTGGATAGAGTTTGTTTTCCATTCTATTCACTTTTGTAAATTATTTAATAATAGTAATTTTAAAAATTTAAGGACAATTTAGATTGATTCCCCCAGTACATCAACTCAGTGTATTAATATAACAGTGCCAATCTCCATCTACATTCAACTTGAAGTTGCTTAGCCAAGCAGTGCCATGTTGACAGTGTTCATTACGGTCAAAGTTCTCCAAAGGACGCTATACTTTAATTAACATTACAAGAAGCTTTGAACATTCGACCTTCTGTTTAGAACTATTAGGAATCTGCTTCTTGAGATTTTGACTACATAAGACAAACATTTCCAAGGCAAACCACCCTTTTCTTCTAACCTCATTTCCATGGAAAGAACAGGAGCCATCAAAGTCCAGGTGGTCTGCTTTTGTTTAAGCATTATCTGTTGAAACATGTAAGGTCATCCCTTGGGACTTCAATCTCCCTGATAGTCTTTACCACCAGTCTTGCTGACATGAAACGAATCCAAAATTTATTCATCAAATCTCACTATTTTTAATAATTTATTGTCAAAATTGGTTCTTGAGACTCCAATTGGAATACAAAATTACTGTGTGTATATCTCCACAATTGAGGCAAACATAAGTTTTTTTTAAATGCTCAACTGAAAGTGTTATTAGAGAACAATGAATCTAATTTTACAATGAGAAAGCTGTGATACAGAAAGAACTTGTTGAAACTTATACAAAATTAGTAAAAGAATAAGGACTAGAAGTTAATGTTTGTTCATATTTCCTTATATTCTGTGTCTTAAACTGACAACTTCACAGCTCATTTTAACAGGAGACCTTAGGGAGATTGAGGAGTCTTGTGGTGACTAGTGAAAAATCCCTCTGATAGGTTTCTCTATTGACTGATTCTGGATTCAATTAATCTGTTTCTCAGCTTTTAGAGGCTATTATCATACAGATGACCTTTTTGTTGTGGAAGAGTACAGTGCTCCAGACCAAAGCCATTGAAGTCACACAGACCTCATTTTGAATTCAAAATGATTTGTTACATAATCTTGGGCAAATTAATTCATCTCTTATTTAATCTCTCTGCATCTCAGTTTCCTTATCTTTAAAAGGCGACAGCCAACTATCTTTTTTTTGGAGGTAGTCTGAGGATGAAGAAGATACCATGCTTATGATGGAGTCTGGAAATCTTCGGTAGTGTTAGTTGTCGTTACTGTCGTTGTTGCTGTCCCAATCATCCCTGCAATGGTCATTTAGTGTAAGTAATCCCAGATGGGTTTATTCTAATTTATAAAATCAGTAGAAGGTGAATACAAAATTTAAAAGACAATTGTAGAACTCAAGTATTACATCTCTAAATCCTCACTAATGTGTACAAAGTCAAACTGAGTAATGGGTGAAAGATGAAGTGATGGGGATATAGCAAATAACATTTACCACAAATAGTTATATCAGTGGGGGTGGGGGTGAATAGCATGTTTATAATTCATGAGACTACTTAACACCATTTGAAAAAAAACACATTTTTTGAAGGGTGTTAAAGTTTCATTTATTATATTTTCGTTGGAGTAAACTAAGAAAGTATCGAGGTATTCAAATGGACAATTAAGGTTGGAGAGGAACCAAGATGGCAGAGTAGAAGGATGTGCTCTCACTCCCTATTGTGAGAGCACCAGAATCACAGCTAGTTGCTGGACAGTCATCGACAGGAAGTCACTGGAACTCACCAAAAAAGAGATCCCACATCCAAAGACAAAGGAGAAGCCACAATGAGATGGTAGGAGAGGTGCAATCACAGTAAAATCAAATCCCATAACTGCTGGGTGGGTGGGTGACTCACAGACTGGAGAACACTTATACCACAGAAGTCCACCTACTGGAGTGAGGGTTCTGAGCCCCACATCAGGCTTCCCAACCTGGGGGTCCATCAATGGGAGGAAGAATTCCCAGAGAATCAGACTTTGAAGGCTAGTGGGATTTGATTACAGGGCTGCGACAGGACTGGGGGAAACAGAGACTCCACTCTTGGATGGCACACACAAAGTTGTGTGTGCATCGAGACCCAGGGGAAGCAGCAGTGACCCCAGGGGAGACTGAAGCAGACCTACCTGGTAGTGTTGTAGGGTCTCCTGCAGAGGTGGGGGGTGGCTGTGGCTCACTGTGGGGACAAGGACACTGGCAGTAGAAGTTCTGGGAAGTACTCCTTGGCGTGTGAGCCCTCCCAGAGTCTGTCACTAGCCCCACCAAAGACCCCAGGTAGGCTCCAGTGTTGGGTCACCTCAGGCCAAACAACTAACAGGGAGGGAACCCAGCCCCACCCATCATCAGACAATCGTATTAAAGTTTTACTGAGCTCTGCCCACCAGGGCAACAGTCAGCTCTACCAACCTCCAGTCCCTCCCATCAGGAAACTTACACAGCCTGTTAGATAGCCTCATCCACCAGAGGGCAGACAGCAGAAGCAAGAAGAACTACAATCCTGCAGCCTGTGGAACAAAAACCACATTCACAGAAAGATAGACAAGTTGAAAAGGCAGAGGGCTATGTATCAGATGAAGGAACAAGATAAAACCCGTGAAAACAACTAAATGAAGTGGAGATAGGCAACCTTCCAGAAAAAGAATTCAGAATATTGATAGTGAAGATGATCCAGGACCTCGGAAAAAGAAGGGAGTCAAAGATCGAGAAGATGCAAGAAATGTTTAACGAAGACCTAGAAGAATTAAAGAACAAACAAACAGAGATGAACAATACAATAACTGAAAAGAAAACTACACTAGAAGGAAACAATAGCAGAATAACTGAGGCAGAAGAACGGATAAGTGACCTGGAAGACAGAATGGTGGAATTCAGTGATGTGGAAGAGAATAAAGAAAAAAGAATGGAAAGAAATGAAGACAGCCTAAGAGACCTCTGGGACAACATTAAACACAACAACATTCGCATTATAGGGGTCCCAGAAGGAGAAGAGAGAAAGGACCAGAGAAAATATTTGATGAGATTATGGTCGAAAATTTCCCTAACATGGGAAAGGAAATAGCCACCCAAGTCCAGGAAGCACAGCGAGTCCCATACAGGATAAACCCAAGGAGAAACACGCTGAGACACATAGTAATTAAATTGGCAAAAATTAAAGACAAAGAAAAATCATTGAAAGCAACAAGGGAAAAACGACAAATTACATACAAAGGAATTCCCATAAGGTTAACAGCTGATTTCTCAGCAGAAACTCTACAAGCCAGAAGGGAGTGGCATGGTATACTTAAAGTGATGAAAGGGAAGACCCTACAACCAAGATTACTCTAACCGGCAAGGATCTCATTCAGACTTGACAGAGAAATCAAAAGTTTTACAGACAAGCAAAAGCTAAGAGAATTCAGCACCACCAAAGCAGCTCTACAACAAATGCTAAAGGAACTTCTCTAAGTGGGAAACACAAGAGAAGAAAAGGACCTACAAAAACAAACTCAAAACAATGAAGAAAATGGTCCTAGGAGCATACATATCGATAATTACCTTAAACATGAATGGATTAAATGCTCCAACCAAAAGACACAGGCTTGCTGAATGGATACCAAAACAAGACCCATATATATATGCTTTCTACAAAAGACCCATTTCAGACCTAGGGACACATACAGACTGAAAGTGAGGGGATGGAAAAAGATATTCCATGCAAATGGAAATCAAAAGAAAGCTGGAGTAGCAATACTCATATCAGATAAAATAGACTGTAAAATAAAGAATGTTACAAGAGACAAGCAAGGACACTACATAATGATCAAGGGATCAATCCAAGAAGAAGATACAACAATTACAAATATGTATGCACCCAACATAGGAGCACCTCAACACATAAGGCAACTGATAACGGCTATAAAATAGGAAATCGACAGTAACACAATAAGAGTGGGGGACTTTAACATCTCACACCAATGGACAGATCATCCAAAATGAAGCTTTAAATGACACATTAGACCAGATAGATTTAATTGATATTTATAGGACATTCCATCTAAAACCAGCAGATTACACTTTCTTCTCAAGTGCACATGGAACATTCTCCACGATAGATCACATCCTGGGTCACAAATCAAGCCTCAGTAAATTTAAGAAAATTGAAATCATATCAAGCATCTTTTCTGACCACAACGCTATGAGATTAGAAATGAATTACAGGGAAAACAAACAAACACATGGAGGCTAAACAATATGTTACTAAATAACCAAGAGATCACTGAAGAAATCAAAGAGGAAATCAAAAAATACCTAGAGACAAATGACAATTAAAACACGATAATCCAAACCTATGGGATGCAGCAAAAGCAGTTCTAAGAGGGAAGTTTATAGCTATACAAGCTGACCTCAAGAAACAAGAAAAATCTCAAGTAAATGATCTAATCTTACACCTAAAGGAACTAGAGAAAGAAGAATAAATAAAACCCAAAGTTACTAGAAGGAAAGAAATCATAAAGATCAGAGCAGAAATAAATGAAATAGAAACAAAGAAAACAATAGCAAAGATCAATAAAACTAAAAGCTGTTTCTTTGAGAAGATAAACAAAATTGATAAATCATTAGCCAGACTCATCAAGAAAAAGAGGGAGAGGACTCAAATCAATAAAATTAGAAATGAAAAAGGAGAAGTTACAATGGACACCGCAGAAATACAAAGTGTCCTAAGAGACTACTACAAGCAACTCTATGCCAATAAAATAGACAACCTGGAAGAAATGGACAAATTCTTAGAAAGGTATAAGCTTCCAAGACTGAACCAGGAAGACATAGAAAATATGAATAGACCAGTCACAAGTAATGAAATTGAAACTGTGATTAAAAGTTTTCCAACAAACAAAAGTCCAGGACCAGATGGCTTCACAGGTGAATTCTATTAAACATTTTGAGAAGAGCTGACACCCATCCTTCTCAAACTCTTCCAAGAAATTGCAGAGGAAGGAACACTCCCAAACTAATTCTATGAGGCCACCATCACCCTGATACCAAAACCAAAGATACTACAAAAAAAGAAAATTACAGACCAATATCAATGATGAATATAGATGCAAAAATCCTCAAGAAAATACTAGCAAACAGGATCCAACAACACATTAAAAGGATCATACACCATGATCAAGTGGGATTTATCCCAGGGATGCAAGGATTCTTCAATATATGCAAATCAATCAATGTGATACACCATATTAACAAATTGAAGAAGAAAAACCACATGATCATCTCAATAGATGCAGGAAAAGCTTTCGACAAAATTCAACACCCATTTATGATAAAAGCTCTCAGAAACTTGGATAGAGGGAACCTACCTCAACATAGTGAAGGCCATATATGACAAACCCACAGCAAACATCATTCTCAATGGTGAAAAACTGAAAGCATTTCCTCTAAGATCAGGAACAAGACAAGGATGTCCACTCTCACCACTATTATTCAACATAGTTTTGGAAGTCCTAGACATGGCAATCAGAGAAGAAAAAGAAATAAAGGAATACAACTTGGAAAAGAAGAAGTAAAACTGTCACCGTTTGCAGATGACATGGTACTATACGTAGAGAATCCTAAAATTGCCATCAGAAAACTACTAGAGCTAATCAATGAATTTGGTAAAGTTGCAGGATACAAAATTAGTGCACAGAAATCTCTTGCATTCGTATACACTAATGATGAAAAATCTGAAAGAGAACTTAAGGAAACACTCCCATTTACCATTGCAACAAAAAGAATAAAATACCTCGGGATAAACCTACCTAGGGAAACAAGAGACCTGTATGCAGAAAACTATAAGACACTGATGAAAGAAATTAAAGGTGATACCAACAGATGGAGAGATATACCATGTTCTTGGATTGGAAGAATCAATATTGTGAAAATCACTATACCACCCAAAGCAATCTACAGATTCAATGCAATCCCTATCAAATTACCAATGGCATTTTTTGTGGAACTAGAACAAAAAAATCTTAAAATTTGTATGGAGACACAAAAGAGCCCGAATAGCCAAAGCAGTCTTGAGGGAAAAAAACAGAGCTGGAGGAATCAGACTCCCTGACTTCAGACTATACTACAAAGCTACAGTAATCAAGACAAAATGGTACTGGCACAAAACAGAAACATAGATCAATGGAACAAGATAGAAAACCCAGAGATAAACCCATGCACCTATGGTAAACTAATCTATGACAAAGGAGGCAAGGATATAAAATGGAGAAAAGAAAGTCTGTTCAATAAGTGATGCTGGGAAAACTGGACTGCTACATGTAAAAGAATGAGATTGGAACACTCCGTAACACCATACACAAAAATAAACTCAAAATGGATTCGAGACCTAAATGTAAGACTGGACACTATAAAACTGTTAGAGGAAAACATAGGAAGAATACTCTTTGACATAAATCACAGCAAGATCTTTTTTGATCCACCTCCTAGAGTAATGGAAATAAAAACAAAAATAAACAAATGGGACCTAATGAAACGTCAAAGCTTTTGCACAGCAAAGGAAACCATAAACAAGACGAAAAGACAACCCTCAGAATGGGAGAAAATGTTTGCAAGTGAATCAACGGACAAAGGATTAATCTCCAAAATATATAAACATCTCATGCAGCTCCATATTAAAGAAACAAACAACCCAATCCAAAAATGGGCAAAAGAGCTAAATAGACATTTCTCCAAAGAAGACATACAGATGGCCAAGAATCACATGAAAAACTGCTCAACATCACTAACTAGTAGAGAAATGCAAATCAAAACTACAGTGAGGTATCACCTCACACCAGTTAGAATGGGCATAATCAGAAAATCTACAAACAACAAATGCTGGAGAGGGTGTGGAGAAAAGGGAACCCTCTTGCACTGTTGCTGGGAATGTAAATTGATACAGCCACTATGGAGAACAGTATGGAGATTCCTTAAAAAACTAAAAATAGAATTACCATATGATCCAGCTATCCCACTACTGGGCATATACCCAGAGAAAACCATAATTCAAAAAGACGCATGCACCCCAATGTTCATTGCAGCACTATTTACAATAGCCAGGTCATGGAAGCAACCTAAATGCCCATTGACAGACGAATGGATAAAGAAGATGTGGTACATATATACAATGGAATATTACTCCGGCATAAAAAGGAACGAAATTGAGTCATTTATTGAGACGTGGATGGATCTAGACTGTCATACAGCATGAAGTAAGTCAGAAAGAGAAAAACAAGTATACTTTAACACATGTATGTGGAACCTAGAAAAATGGTACAGAGGAACCGGTTTGGAGGTCAGAAGTTGAGACACAGATGTAGAGAACAAACGTATGGACACCACGGAGGGGAAACTGCCGGGGGGTAGGGTGGGGTGGGGATGGTGGTGTGCTGAATTGGGCGATTGGGATTGACATGTATACACTGATGTGTATAAAATTGATGACTAATAAGAACCTGCTGTATAAAAAAATAAATAAAATTAAAAACAACAACAACAGCAAAACAAATAGAGGATTAAAAGTCACCTTAAATTCCACCATGTGGAGAGAACTAGTTAAACGTGTGTGTGTGTATTCTATAAACTGTAAAGGTAACATTTTGGTATACATTCTTGAATACTTTTTTCTATACATCTTTAAAGACTTGAAGAGAGTGAGGGAGTAGGCCATATGGCTAACAAAGAGAACAGTGGAACAGTTTTAAAGGCAGGGAAAATAGTAAGTACAAAAGCCCTAAATTGGGAACATGCCTAGTGTATTCTAGGAGCATTGAGGTGGGTAATGTAACTGGAGTAGATGGATGAAGAGAAAGAGTAAACTAAAAAAAGGTAGCTAATTAGAAAGCTAATGATGATGGTAGTTTAGATCAGAGTGGTGGCAGTGGGATCGGGGGAGATGTGATGTATTTGGATGTCTGGATATATTTTGAAATTATAAACAAAATGATTTATTGGTGAATTGGAAATGAGATGAGCTGAAAGAGACCAGTCAAGTGCGACTCCAAGTTTTATGTATAGATAATCAGAAGACTGCAGCTGCCAGCTACTAAGATTGGAAAGAATACAGGAGGAGCAGTTTAGTAGCTGGTGGAGGTATGTCAGTGATTCTATCCTGAATACGTTAAGCTTGAGTGGTAGGGCACAATTCCAACTGGAGACGTGAAGTAGGCAACTGCATATATTAACCTGGAGTTCAGTAAATAGTTCAGTTGCATATATTCTACCTGAAGTAGGCAATTGCATATATTAACCTGGAGAAGTCTGGGCTGGAGATATAAATCAGAGAGCCACCTGCTCATAGATGGTTTTTAAGTCAGAAGAATGGATAAGATCCTCAGGGAGCGTAGGTAGAAAAAAGATTTTCAGGGTCTGAACTGTGGGGCACTTCATAGAGTTTATAGAGATACTTGCAGGGCTAGCAAAGGAGGCTGAGATGAGTGGTCAGAAAGTTGGGAGAAAATCAGGAAAGTATGTGAAGAAAGTATCGTAAGAGGAAAGGAGTGATAAACCATGTCAAATGTTGTCTGTCATTCAAATTATACACCTGTGAATTGACCAGTGGATTTAGCAAGGTGGAAGTCATTTGCTGTTCTTCCGCTCTGTTAGAAAATTGTTTATCATACTTACAGAATTCTCTTCAAGTTTCAAGCACCTCCTCTCACTCTCAGCTAATGACCTGCTACTTATTTCAATATGAAAACAGAAATAGAAAAGGATTTAGGCAATCTCACCTGTGTCTCTGCCCAGAGTGGACCCTGTCTCCTGTCACATGGAGAGACTCTCTGCGCTCTCAACTGCGCCAAGCCATCGGCTTGGGCAAGATCCCATCCCCTCCTGACTATCCATGAATACCGTTTCAGCAGTACTCCCTTCCAGCATCAGTGTTTTCTCCGTATTTTATTACTGTCATCGGCATTCAAATTTCTGGAAGTAAGTTTGTTGGTCAGGTGAGTATGTACTTTTTAAAGGATGCACAGAATCTTCTTTTTTTTACAGAAATGGTTTAATAATTATCACTATTCATGCACATTCATAAAAGCCCTGATCTGTAGTTATTCTCTTAGTATTAGAACCCATCTGTGTTGAGATTTAACTTTCTTTTAAATGTGGCAAAAGGGGCTATCCTAACTCTGACTTAGGTATAAGTATGTACCTGACTTGGTTTGCAAGTCATCACAACTATCTGGTGATGGACGATTCTGATTCCATAGATCTAGAGAAAAAGAACACCATCATTTTCTAGGTTGGGGAACAGCTGCCATACAGCATCAGATCTAACTTTACTCTAATGTGTGCCTGGAGTGGCCTGAACCTCCCTGTTATGTGATTCCTTCAGGCAAAGTATCTTGGATATATTTTATCAGGGGCAAAGAGGTTATTTGCAGTTGTACACACTGGGCTGGGTAGTAGAGTTCAAACAGTGATTAGTATGCAGTTTCTTTTCTCAAGTTTAAGTTCAGTAAGGGTACCCATACGCAAACAGCTCGCTTCAGTGCAGTGTGATTCGTTCTTTAATAGGGTATTATGGGAACACATAGAAGGGACAGTTAACCCAGCTTAGAAGGATACAGAAATTTGATCAAAAGAGCACATACATATAAGAGGTGAGGAGGATGGAGAAGGAGCCAACAGAAAGGAGTCAGGCGAAACCCAAAGACTCTGATGTCATGGAAGCAAAGACACCTCCCTATATTTCTAGACAGCAAAGTGAGGAAATAGAAGCAGAAGTCAGAGAAATGGGAGGATAAAATCAACAGTCTAGACTCATAGAAAAAATGGAAACCAAATTTAAAGACAGATTTAAACACATTCACCTCAGAGGTCATAAAGACACTGATTTTTTTTTTAAACCACTTTATGACTTTGCGTGGAGGACTGTGCGTATGTATGGTAATCACTTAGTAGGCACTCGTTAACCAGGAGTAAATAAAGATAGAGGACAAAAGGGGGCAAACCAAATAAAAAGGGAAGCAGACACAACACCCCAAAGTGGGTATGTGGAAAGGGAAGCAAAATCTGTCATAGTCTTCTAATGGCCAGGTTTCCAAGATAAAAGTATTTAACTCTTAAGGTGTACAGTAGCATTTCTGGCAGTTGCTTGAACTAAAACTGTCTTGTCTGCATGATGGTCCAACAACATCTTTAAATGTGAAAGAAATTACTCAATAACCACAATATTTAATCCACATAATGTCAAACAATCAAGTCCTTTACTGAATTGAGGGATTGTTTTGGCATCCACAATCCATCCCATCTATAAGCACCCAAAGAGCTGATTTAAAAAAAAATAAATTTATTTATTTACTCATGCTGTGTTGGGTGTTAGTTGCTGTGCGCAGGCTTTCGCTAGTTGTGGTGAGCGGGGGCTACTCTTCGTTGAGGTGCTCAGGTTTCTCATTGCGGTGGCTTCTCTTGTTGCAGAGCTCAGGCTCTAGGCGCGTGGGCTTCTACAGCTCAGGCGCAGTAGTTGTGGCGTGTGGGCTCAGTTGCTCCGCAGCATGTGGCATCTTCCCAGACCAGGGCTCGAACCCATGTCCCCTGCATTGGCAGGTGGATTCCTAGCTACTGCACTAGGCCAAGATCGTACACCTGGGGGCTGGAGGCAAGGGGAGAGCCAGGAATCCACTACTAAGAGGGCCTAATCCTTACTAAATTACTTACATCAGTGTTTATCAACCCGAGCTTAACACGAGCATCTGGGGAATTTCTAAAAAATTAAAAATATTCAATACTGTTTCCCAGGTTCCAGCCCAGAGATCCTGATTTAACTGGTCTGGACTGGGGCCTGGACATCAGTGTTTTCTGAAAGCTTTATAGGTGATTGTAACATGCAATTTATGTCAAAAACCACCTGTTCACGGAAAAGACCAATTATCTTGTCCCAGGTTCTGGGTGTCTAAAAGGGAACTTGCTCTACAGCCTCACTGCCTTCTATACTATTCTCACTAGGGAACAATTAATGCTTTTAAAGGTTTATAAAGACAATCCATTACGATATACATTTAAGTTATAGATAATATTTGCTAAGACTAACGGGGGGACTCTGGCTCATGAAGCTATGACTATACCTAATGTGGGAAGTGGATCCGAAGCAAAAGCAAAGGTACTTAAATTGAAAAAACTACAAATGACCCAATCTTAGCTTTTCTTTCATGCTAAACTGAGAGTAAAATGGGATTTTTTTTTCCATACATGACTCGTACCTGGCCCAGATAAATTTAATAGCAGTAAAATACTGTTCATTTGCATGTTGTCTATCTCCTAGGAATATAGACTCTTTCAAACTTGGTTCTCTCCTTTGTGTCTGGACTCTAAAATGAAGGAAGAAATAATGTCTAACTCTTCTTCCCATTTTCTACGCCCTTGTTACCATGCTCAATTGCCCAACTACTGTCTAGGACAGTAGTGTTTAGGGTCACAGATATATTACACTTTTTCAGAAATATATGGGTATAAGAGAGGAGTCAAGTTGTGAAGACATCTTAAAAATAATGGATAAAATATTTTGCTTTAAAATTTTTTCAGTTGCATTGCTTCTGATGAATTAATGGCCTTCATATCTTGGACTATTTGTGTAGCATAATTAACACTCTCTAATCCTCCCTCTGCTCCAACTTCCAGAATGTCTTTAAATATTACCATTCCTGTTCAATGTCATTCAGAAATCTGCATGTTCAAGGTAGAGAATAAACACTTAAGCTTGGTTTCTAATTTCTCTTTCTTTGGGGGAAATGAGAAGCCAGTTTCCTGAAACATAAAAATATCGTGAAGCTTTTTAAAATAAGAATCTATGATCAGCAACTATGTTCATAGTTCAGGTAAATATAATTCTATGTCTAGATATTTTAGTTTATTTTGTGTGTTTTTAAATAAGGTACTTTTCCAAAATAAAATTTAAAAATTCTTGTAAAGGTTTTACTTAGCTCACCACAGGCTAGTGGCACCCTGTCATCCTCACTCAGACTTTCCATAAATCATTTTGTATTTTAAGTGAATAAATTTCAACACTTAGAAGAACATAAAGTTATTAAGGTGGTGACAATAGAAAACAAAATCTTTCCACATTCTCATTATTTAAAATTATCAAGAATATGTAAGTTTTGTTAATTATTCCTTAATCCGAGAAAGTTAATCAGGGAGGGTAAAGTGGCACCCACTCCTTTAGATTAGTAATAGTTATTTATAGAATTCATGCTTGAGACTTACAACCTTTTGGGGGGAATAACTGCATTGTCTTCATGCAGTCTAAAACAACCCAAACATTTGTTGGTATTATTTGTGCAAGACAGCAGGAATAGATTAAAATATGCTTTTAACTAAGAGGGAACATAAGAAAACTATATTCTTAGTTACTGGAGGATAATACAGTTTAAGTAGCATTTAGCCATCTTTTTGACACAGCACTGGATTCTGAGTGAATTGTTTGATTGATTGTTGAGGCTTTTGTTGTTTATGTGTCATGAGAGAGAATTTGGGAACTAGTGGTGTTCAAAGATTTCTCATTTGCACCACCGGTGGGCACATTCAATAGTTAGATTGCCTTCTAAAAAGCAGTTTCTCTATTCAATAATGACTCCTTGCTTATGCTTCCTGTTAAAAAAAAAATCTCTTTTTTTTTAAACACAGAAATTTCTAGCATTTCTACTGAACCCCCTACAGCCCATTCCTTTCTTTCTGAGTCTCCTCCTGAGTTGACAGGGTCAATTGGGTCTTGGATTTTTATCATATGTGTGGTAATAAATACCAAGGATGTTAATAATTCTAAAAATACAACTATAAGATGGGAAAGACATTCTCCCAAACTTTCTTTACTGAGTGGGCCAGCCAGTCCCACATTAAACTGTGAAACGGATAAAATATGCCATTTTCCTTCCATAGGAACTTGACTTCTTTGCCAGTCTCCTGTGTGGTTCAATAAACATGTACTGATATTTCAGTATATGCAAGGCACTGTGCTAAGTGGTTGGAATACAAAAATGGATAAGATGGATGAGTCATTGTTATTATAGTCTGTTTCTCGGTAAACCCAGGAAATTCTCCTCTAAATAGGATGACCATACACTCCAGTTTGCTCTGAACAGTCCTTGTTTACTCCTGTTGTACCAGTGCTTATAATTCCCCATTTTACTCTCAGGGAATCTGGTTTAATCTACGTGTATATGTGTGTGTTTCCTTTTATCCTTAATGACATCAGTCACCCGTTACAAAGAAAATGATGTTAAAAAGAGCTTAATATATGACTGTTTCTTAATAGGTATTGACCTGTATCCAACGATGACTTGATGCTAAGGAATGGTTTTTAAGTTTAAACATTTTTTTTATTTTGAAATTAATCATACATACAACGATTTTGCAAAAATTGTCTAAAAATTCCTGTTTACCCTTCAACCAGATTTCTTAAATGTTAATGTTTTATAAAACCACAGTAAAATGATAGAAACCAGGAAATTAATATCGATATGATACTGTTTTCTAATCGTAGACCTTACTCAGCTGCCCCACTGATGTCTTTTTCTAGTCCAGGATCTCATAAAGGATCATGCACTGCATTTAGTTATAATTTCTTCATAATATTCTTTTAAGTCTGGAATAACTCTTTGGTCTTTCTTTTATTTCAAGACCTTAGTTTTGAAGGATACTGGCAAATTATTTTGGAAATATCCCTCGATTTCAGTGTATCTTACATTTTGTATGATTAAATTGGACAATGTCTTTTTAGCAGTAACACCAGAGAAGTGAAGTAGTATGTTCATTACCTCGTATTAGGATATACTCACAGAAGTCCTTAAATTATAATATTGTACAAACACAAATTTTCACTTTTCTGTTTTGCAGTGATAGTCTTATCCACATGTTAGACCTTTTAAACCTTATATAATAAAGTCCTTTATGATACTGTACTTTTTCTGTTGGTTTTGTAAATCAAAGATTCATACTGATCTCCTCGTAGGAGGTTGACTGTGAGGACAGTTAACCCACTTACAAATTAAATTTACCTGAGTGAACTAGAGTGCCCAGCTCTGATGTTGAAAAATTCTCTATGTTATCTACTTTATTTAAAAATTCAGCCTGAACAAGCACCTGAAGAGAACATTTCCTACACCTTGTCCCCAATTCATATGTGACACTGATGAGTGAATGATGTGAAGAGCTTTTTGAGTATGAGTTAAAAATTTTTTGAGCATTTATGTCTGTCTTAAGGGTAAATGAGAGTGGAGGGTTTTTTTCTGAAATTCAACAATGTATCTAATCAGTAAACATTGCCCTCTTCAAAAAAAGTACTTTTCTTCCCTTAGGAATTTACTTTTAAGGGCATCCAATTTTTTATATGTGTATCACCTCATTTATTAGATTTGTCTGTATCTTGGAAAAGAACAGGAAAGAAACACTATCTAAATTATCTGCAACTTCTTATTTGTTGACCCAATAAGGATTAACTTAGTATAGTTACGCTATGTTAAATTAATCTTACTGCTATATCACAAAATTATATATTCAATTGTTGGGGTGGAGTTTTGTTGGTTTTGTTTTTGTTTTCTTCTAAAAGAACTGTAGCTGTTCAAAAATGTGATAAAGCATAAAATGCTGTTTTGGTAACTTAAGTTTTTAAGGCTTTAAAAGGGAAAATGAATCAATATTTTTCATCCAAAGATTCATAGAAAAATGTTAGGATGATCAAAGACTACTTGTGAAGATGTGTTTTTTTATTTAAACATAGCTTCGAAAGAAAATATACTTTGTTCACTGAAAAAACATTAGAAATGAAAAATTTGACTGCTTATTTATTTATTTATGGCTACGTTGGCGGGCCTCTCACCACGGTGGCTTCTCTTGTTGCGGAGCACGGGCTCCAGGCGCGCGGGCTTCAGTAGTTGTGGTACGTGGGCTCAGTAGTTTTTGATCACGGGCTCCAGAGCGCAGGCTCCGTATTTGTGGCGCACGGGCTTAGTTACTCCTCGGCATGTGGGATCTTCCAGGACCAAGGCTCAAACCCGTGTCCCCTGCATTGGCAGGCGGATCCTCAACCACTGCGCCACCAGGGAAGCCCTGACTGCATATATTTTTCATAGCAGAGCTGCCTCATTATTCCTCAACCTTCGTTTCCCTTGTAAGTTAAGGGAAAAGAAGGGCAAATTGTCCGTATGGGTGTTGCTGTGAAAGGAGACGGGTTTTTCTGTGTGATTACGTAATTTATATCTGTACTTTTGTCCTCAAACCCCATATGTGCATAGGATGCCGGACTGTAAAATAATTTATTCATAAACTGCCTGAAAAAAATTTTAAGCCTCTTGTAAAATACAAATATTATACATATTAAAATGAATGTTGAAGCAATTTGTTTTATTTTACCAAAATGCAAGTAGACAACACTAATGATTCCATTCTACTGAATTTGTACCAAAAGAAACATCAAAATGGGGGCCATATGTTCATGGCACGGGATAATCAGATAAGAATAAAATAGTAGGAGGTTCTGGTTTGTCACAACCTAATTATACATCCTTATGAGTACAGAAATTAAGAATTTGCAGACCTGCTTTTTATAATAGTTTTAAATTAGCTGTAACAAATCAAATTACTGAAATTTTTGGTTATATTAAATTCAATCATGAGCCTATAGACACAGCACGAGAAATGTAGTTATGAACAGACATGTCCACCAGTTGCTAGTAGTAACAATTACTATTTACACGTATTTTCTCTTGCGATATGTTAAACATTCCGTCTTTGGTTTCTACTTTTAACACAATTTTAAATTAGCACACTAAAATAATAGTGAAAACTTTACATTTATAAGTGATATAAATTCTCTGAAAATTAATGTCTCATCTGCTGAAATATAGTTACACTACCTTAGAAGTTTTTGAGAATTCAATGAGATAATGTATTGATATATGAAAACACCTCTCACTTTGCTTCATACATAATAGAAGTTTCTTTTATTTTTTAGCTACAGTATATGGTAATATTTTACCTTTATTGTCTTCTGATAATTTCAGCAGATCCAAATTCACATTCATTATAACAGCCTGGAATATCTTTGACCTTTATCATTCAGGCTAATTTTTTTTCTATTTATTAGAGAGCTCCACAAACTATTCTTTGCAAATCATTATTTCTGAAGCCATTCTCTGAGGTGTGAGCATCTGCTAGCTGCTAACAGAGGGTGCAGCTGTTGTTCAGGAGACCGGCTGTGTTGTGTTGCCAAGCAACTGCTGCAAACCAAATCCCTGGGCAGGTTGCTTGCCCAGGCGCACCTGCCTGCCGACCCAGCTATTTATTTAATTAAAAATCTGTTCCTGCACGGCAGCCTGGCCAGAAAGGCAACAGCAGCCATAGATTACAACTATATTAAATGATCTACCCATATTGTTTCACTGACTATTCATTGCAAACCAAAGGTGTCTCAGACCACCCCCACTTACTCTTAATGACTTTTCAAAAAGTGTGTAAGAGCAAAGTAGAGATGGATTCTATGTGCATGTCAGAGAAACTGAAACCAATTTGTCAGGCACATCACTTCCTGTAAACAAACGTGCAAAATGTTTCATCAATAAGAGAGCTTCTAACAAGGCATTATTGCATTTTTATGTGCAATGGGGAAGAAAAGGATGTAAAATATGTATTTACTGTTAATTGGGAATTTGGAAAGTCAGTGTTTTCATAGACCAAGTTGTTTTTTCCTTTCAATTAAAAAAAAAACCCAAACACTTCAGGTGCCTTAGAGTTCACTCTTAGATTACAGTGGTTTTCTCTTCTCATTCTGCTCTCCTCATTTTCAAAATTTACAGTGATTCTTTTATGTCAACCAGATGACATTAGAAATGAAACTGTCAAGAATTAATACCAGCCATTGCAGTTTCTTTTAAAAACCACAGGGAGTCTTGGCAATACTTATATACATGTCAACTGTGCTCTGTCCTTTGAAGCTCATTCCAGCTCCTCTTAGGAACAACTGGCTCTTATAAGGATTTCAAGAGAAAAACATAAAGGTTTTGGTTGTGATTGCCTTACAGATTTATTTTTATTTTTTTTTATAATTTTTTTTTTTTTTTTCGGTACATGGGCCTCTCACTGTTGTGGCCTCTCCCGTTGCGGACCACAGGCTCCGGACGCGCAGGCTCAGCGGCCATGGCTCACGGGCCTAGCCGCTCCGCGGCATGTGGGATCTTCCCAGACTGGGGCACGAACCCGTGTCCTCTGCATCGGCAGGCGGACTCTCAACCACTGCGCCACCAGGGAAGCCCTGAGATTTATTTTTGATACCTGTGAAGGAAAGACTTAAAAGTGGGACTCCAGTAACTGAAGTATTCCTAATTTTTATGGCAACTATTAAAGTCAAGAAAGGTCTTTATTAAGAATTCAGTGTTTGCTATATCACCAAGAGCAGCAGAAATTATTAAAAAGCCTAGAATTCTCTTTGAGTGATGTATAAATTACATGTGCAAAGGAAGCTTGTTCTCAGAAAAGGTACTACATAAAATATAAGTAATGATAATTTGATATTAACTGAAGCTCACATTTAGAGACTATAAGAAAGTGTTTTTTAATAATGTATGTGTGTGTCTTATTTTTTTATTTGTGTCTTATTTTATTTTATTTTTTATTTTTTTACGGTACGCGGGCCTCTCATTGTTGTGGCCTCTCCCGTTGCGGAGCACAGGCTCCGGACGCGCAGGCTCAGCAGCCATGGCTCACGGGCCCAGTCGCTCCGAGGCATGTGGGATCTTCCCAGACAGGGGCACGAACCCGTGTCCCCTGCATCAGCAGGCAGACTCTCAACCACTGCGCCACCAGGGAAGCCCTTGTGTCTTATTTTAAAATGAGAGTGTTTTAAAGTTGGGATAAAAGTATAAAATGTTCTGCCAACAAACATCAGTGATATCCCTTGTTTAATGCATTTTATATTTTTACTCAGATATACAACTCATAGGCTTCTGTTTTCACTATCTGCTGCTTTTCTATGCCATATTTATATTTTCATTGTTGACATAGAAGTTATGTGTATTGATTGTATAGACAATGCTTAATCTTATTAAGTGTCTTACATCCATAAGGCACTGAAATTTCACAATACCTACTTCCAACCAAATGTCAAAGGAGGATCTTCTATGAATTTATCTGGTTCAATCTTCTTTTTATTCTACACAGAGTTTCACCAATGAAATGTCTACTTTTGTAGACACTAGCATCTACCAGTCATACAATTCTCCATACTATGCCTACTTACAGTATTTTTTGCTTTTTTTCCTTATTCCTTTTCCTTCTAATGAAATAACACATACACTGAATCTTCTATTGGATGTAATTTGGGAGCCCAAAAGTCATTTTAAATCTAAAACAGATACAATGTTTTCAGTCCAGATTGATGACTCCTAACCATACAGAGAAACAATATTTAATCAGATATTTCTTTTTTAAACCTGAAGGCTATTAACTGGACCATCACTGAGTTTGAGATAATAAATGCATGTGAAAATGTTGCTCTCGTATCAAGTTCCCAAGCTTTAGTGCTTTTTCTGCTTCAGCATACTCATTCAGAACCTACCCATTCTTCAAATCCTGGCTAAATATCATCTCCTGTGTGAAGGCTTATCTTTTCTAGTGTGTCGTGATTTCCCCTTTTCATCTGGTATTTAACATTTATGTCTGTATGTCTTGATTCCTTGAACTATTGATTGAAAATTATAGTGTACATTCATGCATTCAACCATTTGTAAGCCAGGGATTGTGCTGAAAATGAAAAGGTAAATTACTTCACAACATCAAAGATTTCAAAACTATAACTGAAATTATTTACTAATTTGATTAGTAAATTGCTAGATTATTGATAGGGAACAGAGATCACAAGAAAAGCTATAAGGAGATTACATTTTGGTGTCTGGAAGTGGTAGTGTACTAACGACTCTGTTTCCAAAATCTATATATCTAGCAGACAGATCCTCTTAAAATTCCCAAACCTGAACATGAAATTGCTCTCTAAATTTGCTCCTCCATGCTCAGTGTCAATGTCGTCATCATCACCGAGGTGCTCCTTCCAGAAAATCTAGAAATCATTCTTACCGTTCTTTTGTTAGCTCACAGATTGCATTTGTGGAAAAAAAAAAAAGACTGCCTTTCATTAACATCTGCTGTCCATGCTTATTACGACCAAATAATTTTAATAGTCTCCTAACAGTCTCTCTGTTTCCAGTCTTGATTCTCTTTATGGACTCTGTGTGTCGCTAGACAAATCTTTCTGAAATACACATCTTGTTAAATTACCTGCTTAATCTTTCAAAAGCTGCTTATTGCCTACATATCAAATCTGAAGTCGCTACTCTAGCATTCATGACCTTCCAAGAACTGGTCTACATTTTAAACATCCAACTCAAAATTACTGCCTTCGTCAGCCTCTGCCTAATCCCTCCAGCTATAATTTAACACCCCATCCTCTGTGTATCCCACAAACCGCAATTATACTCCTGTCATAGCACTTACCACGATTTAATAGTCTTACTGAGACTCAGTAAATACTTGTTGACTGATTATAATCTCTTCAACATTCCAAGACTGTGACAGCTTCATCCTCTTCAGTTCTTCTTTTGTCACCTGAAATTGTATCCTTATTACTGACATAATGCAAGAGACATGGAGTCTTGTAATAAATAATGGAATGAGTATGTTTTAATATAGAGGGATAGAAGAGGTTAACGCTGATAAGAATAATTTGGTCACTCTTAGGATGTATGATAATACTTCCCAAACCTATAAAATTACCAGAATATTGGGAAGCTTTATTTAAAAACTAAATTTTTCATAACACCGATATATACCTTCTGAATTAGAATTAAGAAGGCTTCTCAGGTGATTCTAATGATTAGCCAGCTTTGGCAATCTTTAGAGGAGGAGACCTAGTAGAATAAGTATTAATATTTTGTGAGGGTGTAGGGATTTGATTTCTTATCTCCTATCCCCACATTCTGGAACCTGGCATACATAAATTCTAATACAAAAGGCAATCCTGTATAAGATCTTGGCTAGATATGGGCACCCTTTTAACATAATTTACAAAACTTATGTTAGCAGGATGGTAATGTGTGAGCGGTATAATTTTATTTTTGATATGGCATCTGGAGCCCTGATCACCATGGAGGTTCCTGTTCCTTCAGGCCTCATCCTCAGGACCTGAAGCCCCATGAGTACTGCTCCCCTGTCACTCTTTCCAGAGCAGAACAGGATCAAGTAGTGACTTACTGCCAACCCAAGATGAAGTCAGGGTCTTAGGAGATTTATAGGGTAAGAAGTTGGAGAAGAAGCAAAAGAGAGAGAAAGCAGTTAGGGCATGGAGCTCCGTGCCCTTTGAAGGCCCTCTTTCCAACAGGGACCAGTTTGATATCTTAGAAAAACTGCTTTCAAATCTCTACCACACTGTAGATTCAGTAAGGGTTGAATTACATTGTTTGCACCTAAAATTTTCAAAACAGAAAAGGAAAAGAAAAGAAGAAACAAAAAGAACACATTTAACATTTGCAAGATCTATTATGTGCTCAGTGAGCTAACAAGAAGCTATTTTGCTTACCGAGTACAGCAGACATTTTTTACACAGTAGAGTTTAGTGTCAGAGAGATACATAATGATGCAGTGTTCTTGTGAGTGTTTATTCTGTGTTTCTTTTCTAGAGCTAAGTAAGCTCTGTGATAGACTGCAGGATCAAAGATATATATGATCTCTATTCTCAAGGAACTCACAGGCCGAGGAAAATCCTATTAGAAAACAAGCAATTACAGTTCCCTATGTTAAGTATCATGGTGGAGACTGGAGGCTTGATCTGTGACTTCAGTAGAAGGATGTACAGGAATTTTTCTGATGGAAAAGAATAAGGACATTTCCAGCAATGGACGTTGAGGACATAAAGACATGAGGGTATTAAATAGCGTGGTGGTTTATGAGAAGTGAGTAGCAGGCTGTATATATAGCACCGAGTAGAAGAGCATAGGCTTGGGATCATGTGGCGATAGGAATCCTCTCATTTGCTACTGACAATGATACTACAGCCTTGCCTGACTTTGTCTAAGTTTCCATTTCTTCTCCAGTGAGATGAGGGTTATTTAACAATACATCTGTCATAGAGTTGTTAAGTTTCCTATTATGTATGTAAGGTGCTTAACACAGTCCCTAGCAGTGCTTAGCGAAGTATGACAAATAATATCTTAATAGTAGTTCAGTATGGTTGGACCAAGGAGTACATAGAAATGAGTGATGGAATTTGAGTCTGAATTTATACATGACTAGATCAAAAGTGGCCTTACACCATACTAAAGAAAATCACTGCATCCTCAAATCATACTAAAATATCTTTTGTCCTTTTATGTCTTGCAATGGAATATAATTGATTTTGAGTATTTCCCCTGATATTTACAACCAGCAAATACCTCAAAGAAAAGAAGCCTCAAAGAAAAACCCGAAATGGATGCGTTTTTTACAGTGTTGTGAAGTATATTTATACAAACAGCTCAGAGAAATGTATCTATAAAGAAGATCTGTACTGGTAATAGACCTCAGGGTAAGTAAACAAGAAAATGGTAATATAACCTCCCTCTTATAACATACATTATTAGTAAACAAGAAAATGGTAATATAACCCCCCTTTCACCATATGTCATTGTATGCCTAACATAAAAATCAATAAACAAAGAACACATGCAATTATATAGGCTTCATGTGATTTACTATTGATGCTGTTCTTTTTTTTTTTTAACATCTTTATTGGAGTATAATTGCTTTACAATGGTGTGTTAGTTTCTGCTTTATAACAAAGTGAATCACTTATACATATACATATGTCCCCATATCTCTTCCCTCTTGCGTCTTCCTCCCTCCCACCCTCCCTATCCCACCCCTCTAGGTGGTCACAAAGCACCGAGCTGATCTCCCTGTGCTATGTGGCTGCTTCCGACTAGCTGTCTATTTTACATTTGGTAGTGTATATATGTCCATGCCACTCTCTAGCTTTGTCACAGCTTACCCTTCCCCCTCCCCATATCCTCAAGTCCATTCTCTAGTAGGTCTGTGTCTTTATTCCCGTCTTACCCCTAGGTGCGTCATGACATTTTTTTTCCCCTTAGATTCCATATATATGTGTTAGCATACGGTGTTTGTCTTTCTGACTTACTTCACTCTGTATGACAGACTCTAGGTCATTCCACCTCACTACAAATAACTCAATTTTGTTTCTTTTTATGGCTGAGTAACATTACATTGTATATATATGCCACATCTTCTTTATCCATTCATCTGATGATGGACACTTAGGTTGCTTCCGTCTCCTGGCTATTGTAAATAGAGCTGCAATGAACATTTTGGTACATGACTCTTTTTGAATTATGGTTTTCTCAGGGTATATGCCCAGTGGTGGGATTGCTGGGTCATATGGTAGTTCTATTTGTAGTTTTTTAAGGAACCTCCATACTGTTCTCCATAGTGGCGGTATCAATTTACATTCCCACCAGCAAGGCAAGAGTGTTCCCCTTTCTCCACACCCTCTCCAGCATTTATTGTTTCTAGATTTTTTGATGATGGCCATTCTGACTGGTGTGAGATGATATCTCATTGTGGTTTTGATTTGCATTTCTCTAATGATTAATGATGTTGAGCATTCTTTCATGTGTTTGTTGGCAATCAGTATATCTTCTTTGGAGAAATGTCTATTTAGGTCTTCTGCCCATTTTTGGATTGGGTTGTTTGTTTTTTTGTTATTGAGCTGCATGAGCTGCTTGTAAATTTTGGAGATTAATTCTTTGTCAGTTGCTTTATTTGCAAATATTTTCTCCCATTCTGAGGGTTGTCTTTTGATCTTGTTTATGGTTTCCTTTGCTGTGCAAAGGCTTTTTTTTTTTTTTTTTTGTGGTACGCGGGCCTCTCACTGTTGTGGCCTCTCCCGTTGTGGAGCACAGGCTCCGGATGCGAAGGCTCAGCGGCCATGGATCATGGGCTGCTGCTCCGCAGCTGCTCCGCAGCATGTGGGATCTTCCCGGACCGGGGCACGAACCCGTGTCTCCTGCATCAGCAGACAGACTCTCAACCACTGCGCCACCAGGGAAGCCCTGTGCAAAAGCTTTTAATCTTCATTAGGTCCCTGTTTTTGTTTTTGTTTTTGTTTTTATTTACATTTCTCTAGGAGATGGGTCAAAAAGGATCTTGCTGTGATTTATGTCATACAGTGTTCTGCTTATGTTTTCCTCTAAGAGTTTGATAGTTTCTGGCCTTACATTTAGGTCTTTAATCCATTTTGACCTTCTTTTTGTGTACGGTGTTAGGGAGTGTTCTAATCTCATACTTTTACATGTACCTGTCCAGTTTTCCCAGCACCACTTATTGAGGAGGCTGTCCTTTCTCCACTGTACATTCCTGCCTCCTTTATCAAAGATAAGGTGACAATAAGTGCGTGGGTTTATCTCTGGGCTTTCTATCCTGTTCCATTGATCTATATTTCTGTTTTTGTGTCAGTACCATACTGTCTTGATTACTGTAGCTTTGTAGTATAGTCAGGGAGCCTGATTCCTCCAGCTCCGTTTTTCGTTCTCAAGGTTGCTTCGGCTATTCGGGGTCTTTTGTGTTTCCATACAAATTGTGAAATTTTTTGTTCTAGTTCTGTGAAAAATGCCAGTGGTAGTTTGATAGGGATTGCAATGAATCTGTAGATTGCTTTGGGTAGTAGAGTCATTTTCACAATGTTGATTCTTCCTATCCAAGAACATGGTATATCTCTCCATCTATCTGTATCATCTTTAATTTCTTTCATCAGTGTCTTATAATTTTCTGCATACAGGTCTTTTGTCTCCTTAGGTAGGTTTATTCCTAGATATTTTATTCTTTTTGTTGCAGTGGTAAATGGGAGTGTTTTCTTAATTTCACTTTCAGATTTTTCATCATTAGTGTATAGGAATGCCAGAGATTTCTGTGCATTAATTTTGTATCCTGCTACTTTACCAAATTCATTGATTAGCTCTAGTAGTTTTCTGGTAGCATCTTTAGGATTCTCTATGTATAGTATCATGTCATCTGCAAACAGTGACAGCTTTACTTCTTCATTTCTGATTTGCATTCCTTTTATTTCCTTTTCTTCTCTGATTGCTGTGGCTAAAACTTGCAAAACTATGTTGAATAAGAGTGGTAAGAGTGGGCAACCTTGTCTTGTTCCCGATCTTGGTGGAAATGGTTTCAGTTTTTCACCATTGAGGACGATGTTGGCTGTGGGTTTGTCATATATGGCCTTTATTATGTTGAGGAAATTTCCCTCTATGCCTACTTTCTGCAGGGTTTTTATCATAAATGGGTGTTGAATTTTGTCGCAAGCTTTCTCTGCATCTATTGAGATGATCGTATGGTTTTTCTCCTTCAGTTTGTTAATATGGTGTATCACGTTGATTGATTTGCGTGTATTGAAGAATCCTTGCATTCCTGGAATAAACCCCACTTGACCATGGTGTATGATCCTTTTAATGTGCTGTTGGATTCTGTTTGCTAGTATTTTGTTGAGGATTTCTGCCTCTGTGTTCATCAATGATATTGGCCTGTAGTTTTCTTTCTTTGTGACATCTTTGTCTGGTTTTGGTATCAGGGTGATGGTGGCCTCATAGAATGAGTTTGGGAGTGTTCCTCCCTCTGCTATCTTTTGGAAGAGTTTGAGAAGGATAGGTATTAGCTCTTCTCTAAATGTTTGGTAGAATTCGCCTGTGAAGCCATCTGGTCCTGAGCTTTTGTTTGTTGAAAGATTTTTAATCACAGTTTCAATTTCATTACTTTTGATTGGTCTGCTCATATTTTCTATTTCTTCCTGATTCAGTCTTGGCAGGTTGTGCATTTCTAAGAATTTGTCCATTTCTTCCAGGTTGTCCATTTTATTGGCATAGAGTTGCTTGTAGTAATCTCTCATGATCTTTTGTATTTCTGCAGTGTCAGTTGTTACTTCTCGTTTTTCATTTCTAATTCTATTGATTTGAGTCTTCTCCCTTTTTTTTTTTTTTTTGGCAGTATGCGAGCCTCTCACTGTTGTGGCCTCTCCCGCTGCGGAGCACAGGCTCCAGACGCGCAGGCTCAGTTGCCATGGCTCATGGGCCTAGCCGCTCCGCAGCATGTGGGATCTTCCCGGAGTGGGACATGAACCCATGTACCCTCCATCAGCAGGCGGACTGTCACCACTGTATCACCAGGGAAGCCCTCCCTTTTTTTCTTGATGACTTTGGCTAATGGTTTCTCAATTTTGTTTATCTTCTTAAAGAACCAGCTTTTAGTTTTCTTTATCTTTGCTATAGTTTCCTTCATTTCTTTTTCATTTATTTCTGATCTGATCATTACGATTTCTTTCCTTCTGCTAACTTTGGGGTTTTTTTTGTTCTTCTTTCTCTAATTGCTTTCAGTGCAAGGTTAGGTTGTTTATTCAAGATGTTTCCTGTTTCTTAAGGTATGATTGTATTGCTATAAACTTCCCTCTTAGAACTGCTTTTGCTGCATCCCATAGGTTTTGGGTCGTTGTGTCTCCATTGTCATTTGTTTCTAGGTATTTTTTGATTTCCTCTTTGATTTCTTCAGTTTTAACTTCATTATTAAGTAGTATATTGTTTAGCCTCCATGTATTTGTATTTTTTAGAGATCTTTTCCTGTAATTGATATCTAGTCTCATAGCGTTGTGGTCGGAAAAGATACTTGTTACAATTTCAATTTTCTTAAATTTACCAAGGCTTGATTTGTGACCCAAGATATGATCTATCTTGGAGAATGTTCCATGAGCACTTGAGAAGAATGTGTATTCTGTTGTTTTTGGATGGAATGTCCTATAAATATCAATTAAGTCCATCTTGTTAAATGTATCATTTAAAGCTTGTGTTTCCTTATTTATTTTCATTTTGGATGATCTGTCCATTGGTGAAAGTGGGGTGTTAAAGTCCCCTACTATGAATGTGTTACTGTCAATTTCCTCTTTTATGGCTGTTAGTATTTGCCTTATGTGTTGAGGTGCTCCTATGTTAGGTGCATAAATATTTACAATTGTTATATCTTCTTGGATCGATCCCTTGATTATTATGTAATGTCCTTCTTTGTCTCTTATAATAGTCTTTATTTTAAAGTCTATTTTGTCTGATATAAGAATTGCTACTCCAGCTTTTTTTTTTTTGCGTTACGCGAGCCTCTCACTGTTGTGGCCTCTCCCGTTGCGGAGCACAGGCTCTGGATGCACAGTCTCAGCGGCCAGGGCTCATGGGCCCAGCTGCTCCGCGGCATGTGGGATCCTCCCAGACCGGGGCACGAACCCGCCTCTCCTGCATCGGCAGGCGGACTCTCAACCACTGTGCTACCAGGGAAGCCCTCCAGCTTTCTTTTGATTTCCATTTGCATGGAATGTCTTCCATCCCCTCACTTTCAGTCTGTATGTGTCCTTAGGTCTGAAGTGGGTCTCTTGTAGACAGCATGTATATGGGTCTTGTTTTTTTATTCATTCAGCCAGTCTGTGTCTTTTGGTGGGACCATTTAATCCATTTACATTTAAGGTAATTATCGATATGTATGTTCCTATTCCCATTTTCTTAATTGCTTTGGGTTTGTTATGGTAGGTCTTTTCCTTCTCTTGTGTTTCTTGCCTAGAGAAGTTCCTTTAGCATTTGTTGTAAAGCTGGTTTGGTGGTGCTGAACCCTCTCAGCTTTTCCTTGTCTGTAAAGGTTTTAATTTCTCCATCAAATCTGAATGAGATCCTTGCTGGGTAGAGTAATCTTGGTTGCAGGTTTTTCTCCTTCATCACTTTAAATATGTCCTGCCAGTCCCTTCTGGCTTGCAGAGTTTCTGCTGAAAGATCAGCTGTTAACCTTATGGGGATTCCCTTGTGTGTTATTTGTTGTTTTTCCCTTGCTGCTTTTAATATATTTTCTTTGTATTTAATTTTTGACAGTTTGATTAATATATGTCTTGGTGTATTTCTCCTTGGATTTATCCTGTATGGGACTCTCTGTGCTTCCTGGACTTGATTAACTATTTCCTTTCCCATATTAGGGAAGTTTTCAACTATAATCTCTTCAAATATTTTCTCAGTCCCTTTCTTTTTCTCTTCTTCTTCTGGAACCCCTATAATTCGAATGTTGTTGCATTTAGTGTTGTCTCAGAGGTCTCTGAGACTGTCCTCTGTTCTTTTCATTCTTTATTCTGCTCTGCAGTAGTTATTTCCACTATTTTATCTATCAGGTCACTTATCTGTTCTTCTGCCTCAGTTATTCTGCTATTGATCCCTTCTAGAGTATTTTTCATTTCATTTATTGTGTTGTTCATCATTGCTTGTTTTCTCTTTAGTTCTTCTAGGTCCTTATTAAATGTTTCTTGCATTTTCTCTATTCTATTTCCAAGATTTTGGATCATCTTTACTATCATTATTCTGAATTCTTTTTCAGGTAGACTGCCTATTTCCTCTTCATTTGTTAGGTCTGGTGGGTTTTTATCTTGCTCCTTCAACTGCTGTGTGTTTTTCTGTCTTCTCATTTTGCTTATCTTACTGTGTTTGGGGTCTCTTTTTTGCCGGCTGCAGGTTCGTGGTTCCTGTTGTTTTTGGTGTCTGTCCCCAATGTCTAAGGTTGGTTCAGTGGGTTGTGTAGGCTTCCTGGTGGAGGGAACTAGTGCCTATGTTCTGGTGGATGAGGCTGGATCTTGTCTTTCTGGTGGGCAGGTCCACATCTGGTGGTGTGTTTTGGGGTGTCTGTGGCCTTATTATGATTTTAGGCAGCCTCTCTGCTAATGGGTGGGGCTGTGTTCCTGTCTTGCTAGTTGTTTGGCATAGGGTGTCCAGCACTGTAGCTTGCTGGTCATTGAGTGAAGCTGGGTGTTGGTGTTGAGATGGAGATCTCTGGGAGATTTTCGCCATTTGATTTTATGTGGAGCTGGGTGGTCTCTTGTGGACCAGTGTCCTGAAGTTGGCTCTCCCACGTCAGAGGCACAGCCCTGACCCCTGGCTGCAGCACCAAGAGCCTTTCATCCACACGGTTTTTAATGGGTGATCAACCAAATATTTCCAAAACATGCTGTGGCATCAGGCCTTCCAACCTCGGCTTCAGGTAGGTTTCTTTCCAGCCTTTTCATGACAGAGTGACTATGCAGTGGTTTCCTGGCTGAAGAATTTTGTAGCAACATCTAGTCAATGCTGTCCACAGATGAGAGAACAGAGTTTCCCCGTGTGTAGCTGTGAAGTAGTCAGCAGGACCCTCGCCTCCCAGGGCGAGGAGCTTTCAGGTGGCCGCAGCACGACGGGGAGTGAAGGACGAGGCTGTGATCCCACCTTCACTTAGAAGCACACACATGCCCGATGCTGTTCTTAAAATTCAGAGCAACACATGACCCACAGTTTCACTTACTTAAATGTCATTTGTATTACCATCAGGACAGGAAATACATGAGCCTCTGTCGTTTGAGGACGTGACCCTCTCGCTCTTGTGACATGTAGTTCACGTTAAAATTTCAAACACTGGACCTTTTGTTAGACTCATGCAAGGGCTTCCCTTTCCTTTCACTTCCTCCTGCTTTGTTTTATGTGTATTTAATCTATTGCCATCCTCCACCTCAAGATGCATGAATATTATGAATTAACATATATAAATTTAGCAAAAGAAAAAAATTTAACCAGAAATCTGTATGAGAATTGTCACCTGTTCAGAGATTATGGAAGTGTACTACAATAGGAAAAGAAAATGTGTTTTACTCCTATTTTGCCCATTAAATGAAATTAAGCAACTATTTAGCCTATATGGGTTTGAGTTACTATACCTAGAAAAGAGGTCACTTAAATAGTTGTACTCTAAAATCTATCTCAGAACTAAGGATTTTTGACTGCCATAATTTTATTTATAAGTCAAGTGTGTTCTAGTGAAACATAAAAATACCATTGAAAAACCAACAAAATGGGTATGACTTAACAGCACTGAAAAACTAATGAAAGTATCAGTATTCTTTAAAAGGGGTATCAGTAATAAAGTAAAGGTAATAATTAAGTCAAGCTTACTTACTATAGAAGTAATGGAATAAACAAAACACAGGACAGTAATTTCCTTGGGGGATACATTTAATTACTCTGAGTGACACTGAAAGGCAAAACAAGTTCTCGCTTATTAGGAGGTTTCTAAATCCTTCTTTTGAAAAGAAGCAAAGAGGTCAAGTGATTTAGAGTCACTCGGAATGAACATTAATAGTTTTTCAGCTACTCGTTATACGTCTCCTATCTTTAGTAACTGTATCCTGATTTTTCTCTGGGAAACACTTTGAAATAGTTCAAATGTTTCTCGAAGGAGTGAACTCTACTTCTCTGTCCTAAACACCATCATATTCCACTTGTCCTTGAGATTAATTAGGTTGGGTATCTGGCCTACATAGTCAAACCACAATAAATCCCAGGACTTTTATTGAAACACAGAAAAAACACCATATCTTGTTCATAGCAGAGGGACATTGAATAACGGGGAGCAGAAGCTGCCAAAGGCCACCACCCATGTCTTTTTGAGTAAAGTACCATGAAAAGAAAGCATTTAGGCATTTATTTCACAGAACCACAGACAAGTCAATCTTACGTCAAAAAACTCCTCAATTATGCAAGATAAATGAACTATAGATGGTAAATATAATTTATTCATATATTTTGTTTATTTTACATTTTCAGATATACGCAAAGAGTTTAATGTTGAGGTCAATTTAGTATAAAATGCCATTGCTTAGAACAGTACGTGCGATACAGTAGATATGCTTCCATATCTTGGCTGTTGTAAATACTGCTGCAATGAACATAGGGCTGCATATATCTTTTCCAATTAGTGTTTTCATTTTCATCAGATAAATTCCAAGGAGTGGCATTGCTGGATTATATGATAGTTTTATTTTTAATTTTTTGAAGACTCTCCATACTGTTTTCCACAATGGCTGCACCAATTCACATTCCCACCAACGGTGCATGAGGGTTCCCTTTTCTTCCCAACACTTGTTATTTGTTGTCTTTTGATAATAGTCATTCTGACAGGTGTTAGGAAATGTCTAATTATGACTGTGCATTTCTCTGGTGATTAGCGATGTTGAGCATATTTTCATCTTTCTGTTGGCCACACACATATGACCATATGGCATATAGTTGTTCATAGTAATCTGTTTGATCCTTTGTATTTCTTTGGTGTCAGTTGTAACTTCTTTTTTACTTCTGAGTTGATTTGAGGCCTCTTTTTTTTTCTTGATGAGTTTGGCTAAAGATTTATCAATTTAAAAAATATATATTTTGAAAGAACCAGCTCTTAGTTTACCTGACATTTTCTTGCTCTCTTTTTTTTTTTTTTTTTGTGGTATGCAGGCCTCTCACTGTTCTGGCCTCTCCTGTTGCGGAGCACAGGCTCCAGACATGCAGGCTCAATGGCCATGGCTCACGGGCCCAGCCGTTCCGTGGCATGTGGGATCTTCCCGGACCGGGGCACGAACCCATGTCCTCTGCATCGGCAGGCAGACTCCCAACCACTGCACTACCAGGGAAGCCCTCTCTCTTTTTTTTTAAAGCTTCTATTTCATTTAGTTCTGGTCTACTCTTTATGATTTCCTTCCTTCTAGTCACTTTGGGTTTTGTTTGTTCTTCTCTTTCTAGTACCTTTAGCTGTAAGGTTCAGTTGTTTGAGATTTTTCTTGTTTCCTGAGTTAGGCGTATATTGTTTTAAACTTCCCTCTTAGAACTGATTTTGCTGCATCCCATAGATTTTGCATTATTGTGTTTCCATTTCCATTTGTCACTAGGTATTTTTAAATTTCTTCTTTGATTTCTTCAGTTATCCATTGGTTGTTTAGTAGCATATTGTTGAGCCTACACATGTTTGTGGGTTTTGCAGTTTTTTTCTTGTAGTTGATTTCTTGTCTCATAGCATTGTGGTCAGAACAGATGCTTGGTATGATTTCCATCTTCTTAAATTTTCTGAGATTTGTTTTGTGGCCTAGCATGTGACCAATCCTGAAGAATGTGCCCTTGAAATGAGTGTATGTTCTGCTCCTTTTGAATGGAGTGTTCTATATATATGTATTAAGTCAATTTAGTCTAATGTTTCATTTAAGGTCAGTGTTTCTTTATTGATTTTCTGTCCAGATGATATGCGCATTGATGTAAGTGGGGTGTTAAAGTCCCCTACTGCTATTGTGTTACTGTCAGTTTCTCCCTTTGTGCTGTTAATATTTGCTTTATGTATTTAGGGGCTCCTATGGTGGGTACATAAATATTTACAGTTGTTATATCTCCTTGGGTTGATCCCTTGATCATTTTGTACTGTCCTTCTTTATCTCTTACTACAGTCTTTGTTTAGAGTCTATTTTGTCTCATATAGGTATTGCTGCCTTGGCTTTCTTTTCATTTCCATTTGCATGGAATATGTTTTTCTATCCGTCACTTTCGGTCTAGGTTTCTCTTTAAATCTGAAGTGAGTCTCTTGTAGGCAGCATATATATGGGTCTTGTTTTTGCATCCACTCAGGCACTCTATGTCTTTTGACTGGAGTGTTTAGTCCATTTACATTTAAAGTAATTATTGATAGATATGTACTTATTGCCATTTTCTTCATTGTTTGGGGGTTGTTTTTGTGGTTCCTTTCTTCCTATTTTGCTCTCTTCCCTTGCATTTTGATGACTATCTTTGGTGTTATGTTTGAATTTTTTTCTCTTTTTTGTGTGCATATCCATTACAGATTTTTTATTTGTGGTTACTGTGTGATTCATATATGTGTGTGTGATTATTTTAAGTTGCTGCTCTCTTAAGTTTAAACACATTTTAACAACCCTGCATTTTTACCCACTCACCATGTTTACTGTTTTTGACATATTTTACATCTTTTTGTTTTGTTTGTCCCTTAACTACTTATTATGGATATAGATGGTTTTATTACTTTTGTCTTTTAACCTTCCTCCTAGCTTTGTATGTGGTTGATTTTTTTCCTATTAAAAATAATCAAAGTATAATTATTCTACATTGATACAGTAAGGTTTACATTTTGCATTTTACATAGAGCAGCTTTACATTTTAAAGCCCTCAGATCCTTGGACTTCCAGAGTCCTTGGTCTGAATTTACAGGTTATATATTATGTACATCTTATGTAATCACTATATCTTTTTCAGCTTTACATAATGGTGTAGATATATCTGTATTTATTTCAAGGAATAGAATTTAATAGCATATTCAACTATATCATTTACTGTGGAATAATAATAATTTGCCCAATTGTGAAGTAACTGATCCAAAAATTTATCTTAATTTTGAACCCATTTAATAAAAATTCAGTAGAAAGTGCTGCCAGATAACAATCAGGTATTTTGTTAATTTATGCACAAATTCAGCAGAATTGATGTTACCATATGTCATAAATAATACTTATCTTGACTTTTAACCAAATTTTCTATGATAACTACCAGGTAATATTAAATAATTAGACTTTTCTCTAGTATCAATGTATTATCATGTGTGATGTCATGTTATGCATGACGTAAAATCTAGACAGTAACATCTACTTTGACTATAGAGGTAAATTTTCTGTACTGCTACGGAGCTGAAACCAAAGTGGTCATCCAACAGACTTAACAAGGATGATAAATCATTGTCAAAAATCCAATTGAAATTGTGTTAGTTCTTGATATTAGTACTATTTCTTTAGAGTACGTTTATTTTAAAAAGAAATCATTATTGAAAAGTTTTGTTCAGTAATTTTTTAAATAAATTAATGAATTTGACTAGAAAATATTCTCCTTACAAATGAGAATAAGGATGCCGTAATATATATAGTAGAATTATTGGAATTTAACTAATTATTATTATAATTTAAAAATGATTTGTCTAACAAGACCTTTCTAGCCCTGGTATTCATTATTATAATCCACTTTTAATTAATTCCTTGGGGCTCAAGTTTTTTTTATACTGTTTTATCAACTGCAAAAACATTCCTTAAATATGGTGGTCAGGAATTCTATTTCCAAACTCCATTCACCATTCTAATTAGCTTGCTTTTACAGAAGGAAAATGTGAAGTCTTGTATGCCCTGAATAAAATAAAATAAAAAGAGTATAATTCTTTTAAAACTGACTCTCCTCCTAGTTAGTTAAATATCTGATTAAAACTCTATGAAGTAAATGGGCATTAGGAATTAGTGAGGGCTCTTTATAGCAGTGGTTGAAATTATAAAAGATAGAGGCAGAACAAGTCTTGGACATATGATCACACCATATTCCAGAAGTATCAATTTATTGAATAGATCCCCTGTGGTACCTGTGTCCCACCAAGAGAAATGGCAGTTAGTAAAATCATCCATTTTAGGGTGGCTCCTAAGTAGCTGAGAGTGCTGGATTTTATTTGCTGCCTTTCTAGGTATGTCAAGATCACCGTAGCTTTTAACAAAATGGAGACAGTTTTCAAGAAAAGAGTCATGGGCTTCCCTGGTGGCACAGTGGTTAGGAATCCGCCTGCCAATGCAGGGGACATGGGTTTGAGCCCTAGTCTGGGAAGATCCCACATGCTGCGCAACTAAGCCTGTGCACCACAACTACTGAGCCTGCGCTCTAGAGCCCGCAAGCCACAACTACTGAAGCCCACACACCTAGAGCCCGTGCTCTGCAAGAAGAGAAGCCACCACAGGGAGAAGCCCACGCACCACAATGAAGAGCAGCCCCCGCTTGCCCAACTAGAGAAAGCCTGCGCACAGCAACAAAGATCCAATGCAGCCAAAAGTAAAATAAATAAAATAAATAAATTTTAAAAAATTCACTTAAAAAAAATGATCAAGGCAGTCAAATATTTCTAGACACTAAATCAACATAAGAACTAAGAAATGGTCATCTGATTTAGTGATGTGGAAATTGCTGATTTCCTTGGCAACTGCAATTTCAATGAAATTGTTGATGAGAAAAAACCAGATTGCAACGGGTTGAGAAGTGGGTGGGAGATAAGAAAGAATTCATTATGAGTGTAGAAAACTCCTTCAAAGTGTTTTGTTATGAATCAGGACGAAAAAGATAGCCAGAGAGGGTTAGGGGACTAAAAGAGAGTTCTTTCTTTATTTTTTAAATGGAAGTATTTTTAAATGCTAATGGAATACAAGCAGAAAAAAGAAGTTGAACTAGAAGAGAGAGGTCAATGTAGCAATTTCCCTGAGAAGGAGCAGAAGACTCTCGGGTAGGAAAAATGACATCACTTCCAACTTTAACAGAAACAAATGCCCAAGTGTTTATATGGGCATGTTTACTAATCCACTGGCAGAAGGTTGAGGGCTTTTCCTTCTAACAGCTTTCAATCTGAAATAGCAGAGAGGTTACCTGTTGAACATGATGTAGGAGATGGGGGAAGTGGCACCATTAAAAGCTCAAAAAATAAATGTTATAAAAGTGGAGAACTGGAGAAAAAAAACTGACTTTATTTTTTGAGGTGGGCATTGTTACCAGCACAGCCAATATTAACACTTCAACAACAACAACAACAAAAATCAAACCTTAATCTAATTAAATCTCTATGTTATCTCACAGGAACTATGAGGGATACAAGGATATGTTTAGTGATATCAAGAAAATGTAATTAGCCAAGTCCATGTTATATGTGATCCAATTGCTTCAACAAAAAACAGCAGTTTTGAAGGGTAAAGGAACACTTTTTGAATACAACTAGGAAAAATTGAGCATTAATGGGGTACTAGATCATTTAGGATTTCTATTATTTTGTTAGGTGTAGCATTAATAATATATTTATTTAGAAATGATTTTATCTCAGAGGTATGGGAAAGTATTTATGAGCAAAAAGATATGATGTCTGAGATTTGTTTTGAAATTTGTCAGCAAAAAAAAAAAGCAGAAATAGAAGAAGCAAGAAGGGTAAAAATGCCAATAATAAATGTTGATAAATAATGTGGAGACAGAAATCCCGACCGTCTCTTTCAAGATGTTTTGTTGTGAAGAGAGAAACTGTAAGGTAGCTGGAAAGGATGTGGGACAAAGGGGATTATTTATTTTAAGTTGTACTCAAGCATGTTTGCATGCTGGTAGAAATATCCAGTAGATAGGAAGAAACCAATTATATAAGGAGAAGAGTAATAATGGGCACGAAGTTGCTGAGGTGAAAAGCGATGGCATCCAGAGCTCAAGCAGAGAAGTTAAAAGTTCATCTTTGATAAAGGGAGGGAGCCTTCATCCACAGCAACAGAGAAGATTGTATGTCTGTGTACAGATGTAGGTAGGTTCTTACTTGTGGGAGGAATTCAGAGCTCCTCAGTGACTGCTTCTTATTTCACAAGTCTAAGGCGAGATAGTAAGATTAAGGAAGCAGTGAGGAAGACGTCTGAAAAGAAAAGAGAAATATGAAATAGTACTGGAAACCCAGAAAGTGCTTTTCAGTGGGATCTTTCTTCTAACGAGTCTCGATAAAAGCGTCTGTTTATATATTAATGAAGGCCGTGATGTGGTTATAAAGGGAATGAGTACCATGTTTCTTAGATTATTTTCCTATGAAATCACTTTACTTGACTTTTGAGAGAATCTGGGTAGTGAACAGTTCTCAGTCATAGACTCTGATAAGGCTACTTACTTGCAGATAATCAAGCAAATGAAGAAAGAAAGGTATTTGTGACTCATGCCACCAGGCGCTTGTGCCTCTCATTAGCTTTCAAAACTGTATCAGCTGTTCAGACAATGAGGTTCCACGTGGCTTTATGTAGGAAATGCTACTGTGGATGCAGTGTCTTTCTTTACCTTCTTTGAAGACGTATCCTTTTAAAATCTCTGTAGAAGGAGAGGAGAGTGATTAAAGGGAATACACAAATGACACAATGGAACTTCGTTAGCATATCTGAAACCAGACTATGTTCACTCTGTGCCACGTAGCACATATCATGTGAAATAATAATAGATTAACACAACATCCTGGTGGAAGTGGGAGTTTGAAGGCCAATTAGACAAAACACTTTTTTTCCTAATGTGTCAAAACAGTGTAAGTGGCTGTGCTAAATAAATTCATGCTGGTGCACTGCTGTGAAAATTGAATGATTAATAACCTTCAGTATTATCCCTGCTTCGTTTAAGACAGAGTAGACTAATGATTAGATATCGTGCAGTGATACCCTTCTATATGGATATTGCAAATTCCATGTTAATTCTCTGCTTTCTATGTGTCATATATTCCCCCCGATTTGCTTTTGTCCATTCTGAAAATTAATATAAAACCTCAGGCCCTAGACTTGAAAGAAAGTAAGCTTTGAAACTATAACCTAAAATGATTTTGCTGTGCAGAAGCGTGTTACTAATGAATTCAGTGTGCCCGAAATGCTCCCAAAATTTGGGGCCAAATTCATGTAGGAATATATATATTTATTTGTTTCTACCTGTAATGCTTGCTCCATTTTGACTTGATATAAAGAGTCATTTTAAGGAAAAAATGAATTAAAAAATACTTTATCTGCATCAAAAAGGTAGTGCTTTATCATGGCTCTTTATGATTTAAAGTTTTTATAAAAATATTCGTGCTATTTGAGTCTTTCAATTTTACAGTGACTTTCATTAACTTATTGACTGTTTCTTTATGTGGATTCAATTAATTATGAAGAAATAAAGGATAAATATTAACCCTTGAGGTACCTTCGTCATCTGGACACACTGTTTTCTTTGAGAAGGTTTTCTTGATATGGGATACAACTAATTTTTTAAAATTATGTGGCAAAAGTTTTATAAAATGCTGTATGTCATGTTTCTTAAATTGAATGTGCATATAAAATTTAGTTTTTTCATCATCCACTCATTGCAAGAAAATAATGTGAAACAAACAAAACTAGATATAATCTTTGCTAATCTCCCTACAGGAGAAATCTGCAGTGACTAAACCAGCGTATAGATTAATAGTCTCATTTCAAAGTTATTACATGGAAAATTGGAGTTTTGACATGCTGAATAAATATTTAAAAACTGAAGTTAATAAATGGCATTTTATTTAGCATTTTTAATGAAGTGATATAATCAACAATAGGTAATCACTTAGACACTTAGAGTTAGAAGGATTATAAAGCCCCAGAAGCCGAATCAGTTCATTCAGAGCATTGCTAGATAGGACTGCTCTCATTTGCATACTGATATACTCTTCTTTCCTTCATAATTTTAGTTTACAAAAGCATATATTAAGTAAACAGATTGTATCAAAGTTAAATTTCTTGAATTAAATAATTGTATTGTGGTAATAAGAGAGAACAGCCCAATTCTTAGGAGACATTTGCCAAAGTACTGAGAGATGATGTGTAGTGCCACGATGTCTGAAAATTAGTCTTACTGTATAAATGTGTGTGTGCATGTGTGCATGTGCACTTGTGAGTGTATGGGGGAGGGGAGAGAGAAAGAGACTGACTGCTGTATCAAAAAGCACTAACCATGTGGCATTGACTTTGGGAATGAGTGGTCAAAGTTGGGAGAGCCTAGAGGAGACTGTTAGTAAGGGTTTGAAAATATTAGTGTGAGATGGAGAGAAAGGAATCCTTGTTGTAGAGTAAAGGAAAGTTTGATAACACTGGCACCTGCAATTAAAAAAAAAAATAGAAAGTGTACCTAATTGAGTTTGTCAATATGGCTGCGAAGGTTTCCAGGAGGAATTGAGAAAGTGGCAACTGGCTGTTTCTAGCTGCCTGCTATAGGTTGAAGAGCATCCCACCCCCAAAAGATATTTAAAGTGCTAACCCCAAGTTAGTGAATTTGACCTTATCTGGAAATAAGATATTTGCAAGTGTAATCAAGTTAAGTGAGGTAATTAGGGTGGGCCCTAGTCCAATGTGACTGGTATCCTTATAAGAAGAGAAGAGACATAAACACATGGACACACAGATAAAATCCCATGTTAAAATAGAGGCCAGTATTGGGTTGATGTGTTTATAGGCTAAGGAACACCATGGATTGCTGGCAACAGCAGTAGCAAAGAGAAAGGAATGCAACAGGTTTTCCTCTAGAATCTTCTGAGTGAGCATGGCCCCCTACCAACACTTGATTTTGTACTCGCAGCCTCCAGAACTGTGAAAGAATAAATTCCTGTTATTTTAAGCCACCTGGTTGGTGGCAATTTGTTATGCAGTTCAAGGAAACTAATATACTGTCTATGGTAAAATAAAAGAAGAAAGAGATGAACTAACAAAGAGTCTGTTTGGTTTTGGGGATTTATAAAATAATATAAAGGAGCTAGGACTTCCTGAATTTAAAAAATAAAGCTGTTTCATATCCCCAGGCTTTCCCAGAAAGAATTCACAACATAAGACATGACTTCAGGGCAAAGATCAATCCAGGGTACCCCTGGAGGACCTTCTGTTTCTGTAACACAGAAAGAGCTAATTAACTTTCAGTTAAGCAAAAAACTTTCTAAGGTTCTGAAAAAGTTTCCTTGCAGTCTTTCTCAGATAAACGATAGACTTCGGGAACCTTAAAGGCACTGTCACACTGAAGCTTCACTTTGGGTATGAAATAGAGAGAGGCTTTCCTGAAGAGATCTGTGGGTGTGACTTTTAGATAATAGAGTGAATCCCATTATGATTCATAGGAAAGTATGAGACAAAGGCAGCACGAAGTGAAAAGAGGCCTTTGGTTGCTGAACCTTCCAAAGGCAAGTAGAAAACCCAGAAATCTATTCAGTTGCAAGTACAGGCTATTTCTTATCAAAATGGCAAGATGACTCAGCCAGTAGAACCAGGAGTCTAGATAATGGATCCAGGGGTTTCATAGAATCATTCCCAGGGAATAGGACTAGATCGTAATCAATTGAGACAGGTGCTCAGCTGGCTTTCAGGATTGCTGTGGATGAGTAACTACTATGACTCTGTTTCCTGCTCTCCCTTCCCTTTCAGTGGTAATGTCAATTGTGATTATTGTATCTCAGCTTCACCATTTTAGGTTGGGTCTGTGGACAGCGGGTAAATCCCTTTAGTTTACAGGTCTTCATATTGAAAGCCATCATGCTCAATAAATATCATCCATGTAGCTTCACCTGTACCTGGAGCTGAATTAGAAGACAGGATTCTAGGCTAATGCTGTAATTGTTGTTACATTTTGGGTTCTTGGGATGGTGAAGGTGCTAAGTACATTTTACATATGAAAGAGATGTAAATAATTTATAGACACAAGATGGACTATGGCAGACTAATGATGGCCACAAACTCTTTGGTGTTCATTCCAGTAAGGGGTCAGGTTCAGGTACCCTCTCCTTGAGTGTAGGCAGACTCTGTCACTGTTCTGGCCAATAGAATATGGCAGGAGTGGTACAGTGCCAGTTTCTGGGCCCTAGCATTAAGAGACTAGTGGAGTTTACATCCTATGGACACTCACCATGCCATGGAAAACCTAAGAGATGTTTTTAAATGTAGGTTTGGTTAATTTTCAGCTATGATGAGACCAACAGTTGAAGAGACAACTACTCTTGAAAAGATTGTTTGTTGCTCACAATTGTCAAGAGGAAAGGACACATGGTACGACACAGGGCCCTGCAGGGATCCACTAGGGTGGGTCAGGAGGCAGAAGGAGTGGGCAAAGTATGGAGTAGGATCTTCATTGTGATGTCCCGAGGAAAGGCAAGGCCAACAAGGTAAGAAGTTTTAGGATTGGCTAGTGGGAATAATTTCAGCAGGCTCTGGGATGTGTAGGGGCTGTCTTTGCTGGTCTGGTACCTGGTGCTGGGATAACTAGACCAGAGGGAAGATTGCCCCCTGGAGTGTAGGAGCCAGATAGAGGAGGTAGTGAAGAATATGGGCTTTTGATCGGTTAGTTGCATGCAAAGGGCATGCTCCCTTGCATGTCATTTGCTATCTCTGAGAAATAGCCAGCGCTGGGAGTGGCAGTCTCTCTCTAGGCAACAAGGCCTCAGAGGCCAGCATATCAAGAATACAGAAAATGGTCTATTTTTCCATCAGTCTGGAAGGACATCGTTGTTGAGGAGAGTAAGTACCACGGCTTCCAATTCTTTGATGAAACCTCAGATGCGTGGCCTTCTGGCCACGCATCTGAGATTTCATATTGTTGGAGCATTCGTTGTAACCCTGGGGGTTGCAGCTTTCTATAAGTTTGCTGTTTCTATAAGAAAGAAGGCATATGCGGATTTCTCCAGAAATTATGATTCCATAAAGATTCTGAGGAGATGAGGAAGGCAGGTATCTTTCAGAGTACAAAGCGATTCTGAATGTAAAGAATTTCTTTGGGTTGTGTTCCATGGAAGTTTGTCACTGACCTGTGTTCCTGAACCTTGAAGCTATGAACTGTGAGTATCTGGGCTAAGGAACACTTTCTCTTGATAAATTAACAATACTGTGGGAGGGAAAAGAATACAGAGAAAAAGAAAATATAGTTAATACAGGAGACCGCTTTAGTCAATGCATGGTAGTCATGTGAATGGACGGTCTTGAGGGTTCAGTTAACTGAAACCGTCAACTGACGGCAGCCACATGAAAGACCCCAAACAAAAATCACCCAGCTGAGCCGAGTCAACCCACAGAACCATGAAACGTAATAGTCAGCTGTGTTTTAAGCTCTAAGTTTTGGGGTGTACAATCCCAGCATTTGATAACCAAAACAAAATCTGTGTGTGCCTATGGATATACGTGTATCTGTACACAAGCACACGTACACACACACATACAAACATACACAAACATACACAAGGGGAGAAGAGAAAGAGAAAACGGCAAAATAATGCCAACTGATCAATCATCTAGGTAAAGTATTTAGGGATGTTCTCTGTAATATCCTTTTGACATTTCTGAGGACTTGAAAATCTTTTTAATTAAAAGTTTGAGGAGAAAAAAAGCACATAGAATACCAAAAAACCATCTTATGTGCAACATGGACACAAATTCAAATTGTATTATGAAAGCCAGAAGAAAGGACTAAATTTTTTGTTAGGTTGATGATCATATGAAAAGTATCCCCATTGTGAGTGAAGCCTGCATAGAGGCCTAACTTCTCTGTTAAACTATTAGAGTGAAAGAAGCTCTGTAAATAAAGGAAATGTGAAAATACTGCCAGATTTAAAAATACTCTCACATTAGGCTTCTTCCAGAGATCTGGGAATTATTATTGTTGCCTCCCAGCAAATCTTTGAGGAAAAAAAAAAGTATTCTTACATTCTGATAATTGCAAAATAAAAATGTCTCTAGCATTCAAAAAATAAAATACACTTTATTAGCTATATAACTGAGAAGTCTAGAGGTAGGTGAGGCTTCATATAAAGCTGACCATAATTTTTCAAATATATTAACAAGGGTCAAGTTTCTCCCTGTCTCTTCCCTCTGCCTTTCTCAGTGCCAGCTTGATCCTGAGCCTGATTCCAATATGGCAGCCAATTCATCCCAAGGCTACCTGCCTTCTCATTCCTTCAGGAAAGAGCAAGTGTCTTTAAATATCTGAGATTCCTTAAGACCAAATGCTCACTCTGCTCACAAGTTTCCAGGCCATCGTCATGTCTAGAAGATGGAATGTGATGATCAGCCCTGCCTGGGTTTTGTGGTTTGCTCCACAAGACAGGAGTGATAGGAGCATCTTTCATACCACCTACAGGAGACGTAGATGTGCTGATAATTTAAAAAGAGAAAATAGATTTTCCATGGGCAACCAATCAATAACCACCACAGGATGTATTCTCTCTCCAATTCTCATCGGTTTCTCTTGGTACAGAGCTTCATTTTTCTGTTATGCTGCAAAATGACTGCTGGCTACTATATCTGAGTTTAGAATACCTCTTTTCAAGAAGATAGCCAGGTTTACATTGGGAACTTCTTGTCCCAAGGCAAATTTACAGGAAGCAGATACTGCCTGGCCTAGTCTGAGTCATGTGACCAAATAAATGTGGTCATGGCCTTGAGTCATTGCTGGTAAGCAGGAGGTATCTGGTGCACCATTCCATTTGGGGATCATGGATGTCACTGAAAAAAGAGGTTCACGGGAGGACCGTATAGTCAACCAAAAGTAGTCCACTCTAGCTTTCATCATAGATGAGGTATTGATTATTGGTTTAAGATAGTGTGATAGCCAGGCTCCAAGATGGCTTCCAGTCCTTCATTCTTGGTATTCACATCCTTGTGTAATCCTTTCCCACCATGAATGGTCTGTTGTCTGTTCTATGTGAATACTGTGAATATGATGGAATGACATCTAAGGCTAGTTAATAAAAGACATTGTAGCTTTAGCTTTGCTCTCTTGGATTGCTCACTCAAAGGAAAGCCAGGTACCATGTCATGAGGTCTCTCAAACAGCCCTAAAGAGAGGCTCACATAGACAAAACTATGGCTTTCTCCAGCAGCTAGTCTCATCTGGCTAGCCATGACGTTTTGGCAACACGGGAGACAGAAATTTGAACCCCACTTAAGCTTTCAGATGACTACAACCTCAACCAGTATCTTGACTACCATATCATAAGAGACTCTGAGGCCGAACTGCCCACTCTTGTCTCTTCTGAATTCTGAATCCACAGAAATTGAGAGATATATAAAAGTTTATTGTTGTCTTAAGCTGTTAAACTTTGAGGTAATTTACTATGTAGCAATAGGTGGCTAATATAGATTTATATTCTTTATTTTATTAAAGAAAAATCATTTTATTGCTAGAGGGTATCTGTGTGTGTGTGTGTGTGTGTGTGTGTGTGTGTGTGTGTGTATGTGTGTATTCTGTCCTGGAGTAGTTATATTAGGTATTATACTTTATTAAATGTTTTCTTAGAAGCAAAGGAAGCTACTCTTAATTTTTTCTTTTTTTTTAAGATTTATTTATTATTTATTTATTTAATTTATTTTTGGCTGCATCGGGTCTTACTTGCAGCACACGGGATCTTTGTTGAGGCATGCAAGATCTTTTGTTGTGGCACACAGGCTTTTCCTTGTGGTGCGTGGGCTTCTCTCTAGTTGTGGCGTGAGGGTTTTTCTCTTCTCTAGTTGTGGTACACAGGCTACAGGGCGTGTGGGCTCTGTAGCTGTGGCATGCGGTCTCTCTAGGTGAGGCACGTGAGCTCAGTAGTTGTGGCACACAGGCTTAGTTGCCCCGCGGCATGTGGGATCTTAGTTACCTGACCAGGGATCAAACCCGCATCCCCGGCATTGTAAGGTGGATTCTTTACCACTGGACCACCAAGGAAGTCCCTTAATTTTATCTGATTAGGTAGTTACTGATGTATCTTCTACTTTTAATAATAATTAGCTAGTGTGTGTGTGTGTGTGTGTGTGTATATATATATATATATATGCATATTTCAATTATTTCCCACCACAGTATGAACTAGGTTATTAAGGAAGAAACTGAGGCTTAGAGAAGTTTGGGAACCTATCCAAGTTCACCCAGGTAGTAAGCGGCAGCCCAAGGATTCAGGCCATGTTATTTTACCTCAGTGCCTGTATTTTTCATCATTACATATTATACAGACCTTCTATTCCTAGTCTTCACCCTAATTGCTCATGATTTAGTCTGGAATTTGGAATGGTGATATTTTACCTAGGATTTTGTATTATGTAGAGACTGCTGTCTAGTCATATATACTATATTTTGGCATTTGAGTGTCAGAATGATGTTAACTTCATAAACCGAATTGAACTGTTCTTCCTCTTTTCCTAGATTCTGCACCAGTTAATAGTGTAAAGATTATATTATATATTCCAATAAAATATGAAATAACAAAATAATATATTTTGAAAGTTTGGAATCAAACTCCATTGTTTCAGAATCATTTCAATAATTTTTTGAGTCGATGTATTTTTTCTGTTTTTAATATCTTTGTTGTGAGATAATCACAAAATTTACAGAACAGTAGATTTTTCTGTTAAGTATAGTTGATTTACAATGTGTTAGTTTCTGGTGTACAACAAAGTGATTCAGTTTTTTATATATATATTCTTTTTCATATTCCTTTCCATTACAGGTTATTACAGAATATTGAATATAGTTCCCTGTGCTATATAATTGGTCCTTGTTATTTATTTTTTATATAGTAGTGTGTATCTGTTAATCCCAAACTCCTAATTTATCCCCCCCACTCCTTTAGTAACCATAAATTTGTATTCTATGTCTGCGAGTCTGTTTCATAAATAAGTGCATTTGTATTTTTTTTATTTTTTATTTTTTTGCCATACGCGGGCCTCCTACTGCTGTGGCCTCTCCCTCTGCAGAGCGCAGGCTCCGGACGTGCAGGCCCAGCCAGCGGCCATGGCCCATAGGCCCAGCCACCCCGCGGCATGCGGGATCCTCCTGAACCAGGGCACGAACCTGCGTCCCCTCCATCGGCAGGTGGACCCCCAACCACTGCGCCACCAGGGAAGCCCTGTATCATATTTTAAATTCCACATATAAGTGATATCATAAGATATTTGTCTTTCTCTCTCTGACTAGAAGAGTAAGATTTTTTAAATGAATGGTTTAGTTTGCCAAACTGATAGCGTATCACCGTCAGATGCCATATTGTGTAATTCCCATAAATAGAGACTTCCCCCTATACAAATTAACACTGATACGTTTTTCCATCTAATTCTCAGATACCGTTCAAGTCTCACTACTTGTTTCAAAAATGTCTTTCTTGCAAAATGATTCAGTTTATAACTACTGGCTGCACTTAGCTTTCATATCTCTTTCGTCTTCTTCAGTCTGGAAGAATTACTCAATCTCTACTTGACTTTGGTGACCTTGGCATTGCTATAGTTTGCAGTTATTTTGTGGAATGCCTCTCAATCCGGATTTGTCTGATGGTTCCTCATGATTGAATTCATGTATGGATCTTTGGCAGGACTGTGACAGAAGTGGCTGCATCATCCTCTTTGCATCCTTTCAGGTGACACATGATTTCAATTATTCCCATCACTTTTGGTGGTTCACTTTGACCCCTTGATAAGCTGATATCTACTGGGATTGTCCACCGTCAGGTTATTCTTCTCTTTTTGAAATCAGTAGGTATTTTGTGTGGAGGTAATTTAAGGCTATGTTAATATGTTTTCTATGTATTTATTAATTTAATTTTTTATATGGATTCATTGTTTCTCATTTTATTCAATGGGTTATAATCCATTACTATCACTATTGAGTTGTTCGTGTTCTTTCTGATGAGACGAGTGGGAGCCATTTCAAGCCAGCTCTTGTGTCCTCTTCACATGTCCCCATTATTCTTTGAGCAATGCCCAGTCTCTGGCATAAGATATTCCAGTTTCGTCATGTAATTTCCTTGCTCCAGGCATGATATTACCATTTCTTTCAGGAGACCTGGTTACTTTTAGTGGAGATGGTTTTGGGAAGCCAGTGTCTGAGCTCTATGTTTGCTTATGTTACTGAAATATCACTGATTACAGACAGAGAACAGAGCTAGGGAGTATATGCATGTATGTGTGTATAGATGCATGCATACATACACACACGATGTGCTCTGTATTTATTGCTTTATGTCTATATCTCTACATTGGAAACTCTTAGTTCACACTAGCACGTGCAGTTTCAATTCAACACCACAAGCTTCATTTTTGTTTTCTCCCTGTCCATACCCCAACTCCCTTCTATGATATTGAGGAATCCGGCTCTCACGCTGCTTGACATATTTACTTATTTGATGAACCCCCTGTTTGTGACCTATCTCAAACTTTCCGTCACCCCTCTTTCACACAGAAGCGTCCATCTTCCTTTTTTGATCTAACTCTTCACAGTGGCCTCCCCATTTCCCCAGAGTGAATGCCAGCACAACCTGTTGGAGCCCAGTGTGTCACTGTCCTCCATACCTAGCTTGGGTTGTGACACCGTACTTTCTATTAGGCCACCCTCCTATGCAGTTGCTGTCCTTATTTTGCTCAAGATCTGACACTTCAGGCCACAGTCCCATGAAGTATTATCCTTCTCCCCCTGCTTGGGTTCTGACTTGAGTGACGCCTACAACTGCTTGTGCTGATACCCCACTTCAGGCTCATTCCCCTCCCAGTACACTATAGACACCTACTTTTCTCCGCCACATCTCATAGACTTGGGATCCAGTTATCTGGGAAGGGTAGGGAAGGGAGTGGAAAAGAAAGGAAAAGAAAGGCGTGGATAATTTTTCAATAACTGTTTTCAATTTCCTCTATTAGTCTTTTTTTCCAATAATTTCAGGTTTGAACTTATTTAAATGTATATACTTTTTTCAGATAGATTTAGTCATTTCAAAAATTTCAAAGCGCAGAATAAAGAGGACAAAATTCTAAATCACACCAGTTACAAATTTTGAAAAATAATTCTCTGTTGATGTCACGTTTGGGCACATCTTGTGAGAAGAGGCATTAACTGCCAATTCTTAACAATGTTTCTACATGTGTTGTGAGATTTTCTTTTTCTTAGACTTAGCAAACAGCTTTGGAAGATAGAGGTCATTTTAGAGCAGAGGACAGATTTTTTTTTTTTTCTTCCCAGTATAATAAAGATATCTCTGGGCAAAAGTTGAGCAGGTTTGCTTGCAGCCTGTTATAGAAGACTGAGGTTTTCTCTCTTGTAACACAACGCCCTGTATGGTGAGACCGTTATCCTAACACTTGTGGGAGTTGCAGCTTGGGAGATAAACATAAGAAAATGATGATACTCCAGCTTCTGATGTTGCTGTGAGTAACAACTATCCTTTGTCTTTAACTCAGGTGTCTTGTGTCTCCTGCCAGCTTCTAGGAAACTGTGTCAGCATAACTTGTGAGCTTGCAAAAATGGCAACATATCAGATACTTCATAGTTATTACAAGAAATGCATTTGGCTGCAAATAACAGAAAATCTAAATACCACTGGCTTAAAGATTTGGTTTTATAAAATATACAAATAGATAAATAAAAATCTTGAGGTGAGGCGTGCAGTAATGATGCAGTTGCTAAAGAATGTCATCAAGGATCTGGATTCTTTCTGTTTTCCTGCTCTTCCATTTTTGTCAAGCATGGTTTATTCTCATGGTAGAGGCGTTATCCATTTACCAGGCAGGAAAATGAGAGAAGAGAAAAAACAATGGATGGGACCATCAGTTTTGCCAGAAAAAATTTTTCCTGGGAGCCCTAGCCCTAGCCTTCCATGGCCCTAGGGTCTAAGAGCAAAAGTTTGAGAATATATCTTAGGTCAGCCAAGAAATGATATCTGCCGTAAGTATTATCCTATAATACTTAATCTTCTTTTATTATCCTATAATACTTAGTCTTCTTTGAACATGTTACAAAGCTTTCTCATTTCTAATTTTGTGGATTTGTGTCTTCTCTGACTTATCTTGAATATATTTGCCAAGTATCTCTTTATTATTATTAGTTTTTGTTTGAAAAAATCATCATAGGGAACTCCTGCTTCTGACTACTGTGAAATAACAGGAACTGGATTTACTTTCACACCTGAAAGAATTGAAAATCAGTGCAAAATATATTAAACAATGATTTTCAGACTTTTGACATCAGACAGTATAGGAAGGTGACACCTGAGAGAGGAGATGTCACATAGTCAAGCAGTTCCTAAGCAGTGGCATGGCGGTAGCTGCTAGGTGGATTTACCCCAGAAAGGAAGACAGTGAGCCCAAAATGGATCTGGACAGTTTGATTCTTGCAGCAACGGTAACAACTTAGAGCTGATTTTCCAAAGTTCAATTCCCACAAGTGTTACCTGTATACCCACTGGGGGTGCATTACAGGAAAAGTACCTTGAGCTAGCAAGCCTGGCCAACCCATGCCCTAGAGGAAGACATTGTATTTATTATCTTGGTCAAATCTCTCTCCTCTGCCCCAGAGGGAAAACTATCTCTTGATGTTATACAAACATCTTTGAAAAGATAGTCCAGGACAAAAACTGTCACAAAACATGTAGAAATGCCATGGAGGATTGGCAACAGGGAAAACAAACAAGGTGAGCTCTACAATAGCCTCAGTTTACTGCCTGGAGAGGGTTACCAGGGTGCAGGGCAGGGATGGGCAACCGAGGCAGAGCTTGGTCCTCTGTCTGCCTTGAGGAACCTTCTGTCCAATATTAGTTAGAAGCGGTGAGTGTAGGGGTTTTTCCTCCTTGAAAAGCTCTGCCTTGCCTCGATAAATCACATCCAAATTTCTGTCTCATGTTCTGCTTCTGGAGATTTCAAACTATGATACAATTTTATAGTCAATTTTTTTATAGTCAATTTTTATAAGTGCTTCATAGATACTTTAACAAGAATGTGTATGTAAGATCTACAGTTATACACATATACCTATATTTATACATACAGGTTTTATGATCATATTTTGAAATAGTAATAGGGGTTTCTTTCCCCAAGTATGCTTATTTCCATTTCTCCCCTCAACAGTGAAGCAGCAGGACTAACCTTCTATATGCATGATCATGAGGAACAAGATGGATACAGCTTAGACTTATGAGTCAAAATCATTTTTATGCTTTTCCAGGTGCACACTGGAAATCAATAGCAGGGCAAATGATGTTGACAGCAAAGGTGTGCAACTGCAAGACCTACCTTATTCTTCCTCATCTCAATAAATGCCGGCACCATTTACTAAATGGTTAAAGTGAAAATTTTGGAGCTATTCTTGACCCTGCTCTTCCTATCACATTGCACATCCAATTTTCAAGTAAATATTATCAGCTCTATCTTCAAAATATAACCCCAGTCTAATCTCTTTGCAACACCTCTACTACCATACCCATCTCTCATCTGGATTACTGCCATTACTTCCTAATTTGTCTCCTCCATCTGCTCATGCCACCATCTCATAATCTTCTCCCCATCACAACCGGACAAATTTTTTTAAACGTACGTGAGATCATAGCACTCCCCTGTCTGGAACTCTCCATGAACTTCTCACCTAATTTAGAAAATAGTTTTCCTCCAGTCTTTTGTCTTTTCACACTTCCTCTCATTCACTAGATTCCAACCATCTTTGTTGCCTTCATAGTAGTACATGGTCCTGCATCAGGACCTTTGCACTTTCTGAAACGACTTTTTCCCTACAGATCTAGGCTACTGTCTCCCTACTTAACTCATGTTTCTGCTTAAATGTTACTTCCTCAAGGAAGCCTTTCTTGACCATCATTTTAAAAATTATATTCTTTATCACTCTCTCTGTTCCAATCATGCATTAGATTTCTGCAAGGGACCTTTAACTAACATATTATCTGTGTCTTATCAGTTTATTGTCTACCTCCTCCTTTTAATAAAAGCTTAGAAGAGACATATCAGTTTTGTTTACTGTTGTTTTCTTCCAGGTATCTAACAGTGCCTGATACATATTAACAACTCATTGTTAAGGAATGGATAAATGAATGAATTATTCAAACTAATGCCACATTATGTTTAGTTTTATGTTTGGGTCATGAATATAGTATACCATTTTGTTGTTAGTTTCTTTTTTCTTGGAGCTTCTGACTTATTGGAAGAGGAAGAGGAAGAAGCATTTGCTTATCTCACTTAATCCCTAGTATCTTTAATCTCAATCACTCCATTTATTTCCTCATTTTATTCTTCTTGAAGTTACAGATTTTTGGCTGTAAGTTGCATTTATGTCCACAAATTTAGACCACACATTTTTGTACAGATTTAATTGACTGTTAAGTTTCAAAGGGCCACTTTTATTCCCTCAGGCTCTTAAAGTAAAGGATTTTTGGACTTACACTTGACCCTCTTCTTTCTTTCACATAGAACACGTGTCTTCCACCAAATCCTATCAACTCTACCTTTAAAATATAGCCAAAATGTAATATTTTCTCATTTCCTCTACTACCATGCTTATTTCTCACGTGGAATATTGCCATTGCCCTCTTTTTTTTAATATATAAATTTATTTATTTATTTTTGGCTGCATTTGTTGGGTCTTTGTTGCTGAGCGCGGGCTTTCTCTAGTTGCAGTGAGTGGGAACTACTCTTCGTCGCGGTGCATGGGCTTCTCATTGCAGTGGCTTCTCTTGTTGCGGAGCATGGGCTCTAAGAGCACAGGCTCAGTAGTTGTGGCACACGGGCTTAGTTGCTCCGTGGCATGTGGGATCTTCCCAAACCAAGGCTCCAACCCGTGTCCCGTGCATTGGCAGGAGGATTCTTAACCACTGTGCCACGAGGGAAGTCCCTGCCATTGCCTTTTCATATCCTTAATTTATTTTAAATTTGTATTTAAATTTATATTTGTATTTATTTTAAATTTATTTTAAATTTGTATTATTTTAAATTTGTAGTCACATTGTCTTTGTTTTCATTTTTTTTTTTTTTTCCCCTGGAAATATCCTCCAAGAGCCTTCCTTCTTCCTGTTCCAATTTGGACAGATTGCTCTTTTTGACCTAAAACAAATAGGCTGCCAATTATTTCTCCAGCAAAATGGGTTTAGCAGAGAATTGTAATTTGTGATGTGCAAACGTGGTGAATCACATGCAAGTCCCCAGAAAAAATGGAGAACTCTTTTATAGAGGGGGAAAGGAAGTTGGGAGGGCTGTCCATAAACAAAGAGTCGAGGGCTTTTCATTGGCTGAGTTGTTGCCAGGAGAGGAGTCTTTCTTCTTCCTATTGGGCTCTGCTATTGTAGCCAGGTGTGAGAGCTCACACTTCTGGTCTCCCTACTCTATTTAGTTAAGGTTTCTGTTTATTAATTTTTTACACTCTCTAGACATGCTGTATGGCTATCGCCTTAGGACTTGCCTTTATTTCTAGTAACACTTTTCTAGAACCAGTTTCTTAACATTCTTCATGAAACCATTATTTTGCCAAAGTATATCCTCAAATTGCTCTCTCTCTCATTCTTGCTCTCTCTCCACACAAACACACACACACACACACACACAGGCCTCTAATATCTTTCCATTATTCTTAGATCTTTTTTGATTCATCTGCATCAGATCTCCATGGGAATATTCGATCTGAACATTTGTCCCTGGTGTATGTTTTTTCTTTGATAATTTCCTCTATTCCCACCACATTTGTTTTCTCTAATTTAGACTCAATCTGAACTACATTTAGTCAGATGTTGGGACATTTAGATTAATCATTTATATCTTAGATTTTTCTTTTATAACTTTTTTACTCTACACTCTTTTGATCTACATTCAGGGAGATTTTATTTACTTTGTTTTCCAAATTTAATATTGGATTTATGTTCATCAGTTGTACATTTTATTTCCAGTAGTTTTTCTATTTTTTAGTTGTTGCTTTCACACAACATATGATTATTTTTCATGGATGCGATATTTTAGTGAATGTCTTTAAGGACAGCAAACAATTTTTTAATGTTCTCTTAAGTTGTGGAAATTACCTTAGTTTCCTTTATTGTAGTCTTTTTATTTTGGTCTTGTACTTTCAAATACCTGATTATCAGTTCATAATGATAATATGACTAAGATCTTGGTTATTAATTCATAATTAAGAGGAAAGAGGAAGGGGTGCATTTTATATATGCATAGACTATGTTGACTGATTCTTTTAAGGGTAGAGTCAGGGACCTGGCTTTTATGCTATGTGTGCCTTAAATTCCAGGATTAGAAGAGAGTTGTGCGGGATGCCAATAAACATACTTGCTCTTTTACTTCTCAGTAGAATTCTGTTAAGTTATTTAGAGCACTATACTCTGTTGGAGGTTTTATTGCATACTTGCTAGCAGCAGGCTGTTCTCCATGCAGAAGTCTGGGAAGGGGGTGTCAAGTGCCTAATGCTCATTAATTCATGACATTTCCATGTTCAAATCTGGACTCCCTCCTCTTCACTTCCTCTGTCAGAATTGTACAGTGGATTTCCACTGCCTGCTCTGTCTGTTGGCATGCTTCAATCCACTTACTGTCTTCCAGATATTTGATTAAACCTTTTGTCTGCTATACTTTCATGTAGTAGAATACAGTTTTAGAAATTCTGTTGTTATCAATGAAATGTAATTTGGGGAGAGAGAGGAGGTAAGTGTAAGTTTTCAGTCTACCCTGTTGACCCAGAATCATTTAGATATTGTTGCTGCTTTTTTAAAATGTAACGAAATATTTTATTCAAGAGTTTTTCCGCCCCTCTAATAAGAAATAAAAGTTCAACCAAAGATCTCAGTCCTAGTGTCATTTCTGACCCTCACAGGAGATCTTGGCCAGTGAACTTCTGTGGACCTCAGACTCAATACTTGTAAAATTGAGCAGCTAGATAGAGAGATTTCTAAATTTCTTTCATCTCTAAATTATAATTCCAAGTGCTCTGTAAAATATTTATTAATTAATTTAAAAATATTCTTCTGGTTATCATAGAATGCTTTCTGACTGTATATTCTGGAAAGACAAAGCAAGATTAGAAGACTTAGTGTCATTAAACAAGGAAAAAAGTCTCATTCTTCAAGAAAAGAATCTTTTTTCTATTATAAATTGTATTCTGAGGGGGGAAACCAGCTGGCATTAAAACAGTAAAGTTTTATTTATAGAAAAAAAGAAAGACAGCCCAATTCACTTTAAAGTGAAGCCACACCAACAGCTCATAAGAAGAGATTCTCTCCTTTGCAAATGTTCATATTGCTCTCTGAATCTTTCCAATTATGAAAACCAGAGAGCATCTCATGTGCAGTGATAGATTTGCTTTTGTTTACAGCATGTTCACAACAATGTTACAGATTTTGGGTCAGTAGGCTGCAAATGAGATTTTAGATTCATATTCTTAAAAGATTTAGTTTTTTAGTTCTAGGGAGATGGACAGAGAAAGACAGTTGTAATTTTTTTTAAAGAACTAAATTGTACCATCATTTGAGACTGTTTCCTTTCATTGGTTCTTGCTTTGAGGCCCCTCACTTAATCTGAGTTAGTGCCTGCTTTTTAACATGTCATAAATGTGATATTATTTGAAAAGCTAGTGAAATACATATTAGCTCTCATTTCCCCCTTGGAGCTAAAGTGCTGTTCATTGGTGAAGCAATATATGGAATCCATGTTAGTAAATTCCAACACGTACAAGTGGAAAGTTTTACTTGATGGGCATAGAGAAGAATTGGAAGGAGGCATGAATGCATCACAAAACATAATTGGCTGTGTTTTAACTAGGTCTCAGAAAAAACCTGTGCTTTCAGCTTGAGGTTTTTCTTCTGGGAATAGGAAAACCATGGCTCCTTTCTTACCAGTTTTATTCTTATACATCTTTAGCATCAATTTAAACTGCAGAGATAATGGTACTAAAATATTTATTAGAAAAAAGAAGTTAAGTAAACTTCATGGAAATAACAGCTTCATAAATCTGATCCTATGTCCTAAGCTGTGCTTTTTTCAGCAAACTTGTTTTCATTGTATTGAGTGATTTAACCTATGTTTGTATTATGTATATTTTAAAAGCAATTGTAAGCCTATGGGAAGAGAAACAAAATAATTTCCAATTATAAAAATTATATAGGGCTTCCCTGGTGGCGCAGTGGTTGAGAGTCCGCCTGCCGATGCAGGGAACACTGGTTCGTGCCCCAGTCCGGGAAGATCCCGCGTGCCGCGGAGCGGCTGGGTCCGTGAGCTATGGCCGCTGGGCCTGCGCGTCCGGAGCCTGTGCTCCGCAACGGGAGAGGCCACAATAGTGAGAGGCCCGCGTGCCGCAAAAATTATATAAATTAAGATTATTTGCAGAACTAGGCAAGTTAAAGTAGAACCACAGGATTAAAATCTTTCATAAAGGATTTGTTGCTTTCTTTGGGTGACGGGATGTTTCTAGTTTTCTGTTATTACTAAAGTAGGATATTTAGAAAATTTTAAATATCAATTCTCACATTCATTACAGGAATAATAAAAAAGCTTGTGTCCTAGATTTGTTTTGAATACTCTGTGTTGACAAACTTAGCCTCTTTTTTTTTTTTTTTTTTTTGCTTTACGCGGGCCTCTCACTGCTGTGGCCTCTCCTGTTGCGGAGCACAGGCTCCGAACGCGCAGGCTCAGCGGCCATGGCTCACGGGCCCAGCTGCTCCGCGGCATGAGATCTTCCCAGACCGGGGCACGAACCTGTGGCCCCTGCATCGGCAGGCAGACTCTCAACCACTGCGCCACCAGGGAAGCCAAACTTAGTCTCTTTTTAATTGCTCTTTTTACTCTAGTCCCAAATCCCTTTGTTCCTCAACCTAGCATGGGCCTCGTTAGGTTTATCTGCTTGTCTTTTTTTCTGCATGTGGCATTTTCCTCAGTCTTGTGAGATTCCCGATGTCAGAGATCATATTTTATTAGTTGTGTTGTTCCAGTACTTAAATTGGTACTTGCAAGGGCTAGATAGATATTTGTTGAATTTATTATTGAGTTATCTAGATTAAAAAAAAAAACAAACTAGTTCTTTTTAATCTTTTTCTCTTTCCTCTAAATTCATAGAGGACTGTAAATGTAATAAGAGAATATTGTACTTTGACCAAGCTGCTGAAAAGTAAGAAACAAAATGAACCAAGTAAATTGTTACAAATAACAAGTCAGACTAGATTTTTGAGGAATCTAATCAAATAACTAAGACTTAATAACTACAAGTTGACCCTTGAACAATACGGGTTTGAATCGTTAGGGTCCGTTTATACATGGATATATTTCAATAGTAAATACTACAGTACCACACCATCCAATATTGTTTGAATCCATGGATGCAGAGGAACTGTGGATATGGGGATCAACTATAAATTATAGGCATATTAACCCCTGTGTTGTTCAAGGGTCAACTGTATTTTTTTTAGGGGGGGTCAACTGTATTGAGAGAAATTTTATTTTTCAGGAGAAGATTCAGAAACAACAAATTATCATTCAAAGTGCTTTAAACACAAAAAGCGCTAAATATTCTAGGTGTGAATGTATTGTTTGTAAGCTGGATTACTGTTTCAGTAATTTAAAAATGCCTGAAGTAAGAGGACCATGTCTTGTCCTAATGAAAACATTCATCATTTTCTTAAAAAAATTCTGTAACTTTAAAAGCTTATATTTTCACTCTCACCTACTTTAACTGTGTGTTTGAGTGTGTGTGTGTGTGTGTGTGTGTGCGCGCGTGGCCACTTCCCTAAAGAAAGCGATTTCTGAGATACAGCCATTTGAAATGAATAATTATTAGATCATGACTAGAGAAAAGAATTATTTAGCCAATACCTTATTTTAGGTCAGCTGAATACTGGTCTGTCACACTTCCTTTTTCCTTTCTCCACCTTCCTCTCTTTGGCCATAATCTTTGGTTTCTGTTAAAGAGCCTATTCTTACACTGTTTGAACCTTGCCTTTCACCCGCATGCATCCTGCTGCTTTTCAGGTAACCATGACAATATTTCACAGTATTGAGGTTATGTGCCACATAAAATGCAGCCATGCTGTCTCAAATTTATTAGCAAACACACCTTACCCAAAATACGCACATGCCAACAAATATCATATTAAAGCTGCGTGACATTTGGAAACTCTTAAAAGACCAAGTATGCAATCAAATGATTTAATGGGTGGGAAGAGATCATGATTGTTTTGTTAGGAATAAATAAAAGCATATGAATCCTTGCTAATACAGAAATAGTATCTTAGTTTTTTGTAAATTATTTTAAATACTTTCACTTCTTCAGTATCTGCCTTCTAATATTTGCATTATAAGAAACATGGGCTAATTAATAATCACAATAAGGTTGGAAGTATATACATTTTCTGGTAAAAAAGAAGTATTAATAATTATTAGTTGCTTAATATCTCTAATCAGACAACTGTAGTATAGCATAAAGACACTGGTCAAGAAGTGAGAAGGTCAAGATTTAGATTCTGGGCAGCCATAGAAATCACTGGATCAATTCACAGCTTTTCAGCATACAGACTATATCCTAAGGTTTTGTTAACCCACACTTAAGGATTTGGTTATCACCTCTTCAAAAATAGATCTTTTTTGAGCTTTGGTGGAAACACCTACCTCAACCCTGAGAATAAAAGAAAGATGTTAGATGTTAAACCAGAACTTGGAGGATTTACAATTAAGTTGGAGACATGTCATGTTTTAGTGAGCCTTTTTTCTAAATGTTTTTTCCCTTGTTAAACTAGTACATATTCAGTGATCGATATGGTTGTACCCTCTCTTAGATGTGCACAGGAAAGAAAGACACAGTGCCAGCCCTCAGGGAGCTCATACTCTCCATCCCAGTCTTTCTCCTTCCACTTGCTCCCTTGGTTCATGCTCCTATCTCCATACTAGAGTCAGTCTCCTTTTCTTGAACTTCCTCTGCTGTCAATTAATTACGTAACAGATTAAACTCTTAAAAACAAACTTCCCAACATACCAACAAATGTGAAAGTTTCTAACAGGATGAAGTTTGTTATTGAAGGGCCTCCAAAACCTAGCACTTAGTAAACCTTGTGTTATTCCATTGTCATATTTTTGCCAACATTTTTCCTTCTACGTATCATTTCCTTTTGTTTATAGCTTATCAATATTTCAAGACCAATTCAGGCTACAACTGCTCTTTGAAGCTTTCTCAGACATTCAGAATGACATCATTAATGATAAATAATAAAAGCAATAATGCTATCTAATAATTAGGAAATAGGTCTGCGCTTCAGATAAGCACTATGATCAGTGCCTTCCACACATCATCTCACTTAATCTCAGTATGAGTTTTTATTACTGGTGTAAAAAATTGCCACAAATTTCCTGCCTTAAAAACAACACAGGACTTCCCTGGTGGCACAGTGGTTAAGAATCCACCTGCCAAGTCAGGGGACACGGGTTCGAGCCCTGGTCCAGGAAGATCCCACATGCTGCGGAGCAACTAAGCCCGTGCACCACAACTACTGAACCTGTGCACCTACAGCCCATGCTCTGCAACAAGAGAAGCCACGGCAATGAGAATCCCGCGCACTGCAACGGAGAGCAGCCCCTGCTCGCCGCAACTAGAGAAAGCCCGCACACAGCAACGAAGACCCAACACAGCCAAAAATAAATAAATAAAATAAATAAATTTTACAACACACACACACACACAAATTTATTATCTACAGTTCTGTAGTTTAGAAGTCTAGTGGCTATCACTGGCTAAAGCCCACGGTGTGGACAGGGCTATATTTCTTTCTACAGGCTCTTGGGAGAATGTTTCCTTGCCTTTTCCATCTTCTGGAGGAACTGTTGTATCACCCCAGCTATCTTAGAGTATATGGGTTGTAGGAGAGTGATGGTTAAAAATATGAGCTCTATATTCAGAAAGCCTGGGTTTGAGTCCTAAGACTTCTGTTAATTCTCTGTGGCCTTGAGAAGTTGCCTTTACTAATAAACGGTGCTTCAGTTTCCTTTTCTTTAAAATAGGGGTAATAGTGGTCTTTATCTCATGGGGCAGTTATGAGGATTAAATGAATTAATCCCTGTAGGACTTGAAGCAATAAAAAATACACATCATAAAAAAATAAAATAAAATAAAATAAATACACATCAGTGGGACTTCCCTGGCTGTCCAGTGGCTAAGACTCTGTGCTTCCACTGTAGAGGCCATGGGTTCAATCCCTGGTCATGGAACAGATCCCACATGCCGTGTGGCATGGGCAAAAAAAAAAAAAGTTTTTAAATTAAAAAGTATGCATCATTGCCTAAGAAGAATCCTTGCCAAAAATTATCTAACTTGAATCTTATCATGTGAAAAGCACCCAGACAAATCCAGAATGAGGGATATTCTACATGACAACTGACCTGGAATCTTCAGTAAAATAGTTCGTGTTACGAGAAACAAAGGCAAGGCTCTTGTTCTAGATTAACAGAGACCAGAGAGACAAAACAATATTGTAATATGTAAACTTTCATTGAATCCTGGATCTGAAAGAAAAAAAAAAAGCTCTGAGAGACGTTTTGGAGACAATTAGAGAATTTTTTCATGTGAACTGTATATTGATTATATGGAATTGTTAATTTTCTTACAGATGAAAATGGTTGTGTTTTTTTTTATTGCTACTGTACCAATTTGCCCAAAACTTGGTTAAAAACAACAAGTACTTATTATTTTAAGGATTTGTTGGTTAGAAGTCCCGCATTGGTCTAACTGAGCTAAAATCAAAGTATTGACAGAGCGGCCTTCCTTTCTGGAGGCTCTGGGATTTTAGAGGCCACCAACATTCATTGGTTAGGGGGCTGTCTTCTTCCATCTTGTAAGTTAGCAATGTTGCATCACTCTAACCATTCTTTCATAGTCACACCTGCCTCAGACCACAACAGGAAAAGGTTTTCTACTTTCAAGGATCCATGTAATTAGACTGGGCCCACTCAGATTATCCAGAATAACTTCCCCATCTCAAGGTCCTTAATTTAATCACATCCGCGAAGTCCCTTTTGCCCTGTAAGTTAACTATTCATAGGTTCTGAGAGTGGAATTTGGGGGAGATGCGGTGGGAGGGGAACATTATTCTGCCTAACTCAACGGTATTGTGGTTATTTAGGAAATTATTTTTATTCTTAGGAAGCATAGTTAACTAGGAATAAATCAGCAGCTTAAATATTATATATATGTATAAAATACATATTATATATACACACACATACACACAACCACAAACACACACAGATAACCAAACAGCAAAATGTTAACAACAGTTGAATCTAGATGGAGGGTTTATGGTTATTTTTCTTCTGTTCTTTCAACCCTTCGGTAGGCTTAAAATTTTTCAAAAGATAAAAGAGAGGTTCTGTTGAACACCTTCATTCCCGTGACAATCCAGGAAGTAAATTAGAAGTGATTTTAGAAAAAGGAAAGTGGGGATAATTCCCTGGCGGGCCAGCGGTTAGGACACTGTGCTTTCACTGTCAAGGGTGCAGTTTGATCCCTAGTCAGGAACTAAGGTCCCACAGGCTGTGTAGAGCAGCCAAAAAAAAAAAAAAGAAAAGTGGGGACAATTTTAAAATGAGATATCTCAATAAATATCTATAGAGAGAGCCAGCTAGAATAAAGATAAAACAGTAGCTGGTTAAAAAAAAGTCACTCATATTTCTTGGGAAAGGGAGGTGTGTAGTAGTTTGTAGGTGACACAGTGACCTTGTTTGGTATGTTTAAATAAAATCACCAAGTGACCTTGTTTTGTCTCAAAGTGATCTTGTCTGATGTTGATGTTCTATAAGAATGTTTAATATTCAGCAGGATAGCATGGTCTAGCTGTGAGCGCCAGGCCAGTTTCTGACAATACTAAGTCCTAGCTGTCAATGTCAGACCAGTTTTAAGCTGGGTAGGACTGCTTTTTTCTTCCTCATTTTTTTTTTTTTAATATCAAAGCTCAAAACATAGCAATGAGTGAGTTAATTTTAATTCCAATGGCAAATTTGCAGAATACAATCCTTAAAAATGGTAACTAAACCTAGGATAAATATTTCAAGGAAAATGAATATTATTCACACACGTGCATTCATTTGACAAATATATTAAATATCAAGTAGGTGGAGAGTACTCTCAGTAGCCCAGAGGGGAATCTATAGATTCATAAGAGACAATAATTGTCTTTAAAAACTGTACACTTGGGCTTCCCTGGTGGCGCAATGGTTGAAAGTCCGCCTGTCGATGCAGGGGACGCAGGTTCGTGCCCCGGTGCGGGAAGATCCTACATGCCGCGGAGCGGCTGGGCCCGTGAGCCATGGCCGCTGAGCTTGCGCGTCCGGAGCCTGTGCTCCGCAACGGGAGAGGCCACAACAATGAGAGGCCCAAGTACCGCAAAAAACAAAACAACAAAAAAACGTACACTTTGGTCATATTTATGATAGATATTTCTAACTTAGACCATTTATTATAAATAAGGAAAAACTATCTGCATATTTATTAACTAAATCTTGGTTTAAAGCTGAATTCTAAATAATCATATGTGATAACTTTAAGAATATTGTCAGGGAATCCTTTTGGAATTATTTAGCTTGATATGTTTGTGAACATATTTGTGAAATTCAAATACTTATCTCCCATAGACTTTTATCAAGGCTGCTGTACACTGAGTTGTCAGTAGAAATAAATACATGACTGAACTTAACCAAAGAATTCAGTGTTAAATAGTATATGAGAAATAGCTGCTACCCATAAGGATTGCCCAGCCACGCAGTCTCTAGCAATGCTGTGCATTCACACTGATATGATAGATGGATGATATAAAACCAGAGTTGTGTCATGCAGTCTTGGATATTCACGTATAAAATAAGTATTTCTTAGTAATTTTTTCCCATTAAGTCACAGCAAAATGTGATGCTAGGAACCATTGTCCTTTTTGCTATTGTCATCAGCCTTTTATATTCAATAACTACAATCCTCTGAAAGGAAACAGTGCCCAGGGGAAAGCACCCTCTTTAAAGGTGTTATTAACAAAGGTAATTGACATGCAGAAAGAGAGCCCTTTAAGTCCTGCCCACACTCCCTTGCTAGTTGCTCTACAGAGGTCCCTTTGAGTGAGTACAGTTTCTATGAGCTTAAAAAACTCCAAGTTACCCAAAATGAATGAAGCAGTTCCTCTTTTTGTTTTACAGTCACTCGAACATCCAGCTGGATTGGGATATTAAACTGAGATTTACCTTAATTTAGCTCTCATGTCTTCTGTTCATTTTCTAATTGTTATTTAGTTTGCTACTATTGAGTTTTGAGCGTTCCTTATTATTCTAGATACTACTTTTCAGTCATAACGTCTCAGTACTTTTTCGGTCCTGCCCTCTCTCTACTTTCCCTCCAGGACTCTTGGAATGATAGAAATGTTAGATCTTTTGTTATTGTCCTACAAGGCCCTGAGGTTATGTTGATGCTCCCCCCCTCCCCCCATCTATTTTCTCTCTGTTGTTCCAATGGGTAATATAGGTCGTTCTGTCTTACAATTCCCTGATTCTTTCCTCAGTCCTCTCTATTCTGCTGTTGAATGTAACCACTGAGGGGTTTTTTATGGCAGCTATTGCATACTTTAGCTCTAAAATTCTTTTTTCTTCTATTTCTTTGCTGAGACTTTGTTTTTGGAAACTTTCCATTTTTTTCATTTATTTCCAGCATGTTTATAGTGCTTGTTAAAGCATTTTCAAAATTTCTGCTTTAAAATCTCTGTCAGATATTTCTAACATGTCATCTCGGTGTTTATTGTCTTTTTTTTTTTTTTTTTTTTTGTGGTACGCGGGCCTCTCACTGTCGTGGCCTCTCCCGTTGCGGAGCACAGGCTCCGGACGCGCAGGCTCAGTGGCCATGGCTCTCGGGCCTAGCCGCTCCACGGCACGTGGGATCTTCCCGGACCGGGGCACGAACCCGTGTCCCCTGCATCGGCAGGTGGACTCTCAACCACTGCGTCCAGTTTCCTATTCAGCCTCCAGTGAGACTGGGGAGGGTCTTTTTCTGCTAGACAGGGGTGGAATTCCAGTTCCCCTCTAGGTCTCTGCTGATGCCACCCTGCCTGGGAGAGTTAGGAGTGCTTCCTTTCTACTGAGTGGGGATAGGAGTTCTGGCCTCCAGTGACATCAGGGCATAAGGAGTGATCTCATTATCACTGGGTTTTGGGAAAACTCCTGATTCTTCACTCATCCTCATCTGCCCTCACCTTGGTGGGGAAGGGAAGGGATGCCCATTCACTGCAGGTGGTAGCAGAAGACTGTGCTCCCCACATGGGCTCATGGCTACTGTGGGAAGAGTGCTCTCTTTACTGCTCAATGGGGATGAAAGTCTTAAGTTCCCAACTTGGCCTTCTCTTGCACCACCTGGGAAGGTGGTTATGGAATATTGTTAAAACATTTCCTCAACCTTGGCTGATGTGGGAGGCACATTTGGAGCCCTAGTTTTTTTCTCTGATGTTTGGCTGGAGTAGAGCAGTTATTTATTGTTTAAAATGTTTCTCTCTGACTAAGCTGCACATTTCCTGGTCTTGGGGCTGGAGAGAACAGGCTTTTGTTGGAGTTATTTTTGTCTGTCCCTATTTGTATTTCCAGGTTGCCACTTTTCCAGCACACAGTCTGGGATATATGAGGCTGAAAGAAAATCCATGCTTTTTTTTTTTTAAATCCATGCTTTAATATCACGCTTTTTTTCTGGTCCCAAGATCTCTAGCTGGTCTGCCTCTTCTCTTCACCTTTGAGAATTGCTATTTGTGTTTTATATATAATGTCCAGGTTTTCAGTTGTAATTAGTGGGAGGTATGTGAAAAAAAAAAAATCTACTCCACCTTCCCGGAAGTGGAAATCCCAAAATAAATTTATTTTATATATCTAAATTTATAACTTTTATTTATTATAAATTTTATTAGTGAGGACAGTGAGACTATTTGATGGAAGTCTCAGATGACCTTCAGCAATTGATTTATTTTGGTAGTTTTTTTAGCCTTATAATGAGAAAATACTGCTTGACACAAATAAGTAGTCACCACAATATCCCTTTTTATTTCTCCTATGACTCATAGACCACATCTCACCCACTGCCTGCTTTGGTAAGCAAAGTCATGTTGGATCATAGTCACACTGATTTATTAACATGTTGTATATGGCTACTTTTGCAGTACAGTGGCAGAGTTGACTAGTTGTGACAGAAACATTATTGCGCACAACACTGAAAATATTTACTATGTGTACCTTTAGAGAAAAGTGTGCCAACCCCTACTTTAAATGTTTCACTTTACCTTCTCATAACACTAGTGTGTTAATCCAACACAGAAGTTGGAATGAGGAAGAGTGGAATATTTTTGTCTCAAAGATGAATTGCTAATTATCCTCAATAATTCACTATTTTAGTTAGTAAAGGAGTCCTTAGCCATTTAAATATTCATTTATTGGTGCAAAATATTTTTAGATTAATTTTTGTTAATGTGGCACTTTCAGTATTGTCAATTAAAGAAAATAATAGATGTCTCAGTTGGAAAGCCCAAGTTTTTATAAGCCCATTTATTAAAACATGTTGAATCTAAAATTTTAAACTTATTGAATTGCTTATACTTTTTAGTCTCAGTGGAAGCACTGTAGTATTTAGACTCTGCATTACCCAGGGGAGTTTTTCTGAGCATCATGCAGATGAGTGCCACTGCACCACAAGTGAGCCACAGGTGAAGGTGAAATAAGGAAAAAATCCACGGGAATAAGTGCAAAAGTTTTTTCTAAGACTGTATTGAAAATTTGAGAAGTAGTTAGGAAACTGTCATGGGTATAAAGAGTGAAGGAGGTGGAGATTGATCGAAGATGAGTTCAGATACATGGCCATGGACCAGTTTATGTAGGACCTCATTTACCATGTAAAACCTTAGCTTGTATAATGAGTGAACTAAGCAGCCATTGGAGGCTTTGGGGAACTAAGCAGCCATTGAAGGCTTTGAAGAAATACTTCAGCTGATGTGGGGAGAATGGGCTGAAAGAAAGTAGAAGAATAAGAGGAATAACATTTTGGGAGCCATTGCAATAGTCCAGGCAAGAGATAATGGTAATTTGGGCTTGGTGGGGGGGTGGTGTATAATAAAATTTTGACTAGCTTTGGTCTCTGGTTTCTGTGAGGTAGCCTCGCAGTCCTTGGTATTTCCTGAGTGATAGGAATGTCTTTGTTTTCATGTTGGGCCCTGATAATTGAAGCTAACCAAGTGACTTGTATTAGGTCCCAGCATATTTCAAGCTGGCAAGATGACTCAGCATGGTGGTAATTCAGACCAGAGAGACCAACCATGTGATTGGAGGATTGAGGCTTTGAGCCACATACCATCAGCCTGACCCCTAGGGAAGAGAAGGCTCTGGAGAATCAGTTCAATCATGTGCCCAGTGATTCAATCAGTTGTGCCTATAATGAAACCCCAATAAACAAAACTGGACACCAATGCTCAAATATAGAGATGTGTGCAGAGAGATTTTATGAAAAGAGGGTAAGTGTCACTTGGGCACCCTTTGGGTGGGTTAGTATGAAGCTGTCATGTTTGGAGAGTCATATCTATTTTTGATACTATGATACTTTTTCCCTTAGAAGTAAGACATTGTATTTGACAAGTTGTTGGTCATGAAAATAAAATAAACATAGCGCTTACAATACTTTTGTAGCTAGAGGAATTTTCCACAACATGGTACATCAATATTTGCACTTAGTAAATACTGGGGTAGTTACAGTGTGATCCTGGCCACATTTCTGCACAGTATGGTACCTTGGACTTTTAAAGCATGTGTTTGCTTTGATAGATTAAACGAATACTATACTTGCCAATAACTACATTGTCGCTTACATTTAGAGAATTGGGGACACCCCTGACCTGACAATGCCACAGCTTTAAACAGTTTCATGTGTATATGTCAAATCACAAAGACTAATATGAAGTGACTAGCTAGATGGGATGTTCAAGTAAGTGCATACAGCTTCAAAGGATCTGTAGATCTCAATTTAGACAGAAACTTAGACTTCATTTAGGCTTCAAAACTTTAACTGAAAAATTCTTGAAGGCATGGGAATAGCATTGGATAAAGAAACACTAAGAATTGGTGATAAAAAAATTATAGGGCTTCCCTGGTGGCGCAGTGCTTGAGAGTCCGCCTGCCGATGCAGGGGACACGGGTTCGTGCCCCGGTCTGGGAAGATCCCACATGCCGCGGGGCGGCTAGGCCCGTGAGCCATGGCCACTGGGCCTGCGCGTCTGGAGCCTGTGCTCCGCAACGGGAGAGGCCACAACAGTGAGAGATCCGTGTACCGTAAAAAAACACACAAAAAAACAAAAAAAAACAGCCAAAACTTTGATGATTTGTCAGCAGCTCTATATTGTTGGAAATTTAGCAGCAGTATACAGAGCTCCTCTGATATAAAGGAACTGAAGGAATGTGTTCTTTTGCATTATGTTTAATAGAAACAGTGAAATTAACTGAATGATTCAAATGCCTGGATTCACAGGGCTAGTCATTTTTTAAATTATCATCACTCTGTTTTTAGGTCATAAAAGGATATTGAATTACATCAACTAGACTCATGCAGGTGGTTTGTACTCACTCTGAATCTGTAAGCAGATATGAGCTAATTGGCCTAACTGGCTTAGATCCCAGTGTTATTTTAAAGGCATGGAGACTGTCTCAAATAAACTTATTAAAGATGGTAGGAAATTTATTTTGAACATGTGTATTTAAATAGCAGGGAGCAAAGCAATTATTTAGCTTTATTTGTAGACATTGAGTATTGCTACTTGAAACCTAGACTAGTATTTAATCAACAAGTGTCAAGGCCCAGTGCTGTGGATAAAAATATATATATATGAGAAATAATTTCTGCCTTAAAGAAATTTATGATACTGTGGAAGGTATAAGGTATGTTCACATGAAATAGAATTTATACAAGATAACGCAATTACCAGGCAGTTAGGGCATAAGATAAATATCTCTGGCCTAAGACAGCAAGATAAAGTTGTTCACAGTAAGTATATGTTTACATATAAGGATATGTCACAGCTGAATATAATAAGGAGAAGGGTGGTTTCGACAGAGGCAAAGGATGAAGCAAATGCTCTGCGTGTTTAGAATTGGCCAGTTGATATATTTCCCAGGATATTTGAATATATGTGAGAGAGCAGCAAAAGTAAGATTGGGTTTGTTTGTGGAGGATATTAAATTCCAGATTGAGAAGTATGGATCTCAAACACTGTACTAATACTTTCATCTGGGTCCTGAGTCACTACATCCATAAATCAAAACATAAGCTTAAGGTCTGGATCAGTTAAAAAGTGATGAACTTGTTTAGCTGAAAACAGCAGTTGTTCATTCCATGCCTCTTTTCTTTGACCTGAGAGGAGATTTTGCAAAAGGAAACTGATGTAAAAATTTTAAACATTTGGCTGAAACAATGCTATGAATATCTTTATTAATCTTAAGAACGAATTCAGGTCTCTGAGGATTTCTCACTGCTGAAACATCCCCTGAGATGATTCCTCAGTGCTATCCAACAGTACATGGTGGGCTTTTGTGGTTTTCCTGCCCGGCACCCTTTCCTTTGACTTTGCTTCTACAGTAGAGAAAGCAAAACTTCACTGAAAGTTCTGCTTTCTCTATTGTGGAAGATTTGCCAGTGAAAATGCCCTGACCTTCCCTAACCTTGAGAGGGACACACGACCCATATGAATCAGATTCCCTGTGTCCTTGGCACTGAAACCTTGGCAGAGTGCCACCAAATCTGAAACTCCGAGGCAAAATATCCCAGTTTGTAGCAGCACCCTAACAAAACTGTTAGTTAGTTTCTGTGACCTAGCCTCCAGGAGCTGTTCTGCTTCCTGGGCACTGGGACACTGGCTCTTCAGTTTTCTCTTTATATGCTTCCAAGAAATTCATTGTTTGCTTCAGTTTTCCCACAGAGTTTCTATGGCTTGCAACTCATAATACTGACTGGTAGCAGGCAACTTCTCATAATAGTTAGGGGGTTTCAGTGTGACATGCTATTGTTGATGGACCCATTAATGTCTTATAGGTAAACTAACTATAATTTATGATCTTAACCTGGGACACTTTTGGGAATCGAAGTGCGGGCATCACGCAAAATTAAGCTGTAACCACAGATGTAAAACAAAACCAGGACATAGGTCTTGCTCTTACTTTTAGTGTATCTTGTGTAAAAAACTTCAGATAATAAGCTCCTTTGTTAATAGTAATGGTTTGCATTTTGGCTCCTTTGTTTTAAGAAGTAAGAAGGAGTGGGCTCGTCATTGAACAATCATCTCTTTCTATGAAATTTTGAGTATGCCCCCCCTAAGATGCCGGGATAGTGGTTTGCTATCTTGGGAATTTATCTGACCTTATAGTCAAGTCTTATGGTTTAAAAAATTATTGCTGAGGTTGTTACTGTAGCGGAAGTAATAGAGGAACAACAAACAAAACCAGCCACAAAGACAAAAAGTCCAGTTAATGCTCTCCAAAAAATGTCACCTGTATGAAGTAGCCTACTTCTCAGATTCTTCTGAAGATGTTGCGTTCCAAACAGGCCAGTAGTGTTCTTTGTTTTTTTAAGGAATAGAAAATTTGAAAAAATCCTTTTACTAGTAACTAAGCCATGCCTACTATATGTATATATCTATCTATATACACACACACATACATACATGTATATGTACATACACATAGATAAATACTGATCATAATTTTCACGTACTGAGATACACAACACAGGTATTGTGAATGAATTATGTGATAATGTAGGAATGTCCATATACCAAAAAAATACCAAAGAGAAAATGAAGAGAATATAAGTATAGTTTTGTAGTGTAAACATAAATGTAACTTGGTAGTTCACTTTTTAGCTATTTTCCACTTTAGAGCTTTTTTTTTTTAACCTAGGGAAGATTTTTTTTTTAATGAACTATAGTTGATTTATAATGTGTTAATTTCTGCTGTACATCAAAGTGGTTCAGTTATATATACACATACATTTCTTTTTTTTATATTCTTTCCCATTACGGTTTATCATAGGATACTGAATATAGTTCTCTGTGCTATAGAGTAGGACCTTGTTGTTATCCATTCCTTATATAAAAGCTTACATGTGCTAACCCCAAATTCCCACTCCATCCCTCTCCCAACCCCCTCCTCCTTGCCAACCACAAGTCTGTTCTCTATGTCAGTGAGTCTGTTTCTGTTTCGTAGATAGGTTCAATTATGTCATATTTTAGATTCCACATATAAGTTATATCATATGGTGTTTGTCTTTCTCTTTCTGACTTACTTCACTTAGTATGATGTCTAGGTGCATCCATGTTGCTGCAAATGGCATTATCTTGCTCTATTTTATGGCTGAGTCATATTCCATCGTATATACGTACCAGGTCTTCCTTATCCATTCATCTGTCGATGGACATTTAGGTTGTTTCCAGGCCTTGGCTACTGTTAATAGTGCTGCTATGAACACATGGGTGCATGTTTCTTTTCAGATTATAGTTTGTCTGGATATATGCCCAGGAGCTGGATTGCAGGATCATATGGTGATTCTATTTTTAGTTTTCTGAGGAACCTCCTTACTGTTTTCCATAGTGGTTGTACCAACTGACATTTCCACCAACAGTGTAGGAGGGTTCCCTACCTTAGGGCTTTTAAGCATACAGTTCTGCTGCCTGGAAAACTTGTTCCTCACTTTTTTTCTGGCTGATTCTTACTTATCTTTCAGGTTTCAGCTTAAATATTATTTCCCCAGCAAAGTCTTACCTACCTGCCCAAATCTAAATCACATACTTCTGATCTTCATTATATTCTTTTTTTTTTTTTTTTTTCGGTACGCGGGCCTCTCACTGTTGTGGCCTCTCCCGTTGCGGAGCACAGGCTCCGGACACGCAGGCTCAGCGGCCATGGCTCACGGGCCCAGCCGCTCCGCGGCATGTGGGATCTTCCCGGATCGGGGCACGAACCCGTGTCCCCTGCATCGGCAGGCGGACTCTCAACCACTGCGCCACCAGGGAAGCCCCATTATATTCTTAATTTTACTTCATTGCAGAATTTGTAATCATTTATTTATTTATATTATTGTTTTATACCTTCTTAGAAGAATAGAAGATACCTGAAGCCAAAGGTCTTATCTGTTTTGACTCTTATTAGATGTTCATCCAAATTAATGAAAATCCAGCTAATTTCCAAAACTGCTTATTTTTCTCTTGGTCATATCTTGATTCAGTGCCAGGATCACATAAGCAAAGAGGAAATAATGCACAGTCTTCTGTATGATTAAATTTGCTTCAAAAAATATATATGTAGTTACCAAGTATTATCATCAGTGGGGTAACCATAAATTTTGTAGGCAATATTTAATTTCCTTTCAGTCAGAACAGCAAACAGATGATGGAAAAATCATAAAAATTCAAACCTATTCCTTATTATGTAATAATTAAAGGTAGGGCAAACTTTAATGTTATTGGAATAATTAAAAACATGAAGAATATAATGTGACCTGAGAATGTTATCAGTGCTGCTATCAAATAAAAAAATGCTTGAATTCTGAATCCTCCCATAAAATTATTGGGAGAAAAAAAAAGAAGAGTGCTATTTACAGAATTTAGAAATCACTCACGGACTGTGATTTTCTCCTTAATGGGTCTTAATGAAAAGTTTCTTGCACGGTTGTTTACAAACAATCATTTTTTACATATAGTCAGTGTCATTGAGGGAATCCATGTGATTCTAATAAGACTTTTTCACGCTTGCTTCACATTTTGGTCAAAAGCAAACAAAAAAAACATAGTATCATAACAACATAAATGGTTAAACTTAAAGACAGAAACCAAAATAGCATAGTTTTTCATCTGTTAGCCATTATGTAGAAACTGGAATATATTTCATACTTCCAAATTAGACTAGTAAAAGGTGTGCATTGATCCTTCCTTTGTCAAGTTAATGATCTTTTACCACCTTGTTATGATTTTAAAATTGATTTAAAGATGAGGAACATTCGGGGGGCTTCCCTGGTGGTGCAGTGGTTAAGAATCGCCTGCCAATGCAGGGGACACAGTTTCGAGCCCTGGTCCGGGAAGATCCCACATGCCACAGAGCAACTAAGCCCATGTGCCACAACCACTGAGTCTGTGCTCTAGAGCCCATGAGCCACAACTACCGAGCCCTTGTGCCACAACTACTGAAGCCCGTGTGCTTAGAGCCTGTGCTCCGCAACAAGTGAAGCCACCGCAATGAGAAGCCCGCGCGCTGCAACGAAGAGTATCCCCTGCTCACTGCAACTAGAGAAAGCCTGCGCGCAGCAACGAAGACCCAACACAGCCAAAAATTAAGCCAAAAAATAAGTAAAATGAATTTATTAAAAAAGTAAATAAAAATAAAGATGAGGAACATTCGGAAGAATGTCAATTACTTTTTCCCTCCATGAGGATCTTTAGAGCATGTTTTGGAGGTACGACATACTCAACAAAATATTTAATTAGAAAAGCATGGGTAGATGGCACAACTCAAGACTTGAGTCCTTAGTCTATAAACATCATTAAAACAAAATAAATCCATTTTCTTTCTATGGCTATAAGAGTAGAATTTTAGTATAGACTAAAAAACTGTTATGCATGAATTTAGAGATGTGATTAAATCATTTAACACTGAACTATAAAACAATGGTTAACCAAAGAGAGTAGAGACTACTATGAATTGATCAAAAGGGATAATGCAGTTTTAGAATAAAGCCACTAGAGGGTGAAATGAAAAACACAGCCACCATTCCATATGAAAACATTTTTGCAAAACAACACTTTATTTAATCAATATATGACCATTTATTACATTTTAAAGTATTATTTACCTTCATAGAATTTTATTATAGGAAAATATCCAGCTTATACTTTGAGATAATTTATAAACACAGATGATTTGAGCCACTTGACTAGACAAATAGCTTTCCTTTGCTTTTACTGTGACAAACATTTTGCTCCTTATTTTTAAAGGGATTTATTTGAAAACAAACCAAAAGCTATTTTCTGTTATTATGATTATTTATTACTTAGATAAGTCCAATAGACTCAATTTAATAAGATAAACCAATAATTACTTTAAATGATAAAGCCTGTTATTCAAGGATAACCACACACTCAGTGGTAGAAGAGAAATCTGGCAATACACTTACGAAAAATGTTTAGATTGGTTAGAATTCATGATAAATCCTAAATTTACTTTTTAAGTATCAAAAAGGCTCACAAACTTCTTCAGAGTGTCTCCATTTTACCCATAAATTAGAGGTATTTAAATCGACTTGATTAAGCCTTTGTAGCTAGATATCATTTAGTTCTTTTATTTTTAACCTGAAACTGCTGTTGGAAAATGTGTAATCTTCTGGGTATATGCTTCCTTTTCAAATTTTACAAGTATTAATTCCATAGACTTCTTATTACTGTTTTTGATGATGAACCTGATGACAATGTTGATGGTTGGCATTACTGAACCAGGCACTGTTCAGAGTCCATAACAACCTTGTTAAATGTGCCAGAAACTATCTTGAGCATGTAACATGAATTAACTCATCAAATCCTCAAAACAAACCTATGAGGTAGGTACTATCATTGTCTTGGTTCTATAGACAAAGAAACTAAGAAACAGAGAGGTTTAGTAACTCGCTCAAAATCTCACACCAGTATGTGGTAAGGTCGAGATTTCAACCCAGGGAGTTTATCATCTTATACATTGATAGATTTTTGGCTTCAGTTACTTAGAAGCAATTAAGTTCTGCTATGTGGAAACAACATATTGTTAAAAGTTACCAAGTTCTCATCTCTTACCATACAGTCTTGAAGTTTATTCACATTTTTTGTTATTTATTATTCCTTTCTATGTCTTAAAATTTCCCAATGATATGACATATCTAAAAATCCTGTTTTCTGAATTATCAAACCATATAGATTTTCAATTTCACGCCACGTCTGAATAGAGTACATGATATTGCTCCAGGTGTCAAAAGAACTGACTTATTTTTATTCTCTTTTCACATGTGTTCTTGCTATTCTGTTAAAGCTATATTAGTAGATATTTAATTATGTAAGTATTACTTAATAATATTATTTGCCTGTCTTTTTTATGTAATACTAATGTTGATGACGCTAAAAAGGGTTCATATGATAACATGATACTGATGCGGTTTCTTAGTGTGAAAAAAACAAACATTGGATTAAGTATCAAAGATATAGATTCTGTTTCTGACTCTGCTGCTTAAGTGATACCAAGCAAATGACAACTTTTTGAGCTTCAGTTTCTTGACAAGAAAACTGAAGATAATTCCAACTGTGGTAGTCCCATCACAGAGTTTTCCAAAAATAAAACAAGACTATGTATTAGATGACATTTTTGCAAACTGGAAAAAATGCAATGGTGTGTTCATTATCATTGCTTTGGGTAGTGTTACCTCAAAGTCAGTGATCAAAAAATATGTATCAAAAGATGACAAAGGAGCATGTGACAGCTTATAATAAGTGCATAGAATAATCAAAGAACTTAAAAGTTACTATTTAAATAAGATAAATTCTAATTAAAATGCTTCAATTTATTTTTGACCAGAAAAAAAAACCCACCTAAATAAATAGTTTATGGTTTAGTTCTGCAAGCTATTACAATCCATGAAAGAGTGTAGAAGGGAATAAGTTTTGAAAAAGGTTGGGGAATTTCTTGGTGGCACAGTGGTTAAGAAGCCGCCTGCCAATTCAGGGGGTCGATCCCTGGTCCAGGAAGATCCCACATGCCGCGGAGCAACTAAGCCCGTGCGCCACAGCTACTGAGCCTGCACTCCAGAGACTGTGAGCCACAACTACTGAGCCCACACGCCGCAACTACTGAAGCCCACGCGCCTAGAGCCTGTGCTCCGCAACAAGAGAAGCCACCGCGATGAGAAGCCCGCGCACCGCAACGAAGAGTAGCCCCCAGTTGCCACAACTAGAGAAAACCCGTGCGCAGCAACGAAGACACAAAGCAGCCAAAACAAAACGAAAAAAAGGTTAGATTCAGATTATGGAGGGTTTTGAATGTCTAAGTCATTTGCCCTCCATCTAAGAAAAAATTGTACTCAATGTTTTCCAATGGAATAATGATACAATACCTGTAATTTAAGAAAATTAGTTTTACCGCAGTGTTTAGGACAGACTGTTAGCTAACAGTTGAGAAGAAAAAAGCCAATTATAAAAGGGTAGGTAACAGATATAGAATGCTTGCATGTTTTGCAATGACAGTTTAACTTTTAATAATTTGCTTCAAACTTGAAAATAAATTAATGATGGTAGGTAAGTTTAAATAAAATCAGTAACTTTGAACTGCCTATATTCTAGTTTATTGCAAATAATTTAGGCTCCGTTTAAAAACAAATTGTCTAGAGCAGTTAAATTATTTATTGATAATAAGATCCTACTAATTGTAAATAGGTTTGCTAAGATAACTTCCTAATCCCCATTTTAGTGAATTCCTTTGATCATTTAATTTCGAAAGAGCACATATATATTTCTGTGAGTAACAATATTTTGATTAAGTGCTATATACTTATCCATTTATCAATATTTTAGAAATTTGGCTAACCATAATTTAACAATATAATAGAGATTAATCCATATTGACTTCAATATAACAATGGCCCATATTATCAAAAAAGATTAAAATATGAATACACACACGTACAATCACTTAGTGGTAATGCTGTGGATGGTTTTGTTTATTGGTAGTATAATGGCATAAAACCAACATGAGTGAATCACAGCAGCTAAGAAGGGAGTGAGTATAAAAACAGAAGTACTGGGTCAAGATTTCCCTAGAGAAAGCTAGAAAAACAATATTAAGGTATTTTCACTTGTGTTTGGCAATGAAGAAATGACAGGCTGGCAAGATTATCTTGGAGTGAGGCACCAAACTACAATCAAGAGAGCAGGAGACTTTAAAAGAGAGAATGAGCAAGCCTTTGAATTAAGTATAAAATGACCACAAGACGGAACACTGTGCATTTTGTCACAGCTTTTAAGATGTGAGGATAATGTATGATTATCTTACAGAGACTCACTTTAACTGGCTAACACTTCATGAGAAATCCATTTTGGTTTGTCTCTCCATGAATAATGAAATCTCATCTAAGTTTAGCTGTGCTGTGAAACTGAATCTCACTTATTAAATAATAAGTGGCATCTGTTGGCAATTTAAGGAATAAGCATGTTCTATGGTAACTCAACCTCTGTTAGGTGCAATGTGAGAGTTTATTCTGCATATTTCTTTTTAGAAGCTCAGCTGATTGAACAAATCACAATGAGTTCAAGTATATGTTGGTTTAGATAAGGAAATCTTTGTTCACTCGTGGTTTCCTAACTATACAAATTCAAGTACGTTTAAAAGTCTTATGAACCTAGGAAACACAAGAAGTGGTCTTAAGTAACAATAGGATCTAATGCTACTGCTAATTTAAGGAAAAACTGTCTCTGTCGTAACAGCTGTTAACAGCTGTGCTCAGACTCTTCACACTGTTGCTTCTCATTTAAACATAGAAATGACTGATGTCTGTAAAAATAGTTCTCACTGTTTAGCTGGCAGTGGATACACTTCCTAGTTACCAGCCAAATATCAAGAACTTGCTAGATAATATTATTTCTGTTGCTGATTAGACAGGGTAGCTTTACAGCTCTGAGGTAAGAGTAAAATTAGAAGCTCATTGGAGTTGATTTAAAATAAAATTCTCAAGGTTGGTTAGAGATAGAAATCAATCATTCTTAACGTCAAACTGCTCCACAGAGTCGTAAATAAGATTACACATAAAAGGAAAAAATGATATATGGAAGCTTCTTGGTGGATTCAAAAAAGGAATCATAATCAACTTTGGAACATGAAATAAAATATTGTTATTGCACTTAAGAGAAAAATACAAATTTTAAATTTGTATCTTCTGCACAAAAAATATAGACAAATTAGACCCAACCTAAATTGGTTTAGTCTGTTAAAATGTCTTGTGGTGTTTTTAGTTGCAAAAGGATTCTTATTCTATGTCTATGTATGCCTAAAAACATGTTGTTAAGGAAAATTTTTGTGTGTGTGTCAAGCACCTAAATTTTTATCCCAAATAATCTTGGATTTGCTTTATTCTCTCAACTGACCAGTCCAGGGAACTAATTAAAGGAATAAATGGATGTTGCGATGCTGGTAACATGCCCAACATCCCTTCTGTGTTGATGATTTGCTCATAATTTCTCTGAATTCCTAGCCAATAGGACTTTTGTTTTTGACAGTAAGCAGAATTATGAAATTCCAGATTGAATGGGTTGTTTTTTAAATAGAATTTGCTGGCAGTAGCAGACCGTAGGAGACTGGGGAGCCTCAGCTGTAAACTTTACCCTTTGCTTTTACCTCCCTTCTGTGTTATTTCCCTCTTCAAAATACATTGTTTTTCAAAACATCCCTCCTTCTTGGCACTAAGGGATTAACAGGGAAGAGAGAACAGAGGAAACAAGTGTATAAAGCACTGTGGAAGGGGAAATTACCTGACAATCAGAAGTCTGAATTCATTCCTGTATTATAACGAACAAAAGCAAGTTCCTTAGCATGTGTGAGTTTTTGTTTCTTCATATGCAAAAGTAGGAGTTAGAAATTATGTTCTCTGAGGTTCTTCTAGCTCTATAATGTATTATTCTGAGTATGTGAGAATGGATAAAATAAATCATCATATATTATTGAAGCAATATTTGTGACAACAGAATGGCAGTATTTTCTTCACAGAAGTAAATGGGTCCATTTCAAAACATCATAATTTCATTCCTAGTTCAAGAAAAAGGTAGAATATAAACTTCAAGTGTTGGTAGAATCTGTGGAGAGTTTTAGAAATCCTATTATAATATACACCCTATGTCTGTTCAAGATACCTCATTTTACCAAATGTTTGCAACTAACAGCTCTTTTTCTAGTGGAAATAGCAGTCAAAATCATTTACTTAAGGCTCGAAAGTGCACAGTTTCTATACGTTTTCAGAGAGCAAAAACTTTATGTAATGGGAGAATTATTGGGGGCTAAATATTAAAAGCTAGAAAGAAATCATTGTTTTCATGATCTTAAGCTTACATCACTGAGGTACATAATATGTATCAAGTACGTTGGAAATTTTATCATACTTGCAAGCTAATGAGTTGGCCTGCCACAGTTTCACAGTTGCTGACAAAAGACATGAGACTTCTGAGTCAAAGACAGAGGACTTTATTCCTTGTGGTATGAGTTGATATTAGAGTATCAGCATTTATGTCTGTGCCCCACTTCCTACAGGGAGATTTGAAGAGGGACAAATGTTACCCATACACACAGTGGGTTACATTACTGGAGAGGAGTCCTGAGCTTAGGGAACAAGTCCTTTAAAATGGATATTAAGTCTGACTGACCTTTGCCGCAGTAGGAGACACATTTACACACAACAGTAAGCAAACCAGCTTTTTGCTCCAGAGGGAGACACTATCTTCAATTTCAAAGATTATTCCCTATATGTACTACAAACATCCTTGGGAAGACAGTCCAGAACAAAGGCTATCAGTTCCACTGCTAGCAGGATGTACAGAAATCCAAGAGATCTGTGGAGACTTACTCCCAACAATATGTTAAATCAAGCTGTATAAGAGTGGCTAATCATTAAGGCCACATACAGTAAAAATATGTATTGGTCATCAACAACCCCCATTTTGCTGAAGCCATTGGTCAATCCGAAGTCCTTCTCTCACTCCACCACTCTGCAGCACTGACAAAGTTGACTACCTCTCAGCCCTGAAGCACTTCTTCTATGATTTCCAAGATGCCACAATATCTTGATTTTCGTCTCACCTTATTGGTAGCTCCTCTTTGGGTTACTTTGCTTAACTTTACTCATCTGATAAAACTCTACATTTTAGTATGCCTGTCGACTGAAAAAACAATGCACAACCTAAAAGTTGAGAGTTATGTTTTATTTGGCAGACATTCTGAGGACCTCAAGCCCGGGAGACAGGACTCTCAGATCACTCTGAGGGACTGCTCCAAAGAGTCAAGGTCGGGGAGCCAGGATATATAGGAGCTTTTGCAAAAAAGACAAGGTAGCTGGAACATCAAAAGATTACTGTTAATTAAAGAAATCCAGATAACTGAAGTTAAGGAATTTAGCACTCTTCTGTGTATGGGAAGATACAAGAGTCTGGGCTCACTGAAATCATTCCTTTGATATGCACCTCAGTTATCTGGGGCCAATATTCAGTGTTTTCTCATCCTGAGTTCCATCAGGGCTCACCATCAGGACAGCGGTAATGCGATGACTCCGTGGCTGCAACATCCTTTGTTTACTGATATAGCAGGCAATATTTTTCATTTACATGACTTTGGATATAGTTGTTAACCCTCTTCTCCATCTAACTTTTTTCTAGGTGATCTTACCCAGTCCCCCAAATTAAAATCCCCATCTGAGAACTCTGTCCCGATCTCTAGGCTCACATATCCAACTCTCTATTCATATATCTACTAGGGTGTAATCAGCATGTCAAACTCAAAATGTCCAAAAAAGAACTTTTGATTAGCCCCAGGTCAACAAGATCAGTTTCTCCTCAAGAATTCCCCACAAATATCAACTCATTTGCTCAAGCATCAAACTCAGAAGTTATGTTCGGTTTCTCTCTTTTCCTTGACAGATATCCTTGACAGATGATCCCTTGACAGATATCCTTGACAGATGATCCTTTAGTAGGTCATGTCAGCATCATCCCAACATACACCTGGCATCTGACTCCTGCTCACCATCTTTAACACACTACTGTCATCCTAGCTATTATCATTTCTTGCTTGTTCTACTACATTAGCTTCTTAAATGCTTTTACTCTTGGCTCAGTGTAGTTCGTCCCTATACAGCAACCAGATTGACCATTTTAAAATGGCTTAAAACTTTCCCAGGCTTAAAAATCTTACAATGGCTCCCAGTTACCAGTAGAAATAAATCCAACTCTTCCAGTGGCCTACAAGATATTGGAGCTTTAGTTAGTGCTTATTTCTTGGTCCTCTTCTCATGCATTCTCCCCGATATTCTCTGACCGGCACACTGTCTTTCGTATGTTCCTCAAGCACATCAAACTTTTCCCCATCTTGGGTCCATTTCTCTTGCTCTTCACTTTACCTGCAGTACTATTCCCCCAGACTTCTACGTGGCTGTGTCTTTCTCATCGATCACATCTTAGTTCAGTTTTATCTCAGAGAGATTTCTTGGAGCTCCCACTCCTTCCAAACCAGCCTTTCACTGCAGCAGACACTCTTATTTGCTTATTATACAGTTATTCTTCTTTGGTAACAGAATCTTGACATCCACTATAAGAACAGAGTCTTCAAGGGAGACTGGACTCTTCCCAGCCCCAAGGCATGGCTCGGTTAATGTAAGGCCATCAGGACGATCTCAGACTATTGCCAATCAGTTTAGGCATAAGCATATCAAACAATTCACAGGAAGCTCTGGGTGGGGACAAGGCATTGCACTTCTGGAAAACTGTATCTCTTAAAAAGAATGCCCACTTTACTACCCCAGGATATCTGACATCTGAGACTCTCTCAGCTCTTTTGGAATCCTGAGATATCTAGGCAAAAATGATGGGCCAACATGCTGAAAATGGCAAAGAGGAAAGAATTTCTATAACTGATGAGAAGACCGAGCTCTTGAATTAATCATCCTGGAACTTTTCTAGCCCTTGACTTCATATTACGTGAGGTAATAAATGTCCTTACTGACAAAAAATATTTTTTTTTCCAGTAACTTGAAACACGAAGCATCCTGAGTGCTATATTAGTTAATCCCATTGTCCTATGTTTTTTTTCCTAGCACTTTTCTCAGTGAGGCTAGGGACCTTTTCTATCTCATTCATCCCTATTTATATAGCACCCAGGGTAGTGCTTGGACCACAGTAGGTACTCAGTAAATGTTTTTAAATTAAAGGAAAAAAGGGAAACAAAATCAATGTCCAATGAGGCTTATAATATATTAAAAGGAATTTAAAATTTTTCATACATACTCATCCATGTGGTAGATGTAATAATCCTTTAAGATATGTTAAGGTTCTTTTCTCTCATCTTTCTGTGCTATGTAATCTTCTCCTAATCAGCTATCTTTGTGTGTGTTTGTGTGGGGGGGTGTTGGTGGTGGGAGGGGAAGAATGGGGCTGTTAAAGAAAGAGAAAGAAGTAACTGTTCAGTTTTTAAGAACAAAAGTAGTTTTTTTTGGGGGGGGGTGTGTCTTGCAAGACAACTGTCTAAACTCCAGGTGATTTTGACAAAGAAAAGAATTTTCTAAATTCTTTAGACATCTGTAGCATACTAAGATTTCAGCCTTCTGAGCTGGAGTGTTAGATCTCTTGTGAGAGAGAAACATTAAGAAAGTGAATCTTGCCACCTGAGGAAGAAAATGTCTTAAAGAGGTTTCTAAGGTTGGGAGCAAGGAGAAATTACAGGAGAGAAAAAGGAAAAATATTTTCCCTTTTTCCATGAGATTTGTGAGTTTGAAAAACACTGCAGAAATATCAAGACAAGTATCAGAGGAAACTAAAAATATTTGGAGTTAGTACCTCATTTTCCTGGGCAGATCATGGAAGAGGCTGCAAGATTGTTGGAGAATTCGTCTTTGTGATCCATCCCAAGGAAGGAAGGAGGTGTCTAGATGGAGGTGCCCTGGGGGAATGGGAAGGTTGGTGTAAAAGGTAAAGCCTTAGAGGTTTTCCACAAAGCAAGTACAAATGCCTGGAATGAAGAGCTTTAGAGAGTGTCAATAGGGTGCAACAAAGGGTCAGAGCCCACCTCACTAGAAACATGGTGAGACCAACCGTCCCACAGCGGAAGCCAGTAAGGTTCCCCAGGACAGTGTATAAATCTGAATATATGCTACCTCTTTGCCACAAGTGTCTATGTGTAGTCTAAACCTCGCAAATGTCTATCTACCGTCCAAGCCTCACTTTTGAGCTCTAACAAACATACCCAATGGCCTACTCAACACTTCCACTTGCATGACAAACTGAAGTCTTAAAACAAACATGCCCCCTCAAAACTGGCATACCTAAAATGGAAATCACATTCCTTACCCCAAGGCTATTCCTCCTCCTGCCTTTTCTCTCTCCATAAATGTTCACCTTACCCGCTTGTTCAGCTGGAAATCTTCAACATCAGTCTTGACTGCACTCTTAAACTAATACTTAATTTCAAATCCATCAGCAGGTTTGACCATCTGTAAATTCAAAGTACACTCTATATCTGGTTGCTTTCCACCCATTTCCTCTACCACCACTGAATCTAAGCCACTATCATCTTTTGCCTGATAATCTCTTAACTGGTTTCCCTGTTACTAGTTTTGCCCACTCTAAATCTATTCTGCACACACACACCTGTCAATATGATGTTTTTAAGATAAGTCATATTATGTCTCTCTGTGCTTAAGCCCTGCAGTGGTTTCACAGTGTACTCACAATAATATCCCTATCTCTCACTGTGGTCTAGGAGGCTCCTCTTCATCTGGTCCTTAGGTACCTTTCTGATGCACTCACCAACTACTGCTCACTCTGCTACAGGCTCACTGGCCTCATGATTATTCCTTTGCCGAGGCAAGGAGCACCTGCATTAGGGTCTAAGAACCCACTCCTTGGACCCCTTTGTCCTTCAGTGGTCCCATAGGTTGCTCCTTCACTTCATTCAGGTCTTTGATCAAGTGTCCCTTTGTCAGCAAACTCCTTTATGACCACTATCAAAGGGGGGCAAACATATACCTTTACTATCCTAATGCCAAAACTTTTTCTTTACAATTCTTTTCACTGTCAACCAGACTGTAGTGTGTCAAACGCAAGCTGCAATCCTGTTACAAAAAATATAAGACAAAACTTAGAAGATGAAAGCTTATTATTTAAAATATACCAATAAATCATATAGACTATGCTCAAATGAAAGAGAAGCCATTTCCAATGAATGAAATGAGAAAAATCTTTATTTAGTAGGTGGCATATAAGATAGACCTTGAAGAATGCATATGGTTTATCAAGACCCAGTCAGAGGGAGTTCCCTGGACTGCAATGGATAAGACTGCACGCTCCCAGTGCAGGGGGCCGGGTTCAATCCCTTGTCAGGGAACTAGAGCCCACCTGCATGCTGCAACTAAGAGTTTGCATGCCACAACTAAGGAGCTGGTGAGCCGCAACTAAGGAGCCCTGGAGCTGCAACTAAGGAGCTCACTTGCTGCAACTAAGACCCGGTGCAACTAACTAACTAAATAAATAAACATTTTTTTTTTTAAAAAAAGGACCCCATCAGAACCTGAAAACCAATCAGATCCAAGCAATGACTTGCAAACATGCTTAGAAGGTACCATGTGTGTCCAGCTTCTAGGATACTGGATTCTATGATCAAAAGAATGGTTTTCATTGGAATTGCAAGATGAGAAAAGGCAAAGTGACAAAGGCTAAAGTCGTAAAGTACCAGGTTGCAAGGCAACAATATAGGGATCAAGAAGCAAGAATTTTCTTTGTTTTGCAAGACTCTGGTACCTAAAATATGATTAATTGGTATATAAGAAAATGTAATAATCCACTTCATAGGTTTATTCAGGAAAATAATAGATATTTGAGGCTGGTTTGAGGTTGACATGCTCAGATTTTGGACTTTTCCTGTTACCCCTGCCAGAAAACAGGGTGGTATCTAGGACCGAAAGTGGTCTGTACCTAAAGATCAAGGCTAAGTGTTTTGGTCTGCTCGGGCTATGCTATAGACTGAATTCTGTCTTCCCGAAATTCGTATGTTGAAGCCTTAACTCCCTGTGTGACTGTATTGGAGATAGAGTCTGTAAGGAAGTGACTAAGGTCACATGAGCTCATAAGGGGCTTCCCTGGTGGCACAGTGGTTGGGAGTCCGCCTGCCCATGCAGGGCACAGGGTTTCGAGCCCTGGTCCGAGAAGATCCCACATGCTGCGGAGCAGCTGAGCCCGTGCGCCACAACAACTGAGCCTGCACTCTAGAGCCCGCAAGCCACAACTACTGAACCCACATGCCACAACTGCTGAAGTCCACACACCTAGTGCCTGTGCTCGGCAACAAGAGAAGCCACTGCAACGAGAAGCCCAAAGAGTAGTCCCTGCTCATTGCAACTAGAGAAAGCCCGTGCGCAGCAGCGAAGACCCAATGCAGCCAAAAATAAAGAAATAAATTTAAAAAAAAAAAGAGCTCATAAGGGTAGAGCCCTAATCCAGTAGGACTTGTATCCTGATATGAAGAGGAAGAGACAACAGATCTCTCTCCCCTCCACGTGAGGTCATAGCAAGAAGATAGCCATCTGCAAGCCAGGAGGAGAGTTTTTACCAGAACCAACCCTGCTGGCACCCTGATCTTGGACTTCCAGCCTCCAGAACTGTGAGAAAGTAAATTCCTGTTGTTGAAGCCACCCAATCTATGGTATTTTGTTATGGCAGCCCAACCTGACTAACACGTGGAAACAATCAGAAGTCTTCAATTTCATGATTATCCACATGCCAAAATGACCAGACAACAGTCAAATAAGAATTCTAATATTACTGCATAAAAAATTCTTCAGCTAACAGAAATAAGGCAGTTCTGAGAGATTGAGGGCCTCCTAAATGACATTTCCCTGTAATCTTCCTGCCCTCTGATAGGACCTGTACAATGCAGAAGGATGGTTCTACTGTGCGAACCCGATCAGGACCTTGGCTTGCTCTTCGATAGCAGCTCATCTATGGCACTAAATTCACACTGATCCTGGCAAACAGAGCCCTTTGTGATCTGGTGCCAGTGTTGCTCTTTTGATTCATTTCCTGCCATTTCCAACAACACCCTAATTATCAGCCTGAAGGAACTACCTCAAGTTTCCCATGTTGCCATGCTGTTTTTACAGCTTTAAGCTTTATACTCTGCCTGGGAAACTGCCTCTCCTTCCTAAACCTCATCCATTTTTAAAACAGCAACACATTCTTCAAGTTCTGGCTAAAATTTTGCCCTCATTCCTAACCCCAGAATCACTCCATGCTACATTGCATCTTGAACATTCATCCACTATACGTAATCAATTGCCGTATCTAGTGCATGTCCTTCTCTTTACTGGACTTATTTCAGAGCCTCAGTGTGTCACATGTTATTCTCTTGGTCTGGAGATCTCTCTCTCTCTCCACTCCCCTCCCCCCCACCATGCTTCTCTGTTTTGCTGGTAAAACTCCTGTTCATCAGCCAGTCCTTGGCTTAAAATAGTTTTAGAAAACCTTCCCAGCCTCTTAAGATTAACTGGTTTCTTTGTAAATACCCCTCATCATTTGCATCACACCTTGATTGCACTATATTTATTTATTTGCTATTTTCCTCACCCTGGAATAATGAATGAATAGCATCTATCTGCTAACTATACTGTCCAGTTCAGTAGCCACTAACCACATGTGACTAACGAACGCTTGAAATATGGGTAGTCCAAGCTGAATTATGCTGTAAATGTAACATATGCACTGCATTTTGAAAATAGTACCAGAAAGAGAGTACAGAGTATCACAATAAAATTTTTTATTTTGATTACATGTTGAAATTGTAACATCTCAAATATATTGAGATAAAGTATATTATTAGAATTAATTTCACTTTTTTGTTTTGCTCCCTTTAACCTGGCTACTAGAAAATTTACAATGTTCATATATGCCACACATTATATCTCTATTAGATCGCACTAGCCTAGATCATGGTCTTCAGGAGTAGAGAAAACGTTTTATTGATCTTCTACATATCATCATATGGCCCAACCTATGTATTGAAGGAATCAATTAATAAATGGCAAGTTATCAGTGGAAAATACCTGCATTATTTAATTACCAACCAGTAAAGAAATTTGCACAGGTTTTATGTTACTCATCCAGCAAAGTGATTTTAGATCCATCATGGTAACACTCTCTTTTTTGGTATGCTTATGAAATGGAAGGAATCAGGGAAAAAGAAACCAGCTTGAAAGCCTTATGATGGTAAAGTTCTGACTTTAAAAGAAATATACATCGTGACTTTTCTTTAATATATTTTTTAAATTTTTCATTTGAATCTGTGTTTGGGGGGCAATTCTGAATGTGCCTGTCATAGGCAGATGCTTCTGTTCTCCAAGACTAGAGACATAGGAATCAGTAGGTGGTGGTGCAGATGGCAAAGAGAGGGTGGAGTGACATTTCAAACTGTGGGCGGGACTAATGCAAATTTGGCAGCCCAAATGGAATTTTTGTGGGCCTGATAATTTTTGTAAGACTCTTGCTTCCCAAGCAGTCTTCGCCCAACCCCACCCCTAGCATATACATATATATATATATTTTGCTAATGATACCAAACTTTATACTTCTCTAACATTGGACACCACAGTAATTTCTATTATAAAGAATATTAAATATAGAGAAATAGATTTTTTTAAGCATTAATTATTGGAAACATATGCAGACAGTTTCAACAGAAAGTGCAAATTATTTCATCTGATTTTTTTAGCCATTGTCATTGGACTTAAAAGAGCCATAGAATGCAAATGGTTTGAGACAAGTCGGCCTTCACACCAAGCTTAGCTGGCATGACTCAATACTATTTCCAAAAAGTCATGGCAGAGGAATTTCATCTCTGTATCCTTGATCCCTAACCTTTTTATAGAGAATGCCCTTCAGCTTGTCAACATCCTCATATAGCAATGTTATGTTTCCAGCTGTCTAACCATATAACCCTCTGTGTTACATCCTTTTTTTTTTCTTTTATGTGCTTGATCACAGGAGGGCCAATTATGTTACTGAAAAATTTTTAAAAACTATTATTTCCAATATTCTCATCTACCAAAGTTGTAAGAATATTAGAAGTTTCAAAGATGAAACTGCTAACTATGATAAGACAATACATGTCTTTAGGCCTAGCAAAATACTGTAGATTCTTAGGCTCTGAATTCCAGGTAAATTTCATTTTAAGTTCTTGCTGTAGCAGGAAAAAAAAAATACTATCAAGTGTAAGTGAGGCTCTGGAATAGCCCATATTCTTATATATTGTTAGTTAGGATGTGAAGCATGATAGCTATTGTGAAAAATAAATTGGCATTATCTAGTAAAGTTGTGCATGGCCAACTACTCAACAATTCATTCTTAGGATTGTATGCTAAAGAAATTCTCAAATATGTGAGCCAAGAAACAGGTGCAAAAATGTTCACAGAAACACTGTTGGTGAGAATAAAGAATTAGGAACTACGTAAGGATCTATCAGCAATAAAATGGTTCAAAGAATTGTGGTAAATTTATATAATGGAATGTTAACCAGCAACAACAATGAATGGTCTTTAGCTAAACTCAGCATGAATCTACCTTGGAGTCATGAGATTAAGCAGGGAAATAAGATATGGAAGAGTATATACAGTAAAATCCCATTTATATAAAATTTTAAAACATGTACCATAAAACAGTACACTGATTGATTGGAAATACAGACATAGGAGATAAAAATACTTAGAGATTAGGAATTCCCTGGTGGTCCAGCGGATAGGTCTAGGCACTTTCACTACCGAGGCCTGGGTTTGATCCTGGCTGGGGAACTAAGATCCCACAAGCCACGGTGCAGCCAAATTAAAAAAAATAAAAAATAAGCAAAAAAATACTTAGGGATAAAGTTATGGCAAAGAAAAAGTTCGATATTAGTGAATTCATGGTAAATGAGAAGGGTTGATGGAACCAGGGTGGGGCAAGCAGGGGCTTTCAAGGTGTCCTGGTAATGCTCTATTTCCTAACCTGAGTGGTAGGTATGGAAGTGTTCAGTTTATGATTATTCATTTCAGTTTACAATCTGTAATAAATATTTTATTATTTTGTGCATGTCAAATATTAAATTTAAAATAATTTAAAACATGGAGTTATAAAGGAAGGGAATGAGGGAGAGAGGAAGGAAAAAGCATGGAAAAATAAAGATGGAAAATAATGACTAGGAAAGAGGAGTAAAATAGTTAAGCAGTCTGAGAAAATAGAAATCCCAAAGGGAAAGTTTGAAAGAACAGAGAAATGCTGGTCATGTGACATGTTAACAATAACATTAAAATGATGATGATGATGATGATGTAGTATTTAATGTTTATGAATTATTTTCCAGACAGTGTTCTCAGTTTATATACATTAACTCATTTAACCACTTCAATAACTCCATGAGATATAGGTCCTACTACTATTTCTATTTTTCACATTAGTAAACTAAGCAAATAAAATCTCAGTAAACTTGAAAAGGTTTCACACTGGTAAGTGGCAGAATGGGGATATTAATCTCATTCCAGATGGGTTTGTTCCTTCTGTTTTTGTTATTTTAATTGAGATATAATTGACATTTAACATATCAGTTTCAGGTATACAACATAATGATCCAATGATCATCACAATAAGTCTAGTTAACATCCATCCACCATATAAACAGTTATACATTTCTTAACACCATAAAGTCTCCTAGAGTCATGGTCCCCAGATGAGTGATTGATTTTTCTTAGTCAATCTGGCAAAGCTTCCATGAACCTCCCTCAGTCTGGCCTAGACTATAACTAGGTCATTTATGGGGATTTTGTTTGATCTCATGGAAATTAGGCAGACTGTGTCAGGGGCTATAAGATTAAAAGTCTGTCCAAGCCTCTACGTTCACCTTTTAAGAAATTCAACAGTTTCCTGAATCTTCTCAAGATTAGTCATCTTTCTTAAGATACTGAGTTTGGAATCTGTAGCAAAGGTATTAGGTCACTTTTATTAAAGGCATTCTTATGCATCACTGTATCTCTCTCTACTTCAAGTCCCTCTTCCCAAACAATGTCTTATGCGATGTATAGGATTTTCCATGCGTCACATAATCTTTCATTAAAGATTAAAATTGGATAATACTGTTTCCCATAATTTCAGCTCAGTCTTAACTGAAAACTGACTAAGGGTGGTGCCACGTTTAGAGGTTTATACACAAACAGTCACAAACTGTTAGAAACAAAGAAAAATGATTAGATTCTATATATATTTTTTAAATGTCACTGTATGTTGTAGTTGTCTCTTGTTTTATTTCTTCTATCATTGTGATGACCTTATTCTGTGGGATTATGTATGCTTATTAATATTTTACCATTCTTGTTAGCAGACATCATCATAAAACAAAATTATATGTGACTCACCAAGTTGAGCAAAAAACGATCATAATAATCAGTGAAACGGAGTCACCTTCTCTTTATTACCCTACCCTGTGGTCCTGCAACCTGAGACAGCAATGATGGTACCTTTACCAGCCTAACTTTCTGTAGAACCCAAATTCCTCCTTCACTTCAGTCTTTCCTGAAAACTGTGAACAAGGTTGTGAAGTTCTAAAGGGCAGGATAGAGTAAAAATACTACACAGGCTTTAAAGTCCATGACCTCTGTTTATTTCCAGTGCTGCTATTTGGCAGTGTGCCTTCCTAAACGAGTTTGATAATCCCTGTTTCCCTCAACAAATCATTTAAATTTAGCCTCAATTTTCTCACCTGTATAAGGGATATAAGACCTCCTTCACATGGTGATTGTGAAAATTCAGTGAGATGATATATATATAAAACATATAACACAGTGTCTGACATGAATAAGTGCTTAACACTTGTTATTTTCCTTAACTTCCATTAATCCAATTAGATTTTTTTATCTGCATTGTGACTATATGTAGCCTCAACATCTTTAAAATTATATAGATAAAAACAAAATAATGGACAAGTATCTTTTCAGGATCTATGAGCAGTATCCCATTGCTAGATCCTCACCTTGGCAGCCTTTAATTCCCCACAGACTTGATCACTGATCATTGGACCCTGTCCAGTCATTTCAGTCTTGACAGTATCCCAACAGCCACTGGTTAGAGGCATCTTTACAAGATCTCACTCACCACATGGAGACCTTGATGGTAGTTGTTCTCTTAACTTGTGCATAGTCATTCCAAATGTGCCTCCATCTTTAATATTTTTTGCTCCTAATTCTGGTAACCAGATTCCTATCTCCACTATTTATGCTTCCTGCCCAATCCATTCTCTTCAAAACTGCAAAGGTAAACTTTTAATGGTGCATATTTGATCATGCAGTTCCCAAATTCAGTCCTTCAATGGCTTCAATGACTTTTTATTACCCTAAGATAAAATCTAAAATCCTTCAAGATTCTCTGTAACTTTACCTGTTTCTTCCTTTTGCAGTCTCATATTGAATCACTCCTCCTTTATTTATTTATTTATTTTAACTGAAGTTCAAGTTTGACTTTTAAATTTTTTTCCTCAAATGTGGCAAACTCTTCCTGCCTCTGTTTCATTAAACTGTTTTCAAAAATTTCTCATTGTTTTTGATTTTCAGCAGTTTGTTATGTGCCTAAATGTGATTTCCTTTTTATGTATACTGATTGAGTTTCACAGTCCTTCCAAAATCTCTGAGCTGATATCTTTCCTCAGTTAAAAAAATTCTCAACCATTCTCTCTGCTTCTGCTCCATTCTCTCTTCTTTCCTTGTGAGACTCCAATTACATGTATGTTAGGCCCTTTTCACTCTGTCTTGCAGGTCTGTACATACTTTTCTTTTCCTTTCTTTTCTTTTCTATCTAGATAGTTTCCATAAATCTGTGTTCCAGTTCCCTAGTTTTGTCTTTTGCATGTCCAACATGCTGTTAAATGCAGCTATTTTTCAGTTCTAAAATTTCCATTTGATTCTTTTTTTTTTTTTTTTTTTTTTTTAGTTTTTGATTTTCTGGCAGAAATTTTCAGAATTTTATTTATTTCTGCATGTTTTTCTCTCTTTTCTTGAATACGTTAATCATAATTATTTGAATGTCCTTGTCTGCTATCTCCACTATTTAGATCACTGTAAATCTATTTTCTTAAGTTTTCTAAATGTTTAATCACGTGGTTTGATCTTTTAGCATCTCTAGAATGTCTGACTAAATGCTGGACATTAAGCATTTAAAAAAAATAGAGATTCCAAATTATGTTATCCTCTCCTTTCTTCTTCTAAGAAAATATAGAGACTGATCTCCTTAATATAATCACCAACTTCTGGGTTGTGATTTTGATGATATTTTGTCTGCTTCTGCATTTCTCCTACTCCTAGGGCATACTCCTCTAGGGCTTTAAAATGAATGAGCTCCTTTCCTGGAAGTCTAGAACTCTAATTCTTGTCCCCTAGGCACAATGAAACTATTGAAAACTCTTATGTTTTTCAGAAGCTTTCTTCTTAGCTAGTTAAACTGGCCATGCGTCAGACATAATTCTCCAAACCTCTCTTCTCATCAAGAACTTGGATCTTGGCCCTGCAGATCTTTTTTTTTCTTTCAGCCTTACAAGACTGCTGAGATCTCTCGTCATTTCCCTGTCCTCCAGCAGTGAGTGATCTTCTGCCCAAGAAAAGCCCATATTCTCAGGCATTTGCTGAGGAATATTAGCTTCCCTCTCCACAGTTCCCACTTCTCCAGACTTCTGGCATCTTTACCATGGTTGATTTTGAAGATCTTCGGTGCTTTCTAAATGTTTTATGTGACTTTTCTAGTTGTTCTTGAAAGAGACTTTGGTTTGCTACCAGCTACCTCATTCTATCAGAATGGAAACATGCCTCCATGTCTTCACACAGTTTTCCTCTCCCTGGGGTGTCTCAGCCCCACTCTTTACCTTCCTAACCATCATTCCTCTTCTATCTTTCTTTCTCTGAGAAATGACTTACTAATTCATCAACTGGTGTTAAGTCTTACTGTTGAACTCTCTTATAGTACTTTAGACTTTTCATCTATAGCACTTCTCAGCTTTTGTAATTATATGTGTGATTTATTTAATGCTTTTCCTTGACAAAATTGTAAGGTCCAAAAGGGCAGGGATCATTGTACTTCTTCTTCTTCTTTTTTTTTTTTTTAATGAGTTTTTTTCCCCAGAGCCTATTACAGTCCCTGTGTTTTCCTGACCTTTATCTCGGTACCTATTCAAATATTCATTCTCCAAAGAATCAACATTCTTATGCTTGCTACTCCTCCTTCCAGGATGTAGCATAATATCTCTAAAGCAGTGGTTTTCCATCCTGGCTAGGGACATCGTCCTAGTTAGCAAAACCTTTATATATAAGAAAAATTTAAAAATACTCTGTTTCGAGTATGATGAATATGTATTAGTAGCAAAAACAGCTCACTGTCTAACAAAATGTGTAGCCCTCCTTCCATAGTATAAAACTATACCATAGCCCATGCTATGAAAAAAGACTATATATTCCCAGCATCTTTGCACCTAGACAGGACCGTGTAATTAGTTCTTTCCATTGAAATGTGAGCAGAAATTCTGTGAGTTATTCTTATATCAAATGTTTTAAAAAGAAAGGCTGCCTTCTCCTCTCTATCTCCTGCAGGTGACTGTGAGTTTCAGGGAGGTTGGGGACACAACCTGATAACATCTAGGTGAATCCCCACGTTGTGCTGTAAACAGAGTGACGAAAAAAATGCCCATTTTGGTGGGCCACTGGAACATATGGGGTTATTGGTAAAACAGTTAACATTCTCAAACTAATGCAGTGGTTGATTCCTTGAACTGGGGTGATACCAGAACAAAAACCTAAAATATGCAGCATTGGTTCAATGGTCAGGAGGTGGTCAGCAAAGAAACTGATCTAACAGGCTAGTAAAAGAGACCCATGTTACGCTGATTTCATCAGTGTCACCAGCAGAACTTAGTAAGGAAATTACATAACTACCAGACCTATAGTTCTTTCTAAAAAGGAGATAGAAAAAAAAAAAAACCCATAATGAAGCTAATGGATGTTTCTTGTGTGACTTAAAGGAATTTTACAAGAAGGGCTCATGAAAGAACAGAATGAAAAGTTCAGCCCTATGGCAAAGATTAAGAGTATTTCAATCCAAAGAAGTTTATAATCTCACATCGTCCTAATGCAACGATATTAAGGGGAGAAAGTGAGAAATATAGAGATAGATAGAGGGAAGGAGGAAAAGAAAAGAACTAAAGCTGACGAGTAGGATGTCTAAGAAAGAACTTTTGAGTATGGTAATTGTAACTTGGTACTGATGGAATTAGATCAGAAGCCTCTATATTTTTAGATAATTTTATTGTTAATAACAAAACAAAACATGAGCCTGGCCTAAAAAAAAAATTTTTTTTTTCTAAAGCCTCTGTTCCCCCCTAATTTATAATAACAGGAATTGTGATCTAATATCTATTGCTGCTATTATAAATTACCACAAATATAGTGGCTTAAAACAACACAAATTTATCATCTTACAGTTCTGCAGGCCAGAAATCCAAAATGAGTCTCACTAGACTAACTAAAATCAAAATGTTGGCAGGCCTGCACTACTTCTTCTAGGAGACAATCTGCTTTTTGCCTTTTCCAGCATTTAGAGACCATTGCATTCCTTAGCTGAAGTTCTTCTTCCATTTTAAAAGCCAGCAATAGATGGTGAAATCTTTCTCACTCAGCATTATTCTGACATTGGCTCTCCTGCCTGTGGCAGAGACAGCTAACAGTTCACCAAAATTTGTGCTCCAGCTTCCATGGTATTTATGGGAAGTTACTGCTCTGAAAGGGACCTCATCTGTCAACTTCCACGTGCATCCAGGCAGGACCATTTGACTAGTTACCACAAGGGAATGAGAGAAGAAGCTATTAAGAAGTGGAGATTCCTTGCCCTGTCTCCCTTTCTTCTTTTGTTCGGATGCAAAGGACTCCAGGGCCCTAGGAAACAGAGGAGCTATGAGAAGGAAAGAACCTGTTTCTTTTAATTACCACTTGGAGCAACCTGCCTGGTGACAAGCGAGCCTGCATTGGATTACCAAATGAGCAAAAACAAAACCAAAACAAAAAACCTTCTATGTTAAGTCCTTAAATGCAAAGTTTTATTTCTCACATAAATCAATGTTAACCTAATATCGAAACTACCAATATAACCAGTAAAAATAAAACAAGCAAAAACAGCTTAATCTTATAAGACAAAAATTAATTTTAGAGTTGGTTCATTTTTCCACCATTGAAACACCAAAATTTATGAAAACCGCAGCATGATTGTGCAGATAATTAGTTCTGCGACTATTTTAGTCAGTATTAAATTTATAATTCTTTAGGTACAGAAATGCGTATTCTGTTGAATATTCCTTTAAAAGTAAGAATAAGATGAAACACATTGGTGTAATCTAGCATGATGCTCAATTTTTATTTTTAAGGGTCTTGGTTATTTTAAGGTATGTGTGAATATAATCTTGTCCCATCGACTCCAAGGTTAGAAAAAATTTTGTATTAAAGAGAAACATATGTATATATATATATGACTATTAACAACAGTATTATTATTGTATATAAAAGAAGTATAAATAGAACCAAATTTTATAGGTGGTAACACTTGGAAATGAGTATATCATAATAATAATTAGCCTATTTAGTTTTTTTTTTTTTTTTTTTGGCTGTACGCGGGCCTCTCACTGTTGTGGTGTCTACCGTTGCGGAGCACAGGCTCCGGATGCGCAGGCCCAGTGGCCATGGCTCACGGGCCCAGTAGCTCCGCGGCACGTGGTACCCTCCCGGACCAGGGCACGAACCTGCGTCTCCTGCATTGGCAGGCGAACTCTCAACCACTGTGCCACCAGGAAAGCCCTAGTTTTTTTTTTTTTAAACCCAAGATTTTATTTATTTGTTTTTAATTAATTAATTTATTTTCGGCTGTGTTGGGTCTTTGTTGCTGCACGCAGGCTCTCTCTAGCTGCCACGAGCGGGGCTACTCTTCGTTGCAGTGCGCAGGCTTCTTATTGCGGTGGCTTCTCTTGCTGTGGAGCACAGGCGAGCGGGCTTCAGTAGTTGTGGCACATGGGTTCAGTAGTCGTGGCTCACGGGCTCTAGAGCGCAGGCTCAGTAGTTGCGGCGCACAGGCCTAGTTGCTCCGCGGCACGTGGGATCTTCCCGGACCAGGGCTCGAACCCGTGTGTCCTGCATTGGCAGGCAGATTCTTAACCACTGCACCACCAGGGAAGCCCGAACCTATTTAGTTTTATATATTATTGCTAAAGTTGCCCTAACATTTCAGGAGTTTAATTTTTTTTTTTATGGTATCAAGGTATTTAATGATGTCACTTATGCTTTAAACCCAAGAATTAGCTTGCTGAGTCACATAACATACACTAAATGTAATAGTGAATTACCAAATAGTTACAATTACAATGCAGTATTTATCAATTAAAACATTACATATGTATTTTTTGGCTTTGCAAATGGTTGTCAAAAGTCACTGTGCTCACAAAATTCTAAATTAAACTTCCAAATCTTACGGTAACCCAGTCCATGTATTTACCAGTGTCAATCTCTACACTAGTGTGCCTATCTGTTTATTCATTTGACAAAATACAAATAAAGAACAAGCATCTATCTCCAGATGATACACATTTCTTTGGTGAACCTGGGGAACTGAAGAAAAAGTAAGACTGGATTACATTTTACATTTCTGTACTTTCTCTACTGAATTCTTTTGGTTTTCATAACCCTATTTTCTTTGTAGCATCTAGATAACTTTTCTGCCCAAGGCACTTAAGGCCAGTTCCTATCCAATAAGGAATTTTGTTTATTTTTTGCTTTTGTTCTCTGAAAGGATTCTGTGACCTATATGAGGCTCTAAGTCTTATTAAAAAGAGTGAAAGTAAATGAAATTGTCCTTCAATGTCACCCAAAGTAGTTTTGAGAAACAGCTAAGACTATGTTTAAAGTACTCTTCGTTAATGATGCTTTCTTGTAGATTATGGTTCTTGCTAATTTATTTTCACGGTAAATTAAGTAAAATATCTTAATCATTTTATTTCAGAATGAAATACTTGGAATGAATCCAGTCCGTACTGACTTTTCTTACCAAAACCAAAGTAACTTCTAATAGAGCCTGGAAATCTCCTTTCAAGGTGATAGCTAGTTCATCTGATAAACTAATTTTTGATAACGACAAATGGATATTTATGTCTCAGTGGGAGAGGTGTTTCCACCCTAATGGCTCATGCATTTGAATGTATTTCTTAACTAACCTAATGTAATAAATTTGATAGTGGAGTTTGCAGCTAAGTAGGAGAGGGATATGGCCTTGAGAGGTACATGTTTCAGGAAGAATAAGGTCTTTGATACATTCGAACTCTTATAATGAAGAGTGGACTTCCAACTTGGCCTCACATGTTGCTAGAACTATTTTAGGGGCATGCCGGTATCAGTGAATTTGAAACATGAAAGGTGGCAGGAGATCTGACAAGCAGTTTAACTCAGGAATTGGTATTAAGGGTGTCACCTGACAGTAAAGCTCACTCACTGAATCACCTCTCTCACCCGGTACCAAGATAATCTACCAGTGCTGGCAGCTTTGCTCTAAGTTAGTTTAGCGACTTACAAAATTTGTATTCAGTGTGTCATTTACTCTACTTTTCCCTAGCTCACCTCACATCATCTCCCACTTACAAACATTTAATTTATGAATAAGCAGCAGAATTCCCCTGACCAGCAGGATCAATATCACTTGTGAATTTTCTAGACATGCAAATTCTCAGGCTCCATCCAGGCCTATGGAATCAGAAATTCAGGGCTTGGGACCAGTAATCTGTGTTTTAACAGGTCTTCCAGGTGTTTATGTTACCTGGTCAAATTTGAGAACCACTGATATGTATGAATGAATGGTAAGGTAGCTTCAGAGTTACAGCTATAGCTTTCTCCTGTCATTAGGATTTTCTACCCTCAACACCTCTGTCCAGCCTCTATCTCAGTTTCCTGGTGCTGAATATGTCCTTTGAAACTGCTTAGGAGGGATAAATCCTCATCTCTACAAATTCACCCCTCCCAGGAATTGATCTTGGCTCTTAGGAGGATAATTAAAACAAATTTCAGCTATGCTGGATTTACTTTAAACAGACAGAATACCAAATTTTGCTTAATTTTTCTTGCAAGTAATGCTTTTGGCTTGTTTACCTTCTGTCTTGTTTCTTTCATGATATAGTTGGAGAGTGCCTTCCACAGCCCAGATACTTGACTAAAGGCAGTATTGTCTACAAAATTTGCAACGTAGTAAATTGTACCATATATATCTATGGTATATATCTGAACTATAATCGAGGTAGAGTTGATATGCCATTCACCCATGTAAAATATACGATTCAATGGTTTTTAATGTATTTACAAAGTCAGCAACCATCATCACCACAATCAATCTTAGAATATTTCCTCACCCCAAAAAGAAACCTGATGCCAATTAGCAGTCACTCCCCATTTCCCCCAACAGCCCACCATAGTCCTAAGAAACACTAATGTACTTTCTGTCCCTGTGGATTTGCCTATTTTGGACATGTCATATACATAGAATTACATAATATGTAGTCTTTTGTGACTGGCTTCTTTCACTTAACATATTTTCAAGGTTCATCCATGTTTAGTATGATCAGTACTTCAGTAATTTTTATTGCCAAATAATATTTCATTGAATGGATATACCATATTTTATTTATCTATTAGTTGATAGACAGTTGGCTTGTTTCTACTTTTTGGCTATTATAAATATTGCTGCTATGAACATTTCATGTACATGTTTTTGTGTACACCTAAGTTTTCATCTCTGTTGGGTAAATACCTGGGAGTAGAATTGCTGGGTCATATGGTAACTCTGCTTCACCTTTTCCAAAGCAGCTGCCTTATTTACATTCCCACCTGTGGTGTAATTTACAAGGGTGTTTGACCTGGTATTCTGGATATAAATTTCAAGTTCTGAAACTTTTTTTTTTTAGTAACAAAGGATATCATGCATCCTAAGACTAGAAAATAAGTGGGTGTCTCATCTAAACATTTACATATAACATACAAACACACACATTTCAACCAACTTCTGGGTGGTGAGTAGAAACATATATAAATTTATGATTTATATATGATAAATACATGACTTATCATGATTCCTATCAGAATATTTAGCTCTTAGCAAGTTCTAATGACAAGTGAATAGATTACTGGCTGAAAGAATAAATACGTGAACAAATTAATAAAGACTCGGCTAAATTTCTAGTTTGCATCAAACAATTTGGTGAGTTTTTAGAGTTCTGTTATGTACTCCTGCATATATGCAACATGTGTGAAAGAGAAGATGTGTCTTTTTTTCTTAATGGAGTATAATAAATTACTCTTAATGCTATTAATGAGATTAAGTGATGACCATAAATACACATTCATCAATTGGTACTTCCAAGGTTATTTATTTAAATGTTATTTGAAGTCTGTTAGACTTTATGACTAGAAATGGTAATTCTATACACAGCATTTGAAGCTAAGTAGAAACCTGAATGCATACTCAGGTTGCCAACTAAAATCTACATGTTCTCTCTATGAGAAAATGCAGCCTTATAAACATAGGCTGATATAAAAACAATTGTTTGGAACATATGTTTATAATTTGGGGATTAACTGTATTTTTGGATTACTATTACTATTATGGTGTTCAGAAAGTGTTTTTACTTAAGTTTTTAAAAACACTTCTAAGACAATGTGCTCAATTCAGTTTGTTGTCTTAATATTTCACTGAGAAATAAAATGACAAATACTCCACATATGCTACATTTGAGGATCTAACAGAGGTTATCAAAATGAAATGCATTTAGTTATGGATTTTATTGATCTAATTTTTCTGGTACTTTCATATTCAGTTTTTAAAGCTTCTTATATACTTGATCAAGGTGAGACTATTTCATCTCTATAAAATGTTTCTGTCTTTCTCATCTCGATTGAAAGGCTCAAAAATCAGAACTATGAAGGTGTCCTGCTGAGACATTGCTGTATATGGAAGAACAGTACATGAAGCAATAAACAGCTCTAGCCAGTGTTTAAATGTTGAAGCAGAGTTGATGCATCTCATGAATGCAAATGCCATTTTTAGCCTCATATCCTTCAGTATCATAAATACTATTCTCGTTGTAAAGATGGCAACACAAAATAAACTCCAGAGCATACACTTAAATGATACAAATGAAGAAGTAGGTGCATATGACAATCTGAATTATAATTTTTTTTTTTTAATGCGGTACGCGGGCCTCTCGCTGTTGTGGCCTCTCGCGTTGCGGAGCACAGGCTCCGGACACGCAGGCCCAGTGGCCATGGCTCACAGGCCCAGCAGCTCCGCGGCATGTGGGATCTTCCCGGACCGGGGCACGAACCCATGTCCCCTGCATCGGCAGGCGGACTCTCAACCACTGTGCCACCAGGGAAGCCCCTGAATTATAACTTTTATATGTTTTTATATGAATCTATCAGAGTGAGCTCCAAATGATTATTTTTTTCATATAACTTTAAATATAAAAATTTATAGTGATTAGTTGCTTGAGGTGGATTATGTGGAGAATATAGGCTAAGGTTTTATGTTTGGAAATACCCTAATCATCAGTAATTTGTATAATTTAAGTATCAGGGTCATTAAAATTTGTTTAACATTAATGTTAAGTTGAATTAATATTTGTTACGTCTGCATAGCTAATACTTGCAGGTCTCATCAAGTACTCTCCTAGTTTCAATATGTAATGATTGATTTTTTAAAATAGAAACAGTAGTGAAAATCTTTCTATAATACCAAAAGGCATTGGAACATACCCTTTAAATGGGTGAATTATATGATTTGTGAATTGTGTATCAGTAAAGCTGTTAAAAATAACAAATTGGGGGAAAAAAAACCCTATCATATATTTCCAACATCTATTTTTTCCCAGTCAAATTTGCCTACCTAAATTGAGCCTTGAAAATGGTTTTGTTCTGAGACAATTTTTTTCTTTATTACATGCTTTTTTTTCTAATTCAATAGTCTCTATTGATCATTAGTATACTAATATATAATGTACATTTTAAGGCATGCACACATACAAATTGCAGAATGAGAAAAATAACAGTACTTCCTTAGAGCATGTGTGTACCGTACAAGTCATTAAGTGTATACTACCTGCCAGTCACTTGTTCTTACATGTAATTGTTTAGTTTTCTTTAAAATGACTTGTTATAACTATAGAGTTTTTTTCAACTCTTAAGTCCATAGAGATGGAGAAGTTTTTCCACCTTGCATGGCTAAGTGTTTTACCTGTTGTCTTGTAGCATCCCTGACTTTGGGTGTGACTAAGGATGCATGAAGGAACTATGCTGTATCCTTTAATCCTCACAGGATTACTCCAATACTTAAAAATTGAAAAGCGAGGCTCAGAAAAGCAAAGATATTTGGCCTACATCTCTGAACTACGATATTTGGTTTTATAGTTAGGTAGGTCTGTGCCATTTCTAGTACACCACTGCATGTGATCATACTTTTGTGTAGTTACGGAGGAGTTTCTAATGATTTTAAGAGTCAGCCAAACATCTGGGGTCAAGAATTTGAGTATTTGATGGAGGTCATAGAGGTTGATGAGTTGAAGTTTTCTCACTAATTAAGAACAAATTAGTGTAAGACCTGGGATGAAACCTTGGACATTCGACACTTAGGCTTCCTGAATATTATCTAAATGTGAACAGTTTTTAGGGTGAGAACAAAGGCATTGAAGCAGTTAAGTCACTGTTGACCTTTCCTCCTAATCTCATTTACACATTCTTATTGTTCATGAATTTTTCTGGGGGGAAAAAAAGGGTATTGGGAGAAAGAAGTGGTTCTGGAAGTTGAATATGGAAAGAATGTAGGCTCATTAACGTTCCAAAGTGATTTACTATAAAAGTATTTGTTACGTACAAGTCAATGTTCCATGTGAAATGGAACAGGGTTCACATAAAAATCCTACATGTCAAGTGATGATATTTTCTGTCCCTATCAAATGCATAGGGAATTTGTAAACATATACAGTAGTTGTACCTTGTATAATGCTTTAATATCATTTACATTTTTTATTTAAAAAAGTGGTTAAACATTAGCATCACATAACCTGGCTAGAGAAAGAATCTTGAAAAATGATTCATGTTTTCTGTAAATAGGGAGGTATTGAAGATTATGTATCATATTTGTTTAGCAATAAAATTTTAGGTGATTAAATACTGAAATCAGTGATCTGCCCGACTCTTTTGCCTCACATATGCTACTAGTTTCATTCCCAGTTTTGGCCTTCATGTTTCTGGCTCTGTTCTACCTCTTTCTCATTTGTATTGTGTTCATCTGTGTTACAGGAACAAACTCATTCTTTGCTTCGCATTGTTCTTCCTTCATGTTTCCATTTTCTTTTTTATGGATAATTTCTCTTTGCATTCCCTGATTTTTTCACTTCCTTTTCTCCTTATTACTTTAAAGAAAGAAAGAAAAAAAAGAGTCCCTCTTGTGGTATTGTTTTAAAGACAGTCAACTATTGTATGTGAGGGAAGAAAAAGATAAAAAGAAGGGGTGGAGAAGGGGTGGAGTGGGGCTGGTTGGTTGACTTGGGGAAGAAAAGAGGAAAGAGCAGAACTGGGCTCTGTTCCTGGACACTGATGAATCATGGACATGTGTTAAGACTTGAATTGAAGTTTTGTCACCGAGTTGTAACTAAGTTTATGATGACAGTTCATCTTTGATAAGTATTTTGTTGTTGTTGAAAGGGAAAAGTGTTACACACTTTGAGGCAAAAAGAAGTTTAAAGGAAATGTATAGTCAGTCCAATATATAGGAAATCCAAAAGTACTCTCATAATATTCTGAGAAACATCAGGTCTTGCATAGAAAGAATTTTCAGGTACTAACAGAGAAAGAGACAGACATGTGTGAATATACACAGTCCTCCCAACAAAAAACATGCTTCTTCTTATTACAAACAATGACTACCTACCACTTGAGTGATGTAATTAAATAAATTATATCATTATCAATGGCAACTAGATTATGAAATGTTACTAGAATATTATAAAGACAAAGATCTTCATTTTGAAGTTATTCATTTGATATTTTAAAGTTATGCATTTGGTTTAAACTTAGGCAAATTAATCTACAAGTATCCTGACAAGTATAAATTCTATCCACAAGATGAATGACATCTTGGCAAAAGACAGATTGATCTCTATGTAGCAGAAAGACTGGCAGTAACATACAGGTAATAAATAGGCTCAGCTTGAAACTCAGGATTCAGTTCACCGTTTTACTTTGGACTATCGTCACCTAGGTTGGCAAATTTATGAAATCAATTCTTTTCTTCTAGGTAGCTTGGACATTAAGAGCATCATATTCGTAAAGAACAAGTTACCTTATAGTAAAGTTTAAGGAATTTGAATAAGAAAGAGAAAAATCAATTTATATAAATTGAAATTGTACACAATGCAAGCTATCTTTAGTATTGTTCAAATTTCTGTTCTTAGTTTTAAAGGTATAAAATGTTGAAATATTACTGATTCAATTATGAAAAAAACAATAGAATATTTGATAGCATATGACAATATCCTTCAGCCAATTAGGCATTACAGTATTTCTTCCCCAAATTATCAGGAACCCTTAGAAATTATATCCCACCACCTTATATATCTTGAAGAAAATACTGTTATTATATAAAAATGTTTGCTCTATTGATTTTCCAGTGTTTCCAGATACAAAAATTAGAAGTTTTAATCTCCCATTTGTTATAGATGAGTAAAAAAGAGATTGTATCGTTGTCATCTATTAGTGGAATATGGGATTTTAACTCTAAGTTTACTGACCAGATCGTTATGTCTTCTTTGTAATAACAGTAGGCATTTTAATCACCTAAGTCTAAAATATGTGGCTTCAAAATCAAATGATTGCTCTTTCATTTTCTCTCCCATGCTCATTACTGCAGAAGGAGAAATTCCTAGGAACACCCTTTTGTGGTGCTTCAGTGGACACTCATCTAATTAATTAATTATATGTATCTGTACCGAAGGTGAATTTAATTCCTAACATATCCAAATGCTTATAGAAATATGCTAGGTTTTAATGGTGTTTTATTGTGTGTAAAGCATATTAAAAACCTAGTCTCAGGAGAATCATATCAAAAAATCATCTTTTCCTTTCTCTCTCATAGATATCTGCACCCATGAAATTAAAAAAAAAAAAAAAAACAAAAAACAACTGAAAAGAGTGCCAACAGTTATTAGTTTTTGTTATTTCAAATGTTGCTGTCTGTCTCTTATTAACTACTTCCCATTGCATTTTTGTTGCTAGTGAATACTTAAATAACTGAATTCTCCACTTCCCTGTGTCAGTGTAGGCCTAAGGAAATGAATTCCATATACTTTGTTCTATAACTTACAATTCAAACAGCAACAACAAAACTCCACATCTATTTATGGAGAAGGATCTTACTATGAAATCTAGATTTTAGAGTCTAATAGAGTTTTTTTGTTTGTTTTTAATGGAAAGTCATACTGTAGGTGCTGATTTTTTTCTGAGATATGCTTGAGTTTAATGGCTGAGGGAGGAGAGGAAGAGCAAAAATAAAAGAAAAATGAATGAAACATACTATGATTAGCAGAGATTGAAAAATAGAATAGCATAAAAACTACTGCTTGTTGCAGATATGGTATTTTAAACATAAGAGCTAATTTCTCTACATACTTAAGTTAGCATAAGTTTGCCAATACGAGACTCTGAAGGGCAAATGATAAACTTCCAATAAATACTTTTTCGTGTTACTTTGTGTCCATTTAGAAAAGGCATTTCTTTCCTCAAAAGCTTAATGCGGTATCTGTCAATAGCTGTATTATTCAGGCCAAGCAAAAATGTCTTCTAAATATTTGTCTTGTTTTTAGGAAATATTTGACCATATTTGTTATCTAAGATAGTGTCTTTTCTGTGTTGTTTTCTATCATGGCCTCAACGTGCTGATTTAGTATAAAAGTACTGAATGTGAATGCTGACTTAAAAACCACTACACACTTTCTTAACAATTCTCCTGGGAATTGAAGCTTCTGAGTTGCTTTCTTTCGTATTCCCATGTCCTGAAAATATTCCCCAAGGACACAGATAACTGAAGCTTTCTGTCCATTTGTCTTTAACTTTGACCTTCTTCGGCACACATCTGTGTGTGTGCAGAAGCATGATAGGGCCTCAAATCACAAGTATTTCTGATTGTGGCTCTTCAGTATACATTTATCTCAGAGACAGGTCATTTACTCTATTTGCATATAAAAAAATAAGGTTTGTTGTCACAGTTGTTCCCTTACTTTTCTTAAGATATGCTAAACAGCTAGAAAATTCATCATTTCTTTTAAAACTTTTCTAGCCAAGGAGAATTATTTTCCATTCTAGTGTCTGTGTCTGTGTTTGTACATGAGAGGGGAAAAAAAAAAAAAAAGGAAAAAGAAAGAGAGGCCATTTTTAGAGTTTCTTTGTCCTATTCTTTAATCCAAAATATTGAAGAAATTAATTTGATGTACTGCAAAATAAATAATAAAAAGCATGCTTATGCATACATACATACAAAAATGTATGTATTCTTATACATGCATACTTACAGAAAAATACAACAGAAATATCAATAGAATTTTATGCTACCAATATACATAGTATAACCTAAAACAAAAAGGGAGTAATAGGGAACATTTTGTGGCTATTATGTTCATATTTTTCTGAGTTCATTTTTAATTAATAAAAATGAAATGTATATGAACAAATTAAATATTTACATATAATAGAAATTGATAGTCAGACAAAAGTTACACATCATGAATATGTCATAAATAAAAGTCAGTGCTCTGCATGAGATCTTTAAACTTTATTAAAGAAATGATTAAATACAAACATCTGTAACTCTTAACTAATCTTTATCAGAATATTTCCTCTTAAATGAATAGTAGATACTGATTTTTCACTTCTTGCTCACAGCCCATAATTCCAGCTTTGTCATCAATCTTTATGATTTATAAACATTTTATCTTGAATGGCAAATTTTGGTGACTTAATAAAATTTCATTAAAATTAATGGGATAGGATCTGATTTTCATGGACTTTTCCAAAATAACTGAACAGAAACAGTGCATTATGGAAGGCTATGGTTAATCCGGTAGACACATAATGCTATGTTGTGAAAATGGTCTTGGTTTACCTTTCATACACTAGAAACAAAGCCACATTTTGAATATCCTCATTAAAAAAAGCTTTAGGTTGATAAAAAGCAATTAAAGGCAAACTTCAAAACAGAGCATTAAGCAATGATTTAGGCTTATAGTTGACAACCAACCCTTTCAGAAAGAACTGCAGGAGCAATATCTCTCTTCAACAGCTTCAGATATTAGAGAACACAGTGCTTCATCAGAGTGATCCAAAGAAATTGCGATTTGGCTCAAAGGCCAACAAAGTTAATAATGAAGCCTGTCTTACCTTCTCTAGAACTTTATTACATTCTCTTATTCCTTAAGCTCTTTCTCTTAAACATATAAAATTGGAAATGGTGTACCTTAGTAGGAAGTCTGAAGTCATTATTGAAATAATTGACAGAATATAATAGTTTTCTGCAGTGTGGCTATTATGATACCAACATATCATGTAGACAGTAATGGGCATCTAATTCTGCCATTCCTAATCCCCATGCTGGGGAAGAAAATCTGCTTTTGAATCATTTAAAAAAAAAAAAAAAGCTGGACTTGACTATTTAGTTCTCTAATTTTGGAGTGGAAAGCTACCTTCAGTTATTTAAAATATCCATCTGAGCTCAAGTTCTCAATCTCATTCCATCCCACTTCATCTCTCATATGCTACTCAAGTCACAGTGGGGTGCCTTTTATGAGGCCACTCAGAGTAAGAAGAAACAGAGCAAGATAGAGATGTAGAGAATTTAAAGAAAACAAATAAGGCACACACACACAAAAAAGAGAGGTAAGGGGGAAGGAAAAATCACTGGGTCAAGAATCATAAAATCGCATCACCTTTTAAAACGTTGCTAGTAAGTACTATCAGTCTTCCCTATTTGGGGAGGTTGCCTTTAGAGAGATGGAAAATCAATTACGAATTAATAAATGTCCTTCTGTTTTCATAAGCTCTACTGAAACTAAAGAAAGGCTAATTAAAAATCTGACGGCCTCCCCATAATGACACCTTTTACGCATATGCAAGATGGTCTTTTTTTTTTTTCATCAGGAATGGTGTCAAAAGTGCTCTAATATACTACTACAAGGGGCTTAAGAATTTAAGATGTTCAAGGAAACCTTTCCACCTGGTACATCAGCGCCTTCCTGAAGGAGGCCTGTGTGGTCGGGAAAAGAGGCCTAACCCAAGACCCTTCTGTTTTTTCCTACGAGAAGGCCCGGGCACGCCTGCCACTGCTTCTCCTGGGGATGGAGGTGAAACTGGTCCGCAGACTTCTACTCTCTAGCTCTCTCTCCCTCTCTTAATTCCTCCTCCATATTTCAGGGGCATTTTGCAAATTGCCACCTGTTCCTGTTGCTTACCCTTTTAATGCCCTCACCGGGACAAAGTGAACTCATCCTGTAGCAACATTGTCAAGGCAGGGCAGCCCACCGGCCAGACCAGGGCATTCGGGACTTTTTGGAGGTAGTTACAAAGCCTTTGTCACGGCACTATGCTCCCTGGGTGTAGAATTCGTCCCTTCACCCCTGTCCTACCACACGGCAGGGCTAGGAGGATTTTACAGCATCAGGTCCTTCTCTGACTGTCCTCAGCCCGGATCCCGAGGCTCTGTCTTGCCAGGTGAGCGGTACCTGGGCGTGGGGCCGCCGCCACAACTGGCACTCAGCCACGCCGGAGGCTCTAGCCTTTGGCACTCCCGGGCAAATAAACAGTGCCACCTGGTAGGGAGTCAAAAGTGGTGCTTTAAAATGCAAATACAAACCCCTCCTACATTTGTTGTCAAATCACTTCTCCATGATTCCTAGGCAGGCGGTGGATTCTGCGTCTGGGAGAAGGGCCGGGGGAACGCTGCCTGCCTGGGCAAAAATAACCCCCAAAGCCACGAGCCAAGTGCTCGGCCGGAGCCCCTGCAGCCTGTGGATACCCTGCGGGCAGCTGGCGGTCCCCGGGGAGCCCCGCTGGGCCGGCTCCGCTCCGCCTCCGCGCGCCGGGCGGCTGGGGCAAGCCGGCGCCGACTTTGGGAGTTCCTGTCTCCCTTGTATGGAGGGCTGCTCCGGCCCGTCTCCGCCCGACTGCTCTGACGCCCAGCCCTCCCGCTGCCCACCCCCAGCCGCCTCCCTCCGACTTGCCCAGAGAAGCCAGACGGAGCCTTTCTCTCTCTCTCTGCCACAAGTCTCTCCGCCTGCCATTCCCCCATTCCTGCAGCCACCCCACCCCTCCCCAGTGCCGTCACCCCTTCTCCGCCCCCGCCTCCGCCCCCGCCTTCTCCACGGCAATCGCGGGAATAAATCAAGGAGGAAACCGAGAGGGAGCGAGAGCGCGAGCGCCGGCGGGCTTGCCCAGGTCTGTTTCCAAAGTCGCCCTTGATGGCGGCGGCGGCGGCGGCGAGGCAGCCGCGGCGCAGAGCAGCCGACGCGCGCTAGTGGGTCCGCCCGCCGCCGCCCCTTCCCCCGCGCCGGGCTTCGCCCCTGCAGCCCCCGGCGCGAGCCCGCGTCCGGGTCCCGGCCCTGGGCGCGCCGGCCCTCAGACGCCCGCGGTTTGGGCTGACCGTGCTCCTTCTCCTCCCGTGGTTTCCAGCACCGGTCCTTCTCCAGGCTGGGAAGGGAGGCGAGATTGATCTTCGATAGCGAAGATGGCTGCTGGCTGCCTGCTGGCCTTGACTCTGACACTTTTCCAATCTTTGCTGATCGGCCCCTCATCTGAGGAGCCGTTTCCTTCGGCCGTCACGTAAGTGCCCGGGCAGGGCGGGGAGTGCGGGCCGAGGGGTGCAGCGGAAGCCCGGCGTGGGCTCCATTCCCGAGTTGAGGGGCTTCTCTGCCCGTGGGGGTGGGCAGTGAGCCGGACTTGGTTCTGGAGAGGCCGAGCGGGAGGTGCGCGCTGCTCGCCGCCGGAATGCGCACCGAGCCCGCGTCTTGGGAGCCTCGGCGGGGCCGGGCTGTCCTGGGGAACGTCCGCCAACGACTCGCGGCGCCTCAGCCCATCTCTAAAAGGATTCCTTGGACTTAAAAGAGTTTAGGTGTACTGTGGGAAAAGTTTCCAGCCAGATACCCGCTCTCATCAAACCCAGTCCTATAAAAAGTTGTGTTTGGGTTGGGTATTTTGCACATAGGTAATTGCAGGCTGGCCAGGGTAGCGTGGACTTTTCCCGCACTTTCCCCGCACTTGGCCTCTGGGATGCTCACTAATTGCTGTGGTATCCAAACTCGTTTGGATCCCAAATTACTGGGCGCGCTCGACAGCCTTCCTGATGAGAGGAGTGCTCGCTTCACGCGGTAGAGGTGCTGTCCACCCCAGGGACTCGCAGGTACCGGGACCGTGCTACCCAACCTCCCTCACCCTCTATTTGAAACATTTAAGTGCCGTAGGACAAGCGGTTCCTGTTCTTAGAATGAATAGAACCTATTCTTTGGGGGAGGGACTGAGTGTTTCCAGTCTCCTGCAATTTTCTCTTATTTATACCATTTCTAAAATAGCTTAAAAAAACCTCGCTGCTGTTCTGGAAATAGAGTGTTTGAAGGTAGCTGTATAGTTACAGGGCAGGAAGGGAATGAAAAATAATAATTCTCTTTTAGGCTGGAAAAAAGACAAAGTCAGTGGCACATATAAATATACACATATTTTTAAATGCGCGGAATAGCCTATCAGGCATTCTGGGAAAGAATTTTTTTTTTGGTTCTTGAAGCTACTTTAAAGCCTCTAAGAGTAGGTAATCGGAAGTGGATGAGTCACTTTAATGAATTTTACATAACAAAAACAAAGCCCAAGGTAGCCTTCCCGGTATTTTTGCTATTGGGAATTATTTGCTGTCCTTTGTTGGCCAAGTGCTGAATACTGGAGTTTGTGGTGGTTACTAACCGTGAATCTTTACCAGTTGAAATCCTGCAGCTATTATTTAAGGTTCAGCTTAAAGTATTTATTACATTAGGTGTCAGTGCAAGAATCTGAAGGATGCACGTTCTAACCCGGCTAAGGGGAATGTCTAATATTTTTGTCATTGATTTAGAGTCATGTACATTTTAGATAATCTTCCATAAAAATGAGTGCAGATCCTTTTTGTTATGAAGCACGAGGCTAAATGCCATCTGTAGATCTTCCTGTAATTGGCAGGATGTTCCAAGCGGATATTTTGAAACATGAAAAGAGTAAGAATTACACCGAAGATGCTTCAAAATTATTCACTCTTATTAAGAAATTACACTTCTATATATTTGTTTCTTTAGTCTCTTTGTAGCTTGGCCTGTAAAGCTAGAACTCAAGTGAGTCGCTTGCATTTTGTGTCAAAGAAGTGGCGCTTTAAAGCAGTCAGTGTGTTCAGTTTACACATTTTTAAAGTGTTATTTTTAACTGACAATTTACCAATATTTCTCTCATTTGGAGGGAATGCTTCATCACACCATTGGGGAAAACTATGACTTTTTAAGGTACTACAAAATACAGCCTTTTATTCCTGAACAGACCATGCTAAAATATTAATAAAAGAATCCTTGTTGTAAGAAGGACATCTGCAATAAATGTTTTCCTAAAATTAAAATAGCTCAATTTTCATGGTCAGAAATTCACTAAAGACAAGAAAGAAAATAAATAGTGGGCAAAAATAGGACTTAGGAAGCCACAGTTTCTTTTCTTTGAAAAGATTTGAAATTTATTTTTTAACAATGAAAATTTAAGATATTTTCAAATAATATGAAACACTAATTATTTTGTAAAAAAGAGCTTAATAAAAGATTTTGTAGAGCTAAGTCAGTCTCTTTTAGGAAATATTGGCAATGTTTTTGTAAGGCTTATGCATCTTTATTTTTTTGAAAAGTTAGTAACCTGAGGAAAGGAGAAATGAGAGTTGACATTTGTACTTCATGTTGTATTTCTGAGTAAACTTTATGAAATTAAAAAAAATACAGCACTAATTTTATTAAGATGTGGTGCTGTTTACTTTTCTTGCAAGAAAAGAGTTGATGCAGAGAATTTATCAGGATAAATCTCAAATCTTTGGGAAAAATTCCAAATTCATTAAAAACTCAGTACAAAGATTATAGTGTCACTAAAGGCAAATTATTGTGCTTCTATATATACATTTCTCTGGAAATCATTAGTAAATTCTTTTGGTTTTTTGATCATTTTATTTTTTCCAGAAAAAGTAATATAAGAAGTTTTTATCATCAGAAGAGGAAGAATATGCCATCAACACAGTATAAAATTCATTATGCACTCATGGGAGTGGGACCTGAATTAGAATTAGTAATACGAAGGTTTTTGTTTTTTAGAATGTTTACAATAATATTAAGGGGTTAAGTATTATTGTAATAAAACATAAATACCATTCTAAATATTTTCTTTAATTTTCTCTGGTTTAACATACATTCTCATGTAGCATATTCTGAATTAAAATAGTAGTTAAACTGTTCTAAGAGATAACACTAAAAAAACTGGGTTTTTTTTTTCGAAGGAAGGAATTTTGATACAATTCTTTTGCTAGGTTAGGTTTTTCTTTTGGCAGTGATTGTTTCAATAAGGTGTGAAACGTAAATATGCCATCTGGTAGCAGCCACCTAGTGCATATTGGTTTGTATATGAGTGGAAAGTACATCATTTTCATGTTATAGTATGCACATGTTATATTGATAGTTTAAAATGTAGTTTTCTAAAGGGAATTCTCCCTTGCTTTAGAAATAATTTTTTGGCACATATGTGAAAACACTTCTATTTTAAATCTCAGGATAATAAGTATGGTAGCCAGTATTGTAATGTTAATTTAAATCGGTCGCTCCTAATTTTAGAATCTATTTACAAATCCAGTTTTTAAAAAAAGCGCATAGTTATAACAACTATTCATGTTAAACTTTTATCTCAGTCGTATCAAAATGCCAATCAGTCCAGAATAATTGGCTGTGAGCCCTTTGGTATATGGGAATTTTAATATGTTTAAACTATATAATGGGATAAATATTAGTAAGAATTACTGGTATCTGTAGGAAATAAGCATAAAATCTCATAAAAGAATAGTACTTTGGGGTTTGACTGCTTAGGATATAAATATTTTTCTATTATTAGACAAATTTACATGTAAAGTCTACAGAAAATAAATTCTGTGTCATAACTTTGGAATGGATATCTTTTTCATATGTTAGAAGTGATATAATTATTCTCATTCACATACAACATAGAGAAGGAAATGTGCCTTATGATAAAATATGAGATACAGTATTAAATGTGAAATAATACCTAAAAACAATGAACATTAATAAATCCTTTTCTCAGATCTTTGATTAGTTTTCATCAGCTTAACCAGATGACAACATTTATTGTTCCACAGGTGTACATTTAAAATATGCAACAGTAGATATATTCTTCCAGACAAGTAATAACATGATATTAAATTTAGTAATGTTTATACATGGTTATATGGGTAGCTGTTTGGATAGGCATTTGAATGAGCATTAGGCAGACTGAAATGGATACAGTCTAAAAAAACATTTTTGGGAAGGTACAAGAATCTAAGCTTATTATGGTTTATAAAAGGAAATAAAATGTGCCTTTTTTATTTTCCTATGGCTTTCACCAATTTAATTTTAATTTAATAAATACATATAAAATCAGATTCTATTGCAAGTTGTTCATTTTGAAAATAGGTAAAAACTTTACCACTCTCTTTCTTCAAAGAGACCTTGCTTTGTAGACGCCTTTCCAATACTTCTCCAACATTGATAAAAATAACATAAAATCCTCTTCCTTCTAGGGTTTACACATGGTGATGTTTTGCAGAAACATAAATAACACGTGGAAATTATGTATTCAAATTGACTGATTACATTTAGAAGTATATAGTCATAAGAAATGACAATGCATTTAGGAATTTAAAAAATAATACCAAAACACATGCCCATAACAAACTGTATTATTTAAATTAATGTGTTCTCTGGAGTATTTCTATATTCAACACATGCACAGAAATTTCTGTTCTTCTTATTTTTCAATACAGATGCAAATATTCAAGAAAGTAATCTGTTCTTCTGAATTCACATCTTGTACCTAATATGTGTCGTCAAACTACTTATAACCTAGAAAGTAGGGATTTAAATGGTTAAAGTGAAATATTTTAGGCATATTGTCCAGTTTGTTGATTTCTTTCAGTGTCTTCCATGTGTGGACATAATCAACTCTGATATGAGCATACTTAGATAGAAGTTTGGAAAAAAAATCAGAATTTGTTTCAGTATTTCTGAAGAGTAACATTTTATTGTTATTAAAGTGACAGCCTTCCATCATTTGTAATAAAAGAGATGTCTATCCAAGTACTTCAAAAAGCATGTAAGCTGCTTACCATGGGGAATGACCTCTGTTCTGTTACATTTATTGCACACTTACCTAAGGCATATGGTATGTATCAGGCACTGTGTCACACTGTGTGAGCGAGTCTTTCTTTTCCTGGACTATTTATGCATAGTACCACAACTGTTCCCTAAGCTTTCATATGGTTGCTTTCCAATAAACTTGGAACTGCACCGAGATAGTCAACCATGTAGCTTACACATGGTTCATGTTTTCTTCTGTGTGCACAAAACCTGGAAATTATTGTGTCATATTGTTTACAGAGTTTAAGGAAAAATAGTGATTGACTTCAGTGTTAATTGAGATGAAATTGGTAGCACTTTGTGAAAAATATTGTACTTACCACCTTTTCCTTGAGGGTCCAAAATATGTTAACATTGCATCATTATATAATTTGTCTAGTTTATCTTACTGTAGTATTCTATTTAATAGATAATATTTTATGTGTCTATGTCTTTCTCTATGTATATATATGTGTACACACACGTATTTATTTTTAAACTTCTTCAGGTGTTTTGCTAGAGTAGAAGAACCTGAGTAAGGTAAGGTTGTTAACAAAGGTGCATGCTGAAAGCTCTCTGCCAATCCACAACTGTTTATGGGGAGTAAATCTCATTCAGAATATTTTTATAACACCAGCATTTAAGAATAATTTTTTTTAAGAGAATCAGATGAGCTATTGAAACTGTTCAGGTCCTGTTGGACAAGTTATTAACATAATTGATGAGTAACAACAGAAACGTGGTTCTAAAGATAGGCTTGCAGTCTGTTAAGCAAAACAAATATGAGGAAGGGACTATTGTACTTGAAGTGTTGGGCTCTTATTAAAAGGTCTTTGCATACTAAGCAATTTTATTTCTGCCATTTAATTATGGGATACTTTGAAATTTTTAAGAATTAAACATTTGACGCACCGTGTTTTAGGATTCAGGGATAGAACTTGCATAGGTTTTAAAATTTTGTTTGTAAAACCTGAACTTTTAGGTTTTTCTTATAGGCTTTATCTTATTTGTGGTAGTTCAATTCCACTGCTCTTTTAAAATTTGCCATTTATATAGATTCTAACAAGATTATAAACAAGGAAAAGATTGACATTGTGGCCTCAACAAACTGGCACACTTTTATAGTTAATTTCAATAATACAGAATCAGGCTGTTATATATGAAGCAATATTTAAAGTTCTCTTTGAATATGAATGTGGGATATTTCTGGCTAAATGTTATTTTAACATTTGCTTCTGCTGGTTTTTTCTTTTTTTTTAACCATATGCTTCTGCTGGATTAAAAAAATTCAGATACATTTTAAATTCTATATCATAAATGGAAGAACAACTTAAACTAGAAATGATGGCAGTGGAAAATAATGGTGTTGCCCATTTAAAATGATTCAGATTTGGGGATAATCCTACTGTTTATCTGAAGTTCTTGAGTAATTAAAAATTTATTACAGTAGTCTCCTGGCAAATTTTGAAAAATAATTCCTGAATTCTTTTATTCAAATAATTAATTACTAATTCTTCTCTTTCTCTTTCTTACACACACACACACACACACACACACACACACACACAGACACAATTACTATTCGTCATAGTTTATTATTATTTGTACATAATATCATGTCAAATGGAGAAAAAGTTTTGGTTTGTTTTCCATCAGGTTACCTGTGACCAGACCTCAATTTTGGGTCCTGTGCACTTGAATCTTCACTCACTGTGTCGGGGATCTGTTACTACTAGATTTTTCTCTCTATAGGGAAATTGTTGAGGGATTTTGATGCATAGATAAATCTGTAATACATTATCAACACTTTCACCAAAATTGTTAAACGGCCTAGACTGTTGTTCCTTTGACATTTGCCCACATACTATGGGGATAATTGGGGAAAGAGTGAAGCGAGCTGTTGAGGTTGTCCTCTGTCAGGCTATATAAAGGGATGGTTAGACATTAATGATGTTTCATTTTGAGGATCAGAGGAGGAATGGCTCAGTAAAATAAATGAGCTTATGCACACTGGGAAAATCTGTTTTAAAAAAATAATCAAGAGGTGTTGTGGTGGTGGGACTTCCCTGGTGGCGCAGTGGTTAAGAATCCACCTGGCAGTGCAGGGGACACGGGTTCGAGCCCTGGTCGGGGAAGATCCCACATGCTGCGGAGGAACTAAGCCCGTGCACCCCAGCTACTGAGCCTGCACTCTAGAGCCCAAGTGCCACAGCTACTGAAGCCCGCACGCCTAGAGCTCGTGCTCTGCAACAAGAGAAGCCACCGCAATGACGAGCCTGCACACCGCAACAAAGACCCAACGTAGCCAAAAATAAACAAATAAATTTATTAAAAAAAAAAAAGAGGCGTTATGGTGGAGATGCTGTGAGGAATGATGCGTGTGTAAGTGGAGCAGAGGAGCCCTCAGATTTGCGAGGTGCAAAGTTACATTAAAGATGCTAAAGGTTGGCAGTTAGTTATTTTATTTTGTTTTGCTTTACTTTATTTTCTTCTTTTTTCCCATTTTCCATGTGAGCTCGATCATCCTGGAAATATTGTTTACTGCACATTGTTTTTAGAGACCTAAATATTCATATATGGAAATTCACCTTAGAAACCAAAGACAGTAAAATGGTCTAGAGCTCAAAAAATAGAAACAAGCGTTCTTATTTTTTATATAACTCTGGGAAAATGGTTCATTGGATAAGAAATATTAGTACCTGGTAAATGGTTCATTAGATAAGAAATGTTAGTATAACACTTTATTAAAACCTTAAATGCTAATAATCAAGAAAGAAATTCCATTAGTAAATTCCATCCCTTAGATTATAAGAAATGAAATAGCTTGCAGGTTCTAGGCTTCTAGGTAGTACACTGAAGACTATTTAGACCTCTAAGTACATAGTACATCTTACTTTTTAAAAATAGTTTTGATTTATGCTCTTTTAATGTCTCCTGTTTCAAAGATTTTTAGCATCAAATGTAATTTAATTCAATGATTAATGCAATTACTATTATTCAGAGCAAATTATGTAGTGCACTGAACTACATGCTGAGAATCCACATTGAGGAAGAGAGTCCCCAAGGAAGACATTCCCAACTCCAGGCTGATTGTGAAGCAGTGGAATCTGACAAAGCGTGATCAAGAAAAAGCACATAACGTGGTGAAGAAATATGCCCGGGCTGTTTCATGTCAGGCATAGGACTCCTGGGTGGGAAGAGATGTTGATGGGACCGAATCGTGAGTCTGAGTCTAGGTGATACAATTTTTGCATCAGAACTCTCTTCCTACGTGACCCAAAGGGGAGTCGGGCATTGTTCACAGCACACAGACATTTGTGGTAGCCCAGCTCTGGGTACTCAAATTTGGCTTTCATCCTAAGACTTTTATTTAATTAAAAATAAAATTAATAGGTTTTGAATCATAGTATGTAGAAAATGGATTAAAGAGACAATATTCTAAGCAGGGACAATGGGAGCAGTTAGTAGACTCTTGCAGCATCCCAGAGTGAGAGATGCCCATTGTCTAAAGAGAATAGTGGCAGTGGGAAAGCAAAGCAGGGATGAAACATATTGTAGAGGTAAATATTCAGGTGCTATTGGTTATGGGATTGGGGGAATCAGGAAGAGAGAAGTGTTGGAGATGGCTCCAGGCTCTTTAACAGGTAGATCATGTTATACTGAACTTCCTAGACTAGACACAGAGGAGTAATAGCAAGTTGGTGGTGGGGTGAAAGTAACATGCTCGCTGTTGGACATTTTGAGTTTGTGGTGTCTCTATAGATGACTATTGGGCCATTGGAAATATGTATCTGAAGCAGATTTGGAGGCGAATTGAGTAACTTTGAAGCCAGAAAATGGGTCCATTCATTCATTTAGCGAATATCTATTTGGTATCTATTATGATAGGCACTGTGAGTTTCAAAAGAAGAGTCTCGATCCTTCATATTGCAGAGAGATTTGGATAAGATGAGCCCTTTAAGGAGATCACCAGGTCGTTGCTGATGTGACAGCAGTTTCAGTAGAATGTTTTGGATGCAAGCATGGTTTCCTTGCCTTGAAGAGTTGGTAGCAGGTGAGAATATGAAGGCAGCAAGTGCAGATTGTTCTTTAAAGGAACTTGACAATGTGAGGAAAGGGAGAGAGTAGCAAGTTCAGAGGAAGATAGTGTAAGGGATTTGGCGTTCTTTTGTTTTGCTTAGAGAATAGGAGTTATAATAGGCCATTTGGGATCGCAGGTAGTAGAAAACCATAGGACTGTCTTGAACCAAGAAGTGAAATATTTTTCAGTGATAGTTGGAGCTGGATGGTCGGTCATGGGAGTCAAGGTGAAGGATGTGCCAACACTTACAGAAAGGGGTGGAGCTTTTATTAGGATCGTCTCTTGCTCTAGCCTCTGGTTTTCTTTGTTTGACTCCTTATTCTTCTCTGTCCTCGCAAACGGACTTTATCTGCTTCCTGACCCTCATGTTGTTGAATGCCTGTGAGGGTTTACATTTTCCCTGTTGAAGCTTTCAAACAGTTGGAGACCAGAATCCTAGTCTAAAACACAGCCTCCTAAAGAAAGATATGTTGGTAATTTGAATATGGACCAGATGATCATCTGTAGCTCATTCATTTGAGACCGGGAGTTGGGATTTGGAAAAAGGATTTTGGTTGCCTAAGCTTGGGTCACTTCTCATAGCCTGGTCCAATCTCATTAAGAGGTATTGCACTGCAACAGGCCAGTTGCTAGTACCATGGATAGAGGAAGAAGCAATTCTTAGAAAAAGGTTCCTGGGGGGCAGGGGAGGTTGTAGAGGCAACTAAATAACTGTTAACAGAGGGGAGATTTGAGCATATCAGAGAGAGAAGCCCAAATGGCAGAGAGATGAAAGGGATGAAAGAGGCCATGATTGATGGGTGAACCGAGGCAGCTGAGGAAGGGATCAAGACGAAAAACAGTGTCTTACAAAGTAACTTTTGAAATATGAAACAGCCTTGAGCATTAAAGCAGATGGTTGGAATATAGGATAGATACACTTTTAATTTACTGGGAGATGTTTTTGGAGGAATGTTCCAAGTTATATATTCCATGCTCAAGAAGGAATGGCATGATTCAGAAATGTAATAAATGCACATTAGTAATGTTCACATTTTGAGAGGTACAGACCAGAGTTTTTCTTTATTTGGTAGGAAGTAACAAGACTCTAGTACATCACTGTATTTCCTTTGGACACAGCAACGTTTGGTTCTCTTTTGTCTTTATTTCTCTTTTCTTTCCTTTTTTAAAATAGAGATTGTCATCTTGAAGACCCATGTAGTTTTGCAAAATGTCATTAGATTTAATAAGTGTATGTGCTGATGATAGAAAGATGTTACAGGAGTATCAAGCAAAAGAAAACAAAAAAAGAACAAATAGTTCTTGATTTTGGCAATTTAGCCTGAATCACTTATTAATTTTTTGGCAGATAGGGGTGACTTGTGGCCCTACTTTGTCCGTGCTTCTCCCCGCCGCCCCCCACCTGCCCAAACCCCATGTCCGTTCTTTAGCAGAGGGCAGAAATTTGAATTGAAACAGATCCTTGTAAAAAAAACCCAAACAGTATAATGAATTTGATAAGACAACAAACCACTGGCAAATATTCCTGCAAAGCATGTCCCTGGTCAACCCTTACAGAGGCATCTCAGGTCTCCTGAAGGTCTGAGAATCACTGGCAGCTGCCATCACAGCAGTTCCCTGAGTTTCCAAGATGACTGAATGAACAGTTAGGATTGCAAATGCCAGCGGATCTAAGAATCAGTCTTGATCTCATTGGTCCCAGTACAGTGTGGAAAAACCACCCTTGTGGTCTGTAACAAGAGTTGAGGAGAGTTAGGGTGGATATTTATTTCCATTTTGTGACTGCTCTTTTTTCTCTTCCATAGCTATTCACAGTTTGCTTGAGCTAATTTTGATGTCTCTACCCACAGAAAGTCTGGACGCTAATAATTACAGCTATCTTTCAATTATTGTTACATTGCTTTCTAACATATTTGAGCTCCTGAATGTGAGGCACTGTGAATTACTCTGCATGTTTTTTAATCCATCCAACCTTTAAGTCAGTCCCTTAAGATAAGTATTATCCCTGTTTTATAGATGAGGAAGGTAAAGTTTTGAGTATGAAGGACATTTCTGAGTTTTTTTTAGGAAAAAATTTGACCCCAAGCAGCTTGATTCTAGACTCCTACACTTAGCTGCTGTACTTTGCTGCCCTTACATGGCAGGAGCCTGGATTTCTTTGCACCCATTATCTTACCTGCTCCAGTTGTGGCTGGCTGCATATTCTAGCAACGCGGCCAAGAGGGTAAAGGAGTCAGTGTAAAGTAGAGCAGACTTAACACTAAGTCCAACTTCTCCATCTGCAGAACAAGGGTAATATTGACCTAATCCTGAATCACAGTATTATATCATGGGGATCAAGTGAGCGGATGCATGGGGAATCTTGAAGGACTGTTTAATGGCCAGGCTTTATTATTTGTACCACGTGTGATTTTTCTGTCTTCAAGGGATCATGAATTGATGACTAAGGGTTAGTGAGCTAGATTACTGTGCTAACATATCATTTGGTCTGTTGTTTTCTTTCAGAAAAAGCTGAAATGAATGGGAAAAGGGATGCTTATTAGCAGGCCTTAAAAATGTTTCTTCTTAAAAAGTTGTGTAGCCTTTAATCATAAAGAGGAAATGAAAAGAGATGCAGTGGACTAGCGTGAGTGAAGTGTTCTGTCTCTAGGCTCAGGACGCAACCTATATCTTAAAAGGGACCACGGTTTTGATGTGCTTCGTCTTGACATTTCAGCCAGCACCTGTTGTATGAGGTCTGTGCCACAGGAGATTGAGTCTGTTTTTAAAAGTCACAACTTTGCCACTGATAACCTCTCATTGTCAAAGATGGAAGTTTTCAGCTTCAAGACAGAATATTTGAAAGTGAACAAAGCAAGCTATCCACGATGTTTATAGAAATGATTTCAGACAACCCTGCAAATTGAGCGAGCACAGAATAGTAAAATTGAGACCAGTTGCATTTTTAGTAACGAACACAGAAGTCAGAAAAAAAACTGCCAAGAGCATACTGAAAAAGGCCAATTTTCGTTTGACTCATCCAATTGATGATTAGTTACACTCATTGAACCCCACTCCTTCACTTTATAATATAAATGGAGTTTAGCCTTTCACAAACACTGTTCTCTTATTGGTAGAAATAAAACGGTTAAATGAAATTTCTGTTGCACATTTTTAATTGATTCATGGAGGGAAGAGATGTTTTAGGTGAAACTTTACATTAATACCAATGATTAATGAGTACAACTTGATGATAACCATTGAAGCAGCAAGTTTTCAAGTGCCAGGAACCTGCCTTTTTATGGCAGTCATTTTGACATTTGTCACAGAAAGGAATGTAAAATTCTTATGACGTCTGTCACTTTAAAAATACCAACCCTTCTTTGCCATAACATTTCATTAGAATTGACTTAAACTTGCATCTGTGAAAATGTTAGGAGAGACAAACAAATGGGCCATGTGAAGCCTCAGGAGGATGGGCACAATGGGGTGTGTGCAGATTGCTCTAAATTAAACATGTAGAATGCTTGGTTGTCTCTCAAAACACCTGATTTTCCTGTCGATATAAATGTAGAAAACCGAATTAATTTTCATGAGGTGAAATTTTATTGTGCATGTGTAGCTCAGTTCCCAGGGGGTTTGATACATGGTATGAAGGTCGGCTGGTGAGTAATTGTTTAAAATTTATATTAATACTCGATGGTGATAAATAAACATAGGGGAATGGCAACTCATCACAGTGCAAACCATGCCTGATAATTAGATGAGGTCATTCATCTCCTTAAATTATCAGAGGTGACACAACCTGTCTGTGTGGTGTCTAAAAGCCAGCTGAGTCCCTGGGTGTAAATGACCGTGACAGAGGGGCAGTTTGAGGGTTGCAAGCTTTGGATTTGGTCCTACTCCTTCTGTTGTTTTCCGTAAGTGAAGTAGATTTGCCCCTGAGAGTCTGCTTTTATAATATACACAGGGATCTAAAACCTGAGTTTAATAGGCTGCTCAGTATTTGTTTTTCAATTTTATTTTTGTGTTTCTGTACCCCTGCCTTAATTACAAGCAAACACATTATTTTTATATATATATATATATAACTGTATAACTATAACTAAATATATGTGTGTGTATGTATATATATACACATATACACAGACACGTAATGTATGAATATTAGATGTTGGTTCCATGCTGAGTGTCAGTGAAGCTGCGTTCCTGTAGGTGACTATCGAGTACTTCTAAATTCTAAAAAGTGACTATTTATGGTGTGGTTGCAGCCTTTCCAAGTTTTGTCATCTGAACCACAGAACACAGGTAATGGTTTGAGTGACGATTTTTTCAGTTCTCTGAAAAACGGTTCATGGCTAGTACCATTCTAGAGGCATAGAGGTGAACTTAATAATGGATGGTTTTGAACATTAGGGCTTAATTCCCTCTTGGAATTTGCCTGGTTGGTTAATAATGTGGGTTCAAAGCTCAGTTCTACCATTTATTAGCTGGGTAACTTGAACAAGTTAACTCTTTCATTGCTAAAACTTCATCAGGTTGTTGTGAGAATTAAGAACGTTAATTCATATGAAGCACGGCACATAGCAAGTACTGGATAAATATAATTTGATTAGAAGCAGGAGAATTTGGTGGAGTCAGGTGACTTGAGTTCCGGTTTGCCTCCACCACTAACTAGGTGTGGGACCTACCTAGGTAACATCTTGTGAGGAACAGTTCCTGGCTTTAGCACCTTCTATAATTGCTCACCGCCCAACTGTTTCCTAACAACTAGCTCTTAGTTGTCACGTGTCTGTTGAGCATAAACGAGATGTTTCTTGGTACCCGAGTACTCCACTGCCTTTGAGGATGCCTCTGAAAAGGTCCCACCCCCAGCCCTCACATTTTAGTCTTCTCTCTCACAATCTTTCTGAAAGCAAAAGTGCTAAAGTTTGATGTTTTCCTACCTTTTTAATACTCTGTGCTCTCCCCAATTGTACTCAAGCATGGTATGGTACCAGACTCCTTTCTTTGTCTGTTTGAAGGGCCCGTTAAGAAATATATAAGGAAGTCAGTGACCTTGCATTCTTGTGTGCAGAGAAATAATGTTAGTGGCCTGTTGTCATGTGAGATCTTGATTCTGTGAAATAGGCCCTAGATGTTCTCATCTGACAGTATGTTTCTAGTACTTGTTGCAAACTGTCTGAAAATGGTAACTTTTAAATATCAGCAATAATAGTGATACTTGTGTAACATAGAATGGTGCTTTCTTTTTCTTTTAAGATGAGCAAAAAACACATAATCCTGTCTTACCCAAGGAATAAATGAATATTATGAAGTGTTTTTAGAAGAGTATAAATCAATTATATTGTACCGTTTAAAATACTTTTTCAAGGAGAATTAATATTAGGGCTCATTATGCATCTTTTTATAAAATTTATTTTATTTATTGTTGGCTGCATTGGGTCTTTTTTGCTGTGTGTGGGCTTTCTCTAGTTGCGGCAGGCGGGGGCTACTCTTCATTGTGGTCCTCTGGCTTCTTGTTGCGGTGGCTTCTATTGTTGCGGAGCTCAGGCTCTAGGTGCGCGGGCTTCAGTAGTTGTGGCACACAGGCTCAGTAGTTGTGGCTCATGGGCTCTAGAGCACAGGCTCAGTAGCTGTGGTGCACGGGCTTAGTTGCTCCACAGCATGTGGGATCTTCCTGGACCAGGGCTTGAACCCGTGACCCCTGCATTGGCAGGCAGATTCTTAACCACTGTGCCACCAGGGAAGCCCTCATTATGCATCTTAAAGTTTGGAAGAGGTGTGTGTGCAGAATCACATTAAGTATGGCCTTTCCTTCTGCCCAGTTAATTAGCTTTCCTCCTAGTAAGGTAATTCCTAAATGAGAGAAGTTAGAGAAACAGCTAAATCCTTAAGATTTATGTAAAAAAGATGTGGATCAGACTAAACGAAAGAGATTGAAGACTGACCGTGATCACTGGTTTAAAGTACAGTGAACGAAACAAATCAGACAGAATCTTCATAAGTGCATCTTTTATGAAGACTGAGAGAGAAAATGAATTTAGAATTCAGTAATCTAGACTCACTTATTTATTTTAGTTTGGTGTTTTCTACACTGTGTAATGTATTGCCACAAACTCAGTTGTTACAAACAATGGACATTTCTTTTCTCACAGTTTCCACAGTCTGATCCACATCTTTTTTGCATAAATCTTAAGGATTTAGCTGTTTCCACAGAGTCCAGCCAGGGCTTCACTGGTTCCTTTCCTCAAAGTCTCATAAGGTTGCAGTGAGGTGTTGACTGGCCTGTGTTCCTCTCCAGGGCTACTTTTCTGCTCCTCTTTCAAGCTTTGGTGGTTGTGGACACTTACTTGTGGTTGTAGGACTACCTCCCCTTTCCTGTTTGTTCTCAGCTCCTAAAGGCCCCTCACTCCCTTCCCACATGGCCCTCTCAAAGGTCTTCTCACAACATGGCAGTTTACTCTTTCAAGGCCAGAGGGAATATCTCTCTTTTCAGAAAGGGGGCCCAGTTCCTCTTTTAAGGACCTTCATTAGTTAAGTTAGACCATCTGTGATAATCTTTCTTTTGATTAACTCAGAATCAAGTGATTTGGGATCTTACTTACATCTACAGAATCCCTTCACCTTAGTCGTATAACAGAACAGTTATGGGAGTGACAACTCTTCCTGACCCCAGGTCCCACCCCCCCTCCAGTAGAGTGGATGATGCATGGGAGCCATCTTAGAATTCTTCCTCCCTTGGGTTTTATTATTAGACAACCATCCTAAAGACACCAAAAACTAGAAAATGGGAATGCTCACTCCTTTTGACTTTAGATGTTCACAAACTTTGGAGATTCTTGGAAGCAGTCAGATGACTATCTTCCTTTTTGCCTCAGGCAAAGTGTGATTTGCCACATTGGTGCCAATCCATCCCGTCAGGAGTCAGGAAAGTAAATCCCAAAAGTTCATTAACTACTTATTACTAGTGTTGTCATAATTAGTGAGCTGAACGTTCCCCCCTCTCCAAAGAAAAGAATTCTCTGTGGTATGGTTTAAGCCAGTTTACACAATTGTTGTTAATAAATATATAGAAAAATTGTCAGACAGTTCTTTTGAAATGTAAAGGATTAAGTTAACTCTAAATTAAGGTGTATACTTTGTGAAATCTTGGGTCTCTCCTTAAATTGTGTACATTTCCCTGCCTGTATAAACTAGTGATTCTGTAAAATCCTAACCAGCATCTGTTTTTGCTTATATGTATCTTTCTGGACTGGTCATGTTCTCTAGCTAATGCCCCAGTTATAAAGTATTAATGCAGGAATGTTCATATGTAACTGAAAGCATCCATATGTGATTTCTCTTCACTGACTGGATTTTGGTGAATAGTTATGATATGACTTCTGCTTTTCAAAGCAGATGCTTTGAAAGATGCTTCTTCACAATACCTAAGTACTGGGTACTCAGTAAGTTTACCTAAAAAAGGCCCCTCTTTTCTTGCATACAGGTGCTCCCTTTGCTCTGCACTATGCATACCTAGTCATTTCATTTTGGAAGTACAGCTGATTGTCTGATTTGTTCAGGATTTATCTCCTTATACCTCTAGCACTAATTAATTTGCTAACACCAGGGGATTCTGGCCAGAGTAATTGTCTATTTAATTCAGTGCTTTTCACACTAACTGTCCTAAAGGAACAGAGTTTACTTTTTGTAAATTTCACATTCATTGCAAATGTATATTTTTGTAGAATACTACAATGAAAATCAGTTAGCAGAAAAATGAAATTAAAAAAGATATGAACCTTTGTTTTTAAATAATTAGATTCAATAGTCATAACATTACTTCTTCAAACTGTTAGAATGTGTCTAAACACCCTCCATTTCTGTGCTTTCCTTGAGCTAGATTTGCAGAGCATAATCTGAGTATCTCTAGTTTAATTGATTTGGCTGTTTAAGGTAACTAAATGACTGTTTTCGGTTTAAAGTGGCATGTAAAAAAACCTAAAATTGAAGATTTTCACATTGAATGATTTTTTTAAATGATGTGTCCCACTTTAATGCTTGCCTTTTATTTTGGCTATTAGATAGCTATGACTTTTTTCATCAAAGTAATCATAATAATTTGGCTCGAAAGGAGCTGCCGATTTCACATCATTAAATGCTGTAGTTCCTTACTGGAATTTTATGTTCTTCACAAGCAGATTTATTTGACTTTTAATGTACTCTCTTTAGAACATTTACTATTTGCAATGGGTCCAAGCATTTGCTGTCAGCAAAGGAAATATTTTGGTACTGTAATAAAGTTAAGGGCTGCATACCCTTTTTAGGACCAGTTCAATAAATCAGGACTCATGTGAAGGTAGCTATTATTCCCTTTTGATGGATTATGGGATTCCTTGGATGTATTCAAGAAACAGATGGATACAAAATTTTTACTCCACAAAAATTTTATGTCCCAGTATCAAGATGAAAACACCATAAAACATTCCTGGGGCAGGTTGAGGTTTTTGTTTTTGTTTTTTTCCCCCACTTCGTTTTTTAAAAAATTATCTGTATAAGACGTACTTGGTCTACGAGGCTGAGGCTTTGTAAAAATCTCCACCTATATCTCAGATCTCAGAGTGTCTGCCAAAGTATAGAAGTATAAACTCTCTCACTGAATTAAAACACATCCAGAATCAAACATAACGATTCTTGCAAAAGGCAATTAAAAGATTTTTTCAAAGAACGGAATGTGCCATTTACCTTCGGTTCAAATGTTCACTTAGTAAGTAGTGTGAATTGCAGAACTTTTTCATTTTGTAGAGTCCACTTTCTCCTTCAGCATCTGTGCACTTTGAAGTTGAAATGTATTAAAAAAAACTTGACTTTTTTGGAGGAAGAATATTTTTATTTCCTGTTGGTTCGACGAGAGATTTTTCTGACCGTCTGTTGCCAAAGATGTTCTTAAGTTGCATGTAGGATTTTACCTAACGAAACTGAGGCATATTAAATTATATCAATAGACTGGTACAACAAGATTATCTGCTCTTTATTTTATGCTTTTCCCATGCAGTACTTCTGAGTAATATCTGTGTATATACACTTATTCCTGAACGATTGTCTCATGGATTTTTATAGAGTTTTTCCAGACTGTTGAGATAAACTAGTTTCCTAAAAAATCAGAATTATATGTTTTAAGAATCTCTTGAAGGGTTCTAACTCTGTTCTTTAGCGGGTCACTTAAAACAAACCAAATTAAATTAGATCTTTTTATAAAGATGCTGCATCTTCCAGCTAATAGGATGTCAGGTCAAGAACAATACCCATATTAACAGTGCTAGACACACTCTTGCTAAACTTCTCAGAACAGCTATCCCTTTTAAGTGACTTTCAGGATAAGCGCACAAAAAAATACCTTGTTGACAAATTTTCTTCTAACTTCATGGATTGTACATAGTAAAAATTATAGCTGTTTCTATGTTGTTTGAAGAAAGATTTCTTTAAGAAAGAGAATGTTCAGTTTAGCACATTACAAAGGCCATGATTCTAAGAAATCAGCTGAAATCTTACCAATGGAAATTATCCAACACCCTGGTACCCATTATAGTTAATTATTGCAATAAAATATTATTACATTTTATGTGCATATCATTTAAAATATCTTGGCAAGATGACCCTCATACATGAATATTTTAATGTAATTTAATATATTTGCAATTTGGCCAAAATTAGGGTGAGAATTTAGAGCCAGATGTCATTGTCTTATAAATGTCACATCTGAAAATAAAGTATTATCTTTTTTGTGAACAACTTTGGTTAGGGGTTAGTTAGGCCTGTTTCTTAGAGCTACAAGGAAAAACAGGAAGGGAAAATAAGGTTAAAGACTGTATGAAGTAAAATAGAAGGTTAAAGACTGTATGAAGTAAAATAGATAACTAATGAGAGCCTACTGTTGAGCACAGGGAACCCTGCTCAGTGATCTGTGGTGACCTAAATGGGAAGGAAATCTAGAAAAGAGTGGATATATGTATACGTATAACTGATTCACTTTACACAGCAGAAACTAACACAGCATTGTAAAGCAACTATACTCCAATAAAAATTAATTAAAAAGATCTCAGAGAGGAAGAAAAAGACTATATGAAAAAGGCAACCAAAACCTTGCTGCTTCGTGGAATTTTTTTTTTTTAATCTGTGAGGTTATTCTATTGACCTTAGGTGGTCTGGAAATGCAAGTCTCTCCATGGTTCTTCCTCTTCCCTGAGCATCCCCAGTTTTTAATTAGATTGCGAATTAAGGCACACCCATGCATACACGATCTGATTAAATCTGAGCCAGCCCTATCTCCAGGTGAGCATCCTAGAATTGACATGGCATCATATTTAGTGGTATTAGAGGCAGTCACCAACTGTGGCTTTGTGTGCATCTCCCTCTCTTTCCCTATCCCTCTACCACTGTATTTACTCCCTTCCTGATGGAACAGGTATACACAAGCTCTTCCTTGGTTTTATGCTCCATCCATGATTTGAGACCCCTCCCCACTTAAAAAAAAAATTCAAAGGACCTCTTATTTCCCAAACCCTTAGATAAACAGAATCTTCCTAGAAATGTCATTTTAAAGAGAGTTTATTAGCACTGATAAATCCTGAATACGTAGACCATATAAATGCAAACCATAGTTTTCGAGAGGATTTTTCTGTAGTTCTGTTTAGACTTTGTGATTGCAGCTGCCAAACAGTGTGTCAGAAGAAGAACATTTGGGCTTTCTTCTACTGAAAGTGTGCTCGCCAGTGTCTTGCCATAGAGTCCTGGAAAAAGTTGTGAAAGCATGATTTCTTGGGGTTTTCTATCTAACTTCAGATACTACCCCTTAGAACTCCTGATACTATTCTGAAGTCATCATTGAAGATAGTTATCAGTGGCACATAATAAAGTGGTGATAAGAAGCAGGACTTAGCCAGTATAGAACTATTCTGGATATATGTGGTATTTTATGATAATAAAGCAAGAGTGCTATTTTATAAAATTATGGATAGTGGGACAACAGTGTGGTAGATTAAGAGGGGAAGATGGTTGGATAAAAAAGACAAAGATGTTTTGAAGGACATGCACTTGAAGAAGTATAAAGGATAATTGAATTACCATACTTCAAGAACTAAGTGATACAACCAATGTTAAATTGTGGCCTGATGTGGTTTTTTTTTTTTCCTGTTCTGATTTTTCTGTTTTATGTCATTCTGAATTGAAGGTTGAAAATCTGCTCCACGTAAAACATAATACAAATTTATCAAAGACAAGTACTCTGCAAAATTGTTGTTGTTGTTTAAAATTTGGAAACAAGAAGCTCAAAACACTTAAAGCATTTATTCTGTAAAGTATATCAGAGAGAAGATATTCTGGCATTTTTTAAGAGAGAGCACTAGATTTCCTCTTTATATTCATTTAGGTACATTTCTGGAACCGTTTCTCATGCTTTTATCTTTCAGTGAGCATGGTTCTGTTTCTGGCCTTCATGATGTGGTGGGTTAAAAGCAGTGTTTTATAAAGAAAACAAAATCACGAGTTGGTTATGGGGTGAAAACTGGAAATTAAGAGGTTTTGGAATCCTCAATTAATATTACATGCAGTTCAGTTTTAATTCATTTATATTTCTTACCAATCGTGGTTTCTCCTAAATTCAGACACAGCATGATAAAGGCTAGACTGCTTAATTTTAATTTTATAGTATTTTTTTAGCATTTCATAATAATTTTATAGTATTTGGGAGCAATTCAGAATTATAATTTTGACAAGTTAGAAAAATCAAATCAGAGAAACTTCACTGAAAATAACTGTTAAAGTCTATTAAAATGCACCTAGGAAAGATAATATTACCACATGGAATTTATAAAATAAAACCACTAATTTTCCCACACAATCTAAGGCTGGGTTTCTCAAGCTGGCAGTATTGGCATTTTGGACCAGACAGTTATTTGTGATGAGGGTCTGTCCTGCAGTTTGGTCTTTACCCTGTTAGAGGCGAGTAGCAACTCCTTCCCAAGTCATGATGATAAAAAATATCTCCAGACATCGTTATGTGTCTGCTGGGGTACAAAATCGCTCCTGGTTGAGAACCACTGACCTAGATGGAATCAACACAATAAATTGGCCCCTGATATGTGTTCCTTTTGCCAGTGATGTGTATTTCCGGTTCTCTCCCACAATGCTTACCTGGTGTTTGCATTTTGCTAACGTTTTGTCGCATCAGTGAGTTTTATTCATTAATCCCTGATAATAAGTGTGCTATTAAAAAGGGTAAGTTAGCTAGTTCAAAATATTTTCTAAATTAAGCTGTTAAATTTAGTGCTTGGTGAAGCAGGAAGTATAATTATTTAACATATAGTCAAATGTGCAGGGGTAAAATTCTCCTGTTCCTGGAGATCTCTGAATTTCCTGAAGGAAAATTTTGTAGTGAAACATGTCTTTAACAGAAGCATACTGGTGTCTGCTCTTTCCTGCTGGGTCTGGAGCGGAAATGAGACAATCTCTCCTGTCCTTGTGCACACTGGATAAAATGCTTTGTAGATAACAGAAATGCTGGATAGCTGCCAGGGTGGCCTGTGGGCAAACTAATTAACAAGGACACACACTCTTGATAGGGGTATTTGTTTCACCTGGGAAAGCTGCATAGTAAACTAATGAAGATTTTTCTTGGTTGAAAGTGCTCCATTTTTTTCAGGGGAGAACAATTAACAGAGACTCCGAAAGAATACCAGCACTTTTGCAACAAAGTCACCGTACTACTGAGCTTTATTTGTAAGTGTATTATATAGTGCTCTGTCTTATATGGAACTTTGAAATTTTATAGGGCTGGTGTGAACTGATCACACACCAAAAATATCTTGATGAGTAAGGAAAAGAATACCACGTGTTTCTGCTCATCTACTTTTTCTGTAAATGGAGAACAGCTACATGCTGTTTGTTCTCTTTTAGGACAGTGCACTTACAAGAATGGCAACGCAAAGTGGTGTAGTATAGAAACAGTTATCCTAGGGATCACTGTCTACATTGGTTACAAGGGAATGCTATTTCTCGAGGGAAAATGGAAACCCAGAATCTCTGGTCCAAGATACTCTGTTTTTCTGTTGTTCAGTCAAAAGTAATTTCTCTGCTTCTTTTTCTTCTGTCTGTTAAAAAAAAAAAATAATATGAATAGTTGACCTCTTTAGTTGATTGGACTTAAATGGGGCTCTTGAAGTACTTCAGATCCATTCTACTCTGATCAATTTAGGGGAGGCTAGAAAGATCCCCTTTTATGCGATTAGTATCTCCTTTTTATATTGTCCACTTTCATACTTTTCTCATGCATATCATTTTATTAACAAAACATAAATATATTACACTCTCAAACTATACAAAATCTAGTGCATTTCCACATACTTTCTCCCTTCTTTTAGGTATTCATACTGGAGCAGAATAATCACTGCCTTTCCCTTTCTCAGCTACACACAAATGGAGGAAAAGGTATCCTATGCCTTCCAGCATTTTATTTCAGCCCAGCTCTTTTGCTTATCCTCGTGTTGGGTTTGACCAGGATGCTTTTGGTTTCTGCCTGTTATGCAGCGTAGCTGTTAATAATGCCCCTTCACTCTCACAAATGTCCAGGTTCAGACACCAAATTATATGATCACCCTGAGCTCAGGGTATATCACCAGTATGCCATACTGTGTATTCCAGTTTATGGTGTCACTGTTATGAAATTTAGATGATATATTATTAATATGTATATGTAACAGTAGAAATATTTGAGTATTTATACACTTCCATACATACGTCTGGATTGTGGATATCTTAACTCTAAAAAAATGCAATGATTGAGACATACTTGTTCTAGCTTCTTCAATATCTTGGATATACTCTTTCCTTTAAACATTAAGAAATGGAGTATTTATTATATATTACACAGTATTAGTTTAGACTTTTTAAACAGTTGTGAATTACCAAGTTATGCAAACTATTAATGTGAAGAATAGTCCTAATTTATGCATTACTTGTGAGACTGCTTTTGAGTCCCAGCACAGGACACGATTTTAGGTTGACTTGTGTTCTCCCAAAATTCATATGTTGAAATTCTAACCACCCTTGCCTCAGAATATGACCTTATTTGAAAATGGGGTCTTTGCAGATGTAATTAATTTGAATTAGGTCATACTGGAGTAGGGTGGGCCGTAATCCAATATGACAAATATCCATATAGATAGGGAAAATTTGGACCCTAACACACACACACACACACACACAGGGACGGCACTATGTGACGATTGGAGTTACGTTTCCGCAAGCCAAGGACCTATCAGAAACTAGGAGAGAGGCATAGGGCAGATCTTCCCTAGTGCCTCCAGAGGAAGCATGGCTCTGCTGACACCTTGATCTAGGACTTTGAGCCCTCAGAACCGTGAGACGATATATTTCTGTTCTGTGCCACCCAGTTTGTGGGCTTTGTTAGGGCAGCCCCAGCATGCTGGAACGGACCCCATGTCTGAGCTGCTCTGCTGGTATGCTCAGGACATCACATTCAGTCATTTAAGACCTGGTGGGTCAGATTGTCATAAGATACCATAATTATTAATGTGGTTGCATTTTAAATGAGACATCATTAAAAATAATTCATTTAGAACATTTAGCTATGAATACTTCGTATATTTATATTCCCAATGGTCTTTTGCACGTACTAACCCTGCACACACACTGACCCTGCTATCTTGCTTGTCTTCTGGATATTTTTTTCTCTTGTAAAGAATTTAGATTGAACTAATGAACCTGATTTTTCCAAAGATGAGGTGCAGTACATTTAAGCTAAAGAAAAATATTCAAAGACTGCTGTTGCATATTCCTACACAGCCTGTGCAGTGGATAAGACTCGTGCATAACCTACCTGACTAGAATCAAGATTTATGCAACGTAGCTTATCTTTGAGGTCTTAGGGGCAAAAATTGTAGGGAGTTTGGCGCACCTCCTAGTCTTCACGTCCAGGGCATTTCTCTTACAAAGAGAGACTTTTATCTGATATTATTATGTCCTGTACTCCTCTCTGGCACAGCACCAATTGGCCTGCTCCAGGTTTGGAAAAATATGTGATGGATGAATAGGATGATTCTTGCCAGGCAGACTTCCCAAGAAATAAAGAGGCTTTTAAAGATTAGTTTAATTAAAAAAAAAAAAAAGAGGCCAAATTGGAAAGCTTTTATTTCTTCTTATAAAATAAGATAATGTAATAATAGTACCTTCTACTTCGGGACATTTTAAGTTAGAAAAGTATGAATTTGTTACTGTGTACATTTGTAGAATGTTGATGATGTGATTATAAACATAAATGGATGGCTAGAGCCGGAACGTTAAACACACAGTGTCACAGAGGTGTATGCTCCCAGGGTGTACAGTCTCATAGAATCAGAGGTCATGCTCACTGTGAGCTATCAGTGCTGGTACTATGTTCACCTTCTTGAAAAAAACATTTTTACAATAAACATTCTGGACACATGCACCTCCCTAGAATGGATCAAAATCCCTCGTACGCTGAATCAATACTGTGTGTATCCTCTTTCAGGACTTGATGTTATTTGCACCCTGGCCTCCCTGGATAGATGCTTGATATGTGCTTCTGACACTCATTGCTACTCTTGCTTCCCACAAATTAATACTCAATATTTCATTATTGTAGTTATGTTTAGTAGTTCTTTCCGCTAGTAATTTTTCCTGGCTTGTTTGATGCTTCCAATAACCAGCTGTATAATATGTGTGTAGGTGTCAGTTGTGACTTTGGCTTTCGTGCTAGCTGTGGGCCCATGGGTACAGTGCTTGATACCTCAGTTTCCGTTTCCTCATCAGTAAAATGCATTCAAATGCTCTGTCTTACTGAGTTCATTGTGTTATCGTGACATTAAAATGTGGCAGTATTTTGGAATAATTTGAACAAACTCTAGAGCACAATTTTTTTTTAAAACTTATTTATTTTTGGCTGCGTTGGGACTTCGTTGCAGTGCATGGGCTTCTCATTCCAGTGGCTTCTCTTGTTGCGGAGCACAGGCTCTAGGCATGCAGGCTTCAGTAGCTATGGCACTGGGGCTCAATAGTTGGGGCTCGCAGTCTCTAGAGCGCGGCTCAGTAGTTGTGGCACACAGGCTTAGCTGCTCCGTGGCATGTGGGATTTTCCCGGACCAGGGCTAGAACCTGTGTCCCTTGCATTGGCAGGTGGATTCTTAACCACTGAGCCACCAGGGAAGCCCTAGAGCACAATATTGACATGTGATCTTAGACTGTTCATTTCCCTCATTTAAACCAGTGTGGTGGATTTGTATAACATTAAATGCACCATTAAGGTTGGTAGTGGGACTCCGTTTCAGAACCTTGCTTTTTCTGTGCCCATCTTATGTTTGAAATGCAGTATAGACACCATGTTGTTTAGACACCAGCATTTGTATGCTATAATTTTAAAATTCTGACTGTGTTACAGTTATATCTTGGTTTATTATTCTCGTGTTTCATTGGTTAAAATTCTGGCATATAGATTAAGTTATAAATGTTATCCATGATAATATATCCTCATTAGTAAACTATTCAGTGTATATGTATCTATAAATATACATTGTATCTATAGATGCACATGCACATCATGTATCTCATATGTATATGCATCTATATAATATAGGCATATATGTATATATATTTGTATATATAATATATATACTAATTAGATTAGTAGAATAATTTAATTAAGCATTGCCAATCATGGGCTAGGCAGTATGTTAGTCTGTGAAGAAACAAAGGCATTGAACAGGTTCATACCTTAGGTAATTCATAGGATAGTTATAACAATATTTAATACTTACTAAACATTAACATCTACTATTTTAAAGCTTTATTTTAATTTTACTTTTTCTAGATTATTTTGGGTTAACAAGTGTTTTGATTGTAATGAAGAATTTAAAAAAAACTCAACTTTTCCATATGCATCCAGTAGAATAAACTCCATTTATTTTTCTAAGGAACAGTGGGGCTGTAGAGCCAAACCCAGTGTCAGCCATTGTCCTCAGGGAGTTGTTGGTCATAAGAATGAGACACGTGCAGCCAGGCAGAGATGGGAAGACTTCTGAAGAAACAGTCTCAGCCCAGGTCTGAAAATGCAGACACATCGCTTCTTTGGCTGAGAAATCAGGACACGAATAGAAATAAACTTGCTGATGACCCATTTTTCTTTGGGCAAACGTTAGTTATTATAGAGGGAAAAATTAATAAATCAATACAATGCTTCTTTTGAACAGACATAAAAGTGGTTCCTCAGTCAAAAAGAAAAAAAAAGTGATTGAGAAATATCCAGTTAAGAACTGCTCAGAGAAGTTATCCAAGAAATACTAATGTAGTCTATAAATCTGTTTAGTTTATATAACAAATACAAATAGGTATGCGAACTAGTTCAAATAGACACAATGATTATAGTTAAAATAATTTAGCAAGCTAAATACCTTACTTTCATCAGACTGTTAATACTCATTACACTAGTTCATAAGCAATTCAGAGCTTTTTTCCTCATCATTTTATATCTGAAACAACTTGGGAGATACTTAAATTAATTCTGAGTTTAACATAATGTTTTCTTAATCTCAAGGGAGGTATATGATGTTTACTCTAAATGGACCTTCTAAATTTCAAATATTCTTTTTAACATAGGTTTCTGCATAATTTTCTTCATTTATAGCAAGAATCGATGATTTCTGGTCTAAAGAGTAAGGTAAGAAGGAACAGTATATATTTCAAAAATAAAATGAGTACTCACAATATTAACAACTGGTTTCTATCTTCTTTGAGAACCAGACCAGTGGAAATGGTTTAAACAGGGCACAGATAGCTTCAAACACAAATACAAATGTGTAATTGAAGCCTTGAATAGTCTCTGGGAAGACTGATCAAGAGTCCAGGGGTGATGCCTGTGAGATGAGGCCAGACTTCTGATCAAAGTTTACTTTTTAAAATGACTTCTCATGGGTTCAGTGACACCTTGGTGGGCGGCAACTCAATGACATTGTTTGAGATTTAGGTAAAGTGATAATGATTTACCATGCATCAGGATTTTTCTGGGATCTGCAAATATAGATAATTGTGTGTGTGTGTGTGTGTGTGTGTGTGTGTGTAGTTTTAGTTTGGGCTTGAGGTTAGGAGTTGAGCATTTTGAGGCACTCTCAATTTCTATGAAATAATTTCAACTTTTCTTCAAATGTAGACATCTGTAGTACATGCCTGTTGTGACAAATGTACCAAAATGCAGAATTTCCTCCAGCAAAGTTTACTACTCAGGAAAAAAAATTCCCCGAGGTATTATCTACCCCTATTATATTATGCTGTATGTGCCAGGAAAACGGGAAGAGGCAAGCCTGTCTAGAAAAAAGGCTTTGAGATTTTGGATTGTTAGATAAAAATATTGATAGTATTTGCCTATTTAAAAATATCAACAACATTTTAAATAACATTGCTTCTTGATGGTTGGATCGTCAGCTGCTTATGGAATAGTAATTTATTGTTAGCAGTAACCATTATTGGTAGTATTTATTGAGTGCTAGGGGCCAGGCAGTAAGCTAGTGTTCTACTTATATTGTCTTATTTAATTCTGACCTCAACCCTGTAAAACAGGGATAGACATTATTTTCCTCTTTTATAAGTGAAGAAGCAGCTGAGGTTTTGAGCAGGTGAATAACCTGTTCCAGAACACATAGGTAGTAACAGTGGGACAGGGGATAAAACTCTGATCTGATTCCAAACTTGCTCTCGGCCTCAGCATTGTGTTACCTTCTCATACAGAACTGCCCTAGACCAAGCATTTAAAATAGCATTGAAAATAAGGATGACCTTATTTGGGTCACTGAATATGTTATTAGAAAGTCTATAGTTTTGCTTTCTCTAGCCCAGTGATTTTTTTAATGGAGGACATTTAAACTGCTATTTCTCTGGATACATTAATGACTCTTTTAACTCTTGCTTCTTAAACATGAGTCCCAAAAAGAATACATAAAATATTAATGGATAAACATTTTTTCCTCAGAATAATACATGTGAAAGAAATCTTCAAAGTAAAATAGGCAAATGAATATCAGAGAAGCTTATTTTAGAGTGTAATCCTGAGAGAGAACAGTCTTGAAAGATTAAAAAAGATTCTCTTTATGATTATGAACTTGAAATAGTTGGAATGAATTCAGTCATGACAACATAACTGAGGATCATTTCTGAAAGTGAGGGATATAGAAAGTTAAAAGACTCGCTTGGTTCCGAAGTCACCTGCTTCGTAAGGGACTAAAATAGAAGAGAGCAAGTGTTAAGAATTCATTCTGCCTTCCCAGTGCTTTTGTAGTTTTATTTTTAGAGCTCTGCCAACAGCAGTTGGAGCACTGTTTGCTCTTATGAGCCTGCTCTGTCTGACTCGCCCTCTCTCTTGCAGTGTTTGCTTCCCTTGACAGGTGTGAGGGACTTCCTCAGTGTCGCAGCCAGTCACCTGTCATCAGCCACCCTGATGTAGTTTGCTTCTTCACCCACTGAGCTCATAAGAGAGGTAATTTTTCTGACTGTTAACATGCATTACTTTCTTCTTAAGGCTGAGGTAATCAGAATGAAAGGGTGTTGGGTAGATAGTGGTGCAGGAGTGGTAGGACAATACTTAATAAAGAATATCTGTTTCAAATACTTAAATATTTAAAGCCCAGGAAGCAATAGTGGGCAGAAGAGATCTTGGACAATGACTTTCTCAGGAACTGTCAGCAATTCGTGTTGTTCATTGGAATTAAGAGAGATACAGTGGTTTTAAGCACAGATGCATATTTGAATCACCTGGGAAGTTTTCAGAAATTACCAGTGCTTAAGTCCTACCCTAGAGACGATAGTAATTGGCTTGGCATTGGTATCTAAAAAAAAAAAATCTCTCCAGATGATTTTATTGTGTACCCAGTGTTGAGAACCACTGACTTAGAGAATGCAACAGCAGTTAGTTCTGCTTTTGCCAATATCTACATCATTTTGGGTACCACACTTCACTTTGTATGTCAGTGTCCTGTATTAAGAACTGTTAGAAGAAATAACGTATTTTAAAAACTGGAGACCTGTGTAAGGTGCTTTCAGAATTATATACAACCAGTTATATTTGGCTTGCATGATTTGTAGGAAATAACATTTTAAAATGCACTAGCATTAATTAAAAAAAAAAACCCCACAAGTCTTTCATTGCTTGATAATCTACACATGATAGTCATTTCAGATATTTGTTGAATACCTACTATGTAGAAGACACTGATGGAAAGACTAAAGGATCTGGCATTTTGTTTGTTCTGAAGGAATTTGGGAGCTGGGGAACTAATAGATACAACTTAAGAAGTAATTAACATTCCAAAGCTATGTGTGCCTCACAGCAGTGTACAATAGTGCTATAGTGAAGGCAGAAAGAGTAACAACTCTGAGCTCATGTGGTCATGGAGAGTTCATAGAAAGTACGACACTTGTAAAGTTTACCAAGTTGTTGGTTTGCAGTCCTCCCCATCACAGATTTTCTTTTAAAGCCTCAGTTAGAAACTGATAGTGAACAATTGTTGGTGCCTTCAGATCGCTAATTTAGACCTATCTGGTCTTCCCCTGTAGATAATTTCTTCTCATTGAATAACATTATGTTGGGACCACGCTTACTTAGCTGATTACCCCTTGTGTTTACAACTGCTTGGTACTTGAATATGATGTTTATCTAAGATAGAGTAGCTTTTGAGTTGGCCTTACAGAATGAACGGGATTTAGGTGCAAGTATAGTAGGTTGAATTTCCCTGTTTCAGATTAGCACGAGGAATATACTAAACTAAGGTTAAGAGTATACAGTCTGATCGAAAAAGGACTGTTATTGTAATGGGAGCAGAGTTCATACAATTTTTCCTTTGTGTGCCCTGTCTGCTAGGTGCATTTTGATTATTATGTTTACAACTTCTGCCAGGTATTAATTACTTTTATTTAGTAAAATGTGAGGTTCAAAGAGTTTGTAATATCATACATTAGTAAGTCATCAAGTCAAGATTCATACATAATTCAGTAGCTATTCTGATATCAAAAGCAGTGGCCTTTCAACTCTGCCGTATTGCCTTCTATAAAGGAATAATGAGAAGAGACAAAAGGAAGGTGCAAGGGAGAGGCTGGGAGGTGGAATGCCTTGAATGGATTTCAGCCTGATGGAAGTGGGCAGCCATTGAAGATTTTTGAAGGGGGAACATATTTTACGTATTTAGAAGGCTAATCTAGCAAAGATATGTAGGTTATATTAGTTCAGTAAAAATGCTTATTCATTCAAAAACTATTTATTGAATACATATTGTGTTCTGCACAGTATTTAGTCCCTGGGAGTGGAGTTGCATTAATGAGTGCTTTTAATCTAGAACTCTCTTTGTGTAATACACTGTGCTACACCTTGGAGATAAAGAGAAATAAGACACAGCATCTGCCCTTTACATATCTTATTGTTGAACCAGCCTATTGTATAATTGGGTCCGTATTGGTGTTTTTGTGTGCCCAGTTGCAACAATGATGGGTTCCAGGGGAAGAAGTCAATACAGGGATCACCAAGGCTTTTGTAGTGGTCCAGGTGATTTCAACTCAAGGGGTCAAAAAAATGGAAGGATGGAAAGAAGAAATAATATAAAGGAAGAGTGGGCAGAATTTAGTTACATGATAAATATGAGAAAAGTAGGAATAGTCAGGACAGAATCAGAAGTATTGGTCTGGGTGACATTTTAAAATTTCCCATCTATTCACTCAGCAAAGATGTGAAATTGCTTAAACATAACTGTTAATTTATTATAATTACTGAAAAAAATGTTAAAACTGATTAACTGGTAAGGTTGATAAGAAAGTGTGGAAAGTCTAAAAGTAACAGGGTAGTGAGACAGAGATTGGTTCAAGATGGCAGAGTAGCAGGACGTGTGCTCACTCCCTCTTGAGAGAGCACTGGAATCACAACTAACTGCTGAACAGTCATCAATAGAAAGACACTGGAACTCATCAAAATAGATACCCCACATCCAAAGACAAAGGAGAAGCCACAAAGAGATGGTAGGCGGGGCGCAATCACAATAAAATCAAGTCCCATAACCACTGGGTGGGTGACTCACACACTGGAGAACACTTATACCACAGAAGTCCACCCACTGGAGTGAAGGTTCTGAGCCCCACGTCAGGCTTCCCAACTTGGGAGTCTGGCAATGGGAGGAGGAATTTCGAGAGAATCAGACTTTGAGGCTAGCGGGATTTGATTGCAGGACTTCAACAGGACTGGGAGAAACAGAGACTCCACTCTTGGAGTGCACACACAAAGTAGTGTGTGCATCGAGACCCAGGGCAAGGAGCAGTGACCTCAGGGGAGACTGAACCAGACCTACCTGGTAGTGTTGGAGGGTCTCCTGCAGAGGCGGGGGGTGGCTGTGGCTCACCGTGGGGACAAGGACACTGGCAGCAGAAGATCTGGGAAGTACTCATTGGTGCGTGAGCCCTCCCAGAGTCTGTCATTAGCCTCACCAAAGAGCCCAGGTAGTCTCCAGTGTTGGGTCGCCTCAGGCCAAACAACCAACAGGGAGGGAACCCAGCCCCACCCATCAGCAGACAATTGAATTAATGTTTTACTGAGCTCTGCCCACAAGAGGAGCACCCAGCCCTACCCACCTCCAGTCCCTCCCATCAGGAAGCATGCACAAGCCTCTTAGATAGCCTCATCCACCAGAGGGCAGACAGCAGGAGCAAGAGGAACTACAATCCTGCAGCCTATGGGTCGAAAACCACATTCACAGACATAGACAAAATGAAAAGGCAGAGGACTATGTACCAGATGAAGGAAGAAGATAAAACCCCAGAAAAACAACTAAATGAAGTGGAGATAGGCAACCTTCCAGAAAAAGAATTCAGAATAATGATAGTGAAGCTGATCCAGGACCTTGGAAAAAGCATGGAGGTAAAGATCGAAAAGATGCACGAAATGATTAACAAAGACCTAGAAGAATTAAGGACCAAACAAACAGAGATGAGCAATATAATAACTGAAATGAAAACTACACTAGAAGGAATCAATAGCAGAATAACTGAGGCAGAAGAACGGATAAGTGACCTGGAAGACAGAATGGTGGAATTCACTGCTGTGGAACAGAATAAAGAATAAGGAATGAAAAGAAACGAAGACACTCTGAGTGACCTCTGGGACAACATTAAATGCACCAACATTCTCATTATAGGCGTCCCAGGAGGAGAAGAGAGAGAGAAAGGACTTGAGAAAATATTTGAAGAGATTATAGTTGAAAACTTCCCTAACATGGGAAAGGAAATAGCCACCCAAGTCCAGGAAGCACAGAGAGTCCCAGATAGGATAAACCCAAGTAGAAACACGCTGAGACACATAGTAATCAAATTGACAAAAATTAAAGACAAAGAAAAATTATTAAAAGCAAGAAGGGAAAACGAAAATAACATCCAAGGGAACTCCCATAAGGTTAACAGCTGATTTCTCAGCAGAAACTCTACAAGCTGGAATGGAGTGGCATGATATACTTAAAGGGATGAAAGGGAAGAACGTACAACCAAGATTACTCTACTCAGCAAGGATCTCATTCAGATTCGACAGAGATATCAAAAGCTTTACAGACAAGCAAAAGCTAAGAGAATTTAGCACGACCAAACCAGCTCTACAACAAATGCTAAAAGAACTTCTCTAAGTGGGAAGCAGAAGAGAAGAAAAGGACCTACAAAAACAAACCCAAAATAATTAAGAAAATGGTAATTGGAACATACATATCGATAATTACCTTAAATGTGAATGGATTAAATGCTCCAACCAAAAGACACAGGCTCACTGAATGTATATAAAAACAAGACCCATGTATATGCTGTCTACAAGAGACCCACTTTAGACCTAGGGACACATACTGACTGAAAGTGAGGGGATGGAAAAGGTATTCCATGCAAATGGAAATCCAAAGAAAGCTCTAGTAGCAATCCTAATATCAGATAAAATAGACTTTAAAATAATGTTACAAGAGACATGGAAGGACACTACATGATGATCAAGGGATCAATCCAAGAAGAAGATAAAACAATTATAAACATATATGCACCCAACATAGGCGCACTTCAATATGTAAGGCAAATGCTAACAGCTCTAAAAGACGAAATCAGCAGTAACACAATATTAGTGGCGGAATTTAACACCTCATTTACACCAATGGACAGATCATCCAGACAGAAAATAAATAAGGAAACAGAAGCTTTAAATGACACAATAAACCAGATAGGTTTAATTGATATTTATAGGAGATTCCATCCCAAAACAGCAGATTAAACTCTCTTCTCAAGTGTGCATGGAACATTCTCCAGGATAGATCACATCTTGGGTCACAAATCAAGCCTTGGTAAATTTAAGAAAATTGAAATTATATCACGCTTTTTTTCTGACCACAACACTATGAGATTAGATATAAATTACCGGGGGAAAAAGCATAAAAAACACATGGAGGCTAAACAATACGTTAGTAAATAACCAAGAGATCACTGAAGAAATCAAAGAGGAAATCAAAAAATACCTAGAGACAAATGACAGTGAAAACACAATGATCCATCATGTATGGGATGCAGCAAAAGCAGTTCTAAGAGGGAAGTTTATAGCTATACAAGCCTACCTCAAGAAACAAGAAAAATCTCAAATAAACAATCTAATGTTACACCTAGAGGAACTAGAGAAAGAAAAACAAAGCCCAAAGTTAGCAGAAGGAAAGAAATCAATAAAGATCAGAGCAGAAATAAATGAAATAGAAACAAAGAAAACAATAGCAAAGATCAATAAAACAAAGCTGGTTCTTTGAGAAGATAAACAAAATTGGTAAACCTTTAGCCAAACTCATCAAGAAATAGAGAGAAAGGACTCAAATTAAGAAAATTAGAAATGAAAAAGGAGAAGTTACAACAGAGAAATGAAAAAGGAGAAGTCACAACAGTTACAACAAGCAACTCTATGCCAATAAAATGGACAACCTGGAAGAAATGGACAAATGCTTAGAAAGGTGTAGCATTCTAGTACTGAGCCAGGAAGAAATAGAAAATATGAACAGACCAATCACAAGGAATGAAATTGAAGCTGTGATTAAAAATCTTCCAACAAACAAATGTCCAGGACCAGATGGCATCACAGGTGAATTCTGTCAAACATTTAGAGAAAAACTAATACCCATCCTTCTCAAACTCTTCCAAAAAATTGCAGGGGAAGGAACACTCCCAACCTCATTCTATGAGGCCACCATCACCCTGATACCAAAACCTGACAAAGATACTACAGAAAAAGAAAATTATAGACCAATATCACTGATGCATATAGATGCAAAGATCCTCAACAAAATACTAGCAAATGGAATCCAATAACATATTAAAAGGTTCATACACCATGATCAAGTGGATTTATCCCAGGGATGCAAGGATTCTTCAGTATATGCAAATCAATCAGTATGATACACCATATTAACAAATTGAAGAATAATAACCATATGATCATCTCATTAGATGCAGAAAATGCTTTTGACAAAATTCAACACCCATTCATGATAAAAACTCTCTAGAAAGTGGGCATAGAGGGAACCTACCTCAACATAATAAAGACCATGTATGACAAACCCACAGCAGACATCATTCTCAGTGGTGAAAAACTGAAAGCATTTACCCTAAGATCAGAAACAAGACAAGGATATCCACTCTTGCCACTGTTACTCAAGATAGTTTTGGAAGCCCTAGCCACAGCAATCAGAGAAGAAAAAGAAAGTAAAGGAATACAAATTGGAAAAGAATAATTAAAACTGTCACTCTTTGCTCATAACATGATACTCTACACAGAGAATCCTAAGGATGCCACCAGAAAACTACTAGAGTTAATCAATGAATTTGGTAAAATTGCATGATACAAAATTAATGCACAGAAATCTCTTGCATTCCTATACACTAACAACAAAAGAGCAGAAAGAGAAATTAAGAAAACAATCCCATTCACCATTGCAACAAAAAGAATAAAATACCTAGGAATAAACCTACCTAAGAAGGTAAAAATCTGTACTCAGAAAAGTATAGTACACTGATGAAAGAAATCAAAGATGACACAAACAGATGGAGAGATATACCATGTTCTTGGATTGGAAGAATTAATATTGTGAAAATGAGTATACTACCCAAAGCAATCTACAGGTTCAATGCAATCCCTATCAAATTACCAATGGCATTTTTTACAGTACTAGAACAAAAAATTTCACTATTTGTATGGAGACACAAAAGACCACAAAGAGCCGAAGCAATTTTGAGGGAAAAAAACGGAGCTGGAGGAATCAAATTCCCTGACTTCAGACTGTATTACAAAGCTACAGTAATCAAGACAATGTGGTACTGGAAGAAAAACAGAAATATAGATCAGTGGAATAGGATGGAAAGCCCAGAGATAACCCCACTCACCTATGGTCAACTAATCTATGACAAACGAGGCAAGGATATACAATGGAGAAAAGACAGTCTCTTCAATAAGTGGTGCTGGGAGAACTGGACAGTTACATATAATAGAATGATATTAGAACACTCCCTAACACCATACACAAAAATAAACTCAAAATGGATTAAAGACCTAAATGTAAGACTGGACACTATAAAACTCTTAGAAGAAAGCATAGGAAGAACACTCTTTGACATAAATCACAGCAAGATGTTTTTTGACCCACCTCCCAGAGTAATGGAAATAAAACCGAAAATAAACAAATGGGATCTATTGAAACTTAAAAGCTTTTGCATAGCAAAGGAAACTATAAAGACGAAAAGACAACCCTCAGAATGGGAGAAAATATTTGCAAATGAATTAACGGACAAAGGATTAATCTTCTAAATATATAAATAGCTGATACAGCTCAATGTTAAAAAAAAACAAACAACCCAATCCAAAAATGGGCAGAAGACCTAAATAGACATTTCTCCAAAGAAGACATACAGATGGCCAAGAGGCACATCAAAAGCTTCTCAACATCTATTAGAGAAATGCAAATCAAGCCCACAGTGAGATATAACCGCACTCCGGTTAGAATGGGCATCATCAGAAAATGTACAAACAGCAAATGCTTTAGAGGGTGTGGAGAAAAAAAGCAACCCTCTTGCACTGTTGGTGGGAATGTAAATTGATACAGCCACTATGGAGAACAGTATGGAGGTTCCTTAAAATACTAAAAATAGAATCACCATATGACGCAGCAATCCCACTACTGGGCATGTACCCAGAGAAAACCATAATTCAAAAAGACACATGCACCCCAATGTTCATTGAAGCACTCTTTATAGTAGCCGGGTCATGGAAGGAACCTAAATGCCCATCGACAGATGAATGGATAAAGAAGTTGTGGTATATATATATACAATGGAATATTACTCAGCCATAAAAAGGAATGAAATTGGGTCATTTGTAGAGATGTGGATGGATCTAGAGACTGTCATACAGAGTGAACTAAGTCAGAAAGAAAAACAAATATTGTATATAAACACATATATGTGGAATCTAGATAAATGGTACAGATGAACTGGTTTGCATGCCAGAAATAGAGACATAGATGGAGAGAACAAATGTACGGACACTAAGGGGGTAAGCGCAGGGCTGGGGGTGGTGGGATAAATTGGGAGATTGAGATGGACACGTATACACTAATGTGTATAAAATAGATAACGAATAAGAACCTGATATATAAAAAAATAAAATAAAATTTAAAAAAGAAACTAAAGTAGTGAGATAAAAAAAAAAAGCTTCCATGATTAAAATATATAAGGATTTACAGAAAAAAAGCAGTGTGATAAACATCAAAGGTATGATTTCTCAGCCAGGTTTTCTCCAAAATTAGAATTTTTTTTAAAAGACTTTATATTTTAGAATAGTTTTATGTTCACAGCAAAATTGAGAGAAAGATAATACAGAATATTCCCATGTCCCTTCTGCCCCCACATGTGCATAGTCTCCCTCATTATCAACATCCTATACCTTTTACGTGTAGCACGAGAATCCCCCAAAGGTGGGAGGAGTTGAGGATGTTACACTCTTTGATGGTAGGTTGGAGAATGTCTTCTGACAAACACCATTCAGATTCTAATCCCCACACTTGAGAAATGGTTCCCATTGTACAGACTTGATAATTTGTGGTGTATAATACATGCTAAGCCATGTTCTTTGGAATCCCCTTATGAATTCCACAGACAACATTGCTACCGGACGCTGAACCATACTGTGAATTCCTAGACTTTGTCCTTTATTTTCCTACTGACTGACTCCTATAGCTCTATCCAGGTTTTGTTTTTCGTTTTGGGTGTTTTTTTGGGGGGGGGCAGGGATGTTGTATTTTCTTTAGTTGTAAATAATTTCCCCAATTTTAGAAATATGATTCTGTTCACATAAATTTAACTTATCTGTATACCTCAATTTATATATTGATTTTAAACCTTAATTCTATGTCTTTTTTAGACCATTCTGCCTAATTTTAATATACAATTTCATATTTAAGTTTTATATTTAAATTTTAATACATTTAAATGTAACGCGTATTAACGGTCTATTATTTTCATGTTACTTTTCCCTGTATTAGACATACATCTGCACTTGTATATCGAGAGCACTTGCTGTATTTCAACACTGATCATATTTAATGTTCAGAATCCTCACGAACAGTGACATGAAGTGACTAGTCAGATAATTAAAAAGGTGGTAAAGATTAAAATCAATGTTTTTTGCCAACCCTCCCCTTTTACCTCAACAGAATTTATTATAACACCAATAGGGTTTTATTTAACTAGTTTTGAAAAACTCTAGCTCCATGAGAGTAATTCTCAAAAGCAGCTAAGTCAGGACAGGAAAGTATCTTGGATGCTTTGGATTCTTCTCTTTAAATCTCCACTTACTGCCCCATGTAAATATAGATTTAGTATTTGAGTGACAGCAACAAATGCTGAAACCTAACCCTAAATTCTCAGTGATGCGATGGACCATATCTGGCAAATCACTGTTCTCTCTGGACTTCACTGGTCTAGCAAATACCTTTTCTGTTGACACCAGAGAGAGAAACTACGTGAGACATAGGGCAGATAGGTTCATGGGTTTCTTTTCCGAGTGTAAAATTAGTAGTACTGACTGAGAAATAACGAGTTAGTTTTAAGTTATCTCATGGTGCCAACTGTAGAATTAGTTTGGCTTTAAGTGAATGTTCTGTGATGCATAAAAAAGCAAGCATGCGGGAGATAAAACGAAATTTATTCACCTATAATTGAACTTTACTTTAAATTTGAGCCTTAAGCATGATAGTAGAGAACTTAAGCTGGTTACTTACAACTAACTTCCATCAATTTGAGAGGATTGTTCACTAACCCATTTGAACTAGGGGTGGCAGTTTGAGATCTAAGGCAGGCCTAAGTCGTTTCTAGGCTTTGGAAAGGAAGATTTCTTCTAGTATCCTTTGAAATGAAGCGAGTCTGTTTTGGCCTCTGTCCCTACTGCAGATCCTTAGATATGCATGTTCCTGCACATGTCGCTCTCTGTGCCCCTCACTGCAGCCCTGAGGTTCCTTCAGGTCACTGGCCTCTGTCAGCCACTTACATGTCTCTCTTCGCCAGGGTTTCAAGAACTTATTTAGAACTCTCATCCAAGAATTTGACTCTTGCATCTGTGTACTTTGGTGTCCTCCTTTGACTACTGACTCAGTGTTAAGTATTGGGGGTGGAGGGCTGAGAAAGGGGGAAGGAACTGAATTCTCAGTTTACTGCACTAGATTTTATCCCTTCACACCTACAAAAACTATTCCATATTTACAGTATTAATATATATTCTCATAGAGCTTGAATATTTCCATTGTCACTACATCTGGCAAGAGAGTGTGGTTGGATTTGGGTGATGTTGGAAGCTTAATCAGTCTTAAAAAGTCCATAAATCACAGATAAATATTTTTTTCTTTGCTATGGTTTTTAAAAAATAATTTCCTTCAGGGAAATGGAATAATAATAACCACGTCAGTCTTGGAAGGCAATTGAGCAGGACACTGGGATTGCTTCCCCAGCATTCATTCCAGTTTTCCCCCACTATGTGGTCTCCACATAGCTTAGGTGAGCCCTGATTCCATGCTAGTCAGTGCAATCCCATCCCTCATGACGGTGGTGGGAATGACACCCAAGTTGGTTAGAATGATGTCTAAGGCTATTTTTCAGTAAGTAGGGAAGAAAATATTTCTCTTCTGGATTTTGTGGTCAACATATTGAATGAATGGTTTATTTATCTTTTATTTCTAATGCCTAACACATTAGCTGGCATATCTTAGGTATCAAAAAAAGTTGGCTGAATAAATGAATGAGTGATGCTATAAACCTGGAAAATTGGAAGAATGTGGGTTGGTGACTTAAATGTAGAGGGTCTCTGTGATGGTTTAGGTACATTTAATTTTAGAGACTGTGGGTACGAATTGTAATGATAACTCTCAAGTGCCTCATTTTGGGCTTTTTTGTCTTTTTGAGATGGAGGGTATAAAATGGAAAGAAAAGGTGAGATGGGAGATGCAGCTTCTTAGTTTTCACCCATTTACAAATAGTGAATTAAAACTGTAATATAAAAGTTTCACCAATCAGTTTATAAAAGGGAAATGTAAACCTAAAGTTGTTTTGTTGTTAACAGTATTTTTTTCTAAATTCTTTTACTATCTTGTGAGAACAGTTCAATTCCTACATAGCTATTTAAAACACAAAGCTTTGTTAAATCACAACATAGACAAATAGAATTGAGTAGAAGCAAGAGTGCCTTTTCATGTTGATTGTGACTTTTATGTGACTGAAAACTTTACTCCATTTCACAATAATAGTCCAGCAAGATTTTGGTGACTGACTGTGTTGTTTAGATTTGAATTGGTGAGTTAATTGTAGAAGGTTCTCTGTTCCAATATCAAAATATCTCCCAACTTATAATTCAAAGAAAGAATGAAAGAGCAAAAGGATGAACAAAAGAAGGAAGAAAAGAAAAAAGGACAGATGGAAGGAAGGGAGGATAGGAGAAAAGAAGGAAAGAGGGAAACTACAGTGATTTTCTAGTAAAACCTCACTCAGAAATGAGCAGAGCAATTCTAAAATGTTACTTATTTTATTCATTGTGTCTATTAGCAGCATATTACGTCTCTGGGTATAGTAGTGTGAAGAGATACATACACACGCATATGTACACATGCATATATTTATGTAATAATAAATGGTTCAACACATAATTAATAATAAAGAATTAAAACATGCACACAAACTCTGACTTGAAAACTATATTGTTAAAATAAGCTTCTGTAAATGGAATAATGTTTGTACTGGGGCAAAGACAGTTAAACGATAGGAGGGGTAAATAAGCTGATTCTCTGCGATTAAAAATCATGAAGAGGTCATGATCCTTCTCTCTCAGCTCAGTGTTCTTTCTTCTTCACCCTCTGTAAGTCTCTCTGTCCTAACTGTTTATTAGGACCGGAGCTGTAAGGCTACTGAGTCCTTTCTTGTATGTTGATAGTTGTGGTTTAACCTGAGTTTCCTGTAGATGTAATGTTTAAGGAATGACTTCACCTATAGATATTTAGGTAAAAAAGCAGTTGGAAGCAGCCTCTTTATGAGGCTTTGTCCTCGGCCACTCTCTCCGTCTGTCCAATCCTGTCCCACTGGTGCCTCTCACCAGCCTGTTCACATAGTCATGACTATTGGCTGTTAGTCATTTTATTCCCACCACCGGCTTGCTCTTTTCCGCTTTTATCACCTATTGAGAAACATTTCATCTTTCAAGACGCAGTTTAAAGTCTTTTCTAGTAAGTGCTATGCATCTTGACCCACTACTGTGTTACTTTGGTAAGTTATTTAACCTCTCTACTCATCTATGGTATGTAAGCGCCTATCACAGAACATGGCAATGATGATTAAATGACCTCATATAGGCTTAGCACATTCTATAATATGGCAATATACATTCAGTAAATTTGGCCGGCAGAAGAACTTAGTTGTTACCTTCTGTACTAATATTGCTCTTTCATTGTTCAAGTACCTCATTAAAACCCTTATTGCATTATATTGTTATCACTGCTTTGCCTTTGTGTTTCTCCACTAGTTTCTGGGCTCCATCAACATAGATGTCTACATTTTCAAATGCTCAATTCTAGGCAAAATGAATATTGTTGTTAAGAATAATCACAATCTAAGAATATCATCATAAGCACAAATATATAAAGCCTATAAATATATTAAGAAAAGGAAGAAATATTGAGTACCGTTCCCTGTGCTATACAGTAGGTCCTTGTGAGTTATCTACTTTATATATAGTAGTGTGTATATGTTAATCCCAAACTCCTATTTTGTCCCTCCCCCCTGCCTTTCCCCTTTGGTAACCATAAGTTTGTTTTCTGTGGCTGTGTGCCTATTTCTGTTTTGAAAATAAGTTCATTTGTATCATTTTTTAGATCCCACATATAAGTGATATCATACAATATTTGTCTTTCTCTGCCTGGCTTACTTCACTTAGCATGATAATCTCTAGGTCCATCCATGTTGCTGCAAATGACATTATTTCATTCTTTTTTATGGCTGAGTAATATTCCATTATAAATATATACATCTTCTTTATCCATTCCTCTGTCGATGGACATTTAGGTTGCTTCCATGTCTTGGCTATTGTAAATAGTGCTGCAGTGAACATTGGGGTGCATGTATCTTTTCGAATTACGGTTTTCTCTAGATATATGTCCAGGAGTGGGATTGCAGGATCATATGGTAGCTCTATTTTTAGGTTTTTAAGGAACCTCCATAGTATTTTCCATAGTGGCTGCACCAGTTTACCTTCCCACCAACAGGTTTCCCTTTTCTCCACACTCTCTCCATCATTTATTATTTGTAGGCTTTTTGATGATGGCCATTCTGACTGGAGTGAGGTGATACCTCAATGTAGTTTTGATTTGCATTTCTCTAATATTAGTGATGTTGAGCACCTTTTCATGTGCTTCTTGGCCATCTGTATATCTTTGGAGAAATGTCTGCTTAGATCTTCTGCCCATTTTTTGATTGGATTTTTTGTTATTTTGATATTGAGCTGCATGAGCTGAGTGGTGGTTTAGATCTTGGTTTCAGCGTAGATCTATTTCCTTCATTATTTGGATACAGAAAGTAGGATTGCTGCCAGGAAAACCAAGCTTCAGAATAATAGTGAGTTTTACATAGAACGGTTGTACATAGTGAACAGAAATGAAGGGCGATATTCTAAATTGAGGAATAGTTATTCGGAAGTAAAGAAGTAGTAAGTAGGGGCTTCCCTGGTGGCGCAGTGGTTGGGAGTCCGCCTGCCGATGCAGGGGACACGGGTTCGTGCCCTGGTCCGGGAAGATCCCACATGCCGCGGAGTGGCTGAGCCCGTGAGCCATGGCCGCTGAGCCTGCGCGTCCGGAGCCTGTGCTCCGCAACGGGAGAGGCCACAGCAGTGAGAGGTCCGCATACCGCCAAAAAAAAAAAAAAACGAAAAAAGAAGTAGCAAGTACAAGGAATCCCCAGGGCAGAAATATGTTGTATAGCCACTCAGTGGTGAATCAAACATGAGAAATGCTAATATTAGAGAAATGTTAGCTGACTTGAGATTATCCAAATATTCATCTCCATGTTTAAAGAACTAGATTACGGGACTTACCCAGTTATACCTAGAACTCTGCATTGCTTAAAAATTACACAAAACTTGAAAGCGGGGAAGGAGAAACTTGGAGAGTAAAGGACCAATATGGCAGTTCAGAGGTAGTATCAACTCGGAAATAATGGTTACTAAAACTTGAGTTTGGGTTAAAGAGTTAAGGGAAGGGTACATTTATTTTGAATTGTACATAGGCAAAATTCAACTAATAGTTACCAAAGTAATAAAATATACTAGAAAGTCCAAATAATTCTGTAATTTTGTGAAGAGAGAATGATAAAGAACAGTGCATTCTTTAGTTTGCATAGCATTTTTACATTTATCTCACTTAAGCCTATCAAACAAATGTCAGGAATGTGTCTTATGCCGATTTTATTTTTTACATACATGAGTGGAGACTCAGAGTAGTTAGAGGCATCTGCTTGGCTCTAATTACAGTGTTCTTTCTGTTACAGAATATTTCTTTAGGCTGAGAAAATATGTACTTACTACTAAACATTGATTAAAATGTCAAGTGTTTTATTGTAAGTACAGATAGACATGCATGCTATTCTAACTTCCTTTAGGCTATTAATTGGACTCAAATAAACTATTAATTGTAATCAACTGTTTCTATCAACGAACATTGTAATATTCAGCTTAGTTCCTCAAATACTTTTAGAATCAGCATTTTTACTTTGCATATTTTGAGTTTTGTGCTTAGAGATTTACTTTTTTAAAAAATATAACTGTATTACATTGAATTACTACTAATATAGTATTTAGTGGAAAAATCTAAAATCTGGAAAGTAGAATGCCATGCCCGAGCCCTGGCAAGTGTGCTCTTACATCCATAGCAGCAAAGCACATGGTATGAGCGAATTGGTCCTGGAATCAAATTGCTTGACATTGCACTTGTCACTTAACCCGGTGTTCAGTGCCCGGCAAATATCTTTTAAGTTCTCTGTAGCTCAGTTTACTTAGCCAGATTGTGCAATCCATCGGAGTTGTGGTTTTTTGTCTTTTTTGTTCAATATTGTATTTCAAATGTCTACATGTAATAGACATTCAATAAGTATTTTTTAAATACATCTGCAAAGGGCTGATTATATTATCTACCCATAGGTTGCTTTGAAAGTCGCCCATTTACCGTAATTTTTGGCTATAGGAGAGGCCATCTCCTCTTGCTGCTATCATTATCATTATTAGTGTCTCATATTGTGGCTGAGGGTGAAGAGGTTTAAAAGACAAGGAACTGTGGACTGTTCCAAGTAAGAAAGCTGGTGTTTTGGAGAAGGGCTCTCCATTCTGGTAAAGTATGTTAGTACCTGGTAATTTGTTTCATTTTAGTCAAACACAGAGAGAGGAGCACAATGGCTTTACGGAAGTCCTGACGAATAAAGATCTGAAGTGGCCTTGAATCTTTTGGCTTCTTCTCCTGTTCTCCTTCTCCCTTTCACACATAATCAGCCTTTGATTCTTTTACTTCTGATGGTTAGGTTTATTGTGTATTTGAGGCTGTAACTTAAGCCATTGGTGTTGTGGCTTAGTTTTTCTCTTCCTTGTCACTTCTCTTTCTATTTATGCTTTCATATGCAATAGCTCTAGCTAATTAAATGTAATGACTAGTGTGTAATTTTTCTCTTCCAAATGTAGAACTAATTTGGAAAGTCACAGGTCTAGTACAGTATTTTAAGGGTTTAGGGATTTTGTAATATACTAAATGTTAATAGTAGCCTGAAATGCTTGTCATTTTTTGAGAAATCTTTTTTGTTAAATAGAAAGGATTCTAGGAAGACAAACACAAAACAAACCAAATAGCCAACAAACAGAAGCAAAGAAGCCCCTAAAAGCTCCCCCAAATATACCTTATGCATGTGGCTTTTTTGGGAGCTGTCTCTTATTCTTTGTTTTCTATACAGGATACACTGCTTTCAGAAAGGGTCTGTGGGGCAAACTAGCTGGCAAGTGATATTAATTATCGATAACTTGACACTAATGCTCTCTCTTATCTATCATGATAGATTTCAGTATGGAAAATTTAGTTTTATTTTTTCCTTCCTTTCTTCTCTTCCTTCCTCTCTTCCTTTCTTCTAATTTTCTTTATCCTCCCTTCCCCTCCTTCCTTCCTTCCTTCCGTTTGTCTTTTTTCTTGTAAGCTATTTAAGATTTATAAAAAGGACTGAAGGTATTAATGATAAAATCACTAAATTCTGACTTAAATTCAGGTAGATGTATCCAGAAATGTGTTCTCTAGAGCCCACTTTGATTCCTCTCAACTTCCATTTCACCGCAGAGTTAATCACACCGTCCTCTGGGTCATGTTGCACGTGTGCTTGCCTTTATTGACGTACTTAGTATACTTAATTTATTTAATTTTTTTTCTGTATTATCTGAGAGCAAGAATTGAGTCTCTTTTATTGCTGTTCCTTGCATTGTATACGAAAGGCTGAGTAAATGTTGATATTTTACCCTTAACCTTTAGCAAATATTTTTTTTCACTTCTTTTCACTCTAAGTTCCTGTTTCTTTTCAATGCTTATCTCAATAAACTGTCGTTTCTGCCATTTTCTCATTGGTATTGCATTAGTGGTGTGTAAGATAGCCATCTATAAATAAGATAGTGTATATAAATTATATATGTACCTATATCAATAAGTCAAATGTCTATTTTATATTTATTTGATAATTTTACATTTTAGAATATCAGAATAAATATTTCTTTACAATTATTTTTCTTAGTCTTCTTTATATCAGACACAAGTGAAAGCTTTAGTATAAATACAATGCAGCATTTGGTAACTATGCCCAAGAGAGATTAGCTACTAGCAGATATTCTTATAAATGGATTTTATGTGTTGGAAAGTTTTTTTCAAGTTTTTGTTTTTATTATGTTAAAATAATTTAAGAATGGACAGCAAGTACATCTTTTTTGTTTGCTTATTACATTGAAATAAAATACTCAAACGATTAAATTTTATTTTAAATTCCATTTCTAATTTAAATGTATATCTTATTAGCTCCTCTTTTCATTTGCATTTTTGTTCACATAGATACAGTACTATTATTTGAGCCATTGCATAACTGGACCACATCCCATATGTCGGTATATAGGTAAAAATTTTACATGCAATTGCCGTTTCAAGGTAATTCAAGGTTATTGCTCTTTTCCTTCTTTTTTTTTTTTAAAGTATTTTTTATTTTTTTATTTTTGGCTGTGTTGGGTCTTCGTTGCTGCGTGTGGGCTTTTCTCTGGTTGCGGCGAGCGGGGGCTATTCTTCGTTGTGGTGCGCGGGATTCTCATTGACGTGGCTTCTCTTGTTGCAGAGCACAGGCTCTAGGCTCGCAGGCTTCAGTAGTTGTGACACACGGGTTCAGTAGTTGTGGCTCGCAGGCCCTAGAGCGCAGGCTCAGTAGTTACGGTGCACGGGCTTAGTTGCTCCGTGGCATGTGGGATCTTCCCAGACCAGGGCTCGAACCCTGGTCCCCTGCACTGGCAGGTGGATTCTTAACGACTGCACCACCAGGGAAGCCCTCCTTCTTTTTTTTGTAGTCTGTCATTTTATTATATTTGAATCTTTCAGCATTGAGCTGGAAGACTGTTTACTTATAACTTCATATTTACAAAATTCATGGAAATTGTTGATAATACAATCAAATTGATATCACTCCTAGAATATTACATGGAAAAAGGGAACATTATGTTTCAAAGTGAACGATAATAAATTTATTTCTTATCTTTGCTGTTTCCTAATGACTTACAGAGGCACTTGAACCTTTAAATCTAGGGGGAAACATTTATAATTAGGATTTTTGCATTGACATGGAACAGAACCCGGGGATTTTCTTCTTTTTTTCTCTGAGGTACTTAGTGTTCATATATATTGCTTTATCTATTTTCTAAATCATAATAAATTCATTAATTCTTAGCTGATAGTGCTTTAATATGTCAACCCTCACAGGGGTATTTTAAAATAAAAGAACACTTCAGGGAAGGGAGAAAAGTTTATATAAAACAAAGAATGACTAATTACAGATGGGAAGGACGTTAATCTTCCCAGCTCCACTTAAATCCCACCATATGGGACCACCAACTTTACTTCTGCAAATAATTCCTGCCTTCCGTTTGGTTTGAATCTGTGCAAGGGAACAAAACAAAACTTAAGGAAAAAAATCTATTGTGTGAAAATATTTAAGGTATTTAAAGGCCAAATATATTTTTGTGCTGTAGTCTACCTTAGTCTGCCATAATATTAGTACCCCTTTATGACATGGATAATTAAATTTCACTGTACTTTGAATTTAAGCAGATTACTTTGGATAATCTGAGGCTTCAGCGTTAGATGAGGGGGCAAAATGTCAGGTGAGTCAGCAGGAGAAGTGGAGATTACCCTGTATAATTTGCCAGTCCTGTTCAATCTACTGCTAGAAATTATGAGGAATTTTTCCCGGACACACAAAGCATGCAGAGGACATAACTTGTTTTCATCTAATTACATACTTGCGTGGTGAATGTGTTGTCAGATTCTAAAACCATCTTTGAATTAGCCTTTTTTTCACCTTGGTACCCTGTGCTTTCTGAGATTTTGTATGGTCGTATGAACTGTGAGTGATGCTCAATATTGACAAGTACAGTGCAAACAGCAGATGGTAAGATATTGATAGAGGCATTTGTTAATGGGCCAGTTGTCTTGCTTGGAAGTACAGCTTTTTGGCAGAGTTTCTGGCTTTTTTCCCCCTCTGCTTTTCTACTCTATGTACCTGAGAAGGAAGAAAGAATCCAAAGGTTCTTTTGTTTTTCTTCATGGGAAAAAAAAGTTGACTATCAGGATAGCATCGACCTTAGATGAAAACACCCTTAGTAAATGGAGTCACTACATCATGAAAAAGAACACTTTTTTTCTAGGTATACTTGGAAGTAAACACCAGCTCTGTCATACACTAGTTGGTAGGCTGGGACAGATTACCTAACCCTTTTGAACTTAAGGTTCTTTTACTCTACATTGAAGATCACAATATCTACTTTATTGTGTTTTCCATATACTAACACAAAGTAATATATGTATAGGGAATGGTACATAGTAATGCTCCTGGATATTATTATTGGATATTATATAAGGAATGTCATGGGAGATCATGGAGTCTACTAGCTTCAAGTATGGGCTTCAGACCCAGAAAGATCTGGATTTGAACCCCAGTGCTGCAAATTCCTGGCTGTTTGAACATAGACAAGTTACCTACCTGGTTTAAGCATTAGTTTGTTTATTTATTAGATGGAGATACTGGGGCTTCCCTGGTGGCGCAGTGGTTGAGAGTACGCCTGCCGGTGCAGGGCACGCGGGTTTGTGCCCCAGTGTGGGAAGATCCCACATGCCGCGGAGCGGTTGGGCCCGTGAGCCATGGCCGCTGAGCCTGCGCATCCGGAGCCTGTGCTCCGCAACGGGAGAGGCCACAACAGTGAGAGGCCCGGCGTACCACAAAAACAAAACAAAACAAAACAAAACAAACAAAAAAGATGGAGATACTATTACCTTTTAGTATTGTATAAGTAGTGATATTCATACATAAATTAATCCCGAATTAGCCTGAAGTGAGTGCTCTATAGGTGGTAATTACTATCCCTTTTTTTTCTCCTCACCAGTGACCATGCTGCCGCAGGACAGGCCATTCGTAAAAGAATAACTATTTGAAGGAAATGTGGAAAGTTAAAATTATTTTTGACAGGTAGAAACATTAGCCATAGCTAAAAAGATGAAATTAAATGAGGATGAATGTAAAATCCTACCTTTAGGTTTGTGAAAAATGTTTAAAAATGCAAAATGAGAGAGAGGATGAACCTTGTAAACATTATGTTAAGTGAAAGGAGCTAGACACAAAAGACTACGTATCGTATGATTCCACCTGTATAGTTATCTGAATAGGCAAGTTAATAGAGACAGAAAGTATTAGGCTGGCCAAAAAGTTCGTTCAGGTTTTTTCTGTAACAGCTTGCGGAACGAACTTTATGGCCAACCCAATAGATTAGCAGCTGTTCTCGGCTTAGTTGGGGGACAGGTGGAAGAAATGGGAATTGACTACTAATGGGTGCATAGGTTCTTTCATGGAGTACAAAAATGTTCTAAAATTACATAGTAGTAATGGTTGTACCATCCTATGACTTGGCTAAAAACACATTAAACTTTACATTTTAAGTGGGAAATCGTATGATATGTCAATCTCAGTGAAGCTGTTTAAAATTGAAAAAAAATACTACTTTAAAAATAATTTCTATGATGAACATTAAAAGATTGATTTCACTTTTGCAACTCTGTTAATCCCTTCAGTAACATTTTCTACATTAGAGACATAGTTTTGTATGTGTTATGTACCAATGTGTGTGGTAGGTGCTTTCCCGTGACCGATTGTAAACAGCTCAAGGGAAAAAAGATGTGGACCAGGCTTCCTCAGTTCTCGGGAACTGTACACACTCACAGTTAATAAATCCCTTTTCTAGAATTGGTGTTCTGCATCTCTTCTGTTATTTCATTGTTAATTGGCTATTTCTTGTTGATGATGTGGTCCTTAAGACCTGCTTTCAGGAATCCCTAAAGAGTCTATCAAGCTTCAACTCTATTTCACCTCCAGGTTTGCACATTTACCTGAGACCGGGGAGAATACTCAGTTTTCCCAGCAGGCTCTTCTTATACTCCAAAAAAATAGGAAGGTTAGCACACAGATAAGGGTTAGTGACCCCGCTTTCTGTTAGAGGCAGGTGAAGACCCAAAGAGAAGAATTGCTCTCTCCAGTCTTCTTTCTTCTGATAATATTACTGACTCTGAGTAAATTAAAGTGTTCTACTGATTGTCATTCAGATGAGCCACACACTCATTGCCCTTTCTGTAAACCTTTGCTGATTCTGGAATGCTATTTCATCCTCATTTTGCTAATTATATATTAACCCCTGAAGATCCCAGGGAAAATCCTGACAGCTCTAATTGTCTTCTCCCCTGTTGCATGTCCATATTTTTAAACCTAACACAAAATAGCACGTGAGATATATTTAACTTATCTGTTTACTTATTTCTACATATGCTAGTTAATATAATTCTCCCAACAACCCAGTAAATTAGGTATTGTTACCTGCATTTTAAAGATGAGGAAACTGAGGCTGACAGTTTCTTTTAGAAATTAAAAAAAAATTTTTTTTTATGTCTCGGCTGTGCTGGGTCTTCGTTGCTGCGTGTGGGCTTTCTCTAGTTGCGGCGAGTGGGGGCTGTTCTTCATCATGGTGCACGGGCTTCTTATTGCAGTGACTTCTCTTGTTGAGGAGCATGGGCTCTAGGTGCTCAGGCTTCAGTAGTTGTGGCACGTGGGCTTAGTTGCTCTGTGGCATGTGGGATCTTCCTGGAACAGGGCTCGAACCCGTGTCCCCTGCATTGGCAGGTGGATTCTTAACCACTGTGCCACCAAGGAAGTTCCAGGCTGACAGTTTCTATGGTCACACATGAAGTAAGAATGAGGCATCAAATTCAGGTATTAGCTAAGTGGGCCAGCTTCATTATTAGAAGGCTGCTGGGGCAGGGAGACTAAGATCATCATAGCAGAGGTAACACTTCCATACTAATGTGCACCTACATGTGGCTTTACTAATAGATTGCATATTTAAGAATGGAGATGGAGCTTCCCTGGTGGCGCAGTGGTTGAGAGTCCGCCTGCCGATGCAGGGGACACGGGTTCGTGCCCCAGTCCGGGAAGATCCCGCATGCCACGGAGCGGCTGGGCCCGTGAGCCATGGCCGCTGAGCCTGCGCGTCCGGAGCCTGTGCTCCGCAACGGGAGAGACCACAACAGTGAGAGGCCCGCATACCGCAAAAAAAAAAAAAGAATGGAGATGAAGCAAATAACCCAGGAAATCTTTAAAAAATCAGAGCATATGTTATATATAAATGAAGTTTGGAATTCAGTTGTTTGTGAAATACCACCAATGTGAGCATTCAAACCTTATTAACCTCTAGTGTGCGTTAAAATGTTTGGGGTAGAAATGACAGCCAAAATGATAACTTTCTGTGAAAGAACATAGTCTAGGGATTAAAAAAAATCTCCTATCCTTGTTGTCTGATTTATCTTAAATTATTTTCAATTGCACAGTTTCTTTTCTTTTTTTTCTAGAAAACAAAATATAGAGTATTAAATATTGAGGTGAGTTCCTGAATATCCTATCTTTGAAGTAAATTCATATGGTCTCACCTTGTCTGCAAAAGGTGAACATTATACAGGACCTCACACTAATTTCAAGCATGTCTTTTGCGCTTTTTTTGTGAAGAAAATGCCACTTGACAGAAGCCAGTGAGCCTCAAGTTTGGTGAACTTTGATGCCCCTGAATATTGTTTGTTTGACTGTATCCTGCTGCTTATTTCCTCATGTAGCCGCCTAGAGCTGCTCAGGGCAGAGAGCCTCTCACCTCGCTGATCATACATGAAATGGAAAATGCTCTGCACGATAAACAACCCACCTGAATTCATTTTCATAGTTTTGTGAATTTTGCTCTCAGAACAGAGTACAGGTGGTTAGAACATCTGGAATTTATTTTCTAATCTGTTGTTAGCTAGTCACACCTCCACTTAGCCACTAGTAAAGTAAGCCAACACAAAATCAAACCATGACCCATCTCTTTCTTTGATTGCCAAGTATAATGAAATTTCTAGAATATTTGCTAATTCATAGACTGAAAGTGAATTTATAAGTAGAAAGTCAGTAATTCTCTGTTTTCCTATAAAAAGAAGACAGCCCTGCCAATGGAAAGTCAGATCTAGAGATGGAGAGATTAGCTCTGATTTGAATTTGAACTGAGGAAACTTCACTGTGAACCTGAACACTTTATGCTATTCTAATATATTTTAATTTCCTTTGCTACTTCTTATTTGCATCTAGCTAAGAAAATAAACTATTCATACTGTGTTCTCAGGTATTTTGAAATGGAAAATGTCTGAAATACTATAGGAAGGTCAGGTTTTGATTAAAGTTTTTCCTCTTGATCATCTGAGTACCTCAGAGAATTAAGGGTCATTTACAATGTGAAAACTGATATTTTCTTTGTTGGATCATCATAGCAATACATTATAACTTCGTAAATAAAATTTGCCATCCTTGGCACTTACAAGCATGAGAAAACATTTGTGAATGTGAAGAAACATTATTAAATTTGGCAGTGCAAAACAAGCTAACAGTATTGCTAAAAATGTGTATTTTTGACTCAGGTCTGATCTTCCTTGATCCAGCGTTGATCTTCAGTTTTACATAGAGAATAATATTCAAGAAAATGCCGTTTAAGGTGGGGAGGGATTGGAGCAATGAATGCTTTAAATTTTGAAGGATAAGATCGCTTCACTTATTTCCAAGAGTTATTTAACAAATATTTCTCTTTGCTAATATTATTTCTTATGGTTGTTTATTAAAAAAAAAAAAAAGAGCCTGAGGAAGGGCTAACTGTGGATTCCTTTACTAGCCATCATAGTAAGGGCATTTAATGATTTATAAAGGACATATGGCCATTGTAAATGATATATTTTTTTCAAAGAAATATCTCAAGTGCAAGTAGTTAATTAAACTGCCACACTGTTCTTTAACCACATGATAAATAATTCTTTAAATTGCCACTACCTTATACTGTATACATTAAGTGTGTGTGTGTGTGTGTGTGTGTGTGTGTGTGTAGAGGGTGCTAATCGAATTGCCTTATAATAATTCTAATTTCATTGTTAAAAGCTAAATTTTCATAGTATATTTTTTACAGTGAAACAACAATGGACTTGTTACTTTTGCATGTAAAGTCTCTGAATAGGTATGGGAGTGTATTTTATTTCATTCTTCATACCTGCTGGTTCTTAATGGACGCTCCCTTGGCTTTAGAAGGTTATGATTATTATGTTGAAATGTAGTTTGGGGCTTCCCTGGTGGCCAATGGTTAAGAATCCGCCTGCCAGTGCAGGGGACACGGGTTCGAGCCCTGGTCTGGGAACATCCCACAAGCCGCGGAGCAACTAAGCCCGTGCACCACAACTACTGAGCCTGCGCTCTAGAGCCCGCGAGCTGCAACTACTGAAGCGCACGCGCCTAGAGCCTGTGCTCCTCAGCAAGAGAAAGCACCACAGTGAGAAGCCGGCACACTGCAACGAAGAGTAGCAACCCCCCCCCCCCCGCCCCGTCGCCGCAACTCGAGAAAGCCCGCATGCAGCGACAAAGACCCAACGCAGCCACAAGTAAATAAATTAATTTTAAAAAGACCCCATTAAAAAAAATGTTGTTTGAAACAAGAGCTGATTTCTTCCCGCAATCTCATGTGCAAATGTATCTCTAGCGTAGTCTTATTATTTTTCACTTTCTAATGATGTACAGTTGGATTTGATATAAAAGTTGCCACAGGAGAATAAAGCACAAAATAAGACTTGGGAATCTGGTTGATTAAAACAGAGGGGTATTCAATACTATAGCAGTTTTTCCCCCCTTGCTGAATGTGCTTATTGCAGTGGTTATTGCCATTTAAGTGAGCAGAATCTGCTGCTTACTTAATGGTAGCAGGTAGTCTCTAGGGGACTTTGCAGAAGATTCCAAGAATGCACGTTCATTCCATGAACCAAAATATTTTGAAATTACCTGAAAAAAATCCTATGTCAGTTATTTCTAAATGTGTTGACAACTCTAAATATTAATGCCAGGATATAGTTAATGTTATATAGTAAAAAACAAATGAAATGTCAGAAAGTATATCCAGTATAGGTGGTATCTTGCAGTAGTGTTCCAGAAGTGTATTTTTAAGTACATTCGTTGGAAAATGAACAATATATTTTATTACCAAAACAGTAGGTTCCCAGCTCAGTTGGTAAAGCCCATACATGTCCCAAACAGAAAATTTAAATAGAGCTATTTCACCACCAGGGTTTCTTGCTCATTTACTCACCATGAACATCAGTGGGAGACATATGTAGGCACTTTGGGTGAAGGATGGAGGTGTGAGGGGCAGAAGAAATATTTATAGAAAAGTCCCTTTCTCTAGAGATTTCTCTGATTACCGTGGCTAGGATTTCCAGGCTATGTTGAATAAAAGTGGTGAGAGTGAACATCATTGTGTTATTCCTGATCTTAGAGGAAATGCTTTCAGCTTTTCACCGTTGAGTGTGATGTTTGCTGTGGGTTTGTCATACATGGCCTTTATTATGTTGAGGTATGTTCCCTCTGTGCCCACTTTCTGGAGAGTTTTTTTTTTTATCATAAATGGGTGTTGAATTTTATCCGAAAAGCTTTTTCTGCATCTATCGAGATGATCATATGGTTTTTACTCTTCAATTTGTTGATGTGGTGTATCACACTGTTGACTTTGAGGATATTGAAAAATCTTTTCATCCCTGGGGTAAATTCCACTTGATCATGGTGTATGATCCTTCTCATGTATTGTTGGATTCAGTTTTCTAGTATTTTGTTGAGGATTTTTGCATCTAGGTTCATCAGTGATACTGGCCTGTAATTTTCTTTTTTTGTGGTATCTTTGTCTACCTTTCTCTAAAGATTTAATAAATTCCTTCCATGTTAAGTTATGGTCCATTCCAGTTTGACATTCTGAAGTATCTTCTTTCTTCCAGCAGTGGGAGTGAAGACTCACTCTCTAGCTCTTTGGGCAGCAGTAGCAGGGGTGGAAAGGGAAGCACAGCACAGCTCAAGCTGAGCCAAATGTGATCCTGCTCTTTAGGGGCTTGTGAGCCAGAGGGAAGGCGGACAATTCTTAGTTTCACTGTCTGGTGAAATAGTGAAGTTTTGTAGGAGATGTTGAAACGAGGAGGAAGCTATTAATGCAGACAGAAAAGGATTTGCAAGGCCCAGTGTTTCAGTAGGGGATGAGGGCGCAAGAACATTTCCATACATTGTGATTGGTGGTTCATCTACATGCATTAATTGATTCTTACATCATACCCCGTTTTCCCTTGTGTCTTGCATCAACATTCAGTTAAAAACAACTCCATCTTTGCTATTTTCAGCAGTGAAATATACTTTGTTGATTTCTGCCCCAACTTCTACTGATTTCAAATTATATGAAAAATATCTCTTCCTCAACCAGCCAGGTATTTTTGTCATTTATATACCAGGCAAAACAAATAACTTTACGTTTCTTTTATCTTGAGCATTTTAATGCAGTATTTATTTCATATCATAAAATAGAATTTTTTCTAGGGCAAAAGTGTTTTTTATTTCATTTTTTCTGTTTTCTCATTTGACAGTGATCTATTTTTTTCTTTTTTCAAAATATTTTACAACTAGTTATATTAGTCTGCTTGGGCTTCTATAACAAAATACCATAGACTGGATGACTTAAACGATAGACTTTTTTCTCGCAGTTCTAGAGGCTGAGAAGTTCAAGATCAAGGTGTTGGCAGATTTGGTTCTTGGTGAGACCCCTCTTCCCGGTTTGCATACTGCCACCTTTTTGCTATGTCCTCATGTGGCAGAGAGGGAGCATCTCTCTCTCCCTCTTCTTGTAAAGCCTCTAATCCCATATAAACACCCTACCCCCATGACCTCATCTAACATCAGTTATTTCCCAAAGGTCCCATTTCCAGATACAGTTAGTCACGTTAAGGATTAGGGCTTCAACATATTAGTTTTGGGGGGCACACCATTTAGTCCATACCATTGAAATTGAAAACAACAACAACCCTGGATTTTCTTCAATTGCTGCTTTAATCCTCTAGGGTTTTTGTCAAATGAAACTTGGGAAATGAGAGATTTAAGTGTATACTCTAACTGAAAAGGAGCTAGTTTTTCTGTATATTTTACCATGTCATATTTTCAGCACTTACTTGGCTATGCATGGTGGATATTCCCTTCATATAGACTTGCAAATTTTTCCAGAAGCTGCTTTTGGCTTGTTTAGTTTTAAATAAATAATTTGGCTTTTCAAATATGTAAAAATGATGCATGCAGGGAGAGTAGAGTTCAGGTGAAAAACAGAAGGCAGTGTAAATACTGTGTTTGTTCCTATTCTGAAAGCCTCGGCTCATTCAGCATTTCTTTGAACATTTCATACATATTTGCTACCAATTTAATTTGCGTGTGTGAAGACCGAGGATGCTGTTTTTATTAGAATTGCTGAGGACATTCTCCATATTCCTTGTTTCAAATATCATCTTCCTCCTGTGATGCTCCTTTCCCTCATAAGTATTAAAAATCCTTTTCCTTCCTTCTCAGTCCACATATTTGCTGCTCTATTTCTCTTTAGTGCTGTCTCTTCCAAACAAGGGCTGAATATGAATAATTGAATGGCAGGTAGTTTTTAGTTCAGAGTGGCAATGGTACAGCTGGCTGTCTTGCCTACAAGCCTCCTTGGGATGGAATAGTTCAGCCTCAGGTCCAATTCTTCTCTTTTGGAATAGATCAGTGCCCAAAAATCTCAGTAAAAGAGGCTGAAGCACAAGTTCTGTAAACTCGTCTAGTGGAGAAAAATACCCAATACGAATTATGATCTATTTTCTGATCAAGACTGTATTCTAAGTGACAAGTGTGTAAATATCCCTAGTGGTTCATTTTACAACCTCTACTGACTTTTAGGTTACTAGAGAAAATATCAGTGTGAGTCTTTCTTCTATGACTCTGCAACTGATGATTTAGAAGAAATCACAGTATCACTTCGATGGAAGCAGTTAAATGATCAAATCCCAAACCTTAGGTAGAGAGACCTAAGTCATCTGCAAATCCCTTGTTACCATTGTATGTTTTCATGCAGAAATGTCTCACATATACTTACCCTTTTGTTTTTAGAACAAACATAGTAAATATTTATGAATACCAGTCATGTGATAGATTTTGTACTCTTTCTGTGTATCTAAACATGTCACTTGATTAGTCTTAAAAACCAATAATTCATCTAATCTTTTCGGAAGCCCCATTTTAGGCCATGTAACATTTACGATATAACAAAGCGTATTATAGAGGAGGTGGTCCCCTTACACTACTTAGACAACCAATGACAAATAGAAGGTCATTTTCTGATTTAAGAGGTCACTTTCCTTTCTTCTCTGGAGGGCCACCATCCCGCCCACTGCCCCTCCCCTAACAGTTCTCTGAATAGTCTCAGTGAATGGGCCAGCATGCCTCTGTTTAGGCCTCAGGCATTCTTGGTGCAAACTTGAAAAGAACAGGTGCAGGTCAGAAGTGAACAGGACAGCCCAGGATCACTGCTGGGAAACACGTGCAAGCAAGTCTCAAACTAATCTGGGAATGACTTCGGACAAAGAAAACAAAAGAACACTTTAGGTTCTAAATCACCCACTTGACAGATGAGGGCTTCAGAATGAGAAGGCCGGTAAGGACTAGTTGCTCCTGTTTTCCTTTCACTATAATTCTAGTGCATTTCAGAGGTGAAAGACAAAACTCTGACCATCTGAAAATTACCTTAAATTTAAATGAATTCCTATATGAGATTACTCATCATGTATGTCTTCCTTCTCACTAGAACTCTGTACTTCTACAACCCAGATTCAATTCAAACTTCATTGCTGTTACTGTGGGGTTCAAAATATCTTTATTAAGGATGCATTCTTCAAGTCAGTTGATGTCTCTCCCCAATGTATGTGTTTTTTTTTAGTAGTCTCTTATGTGATATGGGCAAAATTAGTCCATTAGGAAAGAACTGTGTCTATTAACATTTTTGTGTTTACAGACACAAATACAAGAATATAAAAAATATGGTAGAATATGAAAATAATACAAAGTTAAAGATAGGAAAAGGGTGAATATGAATATGAGGCTAGGATAGTTTGAATGCAAATATGTAAACCACAGGATATTATTTAGTTTTTAAAAATTGACCAGCAAGTTTCTCTCCTAAATTTCCTAGAGGCCAAAGCAAGAAGGGAAATGAATCTATTTAATAATTTATATATGGGTATACTGTATTAGTTTTGTAGGGGAACTCAAGTATTTTATTGGTCTGAAAGAAAGTCTTCCCATGAATTTTCAATGCATGAGTTGCTGAAGGATTAATAACTGAAATATTGGATTTTATAAACTGTGTTCCGTTACAGCTGAGGGTATAATTGCAATGCCAAACTTAGTAAAAGTAAATTTACAGGGTTTTAAGATAATGTGGCCCAAGAACATAGCTCTGATTCACAAATAAAATCTAGACTCCAGAGTAATGTCTTTTAAATTGTTGTCCATAAATATTATGTCTTTTCATCGGGGTAATGGTAAAGGCAATCACAAATAAATTGAGAATATATCCTCAATATTTTCCACAGGACCCTGGAGTCTAGATCGTTGTTGTTTTTTATAAAGAACATATTTATGTACATTAATAGTTAAAGAGTGGTTGGTAGATCATGAAGTATTGTGAAAATTGAATTTACCGTATCAAAGTGTTTATTAAATGGATACCCTTCCCTCTTACCTGCCAGTCATGTTTTTGAAAATGTGTTCTAAGAGACTGTCTATAGTTAGAGTGGGCTTTTCTTTATATAATAGTTCTGTATCGCCCCAACACATGCAAAATTGAATGGTCAATTCTGCAAACTTATTCTTGAAACAACCATAACCATGGTGTATTTTTCTCTATGTATGAGCTCTGATACATAGAAAGTGTTGACAGAAAGTTGATATTATGAATTATCTGAAAGCACAAGCTGGAGTTGTTGTAGACTTATTTGACTTATACCTTTCTTTTCTTTTTTTTAAGTGAAAGTGAGTTTATTTAGAGAAACACACATTCCACAGGCAGAATGTGGTCCCTCTCAGAAGGTGAGAGCATCTCCGGGGTGTGGGGTAACTTATACCTTTGTAATCAGTCATAAAACTAATTTTTCTATTTAAATTTTATCACCTTCTCTAGAGGTGAGAAAATTTGAGATTTGAGACGAACCATGCTTTAATGACAAATAGAAACTTTCTGCTTCTTGGGTAATGTAATGGGAGACAATTATAGTTAGAGAACAGAATGTAAATGTAATAAATGCTGACAATTTAAAAGTAATGCTATAGTGGAGGGAATCTGGGTTTTGAGTTGGGGGAGGCGGTGGAGAGGGATATGGCTAGGTACTAGTTTTTTCACTTTTCATACTTAGGGAGTGAGTAATATTGCCTAAAGCCTATGGATAGTCCAATAGATTCTATTTTTAAAAAAATGTATTTTATTGAGGTATAGTTGATTTACAATGTTATGTTAATTTCTGCTGTACAGCAAAGTGACTCAGTTATACATAAATATACATTCTTTTTCATATTCTTTTCTATTATGGTTTATCACAGGATATTGAATATAGTCCCCTGGGCTGTACAATAGGACCTTGTTGTTTATCCATATCTATCTGTCTATCTGTCTATCTATGCATCTGCTAATCCCTAAATCCCATTCCATCCCTCCAATACCAATAATAAAATACCAATTAAGGTATTATTTGTTAAAATGAAAATAATGGAAAAGTTAAAAGTAAAATTATAAGTAGCAAAAGTTGGAAGAAGGGAGAGAAAAAGACAGATGGATATATGGGGGAAGAGAGGAAAGTCATACAGGAGAGTTAAGTTCCATATATTTCATAGAAAGAGTGAGTAAGACTCCTTACAGCTGAAGAATCAAGAAATGGAGGTGAAAACAGATTATTTCAAGTTCTGAACATGGCCAAAACAAGGAATATAAAGAGAAACTGAAAAATATAATTGTACTTCCATGGAATAAAACTGGGTATGGAATGAAAAGAAACGTTTACTTTTCACTTTATAACTTTCCATACCATGTATTACTTTTATATTTTTAAAGAGGTAATGAGTGATTCAGTGGAGATATTAGATCTGAAATTTTTGGCCATTTTTTGAGTAGTCAATAATATTTTAACATGTCTGAGGGCAGTACAGATACTTAACACACACATTTTCCTAAATGCGATTTTCAGAGAAATTCAGATAAATGTAAATAAATTACATAATCATGATTATTTTTGTAAAATCAGTTCATACAATTGTTATAAAGGTAAATAGGAAAGAGTATGTTTGTTAAAGTGCTTTGCTAATTTTAAATGGTAAAAAATGTTATGTGCTTCTGTTATTTGTCAAGGTTATCTTTGAAGTGTTTTTCTAGGGAGAAGTAAATATTTAATAACTTTATGAGAAAAAATGGTTTATGAGTTATGTTTCCATGGATTCTTTTGACCCATGCTCTGAAATTCATTATTCAGCAGACATGGGGCTGGACCAGCAAATGTGTAATTTTTTAAAAAAACTTTTATTTTATATTGGAGTGTAGTTGATTAACAATGTTGTGTTAGTTTCAGGTGTACAGCAAAGTGATTAAGTTATACATATACATGTATCTATTCTGTTTCAAATTATTTTCTCATTTAGGTTAATACAGAGTACTGAGCAGAGTTTGCTGTGCTGTACAGTATGTCCTTGTTGATTATCTATTTTAAATATAGCAGTGTGTACATGTCAATCCCAAACTCCCTAACTAGCCCTCCCCCACCTTCCCATATGGTATTTGTCTTTCTCTGTCTGACTTACTTCATTTAGTATGATCATCTCCAGGTCCATCCATGTTGTTGCAAATGGTATTATTTAATTTTTTAATGGCTGAGTAATATTCCATTGTATATATGTAACAAATGTGTAATTTTTAAAAGCATCTAATTTATTATAATGCAAGTAGTTGGAGAAACAGATTTGAGAAACTCTGAATAAAAAGTAACTGGTACAGGTCACTAAAAAATAGTTCCACTTTCCCAGTCTCTTCCCTCACTCCCATTTAAAAAAATACAGTTTCACAAGGAAAATACAAATTCTTAGTTTAGGTTTACAATCTAGAGTATGGAGTGGAGAAGAACTGGCTTGGGTACAGCTCCTGAGTTTAACACACACACACACACACACACACACACACACCAGCAGCGGCAGTAGCCAGTTGACTATAAGCAAAACATACCATCCCTACTGAGACACAGAACTGTACCCTGGTCAGATGACAACTTGAATGTTGGCTTCAGGTCTCAGAATCAAAATTTTATTTAATAAGTTTATTGACAAATTAGATTATTTTCAAAGAGACTAGGATGTTAAAGTAGCAAGGAATCATATTCTAGGAAGAATACCAATTAATAATTTGGTATTTTTTTAGCAAGCCCAGAGAGTTCATGACAGAAGTAGACATGTAGGGAAAGCATCAGAAATTTAGGCTAGTGAGTGAAAATCATAGGGAGGCAGAGAATGGTTCAACTTCAAGAAGTTCCTTTTAAAATGTCGTGAAGAACCTAGGGGTAAAGCAGGAATAAAGACGCAGACCTCCTAGAGAACGGACTTGAGGTTATGGGGAGGGGGAAGGGTGAGCTGTGACAGGGCGAGAGAGAGTCATGGACATATACACACAAACAAACGTAGTAAGGTAGATAGCTAGTGGGAAGCAGCACAGGGATATTGGCTCGGTGCTTTGTGACAGCCTGGAGGGGTGGGATAGGGAGGGTTGGAGGGAGGGAGATGCAAGAGGGAAGAGATATGGGAACATATGTATATGTATAACTGATTCACTTTGTTATAAAGCAGAAACTAACACACCATTGTAAAGCAATTATACCCCAATAAAGATGTTAAAAAAAAAAACATCAAAAAAAAAAGTTCCTTTTATAAATTACAAAGTTTAAAACAAACTCTCAAGAAGCTGAGCTTGTCATAAATCATAATGTTTAATATAATTATAATAATTGCTATTTATTGAGCACTTGTATACGAAATATTCTTAAACCCTTTTAATCTGTCATTCTATTTAATCCTCACAACATCCCTAAGAGAAAGGTACTGGTAAATAGCTCTGTCTTACAGGTGAGAAAATAAACATTCAAGAAGACTGCGTGTCCTGCCTAGGACCTCACAGGCTGCACACAACAGAGAATCAAATCTCAGCTCTTGTGAACATTGAACTCCCAAAGAAGAAGATAAAGTCGAAGTTTAACATATTCAGATTACGTATGTTTGGAAGAGGGTCTGAGTTAGATAACATTAGGGGTTTTGTTTTCTTTTTTGAATGTCAACCACATGTCTTAATGGTTTTCTTTAATCTTACATAGATCCAGATTGACATGACCTCTTAGTAGTTACAGTTGTTGTATTTAACAGTAGAGGGTAGGAAGGTCAATCCTGTTTCCCAACAAGTGGAGTTTGGATTTTATCATCTTGGGGGTTAGAAGAAAGTGTTTTGGTCTTACTCGATGGTATGACAATACAAAGAAGGGTCTAGAAATGCATGAATTCCTGCCAAACACTGCTCTCCTTTTTTGGAGTTTTCAGAGAAATTGTTTATACAGGCACGTAATTCTGGGAAAAAAGTACTATCGTAGGTGCTCACCAAGTGATTGATAGCCTCATCCTGTGTTTGGAGCTAATGGCTTAGCTGTAAATAATCTCTTGTGAATCTAATATTCAAGCCCAGTATGCTTGAGTGCTTGTGGAAACAGTGAGAGCTAAAGCAAGACAGAAAGAGAAAGTTAGGTCCACAAAGGGCACTTGTGCTTTTTTTTCCATCCAAATTCTTAGGACCAGGAAGAGAACGAGAACAGGAATGATATAGTCTGAGGTCAGATAATCATGTGGCAGAGACCAAAAGGTGCAACAGAGAGAGATCTTTTCTCTTAAAGAATCCTTGCCCTTTAAGCCCTAGTAATCCCTGATCGTTAGTGTTCACTGGATAATCAGTGTTTCAAGTGTGAAGCAATACGATTATGAAATCCTTCTTTTGGACTGGGCAAGCTGAGACGGTGAGAGCCCATCTAGGAAGATGGAGACAAATGTTTCAAGCAATGGAGAGAAAGCAAAAATATGCCTTCTGTTGGATTTTTCTGCTTACACTCTTGACAATTTCCCCAAACTTCCTAAGAACCATACTAGTTATACGAACTCTGTAGATAAAATATGGACGAAGACAAGCGAACGTGAAGAGCTGAATCTGACAGATGGCCACAAGTGCATTGATCTAGTATAACAGTCCTGATCTAAATGGAAAGGAGAATCTAATACCTTCCAAAGCAACTCTGAAGCTTTAATCAATAACTGGAATGTTGGTTTTGGCAAAAGAACAGATGTTAGAATTTTAAAGCTGACTATATGACCCCAATAAAAAAGAATCAGTTTTTATTAGGAATGGAGCCTGGCAGTTTTGCACAATAATCTAGACTTACCTTGACAAAATTTGAGTAATGGATTAGCTCCAGTGGGAATTAGGCAATTTTTTTGTGTGAAATGTGATGCACAAGAAGCTTCAATCAATAATACTTGCTTTGGCGAACAGTTTTTAAGTAGGCAAGCAGCGCGTATAATACTGTGTCATGTGTATATAATTATCTCAGCATGCCAAAGGGTGGAAAACAATCTTCAAGTGGCAGAGAATTAATAACACCCCATTTCATTGTTCAGCATTTTCCTCCAAGTTGTGTTGGTTTTGTTTCTGTTTTCCTTCATTGCCTGAGATTTTCTTAAACGTATAAGCCTGACATTCCTCAATACAGCTTTCTTTCATCAACAGTGAGCTCAATGCTGTTTGAAAGCCAAATATTTTACTTATCAGTGTCTGAGAAGGCTAGTCACTAGGAAAAATTTAATCAGGCTAGATACTATATGGAAATTCCGTGAATATATAGATTTAAGAGTGTAACCCACATGAATTCTTCTAAATTAGATGCAGAGGATATATTTGGAAAAGAGGTGTGAAACTGTTCATTTCAGGTGAGAAGAGTTTAACCATTGCTAACACTACTGAATTAAGGTACCTGCTGTTTTAGAATATCTATTGTTTACTAACTGTGACAAGAATATACGGTCCACAGTCAAAGATTATATTTTGCCTCTTAGTTCTTTCCCTTTGAAGAGAACATTAGCCTTGTAATAAGGAAGTCAAGCAAGGACAACATCTACTGGAAATCCTGAGTGCTTTGTTGGCATTGCCACGTTCCCAGCTGTTTTATGTTTATAATAACAATAGGGCGAACTGTAAGAGTGGTGCTATGTGCATTAAAGCTTGTTTCATTTCTAGTGTGTGATGACAGGTATTTATTGAGCTGTTCCAGACATATAGGAAGATGGAAAAATATCCATTAAAAGCTCCTAGTCATTTAGAAATATATTTTATCTTTTTTTTTTTTTTAAGATTTTTTTTTTTTTTTTGATGTGGACCATTTTCACAGTCTCTATTGAATGTGTTACAATATTGCTTCTGTTGATTTTATGTTTAGGTTTTCTGGCCACATGGCACGTGGGATCTTAGCTCCCCAAGCAGGGATCAAACCCACACCCCCTGCCTTGGAAGGCAAAGTCTCAACCTCTGGACCACCAGGGAGGTCTAGAAATATATTTTAAAGAATTCAAAACTAAATTTGGTAGTTTTGGGGATCCAACTACATTTCTTACCAACTTCCCAAGCTGGTGAATTGGACAAAACCAGTCATAGGTTTTTTTGTTTTGAGAAAAGAAACACAGATTTCCTATATTTCATAGGAGGGTAGGGTGCCCAGTGCCCTGCAGATCTCCTTTGTGACACCTGTTTTCTGTACCCCCAGCTCTAGTTGACGCAGAAATGCGGTGACACGTGGCCTTGTTCCACTGAGGGGCAGCCAGTGTGTTTTCAGTCATTAAGCTTGCTCCTGGAGCTGAGAGAGCCCGAGGCAATCACCCGTAACTGATTTTCACCCAAGACTTTGCAGACATGCTGTGTGGGCTGTAGGCAATTAAGACAGTCTACAATGAAATCAGTCATATCTGGGGGGCATTGAGAATATGTACGAAGCACCGTGCCACATACACACATGCGTGTTTCCTGCCCACAAAAATCTGCATCTTTGTGGAGGAGAAAGTACACACAGACAGCTTGTTAACTCTATAATAAAAAATAACAAATACAAAATTGTAAGAAGTGTTGAAAGCAGTAACTGATAAGTGAATGAATAAGGAAGTGGTGTAGATAACACGGGCTTCGGGAAGAGAGGAGGGAGGCGCCATGAGGCTGGGGCAATTGGGAATGATCTGTAGGGGAAGAGGCTTGAGCAGAGCCCACGCCTCCACACTCCTGGGAATTTATTTGGGCACTTACAGCTCCAATAGGAGAGATTTTATGATGTGGCCAGGGAATCTCTCCGTCACTGAAAATGCCTAGGAACAATCCTGACAATGTCATCTCTAGAATCTGAAATGCAAGCAGTCTTTGAAATAAGTCCTTTATATTCTCTGGTGGCTTGAAATATGACTTAGGGTGATGGGCAACTAGGCGACGCTTTTTTGTTTTCTACAGACTCCTTTATGGGTGATGGGGTAGGGCAGATAGAATAGTGGCAGACCTAACTGTTCTGAGTGTGTGTGTGTGTGTGTGTGTGTGTGTGTTAGGAGCATTCAGTTTGAAAGTTGTGTTTCTACATCTTTTCTGCTCCTCGTTTTTATTTTCTGTATTTCTGACCCCAATCTTTCATTTGAGTTATCCCCAGAAATTCAGATCCAGTGTGATACTCATGGGAATAAATCTGTTATATTCCATGAATTTAATGCCCTTAGCTTCTTGAGTATAAGAAAACTGGAATCTGTTTTCTAAATTCTAAAATCCAGCTACATGTTTAACCCGTTATGAAAATGCCTTATTTTCTCCTTTTTAGATGCTTTTGGTTAAGAGAGGTTTTCGTAGGGGTAAAGTGAAGCTACCTTGGTCAGCAGATACTATATACAATACATTTCTGAGACGGCTGTTAATCAAAAGGACAGGAAAACATAATTGTGTTAACTTTCTGGATTCTCTGCCTTGCATAATGATGTGAGAATTGCTTGGCATATTTCAGGACTTCTGAGCTCCCCCTGATGATGTCTGTCGGCTGATCTAATCAACAAACCCTGCAACTGTAGTAATTGTGTATCAGGTCCTTGTGATGAAACAAATGTTTCACAGTAAATTGCCAGAAGATTCAATTCTTCTGTATTCTGTGTGTATGTTTTTCTTGATTTGTTTTGTTTTTGCTTTTTTGGATGTTTTGTTTATTGCGCTCTGTTTTTTACTAATTTTTTTAAACAACTATCTTATGAAAAACATTGCTGTGTAAGAAATTTGTAGTAAGGTGTTGCTGAATCTGAATTCTGTTACCTTTCATTTAGCTTTATTTATTTTTCCATCTGTTTATTTGATCTTCTAGTCCTGACTGCAGCCACCATAAATTCTCATTTGCAGAGATGGATGTAACAATGACTAAAGCATGGATCAAAGCTTAGAAGGGGTGTCTGTGTTTGTCTGTGGTGTGTGTGTGTGTGTGTGTGTGTGTGTGTATGCATGTGAGATGTCTTGATCCATTTGTTTATTTCTCTGGGGAATTCTCAAGCAATTAAGTCAACCTATTGCAAATAGAGCCCTCTCTGTACATTCTGATTTGATAGGAGAATGGGTAATTCCTGTTAATGACTAGTACATCTGTTCAATCATATTGTTTTGTATTGATGCTTAATTAGGTGTCAAGTTGGAAGAGAGGGAGAATGTGAAAGCATGATTCCCTTTTAAATGTCAGAAAGGCTTCCTAAATTACCTGTCTTTTTAACGTACACAGAACACTTTGACAGGCATTGTGTTCTTCTGACCTTAAAACATTTATACTGTCTTGGAGAAGTGTAATGTTCCCTAGGAAGTGAGCTGTATGTATTGCAACTGGTTTGCCTTGAATGTCACTCATGTCCAGTTTCTTGTGGAGTGACCCGTGTCAACCTTCAGCTGGCAACAGAAGGAGAGCTTCCCATCGATAATACATTTTTCGGTTAAATAGCTTTCTTTTCTCTGGGAGGGTTTTCTTTAGAAAATATTGTTCCAAATAAAATTGAGGCTATATTGTTTAAAAGTATAACTTGCTTTTTATCTAGATGTATTTAGATATAAGCAAATGAAAGACCAATTGCATATTTTTTTTAAATGATATGATCACACTGAATCTGTTTCTAGAATACAGATAGACTAATGCGTAGGCTTATTCAGTGAATAACAGCGAGTATTTATAAATATAACTCTTGAAAACAGAATGGGAAAAGATTTGTAGTAGAATGGAGAGTGACTAAGGAGCTAACTACATTATTGGGGAGTTATGAGTGCCACAGCATGGAAGCCTTTTAGCCGGCTTGTAGGTGTAATTTTCATTTTTTATTGATGTCCGTGGGTCAGTTGAGGTCAAAGATTATTACTCTTTACTGACAACTCATGCTGTGTCACAAGGCAATATGATGTGTTCTAATAAAAGTATGTATTATGTATGAGATCCTGTAACAATTAAAAAGGGGGAATTGACAGCACAGAAAATCAAGTTCTTAAAAAGGAATAGTTGAGGCTTGCTTGAGTAGAAGACTGATCTTGTTTAATCACCTAGTCTATCAGCATTTGGAGTGTTTCTTGTGGCTTTCCATAACAAAGGAGAAGGATGTTAATATGATATTCAAAAAATGAATAAAGCGTTGTTGATTGTAGTAACTTCAGTTAGAAGCCTCTTGTCAAAAGAAAAAGAGTTATGTGGGTTAAGGCAGTCTAGTAACAATCTGGCAATTTTCAAGTCTCTTCAATTCTCTGTTTAATATTGTCATATTAGTAATCCTTTTTTCTAACTATACCTTAAGATAGTAAAATATAAGAATATGTAAAGGAAACTGTAAGCCATCTCTAGATTCTAGACACAGTGGATAATATTTAATCATCCATTGTTGTAGGTTCTTTGCAAGTCCTCCCTTTCACACATTTTATCAATATTTAATGTTTTGTAAATAGTGCTCAGGATTCTTCTTTGTAAACTACATTCTAAATTTGGATAAGATTATTTTCTTTTATGTTTTAGGTAAGATTAGAAAATAAAAATCTACTTTCCATTATATATTGCCATAGTTTTATACAGAATGAAATTTTACCTTACTGAATTTATTTCTGTTTTCTTTGTATCAGTTCTGTAAGTTGTTGCTTAGAGAACTAATCCATGCATATCTTAAATGCAGTGAGGAATCTCACACTAATTTCCAGAGAACTGGACAAATATTTTGAGGAATGACTGTGCTAAAATTACCCAGTAAGTTTGGAAATGCTATAATGAGATTACATAATATCTTAATCTTTATAGTTTATTTTTGTGTTAATATTTATTTGCTAAAATTTTTATTTTTGACAGTATTGGAGTAGAAGTTATATGTAAGTTAATGCTGTAACTGAGCATACTTTCTGTATTATATTGATGCAAAAATATGTATAATGATAATATATAAATCAAATAGCTGCAGTTTTTAAGCTTCTTACTAATTTGTTCAGCAAATAAAACTGAAGATCAGTTAATTTCATTTTCTTTTTCTAATAATAGAATGTTTCTTAGACATAGAAAAAATACTGAGGGGGATTTTAATAAAAGCATGAAAATGACAAACAGTTGTATAACATTCTAGGCCTGTACTCTTGTAATGAAATTGCACATTAAGCATCTCATAGAATTTCATTATAATGAAAGTTATTTTTTAATCTTCTCTAGAACAAGTGATTTTCTAGTGGGGCTCTGTGTAAAGGGCACAGTTATTTCAATGTTGTAACTTAGAGTTACAAGTACTGGATGCAGAGGAAGTTAGAGTCAGATTGACCAGTTAGCGGGCTACTGCAACAGTCCATACACTAGAGGGAAAAGTCCCTAAAAGCAGTGACAGTGAGAATGGAAAGGAGGAAGGGATGGCAAAGAGTTACTCATGTAATAGAATTAACATTAATTCACTAAACATTTAATGAGTTCCTACTGTGTGTCAAGTTCCTACTATGGTCATTTTGATTGTTGCCATGAAGATAAGAGTGAGCTTGGCAAACAAATAATTACTATGAAATTCAATACCATTGTGATATTGTAAGTAAATTGAATGATATCCGGAGAGATCTGCTGAGAGGTAAGTATTTGCATTTGGTCTTTAAAGGATGATTGGAAATTTTCTAGGAGAAGGATTTCAAGGAATAGATGATTCCAGCAGAGAAAGTAGAATGTGAAGAGTTTGTACATTAGGATAAAGAAGAGTACGTGTTGTTGTCAGTAACATGCCACACTGAAATTATTTCAGATTTGTGAATTTTTATACAAAATGATGTTAAGATGAACTCATGTTATTCTGGAGTGAGAATGATATAAAGATCATTTTTTTAAAAAAAAAAATTTCATTTATTTATTTATTTTTGGCTGTGCTGGGTCTTCTTTTCTGTGCGTGGGCTTTCTCTAGTTGCGGCGAGCGGGGGCCACTCTTCATCGCGGTGCGCGGGCCTCTCACTGCCGCGGCCTCTCTTGTTGCGGAGCACAAGCTCCAGACGCGCAGGCTCAGTAGTTGTGGCTCACGGGCCCAGCCGCTCCACAGCATGTGGGATCTTCCCGGACTGGGGCACGAACCCGTGTCCCCTGCATTGACAGGCTGACTCTCAACCACTGCGCCACCAGGGAAGCCCAAGGATCATTGTTAAGTGCAGCAAAAGAAGAGAAAATATTGTTAGAAGTTAGGATTGGAAATATAGGAGGTGCCAGTTTATGGAAGCTTCTCATAAAACATTAAAATGTAACTTACTGGGACGTACTTGGAAATTTGTGAACAGGGAGTGAAATGATACGTTCTAGTTATTCTGAGTAACAAATTCATAGGGCTTTAATTTGTTGTTGTTATTGTTGAATAATAGAATGCCAATCCTTAAGCAGCTACCTAGGGAAATGAGGCTGGATTAAAGAATTTGTAGAATATGTAAAATAACACATTCCTTGGAATTAATAGTCTCTAACAGTTTAAAAGAAAATAAAGTGGTATGTTGATTTGTTTAAAGTCTAAAAATGCAGAAATAGAGATATTCTGTTTCCACTTTAATTTCAGATTCTGCTTTTGGCTGTGAATGAGATATCAGCTATGGTGTCATTACTTTCCCACTTCATAGAACTTAATAAGCTTTTAAAAGTAATTTTAGCCATCAGCAAAGCCAGACAATGTTAAATAGTAACCTCAGTGTATTTCTACACAATTTGTGTAGCTGCTTTTCTCTGAAGAATGTAAACATTTACTCTAGTATGCCAGTACTTCAACTTCATAGGGAAAGACCTTTAATAATCCCTTGGGTTGAAGTTTCTGCAGATGATGCGGAATCTTCCCATCATCAAAGCAGTCGAAGTCTATGTAGCTGGGCAAATTGGCAGTGGTATGAAGTGCTGGATCAAAGCTGGTGGAGGTGGACAGTGCCCCAAAATTGTTAGCTCTGATTGCATTGCCATTGCTGATGCAGTGGCTTCATCCCTGTTGGATTGTCTAATTTTTGCTCTAGGGAAACAATGTTCCCTTTATTTTTCTCATTCCAAAATGACCTGACATAATTTTATAGACATTTTGTATGAAAATTCAGACATTTGAAATGTAAATTTTTCCCCACATGACTTTAATAGAAAGTGTATGGTCTCTGTGTCAGCCCAGATTATGTTTATCTATTCTCCATTCCATTAATTAAGAAAAAAAGAGAAGTTACTGGATTTAAGACCATGCTTTCCCAGTTGAGCCTGTTTACCATGCCTTGTGCATAAATGTGGATATCCCATTTTGGCCATTCTCCTTGCTTTCCCCCAAAGAGTTGTTCATTTTTTAATTTAATATTTTATTAATACTTTCTTGGGCAACTATTTTATCCCAGTGCAAAGCTAAGTGCTTTGGATTTCAGATGAGAACGACCTTCTCTTGTGTTGTTTACATTTTACTAGAGGAAAGAGGCTGAAAACAAGTAAGTAGACGAATATCATAATTGCAGAGTTGTGAGTGTCCTGAAGAAACAATAAGGGCCTGATGTGAAGGACAGGAGGCAGGGCAAAGAGATGGATTTAGCTAGTGTGGGCAGGAATGTGTCTGTGAGGTGTTGACCTTTGCCCTGGGGTTTAAAGGAATGAGAAGACGTGGAAGGGAAATACGGTAGGCAGAAGAAAGAGTAGGCAAGAACATGCTATTCAGTGGTGGTGTCAAATTCTGGAGTGGCAAGTTCAAGATCTACATCTCTTACATCTCTGCTGTAGCAAGGAGTGGTCTAGGAGAAGGGTTGGCTCAGGAGTTATTTGCCATTTGGGTTCATTTTCCCTTTTGAGAGTCTATGTGCTAAAGATTCTCCAATTCATTAGCTGAAATGTTAGGGAGCAAAACCCCCAGCCAGGGTTATAGAGATCAACCAAGACCACCTCCCCATAGTAGCTTGACTACCCAAATCTTGCGTCACCCACTATGTGCAGTAGAAAATAACATGTATGGTCATACAACTCAAAAAATATGATTTCAGCCCTTCTTTAAACCTTTCCTTATTAGCCACTTAGAACTCCTGAAGAGAATGTGAAAGATGGCGGCCTAAGGTGTAGAAGTAGCAGATGCTACAGCTCTTCAGTATTTAGTGCAATAAAGTTGTGTTTCATGGAAATGTTCAAATATAACTATAGGTAAAATGTGGAGATGCACAAATATGAGCTACATTTCTCTGCAGGGAGCCAACCTAATGACTGCTGTAAACAGATCACCATTTATTGATGTGTCATTGATCTACACAGTAAAAATCAGTGTTATTCAAATCCATTGTCCACACTGAAAAGATGTGTACTTGAACTGTAAAGATAAGTGAACATTATTTTTCCTAACAATAAATTGAACATAAACAAAAAATTTCATACAAATAAACATAGTCTTAAAAGAGATTTGGTTTCACAATTCCATGTGAAATAGAGCAAAGCAATCATATGTTCCATTATAACTGGATTAAAAAGGCTGTATCATTTTAGTTTATAGGACTGTTAATTGTATATCTTAAAAGTTTCAATGATTATTTGAACGATAGTAAATAGTGCATTGTTTAAAGTTTTTGGTAATGAGTCAAAAATTTTCAGATGTGCAAAAGTAAATTTTCATCTTTTTAGGAGAAACTCCACATTATTTTTTAGAAATATGCATTTATTTTTAGTCTCCTTTCTTTTTCTATACTCTCCTCCTCACTCCTCCCAACTTCCATGTGTCCCTCTTCCTCGCTCCTTCTCTTGAGTTCTTTTCCTTTGGGGCCATTGAATCTCTTTCAATTCCTTCTGCTTCATTTTTCTTCATTTAATCTTATATACTACCAGGCAGCTGTGTTATAAATTCAGGGAGAGTTGGTTAATCAGGAACATGTTATTTCCCCTGGGCTTCCCAGCTCTGTGCACTCCTCTGGATTTTTCTGATGAAGAGGAGAGATATTGTGATGGGCATAATGGAGTCTCTTCCATTAATTCTGTTGCCTGCCCATTCGTCCCGTAAACTTCCCCTTCTGTCAAATCAGAAGAGTGAACATAGAGAACAAGACCAGCTTGGCTGGAAATGAGAACACCTTTACCATAATCCTGAGAGAGGTGTTTGCTTTAGATGGAAAATATATATACTGTTCTTGAATTTATCCAAAGATATTTCCATGGCCTGTCTGAGAAATCCAGCAGGAAGAATCTGATAGAGAGTCAAGAATAAGGTTCTAATTTGTGCCCTGGCATTAATATAAAGATAGGTATATTTACTTCTTAAACTTTAGTTGTTTAAAAGAAATAGGAAAACCAAATTAACTTCCCATTGTAGTGGCATTTTGCATGATGCACTTTGTGATCTCAGAGTAAAAAATTATATACAGAGTAGAGTTCTTTAAACAAACCTTCATGGCCGTCTCTCTCATGGCCTAGTTGGGGCTTTTAGCAGCTCCCTTTGTATCCACAGGTAGACAAGAACACAGGAGTTCTATAGATAGGTCCTTAACCACGTTTTGAAATTGTTGGGCTACTCCTTTGATCCAAAATTATGTGCTGTTTTTGGCTTTTGCTCTATCCTTGTCTCTAGTTGCTCTTCTCTTCCTAGAGCTCTCTACTCTTCTTATCTAGCCTCTTTGAACTGTTATTTCTGTGGGCAACTTCTTTGGTTCTTGGTTCCAGCTTTCCTTTTGGACACTTGTGTTGGAGCGTCTTTATATCCATAGTCCAAAGAACCTGGCTGAAACCAGACCCAGTCCGCTTCTAAACCCCAAACCAAGTTCTAGAACTTACCATTTGGCCAGAAAAAATACTAAACTTACATGGGATATTTATTAATCATTATCACCTGTTTTGCCCTTAGTTGCTGATTGTACCTCTTTTTTTTTTTTTAATAGCAGGGAGAAGACATAAATTCTCACTTCGCCCTTTACATGCATATATTTTTATTCACTCTTTTCATTTTGTTTAAATCTTAGTGTAAGCACAGACAAAAATAGGGCAGTCAGATGGCCACAACTAAGTCAGCTGCATCCATTGTTTTCTGCTAGGCATTAGGAATTGGATGTCCAAGACGCTTCTAATTTTTTCTGAAAGTTTTATAATTTTACTTGTAAATTCCACAGTGTTAATGATCATTAAAAAGCAATATAGAAATGTTATAAAAGGTAGATCTTATTTTAGATAGTTGCCTAATAATTTATAAGATAAATATACCACAATTTCTTTTGCACCAGAAGAACTTTCTAACAGTTTTGCCTCCATACAAAAAGATTGTTAGTAAGATAATGAACAGCTACCCCAGGAAGTATTTGGAGAATTGGCATGATAATTTTTTATGGGTAATGTATATGGAAAGCTTCCATTAAGTAGGAAAGTGGACTGCAAGCCTGAGGTATATGCAGATTCTAGGACTAAAATAATGTTTATTACATGCATTAATTGGATAAATAACTTCAGTTAAAGATTCATTTGCAAGGGGCTTCCCTGGTGGCGCAGTGGTTGAGAGTCCGTCTGCCGATGCAGGGGACACGGGTTCGTACCCCGGTCCGCGAAGAGCTGCGGAGCGGCTGGGCCCGTGAGCCGTGGCCGCTGAGCCTGTGCGTCTGGAGCCTATGCTCCGCAACGGGAGAGGCCACAACAGTGAGAGGCCCGCGTACCACAGGGAAAAAAAAAAAAAAAAGATTCATTTGCAGGATGTTCAAAGGTGATGTAAATGCCTGTGAAGCTACTTTTTCCCTGCTGTGATCAAGAGATAGGAGAACATGATGTGGAACTTGGAGGCAATACACCATGGATAGTTGAAAAGACAGTTCTCCAGATAGCAAGAGATGCAGCATTGGGCTTTTTCTTTTCCTATACTACAGTGACCTAGAACTGATAGCGTGAATTCTAATGGAGTGCTTGCCCTCAAATTCCTTTGTATTTTCTGAGTAGCCATAAGGGAGTCCATTCAGCCTCTCTTTTACAGAAGGAACATTTTGAGGGAAAATATACAGGATGTCAGGCCTGTGGGAGGCTGCTGAGTCACATATGATTCACAGATCTGGCTTCAGAAATCTTTCGATTTTCACATTACTAAACGGGGTGGTCTGTTTTAAAACTGCTTGTTGAAATCCACATTGGGGTGTGCTCTAAATGGAGCACGAGGAATGTGACCGAATGACTATTAATGAAAAAAAAATTAGAAGCCTGCAACAGTTCATTCGGAATGTTGATGTTTAATTCATGTTGCTGGCTGCTTTGTGATTCCTTCCTGTTCCGTAAAGACGATGAGTTCTGTGGGCTTGCCGTCTTACAGTTGGCCCCTCGAGCCGAAGTCCTGTCTTCTTTTCATCAGGGCTTGTGAAATGCTTCATACCTGTTTCTAAAATGACCGAATGAGATCAGTTTCTAAGCCTTTCCTTCTGACTGCAGAAGAATTATTTCAAATGTGGAAGATACAAATAACAGCACAAATGAGTCTTTCTGTGAAGAGATCGACCATTGTATTTTAAAATGCTTATTTCATATTTATAGAAATAGTTTACATTCCAGTAATCATCTTGTCATTTGTTTCATGGTAAAGGAAAATAACCTAAGACTTTTGATTTTTAATTTTTTTGTTATGAATTGTGAATTATCTGATATTAAAGATTTATTTTAACTAGAATAATGTTTTTAGTTTGTATTTAAAATGGACTTCTAAGTAACTATATATACATGAATCATGCTTTACAGTGTATTTTTATTAAAAAAATTTTTTTTTTTTTTAAAATTTTGGCCAAGCCACGCAGCTAGCGGGATCTCAGTTCCCTGACCAGGGATCGAACCTGGGCCACGGCAGTGACAGCGCTGAATCCTAACCACTAGACCACCAGGGAACTCCCTACAGTGTTTTTTAAATTTACTAAATGCATGACATAGAAGCTTCAATTGGATTTAGCTAAAGTGCAAACTTTTTCTCCCTGATATTTTTTTCTGTTTAATTGCCTAGATTTCGGTCTATTTTTCCACATATAATACATCAAAGGTCATGATTTTATAATGTTGTTATTTAAACATTAGCAATTATGACATAATTTAGAAAATTAATTCAAATAAAAGTTTGAAATTGTGACCAAAAAATTGAAAATGATTTCTTTTCCTGTAGTACTTCAACATTTATATAAACTTCTCACCAATGGCTGACAGTCTTTGCAAGGAGTTATTTGACAGTGCTAAAAATTGTAATATTTCCACCATTTGGTAAGCATAAACTCATTTTAAAACACAGTTATTGTTAAGTTCACTATGTTAATGGAGAAAAAACTATTTGATTAAAAACAGTGGTTTAGCTTTGTGTTTCTGTTGAGCAGATCAGGAAGGGGAGCTGGCTCTAATTCCTATCCAAGAAGCAATCTTTTGCTTGGATTACTTAGTGCGCTCAGACCATTGGAGGGGAGCACAAGGGCAGTGAACATGCTGCTCAGGCAGAGCGTCAAAGAGAACCACATGTCTGTGCGGACAAAAAGGTTGAAAGCAATTAAATTGTAATGTATTTTATATTTGAAAAGACCTTTCCTATTTTTCTAGAATCCTGTGGTTAATACTAAAAGGAATAAAAATGTTACAGAATGGGTACTTTTAAGATGTTCCTTTCTGACGGTCTTCAGAGAGAGTTACTGTTTTTCTAATTTGCGAGTTAACACGTTCGCATGGATGGCTTTTTGATCGATAAATAAACTCTGTCCTGGAATAGCTATCAGACAAACTATACTATGAGCTATCTTTAAAATGAGCACCATACAAGTCGGTCTGGGCCCAGACTTTTATATTCTTGCATTTGTTTGTGTATTTGAACCTGCGTTATGAACACAAGGCCAACCGAAAGAGTCATATTTTCCATTCATAGTTGAAGGATTAAATGTTGCTTCCAGAATATTTTATATTTAAAAACACATCAGGGCTGACTCTACATCTGACCTGCTACTCTGTGTCAAATCTGTGTGCCGTGTAGTGTATAGTATGAAAGTCAGTGGCTGTGTACCTAATGCTGGGGATGCCATGATGTTATGTTAATGAAAGCAGCAAATTCATGGTTTTGTAAATACAGCAACTAGTGCTTGTTTATTTGATAATCTGGATGAAAACTTAATTTGAGGAAAAATTGTAGCATTAAATAATCATGTGCATATTTCTTTTAAGGAAGAAAACACCTGGATTTTCTCAGTTGCAGTATTTAAATCCTTATTTTCTAACTATAACTTTCCTCTTGCTGTGTAAAAATAAGACTTCGGTAATTGTCATTTCCTCTATTTACATCAGTGAAACAGACTTATAACCCAGGCCTATGAAAGTGTATAAAATAGAAAACACAAGACATTTGTAAGTTAGGATGAGAGGAGTGTTGGGGGTAATCTGGTGGTTTAATGATGAGAGCAAGCCATGTTTCATATTGATTAGCATTTATTAAGATGGTAGACTCTATTGGCTTCTAAGGGCAAATGCTCAGCTCTGCCACTTACTAATTCTGTGACCTTCGGCAAGTAATTTAACCTCTCTATGCCTCAGTTTCCTCAGTCTGTAAAGTGAGATTCATAATAGTATCTGCCTCATAGAATTTTTGTGAGAATTGGAGTTTTTTCACATAACATGTTTGGAACAGTTGTTGGCACATAGATGTGAGATAGATGCTATCTCTTGTTTATTGAGCATCTAATATATGTCCAGAAATGTGCTAGATATTCTCAGAATACTGAACTGGAAGCCGTGACCCATCCACTCAAGGAAAGCAAGTATTGTTAGGAAAAAATAATACTAACGTAAGACAGTATAACAACGTGTGTGATGTTTTGTAGGACAGGCTATATCTATTTTAGGAGCTTAGAAAAAAAATTTCTGAGCACTTGAGGACTTGCCCAGAAGAAGGAACTGAAGTACAGACTTGAAAAATGATTTTCAAGCCCTAAAGAGACTTAAGAGAGGTCATTTCAGGCTAGTGGAAAACGTGATTAAATAACATGACAAAACTGACATGTTTGTGAAACACTTAAACTGGCCTGACTGCAGATACCAATCTATGTAGGGAAGTAGATGGGGCATTTAAGTCAGAATCCAAACATAATAAGCATTGAGGATTTTGCAGTATTGGAAATATTATGGATGTACAATTAATAATTCAGAGAAGAAAGGAATGAGGAAAATTTGATCATGACATTAAGTAATATTTACATGCTTGAATTAGACAAAAATATGTTTTGTGAACTATCAGCAATGGCAGAGAAAAAATAAGGTAAACAATGAAAGAGAAGATCCTCAAGAAAATGAATGGAAGTTATGTAATGTGCAATTAGAAATTCAACCCATTTGGTTCATAGAAACACCAGCAGCAGATTGTGTGGCCATTTGGGACACCTCCCTTGGCACCAGGCTGGAGGGACAATGCTGCAGGTTGTAACTAACGGTGATGTGGACCTAAAAACCAAAGCTCTCCAGGCCTCCAGGGAGCAGATCCCTTGTATGAGAACCCTCCCCCAGTCTAGCTAATCCAGGGAACTACATTAACATCAGCCCTAAAGTGTATATTGCTCATTTGTTGTCTTGGAAGCTGGCAGCAAATTGCTGCAGCTGAGACAAAAAAAATTAACTAAATAAAGAAACAACGAAAATGCTGGGATAAAACAAAAATCAATCCGAGATGGTGGGAAAGGCAGATCTCATGAAGAATCTTTGGTCTTTGAGAATTATGACTATGTATATTTGTAAAGCAGATCAGACACACACACACACACACACACACACACACACACACGCGACAGTGAAAAGCAAACAGAAAATGAAGGCAGAGGAACACGAACAGCATAAGAATCCGATTTTTAGTGATAAAACCTTTTTTCTTCTTCTCTCGAGTACTTTACCTTTCCACCCTGATTAGCATGATCACATCCCTTTCTGCATTTCTTTCAGGACTGACTCTAGACACAAATGGAATACTAAAGCATTTCACAAGTCTAAACAGCTTTCTAAAAACAGCAGCAGTGTTATTGAAAATGGTTTAAATCGAGAATAATTTCAGGAGCTAACGTAACTGGCATGACAGCCATCTCACAAGCAGTTTTAGATTTATTGTAGATACCAAGTGTTCCTTTCACTCACACACACACGCACACACACACAGTATTTTTCATGATAGAGTTACCCATGTTATAAGAAATGCATATTTAGCAAAATAGTGTGTCTAGGTTATCTAAATCTTTGGCTTACTTATGTTATTTTTTACCCAACTATAAGAACACTGTGGGTGGTTTATTATATAACAAAAAAGGGAGCAGTTTGGCATTGATGGGATATTTATAGCAAGTGGAACAGTTTTGAAATACATGGTCTTATTACTTCAAATTTATTAATAACTATTTATATATCAACACAATTGAAATGGTCAGTTTGTTAGATCTTGTGATATTTTTATTTTTTCCCAGGTCCACAGGGCAGAACTATGTCTCTGATTTCCTTGGGTTAAAAATAAAATTATTTCTTAAAAATAGTGGCATAGGCAGAGAATTGCTTTAGGACAAGGGCCCCAAAGGGTACAGGCTTCTCCCTCTCCCTCTCCTCCTCTCATTCCCATACTATTCCAGCTCTTTTCCATTCCCATTTCTTTTCTGTGTATCTCCTATTATTAAAAAAAATTGTTTTTAATTAATTTTTATTGGAGTATAGATGATTTACAATGTTATTTACTGCTGTACAGCAAAGTGAATCAGTTATACATATACGTATATCCACTCTTTTTTAGATTCTCTTCCCATATAGGTCATTACAGGGTATTGAGTAGAGTTCCTTGTGCTATACAGTAGGTTCTTATGTAGAAAACAAACTTATGGTTACCAAGGGGGAAAGGGGGAGTGGAATGGATAAATTGGGAGATTGGCATTGACGTATACACACTACTATATTCCTTTTTTGCTCTAGTCTCTATGATAATTGCTAGTGGGATAATTCAAGATGGATGTGGAAGGAACATGTCTGTTTTAATACTCTCTTCTTACTAATAGCAGGAAGTTCACACATTCTTTTTTTTTTTTTTTGCGGTACGCGGGCCTCTCACTGTTGCGGCCTCTCCCGTTGAGGAGCACAGGCTCCGGACGCGCAGGCTCAGCGGCCATGGCTCATGGGCCCAGCCGCTCCGTGCCATGTGGGATCTTCCCGGACCGGGGCACGAACCCGCGTCCCCTGCATCGGCAGGCGGACTCTCAACCACTGCGCCACCAGGGAAGCCCCACACATTGTTTTTTGACAGAGGACTTACTACATGAGATATAGGAAGGAAGGACAGTCTTTGTAGGACCTATTGTAATATTTCTTAGCTATCACTTTGGCTCCGTTATGATAACCAGTAAAAAGGCAAATTCTCTCTGTAGCATTTAAAACAATTAAATAGATAACTATGCAGACTTGACACTTTGTACTCAACTGCTGCACTTTACAATAGATGAAACGGTGTAATTTGTGGTGTTCTCAATTTGACGTTCCTCAAATGCATGCAAAATGAAATGGATTACCATCTCTCTTTCTTTCTTCTTCTTCTTTTTAAAATAGTTTCCTGAACTATGCAATACTCTTTTGAAAGCCATCTTACAGGCAAATCTAACCTCAAAAGGAACAATATTGGGCTTCCCTGGTGGCGCAGTGGTTGAGAGTCCGCCTGCCGATGCAGGGGACACGGGTTCATGCCCCGGTCCGGGAAGATCCCACATGCCGCGGAGCGGCTGGACCCGTGAGCCATGGCCGCTGAGCCTGCGCGTCCGGAGCCTGTGCTCCGTAACGGGAGAGGCCACAACAATGAGAGGCCCGCGTACCGCAGAAAAAAAAAAAAAAAAAGGAACAATATTAATTGCATGGCGAGTATTCTTCTCTCAAATTTAGTGAAAACTTGAGTATTTTATATTATTTGCCTTTAGAATTTGGGCTATTTCTGTACAGTAAAGTGAAGTAAAAGATATAAAAGATTATCTCAACTACTCAATACAATATTTGCATTTGCCTCAATTTTTAGAGATCTCGTATAGAATTCTCCAAAGTACACTGAGCCGGCAGACATCATCAAACAGTTGGGAACATATACTGCTATTTGACTCTGTACTGAGTTATTGTAGAGGTAGAGAAGGATTACAAGACTTCATTTTTTTCCTATGAAATTCAATGTCCACTTGAGAGATTTAGAATTACAAGGTGTGCGTTATACAGATTTTTTAAAATTTCTTTAAAGTATTAAGTCGCATTTAAAAGTTCTTCTACTTGTTGAAATGTGGGTGCTGTTTATAGATGCATGGGTCCAGCCGTTCATTTTTTTCTGATGTGGATTTTGGAGGGAAGAGGAAATTTAGTAAGTAAATTATTTACTCTGCATGCATTAAGTAAAGATAATTGGGCATTTTAAAAAACAATACTGCAATTACATTTTATTTCAATACATTTTTCTATTTATTCAGTAAATATCTGTGTGCCTACTATATACAAGGCACTGTAATATTGAGGATTCAGTGATGAATGAGAGTAAAAGTATATCCATCTAATCATGAAAGGCTACAGAAAAATAAACACAAACCACAATTAAAGTGCTTTGGAATTTAGTGGCTAGAAGAGGACATTTTTAGTTTGGGAGCCTGTGAAGGTGACATTAGAGTAGTTGAGAAATTTATTCACAATGGAGGTGGAGGATTAATTTCAGGGAGAGGGGTTATAGAGCCAAAGCAGAATGTGGAAAAGGACAGTCGACACACATGGAAATGTGTGAGGTTGGTGGAAGTAAAATGGCTTAGAAAATTGGAAGCTACAAGGCTGGGCTGTTAAACTTCTCTCAACTTGAAGTTTTCTCATCTATGAAAAGTGAGCACTAGTTTTTCTGATGACTGAATGGGAGAGTGAATGTTAAATACCTTTGGCAAAAAGTTTGGCATGAAATAAGGTCTCAGTGCATTCAGCTCTCAGGTATGTACTGGGAAAAACACTGAGATACTATTATTTTACAAAGGATTGAAGGAGGGATATGATGAAGAAATTGATGACATGGACCATCATGGATGACTGAGGAGATGGTTTGCCAACAAGAAGAAGGAACACAGAGGGTTAGTGCTATGGGCAGGGAAGATTTTTATAGATATTTTGAAAAAGAAGGCTGGAAAATCAAAAGGGAGTGATCTAGAAAACTGTAGTTAAGGCAGAAATGGAGCTCAAATGTAGGAATTATGTATGTACAGGTGACAATTGCAGTCATGAGATATTGACGTTTTGGGATTGTAGGAGCTTAGAGAAACGCAGGGTTTCAAAGGGCTCTTTTTTTTTTTTTTTTTTCTTTTTGCGGTACGCGGGCCTCTCACTGTTGGCCTCTCCCGTTGTGGAGCACAGGCTCCGGACGCGCAGGCTCAGCGGCCATGGCTCAGGGGCCCAGCCGCTCCGCGGCATGTGGGATCTTCCCAGACCGGGGCACGAACCCGTGTCCCCTGCATCGGCAGGTGGACTCTCAACCACTGCGCCACCAGGGAAGCCCCAGGGTTTCAAAAGGCAGTGGAAAATTGGGAGACGGGAGAGAGCAGAGAGATAGGAAGTAGCTTTGTTGCATGCGTTGACTGCATACCCAGTCTCTGGAGCTTCTCATCATTCTTCTCTATGAATACCATGCATTCGTACTCTCCTGACTATATCATGCTCAAGTCAGGGAGTTACATTTCTAACAAGCAGAGTAAGTATGTTCCTGACATCACAAGTTGGAAAATCCAGAGCATATTCTCATGGAAACAGTGTACCTGTTAGTCCAGTTCTGTTGTATCTATATAACCCGATATACATTGATTCAACTTTTTTTGAGCTGCTCAGATTTTGTAATATTTCTTTCTTTCTTTCTGAGAGCAATTCATTTTATTTCAGTGATTTTTAGAATTTTTTCTTTTAGAAATTATATTTTTATTCAAGTGATTTAAATGTGGGATATATGTTCAGGCCACTTTCTTCATTTAGTCTTCCAGAATATTCTTTTATGAGATTATTAGCCTACAAACCCCCAAAATGATGAGAAATTTGAAATTTGGCAATACAGTATTTTCACATTTTCCTAGAAATATTGTAATAGCATTTTTGGTTCCATAAGAAAAATGTTTAGAAAATAAGTGTTGTGTATAAATATAATACTGTAACATTTTAATGAATATTTTTGGTAGTCTTTGTTATTTAGAATTAGTAGAGATCTTAAAGTTTTCAGGCCCTTCAGTTCACTTTTCCTTGTCCATCTTTCCCACCTGCTGGTATCTGCCCCATATTCATCTGAATGCCTTTTTTCTCCCATCTCACCCTCTTTAGCCTAGTACTGGTGGAGAAATTCACACAGTCATGCTGATTAGTACTGATGAAAACTGGTGACCCCCAGTATAGGGCTTGTCCTTAAATACTCTCCAGTCATTGTTCTTTTGAAACGTCCAACTTTTCTTTTCAACTACCCTACCTTAATACCTCCTGCCTATCTCTGAACCGATGACTCTGTCTACTTTATTACAAAAAAGAAAAAAAATAGAGACGAATAAGTAGAACTGTCTCCAGTTTTTGATCGAGTTGTTGTAGCTATTTTCATTTACTTAAAACCGTTTACGTTTTCCCTTTGATCTCCCTGGAAGAAGTAACCTACTTTCCAGCCGTGGATTAGGATTCTCCTGTGTTCTGCTTATTTCTTCACTCATCCTTCACTCGATCATGTTTGGAATATAGAGGGTGAGCAAGAAAAAGCTGAAGGAATCTAGAGTCTTTTGAAGGCCCTTGCCCTGTCAGTAAGTTGCATGTTCTCTCCTGAGATTTCTCTGTGATGTCTCCTCTCCGTGCCTTTCTCCTTTTGCATGGAACCATGCCTATATCTCTCCGATTAAAAAGCAAAAAGGAGCACTCACTCCTTGTTGTCCCTTTTTTCCTAGGTTCCACACTTCTCTCACTGTCCTCACATAAGATAGATAAATTTCTCTCACCTTGTTTGATGACTCTCTCTGGATATTCTTACCTTCCCTGGCTTTTGTGATACCATTGTTCTTGGATTCCCTTCTTTCTTGCCACTACTCAGATTCCCGTCTCTTTTTTCAGTGTTATTTTCCAGAGTTCTAGCTGCTGTGTATTTTCTTTCTCCCTTTATAAACTCTCCTTTGGGAGTCATACACTGATTTACCTTTGTCCTTTGAAACTACCTGATCTTTAAATGCTATGGAAACTTCTGAGAGCTTCAAATCTATGTATATTCAGTTGCCTAGTGGGTTTCTATACGTGAATCTTTCAAAAACATCTCTACCTGAACCAATAAAAACTAACTCATCAATACCCCTCTAAGTCGTTCTTCCTCTTATACTTTCTATAACAGAATGTCCTATCATTGTCTAACTGAAGAACTCCATGAGTCATCTGCAAATCCTTTCTCCCATTCACTATTTAAATCTAGTAGTACCTGAAATCCTGTCATCCATCCTTCAGAGTTTTGTTGAGCTGGTTTCTTCTACTTGGTCTCCCTTTTGTTTCCCTCTCTACTCTACTAGCTACTACTGAGCTAGTTTGAACCCTCATTTCTTCCATCTTATCTAGCCCCTCCCTCCTCACTCTTTGTTCTCCCTCTAAGCCACCATCCACTTGGCTATCAGAGAAATTATTTTATCATGTTCATATACCCTTAATCTTGTTACTCGCTAACTTCACATTTTCCATTATTTCTCCATTATTTTGAGGATACAATATAAATGCTTCAGAATGTTATTTAAGACCCTGGGTCTGGCCAACTATTTGCCAGAATTTCTTCCTGACCATTCCTGCCCCCATTCCATACATTTGATGAACAGCCTTGGACTCTGGCCATACAGACTACTTGTGGTTGCTGACAATGCCACGTTTTAAATTCCCCCTGCCTTCGTTGTTTCTTCCTTCCCTTCTCGATTTTCTTAAATTCCACTTGTCCTTCAAATCTCACTTTAAGTAGCTACTAGTCGAAAGCCTCCTCTATCCACCTCCCCACACAACTATCTAATAAACTTTAAGTGACTCTTCTGATTACTGAAGCATGTCCTAGAGATGGGATTCAGGATGGGCTAAATATGGTTACATAGCCTATTGAATATTTTAAGCTGAAGGCGTTGGGGAATTGGCATCTGCAGGCAGGACTTTGTGACCTTCCCCTCATGTGAGCGTTGCTTCCCTATACCTGGGAGAAAGGAGCATCCGTATCTCTGAAGACATGGGGCAGAAAGAGAAATGTGAATGAATGGTCTCTGTTAAGTTTCCCCCAGTTTGCTATACTTAGCTCATATTCTTTGTCCCATCATATCTTTCTGTTCTTCATCAAACCTAGCATAAAGACACTCAGGTTTAACCATTTTTTGGGGGGTGGAAGGTCTTCATTTCCTTATGAAGCCTCCCGTGTCATGTAAAACTTGAATCAATTTGTATGCATTTCACTTATTAGTCTGTCTTTTGTTACAGGTTCTCAGTCAAGAATTTAGAAAGGTAGAAGAAAAGATACTTTTCCTCCCCTACACCACCTTATTCTTGTTCTCTTCTGCCTCTTTCCTGTCAGACCCAGTTTTAAGCGTAACCAAACTGTAACGCATATATCTTTCGTTTCTGCCTTGCCAGCTTTTAGTATCTTCTCCAGCAGATACTAGTTCTTGTTGAGTGGGCTGACAAAGAAGAAACAACAAATTCTTCCTCATGGAGTGCTATGTTCATTTCTTATTATCTGAAAAGACTATATATCCTCTGTAACTTTCTCCAAAATATTATAGTGCCTTCTGGAGACATTTAATAAAATAGTGCTTATGCATATGTGGTTGACAATTTACCTAGAAAGAGAAAGACTGATAGAGAATTTGCCCATATGAATATTTTCCCTTATGTAATTTTTCACTTTCATGATCAGTGAGATCTTCGCTTATTTCCTAGCCATTATAATCTTCTAATTCCAGGTTTGAAAGGCAGAGTGCTTATGTATTTTCAGAAAACCAGGTAATACCTCATGTCTATAAAAAATAATCTTTGTTCCTATACTATGTGTTTTTTTTTTTTTTTTTGGTGATATGTGGGCCTATCACTGAGACCAGTCTTCTCTGTCCCACTGACAAGCTGTTAAGAACATAGTATAGGGGGCTTCCCTGGTGGCGCAGTGGTTGAGAGTCCGCCTGCCGATGCAGGGGACACGGGTTTGTGTCCCGGTCCGGGAAGATCCCACATGCCGCGGAGTGGCTGGGCCCGTGAGCCATGGCCGCTGGGCCTGCGCGTCCGGAGCCTGTGCTCCGCAACGGGAGAGGCCACAACAGTGAGAGGCCCGCGTACCGCAAAAAAAAAAAAAAAAAAAAAAAGAAAAGACTGACAGTCGGGAGCCAGGGGGCTCAGTTCAGGGTGAATGCTCACTGGATAGAGCCAGCGCCGCGGTGGGGAAACCGGCTTCAGTCCTTGAATTACAGCTTGCTCTCTTATGACAGAAGAGTTACCTGTTTAAAAAATTTTTTTATTGAAGTATAGTTGATTTACAATGTTGTGTTAATTTCTGCCGTACAGTGAGGTGACTCAGTTATATATATCCTTTTTCATATTCTTTTACATTATGGTTTATCACAGGACACTGAATACAGTTCCCTGTGCTATACAGTAGGACCTCGCTGTCTATCCATCCTGTATAGTATAATAGTTTGCACCTGCTAATCCCGAACTTCCAATCCTTCTCTCCCCCCACCTCCACTCCCCCTTGGCAGCCACAAGTCTGTTCTCTATGCCTTTGAGTCTGTTTCTGTATTGTAGATATGTTCATTTGAGAGTTTATGTTCACTGTCAAATGAACATATCTAAGAGTTACCTTTTAAATGTATAAATTATTTGTATGCTACTGCAGTGTACTGAAACTAAATAAATCACAATGTCAATAAAGAAAAAAGGGAAAACATTTAGTATTTATAAAATCCAAAGAACAGAATAAATAAGCAATGATAGATACACATACCATATATATGTAGAGAGAAGTTCAAATTCAAATACAAATCATTTCCTATCGTTCTTATTAGTGTTTTCTTATATTTGCATGGACAGAAAAGAACACACACTTTAGGTCTTTTTGAAACATGAGGATGAATAAATGAAATATATGAAGGGATTGCAAATTAAATTTAATTTATTAGAATGGGGAAAATTGTGTGGTATTTGGTAATCTCTAATGACAGGAAAAATAAGATAGACCATCAGTTTAGAATTTTCTAAAATGTTCTGACATCCATAGTTTGTATTTTAAGATCTCCATTACATTAAAGTATATACAGTTGTCCCTTGAACAACATGGGTTTAAACTTCGTGAGTCTATTTATAGTAGATTGTTTTCCAGTTAATGTACAGTACTACATGATCCATCATTGGTTTAATCTGTGGATGCCAAACCGCGGATGTGGAGGGCTGGACTGTAAAGTTATTTGCGGATTTTCAGCTGCCTGGGGCTTTGCACTCCTAACCCCCCACATTGTTCAAGGCTCACCTTTACATGAAAAGGATTTGAACTGGAACCTTCAATCATAATTTTAATGCTCAAAACCATTTCTTTAAAACTTAAGCCTTGATCCAGTAATTCCAAATCTAAGAGTCTAGCTAAGGAAATGAAATACTTTTAAGCTTAATGTGTACTGAGATATTTGTTGCAGTGAAATTTTTAGCAGTCAAAGCTGATGACATTCTAGTTATCTTTTGAAAAAGGACGATGGTCAAGTATATTATGGGATTTAGAGATAAGGGAATATTAAGTGGCCATTAAAGTACAGTGTTTATGAAATATCTGTAATGACATGGAAGGGTATTTATCATGTGACTGATGGAAAAAAAGATATGTGAATTTTACATAATATGTGCTTGACCTTGTGAAAGAATTTTAAAAGACTTGAAGGGAATACATCAAAATGTTAAGTGATTATCCTTGGGTATTGGAATTATAAGAAATTTAAAAATATTTGTCATTTTCTGGCAGTTTTCAAATAGTCTACATTTAGCACACCCTTAGTATTATATTACGAAGGCTTGTAAACTAACGGATAAAGTTTAGTTTAGAATATTCCATTCAGTAACCTGTTTTTAATGGAATTTTCGTAAAAATTAAGCAAACGTTTACCCTCATTTGTCATTTTTCTCTTTTTGAGTTGGGAATATTTTAGCATCCTAAGAGGTTGACCCCTAAAGTTTCATTGGTTTTGTCACTTAAAAGTGGGCTGGGGGGGTGGGTAGGTATAGTAGGAGCTAGGAAGGAGGAGAAAGACTTAAAGGTAATTTAATGAATTATCTGCGGATAATCTTTGCATATAGAATGTCAGTCTGTGGCCTTACTTTGTGAGAGATCTGATAGAACATTCTCTTCTCTGATTTCTGCAGCATCAAGTCATGGGTGGATAAGATGCAGGAAGACCTTGTCACCCTGGCAAAAACTGCAAGTGGAGTCAATCAGCTTGTTGATGTGAGTAAAGTCTCCCAAAACTTACTAATCATTTCTTTAATTTGCATGCAGTTCTTTCCTCTAAGAAACTGTCTTTCTATATTATAAATAGGACAATTTTTCATGTGAATCTGATAGTGAAATTCTGAGAGGGACTTTTGGTGCTGCCAGTTACTGCCATCCCTAATAATTAGTGAGGTGTTCTCACTGCACTTTACAGTTTATATACAGCCTTCCCTTACATGAGTTCATATGATGTATAGTCATCCCTAAAATTCAAATTGGGGTGTCCTGTTTCCTCCCATCTTCAGAGGATATTAGGATCTTTTGTATAGTGGTGACTTTAAACCCTGTGAGGGAGTCTTTTGAATATCCTCAGTGGGAACATATCTTCATTCTTTGAGGGTAGATTTTATTTTCAAAAGCGGTTTACAATGTTTATAGCCATGCCTAGAGGCTAGAGTGAATCACTGAGATGGGTCGTATAGACTTTTGTGCAAGGAAAGGAGACACTATAAAAGATTGTTTTTCTTATGATTTATGAAATGACTATGAATGTCACTCTAAAATGATTTTTGATAATAATAGCAACATGTAAATATTTGTGTAACATCTTAAATAGATCGTTTTCCTATTTATAGGAAATAAGAGCATGTACATGTATAGCTTCCGTAAGATTTATTAAATTTTAAGCATCATTTCTTTAGTCTCACTGCTTTCATTTCAGTGTAAGTAATCTAACAATTTGAAAGTACCTTCATCTTGTGTTGTTAGTGATGCAGTGAGGTGTTTTGTTTTCCAAAAATGTGGTGGATCAATGAGGTGAAATGGTATAAAAGTGGTTTCATGTATGATCTGTGAATATTTATTATATGAATATTTATAAGTGAATATTCCTCTCTAGGAGAAACTAGAATGAATGGTTACCCTGTGTATTAATAGGAATTCATAAAGAAACCTTACTAAGCATATACTTCAAAATATTATTCCAGAATCTCTTCATAACACAATTATAGGTTTCAAACCGAGTATATGTTGAGTAAATTTCAATATTTATGAGATGACATAAGGAATATATTTTGAAATGAAAAGTGTTCTTTGTGACTAACAATGATCGAATTAATTCTAATGAACAGTTATTGAGCACACAGCATGTCCCAGGCACTGTGCAGGCTACCAGGGGTTGACAGAGACACAGTTCCTCTCCTCAGAGAACTGACATGCTAGTAATCAAAATCTCCATTTTTGAAGGTGCAAAGATGCCTGAAGGCTACTGTTAGCTGATGTTTGGGATCTGCAATGATTCACTGTGTGAAAATAAATTAGAATATGAAAGTGTGTAGGGTAATAAGTAAGCCTCTGTGAAAGTGATGGCATTTGTGGAATGAGAAAAAAAGAAAAGAGAATTGACAGATTCTGGTTAAAAGTTATGAAACTCTTTTTATTGACAGATTGAAATTAAAAGTAAACTGCTTTTGGGAGCTCTTCTTTACTCCTCAGTGTTTTATCAGCCTCAAAAACCACTTTCTTGGCTGACCTTTTTTTACTTTTGGTGTTAATATGTGAACCCTCTCTTGCCAAATCTGCTTTTTTCAATGAATCCTTAAGAAAAAAGTCTCACCTGATGTCCATTATGCTTTATGAGTTGTAGATGACTAAGAAGAGCGTAAATATTGATGCATGAGTAAATGGCCTTGTGTAAATTAGGATAACAAAATAGAATGGACAGGATGGAAGAAAATCCCCACAATACTGCTTTTATGAGGCATTGTACCTCATTACAGTGATAGAAAAAATACAAATAAAAGAATTATATGTATGTAACAAGGGAGGGAAAGAGGAATTTACTGTTGGAAGAAGAATTTAAGTATTAGGGGACAAGAAGATAGATAAATGTGTCCATATGCCTCTTTCCTTTTGCCCAGAGAGAAGGTGGTCCATGATGGGGGCAAAAGAGGTGCATTTCTTTTTTTTTTAATTAAAAATTTTTTTTTTGGCTGCATTGGGTCTTCATTGCTGTGCAGGCTTTCTCTAGTTGTGGTGAGCGGGGGCTACTCTTCGTTGTAGTGCGTGGGCTTCTCATTGCGGTGGCTTTTCTTGTTGCAAAGCATGGGCTCTAGGCCCGCGGACTTCAATAGTTGCAGCACACGGGCTCAGTAGTTGTGGCACACGGGCCATAGAGCGCACAGGTTTCAGTAGTTGCAGCATGTGGGTCCAGTAGTTGTGGAGCGCAGACTCAGTAGTTGTGGTGCACGGGCTTAGTAGTTGTGGTGCACGGGCCTAGTTCCTCCACGGCATGCGGGATCTTCCTGGAGCCGGGAACAAACCCATGTCCCCTGCATTAGCAGGAGGATTGTTAACCACTGCACCACCAGGGAAGTCCCAGTGGTGCATTTCTTTTTGGCCACAGGAACTTAAAGCGCAGACTAGCTGAAGGACGCCAGAGTTGAGAGTGAAATTTGTGTTGAGACTAAGGGTGTTAGATGCATGGTGAGGATCAAAAGTTCAAAAAATAGAGGAATTTAGCAGGTTTGGGGTTGAAATTCAATATTTAAAAAATGATGATTCCCAAATTATTGAATGTAGGTTTTACTGGCATCACAGGGCACATCTTGCTTTTTACCTGCGGGCTCAGCTGCAGTGAGGGAACATAGCTAAAATTGGACATCTTTGCAATTTTATGAAAATTACTTTGGGCATCATAAAATATTAGCCCAGGGAAGTCTGATAAATAGTATTGAATAAAAGCAGTACCTTAAATTTAAAAATTAGAGATTTTGCCCAGGTACCTGATTAACTTCTGTTAAAGATCAGGAATGAATAGGCTTATATAGTACTGTTAGCCCTGATACATTCAAGTTTTAAGATATCTTTTATTGGATTTTTCCATTTCTAATCACGTATTGGGAGAATATATGTCCTTCAATTGCATATGATCATCCACAAAGTAGATTAAATAATTGAGGAAAGAGGGGCTTCCCTGGTGGCACAGTGGTTAAGAATCCACCTGCCAATGCAGGGGACACAGGTTCGAGCCCTGGTCCAGGAAGATCCCACATGCCGTGGGGCAGCTAAGCCCGTGCACCACAACTACTGAGCCTGAGCTCTAGAGCCCATGAGCCACAACTACTGAATCCGCGTGCCACAACTACTGAAGCCCCCACGCCTAGAGCCCAGGCTCTGCAACGAGAGGCCACCGCAATAAGAAACCTGTGCACCGTAACGAAGAGTAGCCCCCGCTCACCCCAACTAAAGAAAGCCCGCTTGCAACAGCGAAGACCCAAGGAGGCCAAAAATAAACAAACAAATAAATTTATTTAAAAAATTGAAAGAAAAAATAAAATTAGGAGAAAGAGATAATGCATTATGCTTTTTCTTAGTATAGTACTTAATATATTAGAACCTTTTAAATACAACTGAGGACTACTTTTTTTTTTCTAAATTAGTTCAAGTGTTCAAGCACTGTCCTAAGCCCTTTACATCCATTATCTTATTAATCCTCAGGATAACCTTGTGAAGTGAATATCATCATCTTTAACATGCAGGAAGAAATTATTTGCAAGGTTAAATTTTTGTTCTAGGGTGTACAACTACTAAATGGGATATAACTCCAACAATGAAAAGAGTCTTGTTATGCTTTAGAATATATGTTACTATTTTACCCTTTTATATTACACTTGTATTTTGAGAAGGTGAGCGGATCTTCAGTTCGGTACAAGGGTAATATATCTAGTTATGCTACTGCTCTTTTTATAAAAGATATAAAGAGGAAGTGAAAGCTCTGCCACCAAGTATTTACTCACGAACATTTCCATTTGAGTTTCTTTAAAAAAGAAAAATGTAGAAGGAAATTCTAAGATGTAAATTTACATGCAGAATTTAAAAACTTCCATTATTGTTCATGTGCACAGAAATAGTTTTGTGTGTATATCAGTTGAAAGAATTGCTGCGGATTGTACAGGAAGTTTTTCCTGATTTTTGTCTTCATGGTCTTCTAACTGAAGAAAATACACTTATTATTTTTTATAGAATGTTACAGCATATCCTTTTAAAAAATCTTAAAGACTATTATACCTGTAGTTCTTACAGTTGATAGCCTTGTGATCTAGCCAAGATGTTTATTTATTAACCTCATGGTGTTGCTGACATAGTTGACATAATCCATGTAAAATATTTATTGACCTATAATCAGAACTCAACAAATGTCATTCATTTGTTATATTAATTGAGGGTATAGTATATTAGTTGGAGGTACAGGCGGAACCAGTGTAACAAAGACGTAAGATAACCGTGTATTTTTCTCTCACATGACAATCTAGAGGTGTGCAGTCTAGGGTCAGCAGAGTGGCTCTGCCATCCTCAGCATATGGCTTCCTTCCTGGGTCCAAGGTGATCCTTTCAGTTGCCGTTATTTCCCAGCCATCATGCAAATGGAGAGAGACTAGAAGAGCAGGTACACAGTCCCTGTAAGGGTAAGACATCTTGCGCCCATTCTAGTGGTCAGAACTTATTCTCATGGCCACATCTTAACTGGAAAGGAGTCAGAGAAATGGAGTCTTTAGCTGGGTAATGATACGCCTACTCTCTCACAGTGGAAGAGGGCAGAACAAAGAGTGGAGGACAACTAGTCTTCCACTGATAGGTACTATTTTTTGAAGAGCTATATCTAAAAATGTATTAAAGACACGTTAATAGAAAATGCAAGGTATATATGTATATTTAAACATAATCAAGAATGAAATCATAGATCAAGAAAAAAAGACCCCCAGATTATGAAACATATATGTATTTTTAAACAATTTGAATTATAGAAATTTTTGGAAACATTGTATTACTTTTGTTTATATTTTATTGAATAAAATTTGACATCATGTAAATTTAAGTTGCACATCATGTTACTTTGATGCATTTATATTTTTTAATATGGTGGCCATTGTAATGATATTTATCACATTACATACTTATAGTACAGTATTATCGTCTGTGTTCAGTAAACCATACATTAAATCCGTATCACTATTTTAGTATTTGTTACAAGTTTGTACCCTTAAACGCTGTTAGTTTTATCCCACTGTCCCCTCTCCCCTGGTAACCTCTGCTTTACTCTGTTGTTGTTGCTGTTGTTTTTTTACACGTTTGATTTTTTTAGATTCCACACATAAGTGATATCGTACAGTACTTTTCTTTCTCTGTCTGGCTTATCTCACTTAATGTAATATGCTCAAGGTCCATCCATGTTGTTGAAAATGGCAGAATATTCTTCTTTCTCATGGTTGAATAATATTTTATTGTATATATATACTACATTTTTTTTTTTTTTTTTGCGGTACGCGGGCCTCTCACTGTTGTGGCCTCTCCCGTTGTGGAGCACAGGCTCCAGACGCTCAGGCTCAGTGGCCATGGCTCACGGGCCTAGCCACTCCGCGGCATGTGGGATCTTCCCGGACTGGGACACGAACCCGTGTCCCCTGCATCGGCAGGCGGACTCTCAAGCACTGCGCCACCAGGGAAGCCCTATACTACATCTTTTTATTCATTCATCCACTGATGGGCATTTGGGTTGTTTTCATTTCTTGGCTATTGTGAATAGTGCTGCAAATAAACATGAAGGTACATATGTCTCATCAGACTCCTATTTTCTTTCCTTTGGGTATATCCCCAGAAGCAGAATTGCTGGATCATATGGTAGGTCTAATTTTAAGTTTTTGAGGAACCTCCATATTATTTTCCATAGTTTTTGGACTAATTTACTTCCCACCAATACTGTGTAAGGATTACTTTTTCACCAGTACGTGCCAGCACTTGTTGTCTCTTGTCTACTTGATGATAGCCATTCTAACAGGTGTGAGGTGATAGCTTGTTGTGATTTTTATTTGCATTTTCCTGATGATTAGTAAGGTTGAGCATCTTATCATGTGCCTGTTGCTCATTCTGATGACCTCTTTGGAAAAAATTTCTATTCTGCCCTTTTCTTCCATTGGATTATTTTTGTTATTCTTGTTATTGTTGTGTTAATATGCAAAATATATTTAAAAACTAACCCCTTTCTGATATTTAGTTTGCCAATTTTTCTCCCATTCTGTAGGCTACCTTTTCATTTTAATTGTTTTTTTTGTGGTTGCTGTGCAGAAACTTTTGAATTTGATGTGGGCCCATTTGATGATTTTTGCTTTTGTTGTTTGTGCTTTTGGCGCTGTGCCCAAAGAATCATTGCCAAGACCAATATCAGTGAGCCTTTTGCCTATGTTTTCTAGGATTTTTATGGTATCAGGTCTTAGTTTAAGTCTTTGTTCCATTTCGAGTTAATTTTTGTGAATGGTGTGAGATAGAGGTCCAGTTTCACTGTCCTGCATGTGTTTTTTTCAGTTTTCCCAGCATCATTGATTGAAGAGACTAACCTTTCCCCCTTGGGTGTTGTTGGCTCTCTTGTTGAATATTAGTTGATCGTATGTACTGGGATTTAATTCTGGGCTGTCTATTCTGTTACAGTAGTCTATGTGTTTATTTTTGTGCCAGTACCATACTGTTTTTCATTACCATGGCTTTGTAGTATAGTTTGAAAGCAGCAAGTGTGATACTTCCAGTTTTGTTCTTTGTTCTCAGGCTTGATTTGGCTATTTGGGGTCTTTTGTGGTTTCAAACACATTTTAGGATTATTTCTTCTACTTCTGTAAAGAATGCGTTTGGTATTTTGATGGCAATTGTCTTGAATCTAAAGATGGCTTTGGTTAGTATGGCCATTTTAACAATATTAATTCTCCCGTTCCATGAACACAGGATGTTTTTCCATTTGTTTATGTCTTCTCCAATTTCTTTCAGTAAAGTGAAGGCATTTTATTACTTTGAGACACACACACACACAAGCACAAACTTTTTTAGCTATTGTGCTGGCAAGTGGAGAGGATGATAATCATGTTACTAAATAGATGACATTTTAGAAATTAAAGTGGTCTTAATATTCTTGGAAACAAGGTTAAGTTCATAAAACATTCACTAGCAACCATTTTTTCCTTTAATACATTAATAAATTATTTCATGATAAAGTTATACCAAAATTTCAACCAGTATCTAAATGACCAGGTATTCTAAATTAATGATTTCTATAACAATAAGAATTTGCTTTATGCAGAAGGTTTCTAAAAATAAATTGATGAATAGAAACTGCTCTTTTTTCTATAAAATGCCTTGCTGAATCTGCAAAAAGTTATATTAAAAGGAAATAGAACTTTGCAAATATGTCAGAAATCCTCAGTTGCTGCACTTGATTGACTCTGCCCTGGGGAAAGCAAACCACAACTGTGGAAGCAAATTACAATCATTTGGGAGGTTAGTTGTCTCCTTTGTGTGCTATTTTATTCACACTTCCGCCTTTCCCTTCAGGAATCCAAGACTTTCTTGTAGACTCCTTTTTACTACAAAAGGAAGGGATTGATAGTTATCATTTCCACTTGGTTATTTAAGTCTTTGGTTACTCTTTGAGCCCTGGAGCAGAACATATTTGGTATTAGGAAGCAGATGTGAAGACCGTATTTTGGGAAGAGGTAGAGTTTCTCCTCATTCCAAATAGGTCTCTTATTCCTGGCAGGGGACAGGTGGGGACAGGGGACTAGCAGAACCTGGACTGAGGTGAGGCACATGATACACTGAAGGTGAAGAATTTAAGGAGGTGCACTTGTTCTGAGGGTCATAAACTTGCACGATCCTTAGAGTGAGTTAGGGGCTCCTAAAATTTTGTGCTCTCGCTACCTCACTTGCCTTACCCTCGTCGTAGCCCTGAGGCCCAGGGACAGGAAAGGCCTAACTTGCTCTGTATCTTCTGCTCCCCATGGCTGAATGCAGAGACATTTGCAGCCTTTGGACATCACACAAATTACAGGCTACATTTTCTTTCCTGTGACTTTCCCCCCAATGTATAATGTCAGGTGTTTCTTACAGCCTTGTTTGATGTTTTGTAAGTCTCCCAGATTCCTCTTATGTCCCTGTAGGGTACAATGGCTGTTCTTCCAGTGTTAACAATATATGGATTTTGAAATCTCACCCACGTTATCTGACATTGGTCCATACTTCCCCTTCTATTTCAATTTTAATGTGCTGTGTCTTCTTATAATGAAGGATGTTAGGGAAATCCAAACTTTTTGTTAACAGAGACTATTGTATCCCTCTTGTTACCTAAGAGAGTTGAAATGATGCTTGCCACCTTGTTATTATAAGACTTTCATCTTTTTTATTTTAGTTGTTTTTTTAATTTTTTAATTTTATTTTATTTATTTTTTTATACAGCAGGTTCTTATTAGTCATCAATTTTATACACGTCAGTGTACACATGTCAGTCCCAATCGCCCAATTCATCACCCCCCCCCCGCAGCTTTCCCCCCTTGGTGTCCATACGTTTGTTCTCTACATCTGTGTCTCAACTTCTGCCCTGCAAACTGGTTCATCTGTACCATTTTTCTAGGTTCCACATACATGCGTTAATATACGATATTTGTTTTTCTCTTTCTGACTTACTTTGCTTTGTATGACAGTCTCTAGATCCATCCACGTCTCAACAAATGACTCAATTTCGTTCCTTTTTATGGCTGGGTAATATTCCACTGTATATATGTACCACAACTTCTTTATCCATTCATCTGTCGATGGGCATTTAGGTTGCTTCCATGACCTGGCTACTGTAAATAGTGCTGCAATGAACACAGGGGTGTATGCATCTTTTTGAATTATGGTTTTCTCTGGGTATATGCCCAGTAGTGGGATTGCTGGGTCATATGGTAATTCTATTTTTAGTTTCTTAAGGAACCTCCATACTGTTCTCCATAGTGGCTGTATCAATTTACATTCCCAGCAACAGTGCAAGAGGGTTCCCTTTTCTCCACACCCTCTCCAGCATTTGTTGTTTGTAGATTTTCTGATGATGCCCTTTCTAACTGGTGTGAGGTTATACCATATTGTAGTTTTTTTTTTTTTGCGGTACGCGGGCCTTTCACCACTGTGGCCTCTCCCGTCAAGGAGCACAGGCTCTGGACGCGCAGGCCCAGCGGCCACGGCCCACAGGCCCAGCTGCTCCGCAGCATGTGGGATCCTCCCAGACCGGGGCACGAACCTGCGTCCCCTGCATCGGCAGGCGGACTCTCAATCACTGTGCCACCAGGGAAGCCCTCATTGTAGTTTTGATTTGCATTTCTCTAATAATTAGTGATGTTGAGCAGCTTTTCATGTGCCTCTTGGCCATCTGTATGTCTTCTTTGGAGAAATGACTATTTAGGTCTTCTGCCCATTTTTGGATTGGGTTGTTTGTTTCTTTAATATTGAGCTGCATGAGCTGTTTATATATTTTGGAGATTAATTCTTTGTCCGTTGATTCGTTGGCAAATATTTTTCTCCCATTCTGAGGGTTGTCTTTTCGTTCTGTTTATGGTTTCCTTTGCTGTGCAAAAGCTTTTACGTTTCATTAGGTCCCATTTGTTTATTATTTTTTTATTTACATTACTCTAGGAGGTGGATCAAAAAAGATCTTGCTGTGATTTATGTCAAAGAGTGTTCTTCCTATGTTTTCCTCTAACAGTTTTATAGTGTCTGGTCTTACATTTAGGTCTCAAATCCATTCTGAGTATATTTTTGTGTATGGTGTTAGGGAGTGTTCTAATTTCATTCTTTTACATGTAGCTGTCCAGTTTTCCCAGCACCACTTATTGAAGAGACTGTCTTTTCTCCATTTTATATCTTTGCCTCCTTTGTCATAGATTAGTTTACCATAGGTGCGTGGGTTTATCTCTGGGCTTTCTATCTTGTTCCATTGATCTATGTTTTTGTTTTTGTGCCAGTACCATAGTGTTTTGATTACTGTAGCTTTGCAGTATAGTCTGAAGTCAGGGAGTCTGATTCCTCCAGCTCCGTTTTTTTCCCTTAAGACTGCTTTGGCTATTCGGGCTCTTTTGTGTCTCCATACAAATTTTAAGATGATTTGTTCTAGTTCCGTAAAAAATGCCATTGGTAATTTGATAGGGATTGCATTGAATCTGTAAATTGCTTTGGGTAATATGGTCATTTTCACAATGGTGATTCTTCTAATTCAAGAACATGGTATATCTCTCCATCTGTTGGTATCGTCTTTAATTTCTTTCATCAGTGTCTTATAGTTTTCTGCATACAGGTCTTTTGTCTCCCTAGGTAGGTTTATTCCTAGGTATTTTATTCTTTTTGTTGCAATGGTAAATGGGAGTGTTTCCATAATTTCTCTTTCAGATTTTTCATCATTAGTGTATAGGAATGCAAGAGATTTCTGTGCATTAATTTTGTATCCCGAAACTTTACGAAATTCATTGATTAGCTCTAGTAGTTTTCTGTTGGCATTTTTAGGATTCTCTATGTATAGTATCATGTCATCTGCAAACAATGACAGTTTTACTTCTTCTTTCCAATCTGTTTTCCTTTTATTTCTTTTTATTCTCTGATTGCCATGGCTAGGAATTTCAAAACTATGTTGAATAATAGTGGTGAGAGTGGACATCCTTGTCTTGTTCCTGATCTTAGAGGAAATGCTTTCAGTTTTTCACCATTGAGAATGATGTTTGCTCTGGGTTTGTCTTATATGGCCTTTATTATGTTCAGGTAGGTTCCCTCTATGCCTGCTTTCTGGAGAGTTTTTATCATAAATGGGTGGTGACTTTTGTCAAAAGCTTTTTCTGCATCTATTGAGATGATCATATGGTTTTTATTCTTCAATTTGTTAATATGGTGTATCACATTGATTGATTTGCGTATATTGAAGAATTCTTGCATCCCTGGGATAAATCCCACTTGATCATGCTGTATGATCCTTTTAATGTGTTGTTGGATTCTGTTTGCTAGTATTTTGTGAGGATTTTTGCATCTATGTTCATCAATGATATTGGTTTGTAATTTTCTTTTTTTGTAGTATCTTTGTCCTGTTTTGCTATCAGGGTGATGGTGGCCTCATAGAATGAGTTTGGGAGTGTTCCTTTCTCTGCAGTTTTTTGAAAGAGTTTGAGAAGGATGGTTTTTAGCTTTTCTCTAAATGTTTGATAGAATTCACCTGTGAAGCCGTCTGGTCCTGGACTTTTGTTTGTTGGAAGATTTTAAATCACAGTTTCAATTTCATTACTTGTGATTGGTTTGTTCATATTTTCTATTTCTTCCTGGTTCAGTCTCGAAAGGTAGTGCTTTTCTAAGAATTTGTCCATTTCTTCCAGGTTGTCCATTTTGTTGGCATAGAGTTTCCTGTAGTAGTCTCTTAGGATGCTTTGTATTTCTGTGGTGTCTGTTGTAACTTCTCCTTTTTCATTTCTAATTTTATGGATTTGAGTCCTCTCCCTCTTTTTCATGATGAGTCTGGCTAATGGTTTATCAATTTTGTTTATCTTCTCAAAGAACCAGCTTTTAGTTTTATTGATCTTTGCTATTGTTTTCTTTGTTTCTATTTCATTTATTTCTGCTCTGATCTTTATGATTTCTTTCCTTCTGATAACTTTGGGTTTTGTTTGCTCTTCTTTCTCTAGTTCTTTCAGGTGTAAGATTGGATTGTTCATTTGAGATTTTTCTTGTTTCTTGAGGTAGGCTTGTATAGCTATAAACTTCCCTCTTAGAACGGCTTTTGTTGCATCCCTTAGGTTTTGGATTGTCGTGTTTTCATTGTCATTTGTCTCTAGGTATTTTTTGATTTCCCCTTTGATTTCTTCAGGGATCTCTTTGTTATTTAGTAACGTATTGTTTAGCTTCCATGTGTTTGTGTTTTTTACGTTTTTTCCCCCTGTAACTGATTTCTAATCTCATAGCGCTGTGGTCAGAAAAGACTCATATAATTTCAATTTGCTTAAATTTACTGAGGCTTGATTGGTAACCCAGGATGTGATCTGTCCTGGAGAATGTTTTGTGCGCACTTGAGAAGAAAGTGTAATCTGCTGTTTTTTGATGGAATGTCCTATTAATATCAATTAAATCTATCTGGTCTATTGTGACATTTAAAGCTTCTGTTTCCTTATTTATTTTCATTTTGGATGATCTGTCCATTGGTGCAAGTGAGGTGTTGAAGTTGTCCACTATTATTGTGTTACTGTCGATTTCCTGTTTTAGAGATGTTAGCAGTCACCTTATGTATTGAGGTGCTCCTATGTTGGGTGCATATATATTTATAATTGTTATATTTCTTCTTGGATTGATCCCATGATCATTATGTAGTGTCCTTCCTTGTCTCTTGTAACATTCTTTATTTTAAAGTCTATTTTATCTGATATGAGGATTGCTACTCCAGCTTTCTTTTGATTTTCATTTGCATGGAATATCTTTTTCCATCCCCTCACTTTCAGTCTGTATGTGTCCCTAGGTCTGAAGTGGGTCTCTTGTAGAATGCATATATATGGGTCTTGTTTTTATATCCATTCAGCAAGCCGGTGTCTTTTGGTTGCAGCATTTAATACTTTCACGTTTAAGGTTATTATTGATATGTATGTTCCTAGGACCATTTTCTTTATTGTTATGGGTTTGTTCTTGTAGGTCCCCTTCTTCTCTTGTGTTTCGCACTTAGAGAAGTTCCTTTAGAATGTGTTGTAGAGCTGGTTTGGTGGTTCTGAATTCTCTTAGCTTTTGCTTGTCTGTAAAGCTTTTGATTTCTCCATGGAATCTGAATAAGATCCTTGCCAGGTAGAGTAATCTTGGTTGTACGTTCTTCCCTTTCATCACTTTAAGTATATCATGCCACTCCATTCTGGCTTGTAGAGTTTCTGCTGAAAAATCAGCTGTTAACCTTATGGGAGTTCCCTTGTATGTTATTTGTCATTTTTCCCTTCCTGCTTTCAGTAATTTTCCTTTGTCTTTAATTTTTGCCAAGTTGATTACTATGTGTCTCGGCATGTTTTTCCTTGTGTTTATCCTGTATGGGAGTCGCTGCGCTTCCTGGACTTGGGTGGCTATTTCCTTTCCCATGTTAGGGAAGTTTTCAACTATAATGTCTTCAAATATTTTCTCTGGTCCTTTCTCTGTCTCTTCTCCTTCTGGGACCCCTATAATCCAAATGTTGTTGTGTTTAATGTTGTCCCAGAGGTCTCTTAGGCTGTCTTCATTTCTTTTCATTCTTTTTTCTTTATTCTGTTCCATAGCAGTGAATTCCACCTTTCTGTCTTCCAGGTCACTTATCCGTTCTTCTGCCTCAGTTATTCTGGTATTGATTCCTTCTAGGGTAGTTTTCTTTTCAGTTATTGTATTGTTCATCTCTGTTTGTTTGTTCTTTAATTCTTCTAGGTCTTTGTTAAACATTTCTTGCATCTTCTCGATCTTTGCCTCTATTGTTTTTCCAAGGTCCTGGATCATCTTCACTACCATTATTCTGAATTTTTTTTCTGGAAGGTTGCCTACCTCCACTTCATTTAGTTGTTTTTTGGGGGTTTTATCTTGTTCCTTCATCTGGTACATAGCCCTCTGCGTTTTCATCTTGTCTATCTTTCTGTGAATGTGGTTTTTGTTCCACAGGCTGCAGGATTGTAGTTCTTCTTGCTTCCGCTGTCTGCTCTCTGGTGGATGAGGCTATCTAAGAGGCTTGTGTAAGTTTCCTGATGGGAGGAACTCGTAGTGTGTAGAGCTGACTGTTGCTCTGGTGGGCAGAGCTAAGTAAAACTTCAATCCACTTGACTGCTAATTGGTGGGGCTGTGTTCTTTCTCTGTTAGTTGTTTGGCCTGAGGCAACGCAACACTGGAGCCTACCTGGGCTCTTTGGTGGGGCTAATGACAGACTCTGGGAGGGCTCACGCCAAGGAGTACTTTCCAGAACCTCTGCTGCCAGTGTCCTTGCCCTCACGGTGAGCCACAGCCATCCCCCACCTCTGCAGGAGACCCTCCAACATTAGCACGTAGGTCTGGTTCAGTCTCCCTTGGGGTCACTGCTCCTTCCCCTGGGTCCTGATGCACTCACTACTTTGTGTGTGCCCTCCAAGAGTGGAGTCTCTGTTTTCCCCAGTCCTGTCGAAGTCCTTCATTCAAATCCCACTAGGCTTCAATATCTGATTCTCTAGGAATTCCTCCTCCTGTTGCCGGACCCCCAGGTCGGGAAGCCTGACGTGGGGCTCAGAACCTTCACTCCAGTGGGTGGACTTCTGTGGTCTAAGTGTTCTCCAGTCTGTGAGTCACCCACCCAGCAGTTATGGGATTTGATTTTGACTGTGATTGCGCCCCTCTTTCCGTCTCATTGTGGCTTCTCCTTTGTCTTTGGATGTGGGGTATCTTTTCTGGTGAGTTCCCGTGTCTTCCTATTGATGATTGTCCAGCAGCTAGTTGTGATTCTGGTGTTCTCACAGGAGGGAGTGAGAGCATGTCCTTGTACTCCGCCATCTTGGTTCCTCCTCCCAAGACTTTCATCTTAAAAGTAAATTGTCTGGATTTCTAACATGTTAGGCTAGAATGTGCAAAAATATTTAAGAAATTTATTGATTAATATTTCCTGGAAGTTTATTTTTGAAGTAGAATCATTCTTCAAAGGTATTTTCATAGAATTTCCTGGATTTTGATTCACTATTATGATTTCATAAGTTAAAGTTATGTTGAAATCAATACCTTCATATTTTAATACACTCTCAAAGATGTAAATATAAAATGTGTCTAAATATTGAGCATTCAGAGCTCTTAATTAAGTTAGTATTTACATAATTAATGGTTTCTATAACGTAATTAATGGTTTCTGTTTTAAGTGAAGAATTGCTTTTCATTAGTAACTCATGGGATTAACAGACTGATGCTTTGACTTTGACATTGTGGTCATGCCATCTTTATGTAAATAGAATATTCATTTTCTAGGTGGTAGATAGTTTAATCTATTAATCTGTTTACAAAAGAAGATACTGTAAAGCAGAATATAATTAATCTTGGAGATTGTGATTAGGGAATCAGCAAGATGCAGAGGCAACAACAGGGTTGGGGAATCTTCTTTTCTACTCTAGGGAGTTCTGTTAAGTAGCTGGATGATATTAGATTTCTCTTTACCTGCTAGTCAGCTGAGGCAAATGGTAACACTCTCCCTTCATTATAGAAATGTAACAGGGGTAAAAGGGAATGTAACAAGAAATGTGAGAGCAATAATAGATTCTATGCAGAAGTTAAATGCTTAGTACTTAAAAAAATGTAGCTTTATATTTATATTACTTTTTAAAAGTAATATTACTTTATAAAAGTAATATTACTATTTTATAAAGGTGATATAATTACTTTTCAAATAAAGCTATTTATTTTTATTTCATATTTTCTGGTTTTATTTAGAGTTGCCTTATTCCCTCCATGATGAAATGTTGTAACTAAATCAGTTACCACAGTTATGTCAGCAACCTGAGATTGTTATTATTTTGGGGGGGAAAAACTCTTTTTTTTTTTCTTAGAAGGAAATCTACTTGACTACAGAATGTACTGTCGGTAGAGACTGTGGACCCCCTTTACCCACCTACTGGAGATTTTAAATAAGAAGCTATTGTTTTAAGACAGTGGTTAATTACATTCATTTTCAAAGATACGGAATAAACTCTAAGGGGATTTCTGATCTTAGGGTGACTTTCAGTATTTTATTAACTGATTTTTAAGTGAAGTACTGTTGTTTCCCAAACATGAATGCTGAAAGACTATTAAAAATTTTTTTTACCTTACAAATCTGTTGCATTAGCAATCAAGAATTAACACTTTAAGTTATGCTTGCACTTGAAGGATAAATTATTGGTTATTGTTTCCCCAAATAGAAATCAGATGGTTTGGTAATACTAATTACAGAGAGAGTGATGGGTAGTGGCTATGCTCTTTTCTTGTCTGTTAGCTGCACAGAGGAAAGGGAAGCTAAAAACTCATAAGTGATGTAGGCAAGTGTTGGCTTCTTCTCTAGAATGAAGATGAATGGCATAAAAGACCATTCATTATTTGCTACTGCGCACTCTCAATATGCAACATAGAGCTGCTGCTTTTTTTTTCCTGAAGACATCATTAATGTCTTTATGTCTAGAGCAGTGATTCTCAGCTGAGGGCAGTCTGAGGAGACATTTGTCAATACTTGGGAACATTTGTGATTGTCACAACTGGAGGGAGAGGGGGTGAGTGCTCCTGGCATCTAGTGTCTAGATGCTGAGGATGCTGCTAAACATCTCATAGTGCACAGGATGTCACCCCAGAACAAAGAATTATCTGGTGAAAATGTCCATAGTGCTGAGGTTGCAAAACTGCTCTAGAAAAACGGAAGAATTTGAGGTAAGAATAAATGTCTGAAATTCTTTAAATGAATACAAAGTTGTAAAAAATTGGATCTCAGCGTTGATAGCTAGCAATGTTACTTTAGAAAAGCCATTTGTTAATAAGGTATGATGGTTAAGGGCAAATTGAACTGCTTTTTAAAATTCTTTTGTTGGCAGTGAAATGAATTTAGGTCGTTTGGGGTTAAGGACATTAAACAAGCCACTCACTCAGCTTATGGTTAATTATTTTTAAATTTAATTTTAATAAAATCTGGTATGATCTCTTTTACTTTTAATTGCATATGAATTTTCTGGTCAAAATACATATATAATTCATATACAGCTCCAGATATTCAAAGGGAAACAAGATAGTTTAATAAGTTACTTGTGGAATTAAAGACAAACAAAAAACCAAATAGGTAGCTTTTATACATATCTTAATTTTCTTTATATTTTTTGTTTTAATTCTAAGTATTCTAAGAGACTCTTAAAACTTACCATATGTGTGAGATGTCTCCAACCTAAAACCTGAAGAATTCTTGATGTGAATCTTTTTCATGCTCACCTTAGTCTTTGTTAGAGTTATTTTCCCTATTCCAGCAATGACCCCTAGTATTTCACTTGTAGTTTTGGTTAAAAATAATCACGTGTTCCTATGTGTAATATGGAGAAAGTGAAGAGGCATGTTTATGGTTGTCACTTGTTCTGTTCCTTCTTACATTTTTAATATGTTGCTCAAAAGTGTCACCGTCAAATTCTTGTTACTAGGAACTAGGGCAAGTAGCAGTATATGCTGTGGAAGGGTCGTCAATTCTGACTTAATTCTTCCTAAATAATCCTCAAGATAATGTCCCATTTGAAACATGATGCTGTCCCAGCTAAGAAGCTATATCATATCAAACAGAATGAATAGAAGTAGGGAAGGTGTTATCAAACTCTTGCGTTTGATGTTAGAATGCCTGTTTAATGTAGCTATCACAGGAAAAGCATGCACTGTAAATCTGAGAACAAGACATATTGTAGATGCATGTGTGCATTTATGCGTATTTGCATATATGTACATAATTACGTGTGTACATGTGTACATATATATGTATATGTGTGTGTGTGTGTGTATTCAGATCATGTTTGTAGTAAACAAGCCTATGTTATAGTTTGAATTCTTCCTATGTACTAATTGCTGTAGTAGGCACTGGAAGTTCTGAGGGAAGAGTCAGTCTAAAACAGCTTGGCGTTGACTCTATAGTAAAATACAAACCAATACCCTGAATTTTATAGCTCTTCATAATAGTATCTCAATTTGCTTTTCTATATATATATATATATATTTTAAAGAAGATGTTGGGGGTAGGAGTTTAGTAATTTATTTATTTATTTTTGCTGTGTTCGGTCTTCGTTTCTGTGTGAGGGCTTTCTCTAGTTGTGGCAAGTGGGGGCCACTCTTCATCGCGGTGCACGGGCCTCCCACTATCACGGCCTCCCCCGTTGCGGAGCACAAGCTCCAGGCGCGCAGGCTCAGTAGCCGCGGCACACGGGCCCAGTCGCTCCGCGGCATGTGGGATCCTCCCAGACCAGGGCTCGAACCCGTGTCCCCTGCATTAGCAGGCAGACCCTCAACCACTGCGCCACCAGGGAAGCCCTGCTTTTCAATATTGTCCAATAATTCCTTGTATCGCACACATTCCGATTTCTTTCTCTCCTTATTAATGCACATTTCATTTGAAGCGTGGCTGTAATACCATCTTTCACCATGTTTTGGACTATCATAACCCACGTGATTTAATTTCCTCTGAATTCTGACAGCACAATTTTCTATACCTCTAATACTCTTCCTCATATTGATCATTACCTTATTTTGTGTATTTATTATTAGAATCTAATTGTCATTTAGGTGTTGTGTTTTTATTTCACTATGTAACTGCATAGGTCCTTACATAGCCTCGTTTGTTTTTGGTTCAGAATAGATACTGATTTTAAAATACAAGGAAGCCCTCGTTAAAGTAAGCATTCACATTCCTAGAAAAGCCTGACATAGTACCAGTGTCACTGTCCATTCAGTCGTTCATGCCATCAGTATTTACTGAGTGCTCACTGCATGCCAGGCACTATACTATGTGCTGGACTGTACCAGTGAACGAAATGGGCAAAAGTCTCTGTCCTCTTGACACTAACATTGTGGTTAAGAGAAGTAGGAAATACATAATAAACATGATACTTATATGTTAGATGATCTTTGCATATGCTTAAAGGTAGCAAAATAGAAATCTGAAGCCATAAAAATTTCAAAGGTAGTATGGTGGGGGAGGGAGGTCCAAGAGGGAGGGGATGTATGTGTATGTGTAGCTGATTCACTTCATTGTACAGCAGAAACTAACACAACGTTGTAAAGCAAGTATACCCCAATTTTAAAAAAAAACCAAAAAAAAACCTAGGTTATTGGGAAAAGAAAAAAAAGGAGGGGGGCTGTAATTTACCTAAAATGAAGTTGTAGACTATCAAATTTGATTCTTTTTTTTTTTTTTTTTTTGCGGTACGCGGGCCTCTCACTGTTGTGGCCTCCCCCGTTGCGGAGCACAGGCTCCGGATGCGCAGACTCAGCGGCCGTGGCTCATGGGCCCAGCCGCTCCGCGGCATGGGGGATCTTCCCGGACCAGGGCACGAACCCGTGTCCCCTGCATCGGCAGGCGGACTCTCAACCACTGCAGCACCAGGGAAGCCCAAATTTGATTCTTTTAATGATATTAATATAATGCTTTTCATCTTATGAGATGAGTGCTTATATCTTCATAAATTTACGCAAACTGTATTGGATTAATATATTTCAGCAGTTGGTGTTGGCATTCCTTTTTTACCCAACTGTGTTAGCTGACGTAACTGACAGTATAATAGAACTAATGCATTTTAAAACTTGACTTTTGTTTAAGAGAGTGCGTTATTCACTTTTTTAATCAAAGGGGAAGAGGAGAGAGTTTGAAGAGCTTAGGGGTTAACTAGGAAATACTGCATATTTTTTATGGCAAAGTTCACTTTTTAAAATTCAGCTAATTTTCAAAGGAGGAAGGTAGGTTTTTTTTTTTTTTTTTTTGGTAAAATATATTCCAATATCAATTCAGATTTAGTGTCACTAGTTACTCTTTACCTTAGATAAAGGAGTCTTCCCATATCTCAACATCTCTCTGTGTTGGCCAGCTTAGATGATGATGAGATTTATGATAAATTAAAAGAAAGACTTTACTTTTGAATCGTAAAATTTCTTAAGGGAACTTTCATCCTTGAAAGTGACCAAGAAAGAAAATTATATCATACTTTTGTGTTAATGCATCTTTTAGAAACAAGACTTTCTAAGCTGCTAGGGAACATGTATTTCAAAAGCCCATGGAACACTTAATAAAGAAAAAAAAAACACCAAATCATCTCACATTGCAAAGTTCAACTAAAAGTAAAACTGATTTTGTGAATATCTAAAGCAGTTGAGGAGACAGTGAATCTCTTTTCCTGCCTGCATTAGTATTGAAGTTATATGAATTTAGCCAATAAAGATAGTGAAGTTAGAATGATGATGAGGGTTATATTGTAACATTTTCTCTTAATCCCACCTTTCATTACTATGAGGTGGAATCATATTTATTCACCCAATTCATATATATTTTTGTACAGTGTGCCATCTATGCTTTATATTTTTAGCTCTTCTGTCTAAAGTTTCTTTTCAGAATCCTATACAATTATGAAGGTTATAATGGGAGTCCTGAGATAATTTCATTATATCATAAAGTCTAACGGAAATTGTGCATTTCTCACGATAGAGCTCATTTTTCATTTCAGTGAAGTGAATCTGGTGACTAATGAAATGGACATGCAAAGTAGTAATAAATAATGTTAATCACAACTTACAAAAATGCTTCTTAGCATTTTTAGTTTTTGGCAGAGTGAATCACTTGGAGAGTGTATCATAGAACTACCCGTAAAAGAAAAATAAAGGTAGTACATTTAAGGGAACTCGGGAAGAGCCTGGGTTTCAGCAAGAATTAAAGGCATTTAGAAGATAGTTTGGGCAGTGGGAGGGAAGTCTAGAGCTAAGGCAGCCCCAAAGGCTGAGTATTGTTTGCCTCTCAGCTGGGGGCTCTTCACAGCTAACTCACTGTGTTAGTTTTCTCTTGTTAGTGTGACAAATTACTATATATTTATTGGCATAACACAGATTTATTATGTTACAATGCTATAGATCAGAAGTCCTTTCCTTGACTCATGGCCCCTTCCCTCCCTCTTGAAAGCCAGCAACACAGGCTGATTTCTTCTCACGTTGCCATCTCTCTGGTTTTCTCTTGCATGGTTACATTTTCCTCTTCCATTTTTAGGACTTTTGTGATTACATTGTACTCACCAGGACAATACAGGATAATCTCTTTAAGTGCAGCTGATTAGCAAAACTTCTTCTGCAAACTTAATTCCCCTTTGCCATGTAACAACATAGTCACAGGTTCTAGAGATTAGGATGTGAGTATCTTTGGAAGGTCACTATTCTACCTACCACAGCCATCACTTATGTCACTCAATAGTATCTGAAGACTGTTTTCCTCTTTTCCTCTTTTCACTTTTGTTGCTGCTTCTGCCCTTGATCCATCCAACTTGTCATCCTATGGTGAGAGGATCTGATTGGTTCAGTATATTATCCTTGTTTATATGGATCCTTTGTACCTGACTCCTCACAGGCCATTAATTCAGAAATTAGCTGCTTCAAGGTCTGATGTGCCCTGATGCAATTAGGTAGGGGCCAAGGGCAAGGTCTTACATTAGAATATTGCTACCCATTTGTAAGGAAACTCCTGTTTCATCAGGGACTGTCCAAGGAGAAATGCCCTTCAGAAAGATGGCAGAGGTCTTGCTGGCTTGTCCAGGACAAGTTCCATTGGAGGAAAGTAAATGTAAAAGCACTGAGGGAAGGGGCTGTCAAAATTTTCATATTTAAAGTTTAATATGCAGAAATTTGACTTTGTTTCTCTTTAGGGAACTTAACTTACCATGGGCTGCCATTCTCTCTCCCAGGAGGGGAAAAAAATTAGTCTCAGCATTTCAAGGTTAGTCTCTTTCAGTTTAAAACAGCCTCTTGTGGCCAATTATGTATTCAATAAATTCTAAGTTTCAACTCTCTTTCAGTATTCTCTGATTTTCTTAACTTTTCTCCTGGGCATCTGGGTGTAAGGGGAAACTTATGTGGTAAGATATCTGGTGTATTTGCTCTCTTCTGTTCTCTCGATATGGTTATCAATGTAATTGCTGCTAAGAGCTCGGCCAGTCTCTCCAGCCTGTGTAGGGTGCCTCAGCTCTGGATGATTGATTGTCACCATCGTCCTTCAGCTGGACCTCTGCTTCCCACTGTCCATCTCTGTCTCTGCATTAGGATCCCCCTGAACCTGCACTGAGACGGTCTCCTAGCAGACATACTGATCCTTAATTCTCAGCTACCTTTCTTGTTCATCCTAAAGGGCTTTCCTATTTCTTTACATCCTGCTGAAGCCAAGGAAGGTCCTGGGCCTACAGTGGCACTGCAGACTCCCTTTACCTAAACATGACATATTATCATGTGGCCTGCTGCTCTAGGCAGTGGTTTGCTCCTGAATGATGTGAAATGGGATTTAAACTCCCTCCACTCTGGTATTCCAAAGCCTGAAACCTACTGTTCTCACTAATACAATTGGTTAATTAAAGATATTTTTTAGATTTCTTAAAGTGAGTAAATGATGTATGTGAAACACCTCAGAGTAGCTGCCTGAATGTGATTGCTAATATAATCGTCTAGGTCATCCAAAACTTGGAAGCCTATCTAGCTTTTAGTAAACACCTCTGGGGTATTGGTATTATTTCATGGCATAATTCCATGGTGTAATACTAAGTATTAAGACTTCTGAAACATTTCTTTAGGTATGTTTACTAAGCGATTATATCAATGAGTGCTGTCACTTTTTAGATATTACATATGAAGTAATTTTTAAATGTATTATTCTGAAAAAACCATGGACTTATTTAGAGCAAAGAGACTTAGAAAGAAGTTTTCAGTGAAAAGGGTAGGGAAACCATAGTCTCTGTTTTCATCACAGCACAACTTGGCCTGTGAATTTAGTAGTGAAAGAACATTAAAGCCAGTTAACTAAGATTGTAGGAAAGAAGGAATGTACAAGCAACAGGTATTCTTTTTGTCAAAACTAGTGTCAAGGGTGGCAGTGAGAAGGTTTGAACTATACAAAAAATTAAAGCATATTAATACACAGTCAGGAGGAAAAAGATCCTGTCTTGAATTCTCTTTAGGTGCTGCGTTCTTTCTAGTAGAAGAAATGGAAGCCAGTGTCACATAGCGTGTAGTTGACATGTGATTTGAATTGAGCTCTATCTGGTGCCAGAAACTCATATTATTTCCACCATGCTCTTTTTCTTGCAGGAAAAACATAGGGTAAAATGGTAAAGCAGATAATTAATTTTTAAAAAAGGAAAAAAAGCTAGGAAGAGGAAAAGAAAAGATACTTTAGGCTCTTTAAAATATTCATATGTTAACATGTTAAATATTGGAGAAATGTGGTTTATTTTAGTGGTGGAAAGAATTATAAATATCTGTAAATTATGGAAATATATCATCTTAAACATCCACGTGAAACCTTCTACTCTGAAAATTGTTTACTGAACATACACCAGGAGACTTTTTGAGAGCCTTCACAGTATCTCATGCAACAATAAAGAATACTGCATTCTTTGAAACCAGAAGCAAGGTCCAGTTCTTTTGGTGGGGGCAGTTATATGGTTCTAATTCATTTTTATTACAAAGGAAACATTTCAAATGTGGTTTTATACATAAAAAAGTAAACGGTAGGATATTTACATTGGGGATCTAGGCTTAAGCTTCCTTTCCTTTATTTATTATAGTTTATTTGCAACCTAGACCTTATTTTTTATTTTCTATGCATTTAAAAATTACAGTATAAACAGAACTTGTGAGAATATTCTGTATCTATTTGAGAAAAATACATATACGTGAACTAAAATTGTTTCTTCTGATTTATAATTCATTCAGTCTTTATAGCACCTGTAATGTGTCTGGCATACATAGATAATGACTAATACATGCCATTAACTGTAGTATATAATGCGAAGTAGAGATTGTGTGTCCTGAACTAATCTTTACCAACTCTCAATTCTATTTGAGTTCCTATACCACAGGAAGGAGGTTAGACTTCAGACAGAAATGGACAAGATATTAATGGTACAAAGCACAACTGCCTTTCACACCAATTAGCTATATCTGTTTTGCTGCAAAGAGCTAAATATCCTGGATCAGTTAAAGTGATGTTGAGGTTTATCTGTTTGTACTCCAAAATCAATTAATCTATTCAGGAGTACATGTTCCTGGATGGCATTTTAGGCTGAAATGAAAGAGGCAGCCTTGGGTTGGAGGGAGTACTTCATGGATAACCTGGGTCTTTAAAAATAGGACTCAATAATCTACTCATCAGTAGAAGAAAGCAGAGGCAATCCAGTAATATGCAGGAATCCTGAATGAAACTAAATATAGGTATTTTATATGGCTAAGTTATCGTGCCTTGAATAATTGGAATGAAAACCTACAAGGTCAAAATTAAAACAAATGTGAGAAAAGCCTCACGGTTTGAAAAGGATAATTTTAGTAGTAAGAGTTTGAAATCTTAAACTATTGATTAGTTTATTAATTTAATTATAGTTAATTGTTTTTAATTTATTAATTAAAATATTGGTATGTTTTAATCACTTAAATAAAAATGTATAAGTTCATGTAAAACCAGAATACTTAAAAAAATAAATATTAGCATATGTATTTGTGAACTTTTTTTTTTTTTTTTTTTTTGCGGTACGCTGGTCTCTCATTGTTGTGGCCTCTCCCATTGCGGAGCACAGGCTCCGGACGCGCAGGCTCAGCGGCTATGGCTCACGGGCCCAGACGGTCCGCGGCATGTGGGATCTTCCCGGACCGGGGCACGAACCTGTGTCCCCTGCATCGACAGGCGGACTCTCAACCACTGCGCCACCATGGAAGCCCTTTGTGAACTTTTGAAGCCAGTGTTCACCAGCAGCATCCATGCTCAGCTGGGAACAGGCTGTAGAACCTGTTGGTAGTAACACAGAATGCTGGCGTTATGCCAGTAAAAAGCAGGGTTGAACTGGTTCCTAGTTGTGCCTGGTTTCACTTCTCATGAGACTGTAGAAACCTGCCAGTCCCTGGCTTTCAAAGATGGTTTAGTCATGCATGTGCAGCCCATCTGTTGGATGCATAAGGGATTTCCTTCTCAGCTCAGCCCTCCAGTCACAAACACAGTCACTGTTTTTTTTTTTTCTCTCTCCTTTCTTTAATACTTCCTCTCTTGCTAGGAGAGTACAAGCTCGGTAAACCAGGTGCATCTTATTGCCACTCTGGGGAATTCCTTCCATAAACACTGATGTGAGCCAGAAAAGTAGTTGTTTTCCTATTGCTGTCTAGCTTACTTTCAGTATAGTTTTATTTGGTGAATTAAAAAAAATTTCAATTTCATAATAAAAATGTTTATACTATTACAGCTTTAACCAAACTTTAATGTAGAGCTCAGTGACCTTCCTCTTCTCTGTGAAATGAAGCTCCCTGGGTCACCAGGATGAACCTGAGCAGGGGAGGGGTTTCATTCTCCGTGTCTCTCTTTCTGGTCATAAAGCTTAGCAGCATAGTTTTTAGCCTCAGTGATTGCAGCGAGGGAAAAAGTGCAAGTCTCCCTCATCACAGTCGCATTCCCCTTCCCCCAACCTTTGTTCACTGCACACATCCTCCAGGTTTGACCTCCTGTGCTTAATTCTTCTGTTTTCTAGAATGGCCTCCCTCTTTCTTTAAAGTGCTGAAGGCAGTTAATACCAGGTTTTGAGGTTGGGGGTACAACTTCAGGTCACAAAATTGCATACACAAACCACTGTGGTACAAGATGTTTTACAACCTGTTAACATGACACACTATTTTGGTGAGGTTGTGGTCTTACAGCAAATTGATATTTATATATATATTTCGGACACACCTAAACTCAGAAAAGATCAAGATGAAGAAAGGAAAGGGGTTGCCTTTCAAATCAGTTGTTTATGGTTTTAAATATATTCTAATGAGCATTTAGGAGCCAAATAAGCAATTATTGTTCTTATTAATTTTATTTTCCCTTCATACAGATTTATGAGAAATACCAAGATTTGTATACCGTGGAACCAAATAACGCACGCCAGCTGGTGGAAATTGCAGCCAGGGATATTGAGAAACTTCTGAGCAACAGATCCAAAGCCCTGGTGGTGAGTTTAAATTGTATCTGCTCATTTTATTATTTTCCATTACTCATTTATTATTTATCTTTCATGTTTTATTTGGAGGTTTTCTTTAGTATGCTTTCCTTTCCTGAGAAACTGTGTTCAGTGATATGTTCATAAAAGATGAACTGTGAACACCAAATAATGAGTTAGCTTATATCTAATTATTAGTTTATTTTCTTATATAAGGTGATTTAAATACAGAGAAACCGTAATTTAATTGGTACATACATCTTTTTATACATATGTAGGTTATGATGCATAATAGTCATGTTTAAATAGATCATACAATGTAAAACCCATGAATATGGCCAGCATCCTTAAAGCTGCCTTTGTAGTACTTTCCTGTCTCCTCACCCTGCCTCCCTGCCAGGGGTAGCCAATACGCTAGACATTTCATTACTCATTTCTTGGCTCTCTAAAAGTAGCTGTACCTCACGTAAATGTTTGGCTAAACATGTGTTAGCTTGCTTGTTTATCAGCTTTATTAAAGTCACATTATGCTATATGTAGTCATCAGCCACTTGCATTCTTCTGTCAACATTATGTTTGCATGATTTATCTAGATGTTTGTGCTTAGTTTTATTCATTTTTATTCATGGTAAAATACTATTTTCTGAGGATCTATCTTAATTTATTCATTTATTCTCTGCTGGTAAATTATTATTTGGATTGTTTCCAAATAGGTGCTACCATGAAAAGGGTGGCTACATTTTCTTGGAACAAGTCTCCTGGTGCACATGTGCAAGAATTTCTGTAGGGTCAGTACGTGACAGTAGAATTACCTGACTGTACGGTATTCACAAAATCACCTTTATACAAGTATGACAATGATTTTCCCAAATAGTTGCATCAATTTAGACCTCCACTAGCAGTATTTGAGTCCGCACTGGTCCATATTCTGGCCGATAAGTGGCAATATCAGACTTCTTAATTATAGGTAACCAAATGGGTACCAAATGGTACCTCTGCTTATTACTAATGAGGTGGACATCTTGTTTTATATTCACTGACCATTCTTGTTTCCTTATCAGTGACATATCTTTTCATACCTTTTGCACATTTTAATTGTTTAAATTGATTTGTAAGTTATCTATTCTTGATGGTAATTTATTTAAGTTACATGTGATGCAAATATCTTTTTCCAGTTTGTGACTTGGCTTTTCATTGTCTTTATGGTATATTTTGATAAAGTAAGTTCTCAATTTTGATGCAAAGTCAACTTTAAAAAAATTATTAGTATTTTGGGGTGTGTTTTGTTTAAGAAAGGCTTCCCTACCCTGAGGTTATAAATATTTTTTAAGTATTCTAAAAGGTTCCATTTCTTTCAGATTTATTTAACCCACCTGTAGCTAATATTAGTACATAGTTTTTAAAAATAATTTTATAAATTTATTTATTTATTTTTGACGGCTTTGGTTCTTCCTTGCTATGCGCGGCTTTCTCTAGTTACGGCAAGTGGGGGCTACTCTGTTGTGGTGCGTGGGCTTCTCATTGTGGTGGCTTCTCTTGTTGTGGAGCATGGGTTCTAGGGTGCGTGGGCTTCAGTAGTTGTGGCACACGGGCTCAGTAGTTGTGGCTCACAGGCTCTAGAGCGCAGGCTCAGTAGTTGTGGTGCATGGGTTTAGTTGCTCCAGGGCATGTGAGATCTTCCTGGACCAGGCCTCGAACCCATGTCCTCTGCATTGGCAGGCAGATTCTTAACCACTGAGCCACCAGGGAAACCTTAGTATATAGTTATAAGTTGCAATACAAATTAAATTTTTTTCTAATCAGTCTTCCTGGGGCCATTTATTAAATAGTTTACCTTCCCCCAGTGAATCCCATTTATCAAGCTGGTAGACACACCTTCTCACCATGTTCCTCTTCAAAAGGATCTTGAGTGTTCTTGAACCTTCATACTGTACCTAAATTTTAGATTCAGCATGCTATTATGCAAAAAAATCTTTACTGGGATTTTGAATGGTATTGCGTTGACTCAGACCAAATTTGGAAGAATTGATATCATTATGATATTTTGTCTTTCTATTGATAAACATGATATTCTTTCCACTTAGCTACTTTAATACCATTTAATAAAGTTTAAAAATTTCTTCATAAAGTTCGTATGCATCTTTTGTTAGAGGTAATGCTGGAGCTGAAGTTTAGCTCCTCTTATTCTACAGATCTCAGCACTGTTACAGGTGTTTGTTCCAGGATAACTCTGAATTCCCTGTTTACTTATCACTTACAGCTCAGATTTTTAGATTAATGTATTATATATATATATCTTGGCACTCAGAAATTGTCCTTGTGTTTTTTTGGCCCTTATACATTTTTATGTTTCTTAAAGTATCCAGGATCTTGTTGAAATAGGAGGGGCCTTTGGAATATTTGGTATGCCATATTGCCAGAAGTTGAAACACTTAATTTCTTTTTAATTGATGTATAGTTGATTTACAGTGTTGTGCTAATTTCTGCTGTACAGCAGAGTGGCTCAGTTATACACATATATACCCTTTTTTGAGTATTCTTTTCCATTACGGTTTATCCCAGCCAACTGGGTATAGTTCCCTGTGCTCTACAGTAGGTCCTTGTTGTTTATCCATTCTAAATGTAATAGTTTGCCTCTACTAACTCCCTTCCCTCCTGCCCCTTGGCAACCATAGGTCTGTTGTCTATGTCTGTGAGTCTGTTTCTGTTTTGTAGATAGGTTCATTTATGCCATATTTTAGATTCCACATGTAAGTGATATCATATGGTATCTGTATTTCTCTTTCTGACTTTACTTCACTTAGTATGATAATCTTTAGTTGCATCTTTGTCGCTGCATTTGGCATTATTTTGTTCCTTTTTATGGCTGAGTAGTATTCCATTGTATATGTGTACCACGTCTTCTTCATCTGTCAGTGGACTTTTAGGTTGTTTCCATGTCTTGGCTATTGTGAATAGTGCTGCTATGAACAGAGGGGTGCCTGTATCTTTTTGAATTATAGTTTTGTCTGGGTATATGCCCAGGAGTGGGATTGCTGGATCATATGGTAACTCTGTTTTGAGTTTTCTGATGAACCTCCATACTGTTTTCCATAGTGGCTACACCAACTTATACTCCCACCAACAGTGTAGGAGGGTTCCCTTTTCTCCACACCCTCTCCAGCGTTTGTTACTTGCAGACTTTTTAATGGTGGCCATTTTGATTGGTGTGAGATGGTACCTCACTGTAGTTTTGATTTGCATTTCTCTAATAATTAGTGATACTGAGCATTTTTTCATGTGCCTGCTGGCCATCTGTACGTCTTCTTTGGAGAAAACTCTATTAAGGCCTTCTATGAAACAATTTTTAAGAAATGTATAAATGGTAAGGTAAACTTTCATGACTGGAAGATTCAAAGCATTATTATCTTCAATTATGGATATGTGAATACCCTTTTAAAGCATTATTTATGGATGTAAATATGTTTTCATTAAAAGTTTATCTAATAGAAATTAGGTGCTTTCTACTTACGTGATTAATATTCACTAATGACAACTGAAAATGATTCCATTTGTATTGATTTTTATCAGCTTACATTTTTTCTCCAGATGTAGGAAGCAGGTAATCTGGACATCACAGTCCTTTGAAAAAGGTCATAGAATGAAGTAGGATGTATCTTGCCTTAATTGGATTAAAATGGGAGCCTAATGAGACTTTCCTTTTTATCATTTGGAATTGAAGGTCTAGACATCTGGTGCGTTATTTGAGTCCTGTGCGATCAGTGACTATCTTAAGCACATGATGGCAGAATACACAATGACTAATTAAATGTAGAATTAGTTAGATTTTATGTGAGGGAGAAGGATTCATGTTTGTTTTCAAACTAGATTCTTTATTTAACTTTTTTGATTCTATGAAAATAAAATACATTATTTGGAAGAGGAATATTTTGAGTCTAATTGAAAAACAGGTGCTGCATTGTATTGTAAATGAATGCAAGATGGCATTATTAATTTACTTCTACTTTGTTGGAGGCTTATACTCAGACAGACTTCTGGATTAAAGGAGCTTTAATTTATCTGGGTGGGGTACCAATGTAATTACATAAATAAATATATTGGAAAATATCTTGAATATACAAATTTGAGGTAGATGATAAAATTTAATGCCAGTTAGATCTTACTGAGTGTTTACCAAGTAGCATTATCTGATTATTTCTCACAATAATGCTGTGCTCTAGACACCATTATTAGTCTCATTTTTCAATGAGGAAGCTGGGTCTTTGAGGATTCCTTTAACTTGCCCAAGGAAATGTATTTAACAAGCAAGGTAGGCCAGTGTTTCTCAAACTTTAATGTGCATTTGGTTCACCCGTGGTTCTTGTTAGAATGCAGATTTCTATTCAGTAGATCTGGTCGAGATACTGCATTTCTAATAAGCTCCCAGGTGATGGTCCTGATACAAAGACTATATTTTGAGTAGTAAGAATGTAAGAGGATTCAAATTCAGGTATGTCCAACTTTAAGTTCTCATTCTTACCTATTACACAAATATATCCTTCGGTCTAAAGAAGTGTATAATCATAACTAAGAAGAAACAAAGGCTAAGTAGTATGCTGTAAACTACTGTTCATTCAGACTGATTAAGAATTGGATGTGGCAGCTGATAGAATATTCTGGAAGGCTATGAATTTGTCAGTGAATCCTATATCAATGAAGCACTTTCAAAAAATATACGGTATTGAAAAAAATTTCATTTTTATTTGAATGTGAAGACTTAAAACTGTTACTGTTCTTTAGCATCAAGGTTCTCAAACTAAGATACCTTTGAAAATATATTATAGATATAAAATCTATGAAAGAGAAGTAAATAGAACTGTTTTTTCTTACATATGTACTAAATAAATTACCTAACAGTTTATGTTTAATAATTCAGCTTTTTTAAAAAGAAGATGAACTAGAGATTTTTTTTTTTAGTAGAATGATTACTCTTCAGTATCTGCAATAATTTTTTTGTGCATGCATGTACACAGTTTTTATGTATTTGGACATTAAAATTTTAATTCTGTCTTTTATAGCCTGTTGATTAAAAACTAAAATACCACTTATTTCATTGCTTTATGCTTACCTTGTGTTAGTTATATGTTTAGACTACTTTGACCAATATTTTCTTTTTCAGTTTCAGCATTTATTTTGACTTTTTATTCACATTCATTTTGTGCCATGGTCTTTGATCTGCTCCATCAAACCAGCCTTAGGAAGAGCTGAAAGAGAAATTGATTAAAAAAAAAAAATCACTTGCCTTTGCACTAAAACCATGCCTTTGCTAGCAGAACAGAGTTTGCACTCAAATAGTTGTTTATTTGGCTTTGTTTTGTGACTGTACAAAAACGTTATGATTCTGATGATTCATATACATTAGGCTCTTCCAGAAATCTATGACGTAGGCACATTAAAAAAATGTATTTACTCTTGTTTTATAACTTAGGAAAATTCAGAGGGGACCAAGGTTCTTGCTGAAGACTATAGATAATATCTGAGGTAGTGGTGTAATTCAATTTTAGGACTTCTGTTTCCAAATCTATTTTCTTTTTTTCCCTCTAAGCCAACACTGGTAATTTCAGCTCTTTATTTCAAAGCTAGATCTGTAAATGACTATTTTTCTGACACTTGCTTCTTCTGTGTGTTAGAAACTGGCTCAGTATGATGATTATCCTGCTAATATTGTTGAATTATTTTTAAATGATCTCAAAGCAATGTTTGGAAGCAAAGAAGAAAAAATGATTTAACATTGTTGTTAACATTTATTGTAGCCTGAACTAGGCTGAAAAAGAGTTAATGAACAGTTTATAGGAGAAAGCTTTTCAATAAAACAGTGCAGCCTCCAGTGGTGCCTCCAGAACGATGGAGGTGAATGAAACCAATGGTCTCATTATTCACCAACCAGCCCAGCCAAGGGGACCTGCTGAATAAATGGAGGTCTCTAGACATTTTGCTCAAAGGAAACAGGATCAAGGTTATCATAAACAGCTTTTTCTAGTGATACTTTTTCAATTATGGTATATCCTGTCTCCCTCTGGTTGTCCTGGTAACTTTAATTCAAACTGCTCCCATCTATTATGAAGCTTTAAATATTGTAATATACTTCATCTCTTAATTCAACCTTGATATTTAGTTTAGGATTAGTTAATGAAACGGAGATGACAAATGTTTTTAAATAACTATTAAAGTAGGGTTTGTTTTCCTAAAACTAGATTATTGTTTAATCCAATTGTTTTCTCGTGTTACTTCAGCCCTTATTTCCAGTAGTTCTGTATCTTTTATGTGTGTCAAAGGTGCCTACAGAATTTGCTAAAAATGTAGACTCCTGGCCTTCACCTCTAGAAATCTGAAGATTAGGTCTAAAGAAGTGATGAAGAGATCCAGGAAAAAAAATGTGAAATTCTTCAGAGACGCAAAGAATTAAAACTGTCTTGTATTTGTGTATGCTTACAGACAGAAGGGAAGGAATCTGTGAAATTTGAAAATAAGAAAAATCTGAATGTTGAAGTTTGATTCTCAAAAAAACAGACACAGAGAAGATCAGAGTCATGCAGTTTATCTTTGAAAAGATGGTGGTATCTTTCACTTGAGACAAAAGGGATATTAAATATGAATAGAGACAATTCAGTTTGCAGATAGAGAAAGTTTGAGAGTTGCACTAGGTGACCAATTTTCTCTTGGTAAAGTACAAGTTGATATTTATGCAAAGAGTGAAGGCGCCATGGGAGTGATTTGGAGAGCAAAGTAAGAAAAAGTGAAGAGTGTACTTTGGATAACTGAAATGACTGATAAATAAATCAAGAGCCTTCTTAACATTGAGAAAAAACAGAAGATATAAAATACCCTCCTGTTCTAGAAGTGAGGTTGAACAAGCTATCTGAAAATTGTGTGTGTGCGTGTGTGTGTGTATCATTAGCCCAAAAGCTCTCTGAGGATATAAACTTATCCATGTTGAAGAAATTCAATATTTGATTAACTGAGACTGTTTTTAGGTATAAAAATTGTATATACAAAGGTGAATGGAAAAGTTATGGGACCTGTAGTCTTGAAGTTGTGTTCAAATATGATTAATACCAGCCAAGTAAAGAGTGATTAAAACAGATTGCCGGTTTATTTTCTCTGAAAACAAGAAACCTGGCTGTAGGTAGCTCAGGAGATTTCCAGAAATCCCGTTCTGTTATTTCTATGTTTATCTCACTGGGTAACCCTTGGCTGCAAGGGGGTATAAGAGATGGAGTTTGTAGCTGGGCCATCACCTCTCTGTACTGAATTGTAGTATTCTTAATTAAAATGTGGATCCAGCCAGCCGGTGTCTGTGTCAATATCTTTTCAAGGTTTAATGGGAGTTTTAAGGAAGGAAGTCTAGAGAAAATTCATTTTGAAGCAGCAGAGGAGAGAAAGGAAAATGTTGCTTACTTTGTTTTTTTATTTTTAAAGATTTTTTTTTTTGATGTGGACCATTTTTAAAGTCTTCATTGAATTTGTTACAATATTGCTTCTGTTTAATGTTTCGGTTTTGTGGCCATGAGGTATGTGGGATCTTAGCTCCCCAGCCAGGGATTGAACTGACACCCCCTGCATTGGAAGGCGAAGTCTTAACCACAGGATCATTAGGGAAGTCCCTCTTTGGCTTTTTATATAGAGTCCCATTCCTTCAATGTAATGATTGCATGCATATTCAAATCAGCTTTTTCTATCAAGGCTTGGCATGGTGTGAACAGTAGTAAAATGAAAGGACTGTTGAATCCATCTTGGATTAATACTTACCAGAGTAAATTTTATAAACATCAGGGATACTTAAGAATTAGTCAGCAGTGGTTTAAATATTTGAAATCATGAACCATGATAAGTAGCGTCTGATAATGGTCAGGAATTACGAGTTCAGGAGCAAACATTTTTATGTGTATATAGTATACATTTATATGGAACAATGGAGAAGCAAGAAATTATGATAAATGATAGAAATTAAATCAAGAGTTCTAGGTGATAACAAGGTTGAGGTATGAATGAATGAGTGGGTTATTTAGATGGAGAAGAATGGAAGTCTTTGGATTGTTAATAGTAAGGAACAAAGGAATAGTTAGCATTTACTGAATGTCCAAGCAGTTTGCTAGGTTCTTTCTATATATTTCTAACACAATGTTTATTCTGCAGAATAGGTATGTGTTCTCATTTTACAGATGAAAAACTGAAAGCTCAAGAAATTTCCATAGTAAAGAATTCAAACCCATATATATATGTGGGGGTGTGGATGGATACAAACATGATGTATTTTTTCCATTTAACAAAATAAATACCATAATAAACGATATCATAGTTTTCACTCAGAACATATGATTTTTCTGAAGTAGATGGCACATTTAAATGGGAGATGCCTATATTTTTTGATACCATTTGCTCGTGTGTTAAGTGGAAATCTCCAGATACACCAGCACATTTCCTCTCTCAAGTTACGCACTTTAGTAGCATCTTTATGGGCTTTAAATCTAAAGTAATTATAAAATTTGGGGCCAAAGAGAAGGGGTGGGGAGAACACTGAGTGCTGTGTTTAGGACCTCTTAAATTACCCTAAGAAGGAAAAAGATCCATATACCTGTAACAGTGCTGCTACTGGGCTACCACACTCAGCACTTTAATTTTTGTAACATTCTGTTCTGATTAATATGTTATTTAAAGGTTAGCAGTGAAGTGTTTTTAAACAACACCTCCTGTTGTAAATCCCTCTGTGTTACACAGTACTTTCTCTCTCCCCCATTCCATGAAGTAGTGTTTGCAGTAAATGACTGAACAAAGACACTTTTGAAAAAAAAGGAGCTGCCAAATATACCTTGAAGATAGAGAATACAATTAATGGTAAAGTGCGCCTCATTTTCTAATGGAAGGTGTTGAGACAGGGAAAGGTTCTGGGCAGCATTGATAATCTCTACTAAAAGAAATCTCTTTTGGAAATCAGATTCTCATAGACTGGAGTTGGCTTAATTCTTTAGGATCTGAAAGTAATATTGAAAGTATCCACAACAGCATTACTGTGTTGACAATTTGAGAAAGACAATGTATGCTCCGATAGCACAACATTTGCAAAAATTGCGGGAATGGGAGTGTTGGGTTGCTGATTGCATGGAGGAGAATGAGAGTTAGGTGAAGTGAATTGCAAAGCTCACATAGGCAGTAATGACTACATAGTCTGTGGTGCCTTGCACCAAATGAAAATGTGGGGCACTCCTTGAAAAGTTATTCAGAATTTCAAGATGGCAGCAGCAGAGCTTTAGACCAGTTGTGACATCCCTCTGGGTGAAGGGTCCTGTGTGACTGCAGGGGCCCCACACCCATGAAGCTGGCCAGCGGTCACACCCAGGTGATTAGTGGCAGAACTGGAACTGGACTTGGGATTCTTAACCACGTGTACAGTGCTGTTTGTACAGTGATAGTCATTGAACTCTACCTGGGGACTTGGGAATCTACGAAACCTGTGATGACTGTTAATCCCAAAATGAGGCCAAAAAAAAAAGTTCGTATTTCATTTCACTTCTGTTTTATAAAATTGCAGACTTGGCCCAGCAGAGCAATAGACATGCTCTGATCTGAATGTGTAGTGAATGATGTTTACATAAAAATAAATATAGAGGGCTTCCCTGGTGGCGCAGTGGTTGAGAGTCCGCCTGCCGATGCAGGGGACACGGGTTCGTGCCCTGGTCCGGGAAGATCCCACATGCCGCGGAGCGGCTGGGCCCGTGAGCCATGGCCACTGAGCCTGCGCGTCCGGAGCCTGTGCTCTGCAACGGGAGAGGCCACAACAGTGAGAGGCCCGCGTACTGCAAAAAAAAAATAAATAAATAAAAAATAAATATAGAGAAACAGTGTTAATCCAATGCCACCATCTTTGATTCACATAAGGAGTCTTTAGATAAACCCTTCATAACATGCCGTATATTTGGAGACAGTCTAATCAAGTAGTGTTTGATAAAGGTAAACACTGTTTTAGCTGTTGAGAGAGTTCAACTTCAAATGGTGGTCTGATTTTTAAATGTTATTAACTTTATTTCTTTTAACCTTTTGATGTTTAGTTTTCCCCTTTCCTCACTAACTCCTTATTGTCCTCAGAAATATATAAACTCTCAACCTTCCTCTGAATTCATTTTCTAACTTTAATGGAGAACATGCAGGCAGAAGTCCTTTGTGAGATACCCAGTGCCATCCAGCTTTGTTTTTTTTTTTGGTATATACAGGAGTTCTTTTGGGTCTATTCTCCATAATTAAAAAAAAAGAAAATTTTTTTAGACCTTATAAAATCAAGAACTACATTTGCAAAGATGAGCTGTCTGTGCTTTGCTTAAAATCCCCTGACACAGTTTACCAGGAGAATGATGGAATACCCTGTTAATTTAATTAAAGTATCATAGAATCATGAATCTTGAAGGAATTTGGGAATTCATTTTTCTGATCCTCTTTTCTCAGGCAGGTGAATGTCTAAACCACCAGGTTAAGGAGTTAGCTGTTCTTTTCTCAAATATTTTGGTGATGAAGCTTCCACAATTGTAATACCCCATTATTGTTGCTTAGCTTAGTATTCAAGAAATTATGTCTAACATCCATGTCCTTGTCTAGTTAAACTTATTTTATTTTCTGTTCCCTATATATGTTGAAATTTAATTGGCATTATCCTTACAAGAATATCTCATTGCATATGTGTGTTTTGGAGGGGGTGGAGTTGGAGGTGGTAGGAGCCATCAGCAACTCATCATAGCTGAGTGTTCTTGGCAGATACATAATGATGACTCTCAGTTGCTAAGCAATCATTATTGCCAGACATCGTGTTAAATGCTTTACACACATTCTCACATTTAATCTTCAGGACAGTTTTATGAGCTAGGTGTGTTGTAGGTTGTTTCTAAAAATCAGAGGTGTTACCCAATAAGGTTGAGCCATCTCAGAGTATCAGGTAGAAGAGATTTTCAACCCAGGTATCCCTGACTCTTCTAAAGCCTGTGCTTTCTGACAGTATGCTGTAGCTCCGTAACCTAATGAACACTAATTTCTTTAACTTTCCTACATAGAAATATTTTCTGTTCCTTTTTCATTTCTGTATTCTGGAAATTATCCAATATTTATTCTTCAACTTTCTTAAGACATAGAGGCTGGAATCAAAGGTGGTACTTTTATAAAGGAGTGCTCTGATAAAGCACAGTATAACTGCAAGTCAGCCATTTTTATTGGCATGTGATCCAACTGCAGCGAGAACTGCTTTATTCTCTGTGGGTTGTATGTTAGATGATTCTGATATATTTTATACTTATGTTGCTAGATATACAAGTATATCCTTGTTGTAAATAGTTTAAATAATATAAAATGTATTATAAAATGAAAACAAAAAATTCCCTAAAAGTTCACCATCCAGAAAAAAACTACCTTTTATAGTGTGGTGACTACCCTTTAGGACTCGTGTGTGTGTGTGTGTGTGTGTGTGTGTGTGTGTGTGTGTGTGTTACTTATCAATATTTCAAGGAGATTTTTATGTCACTGGGTATGAATATATAATTCTTTCTAATGGCTTTGTATATATGAATATATTGTTTATTTAACCAGTCTCCTATTGACAGATATTTAGTTTATTTCTATATTTTTAAATACAGACAGTATTAATATTATTTATAGCACACTTTTATTTATGGGAAAACTTTTGATTATTTATCAGAATGAAGTCATGTAAAATGGAATGGTCAAAAGGCATATGGGGCATTATTTATATTTTTCTTTTAAGGAAATAGAAATCTTTAATCTTTCCACTAATTTCTTCTCACCTTTTTCTTTATTTGTTTTTAAATAGCAGGGCTTCTGATAGACTTAGGTAGGAGTGACCAGGTTGCATTTGGCCCAGTATAGTAAGTTAAATATGGGTCCGCAGGACAGAACCATGCCATTTAATTTTAAATGATAGATATATTTTTAATTATTATAATAATGTCAAAAACTCATACTGTTCTCTACAGATTAGTGCCTTTGTTGTTGGCAACATAATCAGTTCAAAATTAACAGGCTGGCTGGGGCAAACATCTGTCTTCCAGATTCATTTAAAAAAAATTCAGCCTAGGAGTTGCAGTTGCTGATCACACATACCAGCTCATATGCTCTATCTTGCATGCATTATCTCAGGCACAGGCGGCATGCCAACATGCTACACTGTGGATGCGTGATCCTGCTGCCTACAGACCTTGTATTCTGTGGCAACTGACACCGTCAAGGCCCAGTTAAGAGTAAAAACCATGTTATGTCTTGACAGCCAAGGCATTAGTTACAAGAGACTGCCTCTGGATAATTTATTCATTTAGTCCCAGGACTCATTAGTTCTCAATTACAGCTACTCCTAGAAATGTTGGTCTATTGTTGCCTGAGAAACCAATCACCTCTGATTATTTACACTGTCTTTTATGAGGAATTCTAGGTTGGCCGACTTAAAAGTCCAATAGTAAATAATAATGACTCATTTTCTCCAAGAGGGTTTACAGAGAATTTATTGCCCTATATATCACTGTGCCATTTTTTTCCCCCAGCATAACAACATAATATGACCTCTTAAAAAGGAAAATAATTAAATAAATCATCCAGTATAATATTTATGTGCTTGGGATATTTTTTTAAAATGTGGATGTTCAGTAGTCATTTCTGCTTGCAGTTAGTTCATAGTAATGAGTGTGACTCTTGCAGAAATGTTCATTTTCATTAAATAACTTTGTATACATCAACTCTCCCCTCTTAAATAGGCATTTTTAAACTTGAGAGATCAAAATAGATTAATCAAGTGTATAATTTATGATGCCTTTATTAATAAGTATATTTTGACTTACTAATTATATCTTTTGAAATGAAATTGATTCTCACGTTTCCTCAGTAGAGAGTGATGACATCTCTGGTTTAAATGTTAAATTGCTTTTGAAAATAGCATTATGTGCCACCTTAATATAGAAGGATAATAGTAGTAACAATTTATTAAGTGCTTACGCTATACTAGGCACTGTGCTAAGGACTTTATTTGCATTTATTTATTTAATTCTCACAATATACTTCCACTGATATTATTACTATTTTGTAGAGATATTTTCCCCAAGGATTTGAACCCAGATGCATTTTTTTTTTTTTTGGTGGTACGTGGGCCTCTCACCACTGTGGCCTCTCCCGTTGCGGAGCACAGGCTCCAGACATGCAGGCCCAGCGGCCGTGGCTCACGGGCCCAGCCGCTCTGCGGCATGTGGGATCTTCCAGGACCGGGACACGAACCCGTGTCCCCTGCATGGGCAGGCGGACTCTCAACCACTGCGCCACCAGGGAAGCCCATTTCCAAGTTTTATAATAGTGTTTCTGCACTTATTATGTATGTGGCCGGCACTCTGCTGAGTATTTTACATGTATAATTCCATTTAATAACTTCTCTCTTTCTCCTACTTTTCCTCCTCTGACCCATATCTTCTTGTTATTATCATATAGGGTGATAAGGTGGGGAAGTATAGAATTAGAAAGTTTTAAGTGTATTATCCAAGGTCATGTAGTTCTAGGTTGATATTTTTGTTTCCAAAATAGTGTTATATGTTATTGTGTTTTATTTTATATAAGATGTGCTGTACAAAAGAAGTGGTAATGATAGCTTATTTTCATTTTAATTACAGTGTATGTGAAAGGAGAGAAGGGCTGAAAAAGAAGGGAGGAATGGAAGGAACAAAGGAGAGAGGATCTAGCCTTACTATTCTCTAGACTTACTGTTATTCTTCATGCCTTAAGTATTTACATAGCAATGTGTGGTTGTCTGCTGATGAAGACAGAGATCATAAGATCCAAAAGTGTTATTAAGCTCAGTGTAATGACTTGGGATTATATCTGAAAACCAACAATTTTAGAGTATCGACAAGCCACACAGTGTTCTGGGGCTTTTACACCAATAAGTGAATGCAGTTTGGGAGCGTTTTAGGGAAATGCTGGTCTAGATAGTACAACATGTACAGTCGTAGCCTAAAGATCAAAATTAATTAGAAAGGTTCTTATTTCTAAACGTGCGCTTAAATACCATGTAGATATTCACTGTCTTACTGTAACCGATGAAATCAACAACTTTTCTTTGATGCTGTGCTCCTCTCTTGGTATTTCAAGGAGTAAATTTTACTAGCTCCTAAACATAGGTTAAAGGCAAAGATGCTGAGCTAAGTAGATTATTTGCATTTCTGAACCTAAGGTATTCTTAAATTAACCAACTTTCAATTATAAATAGTGAGAAACTGGATGTGAGGTTCATCTGGCTGTGGACAGCTGTCACCCCAGTGATCACCAGGGTTGGTTCCGCTGATCTCGTGGGCTGGGTGGTGTCCCCGTCTCCCTCATGGCTCCAAGTGTGTCACCCCTGAAGCTGTGCACTGGGTAGAAGAGGATGACCTTCCCTGAAAGAGGCGGACCTTTCTTCAGTCAAGGTTTCAGGAGTAGCTGCCCTCTCCTGATAGATCCTCCAAATGTGCTCTCAAGGGTTATTTGTAGGAGAACAGGACTCCAGGACTCCAGACACATCCAAATGAGGTGCTGCATGTTGCAGTCTGTCTTTCTTATGTTGTAAGAAATTCAGGGCATGGTATATAGTTAAAGTACAAAAACACTCCATTAGAGGAGGGAGAAGAGGCATCCTGGGAATAGGGAAGGTAAAACATGGAGGCCAGCTGAGTTCATGTAGCAAAATACAAAGAACCTATGTAAACTCCTAGACTTTTCATTCTTCCTCAAATTTATAGGTATTCAGTGTATTCACTGTCATTCCTTTACCCCCACATAATTATTTACTGGAGCTTTATAATTTGAAAGTGATGTTATCTTTCGGGAATTTGGAGGAGGGTAGCTCTTTCTTTAATTTCAGTGATGCCAAATGTCTGCCAGTCATCTGGCCAGGAAAATCAGGGCTGCTTACTGTTGCTGCCATTCCGTCATCAAATTTCCCTTCACTAAATGGTAGTGTCTGGTCCTTAGCTCACATTTCACACCAATTGCCCCATTGCTGTTGGAAGCTAAATCAGCATGTTGAGAAGCAGCAAGTGGCACCTAATGCCCGTCTTGAGAAAAGTCACCACGTCTGAGTCACCTCAAAGGTCCTCAGCTGCTCTCCCTGAAGGGATTCAGAGGTGCTCGTTGATTTGAAACAGCATTTCTCAGCTGTGTGGAAGGCACACTGAATAAATACTGGAAGGAGGACAGTTTAAAGACATAAAGGCAGTTTCTGTCAAGGCAGGCCATACTTTTCCTCTCAGCCGCACACACGGGAGGAATTAGCCCTGCGATCTGCCAGTGTTTTATAGCCACGTAAGTAGTCGGGCTGGCGGAATACATTTTTGTTGTGTTTGTGTGACAATAGTAATTTCCCATCTCTCCATTTACTGACAGTGTTTACAAAGGAAAATAATGTATGCATTTTAAGAAAGCGTGCACTCTAAAAGGCTCTTGGGAGCTTATATAAACGCCAATCATATGAATCGTATGTATGGTACAGCTAATGTTTAAAAATTGGATAATATTCAACTGACATTGACCAATGAAAGACCAGGGTCTGCCTAATGTGCCCTTGATGACATTGGTATATCCTCTTCTGATTCCCTTTGTGGTATTACCTGTTCAAGTATTGCTGAATTAGATATTTTGATTTTGTGTATTAGATCCTGACTCAATTGCTTTAGTTTTCTTTTCTGGTCATAGGAAATCATTCCATTATATTTAGTTCTCATTATCAAAGAGGTTCTCAGTAAGTTATCCAGCATAACTTATGGGCATGTTTTCTTGTAAGGAACTGTCTTTTTTCTCTTTATGAGAAGTTGGGAGTGGGGGAAAAAAAAGAAGAATTGGAGTTAGAACCAGCAAGGCTGAGGAGTTTTGCTAGTATTTTTTTTCAGTTTTAATCAGAGAAGAAAGATTAATGTTTATAAAGGCAATTAGAAGTGAAAGGAAATAATTGAGTTATCAAGAATATATACCCAAATAGAAAAAGCAGTACTCACTGAGAGACACAGGTTGAAGGACAGTTTTTTAAAAAAAATTTTAGTGAAGTATAGTTGATTTACAATGTAGTGTTAATTTCTGCTACAGCAAAGTGACTCAAACATATATATTTTCTTTTTCATATTCTTTTCCATTATGGTTTATCACAGGATTTTGAATATAGTTCCCTGTGCTCTACAGTAGGACCTTGTTGTTCATCCATCCTATATATAATAGTTTGTATTTGCTAATCCCAAACTCCCAATCCTTCCCTTCCCCACTCCCCTCTCTCTTGGTAACCACAAGTCTGTTCTCTGTATCTGTGAATCTGTTTTTCTTTTGTAGTAGGTTCATTTGTGTCCTATTTTAGATTCCACCTATAAGTGATATCATATGGTATTTGTCTTTCTCTTTCTGACTTACTTCACCAAGTATGATAATCTCTAGGTCCATCCATGTTGCTGCAAATGGCATTATTTCATTCTTTTTAATGGCTGAGTAATATTCCATTGTATACGTATACCTGAAGAACAGTTTTGCCCTATCAATGATGAGAACAGTGTGTTAAATATGCTTAAAGTAGTTACTTTAAATGGTTAAATGAAGTTGTTACTATATAAAATAATCAAAACTACCCTATTCATTATCTGCTTCCTTTAGTAATTCTTAATGGTTCTTTTTAAAACTTATAAACTGGATTTTAAAACATAAGCAGTATTATTATTTGTCAAGTAAAATATATATTTGAACTTTCAGGCTGATAATTCAGACATCCACAATGAAAACCCTCTCCTTTAATTCATCTCCTTAAGTTTTTGTTCATAGAAACTCATGATTTTATTTTATTTCCCCCCCGGATTCATTTCTTTTTCTGTTGTTGTTGTTCATGAGTTTATCTGTCTCCTTTATATGTTCTTTTTAAAAAAGGATCTTCTGATCACTCTCCTTAGTCTTTTCTCTGGACTTAAAATTTTTCTGTCTGTCATGGGGCTATAGTCTGGTTATTGAACTACACTTAATGCAGGAATCCCACAAGGGTTGAAAGGCAAAGGATTCTTTGGGTCCATGTTTGGGTCCTCTGACCTGGGGTCTCCCTGCACATTCTGAGCCTGTAGAGCAAGAGAAACTCATCCTACTTATGTAGTTCCTTCTGGAATTTTGTTTAGATTGGTTTAATTAAAAAATAATTTAAAAATAATTTCAAACATACAGAAAAGTTGCTAGATCAGTTAAAAAAACCCAGTCATATCGTATTCACCCCTGTTTCCCCAAAGTGCCCCATCATTAGCCCTTTCCCACTTCCCCAATGCACACAGAGAACAGGTTGCTGAAATCATCCGTCTTGCCTTTTTTGAGGTCAAAGAGCCTTACAGGGGACTGCCTTCACCTTGGGGTTGGGAATGGGCACCATAGATACTAGATGCTAACTCTTCCTGGATTTTCCACTTTTGAGTTCTCATACTGGGTTTCCATACAGATTCCAGTAAATGTTTTGTCCCATTGGGGAAGGAAGACCTGGAAAATTTTTTCCTCTTGGATCTTGCTATGGGCTGAATTGTGTCTCCGCCGTCCCCCCGCCTCCAAATTCATATGTTGGAGACTTAACCCTGCCCTCTTCCTCAGAATGTGACTATACTTGGAGATAGGTTCTTTAAAAAGGTAATTAAGTTAAAATGAGGTCATTAGGGTGAGCCCTTATCTAATGTGAGTGGTGTCTTTATAAGAAGAGGTTAGGACATAGACAAGTACAGAGGGAAGACCACGTGAAGACACAGGGAAAAGATGGCCATCTACAAGCCAAGGAGAAAGGCCTCAGAAGAAACCAGCCCTCCTGACAACATGAACTTGAACTTCTAGCATCCAGAATTGTGAGCAAATCTGTTTTTTAAGCCACCCAGTCTGTGGCTTTGTTATGGCAGCCCTAGCACTTTAAATGCAGATCTTAATAGATGAGTTGCCCAGAGGTTCTAGTAGGTGATTGACTCAGCAGAGGCAAATGGCTTGATTGATTGATTCGGGAGAAGCAAGGAGATGGCAGCAGAGGAAAAGGTAGCTATATTCAGGTCATTATGCTATCAGAATCTCCCCCACCAAGTGAAATTCTATTCATTAAATGGCAAAATGGTACACGTTTATTAGTCTTACTCCAATCATGTGAAAAATGTTCAGAAAGTAAACATTTGGATTCTTGTTAGCAAACCATAAATCTGTCTTGCTTTTCAATTAGAAATATATATTTTAGGATATGTTATCTAGTTGTAAATTACACAAGACTCTTACCATGTCATTAACAGTAAGAAAGCATTGCTTTTAAAGTTACGTTTAGGTAAATATGGGGAAAATCCAAATCTGACAGTTTCTGTTACTTCCAATATCTGTGACAAAATTTCCTGTGGGAAGATAAAATTTTTTATTCATATTAGTTTGTGGACTTCCTTTAGCTCTGTTTCCTTTCTCATTGATTTTTCCAGCACTGACTATATTATATAAGACGGTAGCATGCTTAAAAATCTAGAGCAGGAGAAACAAAGCTATTTGTCCTTTCTTCCCACAGTGGAATATGAAGTGGAATGATGAAACAGAGGGTGCTGAAGCCATTGTTAACATTAGTCGCATTTGCTCTGAATCATCACGTTATCATGGGAATAATGATAGATAACCTTATCTCATGCATTTCTGTGCCATATAAAATGTTATTATTACTGCTGCTAGGGTGATTGGACATTTTTCGAATTGGGAAAGAATGCCTGCTGTTTAAAATCACTAATTAAAATAGGTGAATATTTATTGCTTAACCAAATATGAACCATGTAAATTAACTAAGGTTTTAATATTTTTTAAAGGAAAAGGTGACGTGCAAAGGTTCAAGCAACGTATTTCTCTCAAGAGCTTTAAGACTGCCAATGTTACATTTTCTTGTAATTCTTCCTACCTGTTGTTGATATTCACTACATTTATTTGGTATGCTGACTATAGGAATAACTTAGAATACAGTTTTTGCCAGAAGTCTCATTATCCTGGTGTTTGGAAGAATTGGACAAAAACAATATTCTCTGACTTTCTCACATTCTTTAATTACCAGCACATGTAGCTGACTGGAAGAACAAATGCTTCTAGCATTTTGAACACAAGTACAGTTCCTTTAGTATCTGTAAAAAATTAATGAAGACAAATATAACTTTTTTTCTTCAATTTCTAGCTAAGCTAAGATGGAAACTATAACAAATAGAAAAAAAAAATCAAGTAAACCAAAATATTTACCTGTCTGCCTTGGCATCCTTTGATCCTTAGGGATTCAGTTATAAAAGAAACCAAACATTAAGATCGAAAATGTAATGACTTAAGCATTATTTATTCATCTGATTCTTTTAGAAAGTGTGTGTTTTTTCAAAGCAGCATTGGATATAAATAAAAATAGTCAAAAAGAATGTTTACTGTTTTGCCTTAAAAATATATTTAAACTATTGGTAGAAATCATTGACATAATATGTAATATAGTTTTATTTTTTATTTGGTACTTATTAAAGTAACATTTTTTGTCACAAAATATACATGTTCAACATAAGATATATGAGAATGAGAAATATATTAGATCCTATTATCCAGATACAACTATGATTTACATTTTTGGTGTATATTTTTTGATTATTTCTATACACATATTTACTTTAAAAGTTGAAAGTAAAATACAAATATGTACTTTAAAAATATTTACTTAAAAAACGATGCTGACATATTTTGTATGCTTATACATGCATGCACCAGCCTCTTGCAAAATATTTCAAATGCATTATCTCAGTTAATTTTCACAATTATAATTTTAGAGAGGAGTTATCTGAAACTCAGATAAATATATTTTCCAAAATCACAAGATTAATTAGTAGTAGAGTCAAGATCATTTGAAACTGATAACAACGGATTTGTTAAAAGTTATATTGTATCTTTTCCCTAACGTATCACACCTCCTACATTTTCTCTTATTATTGACTATGTCTTTATAACATGGCTTTTATCACTCTCTAAACGATCTTGAACATAATGCCATTTACTTAATCCCCCTTTGGTGGACAATTAGGTTTGACTTATATTTTGTCTATACATAAATAATGTTGGCATGCATGTCCTTGTAGGTAGACATTTCCCAAATTCTGAATTATTCCCTTAAGTAAATTGTAAGAACTAGATATCATAGAGCTGAGGCCGTACACATTTCAGGGCTTTTTATTACACTTCCTTAAGTTGAGCTCTGAAAGTTTCTGCCACATAATCACATAAGGTCAGTCTATTAGGTTAACAAAACTTCCTTTAGCCATTCACCTTCCTACCATTGCAACTTTTATGCAATTATAATGAAATTGTATTACGTAAATTAAATTGCGGTGATTAAATTTGGATGTTATTTATCAAATCATTTTTCTTTTATAAAATTTATATTTGGATGTTGCCATTGACTTTTTATAATCACTAATACCAGTCATCCAGATCCTACTTCCTTATCACTATATTGAATTATTTAAACTCTCTTTTGAAGGATGAGCTTATGGGAATAAAATATTTTAATTTTAGGAACTATATTATACAATACTTATACTATAATATTTATAATATTTTAGTTCATTTTATATTTTGTTTTTATTCCATTAAGACGACAGATACATGGATTAGATGTAAATTATCAGTATTCTGAATGCTGTAGTCTCAGTATGCTAAATGTTCTAATTTAAGAAACCTTCTTTTGGTTGACTTTTACTTAATAATGGCCCTCAGTTGAAAAACATGGTTGATAGTGTTCATACTTAAGGAGATAGAAATAATTACTGCTAAAAAATGGTATTTCCTGCATACTTATGATAGCAAAATACAGCAAAACACTGGGGCTTTTTATCCATATTCTATATGAAACTCTAATTTTATGAATGATTCAGTGTTTTCAGTTTTGCTTAATGAGGTCAACATGATCTGTATGTTAAACCATACAAGAGTTTTCAAATGCCCATCCACTTGCATATAAAATATTACAAAATATTATTCATTTAGAATAAAATCTGTATTCCTATCAAGGCCTGTGAGCTCTTATACATCTGGTTAGTTTCTTCCTCTCTGACCTCCTTCATTCCTCTTGACCTCTCACACTGCTTCAGTTCACGGGTCTTTATCTTTATTCCCACCTACGTGTATTTCTGTATTGTTTCCTTCCTCAGCTCAGTGCTTTCTGTTCATTCCTTAGATCTCATTGTAAGGTCAGTTGCCAGAATAGCCATGCTTGACTGTATTGTTTAAATCAGACAGCCCACCCACAGTTGTCATTCTGAATTAGAGACTCCTGTATTACCTTCAGAGCAATGATCCAAATTGGTAATTATTTAAGTTTTTGTTTGTTTGTTTTTTTAATTGTCTCTCTAAGCAGTAATGTCCATTAGGGTCCATTTCAGTTTTTATTCGTCTTTGTATCTGCACTGCTTCTAGTAGTACCTGATGAATATGGTGAATATGGTGTGGTGAATATTCAGTCAATATTGGTGAATATTGGTGAATATGGTATGGTGAATATTCAGTCAATATTTTCTGAATAAGTTCCTTAATGATTAAAATATAGTTTTGTTTCCTTCATGATCTCTCTAATACTTTCTGGTTTGCTATAGTCCTAATCTTTTAGAGCTGTAGAAATGATTTTGAATCATGTTTATTTGATTGCTACTCAAATAATAATAAAACTGATGAAAGTTTGAATGAAGTAATACTGAGGAGACTTTGATGTTAAACAAGCATGTTCTCACTTTTTACATTAAATGATCTTTGCTCTTGTTTCTGAGAACACGGTGATTGGAAAAAAAACCCCAAAACAAACAAAAAAGACCAGTAATGAAAAAATAAAAGTTTCTACTTTAACCTTTCCCCTAAAAACATCAAAAGCAAACAAACAAAAACTACCGAGAATAGTTTGGTGTAAGATCAAGTTTCATTTTATGTGTAACATCTCTTTAATGTTAGCAATATGTCTATATGACAAGTAGAGATTTTTTTTTCCAGTTCACCAGGTCAGAAAAATATAATTGAGCATTTACCATCATTTCTCCTTATTAATTTATCTGTGCCTACTTTAACTTGCATCATTTGCATCACTGTGAAAGACATTTGTAGGACCATTCAGGTTAAGTAAATTCCATATTGTGATTGAGCTATAAGTATGAAGTTTAAAATGAAGAAAGAAAACTAATTCATGAGGTCTACTCTCCAGTTTTAGATAAAGATAGAAGATACTATCATTCAGATGTCAATAGTATTATAGAAAAGAATGGAAAACCTGGATTATGACAACTCCTGAAATATATAAGCAGATGAGAAAGGAAGATAATGGAATCTCAGAACACGTCATAATGTGACTCTGTAATATAATATGTCTTTTAGTGGCAATTACAATTATGGTCCTTTTCTCTAATATTATTTATTAGTAAATTCAGAAATAAAAAGATGGGTAGTCTATGGGAATGTCTACATCTCTCTTGGATTCCCTGTTTATGGAAAATATTTATATGATACAGATCTTTACAGCCATTACTCAGTACCAGAGTACTTTAAAAATTTAAAAGTTCACAGTAAATATTATTTAGTAATTCTAATTGATATTTATGGTTCTGCAATAACTGCACACATTTCTTTGTATTGAATTGAAAACTTCGAATAACATTTTCTAATTAGTCCTGCATTTTATGATAATTTTTCTTTAATGTATTTAATGAGGAAAGTCTTCTTTTTATTGTTAAAACTTCAATTGTACCCTATTTGATTTTAATTAAAATTACCCCTTGGCAATAAATTCTGCTTCTCAGATGTTCATCCTACAAGAGTAATTGTGAAAATTATGGTTGGGTCTCATTTGGTAATAAGTTTGTTTATGAAGGTGAATGAATACATAATTATTTTTAAGATTGCTTATTACTCCTTCTGTTTTATAGTAAAATTCTTTATTACTGGCCTCCAGCACCTTAAGTATAACACATTCCTGAGAATTTGTGTTATATAGAATGAGCTGAACAGTGCCACAAGACACAGATATTGATGAAGACCACAGCTAGATTAAAAGGTTGAAGGTAATCTCAGAAATAAATGTAGCCCCTACCTCCTAGAAATCCGTTATTATTTTTAACAAGGATGCTGCTTATTCTGTAATCATAATGAAACTTCTTTTCATTTTAATTTCCTTTGAAAATGAAAGTTGACTTTGCTTGAGGTTTGCTAGTCTACCAAATTTTGTACATTCGCTCTGTTACTGCTTTTATGATAAGATTAGAAGAAATACACTTCTAATTAGATACAGTTACATATGGAAAACCAGTGGTAGATTGTCTTTCAACCTTTCCCTCTCCAAAAAAGGTAAGTGTCTTTTTTGAATATTGGCTGTCAGGAGACATTTGTGTCACATATCTAAGATTGTTCTTATACTGTTTATTTTAAATTTTTTTCTATTTTTATTTATTTATTTACTTTTGGCTGCATTGGGTCTTTGTTGCTGCAGGCAGGCTTTCTCTAGTTGTGGTGAGCGGGGGCTACTGTTCGTTGCGGTGCACCAGCTTCTCATTGTGGTGGCTTCACTTGTTGCAGAGCACGGGCTCTAGGCGCGTGGGCTTTAGTAGTTGCAGCATGCGGGCTCAGTAGTTGAGGCACAGGGGCCCTAGAGTGCGCGGGCTTCAGTAGTTGTGGCTTGTGGGCTCAGTAATGGTCACTCATGGGCTCTAGAGCGCAGGCTCAGTAGTTGTGGTGCACGGGCTTAGTTGCTCTGCAGCATGTGGGATCTTCCCGGACCAGGGATTGAACCTGTGTCCCCTGCATTGGCAGGCGGATTCTTAACGACTGTGCCACCAGGGAAGTCCCAAGATTGTTCTATACTATTGAATGGGGTAATGCATTTAATGTGTTTTTTTTTTTTTTTAAGTGAAGAAACATAATATCCTAGACCCTGAAATATAAAAGAATCTTTGCAGGTATATAGTCAGTCTCCAATTACATGCACAAATCCTTTTAACATCTGGTGTCAGAATCTTATTTACTGAATGTATTATTATTATCCAGGAATATAGATGTTGGCGATGCAAGACTTCATATTCATATACAATTAATTAGGATATTTTACACGTAAAACCATAAAGAACATACATGGTACAGTGGTAGTACATAGGAGAGAATGATTAACTCTACCTTGTTGGGGGTGGGATGGGGTCAGGGAATGCCGTAGCTACCTTGTAAATCAGTACATACTTCAAAAGTTAAATGTTCAGTTAGGTCTGTTAGGTCGAAATTTCTCTAAATGCATCAAAATCTTCCCTCATACTCCAAGAAGGTTTCTAATTATGTGTCTTTTGCTAATTTATTGTGGTAGCTCAAAGCTTCAACTATAACAGCTATGGCTCTTAAGGCTGCAGTACTTGAACTTAAAACATTGAGCAGACTGCTTCAGAAGTCACAAATGCTCTGAGATGTTAACCCGTTTTAAATGGGTCACTTATGGAAACAGCTTTTCCTATTCAATATCTAAGTTTAATACATGTTAAACTTAGTATCCTCACATTTTTTCCCCTACCCTTTAGTCCTTTATGCTGTCACAGAGTTGTCCTGTGTTATAGCAATAGTGACTCGTTTATGTGCATACGTAAATCACTGAACCATTTGTCCTACTAAATTCTGAAACTATCCCTTCAAGTACAATGTCTGAGTCAGCAAGCACTTGAGAGAGAATTGGTTTTTCTCTGGACATGCTTAGGAGGAAGTGGCGCAGGTGCTCTTGTTACTCAGATTGAGATGAATAAATCTTTCCTGCTCTATTATTTATTTTACTATAACAAGAAATATTTTACAGTAACTTACACTTTTGAGAGGTTTTTTTCCCTTTATAGGATATTTGAGGGAATAGGCAAAATGGATTATTAGAAATACCTGCTTTCTTCCCCTCAAACTGATATCTCATATTTCATTTCCTTTCCTCAAAGATTTTACGCAGCTAATAATTAGATGGCAGGTCTTTCCTCTGTTTCCTGTTTAATTTAGCATGTAAAGATCTTGATAACTGTAGGTCTCTTTATACTTGTTATCTTCAGTTGATATGTTTTAGACTGGTTAACTTTTTCTTTGTTTTTTTGTTAATATTTAGATTTTTTATAAAGTGAATATATAAACTTATAAAAACAAAAACGATTGTAACAATATAAAATGTAGGTAGAAAAATATAAATTAAATCAGCTCTTAAACTTATTAGTGTAATCCCCTTATGAAACTTCAGAACGATAGTATTGGTGCTTTTTAGACTGTTTAAATTTTGTTGTATATGGTTGGGATTCAGGGATACAAATGATCTAAACCTGGGTAACCATCTATTTCGTTACAAGGGATTTCTCTGTAATTATTTTATGCATTATGGATTCCATGACCTTTGAAATAGGTTTTTAATATTAAGAGATAGTATTATATCATAATATTAATGATACAACTTACTATTATCATTTGATCAGTCTTTTCATATTTAGACATATTTCCTAAGAATAAAACAGCTTATCTCAAAGTACAAAAAATCATATTTTTGTGGCCGGAGAATATTCAGTTACAGTAAAAAATTCAACGCCCATTTATGATAAAAACCATCTAGAATGTAGACATAGAAGGAACTTACGTCAACCTAATAAAGGCCATATATGACAAACCCACAACCAACATTGTTCTCCCTGGTGAAAAATGGAAAAAATTTCCTGAGATCAGGAACAAGACAAGGTTGTCCACTGTCATCACTGTTATTCAACATAGTTTTGCAGGTTTTAGCAACAGCAATCAGAGAAGAAAAAGAAATAAAAGGAATCAAAATCGGAAAAGAAGAAGTAATGCTGTCACTGTTTGCAGGTGACATGATACTATACATAGAGAATCCTAAAGATGCTACCAGAAAACTACTAAAGCTAGTCAATGAATTTGGTAAAGTAGCAGCATACAAAATTAATGCACAGGAATCTCTTGCATTCCTATACACTAATGATGAAAAATATGAAAGAGAAATTATGGAAACTCTCCCATTTACCATTGCAACAAAAAGAATAAAATACCTAGGGATAAACCTACTTAAGGAGAGAAAAGACCTGTATGCAGAAAACTATAAGACACTGATGAAGGAAATTAAAGATGATACAAACAGGTGGAGAGATATACCATGTTCTTGGATTGGAAGAATCAACATTGTGAAAATGACTATTGTATCCGAAGCAATCTACAGATTCAATGCAATCCCTGTCAAACTACCAATGGCATTTTTCACAGAACTAGAACAAAAAATTTCACAATTTGTATGGAAACACAAAAGACCCTGAATAGCCAAAGCAATCTTGAGGAAGAAAAACGGAGCTGGAGGAATCAGGCTCCCTGACTTCAGACTCTACTGCAAGGCTACAGTCATCAAGACAGTATGGTTCTGGCACAAAAACAGAAATATAGATCAATGGAACAGAATAGAAAGCCCAGAGATCAACCCATACACATATGGTCACCTTATTTTTGATAAAGGAGGCAAGAATATACAATGGAGAAAAGACAGCCTCTTCAATAAGTGGTGCTGGGAAAACTGGTCAGCTACATGTAAAAGGATGAAATTAGAACACTCCCTAACACCATACACAAAAATAACCTCAAAATGGATTAAAGCTCTAAATGTAAGGCCAGACACTATAAAACTCTAGAGGAGAACATAGGCAGAACACTGTATGACATAAATCACAGCAAGATGCTTTTTGACCCACCTCCTAGAGAAATGGAAATAGAAACAAACAAATGGGATCTGATGAAACTTAAAAGCTTTTGCACAGCAAAGGAAAACATAAATAAGACCAAAAGACAACCCTCAGAATGGAGAAAATATTTTGCAATGAAGCAACTGACAAAAGATTAATCTCTGAAATTTACAAGTATCTCATGCAGCTCCATATCAAAAAAACAAATAACCCAATCCAAAAATGGGCAGAAAACCTAAATAGACATTTCTCCAAAGATGATATACATATTGCCAACAAACACATGAAAGGGTGCTCAGTGTCACTAATTATTAGAGAAATGCAAATGAAAACTACAATGAGGTATCACCTAATATTGATCAGAATGGCCATCATCAAAAAATCTGCAAACAATAAATGCTGGAGAGGGTGAGGTGAAAAGGGTACCCTCTTGCGCTGTTGGTGGGAATGTAAATTGATACAGCCACTATGGAGAACAGTATGGAGGTTCCTCAAAAAGCTAAAAATAGAACTACCATACGACCCAGCGGTCCCACTACTGGGCATATACCCTGAGAAAACCATAATTCAAAAAGAGTCACATGGGGCTTCCCTGGTGGCGCAGTGGTTGAGAGTCTGCCTGCCGATGCAGGGGACGTGGGTTTGTGCCCCGGTCCGGGAAGATCCCACATGCCGCGGAGCAGCTAGGCCCGTAGCCATGGCCACTGAGCCTGTGCGTCCAGAGCCTGTGCTCCGCAACAGGAGAGGCCACAGCAGTGAGAGGCCCGCATACCGCAAAAAAAAAAAAAAAAAGTCACCTACCACAATGTTCATTGCAGCTCTGTTTACAATAGCCAGGACCTGGAAGCAACCTAAGTGTCCATTGACAGATGAATGGATAAAGAATATGTGGCACATATATACAATGGAATATTACTCAGCCATAAAAAGAAAACGAAATTGAGTTATTTGTAGTGAGGTGGATGGACCTAGAGTCTGTCATACAGAGTAAAGTAAGTCAGAAAGAGAAAAACAAATACCTTATGCTAACACATATATATGGAATCTAAAAAAGAAAAAAAAGGTTCTAAAGAACCTAGGGGCAGGACAGGAATAAAGATGCAGATGTAGAGAATGGACTTGAGGACACAGGGAGGGGGAAGGGTAAGCTGGGACAAAGTGAGAAAGTGGCATAGATATATATACGCTACCAGTTGTAAAATAGATAGCTAGTGGGAAGCAGCCGCATAGCACAGGGAGATCAGCTTGGTGCTTTGTTACCACCTAGAGGGGTGGGATAGGGAGGTTGGGAGGGAGATTCAAGAGGGAGGAGATATGTATATGTATAGATGATTCACTTTGTTATACAGCAGAATCTAACACACCATTGTGAAGCAATTATACTCCAATAAAGATGTTAAAAAAATAAACAAAGAAAAAAGTTTAGGGCTGGAAGACTGATCATTGACTTAGATGGGCAGAAAGAACAAGAAGATAAGTGCATGTATTGGGGTAATATATAAGATATATGTACTACTTTGAGGGAAAAAAAAATCCGATTTGTATCTCACAACTCTGGAAGAGACCAGAAATTGCAGCCACAAGGTGACTTTGAAAGTTTGGATACAAGATAGGGCTGAAGACAGAACAAACAATACAGTTGGCTCAATGTTTTAAAGAAGTTCAATTCCCAAATCCCTTTCTCCCTGAACTCAGCCTTGGGTTGAACCCTAGAAGCTCTGCACTCAAAGATACCAGGAGATAAGAGAAGTGTCATCATTCTAAAAGAAGTATCGTCAGACTGAAAGAGTAAACTCTTTTCAGAGTTAAATGAAGTCTGTACTTTGAGCTATGAGATTCCTGATTTCCTTCCCTCTTGAATCCCAAAATTAGAGAGAAGTTTGGGAGTTAATATCTGGAGATATTGGCCCAGGACATGAGATCTATGAAGTCTGATATTTTGGGATTCACCAACAAAATGGCCAAGTCATAAGTGATCACCCTGTAGTAAAGCCCATGTATCAGCAAGATTGTCCAAGCACAGAGAACTGTCGATATGCTTTTCAAAGCCTTACTCTTCTATAGGTAGACAGAGTATGTATATTTGAGCAAGGCTTGAACATAATGAGAACGTCAAAATGACAAACAGGAGAAAAAGGAGAAAAAGACAAAAGCAAAACAGAGGCAACAGAGACAGTGCAGGAAACAGAAGAAAACTTCAAAAAACGATAATAAATATCCTTAGATAAGAGATCTTTCATTTCTGAATTAAGACCAGAGTGCTATGTTCAGAGAGCATATAAAAATTTATCACGGAAACAAAAAACGTTACGTAGAAGGTAAGGAAGGTAAAGTTGAGTGACACTTTCGTAGAAAAAAAGACAAAGAAATAAGAGACAAAGTCTTAGAAAATTGGTCTAGGGAATCCCAAGTAAAATAAGAGTTCAAAAAAGAGAGAAAAGAAAATGAATAGGAAGAAATAATATGTAAATGTGTGTATATCTGTATGATTTTTCTTATATATTTTTATATACATCATGAATGCATATTCATGTATTCATTATAATTATTTATATATTTCAATTATGTGTACATATGAGTAATTCCTTGAAACCTAGATTGATGGGAATCAGTAAGTATGAAGTATAAGAAAGAAAAGACATTGGCAAGAGGTTTAAGAATGTTAGAGATGATATTACAGGCCCAGAGAGAAAAATAAGGGATACTACATTGGCATAATAGTCAAAAGGCAATAGACATTTGCAGAACAACACTTAAAGCTAAAGACAGTGGGAAATGCTTTCAAAATTCTGAGGGATGATAATTTCTAAACAAGACTATATATCCAGTCAAGCCATCAATCAAGTGTGAGATAGGGTAAGTAAATTCTTAAAATATTATTCTCCCATGCACTCTTTCTCAGGAAGCTACTGATGGAAATACTCTAACATAACGAGGAAGCAAGTAACAGGAGGAATGCATGGATTTTTTAAAAAACAGGGAATTGAAAATGGAAAAGGGAAGGTAATCACCTCCATGTCAGCAGAGTGGCAGGCCAGGAGTTAATCAGTCCAAACATGTCCGGGCGATGGAGGGGTCCAGAGTGAGGTCTCCACAGAAAACATGAGCAGATAGATTGCTCAGTGTGTTAACCCTATTAGAAGGACTGAGTTTTCCTTTAGATAGCCTGGCAATATATAACTCCAGGGAAAGCAAAAGGTTGTAAAAGAAAGGAAATGTTATCCCAGTACACTACATGGCTTAACTATGAGTAATATTTATATTATCATAATTATATCAACACTGAGAACTGAGTTCCTTAAAAAATCTGACTACCTATACTGGTAAAATTGAGGGAGGGAAAAAATGTGTGTGTGTGTATGGTGGGGAAAGGGAAGAGACATAAGTCACTTATGACATTACTTTTCATAGGAGGAATTTTATGTATGTAGCATGTCATATTTTAAAATGGAGGTATATAACAGAAGGAAGATAATATGATTGAAAATGCTTGGCTCAGGGAATCAACTGGGAGTGGGGAAGGGTGTAACAGGATTTAAAAAAATCTTGCTCTTTCCCTTTAAGACATAATACTGATTGACTTTTAAACGAAGCATCTGTATTATTTGGGGAAAATAAAATTTAATTAACAATAATATATTGTATGCAGCTTCTAATTGGAAATAATTTTATAGAAGCAATACAAATGCAGTATATTTATGTATCGGCCCCCAAATTTAGCTTGAACTCTTGAATCTTTGCTACATTTATGCCTAGTTTTAGCCACCATAATACTGCTGAATGATATATCTGTTTTCTTCCTGAAATCTGTATTTTTGCATTTAATAAGATTGAAATAGCAACAATTTGTCACTCCTTCTTCTATGCCTCAGCATGCAAATGTTTGAGACATCCTTTTGATTCTTTCTGTGTTATGCTGGCCTCTTCCTTTTACAGAAGTTTACTACTTCTCACCTGGAATATAGCAACAACTTCTGGAATGATAGCCTACCTGCCTAGTTCCTTTCTGCTTCAATTTGTTCTACAGTGCTTACAGGTTAAATTTCAGAAGTCAGGACAGTGATGCAAGTTCTTTCAGTAAACAAAAAAGAGTTAAGGGGTAGATGAGGCAAAACATTTTCAGTAGAAAATAATTATCTTTGGGTAGGCATATTACATCACTATTCCTGGTGCCAGTGATAGGCTATTCACTCAACAATATTTACTGATTGTTGATACATGCCAGACACTCTACTAGCTACTACGGTTGTAAAGATTAGATAGATAGTCCGCTGTCTTTTAAACTACATTGGTAGAAAGGCAGTGAATATTAGCATTTTCACAGAAATGACTGGGTGGGGTATCAGAGCCAATAGTTGGCTAAGTACTTGCTAAGAGAGATACGGGATCATTGAAGTGTATTTCAGCTATGGTAGGTTAAATGGTGGTTCTTTTCGCCTCTTGTGTCTTTACTCACTGAGAATAATATTTAATTTTTTAATCGAAGCCCTTTCAGTTATCATAATTCAAAGTTAAGTATGTAGTTGGTTACATTCTTTAGAATGGTGTGCCCCTTTTCTCTGGGTCCATTTCTATTCTCATTTTTACCTACCTTTTTATTCTGGGCCTCTGCCCACTTCCATCCACAGACAATTGCAACTTCAAAATGAATAATTCATCTGGTTCGTTGTATCCTGAATCGGCATATCCAAGAGCAAATATAATCCTGTGTGTTCATACAGGAAACCTTTTGTTCTTTTGCAAAAGAGTAGAAAAATGTGAGGAGTCAAAAGATGTTTGTGCTAAATTATTTACATGTAGAGCATTTGATTCTTACAGTCCTGCTAAGGGGTATATTTAAATGTGGGGATATATAACTAGGTTTCATTGTACTTTTTGCATTGGATAAATTTAAATAATACCATTTCAGCTCACATTATTATAAACAAATAGCATTCATCTTTTCCTTTAGAAAGAACAAATAGATAACTACTTCAGTTGTATCCCATCAAGATATACAACCGCGTGGAATTAAATATTTGCACTATGTGGTCGTGGTGCCCTTCTGATGGTAGTGGCTGTTGCATGCTGGCTACATGGCTGTGATTTATTATTTAACCATGGGCTGTGTTCATTTCAGCAGGGAGCCTCTCTTCCGGCAGCTCCTTTGAGATCTCTGACTGTCATCGTATTTGCACAGTGGCATGGATATTGTTCTCAGTTGCAGATCCCTCTGAATTCCTCCAAAAGGGTTCATTTTCGTAATCTCAGTGGAACACACAGAGAACGCATGCCTGAGCTTATTGCCTCTCTTGATAGCCAGTGTGTTCATAGGAGCATAAAACCATAGGCAGCTGTTTTGGGTCCCAGTTGTCAGGTGGGAAATTACGAAGAGCTTCGTGCTGCTCTAAATAATTAAAATTAATACCAGAAAAAGCCTGCTCAATTAGTGTCAGATTCCTTATAGATATGGAATATTAAACTGGTGTCTGAAAGAGACGTGTGTATTTGTGAGATACAAATATTTAAGTAGGAATAATTTTTTATCTGCCTAGACTACTCAACAAAGTATATCAATTCAGTGGCTCAGTAAAGAAGCTAAGCATTCAGGTAGGGGTGTGTGTGTGTGTGTGTGTGTGTGTGTGTGTGTGTGTGTGTGTGTGTGTGTGTGTGTGTGTGTGTGTGTGTGTGTGTGTGTGTGTGTGTGTGTGTGTGTGTGTGTGTGTGTGTGTGTGTGTGTGTGTGTGTGTGTGTATTTATTACATAGGGAGGCCAAGCTTTTGATATGAGTGCTACTTCTTCTATCTTAACCCCCAAAGCAATCCTCCCTCCCCTCAATTTCCTTAAAATAATTCATAGAATAACTTTTGGGGGATAGGAATGGGACCAAAGGGAGCCAGGAAAAAACATTTTTTAAAAGAAATATTGAATAACAAAAACAAATTCTAATACTGGAATGGATGTCTAGAAGACAGCTGCAGGAAGGTTTACTCTGTGGCACTTAGCGACCTATATATAAAATACTTGGGAAGATTGTACCTCAAGCATTCATAACAATTCATACAGCAGAAAGATACAATTAGCAAGCATCTAGCATCCAGTGCTCTGCTCCACATACGAGCTGAGAAAAGCTGAGAAAAGCATCACAGTGTGAAAGTCTGTAACCAGGGTAAAAGTAAGAATATAAACAAGTTCTATTCTTAGTCCTTGTGTCTCTCAGAGCTTTACCCCTTTATAGTAATGTCATTAGATAGTTTGTAGTTTGTTTCCTCATTATTTTAATTGTCTGCATCATTTTTAAGAGGCTTGTCAAAATAGCTTGCCAAAATACATGACATTTGAATCATTAAGGAATCATATTATGATATCCCAGATCTGAAAGTAGAAAGTGCATTTTAATCCTATCATTTGAGAATTTGGGTCAGTACTCCTGGGAGTTCTGAATTTGATATTCATTTTCTTTCTCAGCTGCAATTTTTTTTTCACTGAAAAGACAGTGCAGTGAAGCATATAGAACAGATGTGTATGAGAAAGAAAACTGAAAACAAACACAACTGTGCAATGGAATGTGATTGGGAAGAGATGTAATAGAATTCAATATGGTTATTTCTGCAGATATAGCATCCAACCAGATATAGCATCCATTCTTGGGGCCCCTGACCTTACAGCCTTACTTGCCTGCCTAAATATAATTTAAATTAGTAAGAAATTTGTTTTTAGAAATAAACGAGAGACCCTCTAGTGTGCAAAAAGAGAAGTAAAAAGTCCTGGCTAGACTTCCCATGTGTTAATGGATTTGTATGTTAGTAACCAGACAATTGGTCTCGAAGCTACTTTATGGAAGTCCAAAAAGAAAGAAAAGAAATTACATTGGTGCTAATTGTCACTGCCCTGGGTTGAAGACATAATGTTATTAGAAAATGAATGTTCAAAAGACAGTGATAATAAATTGTAAATGAACTGTAAATTAGACCAGCTGATGAGTAAAACAAGAGGAAATTACTCTTTTAATCCGTATGTGCTTGTTAAATGGTGCAGGAGACAGAGAGTGCCTGCCTGCCTTTTCCGTGCCCTGGACCTGCTGTGCTTTTGATGCCTCTAGACAAATCAAATATGTTCCCAGCAGCCCATGGAGTCCATTTTATCTTTATAAATGGAAAAACACACACGTAAGTAGGCGGCAAGACAAAGTAACTTGGCTAAGGAAATTAAAAACCTATTGGGAAAAATTTTTTTTAGTAAAACATTTTTCTTTTTGCTTCCTTGTTCCTTTCTTATCAGAACAAACTAAAGCTTCTTAAGGCCAAATGAGGTACTGAGACATGTTCTAATCTGCCCTCCTCTGACCAGGCTGTGCTAACATCAATAATCAGAATCAGCTGTCAGAATATAAAAGTAGGGAAGCTTAGGGGAAAGAGCAAAACTGGAAACTTTAAGACTTTGAGAAAATCAATTTGGTATGTTTCTGTAACATTGTATTTTGTTATCTTAGACTACAAAAAGCTATAGGATACTTGCATATCTTTTTTTAAATTATTAAATTAGGTTGAACGTGTGTCCGTTTCAGTGAGGTTTTTTTTCTTTTTTCTTTTGAATGGACTGTGTGTGTGTGTGTGTGTGTAAGAGTGTAAGTAAATACTTGATCAAAATTTCCTGTGAGTGGTTATAAATCCAAGTGTAAGAAGAAGATAAGAAGTGTGGGGAGTGGCAGAGTCAGGAAAGAGAGACGGGAGCAAAGATGAGGTAGGAAGAGTAGAGACTTCTGGGAGAGGCCATTCAACCTGCACCACAAAGTGGTGTTTCTCAGTCGTCAGGATACATTTCCCCCAGAGACCTTTCTGTTCCTGTCTGGATGACTAGGCCTACAGCATGGCAAGTACTATCCATGGGACACTAATGACAGACACAAAAATGGTAGGTATAGGAGAGAAGGAAAAACAGGAGAAAAAGTAGGAAGCGATGGTGTGATACAAGGGGCATGGAGAGCAGAGAAGAAAGAGGGATGAAAAGACAACACAAAAGGAGAACAACAAATACTGCTACTGGATTACCTTTGAAACTGCTCTCATTTTCTAAGGAGTAACTTAGTGGACTCTGTGGCTTTTTCATCTTTGCTCTACAAGTAATAGAACTAATTATTCATTCAAATACCTGCTCCTAACTGTATTTTATCAACTGTGTGTATTTAACCTATTTAACTCAGTGCCTGACAAAGTGGGAGAGATTCTTCATGACCTATATTCTCCATAGAGGGTCTTGTGGGCTCCAGTCCCAAATTCATCAGTATGTTATTGCCAAAATAATGAGGATACCCTTGTGGTCCAGGTTGCCTGGGGAAGTCCAGATTCTGTCCGTCATCCAGAGTATTTATACATACCACTCAATTTTACTCTTTTTGAAAGGGTTCCATTTTAATAAAATGTTATATGGTCCACTTAAATGAACTCCAAGTGAAAGCTGTCATAATATGTGTACAGGCCTGCCTCTGAGACCTTCTTGTCACTCCCTACCTGGAGCTGAGATTTCTTATAACAGTTATCTGGCTCTTTAAAGAACTGAAGAGTAAACAAATACGCCAAGTCCTTTATATGTTAAAAGTAAATAAGGAAATAACTATTTCAAGAGTAGCTACTACATACTGTGACACTTTGCAATCTGTAAACGGTACCCTGGCTAGGACTGCAAGACTATCCAGGGCTGGGCTGTGTAGGGGTTTTGAAGGATTTGGGACCTGATCAAGGGAAAAGACATGACCATGGTAGGCAGTAACATACAGCAAGCTTTATTGGGTGGCACTTGGCCATGGTTGCATGAGAGGGGAAGTCCCTCATAGCATGTGACGGTCCAAAAGCTTATGGGACAGAGGCCACGCTCCAGAAGTGGTGGGAGCAAGGGAACTCGTGGAGGTGAGGGGCATCAGAGATGCATGTCTAGGTGGTGTCTCTTGGCAGTCTCTTGGCAGTACTGCAGGGAGTCTCTGGCTCAGAGAGCTCTGAATGGCAGCAGTGTTGGTGTCTTAGGCTCTTTATGGCCCAGGGTTTATTTGTTGCTAGCAGATGTGGGGTAGGAGTTTGAGCGGGTATGCAAAGGAGGCAGGTGCTGAATGGCTCAACGTCTGTTTGGGTTATTTTAAAAACAATTGGTTGTGTAAATTTTGAGTTTGGTGCTAGTGAGCTTTTGAGCTCACAGAACTCAGTCTGCTGAGAAGATATAAACAACCTAGGGCCCAATATACAGGGGTCATCTTGGGCTCATTTATATAACAGGCTGATCCGTGCAGCTTCCCAGAGTCAATTGAATGAAAGGGCTGGACCGTTCTGGGTCAAAGGATTGTTACAGAGACAGTCCAAACAACTTAGATGTATATTAACCCCCATAATGTGAGAGAAAATAGCAAATAGCTGGACAAACTCCAGTGGCTTCTTATGGATCAGTTAAGCCTCTAAAACATTTTTTTTTTCAAATATGTAGCACTGATGACACCACTGCTCCATCTCAGACTCATTGCCATCATGGGCATCAGTCTTGTACTTTTTCCTGGTACAACTCCTGATATAACAAACAAACAGGAAAACTTTGGTTTTATTTGATAAATTTAAGTTTATTTAGAGTTTGCCCAAGTGTTTACTTTAGTTAAATACCTTGAGTCTTTTCTGTAATAGAGGAATAGAGATCTTATAGTCTCTGGGTGCTTAGAGATGGTCCAGGCTACTAGACCATTGGTAACTTTAGTAATAATAGCCCTTTGCATACATTTAATGTTTTACATTTGTGAAATAATCTTCAGTAATCTGGCCCTTCCTGCAAACTTTCTTACATGTGTCTCTTCTTCTTCTTGCATTAACTTCTTTCTATAATCTTCTAATATACTCAAATATAGGCACTTCGCTTCAACTCTTGAGTCATGCAAACTACTGGCTCACTTTTCTCTTTTCTTTGACTTCCAGGTATAATCATCTTTACTTAACTCACTTTAAAAAAGAATCTTTATTTTTGTTTTTTCCTGTAAACAATTGGGAAAATTCCAGTATAAAGAAAAAAATATAACCTCTAATTTCTCCACCTAAAGATAGCTGCTGTTAATGTTTTGGTATATTTCTTCTAGTCATGCATATTGCTGGAAGAGGGGGAAGAGAGAAAGAATATACATGTGGGAGAGTTAAAGGGTGAGAGAGATGGAGATTAAGATGAGTCAGAGCTATAGGTAGGTATGAGGTGTAGGGGAGTAGGGAAGGAATGAGAGAGAGAGAGAGAGAGAGAGAGAGAAGAGGAGAGGAGAGGAGAAGTAAAGGGAGCGATTACATATATATGGGCTTGAATTTTGTGTCATACCGTATATACTATTTTGCAGTTTGCTTCTTGCACTTCTGCAGTCATCCCTCGGTATCTGCAAGGGATCAGTTCTAGGACCTGCCACAGATACCAAAACCTGAGGATGATCATGTCCCATAGTTGGTCCTCCGTGTCCCCGTTCCACATCTGTGGATTCCACCAGCCATGGATTGTGCAGTACTGTGGTGTTTATTAAAAAAAAATCTGTGTATACGTGGAGCCGCACAGTTCAAATTCGTGTTGTTCAAGGGTCATCTGTAGTTATATTGTAAGAATTTAATATTTTTCTGGAATATTTAAGATCACTATAATGCCAAATTGATGTCATGATTTACTTATTACATCTTGACATTCTTTTCATAATTTATTTCAGTAAAAACACCAGTAAATATGTTTGAAGGTAAAGCTTTATATGTTTCCTTAAGGTTATAATAGTTATATTGTGAAAGTTTAGCATTCTTCTAAATTATTTTAAATGTTGTAAATTCTTCTAGAACATTCTGTAAATGAAGTTACTCTTCCAAGGCTGTGGTGTGCACTGCTAAACTGGCCTCCAACACACTTGCTTAGATTCACTACCAAGTTCTTACCTTCCCAAACCTTAACTCATAGTGTACCTATATTCCTTTAAAATGTTTTCTCTGATTTTCGATTAAAAAAAGACATCCTACCATGCATTTTTTTGGTCACCATATGGTTGAATAATTTTAAGTACTTGTATTTTTTTGTTACTTGCTTTTCATTTTTTCAGTAAATTTCCTATTTCGATCTTTTGCGAAATTTTATTTCATGAGTTTATTTTTTTGTTACTGATGTGTATGAACTTTTATATATTATGCTTTCACCCTTTATCACTTCTTTAAAATTCGTTAGCTGAGTGTTGGTTTTGATAAGCACAGAGGGTACAGTGCCTGCCTTAGCCTGAATGGGCCCCGTGCTTGGAGAGTCACGATGCTCACATTTATTCCAGCTTGCCTTGTCTTTCTTTCTTTCTTTTTTTTTTAATAGTTTCTGTCTTCACTGTTTTGCTTAGAAAGAACTTCTCTAACTTGAACTACTTTTTTTTCTTTTAATTAATTTACTCTTTTATTGTTTTTTAACACTTTTTTCGCCTCCTATTTAACCTCTTAATCCATGTGAATGGTTATGGCACATGCAGTGAAGTGGGCACCTTACCTTTTCTTTTCCTTTTAAAATAATTAACTGATGATTCCAGGATCATGCCCATTTATTAAAGAATTATCGTAAACCTGCTAATTTGAAATGACACCTCTGTGTCTAGGCTTTCAGTTCTATTCCATTAATCTGTGCGTATGTTATTGTACTAGTAACATGCATTAATGTTACTTTTTTCTTTATTGTGCAGTTTAATATCTGAAAGTCCAGGTATAGCCTTATTTTATTTAAAAATGGATATTCTTCGTTGTGATTGTTAATGTAGTTTTTTTAAGAAATTTTTCATTATCTTATTTCCTCAAAAACATACCATTTAAATTCCTAATTTCTATAATCTTGCTTCCCCTATTCACAGATAATGTTCTCCTGAAACTCTTTCTTAATATCTTAATCCCCAGATCCAATTGCTTGTTAGCAAGTCTACGAGGATCTCAGTCATTTTATTGCGTATTATAGTGCTTGAATAAATATCTATTCTCCCTTTATAAATTTTAAACTTTTGCAAAATCCTAAGCTCTTTAGTTGCTGGATCGTTCCTAACGTTTTTATTTACCTTGCCCTCACCTTGTATATAGTAAACACTGAGTGTTCTCCTACTGTTAGAAGGAACCTTTGGGACAGGTAGCTTTGAAAACATATCATAAAACATTAAATAGCTTGAGGAAGGCTAGGTTGAATTCTGGAGTACAGGCTGGAAAAGACTGAAACACTCTTCATCTATTCTCTGCAGTGAAATTGTTTTAACTTCAGTTTGTTTTATGGCAGCAGGTAGGTTGGTGTACTCTTCAGGGAAGGTTTAATATGGTCTAAAACACAGTTGTAGGAGCAAGTTTTCTTCAGTGCTTTGTAAGAAGTATGGGAGACAAAAATCTATCTTTTGATTCAGTTGCTTAAATTAAGGTTAGCTATAAAAATTATAGACACTTGAAAAATTCTGAAAGTACAGTCACCATTGTCATAGCATTGACAATTTTACTCAGTTTGATTCTTATTGATTCAATTGCAAAGTTTCAATTTATAATGTATGGCAGGAGGGTGCATGTTGTACTTGAGTTGCTCCCCCTTCCCCCGGCCCACCATACACACACGTAATAGATTTGAACTAAAGGAAAAAAAAAATAAGAAATAACCTAAGAGATGTGTTCTCACTTTGGAATCCATTTCATTGATTTGAATATCCTTATAGATAACCCTCTGTGACTTTTCTCCCATTTTACAATTTTATCTGTATTGCATTTTCTTTAATGAAATGAAATAATGAATTTTAAAAATTTTATTGGCAGTATGGGAATTAGTTATAAATGTAAGAGAGTGGGGTAATCACTTGCGCTAATTAATTCTGAGAGAATCAGACATGCCTGCCTTCTGCTAAGAGTTTTCCTCATAAATCCCACTACCCTCTCGACCCCTAAATACTTACCGGTTTCATAGGGGTTACTCTTGGGTCAGGATGCATTGATTTCAACTCTAGACAGATCTGCTATCTGGCACTTGTGGGAACCTGCTGTTCTTTTTTGGTTTAGATGTTCGCCAACTTCCCCAGGTCACCCAGTGGATGTAAAGCATAATTGCGACAACAGATTAGATGTAGCTTTGGTATATGGAGTTTACTTGCCTGGTTTTCTTGATATTTACAGTATTATGAAAGATACTAGAGACTGCTATCATAAAAAGAAAATCTCCATTAAGTTATTTCAAGAGGTGTAACTTTACATTCATGGGGGAAATGCCATTTTTAAATGGAATTAAGGAGTTTTAAATAAGCATTTTGAATTTATAAATTATTTTAGCCATTCAGTTAAATTTCACAATGATATATATGTGCATTTGATATTTTTAGTCATATTGATATAAATCTATATAAAAATAGCATATCTCTTTATAAAATACCCACTATATTCTTAGTCTTTTAATTATCCCTTCTTTCTTTGTAGCAGTATTTGTGTAAATAAAATGAAAGGCAAGCATAACTCTTTGAATTTTATATACAGTACTTTTGTTTTTTTTTTTTTTTTTTTTTGCGGTACGCGGGCCTCTCACTGTTGTGGCCTCTCCCGTTGCGGAGCATAGGCTCCGGACGCACAGGCTGAGCGGCCATGGCTCTCGGGCCTAGCTGCTCCATGGCATGTGGGATCTTCCCGGACCGGGGCACGAACCCGTGTCCCCTGCATTAGCAGGCGGACCCCCAACCCCTGCGCCACCAGGGAAGCCCTACAGTACATATTTTAAAGGGTGGAAAGCTTTTGGGGATAATGTTACTTAGTAAT